>NC_092730.1:40369395-41674895 GCF_047496885.1 Scyliorhinus torazame
TTTATACTGTGAATCTAGCCTCTAAAGGCTTGTGATTCTGTGGAATTCGCTACCCCAGAGTGCGGTGGATGCAGGTACAGTGAATAAATTTAAGGAGGAGGTAGAGAGATTTTTGTTGGTATTGAGTGGAAGGGTTATGGAGAACGGGTGGAGTTGAGGCCAGTATGGGATCAGCCAAGATCTCATGGAAGGTGTTAGGCTCAGGAGGCTAAATTGCCTTCTCCCGCTCCTAGATGATGTGTTCTAGTGAGGACGTATTCTAACTGAGATCAATCGCCCTCTTCATCTGTAACATTGTAGGTAACAGATGAGGAACACATCAACCGTGATAGAATGGCGGGGCAGACTCGATGGGTCTAATGGCTTAATTCTGCTCCTATATTTTATGAACTTATCTTTTGCGCGACTTCGTGAGTTTCAAACTGAGGGGAAGGAACATTTTCCACTACGAATTTATGCGCAATTAGGGCAGGGAGTGAAAAGTAACTTTCTCAGCTTTTTATTATTTGGCTTCACCATGGACAGTGTTCGACTGTTCACCGCCCGCCAAGCCCTGAAACAAAAGCTAAAACTCACAGCCTTTTTTCTATATCCTCATGAAGTGGACGAAACAGAGATACAACAGACACGTTACAGACAAGAATAGGATTTGATTCCACGTGTGCAGAGTACAATGGATTATTGTGCATCACCTTAACCACGTGGTACAACCCCTTTACTTCATGGAACTTTAATATCTGATCTTGTCACAGACAAGTAGCCGAAGCACCCCACCAATGTACAATCAGGAGGACGTTCATCCACGAGAGGTGGCAGAAGGTAATAATGGGAGAAGTGAACCCGGTAACCTCGACTGCACAGTGGGTAGCCGAAGAAGAATTGGTGGCAATGTGGGGTTAAGCCCCAAACACGTCTGCCTCCGTTCGTCCCTCCTCTCACCCAACTCGATGCAAGTGGCCTGACAACTTGGAATAGTTTGTCACATCAGAGATTGCAGATCCATCGTGGAAAATGAATCCCACTTCCGAGAAACAACGGGCGAAAAATCGACGAGGATGGGATTCGAACCCACGTGTGCAGAACACAATGGATTAGCAGTCCATCGCCTTAACCACTCGGCCACCTCGTCGCACAAATTTTTGTGTCAATACGTCTTAATTCGTTTTGCACCCATGAACTGATGGAAATTATTTGCCTCTTTCTATTCAACCAGGTGTTCAACAGAGGGAAATGCAGCGATGGTGGTATAGTGGTGAGCATCACTGCTTTTGAGACCGTTGAATCCGGTTCGATTCCTGGCCATCGCAGTAATAGTTGAATTGGATGTTTTTGCGCGACATCCTGAGTTTCAAACTGAGGAAGACTGGTCAACTGTTTCTCATTCAGAATTTATACGGATTATCTAAGTGAGGTGTTTAAGATGCGAAAAAGTGTAGATATTGTAGACGTGGAGTTGATGTTACCTGTTGTGGGTCAGTCTAAAACGAGAGGTCATCATCTTAGAATATGAGGCTGCAAATTTACAAAAGATTTAAAGAAAAACTACTTCTCCCAAAGGGTTTTAATTCTGTGGAATTCACTTCCTGAGAGTGTGGTGGATGCAGGGACAGTGAGAAAGTTAAGGAGGACTTAGAGAGACTTTTATTGGTAATGAGTTGAAGGGTTCTGGAGAACGGGCAGGACGGTGGCGTTGAGGCCATTATGTTTGATCAGGCAAGATCACATGGAAGGTTTTACGCCCAAGAGGCTAAATTGCATATCCCAGCTCCAATGTTATGTGTTCTCGGGAGGAGGTGTTCTGGCTGATATCTCAATCGATCTCTTGTTCCGTAACATTTCAGGTAGCAGATGATGAACATTTCAGTCATGATCGAATGGCGGGCAGACTCGATGGGTCGAATGGCGTAATACTGCTCACATATCTGATGAATTTATCGTTTGCGCGGCTTCATGACTTTCTAACTGAGGGAAAGAAATAGTTTCCAACTCAGAATTTGTGCGCAATTATGGGGGGAAGTGAATTAAGTAACTTTCTCGTCATTTTCTAAAGTGGTTTCAATATGGAAAGTGTTCGATTATTCACAACCCCAAGTCCCAAACACTAACAATCACAGCATTTTTCCGTCACCCTCATGACGTGGATCAAACAGAGACACAACAGACACGTTGCAGACGAGGATTGGATTCGAACTCAAGTGCGCAGAGCACAAAGGTTTCTTGTGCATCCCCTTAACCACGTGGTACAACTCCTTACTTCATGGAACTTTAATATCTGACGTTCTCACAGGCAAGTGACCGAAGCAACCCTCCAGTGCACAAACAGGAGGATGTTCATCCAGGAGAGGTGGCAGGAGGTAATTATGGGAGAAGTCAACCCGGTATCCTCGACTGTACTGTGGGTAGCCGAAGAAGAACTGGTGTCAAATAGCGGTTAAGCTCCAAACCCGTTTGCCTTCGTTCCTCCGTCCTCTAACCCAACTCGCTGCAATCTGGCCTGACAACTTGGAATAGATTGTCACATCAGTGATTGCAGATCCATCTAGGAAAAATTAGGCCCACGTCCGAGAAAAGTGGATTTAAAATCAACGAGGATGGAATTCGAACACACGTATGTAGAGTACAATGGATTAGTAGTCCATCGCCTTTACCACTCGGCCACCTCGTCCCACAACTGCACATGTCAACAGGTTTTAATTCGTTTTGCATCCATGAACTGATGGAATGTATCTGCCTCCTTCTATTCACCTGGCGTTCAAAATTGGAATTGCAGCGATGGTGGGAGAGTGGTGAGCAAAGTTTTCTTCCAAGCAGTTATCCCAGTTCGATTCCCGGTCATCGATCTAATAGTTGAATCGGATGTTATTGTGCGACATCGTGAGTTTCAAACTGAGGAAGACTGGTCCACAGTTTCTCACTTAGAATGTATGCGTCATTATCTAATTGAGATGTTCAAGGTACCAAAAGGTATGGAAAAAGTTGACGTGGAGCTGTCAACCACGATGTTGTGCCGAACCTTTGTCCTAGATTAATCATAGATTATCATTGAATTTACAGTGCAGAAGGAGGCCATTCGGCCCTTTGAGTCTGCACCAGCTCTTGGAAAGAGCACCCTACCCAAACTCAACACCTCCACCCAACACCAAGGGCAATTTGGACATTAAGGGCAATTTATCATTGGCCAATTCACCTAACCCGCACATCTTTGGACTGTGGGAGGAAACCGGAGCACCCGGAGGAAACCCACGCAGACACGGGGAGGACGTGCAGACGCCGCACAGACAATGACCCAAGCTGGAATCGAACCTGAGACCATGGATCTGTGAAGCAAGTGTGCTATCCACAATGCTACCATGCTGCCCTTATGAACAAATAAATCTACACTATATCATTTTCCCGTAATCCATGTACCTATCCAACAGCTGCTTGAAGGTCCCTAATGTTTCCGACTCAATTACTTCCACAGGCAGTGCATTCCATGCCCCCACTACTCTCTGGGTAAAGAACCTACCTCTGATATCCCTCCTATATCTTCCACCTTTCACCTTACATTTATGTCCCCTTGTAATGGTGTGTTCCACCTGGGGAAAATGTCTCTGACTGTCTACTCTATCTATTCCCCTGATCATCTTATAAACCTCTATCAAGTCGCCCCTCATGCTTCTCCGCTCTAATGCGAAAAGGCCTAGCACCCTCAACCTTTCCTCGTAAGACCTACTCTCCATTCCAGGCAACATCCTGGTAAATCTTCTTTGCACCTTTTCCAGAGCTTCCACATCCTTCCTAAAATGAGGCGACCAGAACTGTACACAGTACTCCAAATGTGGCCTTACCAAAGTTTTGTACAGCTGCATCACTACCTCATGGCTCTTAAATTGAATCCCTCTGTTAATGAACGCGAACATACCATAGGCCTTCTTCACAGCTCTATCCACTTGAGTGGCAACTTTCAAAGATGTATGAACATAGACCCCAAGGTCTCTCTGCTCCTCCACAATGTCAAGAACTCTACCGTTAAACCTGTATTCCGCATTCATATTTGTCCTTCCAAAATGGACAACCTCACACTTTTCAGGGTTAAACTCCATCTGCCACTTCTCAGCCCAGCTCTGCATCCTATCTATGTCTCTTTGCAGCCGACGACAGCCCTACTTACTATCCACAACTCCACCAATCTTCGTATCGTCTGCAAATTTACTGACCCACCCTTCAACTCCCTCATCCAAGTCATTAATGAAAATCACAAACAGCAGAGGACCCAGAACTGATCCCTGCGGTACACCACTGGTAACTGGGATCCAGGCTGAATATTTGCCATCCACCACCACTCTCTGACTTCTATCAGTTAGCCAGTTCGTTATCCAACTGGCCAAATTTCCCACTATCCCATGCCTCCTTACTTTGTGCAGAAGCCTACCATGGGGAACTTTATCAAATGCCTTACTAAAATCCATGTACACTACATCCACTGCTTTACCTTCATCCACATGCTTGGTCACCTCCTCAAATAATTCAATAAGATTTGTAAGGCAAGACCTACCCCTCACAAATCCGTGCTGACTATCCCTAATCAAGCAGCGTCTTTCCAGATGCTCAGAAATCCTATCCTTCAGTACCCTTTCCATTACTTTGCCTACCACCGAAGTAAGACTAACTGGCCTGTAATTCCCAGGGTTATCCCTAGTTCCTTTTTTGAACAGGGGCACGACATTCGCCACTCTCCAATCCCCTGGTACCACCCCTGTTGACAGTGAGGACGAAAAGATAATTGCCAACGGCTCTGCAATTTCATCTCTTGCTTCCCATAGAATCCTTGGATATATCCCGTCAGGCCCGGGGGACTTGTCTATCCTCATGTTTTTCAAAATGCCCAACACGTCTTCCTTCCTAACAAGTATTTCCTCGAGCTTACCAATCTGTTTCACACTGTCCTCTCCAACAATATCGCCCCGCTCATTTGTAAATACAGAAGAAAAATACTCATTCAAGACCTCTCCTATCTCTTCAGACTCAATACACAATCTCCCGCTACTGTCCTTGATCGGACCTACCCACGCTCTAGTCATTCTCATATTTCTCACATATGTGTAAAAGGCCTTGGGGATTTCCTTGATCCTACCCGCCAAAGATTGTTCATGCCCTCTCTTAGCTCTCCTAATCCCTTTCTTCAGTTCCCTCCTGGCTATCTTGTATCCCTCCAATGCCCTGTCTGAACCTTGTTTCCTTAGCCTTACATAAGTCACCTTTTTCCTCTTAACAAGACATTCAACCTCTCTTGTCAACCATGGTTCCCTCACTCGACCATATCTTCCCTGCCTGACAGGGACATACATATCAAGGACACGTAGCACCTGTTCCTTGAACAAGTTCCACATTTCACTTGTGTCCTTCCCTGACAGCCTATGTTCCCAACTTATGCACTTCAATTCTTGTCTGACAACATCGTATTTACCCTTCCCCCAATTGTAAACCATGCCCTGTTGCACGTACCTATCCCTCTCCATTACTAAAGTGAAAGTCACAGAATTGTGGTCACTATCTCCAAAATGCTCCCCCACTAACAAATCTATCACTTGCTCTGGTCCATTACCCAGTACTAAATCCAATATTGCCCCTCCTCTGGTCGGACAATCTACATACTGTGTTAGAAAAGCTTCCTGGACACACTGCACAAACACCACCCCATCCAAACTATTTGATCTAAAGAGTTTCTACTCAATATTTGGGAAGTTAAAGTCGCCCATGACTACTACCCTATGACTTCTGCAACTTTCCAAAATCTGTTTCCCAATCTGTTCCTCCACATCTCTGCTACTATTGGGGGGCCTATAGAAAACTCCTAACAAGGTGACTTCTCCTTTCCTATTTCTGACTTCAACCCATACTACCTCAATAGGGTGATACTCCTCAAACTGCCTTTCTGCAGCTGTTATACTATCTCTAATTAATAATGCCCCCCCCACCTCTTTTACCACCCTCCCTAATCTTATTGAAACATCTATAACCAGGGACCTCCAACAACCATTTCTGCCCCTCTTCTATCCAAGTTTCCGTGATGGCCACCACATCGTAGTCCCAAGTACCGATCCATGCCTTAAGTTCACCCACCTTATTCCTGATGCTTCTTGCGTTGAAGTATACACACTTTAACCCATCTCCGTGCCTGCAAATACTCTCCTTTGTCAGTGTTCCCTTCCCCACTGCCTCATTACAAGCTTTGGCGTCCTGAATATCGGCTACCTTAGTTGCTGGACTACAAATCCGGTTCCCATTCCCCTGCCAAATTAGTTTAAACCCTCCCGAAGAGTACTAGCAAACCTCCCTCCCAGGATATTGGTGCCCCTCTGGTTCAGATGCAACCCGTCCTGCTTGTACAGGTTCCACCTTCCCCAGAATGCGCTCCAATTATCCAAATACCTGAAGCCCTCCCTCCTACACCATTCCTGCAGCCACGTGTTCAACTGCACTCTCTCCCTATTCCTCGCCTCACTATCACGTGGCACCGGCAACAAACCAGAGATGACAACTCTGTCTGTCCTGGCTTTCAACTTCCAGCCTAACTCCCTAAACGTGTTTATTACCTCCACACCCCTTTTCCTACCTATGTCGTTGGTACCAATGTGCACCACGACTTCTGGCTGCTCCCCCTCCCCCTTAAGGATCCTGAAGACACGATCCGAGACATCCCTGGCCCTGGCACCCGGGAGGCAACATACCTTCCGGGAGTCTCGCTCGCGACCACAGAATCTCCTATCTATTCCCCTAACCATTGAATCTCCTACAACTATTGCTTTTCTATTCTCCCCACTTCCCTTCTGAGCCCCAGAGCCAGACTCATTGCCAGAGACCTGGCCGCTAGGGCCTTCCCCCGGTAGGTCATCCCCCCCAACAGCATCCAAAACGGTATATTTGTTTTGAAGGGGAACGGCCACGAGGGATCCCTGCACTTTCTGCCTGTTTGTTTTTTTCCCCCTGACTGTAACCCAGCTATTCTTGTCCTGTACCTTGGGTGTGGTTACCTCCATGTAACTCTTCTCAATCACCCCCTCTGCCTCCCGGATGATCCGATGTTCATCCAGCTTCAGCTCCAGTTGCATAACACGGTCTTTGAGGAGCTGAAGTTGGGTGCACTTCCCGCAGGTATAGTCAGTGGGGACACCGGTGGTATCCCTCACCACCCACATCCTACAGGAGGAGCATGTAACTGGCCTCGCCTCCATCCCCTCTTACCTTACAGAATATAGCTGCTGTGTGGACTAATAGATCTCTGCCCTCCGACTCTGCTCCCAGTCAGCTAAACTCCTGGCTCTCTTCGCACTCTTTGCGGAAATGTCGGAAACAAAATAAAAGGAGCACCTTACTCCCTCCCCACCGAACTCCCTCGTCACCAAACTCTCACTATCGCACTCAAAAATGACCAAATTCAGCACTCAGTGCAAACTGAGTGCAAGAACTGATGTCACGGTGCGGTTCCATTGACGACGTATCCAGAGGCACATATAGTGACGAAGACTGACAGGTTCAGAATGTCTCTTACACTCTCACACATTACCCGAGAGTGACAGGAATCCCCCATTTACAAACGGGACCAGAGAAGGGCAGAGAGAATGCACGTCACTCCCACATACAACATGTTGACGGGTTCAACACAACCAAAATATAAGAATAGATCATCACCACATATTATCTTCTTCGAAATCCCGCCGTCCCAACTTTAATATAATAAAAACAATTTTTACCAGTTGTGTCTCACTCTAATCTGTGAACCTCTCTCTACCACAGTGTGTTGACATCTACTGGCCACGACACAGAACCGCAACAGAGCGGGGGAGATTCACATGAACTGTCGGTGATAGAATGTGATCGGGTGGTCGGAGAGGTGTTAGAAGTATGTAAAATTTAAACAATCTATATTCATGCATTTCCCAATGGAATTGGTGGAATTTGGAAGAGTTTATCTTGAGGATCAATTGAGCAGAGACTTTAAAGCATTTTATCTGTGGTTCCCTCTGTGTGAGCTATGCAACATTGTACTGTATCATGCTGTCTCCTTCATTCCTGGGACGAGACTGCAAGAAGGATTCTGAAAGGTATTTGCTGCAAAGCAAACAGGAACGTGCGTGATGTTTACTTTTGCTGTGAGGTAGAATGTAAATAGCAGAGAATAGCCTCGATTCCTCGACCTCGGGCTAATGGCCCAGCACGCTTCCGCTGCGGCACTCTGCTCCTTAAACCAGGAGCTCCAACAGTACTGCCTGGCTGTAGCCACACATCTATTCACTTCTACATTTGTCCTTTCAACAAGAACACACGTTTGAGCACACTGATTCTGGTCAGCATAGTTCAGATAATTTACTTTCGTGCTGAACGGTTGTTCTGTGAAGGGGATGTGATTTATTCTGTGACGTTGTTCTGATGAGAAACTGGGGAATGACTGGAATCACCTTCATGGAAGGAAGTTCGGGACGGCAGTTTCACCTCTCTGGGCACATTGATCACGCTCTTATTGATTTCTTCAAGCTTTGCTTCAAGTCCGACCCCAGAGAAGCCAACTACGAGCAAAGTGGCGCAGCGGACGCGTGCTGGACCCCTAACCCAGAGGTCGATGGATCGAAACCATCCTCTGCTATTTATATTCTCACTCACACGAAACGGAAACAAGTTGCTATATGTCAGCAGCACATCTACCTTTTTCTTTATTAGTATCAAAGTTTTGCTTTCAGTCTGATCCGCTCTTTGGCACCGGTTATTCAGCTACCCACAGTACAGTCGAGGAGACTAAGTTGAGTTCTCCCAGAACATTCTTCTGGCTCCTCTAGTGCATGAACGTTCACCTGATTGGACCCTGGAGGGGTTCTTCGGCTACTTGTCCGTGAAATCAGCACCGGAAGCAGCTGTGGAGAGAGATTGCAGTCGCCAGAATGCAACTCTCCATTTGTACACTTCACGTCGCTCAGATCTTAGACTCTCAATAGCTTCGTGTGAGGAAGAGGTCGAGCGGGAATTCGGTTTTTGTTGATTGGAGCAAACTGTTCAATGCAGCAATGAGAAGCTCCTTAACCCCCAGCGGGTTGGATAAGGATGGCACTCAGATACAGGACTCTGGCTAGGGATTAAAAGTAGGGAAAGCATCTATTGTTTGAAATGAAATGATGATGAAGATAGAATTTATGTCGATTTGCGAAAGGATCTTAGTTTGGACGACAGCCGAGTGGTCAAAGTTGCTGCGTTTTGATTGAAGTCTCTCCTAGAAGCGTGGGTTCGACTCCCACTCCTGATATTGAATTTTTCTCCAGGAGGTTACATTTCTCCAGCAATATTTTCAACATCAGGAAGATCCAATACCTCCCTTTCAGTGGAAAAGCGTTGGTCTCAGGACATGAGATTCTTGTTTAAATGCGCACAGCAAGACCACACAGTCAAAAGCGCAGTTAATGCCTCGATAATCTGCTTCAGTGACTCTCGTTGAGGAATTAAAATTGAGCACAGGACTCCGGGTAAAATTCGTGTTATCTTCTTGTAAATAGTCTGGCTGGTCGGAGTAATTACATCCGTCTGAGAGGGGAAGTTGGAAACTCGTTTTCTATTGTTATTTACTGCTGGATAAAACTTTATTTCCTTATTGGCCCCCTGTGAGGTATTACTGGATATCGTTATTTCTCTCTATTGCCCCTCTGTTGGGTACTATTGGATAACGTCTCCAGTCCAGCTTTGCCAAATGGTCACCTGGACTCGAAACGTTTGCTCTTTCCTCTCCCGACAGATGCTGTCAGATCTGCTGAGACTTTAAGGCATTTTCTCTGTGGTTCCCTATGTGTGAGCTTTACCATGTTGTACTGCGTCATGCTGTCTCCTTCATTCTTGGGACTAATGTCGGGATGAGACTGCAAGAATGTTTCTGATAGGTATTTGCTGCAAAGCAAACAGGAACGTGTGTTATGTTTTCTTTTTGTGTCAGGGAGAATGTAAATAGCAGAGAACTACCTCGATTCCTCGACCTCGGGCTAATGGCCCAGCACGCTTCCGCTGCGGCACTCTGCTCCTTAAACCAGGAGCTACGATTTTACTGCCCTGCGGTAGCCACACAGGTATTCACTTCCTCATTTTTTTTCTTTCAACTAGAACACACGTTTGAGCACAGTAATTCTGGTCAGCAAATTTCAGATAATTTACTTGCGTTCTGAATGTTGTTCTGTGAAGGTGATGTGATTTCTTGTGTGACGTTGTTCTGATGATAAAGTGGGGAGTGACTGGAATCACCTTCATAGAATGAAGTTCGGGGCGGCAGTTTCACCTCTCTGGGAACATTGATCACGCTGTTAGAGATTTCTTCAAACTTTGCCTCAAGTCCGACCCCGGACAGGGTCAACCACGAGCAGCGTGGAGCAGCGGCCCATAACCCAGAGGTCGATGGATCCAAACCATTCTCTGCTATATATATTCTCAATCACACCAAACGAAAACAAGTCGCTATTTGTCAGCAGCACATCTACCTTTTTCTTTATTAGTATCAACGTTTTGCTTACAGTCTGATCCGCTCTTTCACACCTGTTGTTCAGCTACACACAGTATAGTCGAGGTGACAAAGTTGACTTCTCCCAGAACACTCTTCTGGCGCCTCTCCTGGATGACCGTTCTCCTGTTTGGAAAAAGGAGGGATTCTTCGGCTACTTCTCTGTGAAAGCAGCACCGGGAGCAGCTGTGGAGAGAGAATGCAGTCGCCAGGATGCAACTCTCCAATTGGATACTTCACGTCGCTCAGATCTTAGGTTTTCAATATCTTCGAGTGAGGAACAGGTAGAGCGGGAATTCGTTCCTGGTTGATTGGAGCAAACTGATCAATGCAGCAATGAGGAGCTCCTTAACCATCAGCGGCCTGGACAAGGATGACACTCAGATACAGGACTCTGGCTGGTGTTCAAAAGTAGGGTAAGCATATCTTGTTTGAAATGGAATGACGATGAAGATAGAATTTGAGACGATTTGTGCACGGATCTTAGTTTCGGCGACAACGCATCAGGGTGACCGAGCGGTCAAAGGTTCAGGCCGCAGTCTCTTCTGGAAGCGTGGGTGCGAATCCCACTCCTGATATTGACCTTTCCCCTACGAGGTTAATTTTCTCCAGCGAGATTTTCAACCTCACGAATGTCCAATACCTTCCTTTCAATGGAAAAGCGTTGGTCTCAGGACATGAGATTCCCGCTTAAATACGCACAGCAAGACCACACAGGCAAAAGCGCAGTTAATGACTCGATAATCTGCTTCAGTGACTTTGGTTGAGGAATTAATATTGATCCCAGGACTCCGGGTAAAATTTGTCTTCTCTTGTAAATAGTCTGGCTGGTTAGAGTGTTCACATCCGTCCGAGAGGGGAAGATGGGAACTTGGTTTCTATTGTGATTTGTTGCTCGATAAAGCTTTATTTCCTTATATGCCCCCTGTGAGTTATTAATGGATATCGTTATATATCTATATTGCCCCTTTGTGGGGTACTACTGGATATCGTATCCGGTCCAGCATTGACAAAGTGTCATCTGGACTCGAAACGTTAACTCTTTTCTCTCCCTACAGATCTGGTCAGTCTTGCTGAGACTTTAAATCATTTTCTCTGTGGTTCACTCTGTGTGAGCTTTACAATGTTGTAATGTGTCATGCTGCCTGCTTTATCCTGAGTTTAATGTCGGGATGAGACTGCAAGAAAGTTTCTGATAGGTATTTGCTGCAAAGCATACAGGAACGTGCGTTATTTTTACTTTTTGTGTCAGGGAGGATGTAAATAGCAGAGAATAGCCTCGATTCCTCGACCTCGGGCTAATGACCCAACACGCATCCGCTGCGGCACTCTGCTCCTTAAACCAGGAGCTACACCATTACTGCCCTGCGGTAGCTACACAGCTATTCACTTCCTCATTTTTTCTTTCAACAAGAACACACGTTTGAGCACACTGATTCTGGTCGGCATAGTTCAGATAATTTACTTTCGTGCTGAATGGTTATTCTGTGAAGGGGATGTGATTTCTTCTGTGACGTTGTTCTAATGGGAACGTGGGGAGTGACTGGAATCACCTTCATAGAAGGAAGTTCGGGGCGGCAGTTTCACCTCTCCGGGAACATTGATCACTCTGTTACTGATTTCTTCAAGCTTTGCCTGTATTTATAGAACGAATACACAAACAATGAAGCGGGAGAATGTATTAAATCAGAGATTGGATATTCTTGTAACCAATATGGCTGTAATGGGAATCCTTCATTTTCCGATAGATTGGGATGAGCTGGGTCGCTCAGTCAAAATCAGATATCTGGGGATTTAAATGTGATTACTACAGTGATAATATTTAACCATGTTAATGTTATTTTGCTCCAATTGAAACGTGTCACGAATACCTCGTTACCTTGTTGCACAACTTGCTTTCAGCCAGGAGATGGCAGCAGTGCGCAATACTTTGGGTCTCCTGATTGTGTCCACAGATCTCGATAGGAATGGAGCTGCTGCTTCCCGGGGAGCTGCCAAGCAAGAGGCACAGATACTGACCAACTGCACCTGCTCCAAATGGATTCCCCAAATTACTGAACAAAACAAAAACAAGCACAAATCATATTTTAAGAAACTATGACAGTGACTCTGAAAACAATACACCAACACCTCTGAAAGAATCGATTTGCTGTAACTAATTAAAGATGAACCGTTTCAATATCAGCAGTAATTCCTTACCAGTTCTCAGACAGGCACCGACTAGTTAGAAGTTTGCTTCACTTTTCAAGGTCTGGCTCAATAAAATCAATCACAGGCCCATGATCTGCTTTCCTCCTGTTCTCAGACACATCCACTTTGTACAAGGGCGCACTAACTGGTTTTCAGAGGAAGAGTCAGACTGCAGTCACCTCGTTCTCTCTTGATCCCTTTATCCCAGAACCACCTCACAACCAGGAATGGAACTTCTCACAGAGCTAAGAATGGAATAGTTTGTCGATTCTTCCACTGATTCAGGATCGCCCATCGCCAGGATGTATTCGTCCAAAAGAGTTGGGATGAAATAGGGCTGAGTTTCACTGTATCCAATCAGTCCCCGGAGAAGCACAAAAACAGTGAGTGAGGGAGAGAGAAAGAAACAAAGAAACAGATAGAGAGATAAAATATGTTCCATTTCTAACACGATCTTTTTACCCCAAAATACATTCAGCTGAATGAAACCAAACCACGTTTCCATTCGCTGCCGTTGCTGCTTCTCCTTCCGAACGTTGCAGGAAACGATATTATTTATTGATCGTTGTTTTGAGTGCGAGCTTCTTTATATTTTCCTTCAGTTTCCAAGACAAGCTGAACATCTGACTGACTCAAACCGTTCATTTACAAACATTCCGATTCAGTGGCTTGCGCGGGGAGTTCAGCAAACACTTCGAATCACAGTCGCTGCGAGCAGAGCTCGAACCAGCGCGGGGAAACAGCACTGGATTTCAAGTCTAACGCCTTAACCACTCGGCCATCGCAGCTGTGTCTAGTATGCCATTCATTAGTAATTTGGTCGATAGAATACATTCTAAAACCAGCCTGGAATCACTCCAGGAAGTTATTGCATTCGAACGATCAACGGGGCCCCGGTGTTTATGTGAGGAGGGGTTGAATCTTCGTGGAAAATGACCATTGGATTTGGAGAGAGGCCTTGAGAGACTCGAAAACCTCAGCTCCCTAAACGCACAATTCCACCGATTAAATAGATTGTGGAACAACATCAGTTACATTGGAAATATATTAGAAATTCAAATGGAACAGGACCACACTTTACAGTCTGGAAGACAATTTAAATGATGAAATCTAGAAATTACAGCACAGAAGGAGACCTGTGCAGGCCGAACAGTCACCTGATGACGCAACTAAAAAAGTCACGTGTCGGGATTCCGGCATTTCCCCGGATCGCGGTCAGAGCACAAGCCAGGAGGAGCTGCTCAATTATTAAGTCAGTTATTTTTTATTACATATCATTGGTCGCCAGTCATTGAGAGACCAGCATTTCTACATGGTATCAGGAGTGGGCAGAACATCTTCACCGCATCAACATGCTTGTATCACAGAATCGTAGAATATCCAGCTCAGAAGTAGGCCATTCGGCCCAACAAGTCAGCACTGACCCTCCGAATGAGCACCCCAGCAACTCTCTTCAAGAAGAGGTTTAATAGTTAGTGCACCAGCGGTCCGGCTAGCTCAGTCGGTAGAGCATGGGACTCTTAATCCCAGGGTCGTGGGTTCGAGACCCACGTTGGGCGCTTCCTTGTTATTATCCGAAAGTATTGATGCTGAATGAACTGTCTTCATAACAGAAGCACAAGGTTATGTCCCTTGACTGGTAATCCAGAGGTCGAAACGAACCTCGTGACAAAATTTAATTAATATGTAATTAAAATTTCGTCTCAGTAACGGCGGAGAAAGGTTCTGCTTCCGACGGATCTTACTTCCACAACTGATAATGATTTGACACAACTACAGTGAAGATCTGTCACCGGCAGTGTCACGGTTCCACGGCAGAGAGCTCAGTTACACAGCAAGATATAATTTTACAAACAAGGCCTCTCTGTGTGCAGCAGAAAACACATTTTCCTAAAAAAACAGTTTCTCCATCTCGGCACCTTTTCTGTGTGTCATTGTATGTGTTTCCTGATAGTCTCTTCCTGATTTTTTGTGTATCTTTCTCTGTCTGTTACAGCAGTGCTGCTGTTATGTATTAATCTCACTTTTTCCCAAACAGTAATTGTGATTGATAGATACAGAAACATTTCCAAACTGACATTCAGTACCAATGTCTGATAGGGACTGAACACCACCCTCACATACAGTACCAGACATTGATTCATAATGAAGGAATCCTGCTCTCACAAACTGTTGAGACTGAGGTGCAGAGTGTTCCCTCCACTCGCGAACACTACCTGTGATTTACAGATACAGATCAAATCTCAGTCAGGTGAGTAGCAGAGTTTGATGGGTACGACATGTATTCCACAATCACCTTCTCTGCGCCAGATAATCAGATGCAGACGACATGCGGCGTCTGTGTTGGTTTAACTAGAGTTTTACCCAAGAACAGGAACACATTTACACAATATCAGGGTATAAGACGTAGGAGCAGAAGTAGGCCATTCAGCCCATCGAATATGCTCCGCATTTCAATGAGATCATGCTTGATCTAATGTATGACGTGTTATGACCTCATACGGTGGCACGTTATCACAGTGGTTACCTCACAGCGCCCGCGATCCGGGTTCAATTCCAGCCTTTGGTCACTGACTGTGTGGAGTTTGCACTTTCTCTTCGTTTCTGTGTGGGTTCCCTCCGGGTGCTCCGATTTCCTCGCACAGTACAAATATGTGCGGGTTAGGTGGACTGTCCATGCTAAATTGACCCTTAGTGTTTAGAAAGTTGGGTGGTATTACAGGGATGTGATGGGGACACAGGGGCTCTTTCAGAATATCGTTGCCGAGTCGATTGGCAGAATGGCCTCCTTTTACATTTTAATGATCTCATGATAATGCTCATGTCCACTTTCCCGGCATTTTATCTCTAGATTTCATGATGAACCTTTAAAACCAGCAATCCCACCAAGCCTCAAGTAGCGGTAACTCCTCAATGGTCGTTAATTTCCCGGCTGTCTGTCATTTGGCCAGTCTTGAGTGAAGTCACATCCTGGAAATGTCATACATTGATCCAGTTCTAAAATAAATTAAGTCGCTCTAGTCCCTGATGACCATAGGCCCTTTGAGTCTAAGATCTGACTGGTGGGGATTTAACCTGAGGATCACCATACTTCAGGCGAGGAGCAATAATAATAATACTAATAATCTCTTATTGTCACAAGTAGGCTTCAATCAAGTTACTGTGAAAAGCCCGGAGTGGCCACATTCCGGCGCCGGTTCGGGGAGGCTGGAACGGGAATTGTGAGATGGCGGGGTTTTCATGTTTCAGGTCTAGTATAACCGTGTGATCTGAATCTAATTAATTTGGTTTTCCTTCTGCTAATCTTGTCTCACAGTGAGGCAAACCTCACTGATTTGATAGACGAGTGATCGTTCTTCAGTCTTGTCATTGTCGGACCCGCTGAATATGGAGGCATATCCTGTGTGGCAGGATTTAGCTCCAACTCAAGCTATAAGTTTGTGGATGATACCACTGCGGTAGGTCGTATCCCAAACAATGACGAATCAGATACAGAAGGTAGATAAATCACATGGTTGCATAAGTGCACTGTCATGTGAGTATACATTTAAGACATGTAAGTTTAAGCAATGTACATTTAAGAAAACAGTGATGTCAGAGAGTGGGTGGAGCTGGGCTTTAGGTCAGCCATTTTGCAGATTTTTACTTTCAGTTTAAAAAGCAGCTTGTGTGTGTCTGTGTGTTTCCAGAGAGCTGCAAGTTTGAAAAGAGATTGGGAGTGTCTTCGTTTGCAGGGTGCTGGATCTCTGACATAAAAGACCATCTCTGGATCATTTGGGTGATTTAAACTGATAATTGTAAAGCCTTCAACCTGATGTGATTCTGTTTAAAGGTGTTAAGTCTCTTGGAAGTTTGAAGGAACATTTTAAGGAATTGTTTCTGTTGCAATATTTTCTGAGTTATCTTTGAAGTAAGGGGCGTTAAGAGATCCAATGTTTATTTAAGATGTTAAGTTGAGTTCATGGAATAAACAGTGCTTTGTGTTTAAAAGCCCACGAGTCCATAATTGTATAATAATAATACACCTAGGGAAAAAGCCGTGTGCTAGGAAAAGCAACAAATCCATTAAAGGGTGAGGTTGTTTGAACTCCATGATACATATTGAGGTTCTGAAACGCCTCACCCATAGAAATTGGGGGCTCGTCCGGGATCAAAGTCTATCTATTGGATTGGCTTTTGTGAACTTAAAGACAGTGAAGGATTGTTCCTTTTCCGGTGTGGTATTTTAGTTTGCGTGGGGAGAGTGTTGTGAACAATGGCTCTTTCAGAGGCTCAGAAGTTTTTGGGGGTGGAGAATGTCACACGAAGTACTTTACGGGCAGAAACGAAAAGCAGACTGTTAGATTTGGCAAGAACATTGCAGTTAACCTTACCTGACAAAATGCGAAAAGATGAAGTATTTATGGCGGTGGTTAAGCATTTAAATTTGCATGCGATAGAGTTTGACTCATTGGAAATGGCAAAAATTCAGTTGCAAATTAAACAAATGGAACATGAGAAAGAATGAAGGCGGCTTGAATACGAGAGGGAGAGAGAGGAAAAGGAAAGAGAAAGAGAGAGAGAGAGGAAAAAGAAAAGGAGAGAGCAGAAAGGCGAAAAGGAAGAATAGTCCTAGCAGAACAAAAAGAAAAAGAAATGGAAATACAGAGGAGGGAAAAAGATAAAGAGAGCGAGTTTTGGACTTCAGAAAATGGCCATGAAACATGACAATCAGTTAACATTGGCAGACGTAAAGGGAAACGTACAGCTGGATGATAGTGATGAGGATAGTGTGAAAGCGCGTCATAGTCGAAGGCTTGGTGGGAAACTATTTAAATATGTCCAAGCACTGCCACGGTTTGACGAGAAGGAAGTGGAAGCCTTTTTCATTTCATTTCAGAAGGTAGCTAAACAAATGAAATGGCCACAGGACATGTGGGCGCTACTGATTCAAACAAAGCTGGTAGGTAGAGCTAGTGAAGTGTTTGCATCACGACCGGAGGTGGTATCTGGAACGTATGAGCAGGTGAAGAAACCCATCTTAAGTGCATCTGAGCGAGTGCCTGAAGCTTACAGACTAAGGTTTAGAAATTTAAGGAAAGAATTTGGTCAAACATACATGGAGTTTGAAAGGCTCAAACAGAGTAATTTTGATAGGTGGATAAGGGCTTTGAAAATAGACCAAACGTATGAAGTTCTCAGAAAATTATACTTTTGGAGGAGTTTAAAAATTCAATTCCTGATGTAGTGAGAACTCATGTGGAAGAACAGAAGGTTAGAGCTGCGAAATTAGTATCGGAAATGGCAGATGATTATGAATACGTTCATAAATCAAAGATTGTTTTCCGACATCAGTTTCAGCCGATGAGGGATAGAAACTGGGGACATGAGGAATACTCAAGTGGTAAAGGTAAAGGTGATATGATGGGAGACAATCAAGGGAGTGTACCTCTGATTAAAAATGAAATCCAGGAGGGTGGAAAAGAAATGAAAAGTTTCAAATGTTTTCACTGTAATAAACTAGGCCATTAAAGTCACAGTGTTGGTGGTTGAAGACAAGCACTGAGAAGGGTGATGTGGTAAAACAGGATAAGACGGTGGGGTTTGTAAGAGTGGTAAAGGAAATCCCAAGGGACGCGAAGGAGGTGCAAACAATTGTACAGCCTGTTCAAGAAGTAATTGTTAAGAAGGTGCCAGATGTATTTAAAGAATTTACTTGTGTGGGTAGAATTTACTTATGTGTATCAAGAGGAGCAGGTGAAGAAGTCACAATGTTTTGAGATACAGTGGCTAGTCAATCTTTAATGGTAAAAATGAGGAATTATGTAGTTGAGGAAGAATGTTGCCAGAAAAGGTGGTGATATGTGGAATTCAGGGTGAGCGGAGTCGCGTTCCATTGTATAAGGTGAGGTTGGAAAGTCCAGTGAAGAATGGTGAAGAGGTAGTAGGAGTAATAGATAAACTATCTTGTCCAGGAATACAGTTTATCTTGGGTAATGATATACCTGCATCGCAGGTGGGAGTGATGCCTACTGTGGTTGATAAGCCAGTGGAAAATCAGTCAACTGAAGTGTTGAAGGACGAATATCCTGGGATTTTTCCGGTTTGTGTAGGAACAAGGTCGCAAAGTTACAGGTTAAGACAAGAGGAGAAATCAAAGAGTAAAGGTGAAGTTGAAGTGCAATTATCAGCAACAATTTTTGATCAGATGGTTGAAAAAGAACAAGAACAGGTGGAGGATGAGGCGGATATTTTTAGTTCAGGAATATTTGCGGAGTTATAACAGAAAGATGTAGAAATAAAACGGATATATCAGAAAGCATATACGGAAGAGGAATCTGAGAGTATACCAGTGTGTTATTACCGTAAATATGATGGCCTGATGAGAAAATGGAGACCTGTACATATACAGGCGGATGAAAAGTGGGCAGAAGATCATCAAGTAGAATTGCCGGTAGGGTATAGAAAGGAGGCGTTGCGAGTTGCACATGAGGTAACAGTGGGAGGTCATTTGGGAATAAGGAAAACACAAGCTAAAATCCAGAATTGTTTTACTCGCCTGGACTACATAAAGATGTAGTTAAATTTTATAAATCATGTCGCACATGTCAAGTGATAGGGAAACCTCAAGCAATGATAAAACCAGCGCCCTCAATACTCATTCCAGCATTTAAGGAACCTTTTACAAGGGTCCTAATCGATTGTGTAGGACCGCTTTCTAAAACAAAAAGTGGGAATCAATATCGTTTGACTGTAATGGATGTGTCTAATAGGTTTCCAGAGGCCATTCCAGTACGTAATATTACAGCTAAAAGGATTGTGGAGGAGTTACTTCATTTCTTTACTAGATATGGACTACCACCAGAAATTCAATCTGATCAAGGAACTAATTTTACTTCAAAGTTATTCAAAGAAGTTATGGATAGCTTAGGAATAAAACAATTTAAATCAACTGCGTCCCATCCAGAATCGCAGGGAGCGTCAGAAAGTTTGCATCAGACATTAAAGCCAATGTTGAGGCCGTATTGTCAAGATTAACCAGAGGATTGGGATAAATGAATCCCATTCGTATTGTTTGCAATTAGGGATGCACCTAATGAGTCTACCAAATTTAGTCCTTTAGTCCGCCTAAATTGATTAAGGAAAAATTGGTGGGTGCGAAATCGGAAATTACACTATTGGATTACGTGTCAAATTTTAGGAAACGATTAAATAGAGCAGGTGAATTGGCTAGACAACATTTGAAAGTTGTACAAAATGGAATGAAATGGGTAGCGGACAAGAAATCCAAAGTTCGTAGTTTTGCCAGTGGGGATAAAGTTGGTACCAGTGGCAGGGGAGCCTTTAAAAGCTAGGTTTTGTGGACCGTATCAGATTGAAAGGAAATTAAATGAGGTGAATTAAGTGGTAAAAACACCAGATAGAAGGAAGACTCACCGAGTGTGTCATGTGAATATGCTTAAAAGGTACTTTTTGAAAGGGAAGGAGAGAAAAAGGAGGGTTTAATGATTCTAACTCAAAGTGACGAACCAAATCCAGATGACTGTGAATTTGACATCCTCAAATTAAATTGGATGATGAGGATGTTCTTAAAATTTGGTATGAATTGTTAAGTTACCTTCCAGAGGAAAAACGAACTGACCAGAAAGAGTTATTGAAATCACATGGGCAAATTTGTAGTGATAAATTGGGTAGTATTAAAATGGCTATACATGTTTTAGATGTAGGAAATGCTGTTCCTATCAAACAACATTCATATAGACTTAATCCTTTAAAATTGGCACAGGTTAACAAAGAGATTGAGAGTATGCTTAAAATGGCATAATTGAAGTGGGTCGCAGCCAATGGAGCTCACCCATAGTGATGGTACCTAAACTAGACGGTACCCAACGGTTGTATGTGGACTATAGAAAGGTGAATGCAGTTACAAGAACTGACTCTTACCCTATCCCACGTTTGAATGATAGCATTGAGAAAGTAGGACAATCTGCTTTTATTTCCAACTTCCAGATATGGAAAGAGCATTTAAAGCATCGGATGGAGTTCTTCGATCGACTTCAGGTGGCGGGGTTGGTAATGAAACTAGCCGAAAGTGAATTTGCAGGAGCCCGAATCACTTTCCTTGAGGAGTTTCTGATACCCTCAAGAGGAAGGGAAATAATGCGATTTCTTAGAATGAGTGGATTTAATCGAACTTTAGTGCAAACGTTTTGTGGCGTGATTACGCCACTGATGGAATTGCTGAAGAAACGTAAAAATATTCAATGGACAGCGTACTTTCAACAGGCATTTGACTGCCTGAAAGCTGTGATCACCAATGTTCCTGTATTGGAGAATTGCAAGGGACTATGTGGTCAGATTTAATTAAAGTATCTGATTCTAAACAGAAATGCAGAGTAGTAGAGGAATGGATGGATCATTATCATAGAATTTACAGAGCAGAAGGAGGCCATTCAGCCCATCGAGTCTGCACCGGTTCTTGGAAAGAGCACCCTACCCAAGGTCAACACCGCCACCCTATCCCCATAACCCAGTAACCCCACGGGCAATTTTGGACACTAAGGGCAATTTATCATGGCCAATCCACCTAACCCGCACATCTTTGGACTGTGGAAGGAAACCGGAGCACCCGGAGGAAACCCACGCACACACGGGGAGGATGTGCAAACTCCGCACAGACAGTGACCCAATCTAACCTGGGACCCTGGAGCTGTGAAGCAATTGTGCTATCCACAAGGCTACCGTGCTGCCCTCGTGCAGAGATCTCGTGCAGAGATTTTGTTCAAAGAGACTGTCAATCGAGAAGGATTTCGGTTGGAGGAAGAAGAACAAAGAAAAAATGGACTATATTATTATACCTGTTTGCATGTGTTGTTTTTTTTAAAGCGAAAGTGTATATTTACTGTGTATATTTCTTAGTGAATGGTGCAAAAGTGAAAAATGAAACCATCTTTAAATTGAAGTTTTTTTTTCTTGGGTGGAGGTGTCATGTAAGAGTACCTTTAAGACATGGATGTTTGAGCAATGTACCTTTAAGAAAACAGTGATGCCAGAGAGTGGGTGGAGCTGGGCTTTAGGTCAGCCATTTTTCAGGTTTTTACTTTCAGTTTAAAAATCAGCTTGCGTGTTTCCAGGGAGCTGCAAGTTTGAAAAGAGCTTGGGAGTGTCTGTGTTAGCAGGGAGCTGGATCTCTGACATAAAAGACCATCTTTGGATCATTTGGGTGATTTAAACTGATGATTGTAAAGCCTTTAACCTGATGTGATTCTGTTTCAAGGTGTTAAGTCTCTTGGAAGTTTGAAGGAACAGTTTAAGGAATTATTTACTGTTGCAATATTTTCTGAGTTATCTTTGAAGTAAGCTGTGGTAAGAGATCCAATGTTTATTTAAGATGTTCAGTTGAGTTCATGGAATAAACAGTGTTTTGTGTTTAAAAACCCACGTGTCCATAATTGTAATCCCACACCTAGGGAAAAAGCCATGTGCTAGCAAAAGCAACAAATCCATTAAAGGGAGAGATCGGTAGAACTCTCTGATACATTTTGGGGTTCGGAAAACGCCTCGCCCATAACAGTACCTAAAACAGCCTGTCTCTAAATATCGGAAAGACCAAGGAACTGATCATCGACGCCATGAAGCGTTGCACAACACACACACCCGTCTGCATCAATGGGTGCGAAGTGGAGATGGTCGATAGCTTTACATCTCTGGGGGTCGCCATCACCAACAGTCTGTCCTGGTCCACTCACGTTGATGCAACAATCTAGAAAGCCCAACATCGTTTCTACCTCCGAAGGAAGGACAAGAAATTCGTCATGTCTGCTTCAACTTTCACAAACTTGTACAGATGCGCCATAGAGAGCATCCTATCGGGCTGCATCACAGCTTGGTATGGCAACTGCCCGGTCCAACTTCGCAAGAAACTGCAATGTGGTGAACTCAGCCCAACCCATCACACAAGCATGCCACCCGCACAGTGATTCTGCCTACAACTCCCGCTGCCGCAGGACAGCAGACAACATTATCAGAAACCCTCCCACCCAGGTTTTGGCTTTTTACAGACTATTTCATCAGGCAGAAGGCACTGAAGTCTGAAGACCCGCACATCCAGACATAGGAACAGCTTCTTCCCCACAGCTACTAGACTCCTCAACAACTCTCCCTCGGACTGATCTGTTCCCTGTAAGAACACTATTCACGACGCCCTATGCTGCTCTTGCTCATGGATTTACTTTGTTTGTCCACTTGTTCCGCACTGTAACCAATCACTTTTTGTCGAAGTACCATTTGGCAATGCACTGTGTCGATTATTCTTTTTTTGCCCACTCTGTATGTAATGTGTATGTTCCATGGAAGCAGAAAAATACTTTTCACTGTACTTCAGTACATGTGACAGTAAGTCAAATCAAAGTGGTTCCTCTCTCACGACCCGATCAATTCATCTCAATCAGAACAAGGCTGAATTTTGAATTCCCGCGTTTCCAACACAGCTCGATGCAATCCGGCCTCACAACCTGGAATGGATTTGCACGTCAGTGATTGCAGATCCATCATCGAAAAATGAGTCCCACTTCCGAGAAAACAGCGTATAAAAAATCGACGAGGATGGGATTCGAACGCCGTTACAGAGCGCAATGGATTAGCAGTACATCGCCTTCACCACTCGGCCACCTCAACCGACAAGTGCACGCGTCGAAACGTCTTAATTCGTTTTGCATCCATGAACTGATGGAAAATATCCGCCCAGAGTCCAAAGATGTGCAGGTTAGGTGGATTGGCCATGATAAATTGCTCTTAGTGTCCAAAATTGCCCTTAGTGTTAGGTGGGGTTAGTGGGTTATGGGGATAGGGTGACGTTGGGTAGGATGCTCTTTCCAAGAGCCGGTGCAGACTCGAAGGGCCGAATGGCCTCCTTCTGCACTGTAAATTCTATGATCTTTGACTCCAGCCCCGTGTTCAATGTTGGAAATGCAGTGTTTTTCAATAAAATGAATTCCCATCACATTCAGGGACTTTTATGAATGGACTGATGTGAAACACTTCAATATTATTTCCAAGAGGTTTCCACATAGTGTGAAAGGCCCCCGCTGAAAGACTGGAATCAACCAGCATTTGACAGCAAAAACAAACGCTCCCGGCTTCACAGAGGAATCCGTCCAACATCGGAACACACATTTCACGATGGACATTTTCTGATCATTGAGTTACAGGTTTCTACTCCTGCCTGGCTTTATTCCCCAGGAAATAGGGATTATATTCTTTCAGCGAGTCGTGAAAGTATACTTGGAGCAGATTAATGAAAAATTATTGTGGTACGATGAGACTATTGCTGGTTGAAAGGTAAACTTTCCAGAAAGTTCCTTCATATTGTGGTTGATAGCAAATCGGCACAACATTTAAAACAAAACACAGCTTAACTCGTAAACTTAAGTTAAACTAATTGATTAATTAGTGATGGATGGTCAGGTGATGTGCTTGAGCTGCTTGATGTGGGAGCTGGCAGATCGCATTGCGAGCTGCAGCGACCACATCTGCAGTAAGTGTTGGCTGCTCGAAGAGCTCCGGCTCAGAGTTGATGAGCTGGAGTCTGAGCTTCAAACACTGAGGCACATCCGGGAGGGGGAGACTTACCTGGACACTGTGTTTCAGGAGGCAGTCACACCTGTCAGAGTAACTAGTTTAAATCCTGCCAGTGGCCAGGGACAGCAGGGTGTGACTGCAGGTCAGGCAGTTAAAGGGAACCAGCAGTCAGGAACTCAGGAGCCTCAGCCCTTGACCCTGTCCAACAGGAATGAGGCACTTGCTCCCTGTGTGGATGGCGAACAGGGCTGCAGGAAGGATGAGTCAGCTGACCAAGGCACCATGGTTCAGCAGGCCATTCAAGGGGAGGGAGTAAATAGGCAAGTTGTAGTTGTAGGGGATTCTATTATCAGGGGGATAGATAGTATCCTTCGTGAGCAGGATAAAGAGTCCCGCATGGTACGTTGCCTGGTATATCTGACCGGCTTGAAAGGATACTGGAGAGGGAGGGGGAGGATCCAGTTGTTGTGGCCCATGTCGGTACCAACAGCATCGGCAAGTCTAGGGAAGAGGACCTGTTTAGAGACTATAAAGAGCTAGGATTCAAATTTAAAAACAGGTCCTCAAGGGTTATAATGTCCGGATTACTGCCCGAGCCACGTGCAAATTGGCATAGGGAGGCAAGAATAAGGGAAGTTAACACGTGGCTGAAAGAGTGGTGTGGGAAGGAGGGGTTCCTTTTCATGGGACACTGACATCAGTTTTGGGACAGGGGGGGACCTATACCGTTGGGATTGTCTCCACCTGAACCGAGCTGGGACCAGTGATCTGGCGAAAAGAGTAAAGAGGGTGGTCAATAGGACTTTAAACTAAAGATTGGGGGGGGGGGGAGGGAAAGTCAGGGAACCAAGAGGTGAAGTAATCATTGGGAAGCGTAGCTGCTTAGGAATACAAAAAAGCACGAAAAGACAAAACCCAGGAGAGGTTACGATAGTCCCCATCCCACAAAATATGACACAGTGTATGGAAAGGCTCAGTAAACCAAGGTCCACCACACCAAGAAAACAAAAAGGGACGGTCAATAGAGAATTAAAGGTGCTATATTTAAATGCGCGCAGTGTACGGAACAAGGTAGATGAGCTTGTGGCCCAGATTCTGACTGGCAGGTATGATGTGGTAGGCATCACAGAGACATGGTTGCAGGGGGTTCAGGACTGGCATTTAAACAGCCAGGGATTCACAACCTATCGAAAAGACAGAGTTGTGGGCAGAGGGAGCGGGGTTGCCTTGTTAATTATGAATTAAATTAAATCAATAGCACTAAACGACATAGGGTCAGATGATGTGGAGTTTGTGTGGGTAGAGTTGAGGAACCACAAAGGCAAAAAAACCATAATGGGAGTTATGTACAGGCCTCCAAACAGTGGTCAGGACCGGGGGCACAAATGCACCACGAAATAGAAAGTGCATGTCAGAAAGGCAAGGTCACAGTGATCATGGGGGACTTCAATGTGCAGGTGGACTGGGTTAATAATGCTGCCAGTGGACCCAAGGAAAGGGAATTCATTGAATGTTTACAAGAGGGCTTTTTGGAACAGTTTGTGATGGAGCCCACGAGGGAACAGGCCATACTGGACTGTTATGTAATCAGTATGTAAATTACGTAACTGGACTGTTACTGTTTTGTAATCAGCCAGACTTGATTAAAGATCATAAAGTAAGGGAGCACTTAGGAGGCAGTGATCATAATATGGTAGAATTCAATCTCCAATTTGAAAGAAAGAAGGTAGAATCAGATGTAAAGGTGCTACAGTTAAATAAAGGTAACTACAGGGGCATGAGGGAGGAACTGACGAAAATCGACTTGGAGCAGAGCCTAGTGGGAATGACAGTAGAACAGCAATGGCAGGAGTTTCTGGGAGCAATTGAGGACACAGTACAGAGGTTCATCCCAAAGAAAAGAAAGATTATCAGAGGGGGGATTCGGCAGCCATGACTGACAAAGGAAGTTAGGGAATGCATCAAAGCAAAAGAGAAAGCCTACAAATGTGGCAAAGAGTAGTGGGAAGTCAGAAGATTGGGAAGGCTACAAAAACAAACAGAGGATAACAAAGAGAGAAATAAGGAAAGAGAGGATCAAATATGAAGGTAGGCTAGCCAGTAACATTAGGAATGATAGTAAAAGTTTATTTAAATACATTAAAAACAAACGGGAGGCAAAAGTTGGCATTGGGCCGCTCCAAAATGACACTGGTAATCTAGTGATGGGAGACAAGGAAATAGCTGAGGAACTAAATAAGTACTTTGCGTCAGTCTTCACTGTAGAAGACATGAGTAAACGCCCAACAATTCCGGAGAGTCAGGGGGCAGAGTTGAATCTGGTAGCCATCACAAAGGAGAAAGTGCTAGAGAAACGAAGAGGTCTAAAAATTGATAAATCTCCGGGCCCAGATGGGCTACATCCCAGAGTTCTAAAGGAGATAGCTGAAGAAATAGTGGAGGCGTTAGTTATGATCTTTCAAAAGTCACTGGAGTCAGGGAAAGTCCCAGAGGATTGGAAAATCGCTGTTGTAACCCCCTGTTCAAGAAGGGAACAAGGATAAAGATGGAGAACTATAGGCCAATTAAACTAACCTCGGTTGTTGGCAAGATTCTAGAATCCATTGTTAAGGATGAGATTTCTAAATTCTTGGAAGTGCAGGGTGGGATTAGGGCAAGTCAGCATGGATTTAGTAAGGGGAGGTCGTGCCTGACAAACCTGTTAGAGTTCGTTGAAGAGATAATAAATAGGTTAGACCAAGGAGAGCCAATGGATGTTATCTATCTTGACTTCCAAAAGGTCTTTGATAAGGTGCCTCACGGGAGACTGCTGAGTAAAATAAGGGCCCATGGTATTCGAGGCAAGGTACTAACATGGATAGACGATTGGCTGTCAGGCAGAAGGCAGAGGGTTGGGATTGAAGGTTCTTTTTCGGAATGGCAACCGGTGACGAGTCGTGTCCCGCAGGGTTCAGTGTTGGGGCCACAGCTGTTCTCTTTATATATTAACGATCGAGATGACGGGACTGGGGGCATTCTGGCTAAGTTTGCCGATGATACAAAGATAGGTGGAGGGGCAGGTAGTATGGAGGAGGTGGGGAGGCTGCAGAAAGATTTAGACAGTTTAGGAGAGTGGTCCAAGAAATGGCTGATGAAATTCAACGTGGGCAAGTGCGAGGTCTTGCACTTTGGAAAAAAGAATAGAGGCATGGACTATTTTCTAAACGGTGACAAAATTTATAATGCTGAAGTGCAAAGGGACTTGGGTGTCCTAGTCCAGGATTCTCTAAAGGTAAACTTGCAGGTTGAGTCCGTAA
This sequence comes from Scyliorhinus torazame, assembly GCF_047496885.1. Taxonomy (NCBI): domain Eukaryota; kingdom Metazoa; phylum Chordata; class Chondrichthyes; order Carcharhiniformes; family Scyliorhinidae; genus Scyliorhinus; species Scyliorhinus torazame. The sequence continues at coordinate 40,396,951 of NC_092730.1, forward strand.
TTAAGAAAGCAAATGCAATGTTGTCATTCATCTCAAGAGGCTTGGAATATAAAAGCAGGGATGTACTTCCGAAGCTTTATAAAGCATTAGTTAGGCCCCATTTAGAATACTGTGAGCAATTGTGGGCACCACGCCTCAGGAAGGACATACTGGCACTGGAGCGGGTCCAGCGGAGATTCACACGGATGATCCCAGGAATGGTAGGCCTAACATACGATGAATGTCTGAGGATCCTGGGATTATATTCATTGGAGTTTAGGAGGTTGAGGGGAGATCTAATAGAAACTTACAAGATAATGAATGGCTTAGATAGGGTGGATGTAGGGAAGTTGTTTCCATTAGCAGGGGAGACTAGGACACGGGGGCACAGCCGTAGAATAAAAGGGAGTCACTTTAGAACAGAGATGAGGAGAAATTTCTTCAGCCAGAGAGTGGTGGGTCTGTGGAATTCATTGCCACAGAGGGCGGTGGAGGCCGGGACGTTGAGTGTCTTTAAGACAGAAGTTGATAAGTTCTTCATTTCTCGAGGAATTAAGGGCTGTGGAGAGAGAGCGGGTAAATGGAGTTGAAATCAGCCATGATTGAATGGTGGAGTGGACTCCATTGGCCGAATAGCCTCACTTCCGCTCCTATTTCTTATGGTCTTATGGTCTTATATTTAGCGGATTCGTCCATGACAAGACTGAAGAACGATCACTCGTCTATCCAATCGGTGAGGTCTGCCTCAGCGTGAGACAATATTAACAGAGTGAGAACCAGGTTAATTAGATTCAGATGACACGGTTACAACAGAACTGAATCAGGAAAACCCCGCCTTCACAGCCTTGCCAATCGCCTGAGGTATCGTGACCCTCAGGTTAAAGCACCATCAGTCAGGCCTCACCGTCAACGGGGAAAGCAGCCTATGGTTATCAGGGACTAAAGCGACTTAATTTACTTTGGAACTGGATCAATTTATGATGTTTCCAGGATGTGACTTCCCTCAGACTGATCAAATGATTGGCAGCCGGCAAATGAGCGCCCATTGAGGAGTTACTGGTACCTGAGGCTTAGTTGGAGTATTGGTTTTAAAGGTTAATCATGAAATCTAGAGATGAAAAGCCGGGAAAGTGGGCCTGAGGATCATCATGAAATCATTAAAATGTAAAAGGTGGCCATTCGGCCCATCGACTCTGCACCGACCCTCTGAAAGAGTCCCTATGCCCCAACCACATCCCTGTAACGCACTACCCAACTTTATAAATACAAAGGGGCAATTTAGCATGGGCATTCCACCTAACCCACACACATTTGGACGTGCGAGGAAATCGCAGCACCCGGAGGAAACCCAGAGACACAGAAAAAAAGTGCAAACTCCAGACAGTCAGTGACCAAAGGCTGGAATTGAACCCGGATCGCGGGCGCTGTGAGGTAGCGACTGTGACAACGTGCCACCGTATGAGGTCATAACACGTCATATATCAGATCAAGCATGATCGCATTGAAATACAGAGCACATTCGATAGGCTGAATGGTCTACTTCTGCTCCTCCGTCTTATACCCTGATATTGTGTAAATGTGTTCCGGTTCTTGTGTAAAACTCTTGTTAAAACAACACAGACACCGTATGTCGACTGCGTCTGATTATCTGGCGCAGAGAAGGCGATTGTGGAATACATGTCGTACCCATCAAACTCTGCTACTCACCTGACTGAGATTTCTTCTGTATCTGTAAATCATAGGTAGTGTTCGCGAGTGGAGGGAACAGTCTGCACCTCAGTCTCTGGAACAGGTTGTGAGAGCAGGATGCCTTCATTATGAGTCAATGTCTGGTACTTTTTGTGAGAGTGGAATTCAGTCTCTATCAGACATTGGTACTGAATGTCAGTGTGAAAATATTTCTGCATCTGTCAATCACAATTACTGTTTGGGTAAAGTGAGATGAATCCGTAACATCATCACGGCTGTGACAGACAGAGAAAGACACAGAGAAATGCAGGAAGAGACTATCAGGACACACACACAATGACACAGAGAAAAGGTGCCGATATGAAGAAACTGTTTTTTTCGGAAAATGTGTTTTCTGCTGCCCTGTTTGTAAATGTATATCCTGCTGTGTAACTGTGCTCTCTGCTGTGTAACTGTGCTCTTTCTGTCGGAACCGTCACTCTGCTGGTGATCTTCACTGTGGTTGCGTCAAATCGTTCCCTGTTGTGTAAATGTGTTCCCAGTTGTGGAAATTGATCCGCCTGAAGCAGAACCTTTCTGCGCCATTACTGAGACGAAATTTCAATTCCAGATTTGTTAAACCTTGTCACCAAGGGTTAGTTCAGACCTCTGGATTCCCAGTCCAGCGACATATCCTTGCCTTCTTGTTGTGAAGACAGTTCGTTCAGCATTAATCTTTTCCGATAATATTAAGGAAGCGCCCAACATGGGGCTCGAACCCACGACTCTGGGATTAAGAGTTCCATGCTCTACCGACTGAGCTAACCGAGCTGGTGCTGCATTGCCCATTAAACCTCTTCTTGTGGAGAGTGGCTGCGGTGCTCATTCGGAGGGTAAGTAATGGCTTGTTGGGCCGAATGGCTTTCTGCGCTGGAGAATCTACGATTCTATGAAGCAAGGAGGTTGATGCGTTCAAATGCTTCTGCTATAATGTCCACTCCTGACACCATGTAGAAATGGTCGTCTTCGAATCACTGGAAACCAAAGAGTTGTAATAAAAAAATAATTGATTTAATAATTGAGCAGCGGCTCCTGGCTTGTGCTCTGACCGCGATCCGGGGAGAATTGCAGGAATCCAGACACGTGATCATTTTAGTTGCGTCATCACGTGACCATTCGGTCTCCACTGGTCTCCCTCGGTGCTCTAATTTCTAGATTCATCATTTTAATTTTCGTCCAGACTGGGAAGTTTAGTGCTGCTGCATTTGAAAAGGAACATGAATTTCTAATATTTTTCCAATGTAACTGATGTTGTTACACAAACTATTTAATCAGTGGAATTGTGCGTTTAGGGAACTCAGATTTTCGAATATCTGAAGGCTTCTTTCCAAATCGAATGGTTATTTTCCCACAAGATTCAACCCCTCCTCACATAAACCCCGGGGCCGCTTTGATCGCTTGAATGCAATGACTTCCTGGAGTGATTCCAGGCCGGTTTTAGAATGTATTCTATCGACCAAATTACTGTTGAATGATGCAGCTGTGATGGCCGAGTGGTCAAGTCGTTGGACTTCAAATCCAATAGCGTTTCCCCCCCTCAAATTCGAAATGTTTGTTCAACTCCCCGGAAAAGCTGCCGGCTCGACAATGAATCGGAATTTCGGTTGGTTGTCTGTTAACGGTATTAACATTTATCGAATTCAGTTTTTCAGAAAAAAGTTCTTTTTGGAAACTAAACGAAACATAAAGATAAATAAGGAGTTCACACTCAAAGCAACAATCAATAAATAATAAAGTTTCCTGCAACGTTCGGAAGGAGAAGCAGCAACGGCAGCGAATGGAAACGTGGTTCGGTTTCATTCAGGTGAATGTATTTCTGTGTAAAAAGATCGTGGCAGAAATGGAACATTTTTTAAAAATATGTTCTTGTTCTCTTTCTGTTGTCTCTCTATATGTTTCTTTCTCTCTCCCTCACTCACTGTTTTTGTGCTTCTCCGGGGGCTGATTGGATACACAGTGAAACTCAGCCCCATCTCATCCCAACTCTTTTGGACGAATACGTCCTGGTGATGGACGGTCGTGAATCAGTAGAAGAATCGACAAACTATTCCATTCTTGCTCTGTAAGAAGTTCCATTCCTGGTTGTGAGGTGGCTCTGGGATAAAGGGATCGAGAGAGAACGAGTCTGACTCTTACTCTGCAAATCATTTCGTGCGCACTTGTAGAAAGTGGATGTGTCTGAGAACAGGAGAAAAGCAGATCATGGGGGTGTGATTGATTTTTACTGAGCCGGACCTAGAAAAGTGACGGAAACTTCTAAACAGCCAGCTTCTATCTGAGAGCTGGTAATGAATTACGGCTGACATTGAGGCAGTTCATAGTGAATTCTTACAGCAGATCGAATCTTGAAGCCGTGTTGGCATATTGTTTTCGTAGAGACTGACATAGTTTCTGAAAAGATCAGTTGTGCTTGTTTTTGTTTTGCCCAGTAGTTTGGGGAATCTATTTGGAGCGGGTGCAGTAGGTCAATATCTGTGCTTCTTGCTTGCCCAGCTCACCGGGCAGCAGCAGCTCCATTCCTCGCCAAATTAGTGGGCACAAACGGCAAACCCACATGATTGTATCCCCGCGGAGGTTCGAACCCCGCTCGCAGCGGCTCCGCTCCGGAATATTTACTCAGCTCCATAAACAAACCACTGACCACACAAATGATCGGCGCTCCCTATGCCTCTCATTGATGGTTTTCACCCAATTTGGCTGTTTCGGGAATGAAAGTAAAAATTTATCGCGTCTGGTAATTAGTATTTTTAAATAAACTACACTAAACATATGAAACAATACTTAATAAATGATAATTAACGAATATTAATCAATATTTAAAAAGTGTTCTGCAACGATTGGAAGGAAATGCCCATCCCATCAGGGCAGGATATGTTGGGAATGGACCGGAGTGAAACATTCCCAGACCATGTCCAACATGTTTCTCCTCAGCATGAAAACTCCCTGCGGAAAGACTGAAACAGACACTCATTTGATCACATCATGATTAACATCACTCACAGCTTAACCATGAGGCCACTGATGAAGTCATGAATTTCGAACAGAAACTTCTAGCCAAGTTCCGCATACATGTGTACGGCCTCAACCGGGACCTTGGATTCATGTCGCATTACATTTATCCCCCACCATCTGGCCTGGGCTTGCGAAATCCTTCCAACTGTCCTAGTGTGAGCCAATTCACACCCCTTTAACCTGGGGGTTTTCCTATCTGGTTTAGCACAGGGCTAAATCGCTGGCTTTAAAAGTGACTGAGTCAGATCAGAAGCATGGTTCAATTCCCGGATCAGCCTCCCCGAACAGGCGACGGAACGTGGCTTTTCACGGTAGCTTAATTTGAAACCTACTTGTGACAATAAGCGATTTTCATTTTCATTTCATCTCTGGACCTGTAAAGACTTAATTACCTGCAAATGCTGGCATTCAGAGCATTGTCTTGCATTTTTGACTTTGTCTATATATATGTTTTCGGAACATACCTCTTCATTCACCTGAGGAACGAGCAGTGCTCCGAAAGCTAGTGTTTGAAACACACCTGTTGGACTTTAACCTGGTGTTGTAAGACTTGTTACTGTGCACAGCAGGGACTGACAGGTAAAGATTCATTCAACACCCAAATGTCTATATGCACCTCCCCCAACACACGCGCATGCCCACTGCCACTGAAAGTTTTGTCATGATTCTGATATGCAGACGTTTTAACGGAAACTAGCAAACAACATAATGATTTTGTCCACTCAATAACAATATCAGAGATTGATCATTACAGATTTACTTCGACCTTCACACAGATTTTCAGAGAATTAAAGATACTGAATGAATGACAGACTCTCATACAGTCCCAGAGACTCTCGCAAAGCGATTTAACTGAATCCCAAAGACAGATTGTTGCAGAAGATATGTAACAATCCGAAGAATGATTAGTATATTACAAATATGGAATGAATCTGACTCTGCCATATAGTGTCAGGGACTGAAATATGCAGCAATTGTATTTCAAAATTGATCGCACTTAGCAGGGTGGTAGTGTCAAATAACCGGATGGTCCGAATCCTCAATGTGCAAAGGGGATCTTGGCGCCACAAGGACTGTGTAATGGTCACTCTGAACGTCAAGACGATGGGAGACAGAGCTCCACAGACTGACTCCTACTTTCCACAGACCACCACTGACTGAATCATGGTGAATACCAAGAGCTGAATTATGTTGTCAACACTCACATAGAAATGGCACACAGAATAAAATGGCGAGATCGTGGAAAATGTGGACCGTTTTCCATGACCGGCAGCCACCACTGGAAAAAGGCAGATCCATCAGACAGGATTCGCCCTCACCTCCAATGTGTCAGCTCAGCCTTCAGCAGATTGAGAAAGAGAATACTTGAAGAGCAGCTTCATGACACAATCGTTCGGAGTGACTATTGCACAGTGCTTACTCAGCAACGGCAAAGACTGGTCCCGTATGTGTTTTATTCTGTTCTCAGTGGAGGCCAACAAACCAAAAATACTCCAATTTACTCAATGATCCCAGTACGAAAAGCAAGGGACAAAAATTGTTTATTTTGATTTTATTTGAACAACGAAACAAAATTGAACAGGAATTAAAAATCGCATTGAGCTGATACAATAGGCTTCGGGACGCAATGATAAGCTGGTTTGAGTGATGGCTGTCTGTTGGTTGGCTCGTTGGTCTAGGCGTATGATTCTCGCTTAGGGATTTCCGTTAACGATAAAATGCGAGAGGTCCCGGGTTCAAATCCCGGACGAGCCCTGTTTATGTTTAATCAGTACGATCCATGTGGTGTCATTGACTGAAATCGGGAGCAAGTTTGAGCTCCAGAGAACGTGTCAGTACAGAACACGTGAAGAAACGAACGCGACATTTAAAGACCGTTTCACCATGGTGTCCGACTCTGAATTTATCCTCAGATATCAAGAAAAACAAACGAACGCTTGCGTATCCAGGTAGTTGGCTGAATGCAATGTTTGTATGTAACCCCGATAAACCTTTGATTTATTTGCTGAATCTCCGCCTTAAAAATAATCAATGTGCCGCTTCCGCCGCCTTCTGAGGCAGAGTTCCAAAGTCGCACAACTCTCTGTGAGAAATTTCCACATCTCCATCCGAAAAGGGCGACATCCTTGTTTTTAACTGCCCAGTAGTTCTCGTCTCACCCACAAGGAGTGACATCCTTTCCACCTCCACCTTGTCAAGACCATTCAAGATCTGATGTACTTCAATCAAATCAACTGTCACTCTTCACATCTCTATTGGAAACAAGTGCAGTCTGTCTAACCTTTCCTCATTAGAAAACCCGCTCATTCCTGGACCAATCGAGGAAACCTCCTCTGAACCGTATTTACCTAAATAAGGAAACCAAAACTGCACAGAATTAGCGAAATGTGTAGCTCCTGGAATAAAAGGGACAGTAGCAATATGGATATAAATGTGGTTGAATAATCAGAAACAGAATATAATGGCCATTAGAGAGTTTTCGGACTGGAAGAAGGTTTGTAGTGTTCGACATGGGTTCCTACTGGAATATTTGCTTTCCCTGGTATATAACAATGTGCTAGAACATGGTGTAGAGGGAACAGTTTCAAAGTTTGATGATGGTACAAACTTGGAAATTTTCTGAACTGATACGTGGACAGTCTAGAACTTCAAACGACGAAAGATGATTTTCCGTCTGGAGACGTGTGAGATGACTGGTTTAGACTAGAAACCTGACAGGGGCTGGTTTAGCACACTGGGGTAAATCGCTGGCTTTTAAAGCAGACCAAGGCAGGCCAACAGCACGGTTCAATTCCCGTACCAGCCTCCCCGAACAGGCGCAGGGATGAGGCGACTAGGGGCTTTTCACAGTAACTTCATTTGAAGCCTACTTGTGACAATAAGCGATTTTCATTCATTATGCATTTTTTAAGGGAATGTAGAATCATAGAATTTACAGTGCAGAGGTGGCCATTCGGACCATGGAATCTGCACCAGCTCTTCAAATAGCACCCCACTGAAGTCCACCCTTTCCCTGTATCCCAGCAACCCCATCTAACCTAAGGGTAATTTAGCATGGCCAATCCACCTAAACTGCACACCTTTGGAGTGTGGTAGGAAACTGGAGACCCGGAGGAAACCCACGCAGACACAGGGAGAACACAGACAGTGATCCAAGTGGGAATCGAACATGAGACCCGGCGCTGTGAAGCCACAGTGCTAACCACTATTCTACCGTGCTGTCCCTGAATCATGGTGAATACCAAGAGCTGAATTATGTTGTCAACACTCACATAGAAATGGCACACAGAATAAAATGGCGAGATCGTGGAAAATGTGGATCGTTTTCCATGACCGGAAGCCACCACTGGAAAAAGGCAGATGCAGCAGATATGATTCGCCCTCACCTCCAATGTGTCAGCTCAGCCTTCAGCAGATTGAGAAAGAGAATACTTGAAGAGCAGCTTCATGACAGGATCGTTCGGAGTGACCATTGCACAGTGCTGACTCAGCAACGGCAAAGACTGGTCCCGTATGTGTTTTATTCTGTTCGCAGTGGAGGCCAACAAACCAAAAATAACCCAATTTACCCATGATCCCAGTACGAAAAGCAAGGGACAAAAATTGTTTATTTTGATTTTATTTCAACAACGAAACTGCGAGGGCAGCATAGCGGCACAGTGGTCAGCACTACTGCCTCACGGCGCCGAGGTACCAGATTCGATCCCGGCTCTGGGTCACTGTCCGTGTGAAGTTTGAACATTCTCCCGTGTTTGCGTGGGTTTCGCCCCCAGAATCCAAAGATGTGCAAGCTAGGTGGATTGGCCACGCTAAATTGCCCCTTAATTGGGAAAAATTAATTGGGTACTCTAAATTATTTTAAAACAAGGTGAAGACTGCGGATCCCGCTCCTGCTGTTTAATACAGATCACTATAACTGGCACAGTGAGCAGAAAGAAATTCGTGTTGTTTGTGTGAATTTCACTCCAATTTAAAACGCTCCTGAATGAAAGTGTCTGTGTGACACGGCTCCCGATCAGCCAGGAGATGGCACCAGTCCACAATAAATGTATTTATACAATATATTTCTGATGTTCTGCGTGTCATTACATTGGACTCTTACTCTGGTCTGAGACGTTACCTTGTCCTTGTGCCCTGATGATGCCCTTTTCATCCTGTTTCAGTAATAACTTTTTACTGGTATTAATTATGTAACTTACTTAGTGATTAAGTTATTCAGCCACTAGGAGTGTTTTAAGCTCATTTTGTAAACGGAACTTTGCGTGGCTCGTATTTTTGTCCCGTTTAACCCACCTATTGTTGCAGACTGAGAACTTAGTTATTAATGTTGAAGATTGTCGTTTATTTAAATTAAGTTTCCACTCAAAACAAATTGATGCTGGTTATTACATAAGGAACCCATGGGTGATGAAAACAATTGGTGAATTTTATTTGAGGAGTGTCCACTCCTTTTCTGTCCTGACCTGCGGTATCTAATTAAATAATTCACCAATGTGATGGGCAGGAACTGAATCTGGGTCAAATGCTGGGACAGTCACCACTATACCACCACCTGTCACTGGGCAATGTTGCCCCCTCTGTATTTATAGAACGAATACACAAACAATGAAGCGGGTGAATGTATTAAATCAGGGATTCGATATTCTTGTAACCAATATGGCTGCAATGGGAATCTTTCATATTCCGATAGATCGGGTAGAGCTGGGTAGCTCAGTCAGAAATCAGATATCTGGGGATTTCAAGATGATTACTACAATGATAATATTTAACCATGTTAATGTTCTTTTGCTCCAATTGAAATGTGTTACGAATACAGCGTTTCCGTGTTGTACAACTCGCGTTCAAGCAGGAGATGGCAGCAGTGCGCAATAGTTTGGATAACCTGTTTGTGTCCGCAGATCTCGACAGGAATGGAGCTGCTGCTGCACGGGCAGCTGGACAAGCAAGCGGCACAGATATTGACCAACTGCACCCGCTCCAAATAGATTCCCCAAATTATTGAACAAAACAAAAACAAGCACAAATCATATTTTAAGAAAGTATGACAGTGTCTCTGAAAACAATATACCAACACCTCATAAAGAATCGATTTGCCTAGACTAATTCAAAATCAACCGTTTCAATATCAGCCTTAATTCCTTGCCAGTTCTCAGACAGGCGCTGACTGGTTAGAAGATTGCATCACTTTTCAAGGTCCTGCTCAATAAAATCAATCACAGACCCATGATCTGCTTTTCTCCTGTTCTCAGACACATCCACTTTCTACAAGGGCGCACTAACTGGTTTTCAGAGTAAGAGTCAGACTGCAGTCACCTCGTTCTCTCTCGATCCCTTTATCTCAGAGCCAGCTCACAACCAGGAATGGAACTTCTCACAGAGCCAAGAATGGAATAGTTTGTCGATTCTTCCACTGATTCAGGACCGTCCATCACCAGGACGTGTTGGTCCAAAAGAGTTGGAGTGAGATGGGGATGAGTTTCGCTGTGTATCCAATGAGTCCCCGGAGAAGCACAAAAACAATGAGTGAGGGAGAGAGAAAGAAACAAAGAAACAGATAGAGACAAAGGAAAGAGAACAAGAAAATATTTTTAAAATATGTTCCATTTCTGCCACGATCTTTTTACCCAGAAATACATTCAGCTGAATGAAACCAAACCACGTTTCCATTCGCTGCCGTTGCTGCTTCTCCTTCCGAACGTTGCAGGAAATGTTATTATTTAGTGATTGCTGTTTTGGGTGTGAGTTCCTTATTCATCTGAATATTTCGTTCAGTCCCCCCAAAAAAATGTTAAGTATCTGACTGAACTTGATTAACGTTCAAACCGCTTATTTACAAACAATCGGAAAACGTACTAATTTTCGAAGAAACAATTCGAATCACAGTCGCTGCGAGCAGGATTCGAACCTGCGCGGGGAAACCCCATTGGATTTCAAGTCCAACGCCTTAACCACTCGGCCATCGCAGCTGCGTTGAATGTATCATTCATTAGTTACTTGGTCGATGGAATACATTCTAAAACCAGCCTGGAATCACTCCAGGAAGTTATTCCATTCAAGCGACCAATAGTCGGCCGGTGCAGACACGGTGGGCCGAATGGCCTCCTTCTGCACTGTAAATTCAATGATAATCTATGATTAATCTAGGAAAAAGGTTCGGCACAACATCGTGGGCCGAAGGGCCTGTACTGTGCTGTATTTTTCTAAGTTCTGATAGTGTTTATGTGAGGAGGGGTTGATACTTCGTGGAAAATGGCCATTGGATTTGGAGAGAAGCCTTGAGAGACTCGAAAATCTCAACTCCCTAAACGCACAATTCCACTGATTTAATAGTTTGTGTAACAACATCAGTTACATTGGAAATATATTAGTAATTCAAATGGAACAGGACCACACTTCCCAGTCTGGAAGAAAAGTAAAATGATGGAATCTAGAAATTACGGCACAGAAAGAGACCTGTGCAGGCCGACTGGTCACGTGATGACCTGATGACGCAAATAACATGATCACGTGTCTGGATTCGAGCAGTTCAACCCGGATCGCGGTCAGAGCACAAACCAGGAGCACCTGCTCAATTATTAATTTAATTATTTTTTATTACAAGACCTTGGTCGCCAGTCATTGAGAGACCAGCATTTCTACATGGTGTCAGGAGTGGGCAGTATGGCAGAAGGACTCCACCGCATGAACCTCCTTGTATCATCGAATCGTAAAATCTCCAGAACAGAAGGAGGTCATTCGACCCAACGAGTCAACACTGACCCTCCGAATGAGCACTGCCGCTACTCTGCAATAGATAGTGCAGCATTCCGGCTAGCTCAGTCGGCAAAGCATGGTACTTTTAATTTCAGTATCGTGGGTTCGAGCCCCACGTTGTGCGCTTGCATATTAGTATCTTAAAATATTCATGCTGAATTAACTGTCTTCATAACAAAAACACAAGGTTCTGTCGCTTGACTGGGAATCCAGGGGTCTAAACTAACCCTTGGTGACACGATTGAATAAATCAGGAATTGAAATTTCGTCTCCGTAATGGCGCAGAAAGGTTCTGCTTCAGACGGATCGATTTCCACAACCGGGAACACATTTACACAACAGGGAATGATTTAACACAACCAAAGAACAAAGAAATGTACAGCACAGGAACAGGCCCTTCGGCCCTCTAACCCCGTGCCGACCATGCTGCCCGATTAAACTACAATCTTCTACACTTCCTGGGTCCGTATCCCTCTATTCCCATCCTATTCATGTATTTGTCAAGATGCCCCTTAAATGTCACTCGCGTCCCTGCTTCCACTACCTCGTCCGGTAGCGAGTTCCAGGCACCCACTATCCTCTGCGTAAAAAACTTGCCTCGTACATCTACTCTAAACCTTGCCCCTCTCACCTTAAACCTAGTAATTGAACCGTCTACCCTGGGGAAAAGCCTCTGACTATCCACTCTGTCTGTGCCCCTCATAATTTTATTGACCTCTATCAGGTCTCCCCTCAACCTCCTTCGTTCCAGTGAGAACAAACCGAGTTTATTCAACCGCTCCTCATAGCTAATGCCCTCCATACCAGGCAACATTCTGGTAAATCTCTTCTGCACCATCTCTAAAGCCTCCACGTCCTTCTGGTAGTGTGGCGACCAGAATTGAACACTATACTCCAAGTGTGGCCTAACTAAGGTTCTATACAGCTGCAACATGACTTGCCAATTCTTATACTCAATGCCCCGGCCAATGAAGGCAAGCATGCCGTATGCCTTCTTGACTAACTTCTCCACCTGTGTTGCCCCTTTCAATGACCTGTAGACCTGTACTCCTAGATCTCTTTGACTTTCAATACTCTTGAGGGTTCTACCATTCACTGTATATTCCCTACCTGCATTAGACCTTCCAAAATGCATTACCTCACATTTGTCCGGATTAAACTCCGTCTGCCATCTCTCGGCCCAAGTCTCCAAACAATCTAAATCCTGCTGTATCCTCTGACAGTCCTCATCGCTATCCGCAATTCCACCAACCTTTGTGTCGTCTGCAAACTTACTAAACAGACCAGTTACATTTTCCTCCAAATCATTTATATATACTACAAAGAGCAAAGGTCCCAGCACTGATCCCTGTGGAACACCACTGGTCACAGCCCTCCAATTAGTGCAGTGCAGTGCAGATCTGTCACCGGAAGAGTCATTGTTCCACGATAGAGAGAACAGTCACACAGCAGAGAGCTCAGTTACACAGCCGAGAGCTCAGTTACACATCAGAGAGCACGGTTACACAGCAGGATATACATTTACAAACAGGGCCTCTCTGTGTGCAGCAGAAAACACATTTTCCTAAATACCCAATTTCTCCATCTCAGTATCTTGCTGGTTTGCACTGCACCTTTTCTGTGTGTCACTGTGTGTATCCTGATAGTCTCTTTCTGTGTGACTTTCTCTATCTGTTACAGCCATGCTGATGTTACGTATTCATCTCACGTTTCCCAAACAAGCATTGTGATTGATAAATACAGAAAGATTTCCACACTGACATTCAGTACCAATGTCTGATAGAGACTGAATCCCACCCTCACATACAGTACCAGACTTTGACTGAGAGGGAAACCGAGAATGGGAGGCAGTGTCATACTGGACTCGGAACTGTAACTTCCTCTCTCCACAGATATTGCCAGACCAGCCGAGTTATCCAACATTTTATATTTCTCTTTCAGGATTTTATGAAGAATCTCCATAGCGGCATTGCCCTTGTGCTCGACGCTTCTATTTATAAAGATTGGTCCCGGATGTCTATTGTTCTGTTCGCAGCGGAGGCCAACAAACCAGAAAGAACCAAATTGACCCAATGACCCCGATAAGAAAAGCAAGGGACAAAAAAGAGTTTCTTTCGATTTTACTTTAACAACCAAACCAAATTGAACAGGAATTAAGAAGCCCATTGAGTTGATAAAATAAATTGGGAGGTAAATAAATATGTTGGAAGCTTGGGAGGTAATGGTAAAATGGTGTCAGCGGCACGCTGACCACCGGCTGGCTCGTTGGTCTAGTGGGATGATTCTCGCTTAGGATCTTCTGCTGCCATAAAATGAGAGAGATCCCGGGTTCAGATTGCGGACTGTGCAAATAACGTTTTTAAATCTGTACGATCGATATGGTGCCATTGATTGAACGCGGGAGTAGTTTGGAGGAAAGGGAGGGAGGGAGCGAGGGTCATGTTTAGAGCTTAACCACTTCTTCACGCCAGTTCTTCAGCTGCCAACAGTACAGTCGAGGTGACCCAGTTGACCTCTTCCAGAATCCTCCTCTGCCGCTTCCACTGGATGAATTTCCTCATGTTTGTCCACTGGAGGGGTTCTTCGGCTACTTGTCTGTGAAAGCAGCACCGGAAGCAGCTGTGGAGACAGATTCCAATCTCCAGGATGCAACTCTCCAATTGGATACTTCACTTTGATCAGATCTTACACTCTCGTTTAGAGAATCATTGAATAGTTACAGATCAGGCGAAATCCATTTTGGCCACCGTGTCCACGTTGGTCGCCGAGAGCTGGCGGTAGTCCCGTGATAAAAACAGAAAATGCTGGAAAATCCCAGTAGGCCTGGCAGCATCTGTAGAGAGGGAAACAGAGTATGAGAAGCAGGGTCATACTTGACTCGGAACTGTAACTCTCTTTCTCTCTCCACAGATGTTGCCAGACCAGCCGAGTAATCCAACATTTTCCAATTCTCTTTCAGGATTTTATGAAGAATCTGCATTATGAAGAATGTGCTCGACGCTTCTATTTATAAAGATTGGTCCCGGATGTCTATTGTTCTGTTGGCAGTGGAGGCCAACAAACCAGAAACAACCAAATTGACCCAATGATCCCGATAAGATAAGCAAGGGACAAAAAATAGTTTATTTGGATTTTACTTTAACAACCAAACCAAATTCAACAGGAATTAAGAAGCCCATTGAGTTAATAAAATAAGCTTCGGTTGGGAAGTAATGGTAAGATTGTTTCAGCGGGACGTTGATCACCTTTGGTGATTCTCGCTTTGGCGATTCTCTCGTAGGCAATTCTGCTGCGATAAAATGCCAGAGGTCCCGGGTTCCAATCCCGGACGGAACCTGCAAAGCACTTTTTAACATCTGTGCGATCGATATGGCGCCATTGACTGAACGCGGGAGCAGTTTTGAGGAAAGGTAGGGAGGGACGTGTTTGGCGCTTAACCGCTCCTTGACACCTGTTCTTCGGCTGCCCACAGTACAGTCGAGGTGACTCAGTTGACCTCTTCCAGAATCCTCCTCTGCCGCCTCCACTGAATGAAGTTCCTCCTGTTTGTTCACTGGAGGCGTTCTTCACTGAGTTCTGAATTTGGTGCATTTGCGTGCTATAGTGAGAGTTTCGTGACTGAGGGTGTATAAGGGTTAATTTTGATCTAAAGTCTAGTCTTTCTTTTATTTAGTTAATTAACTTAAAAGTTCCTGTTTGGTTGAGAAGGTGAATTTTCAACGAGCTTTAAACAAAGGTTCTACTTGTAGGTACTTGCAGCTGGAGCTTATTAATTAGCTAATTGGATTAGGCCAGTCTCCAGAGGCTCGATTCACAGTATAAAGGTGATCCAGCTACAGTGCACACTTTGTTCGCTCTGAGTGATGAATTTGGTGCATTTGACTGCTACAGTGAGTGTTTGGTGACTGAGGGAGTTAGGTGAGGAGGTAGTAAGGTGCTCCTTTAATTTCAATTCAGCAAAGAGCGAGAACGGAACCAGGAGTTTATAGAGTGTGCAGCTGGCTGGGAGCAGAGTCAGAGGCCGGAAGTCCAGTTGATCCACAGGGCAGCTATATTCTGTAAGGCAAGAAGGGTTGGAGGCTAGGGCAGTTACATGCTCATCCTGTAGGATGTGGGTGGTGAGGGATACCACCGGTGTCCACGCTGATTGTACCTGAGGGAAGTGCACCCAACTCTAGCTCCTCAGAGACCGTGTGAGGGAACTGGAGCTGGAGCTGGATGAACTTCGGATCATCCGCGAGGCAGAGGGGGTAATAGACAATAGTTACAGGGAGGTAAGCACACCCAAGGTACAGGACAAGAGTAGCTGGATTACAGTCAGGGGAAATAAAACAAACAGGCAGACAGTGCAGGGATCCCTCGTGGCCGTTCCTCTTCAAAATAAGTATACCGTTTTGGATGCTGTTGGGGGGGGGGGGGTGGGGGGATGACCTACCGGGGGAAGGCCTTAGCGGCCAGCTCTCTGGCACTGAGTCTGGGTCTGGGGCTCAGAAGGGAATGGGGAGAAGAGAAAAGCAATCGTAATAGGAGATTCAATGGTTAAGGGAATAGATAGGAGATTCTGTGGTCGCGAGCGACACTCCCAGAAGGTATGTTGCCTTCCGGGTGCCTGTGCCAGGGATGTCTCGTATCGTGTCTTCAGGATCCTTAAGGGGGAGAGTGAGCAGCCAGAAGTCGTGGTGCACATTGCTATCAACGAGGTAGGTAGGAAAAAGGGTGTGGAGGTAATAAACGGAGTTAGGCTGGAAGTTAAAAGCCAGAACAGACAGAGTTGTCATATCTGGTTTGTTGCCGGTGCAACGTGATAGCGAGGCTAGGAATAGGGAGAGAGTGCAGTTAAACACGTGGCTGCAGGAATGGTGTAGGAGGGAGGGCTTCAGGTATTTGGATAATTGGAGTGCATTCTGTGGGAGGTGGGACCTGTACAAGCAGGATGGGTTGGATCTGAACCAGAGGGGAACCAATATCCTGGGAGGGAGGTTTTCTAGTAATCTTCGGGAGGGTATAAACTAATTTGGCTGGGGAATGGGAACCGAATTTGTAGTCCAGCAACTAAGGTAGCCGATATTCAGGACGCCAAAGCGTGTAATGAGGCAGTGGGGAAGGGAACACTGACAAAGGAGAGTACTTGCAGGCACGGAGATGGGTTAAAGTGTGTATACCTCAACGCAAGAAGCATCAGGAATAAGGTGGGTGAACTTAAGGCATGGATCGGTACTTGGGACTACGATGTGGTGGCCATCACAGAAACTTGGATAGAAGAGGGGCAGAAATGGTTGTTGGAGGTCCCTGGTTATAGATGTTTGAATACGATTAGGGAGGGTGTTAAAAGAGGTGGGGGTGGCATTGCTAATTAGAGATAGTATAACAGCTGCAGACAGGCAGTTTGAGAAGGATCTGCCTACTGAGGTAGTATGGGTTGAAGTCCGAAATAGGAAAGGAGCGGTCACCTTGTTGGGAGTTTTCTGTGGGCCCAAATATTAGCAGAGATGTGGAGGAACAGATTGGGAAACAGATTTTGGAAAGGTGCAGAAATCACAGGGTAGTAGTCATGGGTGACTTCAACTTCCCAAACATTGAGTGGAAACTCTTTACAAAGAATTAAGAACAAAGAAAATTACAGCACAGGAACAGGCCCTGCGGCCCTCCCAGCCTGCGCCGATCCAGATCCTTCATCAAAACCTGTCGCCTATTTTCCAAGGATCTACTTCCCTCTGTTCCCCGCCCGTTCATGTATCTGTCTAGATGCATCTTAAATGACGCTATCGTGCCCGCCTCTACCAGCTCCGCTGGCAAAGCGTTCCAAACACCCACCACCCTCTGCGTAAAATACTTTCCACGCACACCTCCCTTAAACTTTCCCCCTCTCACCTTGAAATCGTGACCCTTTGTAATTGACACCCCCACTCTTGGAAAAAGCTTGTTGCTATCCACCCTGTATATACCTCTCATAATTTTGTAGACCTCAATCAGGTCCCCCTTCAACCTCCGTCTTTCCAACGAAAACAATCCTAATCTACTCAACCTTTCTTCATAGCTAGCACCCTCCATACCAGGCAACATCCTGGTGAACCTCTTCTGCACCCTCTCTAAATCATCCACATCCTTCTGGTAATGTGGCGACCAGAACTGCACGCAGTATTCCAACTGTGGCCTAACCAAAGTTCTAGACAACTGTAACATGACCTGCCGAATCTTGTACTCAATACCCCGTCCGATGAAGGCAAGCATGCTGTATGCTTTTTTGACCACTCTATCGACCTGCGTTGCCACCTTCAGGGTACAATGGACCTGAACTCCCAGATCTGTCTGTACATCAATTTTCCCCAGGACTCTTCCATTAACCGTATAGTCCGCTCTTGAATTAGATCTTCCAAAATGCATCACCTCGCATTTGCATGGATTGAACTTCATCTGCCATTTCTCTGCCCAACTCTCCAATCTATTTATATTTTCCTGTATTCTCTGACAGTCCTCCACGCTATCTGCAACTCCACTAATCTTAATATCATCTCCAAACTTGCTAATCAAACCATCTATTCCTTCGTCCAGATCATTTATGTATATCACAAACAACAGTGCTCCGAGCACGGATCCCTGTGGAACACCACTAGTCACCTTTCTCCGTTTTGAGACACTCGCTCCACCACTACTCTCTGTCTCCTGTTGCCCACCCAGTTCTTTATCCATCTAGCTAGTACACCCTGAACCCCATACGACTTCACTTTTTCCAGCAACCTGCCATGGGAAAGTTTATCAAACTCCTTACTGAAGTCCATATATATGACATCTACAGCCTTTCCCTCATCAATTAACGTTGTCACTTCCTCAAAGAATTCTATTAGGTTTGTAAGTTATGACCTTCCCTGCACAAAACCATGCTGCCTATCACAGATCAGTCTATTTTCTTCCAAATGTGAATAGATCCTATCACGCAGTATCTTCTCCAACAGTTTGCCTACCACTGACGTCAAGCTCACAAGTCTATAATTCCCTCGATTATCTCTGCTTCCCTGCTTAACCAAAAGGACAACATTAGCAATTCTCCAGTCCTCCGGGACCTCACCAGTGCTCAAGGATGCTGCAAAGATATCTGTTAAGGCCCCAGCTATTTCTTCCCTCGCTTCACTCAGTAACCTGGGATAGATCCCATCCGGACCTGGGGACTTGTCCACCTTAATGCCTTTTAGAATACCCAAACTTCCCCCTTCCTTATGCCGACTTGACCTAGAGTATTTAAACATCCATCCTTAGCCTCAACATCCATCATGTCCCTCTCCTTGGTGAATACCGATGCAAAGTACTCATTAAGAATCTCACCCATTGCCTCTGGCTCCACGCATAAATTCCTTATTTTGTTTTTGAGTGGGCCAATCCTTTCTCTAGTTACCCTGTTGCTCCTTTCTACGAATAAAAGGCTTTGGGATTTTCCTTAACCGTGTTAGCCAAAAATATGTCATGACCACTTTTAGAACTCTTTATTGCGCGTTTGAGATGTGTCCTACTTTCCCGATATTCCTCCAAAGCTTCATCAGATTTAAGTCGCCTAGATGAAAAAGGTATGCTTCCTTTTTCATCTTAGCAAGTCTCACAATTCCACCCGTCATCCATGGTTCCCTAATCTTGCCATTTCTATCCCTCAATTTCACAGGGACATGTCTGTCCTGCACTCGAATCAACCTTTCCTTAAAAGACTCCCACATTTCAAATGTGGATTTACCCTTAAAGACCTGCTCCCAATCCACATTCCCTAGCTCCTTCCGAATTTTGTTATACTTGGCCTTTCCCCAATTTAGCACGCTTTCTTTAGGACCACTCTCGTCTTTGTCCATGAGTAATCAAATAGTTTGGATGGGGTGGTGTTTGTGCAGTGTGTCCAGGAAGCTTTTCTAACACAGTATGTAGATCGTCCGACCAGTGGGGAGGCCATATTGGATTTGGTACTTGGTAATGAACCAGTGCAAGTGATAGATTTGTCAGTGGGGGAGCATTTTGGAGATAGTGACCACAATTCTGTGACTTTCACTTCAGTAATATAGAGGAATGGGTGCGTGCAACAGGGCAAGGTTTACAATTGGGGGAAGGGTAAATACGATGTTGTCAGGCAAGCGTTGAAGTGCATAAGTTGGGAACATAGGCTGTCAGGAAAGGACAGTGAAATGTGGAACTTGTTCAAGGAACAGGTCCTACGTGTCCTTGATATGTATGTCCCTGTCAGGCAGGCAAGAGATGGTCGAGTGAGGAAACCATGGTTGACAAGAGAGGTTGAATGTCTTGTTAAGAGGAAGAACGAGACTTATGTAAGGCTGAGGAAACACGTTTCAGACAGGGCGCTGGAGGGATACAAGATAACCAGGAGGGAACTGAAGAAAGGGATAAGGAGAACTAAGAGAGGGCATGGAAAATCTTTGGCGGGTAAGATCAAGGAAAGCCCCAAGGCCTTTTACAGAGATATGAGAAATATGAGAATGACTAGAGCGAGGGTAGGTCCGATCAAGGACAAGAGCGGGAGATTGTGTATTGCGTCTGAAGAGATAGCAGAGGTCTTGAACGAGTACTTTTCTTCAGTATTTACAAATGAGAGGGGCCATATTGTTGGAGAGGACAGTGTGAAAAAGTAAGCTCGAGGAAATACTTGTTAGGAAGGAAGATGTGTTGGGCATTTTGAAAACGTTGAGGATAGACAAGTCCCCCGGGCCTGACAGAATATATCCAAGAGTTCTATGGGAAGCAAGAGATGAAATTGCAGAGCCGTCTGCAATGATCTTTTCGTTCTCACTGTCAACAGGGGTAGTACCAGGGGATTGGGGAGTGGCGAATGTCGTGCCCCTGTTCAAAAAAGGGAATAGGGATAACCCTGGAAATTACAGGCCAGTTAGTCTTAATTCGGTGGTCGGCAAACGAATGGAAAGGGCACTGACGGATAGGATTTCTGAGTATCTGGAAAGACACTGCTTGATTAGGGATAGTCAGCACGGATTTGTGAGCAGTAGGTCTTGCCTTACAAGTCTCATTGAATTATTTGAGGAGGTGACCAAACATGTGGATGAAGGTGAAGCAGTGGCTGTAGTGTACATGGCTTTGACTAAGGCATTTGATGAGGTTCCCCATGGTAGGCTTCTACAGAAAGTAAGGAGGCATGGGATAGTGGGAAATTTGGCCAGTTGGATAACGCACTGGATAACCGATATAAGTCAGAGAGTGGTGGTGGATGGCAAATATTCAGCCTGGACCCCAGTTACCAGTGGCGTACCGCAGGGATCAGTTCTGGGTCCTCTGCTGTTTGTGATTTTCATTAATGACTTGGATGAGGAAATTGAAGGGTGGGTCAGTACATTTGCAGACGATACGAAGATTGGCGGAGTTGTGGATAGTGAGGAGGGCTATTGTCGGCTGCAAAGAGACATAGATAGGATGCAGAGCTGGGCTGGGAAGTGGCAGATGGCGTTTAACCCTGCAAAGTGTGAGGATGTCCATTTTGGAAAGACAAATATGAATGCGGGATATAGGGTTAACGTTAGGGTTCTTGGCTATGTGGAGGAGCAGAGAGATCTTGGGGACTATGGTCATAGATCTTTGAAAGTTGCCACTCAAGTGGATAGAGCTGTGGAGAAAGCCAATGGTGTGCTAGCTTTCATTAACAGAGGGATTGAATTTAAGAGCCGTGTGGTGATGATGCAGCTGTACAAAACTTTGGTAAGGCCACATTTGGAGTACTGTGTACAGTTCTGGTCGCCTGATTTTAGGAAGGACGTGGAAGCTTTGGAAAAGGTGCAAAGGAGATTTAACAGGATGTTGCCTGGAATGGAGAGTAGGTCTTTCGAGGAAACGTTGAGGGGGCTCGGCCTTTTCTCATCAGAACGGAGAAGGATGAGGGGCGACGTGATTAAGGTTTATAAGATGATCAGGGGAATAGATAGAGTCGACAGAGACTTTTCCCCCGAATGGAACAAACCATTACAAGGGGACATCAATTTAAGGTGAACGGTGGAAGATAAAGGGGGGATGTCAGAGGTAGGTTCTTTACCCAGAGAGTAATGGGGGCATGGAATGCACTACCTGTGGAAGTAGTTGAGTCGGAAACATGAGGGACCTTCAAGTGGCTATTGGATAGGTACATGGATTACGGTATAATTATATAGTGTAGATTAATTTGATTCTAAGGGCAGCATGGTAGTATTGTGGGCAGCACAATTGCTTCACAGCTCCAGGGTCTCAGGTTCGATTCCGGCTTGGGTCACTGTCTGTGAGGAGTCTGCACATCCTCCCCGTGTGTGCGTGGGTTTTCTCTGGGTGCTCCGGTTTCCTCCCACAGTCCAAAGATGTGCAGGTTAAGACCATAAGACATAGGAGCGGAAGTAAGGCCATTCGGCCCATCGAGTCCACTCCACCATTCAATCATGGCTGATTTCAACTCCATTTACCCGCTCTCTCTCCACAGCCCTTAATTCCTCGAGAAATCAAGAATTTATCAACTTCTGTCTTAAAGACACTCAACGTCCCGGCCTCCACCGCCCTCTGTGGCAATGAATTCCACAGACCCACCACTCTCTGGCTGAAGTTAGGTGGATTGGCCATGATAAATTGCCCTTAGTGTCCAAAATTGCCTTTAGCGGTTAATGGGTTATGGGGATAGGGTGGAGGTGTTGACCTTGGGTAGGGTGCTCTTTCCGGGAGCCGGTGGGCCGGGTGGCCTCCTTCTGCACTGTTCTGCAAAATTCTATGATAATCCATGATCAATCTAGGATACATGTTGGGCTACTTGGCTGTGAAAGCAGCACCGGACGCAGCAGGAGAGAGAGATTCCAGTCGCCAGGATGCAACTCTCCAATTGAGCACTTCACGTTGCTCAGATCTGACGCACTCGTTTCGGGATTCAGAGAATGCTGACAGGTCAGGGTGAGTCCATTCCGCCCACCGTGTCCACGTCGGTCGCCTCGAACTGGCGTGTAGTCCCATGTTAAAAACAGAAAATGCTGGAAAATCTCAACAGGCCACCACTTCCCCATTGACCCGGAAGTATTGGATCTTCCTGGGGTTGAACGTTTATTTGAAGAAACGTAACCTGGTGGAAGAAGAATGAATGCCAGAAGTGAGATTCGAACCCACGCCTCCAGAGAAGGCTGCGACCGTATGGCAGCGCCTTCGACCGCTCGGTCATTCTAACGCTTTGTGGCAAAACACATGCTCCGTGCACAAATCGATTTAAATTCTATCTTCATCGTAATTTATTTTCAAACTTGATGCGCTTTTCCTATTTTTGTGCCCCAACCAGAGTGCTGTATCTGAGTGCCATTGTTCTCCAAGCCGCTGGGGTTTAACGAGCTTCTCATTGCTGCATTGATCAGTTTGCTCCAATCAACATTGACCGAACTGCCGCCTATTTGTTCCTCACGCGAAGGTATTGAGAGTCTAAAAGATCTGAGCTGGGTGAAGTATCCAATTCGACAGTTGCATCCTGGCGACTGGAATCTCTCTCCACAGATGCTTCTGGTGCTGCTTACACAGACAAGTAGCCAAAGAACCCCTTCAGCGTCCAAGCAGGAGGACATTCATCCAGTAAAGGCGGCAGATGAGGATTCTGGGAGAGGTCAACTGAGTCACCTCGACAATCCAGCCAGACAGACTATTTACAACAAGAGAAGAGGAATTTTACCTGGCGCCCCGGGATCAATATTAATTCCTCAACCAGACGCACAGAGCAGATTATCCAGCCATTAACTGGGTTTTTGCCTGTGGTGTTTTGCTGTGCCAACTTAAGCAGGAATCTGAAGTCCTGAGGCCACCACTTCACCATGGAATGGGAGATAATGGATATTCCTGGGGTTGAACATTTTGCTGGAGAAATGTAACCTCGTGAGGTAAAGCTAATGTCAGAAGTGTGATTCGAACCCACGCCTCCAGAAGAGCCGACAACTTTAAGGCAACGCCTTCGACAGCTCGGCCATCCTGACGCGCTATGGCAAACCATATGCTCCGTACACAACTCGATTTAAATTCTACCTTAATCGTCTGATATTTGCGATTTTTATCAATGACTTGGAGGAGGGAGCTGAAGGGTGGGTCAGTAAATTTGCTGATGACACCAAGATTGGTGGAGTAGTGGATGAGGTGGAGGGCTGTTGTAGGCTGCGTAGAGACATTGATAGGATGCAGAGCTGGGCCAGAAAATGGCAGATGGAGTTTAACCTTGATAAGTGCGATGTGATTCATTTTGGTAGAAAAAAATTGAATGCGGATTACAGGGTCAACGGCAGGGTTCTGAGGAAGCTGAAGGAACAGAGAGATCTTGGGGTTCATGTCCACAGATCTCTGAAGGTTGCCACGCAAGTGGATAGAGCCGTGAAGAAGGCTTATAGTGTGTTAGCGTTTATGATCAGGGGACTTGAGTTTAAGAGCCGCGGGATTATGCTGCAACTATACATGACCCTGGTGAGACCACATTTGGAGTATTGTGTGCAGTTCTGGTCGCCTCATTATAGGAAGGATGTGGAAGCATTGGAAAGGGGGTAAAGGAGATTTACCAGGATGCTGCCTGGTTTGCAGGATAGGTCTTATGAGGAAAGGTTGAGGGAGTTAGGGCTTTTCTCTTTGGAGCGGAGGAGGATGAACATAAGAACATACGAACTAGGAGCAGGAGTAGGCCATCTGGCCCCTCGAGCCTGCTCCACCATTCAATGAGATCATGGCTGATCTTTTGTGGACTCAGCTCCACTTTCCGGCCCGAACACCAGAACCCTTAATCCCTTTATTCTTCAAAAAATTATCAATCTTTATCTTAAAATCATTTCATGAATGAGCCTCTACTGCTTCACTGGGCAAGGAATTCCATAGATTCACAACCCTTTGGGTGAAGAAGTTCCTCCTAAACTCAGTCCTAATTCTACTTCCCCTTATTTTGAGGCTATGCCCCCCTAGTTCTGCTTTCATCGGCCAGTGGAAACAACCTGCCCACATCTGTCCTATCTATTCCCTTCATAATCTTATATGTTTCTATAAGATCCCCCCCTTATCCTTCTAAATTCCAACAAGTACAGTCCCAGTCTACTCAACCTCTCCTCGTAATCCAACCCCTTCAGCTCTGGGATTAACCTAGTGAATCTCCTCTGCACACCCTCCAGTGCCAGTACGTCCTTTCTCAAGTAAGGAGACCAAAACTGAACACAATACTCCAGGTGTGACCTCACTAACACCTTATACAATTGCAGCAGAACCTCCCTAGTCTTAAACTCCATCCCTCTAGCAATGAAGGACAAAATTCCATTTGCCTTCTTAATCACCTGTTGCATCTGTAAACCAACGTTTTGCGACTCATGCACTAGCACACCCATGTATCTCTGCACAGCAGCCTGTTTTAATATTTTATCATTTAAATAATAATCCCTTTTGCTGTTATTCCTACCAAAATGGATAACCTCACATTTGTCAACATTGTATTCCATCTGCCAGACACTAGCCCATTCACTTAGCCTATTCAAATCCCTCTGCAGACTTCCTGTATCCTCTGCACGTTTTGCTTTACCACTTATCTTAGTGTCGTCTGCAAACTTGGACACATTGCCCTTGGTCCCCAACTTCAAATCATGAGAGGTGACTTCATAGAAATTTATAAGATAATGAGGGGGATAGATAGAGTGGACGTTCAGAGACTATCTCCTCGGGTAAATGTAGCTGTTACAAGGGGGCATAAATATAAGATTCAGGGTGGGAGATATAGGAGGGATGTCCGAGGTAGGTTCTTTACTCAGAGAGTGGTTAGGGTGTGGAATGGACTGCGTGCTGTGATAGTTGAGTCGGACACTTTAGGAACTTTCAAGCGGTTATTGGATAGGCACATGGAGCACACCAGGATGACAGGGAGTGGGATAGCCTGATCATGGTTTCGGAAAATGCTCGGCAAAACATGGAGGGCCGAAGGGCCTGGTCTGTGCTGTACGGTTCTATGTTCTATGTCCTTTCATTTGAAACTAGATTTGCTTTTCCTATTTTTGAAGCCCAGCCAGAGTCGTGTATCTGAGTGCCATCCTTCTCCAAGCCGCCGGGCGTTAAGGAGTTTCTCATTGCTGCATAGATCAGTTTGCTCCAATCAACAAGGACCGAACTGCCACCGACCTGTTCATCACACGAGGATATTGAGAGTGTAAGATCTGAGCGGCGTGAAGGATTCAATTAGTCAGTTGTATCCTTATGACTGGGATCTCTCTCCACAGCTGCTTCTGGTGCTGCTTTCACAGACAAGTAGCCGAAGGACCCCTTCAGTGTCCACACAGGAGGAGGTACATCCAGGAAATGCGTCAGAAAAGGATTCTGCGAGAGGTCAACTGAGTCACCTCGACAATCCAACCAGACAGGCTTTTTGCAACAAGAGAGGGGGAAGTTTATCCGTGGTCCGGGGTTCAATATTAATTCCTCAGCCAGTGTCACTGAGCCGGTCATCCAATCATGAACTGGGCTTCCGCCTGTGGGGTCTTGATGTGCGAATTTAAGTAGAAATCTCTTGTCTGGAGACGACCGCTTCCCCATTGAATTGGCGTAATTGGAACTTCCTGGAGTTGAACATTTTGCTGGAGAACTGTAACCTCGTGGAGGGAAACTTAATGTCAGAAGTGGGATTCAAACCCACGCCTCCAGAGAAAACTGCGACCTTAACGCAGCGCCTTCGACTGATCAGCCATCCAGCCGCGTAGTGGCAAACGACACGCTTCTTGCAGAAATCGATTTAAATTATATCTTCATCGTCATTTCTCTGCAAACTCGATGTGCTTTTCCTCTTTTTGAATCCAGGCAGAGTCCTGTATCTGAGTGCCATACTTCTCCAAGCCGCTGGGGGTTAAGCAGCTTCCAATTGCTGCATTGATCCGTTTGCTCCAATCAACAATGGCCGAACTGCCGCTCTACCTGTTCCCACACGAAGGTATTGAGAGTCTAATATCTGAGCGGCATGAAGGGTCCAATGAGATAGTTGCATCCTGGCGACTATAATCTCTCTCCACAGCTGCTTCAGGTGCAGCTT
This sequence comes from Scyliorhinus torazame, assembly GCF_047496885.1. Lineage (NCBI taxonomy): Eukaryota > Metazoa > Chordata > Chondrichthyes > Carcharhiniformes > Scyliorhinidae > Scyliorhinus > Scyliorhinus torazame. The sequence continues at coordinate 40,423,436 of NC_092730.1, forward strand.
TCACAGAACTGACAGATGACTGCCTCTCAGCAAGTAGGATGGGGGCAGCTTCAGCAAGTCATACACTAAGCTAAACGCTGCACCTTTAACTGAGAAGCAGCAGAATTTGACTTCCCACTTACCTTTCCTGATTTCCTCACTGCACCAAATTACCAAGTTTCAATTCTCACTCTGGATGTGTCTCACTCACTCAGAATGTGTCTCCTTGAACTGCGCAAAATCAGATGTGCTTTTCCTATTTATCAACTCCAGCCAGAGTCCGGTATCTGAGTGCCATCCTTCTCCAAGCCGCTGGAGGTTAAGGAGCTTCTCATTGATACATTGATCCGTTTGCTGCAAACAACAAAGTCCGAACTGCCCCCTACCTGTTCCTCACACGAAGGTATTGAGCGTCTAAAATCCAATTAGACAGTTGCATCCTGGCGACTGGGATCTCTCTCCACAGCTGCCTCTGGTGCTGCTTTCACAGACAAGTAGCCGAAGAAGCCCTTCAGTGTCCACACAGGAGGAGGTACATCCAGGAAAGGCGGCAGAAGAGGATTCTGGGAGACGTTACCTGAGTCACCTCGGCAATCCAACCAGACAGGCTATTTAAATAATGAGAAGAGGAATTTTACACGGAGTCGTGGTATCAATTTTAATTCCTCAAGCAGACTCACTGAGCAGGTCATCCAGTCATGAACTCGGCTTCTGCCTGTGGGGCCTTGCTATGCGAATTTAAGTAGGAATCTCATGTCCTGAGCCCACCGCTTCCCCATTGAATGGGAGGTATTGGATCTTCTTTGGGCTGAACATTTTGCTGGAGAAACGTAACGTCGTGGAGGGAATGTTAATGCCAGAAGTTGGATTCGAACCCACGCCAACAGACGGAACTGCGATTTTCACGCAGCGACTTCGACGGCTCCAACAGCCTGACGCGTTGCGGCAAAGATATGCTCCGTGCACAAATCGATTTAAATTCTATCTTCATCGTCAATTCTTTTCAAACTTGATGTGATTTTCCTAATTTTGAACCCCAGCCAGAGTCCTGGATCTCAATGCCATCCTTGTCCAAGCCGCTGGGGGTTAAGCATATTCTCATTGCTGCATTGATCAGTTTGCTCTAATCAACAAGGACCGAACTCCCGCTCGACCTGTTCTTCACACGAAGATATTGAGCGACTAAGATCTGAGCGACGTGAAGTATCCAATTGGAGAGTTGCAACCTGGCGACTGGAATCTCTCTCCACAGCTGCTTCCGGTGCTGCTGTCACAGAGAAGTTGCCGAAGAACCCCTCCAGTGTCCAAACAGGAGGACGTTCATCCAGTAGAGGCGCCAGAAGAGTGTTCAGGGAGAAATCAACTTAGTCACCTCGACTGTACAGTGGGAGCTGAAGAACAGGTGTCAAAGAACGGATCAGACTGAAAGCAAAACTTTGATACTAATAAAGAAAAAGGCAGATATGCTGCTGGCAAACAGTGACTTGTTTACGTTTGAAATGAGAGAGAATATAAATAGCAGTTGATGGTTTCGATCCGTCGACCTCTGGTTTATGGGCACAGCACGCTTCCGCTGCGCCACTCTGCTCGGGGTCGGACTTGAGGCAAAGTTTGAAGAAATCAGGGACAGCGTGATCAATGTTCCCGGAGAGGTGAAACTGCCGCCCGAAATTCATTCTATGACGGTGATTCCAGACACTCCCCACTTTACCATCAGAACAACGTCACAGAAGAAATCACATCACCTTCACAGAACAACCATTGAGCACGAAAGTAAATTATCTGACCTATGCTGACCAGAATCAGTGTGCTCAAACGTGTGTTCCTGTGGAAAGAAAAAATGAGGAGGTGAATAGTTGTCTGGCTACCGCAGGGCAGTAATGTTGTAGCTCCTGGTTTAAGGAGCAGAGTGCCGCAGCGGAAGCGTGCTGGGCTATTAGCCCGGGGTCGAGTAATCGAGGCAATTCTCTGCAATTTACATTCTCCCTAACACCAAAAGTCAACATAACGCACGCTCCTGCGTTAGAGAGATTTTTATTGGTAAGGAGTTGAAGGTTTATGGAGAGCATGCAGGACGGAGGAGTTGAGGCCACGATGGGATCAGCTAAGATCACATGGAAGGTGTAAGACTCAGGAGGCTATATTGCCTACTCCCGCTCCGAGGTCATGTGTTCTTGGGACAGGGTGTTCTCGCTGGTATCATAATCGATCTCTTGGTCTGTAACATTCTAAGTAGCAGCTGAGGAACCTTTCAGCCATGATGGAATGGCGGGCAGATTCGATGGGTCGACTGGCTTAATTTTGCTTCTATACCTGATGAACTTATCTTTTTGGCGCGACTTCATGCCTTTCAAACTGAGGGAAAGAAATAGTTTCCAACACAGAATTTATGCGCTATTAGGGCGGGGAGTGAATAAAGTCAATTCCTCGTCATTTTTTAACGTGGTTTGAATATGGCAAGTGTTCGAGTATTCACCACCTCCAGCCCTTAAAGAAAAGTTAAAAATCACAGCATTTTTACTTCACCCTCATGAAATAGACCAAACAGAGACGCAACAGACACGTTACAGAAGATGATGGGATACGGACCCACGAGCGCAGAGCACCAAGGGTTATTGTGTATCCCTTAACCTCGTGGTACAACTCCTTCACTTCATGGACCTTTAATATTTGATCTTCTCACATACAAGGAACCGAGGCACCCCTCCAATACACAAACAGAAGGAATTCCACCTGGGAGAGGTGGGAGAACTTAATTATAGGAGAGGTCAACACGGAAACATCGACTATACTGTGTTCGGCCGAAGAAGAACTGGTGTCAACCGGCGGTGAAGCCCCAACACGTCTGCCTCCGTTCCTCCCTCCACTAACCCAACTCGATGCAATCTGGCCTGAAAACCTGGAATAGATTGTCACATCAGTGATTGCAGATCCATCTTGGATAAATGAGCGACACTTCAGAGAAGCAGTGGATGAAAATTCCACGAGGATGAGATTCGAACCCACGCGCGCAAAGCACAATGGATCAGCAGTCCATCGCCGTAACCACTGGGCCACCACGTCCCACGCACTCAGCCGCAAATACGTCTAAATGCGGTTCGCATCCATGAACTGATGGAAATTATCTGCCTCATTCTATTCAACCTGGTGTCCAAAACTTAAAATGGAGCGATAGCGGTACAGTGTTGAGCATAGCTGCTTACCAAACAGTTGACCGGGGATCTGTTCCCGGCCATCGCAGTAATAGTTGTATTGGATGTTTTTGCGCCACATAGAACATAGAAAAATACAGCACAGAACAGGCCCTTCGGACGACGATGTTGTGCCGAACCTTTGTCCTAGATTCATTATAGATTATCATAGCATTTACAGTGCAGAAGGAGGCCATTCGGCCCATTGAGTCTGCACCGGCTCTTGGAAAGAACACCTCCACCCAACACTAAGGGCAATTTTGGACACGAAGGGCAATTTATCGTGAGTTTCCAACTGAGGAACACTGGCCAACAGTTTTTCACTCAGAATTTATGCGCCATTATCTAATTGAGAAGGAAAAGATGTCAGAAGGTATGGATAAAGTGCGGAGCACAATGTATTAGCAGTTCATCGCCTTAACCACTCGGCCACCCCGTCCCGCAAGCTCGCACGTCTTTACGTCTTCGTTCATTTTGCACCCATGAACTGATGGATTATATCTGCCTCGTTCTATTCATCCTGGTGTTCAATATTGAAAATGCAGCGATAGTGGCATAGTGGTGAGCATAGCTGCCTTCTCAGCAGTTGAACAGTGATCGATTTACCGCTATCGCAGTAATAGTTGTATCGGATGTTTTTGCGTGACACCGTGAGTTTCAAACCGAGGAAGACTGGCCAACAGTTTTTCACTCAGAATCTATGCGCAATTATCTAATTGAGGGGTATAAGATGCCAAAAGGTATGGATAAGGGAGACGTGGAGTTGATGCTTCCTCTAGTGGGGCATTCTAAAACGCGAGGTCATAATCATAGAATAAGAGATCGCAAATTTAACAAAGATTTGAGGAAAAACTACTTCTCCCAAAGGCTTGTGATACTTGTGGAATTCGCAACCCCACAGTGCGTTGGATGCAGTGAGAGTGAGTAAATTTAAGGAGGAGTTAGAGAGATTTTTATTGGTAAGGCGTTCCAACTCCTTACCAATAAGGAGAGCGGGCAGGACGGTGGAGTTGCGGCCACGATGGGATCAGCCAAGATCACATGGAAGGTGTTAAGCTCAGGAGGCTAAATTGCCTACCTCCGCTCCGAGGTCATGAGTTCTCGGGAGGAGTTGCTCTGGCTGATTTCGCAATCGACCTCTTCACCTGTAACATTGTAGATAGCAGATGAGGAACATATCAGCGATGATAGAATGGCAGGGCAGACTCGAAAGGTCTAATGGCTTAATTCTGCTCCTATATTTTATGAACTTATCTTTTGCGCGAATTCGTGAGTTTCACACTGAGGGAAAGAAACGGTTTCCAACTCAGAATTTATGGGCAATTATGGTAGAGAGTGATTTAAGTAACTTCCTCATCGTTTTTTAATGTTGTTTCAATATGGAAAGCGTTCTACTATTCACCACCCGCCAAGCCCTTAAACAAAAGCTAACTATCACAGCATTTTTATTTTATCCTCATGAAGTTGACCACTTTACAGACGAGAATGGGATTGGAATCCACGTGCGCAGAACACAATGGATTATTGTGCATCACCTTAACCACGTGGTATACCTCCTTTACTTCATGGAAATTTAATATGTGATCTTCTCACAGACAAGTAGCCGAAGAACCCCTCCAGTGTACAAACAGGAGAAGGTTCATCCAGGAGAGGTGGCTGAAGAGAATTCTGGGAGAAGTGAACCCGGTAACCTCGACTGTACTGTGGGTAACCGAAGAAAAACTGGTGGCATTGAGCGGTTAAACCACAAACACGCTTGCCTCCATTCGTCCCTCCTCTCACCCAACTCGATGCAATCCGGGATGACAACTTTGAATAGACTGTCACATCAGTGATTGCAGATCCATCTTTGAAAAATGAGTCCCACTTTCGAGAAACGGTGGATGAAAAATTGACGAGGATGGAATTCGAACCCACGCGTGTAGAGCACAATGGATTAGCAGTCCATCGCCTTAACCACTCGGCCACCCCGTCCCGCGAGCTCGCTTGTCTATACGTCTGAGTTCATTTTGCACCCATGAACTGATGGATTATATCTGCCTCGTTCTATTCATCCTGGTGTTCAATATTGAAAATGCAGTGACAGTGGTATAGTGGTGAGCGTCGCTGCTTTCTCAGCAGTTGAACAGTGATCGATTTACCTCCATCGCAGTAATAGTTGTATCGGATGTTTTTGCGCGACACCGTGAGTTTCAAACCGAGGAAGACTGGCCAACAGTTTCTCACTCAGAATCTATGCGTAATTATCTAATTGAGGGGTATAAGATGCCAAAAGGTATGGATTAGGTAGACGTGGAGTTGATGCTTCCTCTAGTGGGGCATTCTAAAACGAGAGGTCATAACCTTAGAACAAGAGATCGCAAATTTAATAAAGACTTGAGGAAAAACTACTTCTCCCAAAGACTTGTGATTCTGTGGAATTCGCGACCCCAGAGTGGGTTGGATGCAGGGAGAGTGAGTAAATTTAAGGAGGAGTTAGAGAGATTTTTAGTGGGAAGGAGCTTAAGGGTTATTGAGATCGGGTAGGACGGTGGAGTTGAGGCCAGGATGGGTTCAGCCAAGATCACATGGGAGGTGTTAGGCTCAGGAGTCTAAATTACCTACTCCCGCTACGAGGTCATGTCTTCTCGGGAGGAGGTGCTCTGGCTGATATCGCAATCGACCTCTTCACCTGTAACATTGTAGATAGCAGATAAGGAACATATCAGCGATGATAGAATGGCAGGGCAGACTCGAAAGTTCTAATGGCTTAATTCAGCTCCTATATTTAATGAACTTACCTTTTGCGCGAATTCGTGAGTTTCGAACTGAGGGAAAGAAACGGGTTCCGACTCAGCATGTATGCGCAATTAGGGCAGAGAGTGAATTAAGTAACTTCCTCATCGTTTTTGAATATGGTTTCAATATGCAAGGTGTTCTACTATTCACCACCCGCCAAGCCCTTCAACAATTGCTACATATCACCGCATTTTTATTTTATCCTCATAAAGTTGACCACGTTACAGACGAGGGTGGGATTGGAATCCACGTGCAATGGATTATTGTGCATCACCTTAACCACGTGGTCCAACTCCTTTACTTCGTGGAAATTTAATATGCGATCTTCTCACAGATAAGTAGCCGAAGGACCACTCCAGTGTACAAACAGTAGAAGGTTCATCCAGGAGAGGTGGCTGAAGAGAATTATGGGAGAAGTGAATACGGTAACCTGGACTGCGCAGTGGGTAACCGAAGAAGAACTGGTGGCATTGAGCGGTTAAACCCCAAACACTGGCAGATACAATCACACAGTCACAAAAAGTGACATACGCTGACAGGTACTATGACACACTCACAGTTAGTGAAATATAGCGATACGCATAATCACACACTCAGAGACAGTATCAGAAGCAGATAGATGCAATCACACACTCAGACAGTAACAGATACTGACAGATACAATCACACACTCATAGACTGTAAGCAACGCTGACAGATACAATCACACACTCACAAATAGTATCAAACATTGATAGATACAATGACAACGCACAGACAGTGACACACGCTGATAGATCCAATCACACACTCACAGTCACAGACACTGACAGATACAACCATACACTTAGAGACAGCGACAGGCACTGAAAGATACAATCACACACTCACAGACACTGAAAGATGCAATCGCACTCTTACGGACAGTCACAGACACGGAAAGATGCAATTGCACACTCACAGACAGCCGCAGACACTTATAGATGGAATGGCACACTTACAGACTGTAAAAGACACTGATAGATGCAATAGATCACCCACAGACTGTAACAGACGCTGATAGACGCAATTACACACTCACAGACAGTAACCGACACTAGCAGGTCCAATAGTACACTCACTGATTGTAACAGGCACTGATAGATATAATCACAGACAGTAAGAGACACTGACAGATACAGTCGCACACACACAGTCAGTAACAAACACTGGCAGATATAATCACAACTCACAGACAGTAAGATACAGTGATCGATGCACTCACACACTCACAGACAGTAACATAAACCGACAGATTAAATTACACATTCGTCGGCAACACTGCACACTGATAGATGCAATCACACACTCAGACAGTAACATACACTGACAGACACAATCAGACACTCACAAACTGTAATAGACACTTATAGATACAACACAAACTCACAGACAGGAACAGACACTGATAGCTGCAATCGCGCCGCACAGACAGTAGCAGACACTTATTGATACTGTCTCACACTCACAGATAGAACGAGGCTGACAGATTCATCCACATACTCATATACCGAAACAAAGAATTGCAGGCCGTTCACACGGTAAATGACAGGCTCACAGATAGAATCAGGCACTCACAGACAGTAACAGAGGCTGGCATGCACTATCACACAATCACACACAGTAACAGACACTGACAGATACAATCACACACGCACAGAGAGAAACAGACTGGCAGCAACAGAGACTGACATATATAATCACACACAGACAGCAATAGAGACTGACAGATATAATAATCGAATAATAATCCACGTTTTTAGTACCACACAGGTTTCCATTAACACAGCCATGAAGTTACAATGAAAAAATCACCAGTCGCTGCACTGCGGCGCCTGTTTCCTCCTCTAAGGGGGAGAGCTGACTGGTGTTGATTTCACCTGAGAACCGCTGCACCTCGGGAGAGGGGTGTGTTTGAGAAGGTGGCCCTTCCTGAACCAAATACCCAAGTTAGTCGCATTGGGGTAGTATTAAGTAAATTGGCACCACTCAATGGTCCACTCACACACTGTGACCTCATTGGCCGGGGGCCGGATAAAGTTCTAGAAAGGCAGGGGGAGAGGTATAACAATCAAATCCCGGTCCCCCGAACAGCGAAGACTCCATTCAGCAGAGCCGGTAGGAAGCAGCGTGTGAGGCCCACCCTGGCAACGAAGTCCCCGAGGAAATCAAGGCTCAGAGAATGAGAGGAACAGACACAGTTTCTAATTCGGGAGACACAACAGATATTTTACAGACGACGATGGGAGCTGAAACCACGTGTGCAGAGCAGAATGGATTATTGAGTATCGCTTTAACCACGTGGTACAAACATTTGATCACATCATGATGAACATCGCTCAGGCGCCTTAAGGATCAGGTCATGTGGAACTCAGGACAAATCTCATTTGTTATCCATAGAATCCCTCAAATTCCGAAGAAGGTCATTCGGCCCATTAAGTCTGCACCGATCCTCCGAAACAGCCTCTGTCCAGAACCCCCCACCCCCACCCCAATCCCCCGCCCGCCCTATTCCCCTAACACCACGCATTGCCCATGGCCTATCCACCTAGCCTGCATAGCTTTAAAATGAGGTACGAATCCGAAGCACCCGGAAGATCCTCCTTCCGCAGAGACGGGGAGAATGTGTAAACTCCACACGGATAGCCACGCAAGGCCGGAATCCAACTATTACGAAATGCCAACTGACAGGCAGAATTGCTGTAACTCCACATGATTCGGACAAGTTGAGTGAGTGGGCAAATGAACGGCAGATGCAGTACAATTTGGATGAATGTTAGGTTCGCAACTTTGGTAGCAAAAACAAGAAGGTAGATTATTATGTGGATGGCAATAAATTCGGAAATGTGAATGTGCCACGAGACCTGGGTGTCCCTGTGCACCAGTCGCTGAAGATAAACGTGCAGGTGCAGAAGGCGGTAAAGAAGGCAAGTGGTACGTTGGCTTTCATCGCGAGAGCATTTCAGTGCAGGAGCAAGGATGTCTTGTTACAATTAGATAAGATGTGGAGATGCCTGCGTTGGACTGCAGTGAGCACAGCAAGATATCTTACAAGACCAGGTTAAAGTCCAACAGGTTTGTTTCAAATCACTAGCTTTCAGAGCATTGCTCCTTCCTCAGGTGAATGAAGAAGTAGGTTCCAGGAACATATATATCGACAAAGTCAAAGATGCAAAACGATACTTAGAATGCATGCACTTGCAGGGGTGATCCCAGATTTAAGAGGGGTGTGAATTGCCCAAGCCAGGATAGATGGTAGGATGGTTTTGCAAACCCAGGCCAGATGGTGGGTGGGGGTGAATGTAATGTGACAAGGATCAAAGGTCCCGGTTGAGGCCGTAGCAATGAGTGTGGAACTTGGCTACACGTTTCTGCTCGGCCATTCTGCGTTGTCGCGCGACCTGAATGCTGCCTTGGAGAACGCTTACCCAAAGATCAGAGCCTGAATGCCCTTGACAGCTGAAGTGTTCCCCGACTGGAAGGGAACATTCCTGCCTGACGATTGTCGTGCCATGTCCGATCATCCGTTGTCCAAGCTTGTACATGGTCTCGCCAATATACCACGCTTCGGGACAAACTTTCCTGCAGCGTATGAGGTAGACAACATTGGTCAACTCGAACCAGTATGTACCACGTACCTGGTGGGTGGTGTTCTCATGTTTAATGGTGGTACCCATGTCGATGATCTGGCACATCTTGACGAGATTGGCATGGCAGAGTAGTGTGGTGGCGTGGTCGTTGTTCTGAAGTCTGGGTAGTTTGCTGCAAACAATGGTTTGTTTGAGGTTGCGCTGTTGTTTGAAGGCAAGTTGTGAAGGTGTGGGGATGACCTTGGAAAGATGTTCGTCTTCATCGATGACGTGTTGTAGGCTGGAAAGAAGATTTCGTAGTTTCTCCGCTCCAGGGAAGTACTGGACGACGAACGGTACTCTGTCGGTTGTGTCCAGTTTTTGTCATCTGAGGAGGTCCGTGCGGTCTTTTGCTGTGGTGCGTTGGAACTGTTGATCGATGAGTCGAACGCCATATTCCGTTCGTACGAAGGCATCTTTCAGCGTCTCAACTCTCATTTTCTGCTTCACTCCATTGTTCTGGAGTGATGTTCCTCGGATGTCGGAAGAACCATCACCACGTGATACAGAAGGATCACATTTGAATTCAGAGCTGAAAACTGTGTGTGAATCACATTCTGTACACGAATCCTATTATTTATTTGTGATAAAGAAGTAGGTTTAGTGAAATTAAAGTCACAATAAATGGATTGAAGGGCGGGTTGTTCATGGACAGATTGCAGAATTTGACGAATATTTATTGTCAGAGATCTCAGAACAATTGATATTTGACGCGATTAAGGAGATTAACATTGAACGAAGCATGTCCTTATCTATGATTTATCATTATCTAATTTTGTGAAATTTGCTCTGACAGATGGCATTCAAAGTCCTGAAGTCATCAGGATTCGAAACTGCGGAGAGAAATCCCGATGGATTATGAATCCATCGCCTTAACCACTAGGCCAGGGTTGCGTCCCCTGACGTATGCAAACCACACACACTGCTGGTGAAACCACATGTCAAAAATGTACTGCCGCATTTTGAATTCCGGTGCTGCATCTTAATGTATTTCGGCATTCTGATGGTTATGCAGGTCGGTACTCTGCATTTAGAGTGAATCGTATTTAATCGGGGTGGGTTTTAATCAGCCTTTGTAGCCATCTGGGATGGCCACTTACCACGAGGGACAGAGAAACTCGCAAAGCCTAAAACGGACAAGGCAAGACTCAGCCAGTCACGGAGCTTGAGATGTATATTTGCAAGCAAGAAGTCCAGACGGTATCGAAACTCCGACCAATTAGCGTTTTGGTGGGGCCGATTAGCATTTGATGGCCCATTTTCACGTAAACAAAGGACTGGTACTCCAGAGACCGTACAGTCCCAGACATTTCGGCGCCACTCCCTTTTCAGGGGAAGCTAAAGCAATTCCGCTTGGCACACGTTCAGCCATCCAGATCCCCGCCCACCTATTGGTTAGGAATCGAACAGAGTGATCAGGGATCACCCAATTAGTGGGGTCCAAACTGAAGGACCGCCCAAAAGAGCGCGAAAACCCCCAAGTATAAGAAGAAGAGTTCGCCATGTGTTTGACCTCTTTTCGACCTGGCGCCCTGGCAACGACCATCTCCACTCGCAGCAACACCAGAAGCAAGTCCAAGTTCAACGCTCGCTACCAGACGGATGAGCCTAGCTGAGCAGCACTTACTTCTCCAGACTCGATAGATCCAGAATCAGACAGCGGCCACTGTTCCTCTGACCAAAGCCGGGTGCCTGAAGTTAATTACAGGTGTAGTTAACTAGTAGTGTTTATATTGCATGACTAATTGTGTGTAAATAAAGTATCCTTGACTTTGAATTAACTGACTCGGGTTTGGCTCTTTGATCAATAGCCGGTTGAACCTTGTGGTGGTATCATTTGATACCTGGCGACTCTGAGCATTAGAACATAGATATCAAAAGAAAGGAGGGCAAACTAACTGATTGCCATAATTGGAACAAAACCACAGAAAAAGACAGGGGAATAAAAGGCAACAGTCATTGGCGACGCATGACGGGAATTGACCCAAACGTGACCGTGTCACTCCGAGAGAACCCACAAAAGTGTTTGAATTAGATATCCAAATTTTCAAAGTAAAAGAAACCACAAGCGAAACCAATATCGATCAAACCTCCAAAATTCAGGAGTGTGTAATCTGCATGCGTACTAACTAAGTGATATAAGGTAAACTCGATAGGTTTTCTTGCGTGAAACTCTCGGGAGTTGCGTAAACCGGAAAATAGCTTGAGCCTTACCCGTATTGGCATCACCGCTTTATTCCCCCTTGTTCCAAATTTCCGGTAGAGACAGAAGTAATTGTTGGGATTGCCATGAAAGCAATGGAATGCGCTATGCATCCACAGGCACCCGAGGGTGCAGCGAGCAACAGATCAGAACAGTGTCCCGTATGGGAAGAAGAGCTTAGGAGATACCTAAAGGGGAAAGGATGGCCCCAATGATCGGAAATTTGCGCAAATGAGGCAAGTGTTCCTGGCAGCATAGGACAGACTTGGTGGGACAGCCTGACAGAGATCCACAAGAAAAGTTTAAGTAAGGTTCGTAAGCCGATGGCAATCGTGTCCTGTCTGGCAATTGCGTGTCACGGAGGAGGTCATGAGAGCACTCCGTAAGCAGCTTGAGGAGAAGGAGAGATGTAGATAGGGAGATATTAGTGCAAGCGAGAGATTAAATGTGCAGCTGCGGTACCAGCTAGCGGCGAAGGACAAGGAGATGGATGATGTCAAGAAGACACACCAATCCTGTCTCGCCCACCGTAGCAGCTTCCAAATTCACTATGATGAGGCCTACCAGGACACGCAACGTGATGTGATGGCAAGAGAAGAAACAGCGAACCAGTTAGAACAATTGAGGAAACAGTGCTATGATTTGTAAGCAGCCCTCCGAGCACTCCATAGTTCCACCACGGGACAGAGGCAGAGTTTGGTGGGTCATGCCAAGTGCAGGCAGCAAATTGCAAAATTGCAATCCCTGCTATCTGTTCAAAATGGGTTCAGAGACACCTTTGGCCCACAGCTAGATGAGGAAGACGGCCCTGATTGGCAGGAACTCAGTGAAACGGCCCAACGGTACATGAGTGAGATCGAAAATCAAAATAGAGCCCCCCCTCCCGCCCCCACCCCCCCCCCCCCCCCAGGCTCCGAAAAGAAAAGCACCCGCACCACCGACTGCACAGGCAGCACCCAACACAATGAACCCCATCACCATGCAGCGCAGGGTCAGCACGGAAGACCAACCCGATTTTCTTTATACAACCCCATTAACCATCATCCAGTTAAGAGATGCCGACGATAAGATTGAGACTTTCCACCGCACATCAGACATACACCACCTTTTCGAGCTAGTGAAGCAACAGACACTAATGTACAGTTTAGATGAGAAGGAGGAGGTAACGCTCATAGTTATGTGCCTCGACCCGTCAGTTAGTTCAGCCCTTCCCAACTCACAAACGGTAGGAGGTGGTTGCCTCCAAGGCATGAAAACAGCCATTTTAGACGCCATTGACTATAATAGAGGAGATGCGTAGAAGGACTCAACCGGTGCAGACAGAAAAAGGGAGAGCATACAACAGCTTTTGCTGAACACCTTTGGATTCACTTTACTGCTGTATTTGGTGAGTTAGCCCGCGCCCGTTTATCAGCAGACGATACGGTCAAATGGACCCATACACTAGTATCCCATGCCACAGAAGCAGGACAGAAGATGTGCCAGTTACGACTCCTCAGACCCGGCACACAATGAAGTGTGGGGTCGGAAACGCTGATCGAGAGCTTGGGAACAATCTGTACAGAGAACCTCAGAGCAGGAGAGAGTGGGCGCCACAATGAACCCAGTAAGGGCACACCAAGACCCCGCATGGGTAACTTAAGGTAGAAGAAGCACGCAGCATGCTAAAGCATAGGAATGTTATAATTGTGGACACGAAGGACATTATGCCCGAGAATGCAATACCGCCCGAAGCAGCAAAGGAATAAGCACCCCCCGCCCCCCCCCCCCGCCCAGAAACAATGCCAGACCCATCCACAGTGTTAGCACCCGACCAGATAATTCGGCCATGAATGACACCGACTGACGGTCTTCGCGCTCCGCAACCTGGGTCCATGATACACTTTAGGATAACTCCGGAAAACCGGTAGTTGCATGCACCATCCGGGGACGCCCTGTAGAGTTCCTTTGGGATACAGGAGGGTCCTGAACCACGGTAAACTCCTCCACCATGTACCAAAGAGAGATATGGCCCACTACGGACACCATTACCCTTCATCGCTTTACAGGTCAACTCCAGTGGATGTAAAGATTGGCAATATTAAAACAAAACACTTGATCATTTTTGTAGATTTACCCCAGACAGCAGAACACATCCTAGGCATAGATTTCATGAGTGCACCAACCTTTCATTGGACCCAGTCAACAGATGTATATGGGAAATGGCTAGAGCAGCGCGAGCCCCGCCAGGCTCACAGTAGTAGATTATGCCCATTGACTCAGCTCATTAGGAGAGTATTGGTTTGATGCACAAACCATTACCACAGGCAAAGCGGTTAGAGAGGTCTTGAAGAGACATAAAGCAGCGTTTGCCCAGCACAAGCACGACTGCGGCAAATTCCCAAGAATGGTTAACATAACAGGTCCCAATCCTAAGCCCCAGAAACAGTATGGCTTCCCCCAGCAAGCCGAGGGAGAGATAGTCAAGGTAATTGCTTATTAAAGCTTATTAAATCAAGGAGTGATTCGACCAGTAGCATCGACGAACAATGCCCCGATTTGGCCAGTAAGAAAACCAGACGGTTCATGGCGACTGACCATCGACTACAGGGAATTGAACAAAGTGACTCCCCTAGCAGCCCCCACTGTTGCCACGAGCTCCGAGACCATGTTAAAACAGGGACCCCAGTCGAAATTTTTCACGGTATTGGACATTAGCAATGGTTTTTGGTCCATACCACTGGACAAAGGTTGCCAGTATAAATTTGCGTTCACGTTCCAGGGACAGCAGTACACGTGGACGTGCCTTCCACAACTTCTCCTCCATTTTTCACAGACAATTGGCGAATGGCTTATCTAAATGTTCCCGCCCTGAATGCCTTGTTCAGTATGTGGATGACTTGCTCCGACAGACGGACACCAAGGAAACGCACATCTTGCTTCTTTCAGAATTATTAGGACTACTCACAACAATTGAATGCAAAATTAACCCCAAGAAAGCCCAAATCCTCCATGGAAATTTCACAAATGTAGGTACGGTAATCAAGCATGGGAAGAGTAAAATAGAATACAAACGCATAGATTCCATTCTAAATTTGCCTTTGCCCCAGAATGTTACAGCACTCCGGTCATTTTTAGGAGTGGTTGGATCTTGTAGAAACCCCATAGACGGATTCGCCGCAAAAGCAGCCCCACTTTCCGAGCTCAGAAAGAAACAGGCCCCATGGAAATGGCTTCCACAGCACACGGATGCCATGAATGTTTTAAATCGCGCCCTGAGCACAATCCCCGCCTTGCAAGCCCCAGATCCACACTCCCCATATGCGATAGAGGTAGCGACCACCGACCGAACCCTTTCGGTCGTACTCCTGCAGGAAAGGCACGATCGTTTCGGACCCATATCCTATGCCTCACGTGTTTTAGATGCAGTCGAGCAGGGATTTTCAGCCTGCGAAAGCTGTTAGCAGTTTTCTGGGCAGTACAGTGCTTCTCGTACATAACCGGACTCAACCCAGTAACCATTTTGACCGAGCATACCCCGACACAGCTTTTACTGGACGCAGACTAAAAGACGGCACAGTAAGCGACATTCAAACAGCACAATGGATCCTACTCGTACAAGGAAGCGACATTACGGTAAAACGGACAAAAACGCACATGTTTCTGGCCGACCATTTGCACGATGCAGGAACCCCACATGAGTGCGAGATCATAGCCCCAAAGCACAGTACAGGCCCCTTTGTTCCCAAATCGGTACCAAAAAAGACAGGCATCCGACGATAGACGAACACAGACAAAGCATTGAGAATCTATGTAGATGGCTCCTCCACAGTCCTTGGTGGAAAAAGGATCACAGGATGTGGTAGTTATGTCGAGGATGTGCAGGGGCGCGCTTCAGAAGAAATTGCTTTAAAGTTGCCTGGACACTTAGGTTCGCAGGCAGCCGAGTTAGCAGCCATCGCTTACATTGTCCAGCACCCCGATTCGTTCCCGACCCCAGCAGACATATATTCAGACAGTTTGCATGTCTGCAACAGCCTAACAGAATTCCTATCCCTGTGGGAGTCTAAAGGATTAATTTCCGCCAACGGAAAACCTCTACCCTCAGCCCCATTGATCAAATATATCCTTCAGAATGCGAGAGGCAGAAAATATGGTGCGGTAAAAGTAAGAAGTCACCATCGTTCCTCCCCACCCGGCAACATGAAAGCTGATGCCCAAGCGAAGGCAGGCTCACGACATGGCCACTTTTGGCAACTTCCCGAGAGTGCCCCAGTACACGCAGTTCAGGTCTCACAGACCAACATCCAAGACTTAACCCAGGTCCAGAAGGAAGACGAGACATTGAAGGGAATTTTAAAAGGAAACTTCTCAGCTCCCTGCGAAAATGTTAGGAATTGTTTAACGATCCATGATGGAATCGTTTTAAAAGATGGCATTTATGTAGTCCCCACCCAGGACAGGAACCAAATATTTTGTTATTTCCATGACGGATATGGACACCAAGGAATTGAATCCACCCTTGCCCACCTCAGACCTCTCTGCTGGTGGCCTGATTTTAAAACCGACGTATCCCATTACGTTGAAAATTGCTTGATTTGTGCACAGAACAGCCCGGATAGATATGCGAAAAAAGCCCAGCTACGACACACCCGCCCTGTGAATGGCCCGTGGACAAACCTTCAGCTAGATTATATTGGTTCCCTCCACCCACCCCCCCCCCACCCTGCAGAAATGGATACAAATATGTGTTGGTTGTAAGCGATACATTTACGAAATGTGTCGAAAATTTCCCCTCGAGAACAAATACAGCCAAGCCCACGGCAAAGATCCTAACCGAGCAAATTGGCACCAGATGGGGACTCCCCTGTGGTACTGTGTCGGACCAAGGTTCGTACTTTACAGGCAGGGTTATGAAAAACGTTATGCCCATTTTTGGTATAAAGCAAAAGTTCCACATTGCCTATCACCCGCAGTCCAGCGGCATTGTGGAACACACGAATCGAACACTAAAGGCAACACTTAAGAAAACGGTGCAGCAGCACAACACGTCATGGCACACAGTTCTCCCATTCGCACTGATGTTTGTTCGGAACACAGTGTCGAGTTCAACAGGATATACCCTGAGAAAATCGCACGTTTTCATAACCGGACGACCCATGAAGTGTACCGAGTATTTATTTGGACTTGATTTGGCCAGCCCCGCAGTCCCCACCCTGACCCATGAGAAAGCAGTCCAGCACATGGTAGAAAATATTAAAGCAGCACAAGTCGCTGCAGCTGTTCGACTAGGTGCAAAATGAAAGCAGAGTAAAGCCTGCTTTGATAAGACAGTACACCCGACAGAGTATACAGTCGGACAGCAAGTAATGGTCACCTTATACAACCACAGCTCATTCCTCTCCCCTAAATTTGCAAGTCCCTATTCAACCTCGGAGAAAGTAAGCCCCCCAGTTTATGAAATCACGTAGCCGAACGGAAAATCAGGATGGTTCCATGCAAATCAGCTTAAGGTTTATGGAACCCAGTGCAGCCACTCGCACCACCTCTCGTCGGCGATGGCAGACAATGAAGACCCGCCCACTGACAACCCAATCCCCCCCTCCCCCAGCAGCAGCAGCACGTCCACACACACAACCTTGACCGGGCGCCGAGAATCAAATTTCACCCTGACGCTTGATTCTGCTGACAGCGACAGCACAACTGAAGCCCATGAGAAAACCGAACAATGGACACACAGGCCAGACCCCAGTCTTTGCAGCCCCAGAGACACCGATCAGGATACATTCATCCCCTTCGTGACGATTTATTTGCCCACACCGGAAACTGACCCACCACCCGCCGATAGGGACAACCCCCTTACCCAGACCGCCATATGGAACATGAAACACTGGCAAAGCGATTATTCCTGTCGTCTGACACGGAATGATGGAATGGACCCCACATCGGCAAACGCGGTGTTAGCACGGAAACTCTACACGCGAGTTTGGCACCTGGTAGATGCTGATGACTCCATGTCTGACTCCCACCATGGTAACCCCTTTGAAACCCTTTTCAGAATGGAACCTTGAGGTGTCCAGATGATGAGAGACAGGAACCGATTGAGATTTACGGTGTCCTATACTCTAATGGAACCTGCCCGCTTTTGTTCTTTACTTTGTTTTTAAATGTTGTATATTCTCTCTTGTACGATTTTGTGTCAGCCTCACGAATACTTTCCTGATACAGTAATAACTACTCTTCTGACGCCACATGGCAGTTAAGAAAACAAATTTCCAAATTCGTACCGCTCTTGGAAGGTCACTCAGGCAGTAGAGTAACGGCATTTATCGTCGCCCTGCCTGAGGACCCCTTATACATTTGGTCAGCCAAGATCGGGGAGTGGTGTAAAGGCACTGGTCACCACCCTACCCGGGGATTCCACCCATTCTTGCCCTGCCGCGGATCATACGCACTCCATTCAGAGAATTATTTTCGAATCTCTTTGCTGTTCTTTTTCACTCCTGTGGTTTAAAGAATGCATTTTGCCACAACTTTGCCCCTTTCAGGCAACCCTTCGGTTGTTATCCCCCACCTACTATTTACATGTCAGAATCACTTCGTTGGAAAAACGAGTTTGCAGAGGACGGAGAAATTGTTCGTCCACTCAGCCCATCAAACAACAGCTGCGAGACTGCTCGCACTGTGACAGAATTTGTTTTTCGGATGTCTTGTCTCTGCAAATAGTTGGTATACAAATAAAATGAGGGAGTCACATATGGTGACGATTCTAACGGGAAATTGACGTTAAGGAGAAACAGACAGACAAACGAGATGTTAAGCAACAAGATAATAACAGACATTTTGCTTGCTCCCCGAAGAAGATACGAAGATACCTACAGACGGAGAAAAGTCTGAACAAGATGAAGACGATCTGGTGATCTGCATCATGACCGTAGCTGGAACAATACAGTTGCGCGAGTTACCTACCTCTACCTCCCTCACCACAGAGGCCCCGAACACGACTACCCAACACAACAACCCCAGCCTGGGCACGACATCACACATAGACCCAGCCACCGATACCCCCACATGGTGTGAGAATCTGATTAAATGGTACTCCCTGTCAAAAACAGTAGAAGCCTTACTAGTGATAGCCATATTCTGCAGAGTCACCCAGACAATCAGATTGCGGAAATGGAGAAGGAGAGCCTCCCGCCCTCCAGTATACACAGTTAGAGTCCCTATCCTCGGACTCCAGCAAACCCCACACTCTTTCTGAACTTTTTTATTTCATAAATTCCACAGTTGTTGCTTCGTTAATAAAGTTAATTTTCTGTATATGAATGTTAGTGATATGAAGAAATGTGATACTGCTATTGGATTTTTGTGCTGCAAGATAAGTTATTTGATTGTTAAATAGCAGCATGAGGGTAGTTTACTGAGACACAGTTAGAGGTTCTCCTTTTATATTATTTATAAGGAGAATGGAATATAGGATTGAATGTTAAGAGGCCCCTTAGGAATATTTAGGTACGTGTTGTATCAGGGAGATTTAGGTAAATGCTTTCGACCCGTGGCACAGAGTAGGGTAGAACCTGTCCTTGATTGAGGGTACCCGGCATTTCAGAGAACAGGAGAAGACCCAGTATTGTGATCCTTCACGCTTCGCGATGAGGATCAAGAGGACGGAGTGTAGCCATCTGGAATGGCCACTTACAACTAGGGACAGAGAAACGCGCAAAGCCTAGCGGGTAAAACGGACAAGGCAAGGCTCAGGCAGGCTCAGAGCCTGAGATGTATATTTGCAAGCAAGAAATCCAGACGTTATCGAAACTCCGACCAATTAGCATTTTGATGCGGCCGATTAGCATTTGATGGCCCATCTTCACCAAAACAAAGGACTGGGACTCGAGCAACCGGTACAGTCCCAGACATTTCAGCGCCACTCCCTGTTCAGGGGAAGCGTAAGCAACCGGGTCAGTGACCGCTTGGAACACGGCCAGCCATCCAGGTCCTCGCCAACTTATTGGTTAGGAATCGAACAGAGTGATCAGGGATCACCCAATTAGTGGGGCCCAAACTGAAGGACTGCCAAAAGAACACGAAGCCCCCCCCCCCCCCCCCAAGTATAAGTAGAAGAGTTTGCCAGATATTCGTCCTCTCTTGGACCTGGCGCCCCGGCCACGACCATTTCCAAGTGCAGTAACACCAGAAGTAAGTGCAAGTTCAACGCTCGCTACCAGACGGATGAGCCGAGCTGAGCAGCACTTATTTCTCCAGACTCGAGTGTTCCAGAATCGGACAGCAGCCACTGTTCCTCTGACCTAAGCCGGGTGCCTGAAGTTAAGTACAGGTTGTCTTAGTCGATAGGTGTAGTTAACTAGCAGTGTTTATGTTGCATGACTAATTGTGTGTAAATAAAGTACCCTTGACCTTGAACTATCTAACTGGTGTTTGGCTCTTTGATCAATAGCCGGTTGAACCTTGTGGTGGTATCATTTGATACCTGGCGACTCTGAGCATTAGAACATAGATATCAAAAGAAAGGTGGGCAAACTTATTGATTGCCATAATTGGAACAGTGTCACAGAAAAGACAGGAAAAGAAAAGGCAACATCTTTCCTTCAGTTTTCAATCAGGTCAAAACACATTGATACACAAAGCAGCTCAACACAAACAGATTGAGAGATAACAGAAATAAATACACAATTATTCTATTATTCAACGCACTATCATGCTCCTACACATAAAATTCAAATGCAAACGTCGCAATAGTAATCATAAATATTGTTTTATTTAGAGCTTGATATTATCCAATACCTGCAACAGCTACGTTGAAGATGCCATCGGAGTGCGTTCTTCAGCGGGAGGAACTCGAAGATTTTATATTCTTCTGTCATTTGTCGCATCCATTCTGCAATTTAGATTTGCGGAGATATGAAAAAGGAATATGTGAATTCCTCGGCTAGAACGAAATAAACTGATATGTGCCAGTAGAATACAGGCTGGAAATGCAATGAATAGTAGACGCAGAGGCAGTCAGTAAAGATGTGCGGGGTTACACAACAGCCTCACATTGCAGGACCAGTGGGAAATTGGTGTACTTTGCAGATGGTGAGAAACGATAGACCTTGGAGGAGCAAAGGGATTGGAGACCCTTGTTTCGGAGTCATTCACCGTCAGTGGAAATATCCGATTACTAGTTTCTCGTTCTCAACTTCCAGGCTGTCATATCAGAGGCGACATTCATTCCTCCAGTCCATTGTCTGGGCAAATCTCTCCAATGAGCTGCTGTAATTAATTGAAACATCGATTCCCTAGCGGGCAGAGTGGGGCTATTCGGTCCATTAAGTGGTGACCGACCCTCCGAACGAGCATCATACCGTTCCCGTACCTGCCTCCCCGAACAGGCGCCGGAATGTGGCGACTAGGGGTTTTTCACAGTAACTTCATTTGAAGCCTACTTGTGACAATCAGCGATTTTCATATTTCATATTTCATTTCATACCCTGTCCATGCCCTGCCCATAACTCCACCTAATGTCTGGAAAGTAAAGGCCGAGTAAACATGGCCCATCCAACTGAGCCGCAGATGGTTGAAGTGTGGAAGGTAGCCGGTGCAGTCCCACTGCCTGCTCGCACCTCGTTCTATTCATCCATTAGCCTTTGATTTGAACAATAAAATGATATCCAGACATTTTGCTCATTTGTCGGCGAGATCAGCGGCCATTAAGAACGGCAGAGAAGTCTTGCCGTTCGACACATTTTCACGAAAGTTCCTTTGACATTTTTGTGTTTTACACTACCTCACAGCTTTCCATGTAAGGCATAACTTATGACAACGAAACTTGCGTGAATTTGTAAATTGCATGAGTAAAGGAAGACACGTTGTCATCAGGATTCGAACCTCCGCGGGGAAAGCCCAATGGATTTCTAGTCCATCGCCTGAACCGGCATAGTGGGGAGCACCGCGGTGTTCCCGGTGGTTAACCAGCGTTCGATTACCGGCCATTGTTGCGCCGATTTATTTAGAAATTTATGCGAGCTGGTCAATTTCAAAATAAGAGAACAAAAAGATCTAACAAATGACAGGCAAAAATAAATTTGAAGCTTTGTTATCATCGATTTTCACAATTCTGGTGCCCGGTGAAGTTAATATGAACGTGACTGAGGTTGTGAAACTATCCTGACAAATAAGAAAATTCAGAGCGAAAGCAGAATGAGAAAAAGGAAGGTTCTTCTGTCATGACACAGACATTTAATCCGAATACATTGAATGAACAAGAACTTCAAATTGATACTTAGACTGACATCGTGTTCTGCAAACAGATTGCTCCAAACCGAGTAAAGATTTCGGATCATAGCCGCTGCGAGTAGGATTCGAACCTACGCGGGGAAACCCCATTGGATTTCGAGTCCAACGCCTTAACCACTCGGCCATTGCAGCTGAGCGCTCGTTTGTAGAAAGCATTGTAAAATGTACTCCAGGTATTCCAGTAATGCAATGAACGGTGTCCCAGTCTTTATCTGGGAAGGGTAGAATTAACATGGAAAAAGACCATGAGATTTGGGGCAACGCCTTGAGCTGCACGAAAATCTCACCTTCCATAACGCACTGTTCTACTTTTGTGTCACAATATCAGTTGCAAAGGAAATATGCGATAAATTGATGTTTTTTGAATGGACCAGTACATAACTTCCCAGTCTCGGTCAAAATTAAAGTAATGGAATCGAAGAATCTTACAACACAGAAAGAGACCTGCGCAGACCGAGTGGTCACGTGATGACTGGGTTATCAGGAAGTTCCACCAGATTTCTGTGTGAAGTGACCGCAGCAGGTCTACCACATGGACTCAACGTTAAATTCCTCGACGTCAGACGCCGTTTCCATCCGCTGCAAAGAGGAAGCTGATGTTTTCACCCTGTCAATAATCACTGTCAATATTTCCATTTCAGTTCTGTTTTTGATGATACCCTTTTTCCCAGATCACAGAAAATACACGGAAAGCTCCAGCTGCCGGATATGGTCATTTTCGATGTCGCAAAAGTCCTTCACATTGCTAGCCGTGAAGATTCATGGAGCATCATCCTCAAATTTAGCTGCTCACGGGCATGTGTCACATCCTCTGCCTGTTCGGCAATCACATAGAGTCAGTGATCCTCACCAAGTGAATCAACACAAACCCGGCTCAATAAGAACTGCAGACAAACAAAGGGTGCGTCATAGCACCAATTTTCTTTTCCATTTTCCACACTACAATATTGTACCTGTCACCCAGCAACTTCCCGACAGGCCTGGAGATAATCAAAGGAACGACAGGAAATTGTTCAAACTACAATCGTTTTCCTTAGAAAGTCAAACACTATCTTCAGACATTGAGCTCCAGGCTGGAGGCAAAGTTTGTGTGGTTGTTCAATCAGAATCTCAGAATCAAGCAGATTCAGCACGGCTTTATGAAGGGAACGTCATGGACGACAGATTAATTGGAATTCTTTGCGGCGTTAATCACCAGGATAAATAAAGGAGACCCAAAAGGTGTAATATACTTGGATATCCAATAACGCGTTCGACAAGATGCCACACATAAGTTAACTTAATGAGATAAGAGACCATGGTTTTCTGGCTAATATATTCGGACGGTCTCCTTGGATTTTATTTTGTATATTGTCACGTTCTCCAAGGTACAGTGATATGTATTCTTCTGCGAGCAGCTCAACAGATCATTAAGTACATGAAAAGGAAAGAAAATAAAAGAAAATACATAATAGGGCAACACATGTTACACAATGTAACTCCATAACACCGGCATCGGGTGAAGCATACAGGGGTGTAGTGTTCATGTGGTCAGTCCATAAGAGGGTCGTTTAGGAGTCCGCTAACAGCGGGGAAGAAGCTGTTCATGCGTTATCTCAAACTTCGGTATCTCCTGCCCATTGGAAGAAGTTGGAACAGTGAGGAAGCCGGGTGGGAGGCGTCTTTGATTGTGCTGCCCGCTTTCCCCAGGCAGCAGAAGGTGTAGATGGAGTCAATGGAGGGGAGGCAGGTTCGTGTGATGGACTGGGCGGTGTTTACGACTCTCTGAATTTTCTTGCGGTCATGACTGAGCAGTTGCCATAACAGGCTGTGATGCAGCCAGATAGATTGCTTTCAATGGTGCATCTGTAAAAGTGGGTAAGAGATAATGTGGACATGCCGAATTTCCTTAGTTCCCTGAGGACTGGATAATATCCCAAACTTGTATCCTGCTATTGTCACCTTGCTCCACCACCTTGTTCTCTTCACAAAACATCAGGAATCTCAGACCAAATCTTCAGACATTTGATTCTCTCTTCAACCAACATCTTGTCCCTGATTAAGTCCACCTTGGGAAGAGGGGCTTGACATTCCGAGATCCCCTGCAGACAGCCGGTTGCTGTTGATGGATCAAAAGAGGCCTAAACCCTGAAAGAAAGCCTCTCTCACAGTCCTGTGAGCATGTCTCCATTAGACGGCGCAGTCACAACCTGCAGAATACCTAACGGCATAAAGGTCCCACTTTCGATCCCTGCCCTGGGTCACTGTCCGTGTGGAGTTTGCATATTCGCCCCGTATTTGTGTGCGTTTCATCCCCACAACCCAAAGGTGTGCAGGGTAGGTGGATTGCCCCTTAATTGGAAAAATGAATTGGGTACTCTAAATTTATATTGAAACAAAACACTGAATAGATCCTCTGGGAGCTGGACTCAAATCAAATGGGGAATATCCGATGAATTTCTGGTCGAAAGATTTAACAACTGGATAACGTCAGCTGACATCAGCAATTGTGTTAAAATCCCTGTTGATATTCCACAGGAAAGGGAAGGAGAATTTGCAAAAGACAGATATCCCGCTGTTATGGAGGAAGTTCTCATTCTTACACATGGTCAAAGGGAATAAGGCTCGGCTGAGATTTGAATTTAGATTTTTCTTTAGGGAACAGACACTTTAACGTACTAAACTACAGTGTGTGAGTATGTTGAGCTAATCACAAGGGAATGCTGGAAATAATTTACTGATCTGTAGTATCTGTGCAAAGAGAAATAGTTACCATTTCAGATCCTGACCTTTCATTGGAACGACCTGTTCCTCTCTCCACAGAAGCTGCCGGATCAGCTGAATATTTGCAGCATTTTCTGTCTTTGTTTCGGGTTTGCAGCATCCACAGTATTTTGCTTTTGGGCCTAAGGACAATGAGTTGTCCTTCCTGCTCTGAGGGTTATTGCAGCTCTCTGGATGTGATTATCGCTGATTATCCATCTCTGGGATCTTTATGAATCATTGAACGATTTATCGTGAGCTAGTACCATTTACTGCATTCAGGAGCAGCATTCCCTCTCAGTGAGCAGGTCACACTCGTTGCAGCCGCCTGCTGCCTGTGACCAGCAACAAAAGCAATTGCAGAGACAGACTTAGATTATCATCATGGGACAAATAACAAAAATAATAATCGCTTATTACCACAAGTCGGATTCATTGAAGTTACTGTGAAGTCGACACATTCCGGCACCTGTTCGGGGAGGCCAGAATGGGAATTGAATCCGCGCTGCTGACTTTGTTTTGCAGAACAAGCCAGCTGTTTCGACTACTGTGCTAACCCGGTCCCTCAATACAAAGCCCGAGAGACAGGATCAGAGGGAAGGTTGTTTTTCTGCAGTGTGGACTTCACTCCAGAACAATGAGAAAAGCATAACATGAGAGTTGAATGTGGTAAAGAGACGTTTCTTCACACAAAAGGTAACGGAAATTAGGAACTCGCGCCGAACAAGCCAGTGAAACTCAGAGTCAACAATATAGTTTTGAATATTTCACATATTTTTAACAAGCTCTGGTCTGATTGTTTCTGAAATCCTGTAAGGGAGCTGGAGTGAAGATGCAGCCGAGCCCTAATTCAATTTAAATAAAGAGTGGAACAGTCTCGAGGGGCTGAATGGCCAGCACAGTTTGTTTGTTCCTGGGAATACAACAGAATATCAAGAGAAACAGTTGAAAACACACATTGCATTTCATTCATAGAGTCATAGAACCATACAGCACAGAAAAGGCCCTTCGGCCCGTCACGTCTGTGCTGCTCAAAAACAACCACCTAACCATTCTCATCCCATTTTCCAGAACTTGGCCCAAAGCATTGTGTGCCCTGGGATGGCAAGTGCACATCTAAATACTTCAATATTATGAGGGTCTTTGCTCCACCATCCTTTCAGGCAGCGGAAAAACATGTTTTCACAATGAAATATTTCACAACAAACACTGCAATCAGAATCTGAATAGGGAGAGAGGTCATCTTGTCCTCTGTGCCCTATTAATAAAGCCGAGGATACCGTCTGCTTTATTAACGGCTCTTGCAACCTTTTCTACCTGCTTCAATGATTTATACACTTGTCCATCCATTTCCCGCTGTTCCTGCACACACTTTTGGAATTATATCCTTTATTTTATATTGCCTACTTGTGTTCTTCGTACAGAAATTAATCACTTCATTTCTTGTCTGCCATATGTTCTCCTGTTGCACCAACAAGTCGATGTCCTTTCAGTGTTCGACGGTGTTCAGAATTCCTGGAACTCTTTTCACAACCACAGGCCGGCCCAAAACATTTCAGACAATAATGTTCTCTTGAAATGTACTCTTTGAACTGTGCAAATTGCTGAACTTTTGAACTGCCTGTTGGACAACATCGGAAATTCCCATGTGGGGATGGGCGATTGCTGTGTGGCTCTATGGCGCAACGGATAGCGCGTTGGACTTCTGGTTGCTGTCGTGGTGAGACGTTTAATGGTTGTGGGTACGATTCCCATGAGAGTCACGTTTTAAATAATGTTTTACGAAATCAGTCACGGGTTGATCAATGTTCCCAGAGGACTGCCGCCCGGAACTTCCTTCCAGAAAGGTTCCTCCAGTCACTCCCCCACTTTCTCATCAGAACAACGTCACAGAAGAAAACACACCACCTTCACAGAACGACCATTCAGCAGGAAAGTAAAATATGTGAACTATGCTGACCCGAATCAGTCTGCTCAAACGTGAGTTCTTGTTGAAAGAAAAATTGAGGAAGTGAATAGTTGACTGGCAACCGCAGGGCAGTAATGTCGTAGCTCCTGGTTTAAGGAGCAGAGTGCTGCAGCGGAATGATGGGCCATTACCCCGAGTACGAAGAATCGAGGGTATTCCCTGCTATTTACAATCACCCTCACAAGAAAGCAAACAGAAACAACGTTCCTGTTTGCTTTACAGCAAATACCTATCAGAATCCTGCTTGCAGTCGCATCCCGACAGTTGTCCCAGGAATGAAGCAGACAGTATTACAATATTGTAAAGGTAAAAAATGGGGAACCACAGAGAAAATGCTGTAAAAAGGGATGGGTGAGTAAATTTGCAGATGACACTAAAGTCGGTGGAGGTGTGGATAGTGCGGAAGGATGTTACAAGTTACAGAGGGACCATAAGACCATAAGACATAGGAGCGGAAGTAAGGCCATTCGGCCCATCGAGTCCACTCCACCATTCAATCATGGCTGATTTCAACTCCATTTACCCGCTCTCTCTCCATAGCCCTTAATTCCTCGAGAAATCACGAATTTATCAGCTTCTGTCTTAAAGACACTCAACGTCCCGGCCTCCACCGCCCTCTGTGGCAATGAATTCCACAGACCCACCACTCTCTGGCTGAAGAAATTTCTCCTAATCTCTGTTCTAAAGTGACTCCCTTTTATTCTAAGGCTGTGCCCCCGGGTCCTAGTCTCCCCTGCTAATGGAAACTACTTCCCTACGTCCACCCTATCTAAGCCATTCATTACCTTGCAAGTTTCTATTAGATCTCCCCTCAACCTCCTAAACTCCAATTAATATAATCCCAGGATCCTCAGACGTTCATCGTATGTTAGGCCTACCATTCTTGGGATCATCCGTGTGAATCTCCGCTGGACCCGCTCCAGTGCCAGTATGTCCTTCCTGAGGTGTGGGGCCCAAAATTGCTCACAGTATTCTAAATGGGGCCTAACTAATGCTTTATAAAGCTTCAGAAGTACATCCCTGCTTTTATATTCCAAGCCTCTTGAGATAAATGACAACATTGCATTTGCTTTCTTAATTACGGACTCAAACCTGCAAGTTTACCGATAGAGTATCGTGGACTAGGACTCCCAAGTCCCTTTGCACTTCAGCATTATGAATTTTGTCACCGTTCAGAAAATAGTCCATGCCTCTATTCTGTTTTCCAAAGTGCAAGACCTCGCACTTGCCCACGTTGAATTTGAACAGCCATTTCTTGGACCACTCTCCTAAACTGTCTAAATCTTTCTGCAGCCTCCCCACCTCCTCCATACTACCTGCCCCTCCACCTATCTTTGTATCATCGGCAAACTTAGCCAGAATGCCCCCAGTCCCATCCTCTAGATCGTTAATATATGAAGAGAACAGCTGTGGCCCCAACACTGAACCCTGCGGGACACCACTCGTCACCGGTTGCCATTCCGAAAAAGAACCTTTTATCCCAACTCTCTGCCTTGTGCCTGACAGCCAATCGTCAATCCATGTTAGTACCTTGCCTCGAATACCATGGGCCCTTATTTTACTCAGCAGTCTCCCGTGAGGCACCTTATCAAAGGCCTTTTGGAAGTCAAGATAGAGAACATCCATTGGCTCTCCTTGGTCTAACCTATTTGTTATCTCTTCAAAGAACTCTAACACGTTTGTCAGGCACGACCTCCCCTTACTAAATCCACGCTGACTTGTCCTAATCCGACCCTGCACTTCCAAGAATTTAGAAATCTCATCCTTAACAATGGATTCTAGAATCTTGCCAACAACCGAGGTTAGGCTAATTGGCCTATAATTTTCCATCTTTTTCCTTGTTCCCTTCTTGAACAGGGGGGGTTACAACAGCGATTTTCCAATCCTCTGGGACTTTCCCTGACTCCAGTGACTTTTGAAAGATCATAACTAATGCCTCCACTATTTCTTCAGCTATCTCCTTTAGAACTCTAGGATGTAGCCCATCTGGGCCCGGAGATTTATCAATTTTTAGACCTCTTAGTTTCTCTCGCAATTTCTCCTTTGTGATGGTTACCATATTCAACTCTGCCCCCTGACTCTCCTGAATTGTTGGGATATTGCTCATGTCTTCTACTGTGAAGACTGACGCAAAGTACTTATTTAGTTCCTCAGCTATTTCCTTGTCTCCCATCACCAATTACCAGCGTCATTTTGGAGCGGCCCAATGTCTACTTTTGCCACCCGTTTGTTTTAATGTATTTAAAGAAACGTTTACTATCATTCCTAATGTTACTGGCTAGCCTACCTTCATATTTGATCCTCTCTTTCTTTATTTTTCTCTTTGTTATCCTTTGTTTGTTTTTGCAGCCTTCCCAATCTTCTGACTTCCCACTACTCTTTGCCACATTATAGGCTTTCACTTTTGCTTTGATGCATTCCCTAACTTCCTTTGTCAGCCATGGCTGCCTAATCCCCCCCCCCCCCTTCTGATAACCTTTCTTTTCTTTAGGATGAACCTCTGTACTGTGTCCTCAATTACTCCCAGAAACTCCTGTCATTGCTGTTCTACTGTCTTTCCCACTAGGCTCTGCTCCCAGTCGATTTTCGTCAGTTCCTCCCTCATGCCCCTGTAGTTAGCTTTTTTTAACTGTAACACCTTTACATGTACATAGATGACTGCAGCTCTGGGCGGAGAGGTTGCAAATGGAGTTTAATGCAGAAAAGTGTAAGGTGATTCATTTTGGAAGGAATAACAGGAAGACAGAGTACTGGGCTAATGGTAAGGTTCTTGGCAGTGTGGATGAGCAGAGAGATCTCGGTGTCCATGTACATAGATCATTGAAAGTTGCCACTCAGGTTGAGAGGGTTGTTAAGAAGGCGTACGGTGTGTTAGTTTTTATTGGTAGAAGGATTGAGTTTCGGAGCCATGAGGTCATGTTGCAGCTGAACAAAACTCTGGTGCGGCTGCATTTAGAGTACTGCGTGCAATTCTGGTCACCGCTTTATAGGAAGGATGTGGAAGCATTGGAAAGGGTACAGAGGAGATTTACCAGAATGTTGACTGGTATGGAGGGAAGATCATGTGAGGAAAGGCTGAGGGACTTGAGGCTGTTTTCGTTCGAGAGAAGAAGGTTAAGAGGTGACTTAATTGAGGCATACAAGATGATCAGAGGATTGGATAGGGTGGACAGTGAGAGCCTTTTTCCTCGGATGGTGATGTCTAGCACGAGGGGACATAGCTTTAAATTCAGGGGAGATTGATATAAGACAGACGTCAGAGGTAGGTTCTTTACTCAGAGAGTAGTAAGCGTGTGGAATGCCCTGCCTGCAACAGCATTGGACTCGGCAACACTAAGGGTATTCAAATGGTCATTGGATAGACATATGGACGATAAAGGAATAGTATAAATGGGCTTTAGAGTGGTTTCACAGGTCGGCGCAACATCGAGGGCTGAAGGGCTGTACTGCGCTCTAATGTTCTATGTTCTATGTTCTAAATCTCAGCTGCTTTGGCAGCATCTATGGGGAGAGAAAAGAGCTAACGTTTGGAGTCCAGGTGACACTTTGTCAAAGCTGGACACGAAACATTATCCAGTAGTACCACACAGAGGGGCAATATAGATATATAACGATAACCAGTAATACGTCACAAGGGAGCAATAAAGAAATAAAACATTATCGAGGAATAAGTCACAATAGAAACTGAGTGCCCAGCTTCCCCTCTCAGACGGATGCGGACAATCCAACCAGCCAGACTATATGCAACAAGGGAAGAAGGATTTTACCCGGAGTCCTGGGATCATTATTAATTCCTCAACCAGAGTCACTGAACAGGCTATCCAGTCATTCACTGGGCTTTTACCTGTGGGATCATTCTGTGCGAATTTAAGAAGGAATGTCTTGTGCTGAGATCGCCGCTTCCCCATTGAATGGGAGGCATTTGATCTTCGTGGGTTGAACATTTTGCTGGAGAAATGTAACCTCGTGGAGGAAAAGTCAATATCAGGAGGCGGATTCGGATCCACACCTTCGACCGCTCGGCCATCCTGACGCGTTGTGGCAAAAGATATGCTCCGTGCAGAAATCGATTTAAATTCCGCCTTCATCGTCATTTCATTTCAAACTAGATGTACTTTTACGATTTTTGAACCCCAGCCAGAGGCCTTTATCTGAGTGCCATCCGAGCCGCTGGTGGTTAAGGAGCTTCTCATTGCTGCATTCGTCAGTTTGCCCCAATCAACAAGGTCCGAATTCCCGCTCTACCTGTTCCTCACACGAAGGTATTGAGAGTCTAAGATCTAAGCGACGTGAAGGATCCAATAGGAAAGTTGCATCCTGGCGACTGGAATCTCTCTCCACAGCTGATTTCACAGACAAGTAGCCGAAGGCGCCCTCCAGTGTCCAAACAGGAGAAATTCCATCCAGTAGATGCGGCAGCAGACGATTCTGGGAGAAGTCAACTGAGTCACCACGACTGTACTGTGGGTAGCTGAAAAACAGGTGTCAAGGAGCGGATCAGACTGAAAGCAAAACTTTGATACTAATAAAGGTATAGTCAGAAGTACAGCTGGGTGACACCAAACTGTTGGCTTTTCGTATGAGTGAACGTATAAATCGCAGAGAATGGTTTCAATCCATCGACCTCTGGGATATGGACCCAGCACGCTTCCGCTGCGCCACTCTGCACCTCGTTGAATGCCTCTGGGCTTGGACTTGAGGCAAAGTTTAAAGAAATTAGTAACAGGTTGATCAATATTCCCAGAGAGGTGAAACTGCCGCCACGAACTTCCTTCCATGAAGGTGTTTCCAGTCACTCCCCACTTCCGCATCAGAACTACGTCACAGAAGAAATCACATCCCCTTCACAGAACAACCATTCAGCACGAAAGTAAAATATCTGAACGATGCTGACCAGAGTCAGTGTGCTCAAACGCGTGTTCTTGGTGAAAGAAAAAATGAGAAAGTGAATAGTTGTGTGGCTACCTCAGGGCAGTAATGTTGTAGCTCCTGGTTTAAGGAGCAGAGTGCCGCAGCGGAAGCGTGCTGGGCCATTAGACCGAGGTCGAGGAATCGAGGCCATTCTCTGCAGTTACATTCACACTGACAAAAACGTAAACATAGCGCACGTTTCTGTTAACTTTGCAACAAATACCTATCAGAATCTTGCTTGCAGTCTCATCCCGACATTTGTCCCAGGAATTAAGGAGACAGCATTACAACACTGTAAAGTTCACAAACAAAGATCCACAGAGAACATGATGTAAAATCTCCAAGCAGGAGGAAGTTGATCCAGCATTGACCCTTTGTCAGTGCTGGACTCGAAGCGCTTTCCAGTAGTACCCCACAGAGGGGCAATATAGATATACAACGATTTCCAGTAATACCTCACAGGGGGCCAATGAGGAAATACATCTTTATCGAGCAATGAATCACAATAGAAACCGAGTCCCCAACTTCCCCTCTTGGACGGATGTGAACACTCCAACCAGCCAGACATTTTCCCACAAGAGAAGACGATTTTTCCCCGGAGTCGAGGAATCAATATTTATTCCTCAACCAGAGTTTCTGTGCAGATTATGCAGTCATTAACTGGGCTTTTGCCTGTTGCGTCTTGCTGTGCGAATTTAAGCAGGAATCTCATGTCATGAGGTCACCGCTTCCCCATTGAATGGGAGGTACTGGATCTTCCTTGAGTTGAACATTTTGCAGGAGAAATGTAATCTCTTGGAGGAAAACTCAATCTCTGGAATGGTATCCGAAGCCACGCCTCCAGAGGTGACGGCGACCTTAACGCAGCGCCTTAGATCGCTCGGCCATCCTGACACTTTGCGGCCGAAGAATTTCTCCGTGCACAAATCGATTTAAATTCTATCTTCATCGTCATTTGATTTGAAACTAAATGTTCTTTTACTATTTTTGTACCATAGCCAGAGTCCTGTATCTGAGTGCCATGCATCTCCAAGCCGCAGATGCTGAAGGAGCATTTTATCGCTGCATTGATCAGTTTGCTCCAATCAACAAGGACCGAATTCCTGCTCTACCTGTTCCTCCCACGAAGGCATTGAGATTCAAAGATCTGAGCAACGTGCGGTATCCAATTGGACAGTTTGGGAACTAATTAAACATAATAACTTAATTATAATTTAGAGGATATCTAAGTGCTAGGAAACAGATAGTTGACAGTAACTTTGAAATTTAAAAAAAGTATTTATAAAAAAAAAAAGACAAATTTTAATTTTAATTAATTGACGCAATGTCAGTTAGAGGGGTGCTGTGCTCTGACTGTGAGATGTGGCAGGTCCGGGAGGCTTCCAGCGTCCCGGATGGCTTCATCTGCAGAAAGTGCACCCAACTGCAGCTCCTCACAGACCGCATGGTTCGGTTGGAGCAGCAATTGGATGCACTTAGGAGCATGCAGGTGGCGGAAAGCGTCATAGATCGCAGTTATGTAAGTGTGGTCACACCCAAGGTGCAGGCAGAGAAATGGGTGACCACCAGAAAGGGCAGGCAGTCAGTGCAGGAATCCCCTGTGGTTGTCCCCCTCTCGAACAGATATACCCCTTTGGATACTGTCGGGGGGGATAGCCTATCAGGGGAAAACAGCAGCAGCCAGAGCAGTGGCACCACGGCTGGCTCTGATGTTCAGAAGGGAGGGTCAAAGCGCAGAAGAGTAATAGTTATAGGGGACTCTATAGTCAGGGGCACAGATAGGCGCTTCTGTGGACGTGAAAGAGACTCCAGGATGGTATGTTGCCTCCCTGGTGCCAGGGTCCAGGATGTCTCCGAACGGGTAGAGGGAATCCTGAAGGGGGAGGGCAAACAGGCAGAGGTCGTTGTACATATTGGTACTAACGACATAGGCAGGAAGGGGCATGAGGTCCTGCAGCAGGAGTTCAGGGAGCTAGGCAGAAAGTTAAAAGACAGGACCTCGAGGGTTGTAATCTCGGGATTACTCCCTGTGCCACGTGCCAGTGAGGCTAGAAATAGGAAGATAGAGCAGACAAACACGTGGCTAAACAGCTGGTGTAGGAGGGAGGGTTTCTGTTATCTGGACCACTGGGAGCTCTTCCGGGGCAGGTGTGACCTGTATAAGATGGACGGGTAGCATCTAAACCGGAGAGGCATAAATATCCTGGCCGCGAGGTTTGCTAGTGTCACACGGGAGGGTTTAAACTAGTATGGCAGGGGGGTGGGCATGGGAGCAATAGGTCAGAAGGTGAGAGCATTGAGGGAGAACCAGGGAATAGGGACAGTGTGGCTCTGAGGCAGCGCAGACGGGGAGAAGTTGCTGAACACAGCGGGTCTGGTGGCCTGAAGTGCATATGTTTTAATGCAAGGAGCATTACGGGTAAGGCAGATGAACTTAGAGCTTGGATTACTACTTGGAACTATGATGTTGTTGCCATTACAGAGACCTGGTTGAGGGAAGGGCAGGATTGGCAGCTAAACGTTCCAGGATTTAGATGTTTCAGGCGGGATAGAGGGGGATGTAAAAGGGGAGGCGGAGTTGCGCTACTTGTTCAGGAGAGTATCACAGCTATACAGCGAGAGGACACCTCAGAGGGCAGTGAGGCTATATGGGTAGAGATCAGGAATAAGAAGGGTGCAGTCACAATGTTGGGGGTATACTACAGGCCTCCCAACAGCCAGCGGGAGATAGAGGAGCAGATAGGTAGACAGATTTTGGAAAAGAGTAAAAACAACAGGGTTGTGGTGATGGGAGACTTCAACTTCCCCAATATTGACTGGGACTCACTTAGTGCCAGGGGCTTAGACGGGGCAGAGTTTGTAAGGAGCATCCAGGAGGGCTTCTTAAAACAATATGTAAACAGTCCAACTAGGGAAGGGGCGGTACTGGACCTGGTATTGGGGAATGAGCCCGGCCAGGTGGTAGATGTTTCAGTAGGGGAGCATTTCGGTAACAGTGACCACAATTCAGTAAGTTTTAAAGTACTGGTGGACAAGGATAAGAGTGGTCCGAGGATGAATGTGCTAAATTGGGGGAAGGCTAATTATAACAATATTAGGCGGGAACTGAAGAACATAGATTGGGGGCGGATGTTTGAGGGCAAATCAACATCTGACATGTGGGAGGCTTTCAAGTGTCAGTTGAAAGGAATACAGGACAGGCATGTTCCTGTGAGGAAGAAAGATAAATACGGCAATTTTCGGGAACCTTGGATGACGAGTGATATTGTAGGCCTCGTCAAAAAGAAAAAGGAGGCATTTGTCAGGGCTAAAAGGCTGGGAACAGACGAAGCCTGTGTGGCATATAAGGAAAGTAGGAAGGAACTTAATCAAGGAGTCAGGAGGGCTAGAAGGGGTCATGAAAAGTCATTGGCAAATAGGGTTAAGGAAAATCCCAAGGCTTTTTACACTTACATAAAAAGCAAGAGGGTAGCCAGGGAAAGGGTTGGCCCACTGAAGGATAGGCAAGGGAATCTATGTGTGGAGCCAGAGGAAATGGGCGAGGTACTAAATGAATACTTTGCATCAGTATTCACCAAAGAGAAGGAATTGGTAGATGTTGAGTCTGGAGAAGGGGGTGTAGATAGCCTGGGTCACATTGTGATCCAAAAAGACGAGGTGTTGGGTGTCTTAAAAAATATTAAGGTAGATAAGTCCCCCGGGCCGGATGGGATCTACCCCAGAATACTGAAGGAGGCTGGAGAGGAAATTGCTGAGGCCTTGACAGAAATCTTTGGATCCTCGCTGTCTTCAGGGGATGTCCCGGAGGACTGGAGGATAGCCAATGTTGTTCCTCTGTTTAAGAAGGGTGGCAGGGATAATCCCGGGAACTACAGGCCGGTGAGCCTTACTTCAGTGGTAGGGAAATTACTGGAGAGAATTCTTCGAGACAGGATCTACTCCCATTTGGAAGCAAATGGACGTATTAGTGAGAGGCAGCACGGTTTTGTGAAGGGGAGGTCGTGTCTCACTAACTTGATAGAGTTTTTCGAGGAGGTCACTAAGATGATTGATGCAGGTAGGGCAGTAGATGTTGTCTATATGGACTTCAGTAAGGCCTTTGACAAGGTCCCTCATGGTAGACTAGTACAAAAGGTGAAGTCACACGGGATCAGGGGTGAACTGGCAAGGTGGATACAGAACTGGCTAGGCCATAGAAGGCAGAGGGTAGCAATGGAGGGATGCTTTTCTAATTGGAGGGCTGTGACCAGTGGTGTTCCACAGGGATCAGTGCTGGGACCTTTGCTCTTTGTAGTATATATAAATGATTTGGAGGAAAATGTAACTGGTCTGATTAGTAAGTTTGCAGACGACACAAAGGTTGGTGGAATTGCGGATAGCGATGAGGACTGTCTGAGGATACAGCAGGATTTAGATTGTCTGGAGACTTGGGCGGAGAGATGGCAGATGGAGTTTAACCTGGACAAATGTGAGGTAATGCATTTTGGAAGGGCTAATGCAGGTAGGGAATATACAGTGAATGGTAGAACCCTCAAGAGTATTGAAAGTCAAAGAGATCTAGGAGTACAGGTCCACAGATCACTGAAAGGGGCTACACAGGTGGAGAAGGTAGTCAAGAAGGCATACGGCATGCTTGCCTTCATTGGCCGGGGCATTGAGTATAAGAATTGGCAAGTCATGTTGCAGCTGTATAGAACCTTAGTTAGGCCACACTTGGAGTATAGTGTTCAATTCTGGTCGCCACACTACCAGAAGGATGTGGAGGCTTTAGAGAGGGTGCAGAAGAGATTTACCAGAATGTTGCCTGGTATGGAGGGCATAAGCTATGAGGAGCGATTGAATAAACTCGGTTTGTTCTCACTGGAACGAAGGAGGTTGAGGGGCGACCTGATAGAGGTATACAAAATTATGAGGGGCATAGACAGAGTGGATAGTCAGAGGCTTTTCCCCAGGGTAGAGGGGTCAATTACTAGGGGGCATAGGTTTAAGGTGAGAGGGGCAAAGTTTAGAGTAGATGTACGAGGCACGTTTTTTACGCAGAGGGTAGTGGGTGCCTGGAACTCACTACCGGAGGAGGTAGTGGAGGCAGGGACGATAGGGACATTTAAGGGGCATCTTGACAAATATATGAATAGGATGGGAATAGAAGGATACGGACCCAGGAAGTGTAGAAGATTGTAGTTTAGTCGGGCAGTATGGTCGGCACGGGCTTGGAGGGCCGAAGGGCCTGTTCCTGTGCTGTACATTTCTTTGTTCTTTGTTCTTTGTTTGAAACCTGGCGACTGGAATCTCTCTCCACAGCTGCTCCTGATGCTGATTTTACAGACGAGTAGACGGAGAACCCCTCCAGTGTCCAACCAGGAGGAATTTCATCCAGCAGATGCCGCAGAAGATCATTCTGGGAGAAGTCAACTGAGTCACCTTGACTGTACTGTGGGTAGCTGAAGAACAGGTGTCAAGGAGCGGATCGGACTGAAAGCAAAACTTTGATACTAATAAACAAAACGGCAGATGTGCTGCTGGGTGACAGCGACTTGTTTGCTTTTGGTGTGAGTGAGGATACACTGGGCCCAGCACGCTTCCGCTGCGCCACTCTCCTCGTGGTTGAGTCTGTCTGGGATCGGACTTGAGGCAAAGTTTGATGAAATCAGTAACAGGTTGATCAATGTTCCCAGCGAGGTGAAACTGCCGCCACGAACTTCCTCCTGTGAAGTTGTTTCCAGTCACTCCCACTTTCCCATCAGAACAACGGCACAGAATAAATCACAGATCCTTCACAGACCAACCATTCAGCACGAAACTAAAATATCTGAACGATGCTGACCAGAGTCAGTGTGCTCAAACGTGTGTTCTTGGTGAAAGAAAAAATGAGGAAGTGCATAGTTGTCTGGCGACCGCAGGGAAGTAATGCCGTAGCTCCTGGTTTAAGGAGCAGAGGACCGCAGCGGAACCGTGCTGGGCCATTAGCCCTAGTTCGAGGTTGTTCTCTGCTGTATACATTCTCACTCACACCAAAAGTAAACATAGCGCACGTTCCTGTTGGCTTTGCAGCAAATACCTATCATCCCGACATTTGTCCCAGGAATGAAGGAGACAGCATTACAACATAGGGAACCACGGAGAAAATGCTGTAAAATGTCAACAGGTTAGGCATGTCCTGAGACCTAGGATTTCCCTTGAATGGGAGGTATTAGATCTTCCCAGGTTTGAAAATCTTGCTCGAGAAATGTAACCTCGTGGAACACAAGTCCATATCAGGAGTGGAATTCGAACCCAGAGCACCAGAGTAGGCTTCGACTTTAACACAGCGCCTTTGGCCGCCCAACCATCCGAACACGTTGCGATAGAAATACAAATCGATTTAAATTATATCTTCAACGCCATTTCATTTCAAGTTAGATCTGCTTTTCCCATTTATTTATTTTAAAAATAAATTTAGAGCACCTAATTCATTTTTTCCAACTAAGCGGCAAT
This sequence comes from Scyliorhinus torazame, assembly GCF_047496885.1. Taxonomy (NCBI): domain Eukaryota; kingdom Metazoa; phylum Chordata; class Chondrichthyes; order Carcharhiniformes; family Scyliorhinidae; genus Scyliorhinus; species Scyliorhinus torazame. Next base: position 40,461,605 of record NC_092730.1, read on the forward strand.
TTAGCGTGTTCAATACACCTATTTGGCACATCTTTGGGTGATGGGGGCGACCCCACTCCAACATGGGGCGAATGTGTAAACTCTACGCGGACAACTACCCAGAAAAAGATCGAACTTGGGACCTCGGCGCAGTGATGCTTTTCCTATTTCTCAACCCCCGCCAGAGTCCTGTATCTGAGTGCCACCCTTCTCCAAGCCGCAGGGCATAAAGGAGCTGCTCAAAGCTGCATTGGTCAGTTTTCACCAATCAACAAGGAGCGAATTCCCACTCTACCTGTTCCTCACACCAAGGTATTGAGAGTCTAAGATCTGAGCGACGTGACGCATCCAAATGGAGCGTTGCAACCTGGCGACTGAAATCTCTCTCCACAGCTGCTTCCGGTGCTACTTTCACATACTAGTAGCCGAAGAACCCCTCCAGTGTCCAAACAGGAGGGAGTTCATCCAGTAAAATCGTCAGAAGAGAATTATGGGAGAAGTCAATCCGATCACCTCGACTGCACTGTGGGTAGCCGAAGAACTGGTGGCAATGAGCGGTTAAGCCCCAAACACGTCTGCCTCCATTCCTCCCTTTAATCCAACTCGATGCAATCTGGCCTGACAAACTGGAAAGGATTGTCACATCAGTGATTGCAGATCGATCGTGGAAAACTGAATTCCACTTCCGAAAAATGTGTGGATGAAAAATCGACGAGGACGGGATTCGAACCCACGTGTACACAGCACGAAAGATAAACAGTCCATCGCTTTAGTCACGCGGCCACTTCGTCCCACAGGTTCAGACGCCAATACGTCTCAATTTGTTTTGCATCCATGAACTGATGGAAATTATCTGCCTCGTTCGCTTCAAACTGGTGTTCAACGATGGAAATGAAGCGATGGTGGTATAGTGGTGAGCACAGTTGCCTTCCAAGCAGTTGATTCGGGTTCGATTCCCGGCCATCGCAGTAATTGTTAGCTCGGATGTCTTGACATCGTGAGTTTCAAACTGAGAAAAACTGGTCAACAGTTTCTCACTTGAATGTATGTGTAATTATCTAACTGAGGTGTATCAGATGCCAAAAGGTCCGGAAAGGTAGACATGGAGCTGATGCCTCCTCTTGTGGCGCATTCTAAAACGAGAGGTCATGACCTTAGAATAAAAGATCGCAAATTAAAAAAGAGTAGAGGAATAACTACTTCTCGCAAAGGGTGTGAGTCTGTGGAATTCGGTACCCCAGAGTGTGTTGGATGCAGGGAGACTGAGTAAATTTCATGAGGTGTTAGATAGATTTTTATTGGTGAGGAGTTGAAGGGTTGTGGAGAACGGGCCAGACGGTGGAGTTGAGGCCAGGATGGGTTCAGCCAAGATCACATGAAATGTGTTAGGCTCACGAAGCTAAATTGCCTACTCCAGCTCCGAAGTCTTGTTTTCCAGAGAGGATGTATTCTGGCTAAAGCGCAATCGACCTCTTCATCTGAAACATTGTCGGTAGCAGATGAGGAACAACTCAGCCATGATAGAATGGCGTGCAGACTCGATCGGTCTAATGGCTTAATTCTGCTCCTATACCTTATGAACATATCTCTTGCGCGACTTTGTGAGTTTCAAATTGAGAGGAAGAAGCAATTTCGAACTCAGGATTTATGCGCAATTAGGGCAGGGAGTGAAATAAGTAACTTTCTCACCTTTTTATAACGTGGTATCAACATGGACAGTGTTGGACGAAATCGCCACCCTCCAAGCCCTTGAACAAATGCTAAAAATCACAGCATTTTTACTTTTTGCTCATGAAGTGGACCAAACAGAGACACAACAGACACATTGCAGACGAGGATGGGATTTCATTCCACGTGTGTAGAGTACAATGGATTCTTGTGCATCTCCTTAACCACATGATACAACTCCTTTACTTTATTGAATTTTAATACGCGATCTTCTTACAGGCAAGTAGCTAAAGAACCCCTCCCGTCTACAAACAGGAGGAGGTTCATCCTGGAGAGCTGGCTGAAGAGAATTAGGGGAGAAGTCATCCCGGTAACCTCAACTGTACTGTGGGTAGCCGAATAACTGGTGTCAAGGAGCGGTTCCACTGACAACGTATCCACAGGCACATATAGTGACGAAGACTGACAGGTTCAGATTGTCTCTTTCACTCTCACACATTACCTGAGAGTGACAGGAATCCCCCATTTACAAACGGGACCAGAGAAGGGCAGAGCGAATGCACCTCACTCCCACATACAACATGTTGACGGATTCAACACAACCAAAATACAAGAAAAGATCATCACCAAATATTATGTTCTCATAAATCCCGCCGTCCCAAGTTCAATATAATATAAACAATTGTTATCAGTTGTGTGTCACTCTGACCTGCGAACTTCGTTCCAGCAGAGTGTGCTGACATCTATTGGCCACGACACAGAACCGCAACAGAGCGGGGGAGATTCACATGAACTGTCGGTGTTGCAGAAACAGGTCAACATGAAGAACCGGTGATAGAATGTGATCGGCAGGACTGAGAGGTGTTAGAAGTAAGTAAAATTTAAACAATCTATATTCATGTATTTCCCAATGGAGTTGGTAGAATTTGGAAGTGTTTATCTTGAGGATCAATTAAGACGAATAGCAGAAATGTTTTTAAGTGAAATCTGGACGAGTACAGGAGTGAGAATGGATTTCAGAGACAAACAAATAATGTTGCATGAAGTAGTCCATAGAATCCACCAATTCTATAGTCTGGGTGTCGGATCTCCTGGAGCACTGTAACAATTAGAAAAGTGTCTGTTTTCAATTATGAGCATTGTGGAGAGGACGAATAACAATTTGCAGTATTTTCAGACACTGACAGATACTGACAGCAACAGAGACTGACAGAAAGTAACAATCTGTCAGGTAAATCACACTCACAGATAAGAACTGAGACTGACAGATACAATCAGACACTTACAGACAGTAACCCACACTGACAGATACAATTGTACCTTCACACACAGTGTCAAACACTGAAAGATACAATCACAACTCACATACACTGAAATACACTGATAGCTACAATCACACACTAACAGGCATTAACAGATACTAACAGTTACAATCACAACTCACAGACATTTACACACGCTGATACATCCAATCAGCGTTTGGCTGTTTAGCACAGGGCTAAATCGCTGGCTTTGAAAGTACACCAAGGCAGGCCAGCAGCACAGTTCAATTCACGTGACAGCCTCCCCGAACAGGCGCCGGAATGTGGCGACTAGGGGCTTTTCACAGTAACTTCATTTGAAGCTTACTTGTGACAATACGCGATTTTCATTTCATTTCATTTTCATACACTCACAGTCACAGACACTGACTGGTACAATTGCACACTTACAGACAGTGACAGGCACTGATGCACTCGCCCAGAACCCTCCTCTGCCGCTTCCACTGGGTGAATTTCCTCCTGTTTGTCCACTGGAGGGATTCTTCTGCTAAGTATCTGTGAAGGCTGCACCGTAAACAGCGGGGGAGAGAGATTCCAGTCGCCAGGATGCAACTCTCCAATTGGATACTTCACGTTGCTCACACTCGTTTAGAGAATCATTAAATGGTAACAGATCAGGGTGAGTCCATTCCGCCCACCGTGTCCATGACAATCGCCTAGAGCTGGCGTATAGTACCATGATACAAACAGAAAATGTTGGAAAATCCCAACATGCCTGGCAGCAGCTGTGTTGAGCGAAACAGAGAATGGGAAACAGGGTCATTCTGAATTCGGAATGGTAACTCTCTTCCTCTCTCCACAGATGTTACCATACCAGACGATTTGTCCAGCAATTTCTATTTGTCTTTCAGGATTTTATGGAGAATCTCCAGAGCAGCATTGCCCTCGTGCCCGGCGCTTCTATTTACAAAGACTTGTCCCTTCTGTCTATTGTTCTGTTCACTGTGGAGGCCAACAAACCAGAAAAAAACAAATTTACCCAATAATCCCGATAAGGAAAGCAAGGGGCAAAAGGGAGTTCCTTTTGATTTTACTTTAACAACCAAACCAAATTCAACAGGAATTAAGAAGTCAGTTGATTTGATAAAATAAGCTTTGCTTGGGAGGTAATGGTAAGATGGTTTCAGCGGAATACTGATCTCCGGCTTGTTCGTTGATCTAGGGGTATGATTCTCGCTCAAGGTCTTCTGATCGGCAAAATGCGATTGGTCCCGGGTTCAAACCCCCGCCGAGCCCTGCAAAGACTTTATAACATCTGTGCGATCGATATGGTCCCATTGACTGAACTCAGGAGCAGTTTGGAGGAAAAGGAGGGAGGGGCGAAGGTCATGTTTGGAGCTTAACCGCTCCTTGACATCAGTTCTTCGGCTGTCCACAGTACAGTCGAGGTGACTCAGTTGACCTCTTCCACAATCCTTCTCTGTCGCCTCCACTGGATGAATTTCCTTCTGTTTTGTCCACTGGAGGTGTTCTTCGGCTACATGTCTGTGAAAGTAGCACCGGTAGCATCTGTGGAGGGAGATTACATACGCCAGGGTGCAACTCTCCAATTGGATACTTCCCGTTGCTAACTCTTGTTTAGAGAATCATGAAATGGTTACAGATCAGGATGAGTCCATTCCGCCCACCGTGCCCATGACAGCCGCCTAGAGCTGGCGTGTAATCCCGTGATAAAAACAGAAAATGCTGGAAATCCTTAACAGGCCTGGCAGCAGCTATGGAGATGGAAACAGAGAATGGGAGGGAGTTTCATACTGGATTCGGAACTGTAACTGTCTTTCTCTCTCCACAGATGTTGCCATACCAGTCGAGTTATCCAACATTTTCTATTTCTCTTTCAGGATTTTATGAAGAATCTGCATAGCGGCATTGCCCTTGTGCTCGACTCTTCTATTTGTAAAGACTGCTCACTTATGTCTATTGTTCTGTTCGCAGTGGACGCCACCAAACCAGAAAGAACCAAATTGACCCAGTGATCCCGATATAAAACCAAGGGACAAAAAGTCTTTCTTTTGATTTTACATCAGCAAGGAAACAAAATTTAACAGGAATTAAGAAGCACATTGACTTGATAAAATAAGCTTTGCTTCGGAGGAAATGGTAAATTGTTTCAGTGGAATGCACAAAGCGATTTAAATTCTATATTCATCGTCATTTCATTTCAAACTTGATGTGCTTTTACTATTTTTGAACCCTGTATCTGAGTGCCAGAGTCACAGATCTGATTATCCAGTCAGTAACTGATCTTTTCCTGTTGGGTTTTGCTGTGCCAATTTAAGCAGGATTCTCACGTCCTGAGGCCGCCTCTTCCCCGGTGAATGGGAGGCATTGGATCTTCCTGGGGTGAACATTTTGCTGGAGAAATGTAACCTCGTGGAGGAAAAGTTAATATCAGCAGTGGGATTCGGACCCATGCCTCCAGAGGAGACTGTGACCTTAACGCAGTGCCTTCGAACGCTCGACCATCCTGACGCGCTGTCGCAAAAGATATGCTGCGTGCACAAATCGATTAAAATTCTATCTTCGTCGTCATTTAATTTCAAGCTAGAAACAAGTAGCAGGTGGAAGGTACTGAGGGAGATAGTAAATGGGTGACCTAAAGACAGAGCAAGAGTAGGAAGGCAGTGCAGGTGTCCTCTGCGGTCATCTCCCTGCAAAACAGATATACCCCATTGGATACTGTTGAGGGAGATGGCTCACCAGGGGAAGACAGCAGCAGCCAGGTTCATGGCACCGTGGCTGGCTCTGCTGCGCAGCTGGACAGGAAGAAGAATGGCAGGGCTATAGTGATAGGGGACTCAATTGTAAGGGGAATAGACAGGCGGTTCTGCGGACGCAATCGAGACTCCAGGATGGTATGTTGCCTCCCTGGTGCAAGGGTCAAGGATGTCTCGGAGCGGCTGCAGGACATTCTGGGGGGGGGGGGGGGTGGAGGGTGAACAGCAAGCTGTCGTGGTGCACATATGCACCAACGATATAGGTAAAAAACGGGACAAGGTCCTACAAGCTGAATTTAGGGAGCTAGGGGGAAAACTAAAAAGTGGGACCTCAAAGGTAGTAATCTCAGGATTGCTACCAGTGCCATGAGCTAGTCAGAGTAGGAGTGTCAGGATAGAGAGGATGAATACGTGGCTCGAGAGATGGTGCAAGAGGGAGGGATTCAAATTCCTGGGACATTGGAACCGGTTCTGGGGGAGGTGGGACCAGTACAAACCGGACGGTCTGCACCTGGGCAGGACTGGAACCGATGCCCTAGGGGGGGTGTTTGCGAGAGCTGTTGGGGAGAGTTTAAACTAATGTGGCAGGGGGCTGGGAACCGATGCAGGAAGTTGGAAGGTAGTAAAACAGGGACAGAAATAAAAGGCAGTAACGGGGAAAGTGTAAGGCAGAGAAGCCAAAGTCAAAAATCAAAAAGGGCGACCGTACAAGGTACAGTGACTGAGGGGAGCTCAGTGAATAGGACCACGAATACTAAAAGAAATAAAACGGGAAGTAAAAACATTAATGTTAAGCGACGCGGCAGGTTGTTACAGGAAGATATGGGTTCGACGACCAGGAAAATTAGGAGAAAGGTTAAGAGGAAATATAACTTAGGAGAGGTTACTGATCGAGGTGTTAAGATTCAGAACAGAGGTAAAAAAGCCAACATAAGTGTACTTTACCTGAATGCTCGTAGTATTCAGAATAAGGTAAATGAGTTGATGGCGCAAATCGTCGTGAATGACTATGATTTAGTGGCCATTACTGAAACATGGTTAAAGGATGGTCACGACTGGGAGTTAAATATCCGAGGGTATCAAACCTTTCGGAAGGACAGAGTGGATGGTACGGGAGGTGGTGTAGCTCTGTTATTTAAGCATGACATCCGGGCAACAGTAAGGGATGACATCGGTGCTATGGAGGATAAGGTTGAATCCATTTGGGTGGAAATCAGGAATAGTAAGGCGAAAAAGTCACTGATAGGAGTAATCTATAGGCCACCAAAGAGTAACATTATGGTGGGGCAGGCAATACACAATGAAATAACAGATGCATGTAGAAATGGTACAGCAGTTATCATGGGGGATTTTAATCTACATGTTGATTGGTTTAACCAGGTCAGTCAAGGCAGCCTTGAGGAGGAGTTTATAGAATGTATCCGTGATAGTTTCCCAGAACAGTATGTAATGGAACCTACGAGGGAACAAGCGGTCCTAGATCTGGTCCTGTGTAATGAGACAGGATTGCTTCAGGATCTCATAGTTAGGGAACCTCTCGGAAGGAGCGATCACAATATGGTGGAATTTAAAATACAGATGGAGGGTGAGAAGGTAAAATCAAGCACTCGTGTTTTGCGCTTAAACAAAGGAGATTACAATGGGATGAGAGAAGAACTAGCTAAGGTAGACTGGGAGCAAATACTTGAAAGTGAAACAGTTGAGAAACAGTGGAGAACCTTCCAAGTGATTTTTCACAGTGCTCAGCAAAGGTAGATACCAACAAAAAGGAAGGGCGGTAAAAAGAGGGAAAATCGACCGTGGATATCTAAGGAAATAAGGGCGAGTATCAAATTGAAGGATAAAACATACAAAGTAGCAAAGATCAGTGGGAGACTAGAGGACTGGGAAATCTTTAGGGGGCAACAGAAAGCTACTAAAAAAGCTATAAAGAAGAGTAAGATAGATTATGAGAGTAAACTTGCTCAGAATATAAAAACAGATAGTAAAAGTTTCTACAAATACAGAAAACAAAAAAGAGTGGCTAAGGTAAATATTGGTCCTTTAGAGGATGAGAAGGGAGATTTAGTAATGGGAGATGAGGAATTGGCTGAGGAACTGAACAGGTTTTTTGGGTCGGTCTTCACAGTGGAAGAGACAAATAACATGCCAGTGACTGATGGAAATGAGGCTATGACAGGTGAGGACCTTGAGAGGATTGTTATCACCAAGGAGGTAGTGATGGGCAAGCTCATGGGGCTAAAGGTAGACAAGTCTCCTGGACCTGATGGAATGCATCCCAGAGTGCTAAAAGGGATGGCTAGGGAAATTGCAAATGCACCAGTGATAATTTACCAAAATTATCTGGGGCGGTCCCGGCGGATTGGAAATTAGCAAACGTGACACCACTGTTTAAAAAAGGAGGTAGGCAGAAAGCGGGTAATTATAGGCCAGTGAGCTTAACTTCGGTAGTAGGGAAGTTGCTGTAATCTATCATCAAGGAAGAAATAGCGAGGCATCTGGATGGAAATTGTCCCACTGGACAGACGCAGCATGGGTTCATAAAGGGCAGGTCGTGCCTAACTAATTTAGTGGAATATTTTGAGGACATTAACAGTGCGGTAGATAACGGGGAGCCAATGGATGTGGTATATCTGGTATATCTGGATTTCCAGAAAGCCTTTGACAAGGTGCCACACAAAAGGTTGTTGCATCAGATAAAGATGCATGGCATTAAGGGGAAAGTAGTAGCATGGATAGGGGATTGGTTAATTGCTAGAAACCAAAGAGTGGGGATTAATGGGTGTTTCTCTGGTTGGCAATCAGTGGCTAGTGGTGTCCCTCAGTGATCAGTGTTGGGCCCACAACTGTTCACAATTTACATAGATGATTTGGAGTTGGGGACCAAGGGCAATGTGTCCAAGTTTGCATACGACACTAAGATAAGTGGTAAAGCAAAAAGTGCAGAGGATATTGGAAGTCTGCAGAGGGATTTAGATAGGCTAAGTGAATGGGCTAGGGTCTGGCAGATGGAATACAATGTTGACAAATGTGAGGTTATCCATTTTGGTAGGAATAACAGCAAAAGAGATTATTATTTAAATGATAAAATATTAAAACATGCTGCTGTTCAGAGAGACCTGGGTGTTCTAGTGCATGAGTCTCAAAAAGTTGGTTTTCAGGTGCAACAGGTGATTAAGAAAGCAAATGGAATTTTGTCCTTCGTTGCTAGAGGGATGGAGTTTAAGACTGGGGAGGTTCTGCTGCAATTGTATACGGTGTTAGTGAGGCCACACCTAGAGTATTGTGTTCAGTTTTGGTCTCCTTACTTGAGAAAGGACGTACTGGCACTGGAGGGTGTGCAGAGGAGAGTCACTAGGTTAATCCCAGAGCTGAAGGGGTTGGATTACGAGGAGAGGTTGAGTAGACTGGGACTGTACTCATTGGAATTTAGAAGGATGCGGGGGGATCTTATAGAAACATATGAGATTATGAAGGGAATAGATAGGATAGATGCGGGCAGGTTGTTTCCACTGGCAGGTGAAAACAGAACTAGGGGGCATAGCCTCAAAATAAGGGGAAGTAGATTTAGGACTGAGTTTAGAAGGAACTTCTTCACCCAAAGGGTTGTGAATCTATGGAATTCCTTGCCCAGTGAAGCAGTAGAGGCTCCTTCATTAAATGTTTTTAAGATAAGGATAGATAGTTTTTTGAAGAATAAAGGGATTAAGGGTTATGGTGTTCGGGCCGGAAAGTGGAGCTGGGTCCACAAAAGATCAGCCATGATCTCATTGAATGGTGGAGCAGGCTCGAGGGGCCAGATGGACTACTCCTTCTCCTAGTTCTTATATTATCCAGTTATGAACTGGGCTTCTGCCTGTGAGGTCTTGCTGTGCGAATGTAAGCAGGAATCTCATTCCCGGAGGCCACCGCTTCCCCATTGAATGGGAGGTATTGGATCTTCGTGGGGTTGCACATTTTGCTGGAGAAACGTAACCACGAGGAGGAAAAGTTAATGTCAGAAGTAGGATTCGAACCCACGCCTCCAGAGGAAATTTCAACCTTAACGCAGCGCCTTCGACCGGTCGGCCATCCTGACGCGCTGTAACCAAAGATATGCTCCATCGGCGAATCGATTTAAATTCAATTTTCATCTTCATTTAATTTCAAACGAGATGTGGTTTTACTATTTCTGAACGCCAGCCAGACTCTTGCAGCTGACTGCGATCGTTCGCCAACACGCTGTGTGTTAAGGAGCTCTCATTTCTGCATTGATTAGTTTGCTCCAATCAACAAAGTCCGTACTGCCGACTAACTGTTCCTTCCACGAAGGTATTAAGAGTCTAAGATCTGAGTGGCTTGAAGGATCCAATGAGACAGTTGCATCCTGGCGACTGAAATCTCTCTGCACAGCTGCATCTGGTGCTGCTTTCACAGAAAAGTAGCCGAACAACGCCTCCAGTGTCCAAACACGAGGATGTTCATGCTGTAAACGCGGCAGAATAACTTTCTGGAAGAAGCCAACTGATTCACGTCCGACAATCCAACCAGCCAGACTATTTACAACAAGGGAAGTGGAAATTTACCCGGAGTCCTGGGATCAGTATTAATTCCTCAACCAGAGTCACTGAGCAGATCATCCAGTCATGAACTGGGCTTCTGACTGTGGGGTCTTGCTGTGCCAATTTAAGTACGAATCTCGCGTCCCGAGGCCACCGCTTCCCCATTGAATGGGAGGTATTAGATCTTCCTGGGGTTGAACAATTTTTGGAGAAATGTAACCTCGTGGAAAAAAAGGCAATGTCAGAAGTAGGATTCTAACCCACGCCTCCAGAGGAGACTGCGGCCTTAACGCAGCGCTTTCGACCGCTCGGCCAGCCTGACGAGCTGCAGTAAATGTTTTGCTCCGTGCACAAATAGACAGAGAACATACAGTGCAGAAGGAGACCATTCGGCCCATCGAGTCTGCACCGATCCACTTAAGACCTCAATTCCATCCTATCACCCTCACCCCGCAACCCAATAATCCTTCCTACCTTTTTGGACACTAAGGGCAATTACGCATGACCATTTCCCCTAGCCAGCTCGTCTTTATGCTGTGGGAGGAATCCGGAGCACCCGGGGTGAAATTCACGCAGACATGGGAAGAACGTGCAGACGCCGCACAGACAGTGACCCAAGCAGGGAATCGAACCTGGAACCCTGGATCTGTGAAACAACTGTGCTAACCACGGTGCTACCTTGCTGCCCAAAATTTCGAAATAAGCTTTTTCTGCGATGGCCGGGAATCGAACCCAGGTCAACTGCTTGGAACGCAGCTATGCTCACCACTATACCACCATCGCTCACTGAAGAAGATTAAATTCTATCTTCATTGTCATTTCATTTCTAATCAGTTGTGCTTTTCCTATTTTTGAACACCAGCCAGAGTCCTGTATCTGAGTGCCGTCCTTCTCCAAGCCGCTGGGGGTTAAGGAGCTTCGCATTGTTGCATTGATCAGTTTGCTGCAATCAACAAAGACCGAACTCCCGCCGACCTGTTCCTCACACGAAGGTATTGAGAGTCTAAGATCTGAGCGGCGTGAAGGATCCAATTATACAGTTGCATCCTTGCGACTGGAATCTCTCTCCACAGCTGCTTCTGGCACAGCTTTCACAAACAAGTAGCCAGAAAACCCTTCAGTGTCCAAACAGGAGGACGTTCATCCAGTAAATGCGGCAGAAGAGTTTTCTGGGAGATGTCGACTGAGACACCTCGACAATCCAACAAGCCAGACTATTTACAACAAGAGACGAGACATTTGCCCGGAAACCTGGGATCATTATTAATTCCTCAAATAGAGTCACTGAGCAGATTATCCAGTTATGAACTGGGCTTCTGCCTGTGGGGTCTTGCTTTGCGAATATCAGCAGGAATCTCATTCCAGGAGGCCACCGCTTCCCCATTGAATGGGAGGTATTGGATCTTCCTGGTGCAAATTTTGCTGGAGAAACGTAACCACGTGGAGGAAAAGGGAATGTCAGAAGTGGGATTCGAACCCACGCCTCCAGAGAAAACTGCGACTTTAACGCAGCGCCCTCGACCGCTCGGCCATCCTGACGCACTGTGGCCAAAGATATGCTCCATGCGCAAATCGATTTAAATTTAATTTTCATCTTCATTTCATTTCAAACTAGATGTGGTTTTACTATTTTTGAACACCAGCCAGACTCTTGCATCTGAGTGCGATCGTTCTCCAACACGCTGTGTGTTAAGGAGCTCTCATTTCTGCATTGATCAGTTTGCTCCAATCAACAAAGTCCGTACTGCCGTCTAACTGTTCCTTACACGAAGGTATTAAGAGTCGAAGATCTGAGTGGTTGGAAGGATCCAATGAGACAGTTGCATCCTGGCGACTGGAATCTCTCTGCACAGCTGCATTTGGTGCTGCTTTCACAGACAAGTAGCCGAATAACGCCTCCAGTGTCCAAACACGAGGATGTTCATGCTGTAAAGGCGGCAGAAGAACTTTCTGGAAGAAGCCAACTGATTCACGTCCGAGAATCCAACCAGCGAGACTATTTACAACAATGGAAGTGGAAATTTACCCGGAGTCCTGGGATCAGTATTAATTCCTCAACCAGTGTCACTGAGCAGATCATCCAGTCATGAACTGGGCTTCTGACTGTGGGGTCTTGCTGTGCCAATTTAAGTACGAATCTCGCGTCCCGAGGCCACCGCTTCCCCATTGAATGGGAGGTATTAGATCTTCCTGGGGTTGAACAATTTTTGGAGAAATGTAACCTCGAGGAAAAAAAGGCAATGTCAGAAGTAGGATTCTAACCCACGGCTCCAGAGGAGACTGCGGCCTTAACGCAGCGCCTTCGACCGCTCGGCCATCCTGACGAGCTGCAGAAAATGTTTTGCTCCGTGCACAAATAGACATAGAACATGCAGTGGAGAAGGAGTCCATTCAGCCCATCGAGTCTGCACCGATCCACTTAAGACCTCAATTCCATCCTATCACCCTCACCCCGCAACCCAATAATCCTTCCTAACTTTTTGGACACTCAGGGCAATTACGCATGATCAATTCCCCTAGCCAGCTCGTCTTTATGCTGTGGGAGGAAACCGGAGCACCCGGGGTGAAATTCACGCAGACATGGGGAGAACGTGCAGATTCCGCACAGACAGTGACCCAAGCCGGGAATCGAACCTGGAACCCTGGAGCTGTGAAACAACTGTGCTACCTTGCTGCCCAAAATTTCGAAATAAGTTTTTTCTGCGATGGCCGTGAATCGTACCCAGGTCAACTGCTTGGAAGGCAGCTATGCTCACCATTATACCACCATCGCTCACTGAAGGACTTTAAATTCTATCTTCATTGTCATTTCATTTCTAATCAGTTGTGCTTTTCCTATTTTTGAACACCAGCCAGAGTCCTGTATCTGAGTGCCGTCCGTCTCCAAGCCGCTGGGGGTTAAGGAGCTTCGCATTGTTGCATTGATCAGTTTGCTGCAATCAACAAAGACCGAACTCCCGCCGACCTGTTCCTCACACGAAGGTATTGAGAGTCTAAGATCTGAGCGGCGTGAAGGATCCAATTATACAGTTGCATCCTTGCGACTGGAATCTCTCTCCGCAGCTGCTTCTGGTGCTGCTTTCACAAACAAGTAGCCAGAAAACCCTTCAGTGTCCAAACAGGAGGACGTTCATCCAGTAAAGGCGGCAGAAGAGTTTTCTGGGAGATGTCCACTGAGACACCTCGACAATCCAACCAGCCAGACTATTTACAACTAGAGACGAGACATTTACCCGGAGTCCTGGGATCATTATTAATTCCTCAAATAGAGTCACTGTGCAGATTATCCAGTTATGAACTGGGCTTCTGCCTGTGGGGTCTTGCTGTGCGAATATCAGCAGGAATCTCATTCCAGGAGGCCACCGCCTCCCCATTGAATGGGAGGTATTGGATCTTCCTGGTGTTGCAAATTTTGCTGGAGAAACGTAACCACGTGGAGGAAAAGGAATGTCAGAAGTGGGATTCGAACCCATGCCTCCAGAAGAAACTGCGACCTTAACGCAGCGCCCTCGACCGCTCGGCCATCCTGACGCACTGTAGGGAAAGACATGCTCCATGCGCAAATCGATTTAAATGTAATTTTCATCTTCATTTCATTTCAAACTAGATGTGGTTTTACTATTTTTGAACGCCAGCCAGACTCTTGCATCTGAGTGCGATCGTTCTCCAACACGCTGTGTGCTAAGGAGCTCTCATTTCTGCATTGATCAGTTTGCTCCAATCAACAAAGTCCGTACTGCCGTCTAACTGTTCCTTCCACGAAGGTATTAAGAGTCTAAGATCTGAGTGGCGGGAAGGATCCAATGAGACAGTTGCATCTTGGTGACTGGAATCTCTCTGCACAGCTGCATCTGGTTCTGCTTTCACAGACAAGTAGCCGAATAACGCCTCCAGTGTCCAAACACGAGGATGTTCATGCTGTAAAGGCGGCAGAATAACTTTCTGGAAGAAGCCAACTGATTCACGTCGGACAATCCAACCAGCCAGACTATTTACAACAATGGAAGTGGAAATTTACCCGGAGTCCTGGGATCAGTATTAATTCCTCAACCAGAGTCACTGAGCAGATCATCCAGTCATGAACTGGGCTTCTGACTGTGGGGTCTTGCTGTGCGTATTTAAGCAGGAATCCCATGACCTCAGGCCAACGCTTTTCCGATGATATTCCTGACGTTGAAAATCTTGCTGGAGAAATTAAATCTCAAAGAGGAAAAGTCAATGTCAGGAGTGGAATTCTAACCCACGTCTCCAAAAGCGACTGCGAGCTGAACGCAGCATCTGAGACCGCCTGGCCATCCTGATGCATCGTCGTCAAAACAAATCTGCGTGCACAAATCGACTTAAATTTAATCTTCATCGTCGTTTCATTTCAAACAAGACATGCGTTTCCTCCTTTTGAACCCCAGCCAGAGTCCTGTATCTGAGTGCCATCCTTCTCCAAGCCGCTGGGGGTTAAGCAGCTTCTCATTGCTGCATTGATCAGTTGCTTCGATCAACAAGGAGCGAATTCCGGCTCTATCCGTTCCTCACACGAAGGACCTGAGAGTCTATGATCGGAACGACGTGAAGTATCCAACTGTAGAGTTGCATCCTGACGACTGGAATCTCTCTCCACAGCTGCTTCTGGTGCTGCTTCCAAAAAAAGTATTCGAGAGAAATCCTCCAGTGTCCAAACAGGTGAACGTTCATCCAGTAGAGGGAGAAGAGTGTTCTGGGAGAAGTCAACTTAATCACCTCGACTGCACTGTGGGTCGCGGAAGAACAGGTGTCAAGGAGCGGATCAGACTGAAAGCAAAACGTTGATACTAATGAAGAAAAAGGCAGTTGTGTTGCTGACAAATAGCGACTTGTTTGCTTTTGGTGTGAATTAGAAAATAAATAGCAAAGACTGATTTCGATCCAGGGACCTCGGGGTTATGAGCCCAGCACGCTGCCTCTGCGCCACTCTGCTCGTGATTGAGTTTTTGCGGGGTCGGACTTAAGACAAAGTTTGAAGAGATCAGTAACAGCGTGATCAATGTTCCCAGAGCGGTGAATCTGCCGCCCCGAACGTCATTCTATGAAGGTGATTGCAGTCACTCCCCACTTTCCCATCAGAACAACGTCACAGAAGAAATCACATCACCTTCACAGAACAACCATTCAGCACGAAACTAAATTATCTGAACTGTGCTGACCAGAATTAGTGTGCTCAAACGTGTATTCTTGTTTAAAGAAAAAATGAAGAAGTGAATAGTTGTGTGGCTGCCGCAGGGCAGTAATGACGTACCTCCTGGTTTAAGGAGCAGAGTGCGGTAGGGAAACCGTGCTGGGCCATTACCCTGAGGAGGAGGAATCGAGGCTGCTATTTACCTTCTCCCTCATACCAAAAGTAAACATAACGCACGTTCCTGTTTGCTTTGCAGCAAATACCGATCTGAAATTTCTTGCAGGCTATTCCCGACATTAGTCCCAAGAATGAAGTATACAGCATGACACATTACGACATTGTAAAGCTCACACAGAGAGAACCACGGAGAAAATGCTTTAAAGTCTCAGCAGGCCTGGCAGCATCTGTAGGGAGGGAAAAGAGCTAACTTTTCGAGCGCAGGTGACCCTTAGTCAAAGCTGGATCGGAAACGTTATCCAGTAGTACCCCACAGAGGGGCAATATAGATATACAACGATATCCAGTAATATCTCGCAGGGGGCCAATAAGGAAATAAATCTTTATAGAGCAATGAATCACAATAGAAACCGAGTCCCCTACTTTGCCTACCACCGAAGTAAGACTAACTGGACTGTAATTTCCAGGTTTATCCCTATTCCCTTTTTTGAACAGGGGAACGACATTCGCCACTCCCCAATCCCCTGGTACCACCCCTGCTGACAGTAAGGACGAAAAGATCATTGCCGACGGCTCTGAAATTTCATCTCTTGCTTCCCATAGAATTCTTGTAAATATTCCGTCAGGCCCGGAGGACTTGTCTATCCTCAACTTTTACAAAATGCCCAACACATCTTCCTTCCCAACAAGTATTTCCTCGAGCTTACTGTTTCACACTATCCTCTCCAACAATATGGCCCCTCTCATTTGTAAATACTGAAGAAAAGTACTCGTTCAAGGCCTCTCCTATCTCTTCAGACTCAATACACAATCTCCCGCTACTGTCCTTGATCGGACCTACCCTCGCTCTAGTCATTCTCATATTTCTCACATATGTGTAAAAGGCCTTGGGATTTTCCTGGATCCTATGCGCCAAAGATTTTTCATGCCCTCTCTTAGCTCTCCGAATCCCTTTCTTCAGTTCCCTCATGGTTATCTTGTATCCCTCCAGTGCCCTGACTTGTTTCCTCAGCCTTTCAGCCTTCCAGATGTCTCCTTCTTCCTCTTAACAAGACATTAAACCTCTCTTGCCAACCATGGTTCCCTCACTCGAACATCTCTTCCCTGCCTGACAGGGACATACATATCAAGGACACGTAGTACCTGAACAAGTTTCACATTTCACTTGTGTCCTTCCCTGCCAGCCTATGTTCCCAACTTATGCACTTCAATGCTTGCCTGACAACATCGTATTTACCCTTCCCCCAACTGTAAACCTTGCCCTGTTGCACGCACCTATCCCTCTGCATTACTAAAGTGAAAGTCACAGAATTGTTGTCACTATCTCCAAAATGCTCCCCCACCAACAAATCTATCACTTGCCTTGGTACATTACCAAGTACCAAATCCAATATGGCCTCCCCACTGGTCGGACAATCTACATAGTGTGTTGGAAAAGCTTCCTGGACACACTGCACAAACACCACCCCATCCAAACTATTTGATTACTCATGGACAAAGACGAGAGTGGTCCTAAAGAAAGAGTGCTAAATTGGGGAAAGGCCAAGTGTAACAAAATTCGGAAGGAACTAGGGAATGTGGATTGGGAGCAGCTCTTTAAGGGTAAATCCACATTTGAAATGTGGGAGTCTTTTAAGGAAAGGTTGATTCGAGTGCAGGACAGACATGTCCCTGTGAAATTGAGGGATAGAAATGGCAAGATTAGGGAACCATGGATGACGGGTGGAATTGTGAGACTTGCGAAGATGAAAAAGGAAGCATACATAAGATCTAGGCGACATAAATCTGATGAAGCTTTGGAGGAATATCGGGAAAGTAGGACACATCTCAAACGCGCAATAAAGAGTTCTAAAAGGGGTCATGACATATCTTTGGCTAACAGGGTTAAGGAAAATCCCAAAGCCTTTTATTCGTAGAAAGGAGCAAGAGGGTAACTAGAGAAAGGATTGGCCCACTCAAAGACAAAGGAAGGAATTTATGCGTGGAGTCAGAGGAAATGGGTGAGATTCTTAATGAGTACTTTGCATCAGTATTCACCAAGGAGAGAGACATGACGGATGTTGAGGCTAAGGGTGGATGTTTAAATACTCTAGGTCAAGTCGGCATAAGGAAGGGCGAAGTTTTGGGTATTCTGAAAGGTATTAAGGTGGACAAGTCCCCAGGTCCGGATGGGATCTATCCCAGGTTACTGAGGGAAGCGAGGGAAGAAATAGCTTGGGCCTTAACAGATATCTTTGCAGCATCCTTGAGCACTGGTGAGGTCCCGGAGGACTGGAGAATTGCTAATGTTGTCCTTTTGTTTAAGCAGGGTAGCAGAGATAATCGTGGGAATTATAGACTTGTGAGCTTGACGTCAGTGGTAGGCAAACTGTTGGAGAAGATACTGCGTGATTAAATCTATTCACATTTGGAAGAAAATAGACTTATCAGTGATAGGCAGCATGGTTTTGTGCAGGGAAGATCATAACTTACAAACCTAATAGAATTCTTTGAGGAAGTGACAACGTTAATTGATGAGGGAAGGGCTGTAGATGTCATATCCATGGACTTCAGTAAGGCGTTTGATAAAGTTTCCCATGGCAGGTTGATGGAAAAAGTGAAGTCGTATGGGGTTCAGGGTGTACTAGCTAGATGGATAAAGAACTGGCTGGGCAACAGGAGCCAGAGAGTAGTGGTGGAAGGGAGTGTCTCAAAACGGAGAAAGGTGACTAGTGGTGTTCCACAGGGATCCGTACTCGGAGCACTGTTGTTTGTGATATACATAAATGATCTGGACGAAGGAATAGGTGGTTTGATTAGCAAGTTTGCAGATGATATTAAGATTGGTGGAGTTGCAGATACCGTGGAGGACTGTCAGAGAATACAGGAAAATATAAATAGATTGGAGAGTTGGGCAGAGAAATGGCAGATGGAGTTCAATCCAGGCAAATGCGAGGTGATGCATTTTGGAAGATCCATTTCAAGAGCGGATTTTACGGTCAATGGAAGAGTCCTGGGGAAAATTGATGTAGAGACAAATCTGGGAGTTCAGGTCCATTGTACCCTGAAGGTGGCAACGCAGGTCGATAGAGTGGTCAAAAAAGCATACAGCATGCTTGCCTTCATCGGACGGGGTATTGAGTACAAGATTCGGCAGGTCAAGTTACAGTTGTCCAGAACTTTGGTTAGGCCACAGTTGGAATACTGCGTGCAGTTCAGGTCGCCACATTACCAGAAGGATGTGGATGATTTAGAGAGGGTGCAGAAGAGGTTCACCAGGATGTTGCCTGGTATGGAGGGTGCTAGCTATGAAGAAAGGCTGAGTAGATTAGGATTGTTTTCGTTGGAAAGACGGAGGTTGAAGGGGGACCTGATTGAGGTCTACAAAATTATGAGAGGTATATACAGGGTGGATAGCAACAAGCTTTTTCCAAGAGTGGGGGTGTCAATTACAAGGGGTCACGATTTCAAGGTGAGAGGGGGAAAGTTTAAGGGAGGTGTGCGTGGAAAGTATTTTACGCAGAGGGTGGTGGGTGTTTGGAACGCTTTGCCAGCGGAGCTGGTAGAGGCGGGCACGATGGCGTCATTTAAGATGCATCTAGACAGATACATGAACGGGCGGGGAACAGAGGGAAGTAGATCCTTGGAAAATAGGCGACAGGTTTTGATGAAGGCTCTGGATCGGCGCAGGCTGGGAGGGCCGCAGGGCCTGTTCCTGTGCTGTAATTTTCTTTGTTCTTAGTTCTTTGTAAAGAGTTTCCACTCAATGTTTGGGAAGTTGAAGTCACCCATGACTACTACCCTGTGATTTCTGCACCTTTCCAAAATCTGTTTCCCAATCTGTTCCTCCACATCTCTGCTAATATTTGGGCCCACAGAAAACTCCCAACAAGGTGACCGCTCCTTTCCTATTTCTGACTTCAACCCATACTACCTCAGTAGGCAGATCCTTCTCGAACTGCCTTTCTGCAGCTGTATACTATCTCTAATTAGCAATGCCACCCCCCACCTCTTTTAACACCCTCCCTAATCGTATTCAAACATCTATAACCAGAGACCTCCAACAACCATTTCTGCCCCTCTTCTATCCAAGTTTCTGTGATGGCCACCACACCGTAGTCCCAAGTACCGATCCATGCCTTAAGTTCACCCACCTTATTCCTGATGCTTCTTGCGTTGAGGTATACACACTTCAACCCATCTCCGTGCCTGCAGGTACTCTCCTTTGTCAGTGTTCCCTTCCCCACTGCCTCATTACACGCTTTGGCGTCCTGAATATCGGCTACCTTAGTTGCTGGACTACAAATTCGGTTCCCATTCCCCAGCCAAATTAGTTTATACCCTCCCGAAGATTACTAGAAAACCTCCCTCCCAGGATATTGGTTCCCCTCTGGGTCAGATCCAATACATCCTGCTTGTACAGGTCCCACCTCCCCCAGAACGCACTCCAATTATCCAAATACCTGAAGCCCTCCCTGCTACACCATTCCTGCAGCCACGTGTTTAACTGCACTCTCTCCCTATTCCTAGCCTCGCTATCACGTGGCACCGGCAACAAACCAGAGATGACAACTCTGTCTGTTCTGGCTTTTAACTTCCAGCCTAACTCCGTTTATTACCTACACACCCTTTTTCCTACCGACCTCGTTGATAGCAATGTGCACCACGACTTCTGGCTGCTCACTCTCCCCCTTAAGGATCCTGAAGACACGATACGAGACATCCCTGGCACAGGCACCCGGAAGGCAACATACCTTCTGGGAGTCTCGCTCGCGACCACAGAATCTCCTATCTATTCCCTTAACCATTGAATCTCCTATTACGATTGCTTTTCTCTTCTCCCCCTTCCCTTCTGAGCCCCAGACCCAGACTCAGTGCCAGAGAGCTGGCCGCTAAGGCCTTCCCCCGGTAGGTCATCCCCCCCCCCCCCCACCCCCAACAGCATCCAAAACGGTATACTTGTTTTGAAGAGGAACGGCCACGAGGGATCCCTGCACTGTCTGCCTGTTTGTTTTCTTTCCCCTGACTGTAATCCAGCTACTCTTGTCCTGTACCTTGGGTGTGCTTACCTCCCTGTAACTATTCTCTATAACCCCCTCTGCCTCGCGGATGATCCGAAGTTCATCCAGCTCCAGCTCCAGTTCCCTGACACGGTCTCTGAGGAGCTGGAGTTGGGTGCACTTCCCTCAGGTACAGTCAGCGTGGACACCGGTGGTATCCCTCACCACCCACATCCTATAGGATGAGCATGTAACTGCCCTAGCCTCCAACCCTTCTTGCCTTACAGAATATAGCTGCCCTGTGGATCAACTGGACTTCCGGCCTCTGACTCTGCTCCCAGTCAGCTGCACACTCTATAAACTCCTGGTTCCGTTCTCGCTCTTTGCTGAAATGAAATTAAAGGAGCACCTTACTAACTCCTCACCTAACTCCCTCAGTCACCAAACACTCACTGTAGCAGTCAAATGCACCAAATGCATCACTCAGAGCAAACAAAGTGTGCACTGTAGCTGGATCACTTTTATACTGTGAATCTAGCCTCTGGAGACTGGCCTAATCCAATTAGCTAATTACTAAGCTCCAGCTGCAAGTACCTACAAGTAGAACCTTTGTTTAAAGCTCGTTGAAAATTCACCTTCTCAACCAAACAGGAACTTTTAAGTTAATTAACTAGATAAAAGAAAACTAGACTTTGGATAAAAATTAACCCTTATACACCCTCAGTCACGAAACTCTCACTATAGCACGCAAATGCACCAAATTCAGAACTCAGTGAAGAACGCCTCCAGTGGACAAACAGGAGGAACTTCATTCAGTGGAGGCGGCAGAGGAGGATTCTGGAAGAGGTCAACTGAGTCACCTCGACTGTACTGTGGGCAGCCAAAGAACAGGTGTCAAGGAGCGGTTAAGTGCCAAACACGTCCCTCCCTACCTTTCCTCAAAACTGCTCCCGCGTTCAGTCAATGGCACCATATCGATCGCACAGATGTTAAAAAGTGCTTTGCAGGTTTCGTCCGGGATTGGAACCCGGGACCTCTGGCATTTTATCGCAGCAGAATTGCCTATGAGAGAATCGCTAAAGCGAGAATCACCAAAGGTGATCAACGTCCCGCTGAAACAATCTTACCATTACTTCCCAACCGAAGCTTATTTTATTAACTCAATGGGCTTCTTAATTCCTGTTGATTTGGTTTGGTTGTTAAAGTAAAATCCAAATAAACTATTTTTAGTCCCTTGCTTATCTTATCGGGATCATTGGGTCAATTTGGTTGTTTCTGGTTTGTTGGCCTCCACTGCGAACAGAACAATAGACATCCGGGACCAATCTTTATAAATAGAAGCGTCGAGCACATTCTTCATAATGCAGATTCTTCATAAAATCCTGAAAGAGAATTGGAAAATGTTGGATTACTCGGCTGGTCTGGCAACATCTGTGGAGAGAGAAAGAGAGTTACAGTTCCGAGTCAAGTATGACCCTGCTTCTCATACTCTGTTTCCCTCTCTACAGATGCTGCCAGGCCTGCTGGGTATTTCCAGCATTTTCTGTTTTTATCACGGGACTACCGCCAGCTCTCGGCGACCAACGTGGACACGGTGGGCAAAATGGATTTCGCCTGATCTATAACTATTCAATGATTCTCTAAACGAGAGTGTAAGATCTGATCAAAGTGAAGTATCCAATTGGAGAGTTGCATCCTGGAGATTGGAATCTGTCTCCACAGCTGCTTCCGGTGCTGCTTTCACAGACAAGTAGCCGAAGAACCCCTCCAGTGGACAAACATGAGGAAATTCATCCAGTGGAAGCGGCAGAGGAGGATTCTGGAAGAGGTCAACTGGGTCACCTCGACTGTACTGTTGGCAGCCGAAGAACTGGCGTGAAGAAGTGGTTAAGCTCTAAACATGACCCTCGCTCCCTCCCTCCCTTTCCTCCAAACTACTCCCGAGTTCAGTCAATGGCACCATATCGATCGTACAGATTTTAAAAAGTTATTTGCACAGTCCGCAATCAGAATCCGGGCTCTCTCTCATTTTATGGCAGCAGAAGATCCTAACCGAGAATCATACCACTAGACCAACGAGCCAGCCGGTGGTCAGCGTGCCGCTGACACCATTTTACCATTACCTCCCAAGCAAAATTTATTTTATCAACTCAATGGGCTTCTTAATTCCTGTTCAATTTGGTTTGGTTGTTAAAGTAAAATCGAAAGAAACTCTTTTTTGTCCCTTGCTTTTCTCATCGGGGTCATTGGGTCAATTTGGTTCTTTCTGGTTTGTTGGCCTCCGCTGCGAACAGAACAATAGACATCCGGGACCAATCTTTATAAATAGAAGCGTCGAGCACAAGGGCAATGCCGCTATGGAGATTCTTCATAAAATCCTGAAAGAGAAATATAAAATGTTGGATAACTCGGCTGGTCTGGCAACATCTGTGGAGAGAGAAAGTTACAGTTCCGAGTCCAGTATGACACTGCCTCCCATTCTCGGTTTCCCTCTCAGTCAATGTCTGGTACTGTATGTGAGGGTGGGATTCAGTCTCTATCAGACATTGGTACTGAATGTCAGTGTGGAAATCTTTCTGTATTTATCAATCACAATTATTGTTTGGGAAACGTGAGATAATGCATAACATCAGCACTGCTGTAACAGATAGAGAAAGACACACAGAAAGAGACTATCAGGATACACACAGTGACACACAGAAAAGGTGCAGTGCAAACCAGCAAGATACTGAGATGGAGAAATTGGGTATTTAGGAAAATGTGTTTTCTGCTGCACACAGAGAGGCCCTGTTCGTAAATGTATATCCTGCTGTGTAACCGTGCTCTCTGATGTGTAGCTGAGCTCTCAGCTGTGTAACTGAGCACTCTGCTGTGTGACTGTTCTCTCTGTCGTGGAACAATGACTCTGCCGGTGACAGATCTGCACTGCACTGCACTAATTGGAGGGCTGTGACCAGTGGTGTTCCACAGGGATCAGTGCTGGGACCTTTGCTCTTTGTAGTATATATAAATGATTTGGAGGAAAATGTAACTGGTCTGTTTAGTAAGTTTGCAGACGACACAAAGGTTGGTGGAATTGCGGATAGCGTTGAGGACTGTCAGAGGATACAGCAGGATTTAGATTGTTTGGAGACTTGGGCCGGGAGATGGCAGATGGAGTTTAATCCGGACAAATGTGAGGTAATTCATTTTGGAAGGTCTAATGCAGGTAGGGAATATACAGTGAATGGTAGAACCCTCAAGAGTATTGAAAGTCAAAGAGATCTAGGAGTACAGGTCTACAGGGCATTGAAAGGGGCAACACAGGTGGAGAAGGTAGTCAAGAAGGCATATGGCATGCTTGCCTTCATTGGCCGGGGCATTGAGTATAAGAATTGGCAAGTCATGTTGCAGCTGTATAGAACCTTAGTTAGGCCACACTTGGAGTATAGTGTTCAATTCTGGTCGCCACACTACCAGAAGGATGTGGAGGCTTTAGAGAGGGTGCAGAAGAGATTTACCAGAATGTTGCCTGGTATGGAGGGCATTAGCTATGAGGAGCGGTTGAATAAACTCGGTTTGTTCTCACTGGAACGAAGGAGGTTGAGGGGAGACCTGATAGAGGTCTATAAAATTATGAGGGTCACAGACAGAGTAGATAGTCAGAGGCTTTTCCCCAGGGTAGACGGGTCAATTACTAGGTTTAAGGTGAGAGGGGCAAGGTGTAGAGTAGATGTACGAGGCAAGTGTTTTACGCAGAGGGTAGTGGGTGCCTGGAACTCGCTACCGGAGGAGGTGGTGGAAGCAGGGACGATAGTGACATTTAAGGGGCATCTTGACAAATACATGATTAGGATGGGAATAGAGGGATACGGACCCAGGAAGTGTAGAAGATTGTAGTTTAGTCGGGCAGCATGGTCGGCACGGGCTTGGAGGGCCTGTTCCTGTGCTGTACATTTCTTTGTTCTTTGGTTGTGTCACATCATTCCCTGTTGTGTAAATGTGTTCCCGGTTGTGGAAATCGATCCGTCTGAAGCAGAACCTTTCTGCGCCATTACGGAGACGAAATTTCAATTCTTGATTTATACAATCTTGTCAGCAAGGGTTAGTTCAGACCCCTGGATTCCCAGTCAAGCGACAGAACCTTGTGTTTTTGTTATGAAGACAGTTAATTCAGCATGAATATTTTAAGATACTAATATGGAGGCGCCCAACGTGGGGCTCGAACCCACGATACTGACATTAAAAGTACCATGCTTTACCGACTGAACTAGCCGGAATGCTGCACTATCTATTGCAGAGTAGCGACGGTGCTCATTCGGAGGGTCAATGTTGACTCGTTGGTTCGAATGGCCTCCTTCTGCGCTGGAGATTTTACGATTCGATGATACAAGGAGGTTGATGCGGTGGAGTCCTTCTGCCATACTGCCCACTCCTGACACCATGTCGAAATGCTGGTCTCTCAATTACTGGCGACCAAGGTCTTGTAATAAAAAATAATTAAATTAATAATTGAGCAGCCCCTCCTGGTTTGTGCTCTGACCGCGATCCGGGGAGAACTGCACGAATCCAGACACGTGATCATGTTAGTTGCGTCATCAGATCATCACGTGACCATTCGGCCTGTACAGGTCTCCTTCTGTGCCGTAATTCCTAGATTCCATCATTTAAATTTTCTTCCAGACTGGGAAGTGTGGGCCTGTTCCATCTGAATTTCTAATATATTTCCAATGTAACTGATGTTGTTACACAAACTATTTAATCAGTGGAATTGTGCGTTTAGGGAGTTGAGATTTTCGAGTCTCTCAAGGCTTTTCTCCAAATCCAATGGCCATTTTCCACAAAGTATCAACCCCTCCTCACATAAACACTATTACAACATAGAACAATACGTCACAGAACAGGCCCTTCGGCCCACGATGTTGTGCCGAACCTTTTTCCTAGATTAATCATAGATTATCCTTGAATTTACAGTGCAGAAGGAGGCCATTGGGCCCACCGTGTCTGCAACGGCCGACTATTGGTCGCTTGAATGGAATAACTTCCTGGAGTGATTCCAGGCTGGTTTTAGAATGTATTCCATCGACCAAATAACTAATGAATGACACATTGAACGCAGCTGCGATGGCCGAGTGGTAAGGCGTTGGACTTGAAATCAACGTGGTTTCCCCGCGCTGGTTCGAGCCTTGCTCGCAGCGACTGTGTTTCGCAGTGTTTGCTGAACTCCCCGCGCAAGCCATTGAATCGAAATGTTTGTAAATGAACGGTTTGAACCTATATCCGAATCAGTCAGCATTTGTTTTGGAAACTGAACGACATATAAAGAATCTCGCACTCAAAACAACAATCAATAAATAATAACGTTTCCTGCAATGTTCGGAAGGAGAAGCAGCAACGGCAGCGAATGGAAACGTGGTTCGGTTTCATTCAGCTGAATGTATTTTTGGGTAAAAAGATCGTGTTAGAAATGGAACATATTTTATCTCTCTATCTGTTTCTTTGTTTCTTTCTCTCTCCCTCACTCACTGTTTTTGTGCTTCTCCGGGGACTGATTGGATACACAGTGAAACTCAGCCCTATTTCACCCCAACTCTTTTACATAGAACATAGAACATAGAACAATACAGCGCAGTACAGGCCCTTCGGCCCACGATGTTGCACCGAAACAAAAGCCATCTAATCTACACTATGCCATTATCATCCATATGTTTATCCAATAAACTTTTAAATGCCCTCAATGTTGGCGAGTTCACTACTGTAGCAGGTAGGGCATTCCACGGCCTCACTACTCTTTGCGTAAAGAACCTACCTCTGACCTCTGTCCTATATCTATTACCCCTCAGTTTAAAGTTATGTCCCCTCGTGCCAGCCATATCCATCCGCGGGAGAAGGCTCTCACTGTCCACCCTATCCAACCCCCTGATCATTTTGTATGCCTCTATTAAGTCTCCTCTTAACCTTCTTCTCTCCAACGAAAACAACCTCAAGTCCGTCAGCCTTTCCTCATAAGATTTTCCCTCCATACCAGGCAACATCCTGGTAAATCTCCTCTGCACCCGCTCCAAAGCCTCCACGTCCTTCCTATAATGCGGTGACCAGAACTGTACGCAATACTCCAAATGCGGCCAGACCAGAGTTCTGTACAGCTGCAACATGACCTCCCGACTCCGGAACTCAATCCCTCTACCAATAAAGGCCAACACTCCATAGGCCTTCTTCACAACCCTATCAACCTGGGTGGCAACTTTCAGGGATCTATGTACATGGACACCTAGATCCCTCTGCTCATCCACACTTTCAAGAACTTTACCATTAGCCAAATATTCTGCATTCCTGTTATTCCTTCCAAAGTGAATCACCTCACACTTCTCTACATTAAACTCCATTTGCCACCTCTCAGCCCAGCTCTGCAGCTTATCTATATCCCTCTGTAACCTGCTACATCCTTCCACACTATCGACAACACCACCGACTTTAGTATCGTCTGCAAATTTACTCACCCACCCTTCTGCGCCTTCCTCTAGGTCATTGATAAAAATGACAAACAGCAACGGCCCCAGAACAGATCCTTGTGGTACTCCACTTGTGACTGTACTCCATTCTGAACATTTCCCATCAACCACCACCCTCTGTCTTCTTTCAGCTAGCCAATTTCTGATCCACATCTCTAAATCACCCTCAATCCCCAGCCTCCGTATTTTTTGCAATAGCCTACCGTGGGGAACCTTATCAAACGCTTTGCTGAAATCCATATACACCACATCAACTGCTCTACCCTCGTCTACCTGTTCAGTCACCTTCTCAAAGAAGGACGAATACATCCTGGCGATGGGCGGTCCTGAATCAGTGGAAGAATCGACAAACTATTCCATTCTTGGCTCTGTGAGAAGTTCCATTCCTGGTTGTGAGGTGGCTCTGAGATAAAGGGATCGAGAGAGAACGAGGTGACTGCAGTCTGACTCTTACACTGAAAACCAGTTAGTGCGCCCTTGTACAAAGTGGATGTGTCTGAGAACAGGAGGAAAGCAGATCATGGGCCTGTGATTGGTTTTATTGAGCCAAACCTTGAAAAGTGAAGCAAACTTCTAACTAGTCGGTGCCTGTCTGAGAACTGGTAAGGAATTACGGCTGATATTGAAACGGTTCATGTTTAATTAGTTACAGCAAATCGATTCTTTCAGAGGTGATGGTGTATTGTTTTCAGAGTCACTGCCTTAGTTTCTTAAAATATGATTTGTGCTTGTTTTTGTTTTCTCAGTAATTTGGGGAATCTATTTGGAGCGGGTGCAGTTGGTCAGTATCTGTGCCTCTTGCTTGGCAGCTCCCCGCGAAGCAGCAGCTCCATTCCTATCGAGATCTGTGGACACAATCAGGAGACCGAAACTATTGCGCACTGCTGCCATCTCCTGGCTGAAAGCAAGTTGTGCAACAAGGGAACGAGGTATTCGTGACACGTTTCAATTGGAGCAAAATAACATTAACATTGTTAAATATTATCACTGTAGTAATCACATTTAAATCCCCAGATATCTGATTTCTGACTGAGCGATCTGTTCATCCCGATTTATCGGAAAATGAAGGATTCCCATTACAGCCATATTGGTTACAAGAATATCCAATCTCTGATTTAATACATTCTCCCGCTTCATTGCTTGTGTATTCATTCTATAAATACAGGCAAAGTTTGAAGAAATCAGTAACCGAGTGATCAATGTTCCCGGAGAGGTGAAACTGCCGCCCCGAACTTCATCTTATGAAGGTGATTCCAGTCACTCCCCACTTTCCCATCAGAACAACGTCCCAGAAGAAATCAAATCACCTTCACAGAACAACCATTCAGCACGAAAGTAAATGATCTGAACTATGCTGACCAGAATCAGTGTGCTCAAACGTGTGTTCTTGTTGAAAGAAAAAATGAGGAAGTGAATAGTATGGCTACCGCAGGGCAGTAATGTTGTAGCTCCTGGTTTAAGGAGCAGAGTGCAGCAGCGGAAGCGTGTTGGGTCATTAGCCCGAGGTCGAGGAATTGAGGCTATTCTCTGCTATTTACATCCTCCCTGACACGAAAAGTAAAAATAACGCACGTTCCTGTTTGCTTTGCAGCAAATACCTATCAGAAACTTTCTTGCAGTCTCATCCCGACATTAAACCCAGGAATGAAGCAGACAGCGTGACACATTACAACATTGTAAAGCTCACACAGAGGGAACCACAGAGAAAATGCTTTAAATTCTCAGCAGGTCTGACCAGATCTGTAGGGAGAGAAAAGAGTTAACGTTTCGAGTTCAGATGACACTTTGTCAAAGCTGGACCGGATACGATATCCAGTAGTACCCCACAAAGGGGCAATATAGGTATATAACGATATCCAGTAATAACTCACACGGGGCATATAAGGAAATAAAGCTTTATCGAGCAACAAATCGCAATAGAAACCAAGTTCCCATCTTCCCCTCTCGGACGGATGTGAACAATCGAACCTGCCGGACTATTTACAAGAGAAGACGAATTTTACCCGGAGTCCAGGGATCAATATTAATTCCTCAACCAAAGTCACTGAAGCAGATTATCGAGTCATTAACTGCGCTTTTGCCTGTGTGGTCTTGCTGTGCGTATTTAAGCAGGAATCTCATGTCCTGAGACCAACGCTTTTCCATTGAAAGGAAGGTATTGGACATTCGTGAGGTTGAAAATCTCGCTGGAGAAATTTAACCTCGTGGGGGAAAGGTCAATGTCAGGAGTGGGATTCGCACCCACGCTTCCAAAAGAGACTGCGACCTGAACCTTTGACCGCTCGGTCACCCTGATGCGTTGTCGCCGAAACTAAGATCCGTGCACAAATCGACTCAAATTCTATCTTCATCATCATTCCATTTCAAACAAGATATGCTTATCCTACTTTTGAACACCAGCCAGAGTCCTGTATCTGAGTGTCATCCTTGTCCAGGCCGCTGAGGGTTAAGGAGCTCCTCATTGCTGCATTGATCAGTTTGCTCCAATCAACCAGGGACGAATTCCCGCTCTACCTGTTCCTCACTCGAAGATATTGAGAGTCTAAGATCTGAGCGACGTGAAGTATCCAATTGGAGAGTTGCATCCTGGCGACTGCAATCTCTCTCCACAGCTGCTCCCGGTGCTGCTTTCACAGAGAAGTAGCCGAAGAATCCCTCCTCTGTCCAAACAGGAGAACGTTCATCCAGGAGAGGCGCCAGAAGAGTGTTCTGGGAGAAGTCAACTTTGTCACTTCGACTATACTGTGGGTAGCTGAAGAACAGGTGTCAAAGAGCGGATCAGACTGTAAGTAAAACGTTGATACTAATAAAGAAAAAGGTAGATGTGCTGCTGACAAATAACGACTTGTTTCCGTTTGGTGTGATTGAGAATATGAATAGCAGAAGATGGTTTGGATCCATCGACCTCTGGGTTATGGGCCGCTGCTCCACGCTGCTCGTGCTTGACCCTGTCCGGGGTCGGACTTGAGGCAAAGTTTGAAGAAATCTCTAACAGCGTGATCAATGTTCCCAGAGAGGTGAAACTGCCGCCCCGAACTTCATTCTATGAAGATGATTCCAGTCACTCCCCACTTTATCAGCAAAACAACGTCACACAAGAAATCACATCACCTTCACAGAACAACATTCAGGACGCAAGTAAATTATCTGAAATTTGCTGACCAGAATTACTGTGCTCAAACGTGTGTTCTAGTTGAAAGAAAAAATGAGGAAGTGAATATTTGTGTGGCTATCGCAGGGCAGTAAATCGTAGCTCCTGGTTTAAGGAGCAGAATGCCGCAGCGGAAGCGTGTTGGGGCATGAGCCCAACGTCAGGGAATTGTGGCTATTCTCTGCTACTTACATTCTCCCTGACACAAAAAGAAAACATAACGCACGTTCCTGTTTGCTTTGCAGCAAATACCTATCAGAAACATTCTTGCAGTCTCATCCCGACATTTGTCCCAAGAATGAAGGAGATAGCATGACACATTACAGCATTGTAAAGCTCCCACATAGGGAACCACAGAGAAAATGCTTTAAAGTCCAGGTAACTATTTGTCAAAGCTGGACTGGAAATGTTATCCAATAGTACCCAACAGAGGGGCAATATAGAGAAATAACGTTATCCAGAAATACCTCACAGGGGGCCAATAAGGAAATAAAGTTTTATCCAGCAGTAAATCACAATAGAAACCGAGTTTCCAACTTCCCCTCTCGGACGGATGTGAACACTCTAACCAGCCAGACTATTTACAAGAAGATAAGACGAATTTTACCCGGAGTGCTGTGCTCAATATTAATTCATCAACCAGAGTCACTGAAGCAGATTATCGAGTCATTAACTGCGCTTTTGCCTGTGTGGTCTTGCTGTGCGTATTTAAACAGGAATCTCATGTCCTGAGACCAACGCTTTTCCACTCAAAGGGAGGTATTGGATCTTCCTGATGTTGAAAATCTTGCTGGAGAAATTTAACCTCATGGAGAAAAAGTCAATATTAGGAATGGGAGTCGAACCCACGCCTCTAATGGAGACTTCGATCTAAACGCAGCAGCTTAGACCACTCGGCTGTCGTCCAAATTAAGATCAATTTACAAATCGACATAAATTCTATCTTCATCGTCATTTAATTTCAAACAATAGATGCTTTCCCTACTTTTGATCCCTAGACAGAGTCCTGCATCTGAGTGCCATTCTTATCCAACCCGCTGGGGGTTAAGGAGCTTCTCATTGCTGCATTGATCAGTTTGCTCCAATCAACAAGAACCGAATTCCCGCTCTACCTGTTCCCCACACGAAGATATTGAGAGTCTAAGATCTGAGCGACGTGAAGTATACAATTGGAGAGTTGCATTCTGGCTACTGCAATATCTCTCCACAGCTGCTTCCGGTGCTGCTTTCACGGACAAGTAGCCGAAGAACCCCTCCAGTGTCCATACAGGTGACCGTTCATGCACTAGAGGAGCCAGAAGAATGTTCTGGGAGAACTCAACTTCGTCTCCTCGACTGTACTGTGGGTAGCTGAAAACCGGTGCCAAAGAGCGGATCAGACTGAAAGCAAAACGTTGATACTAATAAAGAAAAAGGCAGATGTGCTGCTGACAAATAGCAACTTGTTTCCGTTTCGTGTGAGTGAGAATATAAATAGCAGAGGATGGTTTAGATCCATAGACCTCTGAGTTAGGGGTCCAGCACACGTCCGCTGCGCCACTTTGCTCGTAGTTGATCTTCTCTGGGGTCGGACTTGAAGCAAAGCTTGAAGAAATCAGTAAGAGCGTGATCAATGTTCCCAGAGAGGTGAAACTGCCGTCCCGAACTTCCTTCTATGAAGGTGATTCCAGTCATTCCCCACTTTCTCATCAGAACAACGTCACAGAATAAATCATATCCCCTTCATAGAACAACCGTTCAGCACGAAAGTAAATTAACTGAACTATGCTGACCAGAATCAGTGTGCTCAAACGTGTGTTCTTGTTGAAAGAACAAATGCGGAAGTGAATAGTTGTGTGGCTACAGCCAGGCAGTACTGTTGTAGCTCCTGGTTTTAGGAGCAGAGTGCCGCAGCGGAAGCGTGCTGGGCCATTAGCCCGAGGTCGAGGAATCGAGGCTATTCTCTGCTATTTACATTCTACCTCACAGCAAAAGTAAACGCACGTTCCTGTTTGTTTTGCAGCAAATACCTTTCAGAATCCTTCTTGCAGTCTCGTCCCAGGAATGAAGGAGACAGCATGACACAGTACAACATTGCATAGCTCACACAGAGGGAACCACAGATAAAATGCTTCAAAGTCTCTGCTCAATTGATCCTCAAGATAAACTCTTCCAAATTCCACCAATTCCATTGGGAAATGCATGAATATAGATTGTTTAAATTTTACGTACTTCTAACACCTCTCCGTCCACCCGATCACATTCTATCACCGACAGTTCATGTGAATCTCCCCCGCTCTGTTGCGGTTCTGTGTCGTGGCCAGTAGATGTCAACACACTGTGGTAGAGAGAAGTTCACAGATTAGAGTGAGACACAACTGATAAAAATTGTTTTTATTCTATTAAAGTTGGGACGGCGGGATCTCGAAGAAGATAATATGTGGTGATGATCTATTCTTATATTTTGGTTGTGTTGAATCCGTCAACATGTTGTATGTGGGAGTGAGGTGCATTCTCTCTGCCCTTCTCTGGTCCCGTTTGTAAATGGGGGATTCCTGTCACTCTCGGGTAATGTGTGAGAGTGTAAGAGACATTCTGAACCTGTCAGTCTTCGTCACTATATGTGCCGGTGGATACGTTGTCAGTGGAACCGCACCGTGACACAAGTTCTTCGGCTACCCACAGTACAGTTGAGGTTACCGGGATGACGTCTCCCATAATTCTCTTCAGCCACCTCTCCAGGATGAACCTCCTCCTGTTTGTAGACTGGAGGGGTTCTTTGGCTACTTGTCTGGAATAAGATCGCATATAAAAATTCCATTGAAGTAAATGAGTTGTATCATGTGGTTAAGGAGACGCACAATAATCCATTGTACTCTGCACACGTGGATTCAAATCCCATCCTCGTCTGTAATGTGTCTGTTGTGTCTCTGTTTGGTCCACTTCATGAGCATGAAGTACAAATGCTGTGATTTTTTGCTTTGGTTCACGGGCTTGGCGGGTGGTGAATTCGGCGAACACTGTCCATGTTGAAACCACATTATAAAAAGGAGAAACTTACTTATTTCACTCCCTGCCCTAATTGCGTATAAATTCTGAGTTGGAAACTCTTTCTTCCTCTCATTTTGAAACTCACAAAGTCGCGCAAAAGATAAGTTCATAAAATAAAGAAACATAATTCAGCCATTAGACCCATCGAGTCTGCCCACCATTCTATCATGGCTGATATCTTCCCCATCTGCGAACTACAATGTTACAGACAAAGAGGTCGATTGCGTTATCAGCAGGAACACCTTCTCCCTAGAACGCATGACCTAGAAGCGGGTGTAGGCAATTTAGCCTCCTGAGCCTAACACCTTCCATGTGATGTTGGCTGATCCCATCCTGGCGTCAACTCCACCGTCTTCCCGTTCTCCGTATCCCTTCAACTCCTTACCAATAAGAATCTCTCTACCTCCTCCTTAAACTTACTCACTCTCCCTGCATCCAACGCAATCTGGGGTACCGAATTCCACGGAATCATAAACCCTTTGGGATAAGTAGTTTTTACTCAATTTTTAAAAAAATTACAGTGCGGAAGGAGCCAATTCGGCCCATCGAGTCTGCACCGGCTCTTGGAAAGAGCACCCTACCCAAGGTCCACACTTCCACCCTATCCCCATAACGCAGTAACCCCACCCAACACTAAGGGCAATTCTGGACACGAAGGGCAATTTTGGACACTAAGGGCAATTTTATCATGGCCAATCCACCTAACCTGCACATCTTTGGACTGTGGGAGGAAACCGGAGCACCCGGAGGAAATCCACGCACACACGGGGAGGATGTGCAAAACTCTGCACTGACAGTGACCCAAACCAGAATCGAACCTGGGACTCTGGAGCTGCGAAGTAATTGCGCTACCCACAATGCTACTGTGCTGCCCTAAAAGGCAGATGTGCTGCTAACAAATAGCAACTAGTTCTCGTTTGGTGTGAATGAGAATATGAATAGCCGAAGATGGTTTCAATCCATCTACCTTTGGGTTACGGGCCCAGCACGCTTCCCTTGCGCCATTCAACTCGTGACTAAATCTATTATTCTAAGAGCATGACCTCTCCTTTTAGAATGCCCCACAAGAGGAAGCAACAGCTCCACGTCAACTTTTTCCATACCTTTTGGCACCTGATACACCTCAATTAGATAATGACGCATACATTCTGAGTGAGAAGCTGTGGACCAGTCTTCCTCAGTTTGAAACTCACGATGTCGCACAATAACATCCGATTCAACTATTAGATCGATGACCGGGAATCGAACTGGGACAACTGATTGGAAGAAAACTTTGCTCACCACACTCCCATCATCGCTGCATTTCCAATTTTGAACACCAGGTGGAATAGAAGGAGGCTGATACATTCAATCAGTTCATGGATGCAAAACGAATTAAGACGTTTCGACGCATGCACTCGTCGGTTGAGGTGGCCGAGTGGTTAAGGCGCTGTGCTGCTAATCCATTGTGCTCTACGCATGTGTGTTCGAATTCCATGCTCGTAGATTTTAAATCCACTTTTCTCGGAAGTAGGCCTCCTTTTTCCAAGATGGATATGCAATCACTGATGTGACAATCTATTCCAAGATGTCAGGCCAGATTGCATCGAGTTGGGTTCGAGGACGGTGGAACGGAGGCAGACGCGTTTGGGGCTTAACCGCTCTTTGACACCAGTTCTTCTTCGGCTACCCACAGTACAGTCGAGGATACCGGGTTGACTTCTCCCATAATTACCTTCTGCCACCTCTCCTGGATGAACATCCTCCTGTTTGTGCACTGGAGGGTTGCTTCGGTCACTTGTCTGTGAGAAGGTCAGATATTAAAGTTCCATGAAGTAAAGGAGTTGTACCACGTGGTTAAGGGGATGCACAAGAAACCTTTGTGCTCTGCGCACTTGAGTTCGAATCCAATCCTCGTCTGTAACGTATCTGTTGTGTCTCTGTTTGATCCACTTCATGAGGGTGACGGAAAAATGCTGTGATTTTTAGTGTTTGGGGCTTGGGGTTGTGAATAATCGAACACTTTCCATATTGAAACCACTTTAGAAAATGACGAGAAAGTTACTTAATTCACTCCCCCCCATAATTGCGCACACATTCTGAGTTGGAAACTATTTCTTTCCCTCAGTTTGAAAGCCATGAAGCCGCGCAAACGATAGATTCATCAGATATATGAGCAGTATTACGCCATTCGACCCATCGAGTCTGCCCGCCATTCGATCATGACTGAAATGTTCATCATCTGCTACCTGAAATGTTACTGAACAAGAGATCGATTGAGATATCAGCCAGAACACTTCCTCCCGAGAACACATAACATTGGAGCTGGGACATGCAATTTAGCCTCTTGGGCGTAAAACCTTCCATGTGATCTTGCCTGATCAAACATAATGGCCTCAAAACCACCGTCCTGCCCGTTCTCCAGAACCCTTCAACTCATTACCAATAAAAGTCTCTCTAAGTCCTCCTTAACTTTCTCACTGTCCCTGCATCCACCACACTCTGAGGAAGTGAATTCCACAGAATTAAAACCCTTTGGGAGAAGTAGTTTTTCTTTTTTAAATTTGCCTCCTCATATTCTAAGATGATGACCTCTCGTTTTAGACTACCCCACAACAGGTAACATCAACTCCACGTCTACAATATCTACACCTTTTCGCATCTTAAACACCACACTTAGATAATCCGCATAAATTCTGAATGAGAAACAGTTGACCAGTCTTCCTCAGTTTGAAACTCAGGATGTCGCGCAAAAACATTCGATTCAACTATTACTGCGATGGCCGGGAATCGAACCGGAGTCAACGGTTTCAAAAGCAGCGATGCTCACCACTATACCACCATCGCTGCAGTTTCCCCATCGAATACCTGGTTGAATAGAAAGAGGCAAATAATTTCCATCAGTTCATGGATGCAAAACGAATTAAGACGTATTGACACAAACATTTGTGCGACGAGGTGGCTGAGTGGTTAAAGCGATGGACTGCTAATCCATTGTGCTCTGCACACGTGGGTTCGAATCCCATCCTCGTCGATTTTTCGTCCATTGTTTCACGGAAGTGGGATTCATTTTTCCACGATGGATCTGCAATCACTGATGTGACAAACTATTCCAAGTTGTCAGGCCACTTGCATCGAGTTGGGTTACAGGAGGGACGAACGGAGGCAGACGTGTTTGGGGCTTAACCCCACATTGCCACCACTTCTTCTTCGGCTACCAACTGTGCAGTCGAGGTTACCGGGTTCACTTCTCCCATTATTAACTTCTGCCACCTCTCGTGGATGAACGTCCTCCTGATTGTACATTGGTGGGGTGCTTCGGCTACTTGTCTGTGACAAGATCAGATATTAAAGTTCCATGAACTAAAGGGGTTGTATCACGTGGTTAAGGTCAGGCACAATAATCCATTGTACTCTGCACACGTGGTTTCAAATCCCATTCTTGTCTGTAACGTGTCTGTTGTATCTCTGTTTCGTCCACTTCATGAGGATATAGAAAAAAGGCTGTGATTTTTAGCTTTTGTTTCAGGGCTTGGCGGGCGGTGAATAGTCGAACACTGTCCATGGTGAAGCCAAATAATAAAAAGCTGAGAAAGTTACTTTTCACTCCCTGCCCTAATTGCGCATAGATTCTGAGTTGGAAAATGTTCCTTCCCCTCAATTTGAAACTCACGAAGTCGCACAAAATATAAGTTCATAAAATATAGGAGCAGAATTAAGCCATTAGACCCATCGAGTCTGCCCCGCCATTCTATCACGGATGATGTGTTCCTCATCTGTTACCTACAATGTTACAGATGAAGAGGGCGATTGATCTCAGCTAGAATACGTCCTCACTATAACACATGACCTAGGAGCGGGAGAAGACAATTTAGCCTCCTGAGCATAACACGTTCCATGAGATCTTGGCTGATCCCATACTGGCCTCAACTCCACCCGTTCTCCATAACCCTTCCACTCATTACCAACAAAAATCTCTCTAACTCCTCCTTAAATGTATTCACTGTCCCTGCATCCATCGCAATCTGGGGTAGCGAATTCCACAGAATCATAGATCATAGAATTTACAGTGCAGAAGGAGGCCATTCGGCCCATCGACTCTGCACCGGCTCTTGGAAAGAGCACCCTACCGAGGCCCACACCACCCAATCCCCATAACCCAGTAACCCCATTCAACCAACCCTAAGGCCAATTTTTGGACACTAAGGGCAATTTAACATGGACAACCCGTCTAACCTGCACATCTTTGGACTGTGGGAGGAAACCGGAGCACCCGGAGGAAACCCACGCACACACGGGGAGAACGTGCAGACTCCGCACAGACAGTGAGCCAAACCGGGAATCAAACCTGGGACCCTGGAGCTGTGGAGCAATTATGCTAACCACTATGCTACCGTGCTGCCCGAATCACAAGTCTTTAGAGGCTAGATTCACAGTATAAAAGTGATCCCCTACAGTGCAGGCTGTGTTTGCACTGAGTGCTGAATTTGGTGCATTTGAGTGCTATAGTGAGAGCTTGGTGACTGAGAGTGCTGAATTTCCTGCATTTGAGTGCTATAGTGAGAGTTTGGTGACTGAGGGAGTGCTGAATTTGGTGCATTTGAGTGCTATAGTGAGAGTTTGGTGACTGACGGAGTAAAGTGAGGAGGGAGTAAGGTGCTGCTTGCATTTTGTTTCCTCCATTTCCGCAAAGAGTGAGAAGAGAGCCAGGAGTTTACAGAGAGTGCAGCTGACTGGGAGCAGTGTCGGAGGGCGGAGATCCAGTTGGTCCACAGGGCAGCTTTATTCTGCAAGGTAAGAGGGGATGGAGGCTAGGCCAGTTGCATGCTCCTCCTGTAGGATGTGAGTGGTGAGGGATACCACCGATGTCCGCGCTGACTATACCAGCGGGAAGTGCACCCAACTCCAGCTCCTCAAAGACCGTGTTAGGGAACTGGAGCTGAAGCTGGATGAACTTCGGATCATCCGGGAGGCAGAGGGGGCGATAAAGCAGAGTTACAGGGAGGTAACCACACCCAAGGTACAAGACAAGAATAGCTGGGTTAGAGTCAGGTGCGGGGGGGGGGGGGGGGGGGAGGCAGACAGTGCAGGGATCCCTCGTGGCCGTTCCCCTTCAAAATAAGTATACCGTTTTTTACGCTGTTGGGGGGGATGACCTACCGGGGGAAGGCCCTAGCGGCCAGGTCTCTGGCACTGAGTCTAGCTCTGGGGCTCAGAAGGGAAGGGGGAGAATAGAAAAGCAATAGTTGTAGGAGATTCAATGGTTAGGGGAATAGATAGGAGATTCTGAGGTCGCGAGCGAGACTCCCGGAAGGTATGTTGCCTCCCGGGTGACAGGGGCAAGGATGTCTCGGATCGTGTCTTCAGGATCCTTAAGGGGGAGGGGGAGCAGCCAGAAGTCGTGGTGCACATTGGTACCAACGACGTAGGTAGGAAAAGGGGTGTGGAGGTAATAAATGAGTTTAGGTAGGTAGGCTGGAAGTTAAAAACCAGGACAGACAGAGTTGCCATCTCGGGTTTGTTGCCGGTGCCACGTGATAGCGAGGCTAGGAATAGGGAGAGAGTGCAGCTGAACATGTGGCTGCAGGAATGCTGAAGGAGGGAGGGCTTCAGGTACATGGATAATTGGAGTGCATTCTGGGGAAGGTGGGACCTGTACAAGCAGGACGGGTTGCATCTGAACCAGAGGGGCACCAATATCCTGGGAGCAAGGTTTTCGAGTACTCTTCGGGAGGGTTGAAAATAGTTTGGCAGGGGAATGGGAACTGGATTTGTAGTCCAGCAAATAAAGTAGCCGATATTCAGGACGCCAAAGCGTGTAATGAGGCAGTGGGGAAGGGAACACTGACAAAGGAGATTACTTGCAGGCATGGAGATGGCTTGAAGTGTGTATACTTCAACGCAAGAAGCATCAGGAATAAGGCGGGTGAACATATGGCATGGATCGGAACTTGGGACTACGATGTGGTGGCCATCACGGAGACTTGGATAGAACAGGGACAGAAATGGTTGTTGGAGGTCCCTGGTTATAGATGTTTCAATAAGATTAGGGAGGGTGGTAAAAGAGGTGGGGGGGGGGGTGGCATTGTCAATTAGAGATAGTATAACAGCTGCAGAAAGGCAGTCCGAGGAGTATCAGCCTACTGAGGTAGTATGGGTTGAAGTCAGAAATAGGAAAGGAGCAGTCACCTTGTTAGGAGTTTTCTATAGGCCCCTCCAATCGTCGCAGATATGTGGAGGAACAGATTGGGAAACAGATTTTGGAAAGGTGCAGAAGTCACAGGGTAGAAGTCATGGGTGACTTTAACTTCCCAAACATTGAGTGGAAACTCTTCAGATCAAAATAGTTTGGATGGGGTGGTGTTTGTGCAGCGTGTCCAGGAAGCTTTTCTAACACAGTATGTAGATCGTCCGATCAGAGGAGGGGCAATATTGGATTTAGTACTTGGTAATGAACCAGGGCAAGTGATAGATTTGTTAGTGGGGGAGAATTTTGGAGATAGTGACCACAAATCTGTGACTTTCACTTTAGTAATGGAGAGGGATAGGTGCGTGCAACAGGGCAAGGTTTACAATTGGGGGAAGGGTAAATACGATGTTGTCAGACAAGAATTGAAGTGCATAAGTTGGGAACATAGGCTGTCAGGGAAGGACACAAGTGAAATGTGGAACTTGTTCAAGGAACAGGTATTACGTGTCCTTGATATGTATGTCCATGTCAGACAGGGAAGAGATGGTCGAGTGAGGGAACCATGGTTGACAAGAGAGATTGAATGTCTTGATAAGAGGAAAAAGGAGACTTATGTAAGGCTGAGGAAACAAGGTACAGTACAGGAGGGATACAAGATAGCCAGGAGGGAACCGAAGAAAGGGATTAGGAGAGCTAAGAGAGGGCATGAACAATCTTTGGTGGGTAGGATCAAGGAAAACCCCAAGGCCTTTTACACATATGTGAGAAATATGAGAATGACTAGAGCGAGGGTAGGT
Organism: Scyliorhinus torazame; assembly: GCF_047496885.1. Classification (NCBI taxonomy): domain Eukaryota; kingdom Metazoa; phylum Chordata; class Chondrichthyes; order Carcharhiniformes; family Scyliorhinidae; genus Scyliorhinus; species Scyliorhinus torazame. Next base: position 40,501,775 of record NC_092730.1, read on the forward strand.
CCGATCAAGGACAGGAGCGGGAGATTGTGTATTGAGTCTGAAGAGATAGGAGAGGTCTTGAACGAGTACTTTTCTTCTGTCTTTACAAATGAGAGGGGCCATATTGTTGGAGAGGACAGTGTGAAACAGAATGGGAAGCTCGAGGAAATACTTGTTAGGAAGGAAGATGTGTTGGGCATTTTGAAAAACTTGAGGATAGACAAGTCCCCCGGGCCTGACGGAATATATCTAAGGATTCTATGGGAAGCAAGAGATGGAATTGCAGAGCCGTTGGCAATGATCTTTTCGTCCTCACTGTCAACAGGGATGGTACCAGGGGATTGGAGAGTGGCGAATGTCGTGCCCCTGTTCAAAAAAGGTACTAGGGAAAGCCCTTTGAATTACAGGCCAGTTAGTCTTACTTTGGTGTTAGGCAAAGTCATGGAAAGGGTACTGAAGGATAGGATTTCTGAGCACCTGGAAAGACACTGCTTGATTAGGGATAGTCAGCACGGATTTGTAGGTCTTGCCTTAAAAGTCTTATTGAATTCTTTGAGGAGGTGACCAATCATGTCCATGAAGGGAAAGCAGTGGATGTAGTGTACATGGATTTGAGGAAGGCATTTGATAAGGTTCCCCATGGTAGGCGTATGCAGAAAGTAAGGAGGCATGGGATAGTGGGAAATTTGGCCAGTTGGATAACAAACTGGCTAAGCGATAGAAGTCAGAGAGTGGTGGTCGATGGCACATATTCAGCCTGGACCCCAGTTACCAGTGGCGTACCGCAGGGATCAGTTCTGGGTCCTCTGCTGCTGGCGATTTTCATTAATGACTTGGATGAGGGAGTTGAAGGGTGGGTCAGTAAACTTGCCGACGATACGAAGGTTCGTGGAGTTGTGGATAGTGAGGAGGGCTGTTGTCGGCTGCAAAGAGACATAGATAGGATGCAGAGCTGGGCTGAGAAGTGGCAGATGGAGCTTAATCCTGAAAAGTGTGAGGTTGTCCATTTTGGAAGGACAAATATGAATGCGGAATACAGGGTTAACGGTAGAGTTCTTGGCAATGTGGAGGAGCAGAGAGATCTTGGGGTCTATGTTCATACATCTTTGAAAGTTGCCACTCAAGTGGATAGAGCTGTGAAGAAGGTCTATTGTGCGCTAGCGTTCATTACCAGAGGGATTGAATTTAAAACCGTGAGGTGATGATGCAGCTGTACAGAACTTTGGTAAGGCCACATTGGGAGTGCTGTGTACAGTTCTGGTCGCCTCATTTTAGGAAGGATGTGGAAGCTTTGGAAAAGGTGCAAAGGAGATTTACCAGGATGTTGCCTGGAATAGAGAGTCGGTCTTACGAGGAAAGTTTGAGGGTGCTAGGCCTTTTCTCATGAGAACGGAGAAGGATGAGGGGCAACTTGATAGAGGTTTATAAGATGATCAGGGGAATAGATAGAGTAGACCGTCAGAGATAGTTTTCCCGGGTGGAACAAACCATTACAAGGGGACATAAATTTCAGGTGAATGGTGGAAGATATGGGGGGGGGGGGATGTCAGAGGTAGGTTCTTTACCCAGAGAGTAGTGGGGGCATGGAATGCAGTGCCTGTGGAAGTAGTTGAGTCGGAAACATTAGGGACCTTCAAGCAGCTATTGGATAGGTACATGGATTACGGTAAAATGATATAGTGTAGATTTATTTGTTCGTAAGGGCAGCTCGGTAGCATTGTGGAGAGCGCAATTGCTTCACAGCTCCAGGGTTCCAGGTTCGATTCCGGATTCGTTTACTGTTTGTGTGGAGTCTACACATCCTCCCGGTGTGTGCGTGGGTTTCCTCCGGGTGCTCCGGTTTCCTCCCACAGTCCAAAGATGTGCAGGTTAGGTGGACTGGCCATGGTAAATTGCACTTAGTGTCCAAAATTGCCCGTTATGTTGGGTGGAGGTGTTGACTTTGGGTAGGGTGCTCTTTCCAAGAGCCGGTGCAGACTCAATGGGCCGAATGGCCTCCTTCTACGCTGTAAATTCTATGATTAATTTAGGGCAAAGGTTCGGTACAACGTCGTGGGCCGAAGGTCCTGTTCTGTGCTGTATTGTTCTATGTTTTGGGAAAAGCATATTTTTCCTCAAATCTTTTTTAAATTTGAGATCTCTTATTGTAAGATTATGACCTCGCAATTTAGAATGCCCCACAAGAGGAAGCACCAACTCCACGTTTACTTTATCCATACCGTTTGACATCTTATACACCTCAATTACAGAATTGCGCATAAATTCTGAATGAGAAACTGTTGGCCAGTCTTCCTCAGTTTGAAACTCACAATGTCGCGCAAACACATCCGTTACAACTATTACTGCGATCGGACAAGTAGTTTTTCCTCAAATGTTTTTTAAATTTGCTATCTCTTATTCTAAGCTTAAGAACTCTGGTTTGAGAATGCCGCAAAAGAGGAAGCATTATCTCCACATGTACTTGATCCTGACCGTTTTGCAGTTTATACACCTCAAGTAGATATCAGCGTAAAACGCCACAGTTAGAAACTGTTTCTCTTCTTCACTTTGAAACCCACAATGTCGCGCAAAAGCTTACGATTACATTTTTACTGCGATGGCCGGCATTCAATCTCGGTTGAACTGCTTATAAGGCAGCTATGCTCACCACTGTACCACCGCTGCTCACTGCCTGAGTCCTTTTGGTACCTGGCATTTGTTTGATAAACTGTTTGTAAAAAAAGTCGTACTAAGCTTCTGTTATTTTACTCCAATTTAATATGCTTCTGAATGAAAGTGTCCTTGTCGCACGGCTCCCGCTCAGCCAGAAGAATTGCCGAGTCCGCAATAAATATATTTATGCAATTGAATTCCGATGTTCTGTGTGTCAAGTTGTGCTCCTGTCTCAAGTTCTAATTAACTCTGTCAGATTATGTGTTGTTGCGTTTAGTTCTAAGCATGTCAATTTTATCTGTAGATGTCACTTGTTCTTTAGAATAATTCATGCTTTTGACAGCATCCAATGCTATCCTAGTTCCAATTCTTCTATTGCCCAGCCATCTGCCGCCTGTTGTAGTTTAGTGCTGTTAGTCTCCCTCTAACTAAAATCAACTACCAAAGTCCAGCATTTGTTCCTTGTCAGTTGGCATCTGTTATCTCAAGCCATGTCAAATTATTTTTCATACATACATAACAATTCTTAATAAGATGCACGACATTTATTTTTAATAACTATCATAATGCCTCAAGGGAACTTCGTTTAATACATTGGTTGTAAATTTCCCACCGCAACATCAAGCTCAAACAAACAAAAATGTCTTAATACTATTGTCTCGTAAACTGTGGGGGTTCCTCGTCAGTCGCTGCTGTCTGTCGCGACCCTTAAAAAATCCATCATGTAGTACACGTCCCGTGGAGAACTCAGATCATCCATCAGCTGGTGTCCAGGCCACATGTCCTGTCAGAGATGTGTGACCGAAGGTTTCACTGCTCAGTAATCATTTGATACTTCGGTTTATTCCTAACTCGAAAAGATTTCTTCCTGGCTTTGGCATTTACGTTCCTGAAATATGTAACCAATTGTATCATTTTTCTCTCTTTCCGTTGAGCAATTTTATTTCAACATTTGCAACATAGGTTTTGACATAATTTAAAATTTCCCAATTTCCACAGCAATGCGGCGGCAATTACCCCTCCCGCAATTGATAGAAACAAGTACCAATTGTTTTGAACAAAGGTTAACATAGTCCAAAACCATTTAAATGGACTTGCTATAATTTTAATTGCTGTTTTAAATGTTTCTTTAATTTTTAAGACCACGTCTATGAAATCGTTTCCCAAATTATTCCTACTTGTGGTTTTGTTTTGCAGCGCATTACTTATCTTAACTTGCCCTTTCTCGGGGTCCCCGTTAGTATCATTAGTTTTCCCGAATACTGTCTAAAAATCTTTCACAGATCTGATAATTTTAGTACGTATTCCAGGCTGCTTGGAAGTGCTCCCAACATTCTACTGAACATTTTGTTACTGACACTGTTGCTTGATTCTAAAATACTGCTGTTGAGCCCTATCTCCTGGATGTCTTGGAAATTAATGATTTATTCTGTTATATTTAAACATTTGCTTATTCTTATTTTTATTCTGTGTTTTATCTGATTGAAGCTGGTATCTATTTTTCCATGTCCCATTACTTCACCTGATTTCCCTCATGCAATTAGAATACTAATATTCCGAAACTAATCACGGTAATCCCCATTAACATTGTTGCCCCCCATTTTAAGCAATCTAGCTTACTCCTAATCCTAGCTTCTTCCATTCCTTCTTTGAACCTGATCCTTATTTCCCTCTTGATTGTAGTCCTATTTCTCCTTCCAAACAAATGTGTCTGTATCATTCTATCCATCTGAAAAATCAAACGAACAGGCCAAGGTTGGAGAGGGCCCTATTTGTTCATTTGTATCTTCTATTCTTGTTCGGATACTCCAGAAGTGCCCTCTCCAGGACTTTCGGATGTCCTTTGCTACCATAAGTTTCTTTTTGGTTTTTTTGCTGGCTGGGTTTTTGCTCATATATGTACATCATACAATTAAGGCCGGTTAAGCCTTCTCCTTCTATCATTGCATCCCTGAGAGAGATTCGAAGCATCTCAAACTCCTCCTCTTTTGCTCGCTCAGTGGTCCAATCTGGTTGAAACTTACCCTGATACATTTCGGATATTGCTACTGCCTTCATTTCAATTTCTTTATTTCTGATTATGACAGGAGTTTTATGAAAGGTAAGTTCTGAACATGACATTTTAACTTCATCATCTGTCCTATCAATGCTGCTAACAGGTTCACTGTCATCCCAATCTACTTCATCACATAATACTAGTGAGTGCAGTAATTCCCTGACACTCATAACCAAACATTCCTTTCCTCTAAAGCCTGTCCATTGTCTGGGGTTTTCAATTTATCCACAGAACTCCCTTCATTGTATCGGGAAAGTTTTGGTTCATATTTTTTCCAAATCCATAGCCCGGGTCAATCATTAATTTCGTACAACATTCCTTTTTTCCTTGTCCAACCGGTTTGGGGGGTATGGTCTGCCTACTGGCATGGCACCATTGCGGTGATACAGTCTCTGAACACTGTTATGCTAATTTTATTTCCCCGGGTCATCCCAACATCTTTTGAACTATATAATCCCTCACTAATTGGGACAATCAGTTTGTCACTTCTCCACAATCCTGCACATCCTTTCAGAATTACATCGTCGTTAGCTAGGTTTTCTCTGCAGTAATGCCATTTTGTCATTATCATACCATCCCACATACAATCCTTGCTGATTACGTTTCTTCGTTACTTCCGAAAGGTTGCCTATGGATTATCATAATCCCTTGGTTATTATTTAGCTGGGTCAGATGTTTTAGTTCTGATACAATTCTTTTTGCTCCAGACGCCATGCTTCTCTAATTCAACTATATGTTCACCCAAATTCTGAACGATCTTTTCTTTACCTTTTACCTGGTTTTGTTGGTAGCTTCACCCAAACTGCCTCTGTGCTATCGATTGGTATTTAATATCGCAATTTTTCCTGCATCGAATTTTATTAAATATTTCCCTGCCATCAGATTCTCATTTCCTGATACTGAAAGTACTTCTCCTAATCTAACTTCTGGTCTAATATCTTTATTCCCTAAAGCTCCTTCTACCATGTATTTAACATTCTAAACATCATTTTTCCTGCTCCTGACTATCTTTTGAGTCTTCGGGCAGTAGGAACCTGCTGGAGCTGTGCCATGTCAATTTCAACGGGTTAGTTTCAAAGTACTTTCCTGCACAGAGCTCTGTCTGCTCCCGAGTAAAACTTCTTTTGTGTTTATGCTGTGACCAATTTAGTTCTGAACATACTGATTTACTACCTCATAATATTGGTCACATTTCTACCTGCCGTTTATAACTTCTAATTGATGTGAAACTCGGTTTTGCAAAATACAACATTTAAAAAACTTGAAACACCAAAGGGAAATTCACAAATCCTTATTAAACACACACACACACTCATTTATCCACCGAGACCTTGGATGTCTATTCAATCGGGTTTTAGGTACTCTAACAAAAATTGAGAGCCCTCCGTTCTGATAAGCCTCTCTTATCCAGGAGTTTTTTTTTGCGTATTTTAATCTCTTCCACTCTCGCCCCGTACTCTCGCCCCGTTGCTTCATTTCTCTTGACCGTGTTTCAGAGCAAGAGGATTACCCTAATTGCCATTTTCTCGACTTCTAAATTTCTGTTCCTGGTTGTCCCTTTCAGGTGCACTCCGACATTCAGGATATGCACCCTATCTGGGACCTAGCCAGGGGTACTGAGGCACTATCTTCTTGTTTTAGTTAAAGGTCGATTGATCTTGGTCTCTAAAGTTTTCTCGGCGTCCCTATTTCTCTCGGCTTTCCCTCACAATCTGCTTGACTCCAAGGAAGATTTATGTTTGTCCTCCTTCTACCAGTAATGGATGCAAGAATCCCAGTACCTTTACTAAGATGTCTTGCAGACTTTTACTCAGGGTCAGTATCTTCTAGTCTTCTGACGCTCGCACCCAACTGAGTTTTATGTGTCGTCGTCCGCCCGTCCCCCCCCGTCCCCCGTCCCCCCCCGTCCCCCATGCACAGAATATCCTTCCAAAAGTCAATCACACATGACTTTCCGCATTAAACTCGGCAGGTAAAGTTCGCCTCACACATAGACTAGAAACTTCTAATATTCTAGCCTTTGTGCCGGTTAGAAACTTTTAATATTCTAACAATTATTTGGGAACTAGAAACGTCTAATATTCCATTCCCTTTTAGGTTAGAAACTTCTAATATTCAAACCTCCACCTGCTTAACTAGAAACTTCTAATATTCTAGCCTCGCTTTACCCAGAAACTTCTAATATTCTAGGCCTCCAAATTGCGCGCCATGAAGTTAAAACCTCACCACTATTCTTAGAATTCCCCCTGTACCAGAAAGGGGTCAAGATATTCTAAATGATGAACAGGGATTCTCACTCCCTGACTCCTATGCAGACTTAGGTGGGCGCTATTCGGGTCAAACCAGTGTTTCATGTTATCCCACGGCATAACCCATGTCTTCAGAGAAGATTCTGTTTACTTTCCACTCAGGTGCTTCACTCACGGGTCCGGCTTTTCTAAGTAGATGAAGAAAACTTTCTAATAAACACTCTTTCAGGTTATCAATTTAAGTTAGTTTTAATTTCAAACTAAAAGATGTAATCACTGTTTTTACAGAAAAGTAAAAAGATCTTTTCTTTGCATCTTCCTGGTCAGTTGTTAGACCTTCAAGTCTGCCTTGACAATTTTCTCCTGTAACTTTTGGTTTTTTCCTGATGGATTCGCTGTTCTGCTCGGCTTCCGTGTTCAGTCCTACCCATGACCGAGGGCAGCTATGAGAGCTGGCTGCTGAATTATTAGGTATTATATAGCCCTTTGCGCAGCCTTAGTTTCTACATGGCATTTATTGAAATGTAACTGTTGCTTGCCGACTGTAGCTAATGCAAGCTCCCTGTCGTTGAACTACCTTATTCTGCTTGACATGTAATACTTTTGTTTGGGAGGTAATACATTTATTTGTTGCTTCGACAGCAACTTTCCTGATATCTGTCTTTAGTGATGGTTTTTCTCAGTCTCAATACTGGATATGAACTCGTGTCCAACGAAGCAGTTCGCCTCTGCACTTCTACTGGTCAGCTGGTGTCAACGGCAGGTCGCCCCCTATATTTCTAACCTGATCTGGCTTGGACCTATACCCTATGACCTGATTATTTGCTAAAAGATTTTTAACGTCAAAAATGTGTAAATTATGGGATTAACGTGCACCTCATGTGTTTCTTAGCTGGAAAGCAGTTGTCTCATATTTAAGTGGCGTCAGCAAGGTTTCCCGCTTAACCTTCTCCCCCAATTTAAACCTAAGATCCTGGTTGTTCCTTTTTTAATTGCTCAGTAAAATAATGCACCTCTCAGGAAGTGTGAAATACTGTTCCCGTTTATATAACTTAAGATTTTAAATTGATTGAATGTCTTTTAACTTTAAAACCAGGTTGATTTGTCCATATCTGTTTTCTTTAACGCCTGCGAAGCTCTCTGTGTTTTAAACAAGCTGCGACTGTTAACCCTTTGTGGGACCTTTCCATTTCATTTCAAATCTCAGTCTTTTCCAGGTTCACATTCATGGTTCAAATGATATATTTTTTCATTATAAACTGTTCCTCACAGGAAGGTATTGAGAGACGAAGATCTGAGCGACGTGAAGTATCCAATCGGAGAGATGCATCCTGGCGACTGGAATCTCTCTCCACAGCTGCTTCCGGTGCTGCTTTCACAGCCGAAGAACCCCTCCAGTGTCCAAACAGGTGAAAGTTCATCCAGTAGAGGCGGCAGAAGGGAATTCTGGGAGAAGTCAACTTAGTCACCTCGACTATACTGTGGGTAGCTGAAGAACAGGTGTCAAGGAGCAGATCATACTGAAAGGAAAATGTTGATACTAATAAAGAAAAAGGCAGATGTGCTGCTGGGTGATAGCGACTTGTTTGCTTTTGGTGTGAGTGAGAATACAAATAGCAGACGATGGTTTTGGTCCATCGACTGCTGGGCTATGGGCCCACCACGCTCCCGCTGCGCCAGTCCGCTCGTGGTTGAGCTATTCGCGGTCGGACTTAAGGCAAAGTTTGAAGTATTCGGTAACAGCTTGATCAACGTTCCCAGGGAGGTGAAACTTCCGCCCCGAACTTCTTTCTGTAAAAGTGATGCCAGTCACTCCCCACTTTCCCATCAGAACAACGTCACAGAAGAAATCACATCACCTTCCACAGAACAACCATGCAGCACGAAAGCAAAATATACATTCTTCCTCACGCCAAAGGTAAACATAACGCACGATCCTGTTTGCTTTGCAGCAAATTTCTATTGTAGTCAGAATCTCTATTGTAGTCTCATCCCGACATTAGTCCCAGGAATGAAGGAGACAGCATGACAAATTACAACATTGTAAATGTCACAAATAGGGAACCACAGAGAAAATGCTTTAAAATCTCAGCAAGTCTCCCAGCATCTGTAGGGAGAGAAAAGAGCTAATGTTTCGAGTCCAGGAGACCCTTTGTCAAAGCTGGACTGCGAACGTCATCCAGTAGTACCACACAGAGGGGAAATATAGAGATATAACGATATCCAGTAATACCTCACAGCTGGGGCAAAACGTTAAGAAAGCATTAACTAGAAATAAATCACAATAGAAACCTTGTTCTCAACTTCCCGTCTCGGACGGATGTGAACAACCCAACCAGCCAGACGATGTACAACAAAAGTAGATTAATTTTAGCCGGAGTCCTGTGATCCATTTGAATTCCTCAACCAGAGTCATTAAGCAGATTATCGAGTCGTTACATGGGCTTCTGCCTGCAGGGTATTGCTGAGCGTACTTAAGCAGGAATCGCATGTCCTGAGACCAACACTTTTCCATTGAATGGGAGGGATTGGATCTTCCTGAGGTTGAAAATCTTGCTGGAGAAATTTAACCTCGTGGAGTATAAGGCAATATCAGGAGTGGGATTCGAACCCACGCCTCCAGAAGAGACTGCGACCTGAACGCAGCGCATTAGACCGCTCGGCCATCCTGATGCATTGACGCCAAAACTAAGATCCGTGCACAAATCGACTTAAAGTCTGTCTTAATCGTTATTTCATTTCAAACAAGATATGCTTTTCCTACTTTTCAACCCCAGCCAGAGTCCTGCATCTGAGTGCCATCCTTGTCCAAACCGCTGGTGGTTAAGGAGCATCTCATTGCTGCATTGCTCAGTTTGCTCGAATCAGCAAGGTCCGATATCCCGCTCTACCTGTTCCTCAGACGAAGGTATTTTTGTGGTCGGACTTGAGGCAAAGTTTGAGGAAGTCTGTAATAGCGTGATCAATGTTCCCAGAGAGATGAAACTGCCGCCCCGAACTTCATTTTATAAAGGTGATTCCAGTCACTCCCCACTTTCCCATCAGAACAACGTCACAGAAGAAATCACATCACCTTCACAGAACAACCATCCCGCAGGAAAGTAAAGTATCTGAACTGTGCTGACCAGTATCAGTGTGCTCAAACGTCTGTTCTGGTTGAAAGAAAAAAAATGAGGGAGTGAATAATTGTGTGGTTACCGCAGGGCAGTAATGTTGTAGCTCCTGGTTTAAGGAGCAGAGTGCGCAGCGGAAGCGTGCAGGGCTATTAGCCCGAGGTCGAGGAATCGAGGGTATTCTCTGCTATTTACATTCTCCCTCACACCAAAAGTAAACATAACACGCGTTCCTGTTTGCTTTGCAGCAAATAGCTATCAGAAACTTTCTTGCAGTCTCATCCCGGCATTAGTCCCAAGAATGAAAGAGACAGCATGACACATTACAACATTGTAATGCTCACACATAGGGAACCACAGAGAAAATGCTTTAAAGTCTCAGCAGATCTGACAGCATCTGGAGGGAGAGAAATGAGCTGACGTTTCGTGTTCAGGTGACCCTTAGTCAAAACTGCACGGGAAGCATTATCCAGTAGTACCCCACAGAGGGGCAATATAGATATATAGCGATATCCAGTAATAACTCACAGGGGGCCAATAAGGAAATGAAGCTTTATCGAGCAATGAATCACAATAGAAGCCGAGTTCCCAACGTCCCCTTTTGGACGGATGTGAACAATTCAACCTGCCAGACTATTTACAAGAGAAGACGAATTATACCCTTCTCTTTGGATCAATATGAATTCCTCAACCAGACTCACCGAAGCAGATTGTCGAGTCATGAGCTGGGCTTTTGCCGGTGGGGTCTTGCTGTGCGTATTTAAGCGGGAATCTCATGGACTGAGACCAACGCTTTTCCATTGAAAGGGAGGTATTGGATTTTCCTGAGGTTGAAAATCTTGCTGGAGAAATTTAACCTCGTGGAGGAAAAGACAATATCAGGAGTGGGATTCGAACCCACGCCTCGAGAAGAGACTGCGACCTGAACGCAGCGCCATAGACCGCTCGGCCATCCTGATGCGTTGACGCAAAAACTAAGATCCGTGCACAAATCGACTGAAAGTCTGTCTTCATCTTTATTACATTTCAAACAAGACATGCTTTCCCTACTTTTGAACCCCAGCCAGAGTCCTGTATCTGAGTGCCATCCTTGTCCAAACCGCTGGTGGTTAAGGAGCTTCTCATTGCTGCATTGATCAGTTTCCTCTAATCAGCAAGGTCCGATATACCGCTCTACCTGTTCCTCAGACGAAGGTATTGAAAGTCTAAGATCTGAGGACGTGAATTATCCAATTGGAGAGTTGCATTCTGGCAACTGCAATATCTCTCCACAGCTGCTTCCGGTGCTGCTTTCACAGACAAGTAGCCGAAGAACCCCTCCAGTGTCCAATCAGGTGAACGTTCATCCAGTAGAGGCGGCAGAAGAGTGTTCTGGGAGAAATCAACTTAGTCACCTCGACTGTACTGTGGTTAGCTGAAGAACAGGTGTGAAAGAGTGGATCAGACTGAAAGCAAAACTTTGATACTAATAAAGAAAAAGGCAGATGTGCTGCTGACAAATAGCAACTTGTTTCCGTTTGGTGTGATTGAGAAAATGAATAGCAGAGGATAGTTTCGATCCATCGATCTCTGGGTTATAGTCACAGAACACTCCCGCTTCTCCACACTGATCGTGGCTCATTCTTCCCGTGGTCGGACTCGAGGCAAAGTTTGATGAAATCTCTAACAGTGTGATCAATATTCCCAGAGAGGCGAATCTGCCGCCCCGAACTTCATTCTATGAAGATTATTCCAGTCACTCCCCACTTTCCCATCAGAACAACGTCACAGAAGAAATCACATCACCTTCACAGAACAACCATTCCGCAGGAAAGTAAAGTATCTGAACTATGCTGACCAGAATCAGTGTGCTCAAACGTGTGTTCTTGTTGAATGAAAAAAATGAGGATGTGAATAGTTGTGTGGCTATCACAGGGCAGTAATGTTGTAGCTCCTGGTTTAAGGAGCAGAGTGCCGCAGCGGAAGCGTGCTGGGCTATTAGCCCGGGGTCGAGGAATCGAGGGTATTCTCTGCTATTTGCATTCTCCCTCACACCAAAAGTAAACATAACACACGTTCCTGTTTGCTTTGCAGCAAATAGCTATCAGAAACTTTCTTGCTGTCTCATCCCGACATTAGTCCCAAGAATGAAAGAGACAGCATGACACATTACAACATTGTAAAGCTCACACATAGGGAACCACAGAGAAAATGCTTTAAAGTCTCAGCAGACCTGACAGCATCTGGAGGGAGAGAAATGAGCTGACGTTTCGTGTCCAGATGACCCTCAGTCAAAACTGCTCGGGAAACGTTATCCAGCAGTACCCCACAGAGGGGCAATATAGATATATAACGATAATCCTGTAATAACTCACAGGGGGCAATAAGGAAATAAAGCTTTATCGAGCAATGAATCACAATAGAAACCGAGTCCCCAACTTCCCCTCTTGGACGGATGTGAACAATCCAACCTGCCAGACTATTTACAAGAGAAGACGAATTTTACCCTTCCCTTGGGATCAATATGAATTCCTCAACCAGAGTCACTGAAGCAGATCATCGACTCATGAACTGGGCTTTTGCCGGTGGGGTCTTGCTGTGCATATTTAAGCTGGAATCTCATGTCCTGAGACCAACGCTTTTCCATTGAAAGGGAGGTATTGGATCTTCCTGAGGTTGAAAATCTTGCTGGAGAAATTTAACTTCGTGGAGTAAAAGGCAACATCAGGAGTGGGATTCGAACCCACGCCTCCATAAGAGACTGCGACCTGAACGCAGCGCCTTAGACCGCTCGGCCACCTTTATGCATTGGCGTTGTCGCCGAAACAAAGATCCGTGCACAAATCGACTTTAAGTCCATCTTCATCGTTATTTCATTTCAAACAAGATGTGCTTTTTCTACTTTTGACCCCCAGCCAGAGCCCTGTATCTGAGTGCCATCCTTGTCCAAACCGCTGGTGGTTAAGGAGCTTCTCATTGCTGCATTGATCAGTTTGCTTTAATCAACAAGGTCCGAATTCCCGCTCTACCTTTTCCTCACACGAAGGTATTGAAAGTCTCAGATCTGAGCGACGTGAAGTATCCAATTGGACAGTTGCGTTCTGGCGACTGCAATCTCTTTCCACAGCTGCTTCAGGTGCTGCTTTCACAGACAAGTAGCCAGAAAACCCTTCAGTGTCCAATCAGGTGAACGTTCATCCAGAGGAGGCGGCAGAAGAGTGTTCTGGGAGAAGCCAACTTCGTCACCTCGACTGTACTGTGGTTAGCTGAAGAACAGGTGTCAAAGAGCGGATCAGACTAAAAGCAAAACGTTGATACTAATAAAGAAAAAGGCAGATGTGCTGCTGACAAATAGCAACTTGGTTCCGTTTGGTGTGATTGAGGATATGAATAGCAGAGGATGGTTTCGATCAATCGGCCTCTGGGTTATGGGCCCAGCACGCTTCCGCTGCGCCACTCTGCTCGTAGCTCATTATTTTTGTGGTCGGACTTGAGTCAAAGTTTGAAGAAATCTGTAACAGCGTGATCAATGTTCCCAGAGAGATGAAACTGCCGCCCCGAACTTCATTTTATAAAGGTGATTCCAGTCACTCCCCACTTTCCCATCAGAACAACGTCACAGAAGAAATCACATCACCTTCCACAGAACAACCATTCCGCACGAAAGTAAATGATCTGAACGATGCTGACCAGAATCAATGTGCTCAAACGTGTACTCTTGTTGAAAGAAAAAAATGAGGCAGTGAATAATTCTGTGGTTACCGCAGGGCAGTAATGTTGTAGCTCCTGGTTTAAGGAGCAGAGTGCCGCAGCGGAAGCGTGCAGGGCTATTAGCCCGTGGTCGAGGAATCGAGGGTATTCTCTGCTATTTACATTCTCCCTCACGTGGGCAGCACGGTAGCATAGCGGTTAGCGCAATTGCTTCACAGCTCCAGGGTCCCAGGTTCGATTCCCGGCTGGGTCACTGTCTGTGTGGAGTCTGTACGTTCTCCCCGTGTGTGCGTGGGTTTCCTCCGGGTGCTCCGGTTTCCTCCCACAGTCCAAAGATGTGCGGGTTAGGTGGATTGGCCATGCTAAATTGCCCTTAGTGTCCAAAATTGCCCTTAGTGGTGGTTAAATGGGGTTACTGGGTTATGGAGATAGGGTTATGGGGATAGGGTTATGGGGATAGCGTGGTGTGGGCTTGGGTAGGGTGCTCTTTCCAAGAGCCGGTGCAGACTCGATGGGCCGAATGGCCTCCTTCTGCACTGTAAATTCTATGAAATCTATGAAACCTCACGCCAAAAGTAAACATAGTACGAAGTCTTACAACACCAGGTTAAAGTCCAACAGGTTTGTTTCGATGTCACTCGCTTTCGGAGCGCTGCTCCTTCCTCAGGTGAATGAAGAGGTCTGTTCCAGTAACACATATATAGACAAATTCAAAGATGCCAAACAATGCTAGGAATGCGAGCATTAGCAGGTGATTAAATCTTTACAGATCCAGAGATGGGGTAACCCCAGGTTAAAGAGGTGTGAATTGTCTCAAGCCAGGACAGTTGGTAGGATTTCGCAGGCCAGATGGTGGGGGATGGGTTTCATTGCTCGCATTCCTAGCATTGTTTGGCATCTTTGAATTTGTCTATATATGTGTTTCATCCCCCACCATCTGGCCTGCGAAATCCTACCAACTGTCCTGGCTTGAGACAATTCACACCTCTTTAACCTGGGGTTACCCCATCTCTGGATCTGTAAAGATTTAATCACCTGCTAATGCTCGCATTCCTAGCATTGTTTGGCATCTTTGAATTTGTCTATATATGTGTTTCTGGAACAGACCTCTTCATTCACCTGAGGAAGGAGCAGCGCTCCGAAAGCTAGTGACATCGAAACAAACCTGTTGGACTTTAACCTGGTGTTGTAAGACTTCGCACTGTGCTCACCCCAGTCCAACGCCGGCATCTCCACATCAAAAGTAAACATAACACACGTTCCTGTTTGCTTTGCAGCAAATACCTATCAGAAACTTTCTTGCAGTCTCATCCCGACATTAGTCCCAAGAATGAAAGAGACAGCATGACACATTACAACATTGTAATGCTCACACACAGGGAACCACAGAGAAAATGCTTTAAAGTCTCAGCAGATCTGACAGCATCTGGAGGGAGAGAAATGAGCTCACGTTTCGTGTCCAGGTGACCCTTAGTCAAAACTGCACGGGAAACGCTATCCAGTCGTACTCCACAGAGGGGCAATATAGATATAGAACGATATCCAGTAATAACTCACGGGGGGCCAATAAGGAAATAAAGTTTTATCGAGCAATGAATCACAATAGAAACCGAGTCCCAACTTCCCCTCTTGGACGGATGTGAACAATCCAACCTGCCAGACTATTTACAAGAGAAGTCGAATTTTACCCTTCTCTTGGGATCAATATTAATTCCTCAACGAGAGTCACTGAAGCAGATTATCGAGTCATGAACTGGGCTTCTGCCGGTGGTGTCTTGCTGTGCATATTTAAACAGGAATCTCAGGTCCTGAGACCAGCACTTTTCCACTGAAAGGGAGGTATTGGATCTTCCTGAGGTTGAAAATCTTGCTGGAGAAATTTAACCTCGTGGAGTAAAAGGCAATATCAGGAGTGGGATTCGAACTCACGCCTCCAGAAGAGACTGCGACCTGAACGCAGCGCCTTTGACGACTCGGCCATCCTGATGCGTTGACACCAAAGCTAATATCCGTGCACAAATCGACTTAAAGTCTGTCTTCATCTTTATTTCATTTCAAACAAGATATGCTTTTCCTACTTTTGAACCCCAGAGTCCTGTGTCTGAGTGCCATCCTTGTCCAAACCGCTGGTGGTTAAGGAGCTTCTCATTGCTGCATTGAGCAGTTTGCTCTAACCAACAAGGTCCGAATTCCCGCTCTACCTGTTCCTCACACGAAAGTTTTGAAAGTCTAAGATCTGAGCGACGTGATGTATCCATTTGGAGAGTTGCATTCTGGCGACTGCAATCTCTCTCCACAGTTGCTTCCCGTGCTGCTCTCACAGACAAGTTCACAGACTGTACTGTGGTTAGCTGAAAAACAAGGAGCGGATCAGACAGAAAGCAAAACTTTGCTACGAATAAAGAAGAAGGCAGGTGTGCTGCTCACAAATAGCGACTTGTTTCCGTTTGGTGTGAGTGAGAATAGAAATAGGCTTGCAAGTTTCCATCAGGCGAGGCCGCCGCCGGTGATGATGACGTGGTGTGGACTCGCTGAACCAGGTTCAGGAGCTTGCCGGCTCGAGCACCGAGCAGGGATGCGCTGTCAGGCCCGACGATTTCAAACCACGCCTTGATCGCCTTGTTGGATACCCCTAGTTGACAGGAACCACTGGCAGCTATGGCATTGCCATTGTAGTCAAGGAACTGGCAGGCCGGTGGAAGAATGCTGCGGATGGTGTCGAGGCCGGATTTTGAGATGAGGTTCGCTGATGTGCCGGTGTGAAGTTTAAATCGGATGCAAGCCTTGTCTCATTTCATTTCATTTCGTTTTCATTTCATTAATTGTGCGGACAGCACAGCACTCGTCGATCCACACCGAGGATCGAAAGGCCTTTCGCCGTTGTGGTGGAAGGCAGCGCATGTGTAGTTATGATGCCCACCCGGTATGGGGACCTGACGCACTCAGCATCAGGGTCTGTTGGGCTGTCGGGATCGGAATCTGGCATGCCTTGTTGTATTGAGCGGACACTTCTGCGCCGCAACTGGGATCGCTGGCTGCTGAGCGGTGGAGCAGATCTGCAAAGGGCTGCATAGTGGCCAAGCTTGCCACACTGCAGACACCGGCGTCCTTTTGCCGGACATTTCTGCTTTAAGTGGGTGGAGCCACAATTCGGAGATGTCATGACGCCGACGACAGGGCATTCCGTGCGCCATCGCGCATTCGCAGTACAGTCGGTCGACGTACGCACCTGTGCAGTCGTGTTTTCGCCCTCGTCGTCCACTCGGTCATGGCGCACATGCGCAGGGACCCGGGAAAAGTGCACAAAGTGACCACTCTCCTCGATGCTCAGGCCCTGCATTTGAACAATGGCCTGCACCCGTTCCTCTCGTGGGAGGCCAGTTTTGCAGTTTCTGCCGCCCTGATGTGGGAGTAATGATTCTTAGCATGCTCATGGATAACGCATGTCTCGATAGCAACTGAGAGGGTCAACTGTTTGAATTTCAGGAGCTGCTGCTGAAGGGAGTCGGAGTGGACCCCGAAAACGATCTGATCCCGGATCATGGAATCAACCGTCGAGTCATAGTTACATGACTGCGCTAGGATGCGGAGATGGGTCACGAAGGACTGAAAAGGTTCATTCTTACCCTGAAGCCTCTGCTGGAAAAAGTACCATTCAAAGTTCTCATTCACCTCAGTGTCGCAGTGGCTGTCAAACTTCAGCAGGACTGTTTTGAATTTTGTTTTGTCTTCGCCGGCAGCGAACGTAAGGGAGTTGTAGATGTGGATGACATGGTCCCCCGCGGTGGAGAGAAATAATGTGATCTTCCTGGCATCCGATGCTGCTTCGAGGTCGGAGGCCTCGATGTACAGGAGGAACTTTTGCTTGAAGATTTTCCAATTGGTGCCAAGGTTGCCGGAGATGCGGAGCTGCGGAGGAGGCTGGTGTTTTCCATTTCACCGGATGGCTGCTTCCTGGTCAATGCGGATTCACTCGAGATAGGTCCGTCAAGATCAGTATCACTCTGGTACCATGATGTGTTAGGCAGGTAGGCTCAATGTGGACTGCACTCGATGCAGGGAAGCTAAAAACAGACGTCGAACACTGGAGAAAATCCAACACTGTATTATTCAACGATAGAACTGATACACATATTCAGCTGTGGGTCGACTTTATACTGAACTGACTGGAGACCTTGTAGTAGCCTGATCAGACTTACTAGCTACCGCATGATGTTTGAACTTGCTAGCTCGTGGACTCTGACTGTCTCAGTGGCTGGGTCCAGAGAGAGCGGGAAACCTAGTGCCCTCTGGCTTTATAGTGGTAGTGTCCTGTTTGGTGATTGGCTGCACTGTGTTGTGCTTACTGGTCATCCTGTGTGTCCATCACTGACTGTCTGCATCTCATTATATACATGAGTGGATATTATGACAGACTCCAAATCCAATGGTCTTTTTCCACGGATATTCTATCCCTTCTCACAGACAGACTGGGAGACCCGTCATCGCATGAAAGCAATAACTTCCTGGAGTGATTCCAGGTTGGGTTTATATCGCATAAACTGTCAATGAATGTCTTGTTAAACGTAGTTCAGTTAGCGGAGTGGCTGTGGCTTGGTACTTGCAGTCAAATGGGGTTCCGCCACACAGTTTCGAAACCTACTCGCACTGTAGGCAGCACGGTAGCACAGTGGTTAGCACAGTTGTTTCACAGCTCCAGGGAGCTGCGTGTGCGGAGTCTGCGCGTTCACCCGGTGTCTGCGTGGGTTTCCTCCGGGTGCCTCCGGTTTCTTTCGGACGTTCGGTGCAGACTCAAGAGGCCGAGTGTCCTGCAGGGATTCTCTGGATAACAAATTAGAATCGTCAGAACTCCGACATTGACGGGATGTTTAAGGCGTCTGACTGATCTTCATCATGATGCAATCAAATGTTTGTATCTTTCAGTCTTTCCGCGGTGTTTTATTTACAATGTGTAGAAACATGTTTAACATGGTGTTGAATGTTTCCCATCAGTTCATTCAGAACAATCCTTCAACTGATATGATGGAAATGTAATTTGCTGACAGAAACAACATTCCCATCACTTCACATCTGGCTGCACATCTGGACCAATGCACAAAGACGACCTTCTTCCGTTAGTTATTGTGGATATTAAACATCCATGAGGGGGTTTGGTGAAGTCAGGTCATATGGCGAGTTGGCCGAGGGGTGATGGCGATGCCCTGCCAATCCATTGTGCTTTGAATCTGCGGGTCTGAATCCATCCTCGTCGATGATCCATTTCCTGCGTCTCCGCGTTGGGCCACTTATTGAGGGTGACCTGATGATTCATTCAGTGTGTCCGGAACGAGGATGGAGTTTAGATTCGGAGTTCAACAGGCCTGAGGAGTGAATCTTCTTGCACCAATCTCTATACCGATATTTCTGGCTTAACTGGGCGGTCCCTTGCCCTGAGATTAATCCCTCAGGTCCCAGACTCTCCCACATGGAGAAACAACCTCTCAGCATCCACCCTGTGAACCCCCCTGAAAATCTATTAAATCAGTGAATTTGAATGGTGAGAATTATACCCTGTCCCAAAGATTAGTTCAGGCCTTTGGATTCCCAATCCAGTGACATAATCTTTCATCCCTCTGAACAACAGTTGATTCGGCTCATTATTAAACATCTTGGGCCAGTGGGCCGATGAATGGCAGATGGAGTTTAATTTGGATAAATGTGAGGTGAGGCATTTTGGTAGCTCAAATCAGTGATTGACCTACTCAGTTAATGGTAGGGAGTTGGGGAGAATTACAGAACAAACAGATCGAGGAGAACAGGTTCACACATCCTTGAAGGTGATGTCGCAGG
This sequence comes from Scyliorhinus torazame, assembly GCF_047496885.1. Taxonomy (NCBI): domain Eukaryota; kingdom Metazoa; phylum Chordata; class Chondrichthyes; order Carcharhiniformes; family Scyliorhinidae; genus Scyliorhinus; species Scyliorhinus torazame. Next base: position 40,521,343 of record NC_092730.1, read on the forward strand.
TGGACAGGGTGATGAAGAAGGTATTCAGCATGCTCGGTTTTAAGGTCAAAATATTGAATCCAAGAGTTGTGATGTCTTGTTCAAGTTGTACAAGACATGCTGGTAAGACCACACGGGAAATACTGTGTTCAATTCTGGTCACCCTATTTTCGGAAGGATATTGTTAAACTAGAAAGGGTGCATAAGTGATTTACAAGGATGCTACCAGGACTTGATGGTGTGAGTGAAAATTCGAGGCTGGCTAGGCTGGGACTTTTTTTTCCTGGAGCGTAGGAGGCTTATGGGTGATGTCATAGAGGTCTATGAAATAATGATGAGCATAAATAAGGTAATGAGGAGCATCTGGAACGGGCTGCCAGAGGCAGTGGTAGAGGCAGTTATCATTTTGTCTTTTAATAATCAGTTAGACAGTTACATGCGCAGGGTGGGTGGAGATGGATATGGGCCAAATGCGGGCAAGTGGGACTAGCTTAGTGATAGAAACTGGGCGGCATTGACAAGCTGGGACGAAGGGCTGTTTCCATGCTGCCAACATCCACGACTCTTTGACTCTGTCTGTCTTCCTGATGATATTAGAATTTCCTCCACAGAATTGTATTGAACCGATTGATGCATAATATTTTATTCTATATTTTATCCAAGTCAAACAGACACTGTGGATTCATCAGGGGATAAAGAAAATACTAGGATGAGAGCGAATTGAATGAACAATGTTCCCAAAAATTATATTCCAAAAAGAGCCCTGCAACGTTTGGATGGAAAGGTGAAACTTTGAGCGGAGGAAGGAAAACTCGGCTAATAGCAAGTTCCGCCGGATTTCTATATCAAACGATCGCGGTGGGACTCGAGCCTCCAATCTTCTGATATCTTCATTATGTTTACCGAAATCAGACGCCTTAGCCATTAGGCCACGCGACCATCGCATGGGACATACGAGCCGATGTTTATCGCATGTGAATAAATACTGTGATTCTCTCTGTTTCCCTAGAAACCAGTACAATGCAGAAGGAGGCCATTCGGCCCATCGACTCTGCACCGACCCTCCAATCCTGCACCCCACTCATGCTTTAATTTGGATCGAGACTGGGACGTTCGGTGCTGTTCCATGTAAAGCAAAAATGAACTTCGAGGATATTTCCAATGTAACTGTTTTTCTTCCGCAAACAATTGAATCATTGAAATTGTGCGTTTCGGGAACTGGGATTTTCGAGTCTCTCAAGGCTTCTCTCCAAATCCATTGGTCATTTTAAGGTAGATTCAACCGCTCCGCACATAAACACCGGGGCACCGTTCATCGCAGAAATGCAAGAACTTCCTGGAGTAATTCCAGGCCGGTTTTATAATGTTTTGTATGTTTTATAATGTTTAATGAATGACCTACTGAACCGAGCTGCGATGGTCGAGTGGTTAAGGTGTTGGACTTTCCCCAGCAGGTTTGAGCCCTGCTCCCAACGACTGTGACTGAAGAATTAATCGATTTTTAGTAAACGGTTTGACACAAAGTTCGCTGCTTAGCAAATTCTAATCTCCTCAGGAAGAGGGTTAATGGTATTTTGGACATCAGCCCGGCTTGTTTAGTCGGTAGAGCATCATAGATTGTCATAGAATTGCATCGAGTCTGCACCGGCTCTTGGAAAGAGCACCCTACCCAAGGTCAACACCTCCACCCTATTCCCATAACCCAGTAACCCCACCCAACACTAAGGGCAATTTTGGAGACTAAGGGCAATTTACCATGGCCAATTCACCTAACCTGCACATCTTTGGACTGTGGGAGGAAACCGGAGCACCCGGAGGAAACCCACGCACACACGGGGAGGATGTGCAGACTCCGCACAGACAGTGACCCAAGCCGGAATCGAACCTGGGACCCTGAAGCTGTGAAGCAATTGTGCTATCCACACTGGTACCGTGCTGCCCTCATGCATGGGACTCTTAATCCCAGGGTCGTGGGTTCCAGACCCACGTTGGGCGCTTCCATATTGTAATCTGAGAGTGTTGAGCTGAACGAACTGATTTGATAACAGGAACACAAGGTTATGTTCCTGGACTGGGAATCCAGAGGCCTGAACTAATCTTTCGTGACAAGATTTAATTAATCTGGAATTGAAATTTCATCTCAGTAATGGCGCAGAAAGGTTCTGCTGCAGACGGATCATATTTCCACAACTGGGAACACATTTCCGCAACAGGGAATGATTAGCACAACCACAGTGAAGATCTGTCACCGGCAGATTCACGGTTCCAACAGAGAGAACAGTTACACAGCAGAGAGCTCAGTTACACAGCAGGGAGCACAGTTACACAGCAGAGACCAGAGAGCACAGTTACACAGCAGAGAGCTCAGTTACACAGCAGGGAGCACAGTTACACAGCAGAGAGCTCAGTTACACAGCAGGGAGCTCAGTTACACAGCAGACAGCAGAGAGCTCAGTTACACAGCAGAGAGCACAGTTACACAGCAGAGAGCTCAGTTACACAGCAGAGAGCTCAGTTACGCAGCAGAGAGCTCAGTTACACAGCAGACAGCAGAGAGCTCAGTTACACAGCAGAGAGCTCAGTTACACAGCAGAGAGCACAGTTACACAGCAGAGAGCTCAGTTACACAGCAGACAGCAGAGAGCTCAGTTACACAGCAGAGAGCTCAGTTACACACAGAGAGCACAGTTACACAGCAGAGAGCTCAGTTACACAGCAGAGAGCTCAGTTACACAGCAGAAAGCTCAGTTACACAGCAGAGAGCTCAGTTACACAACAGAGAGCTCAGTTACACAGCAGAGAGCTCAGTTACACAGCAGAGAGCTCAGTTACACAGCAGAGAGCTCAGCTACACAGCAGAGAACACAGTTACACAGCAGACAGCAGAGAGCTCAGTTACACAGCAGAGAGCTCAGTTACACAGCAGAGAGCTCAGTTACACAACAGAGAGAACAGTTACACAGCAGAGAGCACAGTTACACAGCAGACAGCTCAGTTACACAGCAGAGAGCTCAGTTACACAGCAGACAGCAGAGAGCACAGTTACACAGCAGAGAGCACAGTTACACAGCACAGAGCACAGTTACACAGCAGAGAGCTCAGTTACACAGCAGACAGCAGAGAGCACAGTTACACAGCAGAGAGCAGAGAGCACAGTTACACAGCAGAGAGCACAGTTACACAGCAGAGAGCACAGTTACACAGCAGACAGCAGAGAGCTCAGTTACACAGCAGGAAAAACATTCAATTGGCTATCTTTGTGGAACAGAAAATCCCTTTTTGCTAAATAACCAGTTTTTCCATCTCAGTATCTTGCTGGTTTGCTCGGCACCTTTTCTGTGTGTCATTGTGTGTGTGTCCTGATAGTCTCTTCCTGCTTTACTGTGTGTCTTTCTTGTCTGTTACAGCCGTGCTGATGTTCCGTGTTATTGTCCAGCCAAGGTGAGCTTCACAACACGTGGTTCTCGTTTAAGAAAAAAATAGTTACGTGGCTGCCGCAGAACAGCAATTGCGAACACGGCAGATATAAAAAGCAGAGTGGCGCAGCGGAAGCGTGCTGGGCCCATAACCCAGAGGTCAATGGATCGAAACCATCCTCTGCTATTGATATTCTCAGTCACCCCAAAATTAAACATGACTCTGTCACCCTGCGGCACATCCGCCTTTTCTTTTCAGTAGATTAGTATCAAAGTGTTGCATCCAGTGTGATCCGGACATTTGCGCCAGGAATGAAGCAGACAGCATTACATCACTGTGAAGCTCAAAGTAACAAAATAGGGAAGCTCTTCAATTGACTCTCTCTGAGGAAAACAGACAACATCTGCTGTGGTGTGTGAGTATTATTGGTGCCAATATCACATCTCCACTGACTGGAATGAGTTATGTTTTGTTAACACAGTCATGTCATTTGGTAAAGATCGAACCGGGAGTTTTTCAGTGTTTTCAAATCCTTTAACAGCGAGAACGTGAAAAGTTTATATAATAACTTCCAGGAATACCCCACAGAGGGGCAGTAAGCATATATAACAATATCCAATAATAAACCACTATAGAAACCGAGATCACAGTTTCGCCACTCGGACGGATGTGAACAATCCAACCAGACTATTTAGAACAAGCGGAGATTCCTGCCTCCAGCCACCTCACTTTCTCCAGCTCTCTTCCTCAGCTCGAAACACACGAAATCACGCAAACGCCTCCAATCAAATTATTATTGCGATGGCCGGGAATCGTACCCGGATCAACTGCTTGGAAGGCAGCGATGCTCACCAGTATCCCCCCATCACTTACTGCCGAATGTTGAGTCCTTTTGATGCTTTGCATTAGTTTGATGAATTGTTTCGTAAACAACGTCTTACTATGTTTATGTTATTTCACTCCAATTTAAAATGCTCCTGAATGAAAGTGTCCGTGTCGCACGGCTCCCAGTCAGCCAGGAGATGGCACCAGTCCACAATAAAAGTATTTATTTCTGATGTTCTGTGTGTCATTACATGGGACTCTTGCTCTGGCCTGAGACCTTACCTTGTCCTTGTGTCCTGATGCTGCCGTTTGCACCCTGGTTAAGTAATCATAGAATCCCTCCAGTGCAGAAGGAGACCATTCGGCCCATCCAGTCTGCACTGACCCTCGGAAAAAGCACCCCAACACGGCCCAATCATCTCCGAATCGTTTGGATACATCAGGTGTCAGTCTCCTCTGGAGACGAGGGTTCAATCCCACTCCTGACATTGCCATTGATTCTCAGCTGCGATAAAATGCCAGAGGTCCCGGGTTCAAAAATCCGGACGAGCCCGGATGGTGTCATTGACTGAAATCGGGAGGAGGTTTGAGCTCCCGGGAAGTTATTGCAGCGAATATATCAGTGCAGAACACGTGAAGAAACGGACAGGGTATTTAAAGGTCGTTTGATCATGGTGTGGGATTCTGAATTTGTGGATCCGCGCAGCTGGCTGAATACAATGGTTATTTGTACCTGATAAGCCTTTGATTTGACTAACGCGCTTGCGGGATGAGGTGGCCGAGTAGTTAAGGGGACGGATTGCTAATCCATTGAGCTTTCCGTGCGTGGGTTCGAAACCCATCATTGTCGATTTTCCATCCTGCTTTCTCCCAGTGGGACTCATTTTTCCAAGATGGGTCTGCAGTCACTGATGTGACAATCCAGTCCAAGTTGTGAGGCCGGATTGCATCGAGTTGTGTTGGAAGCGCGAGAATTAAAATTCAGTCTTGTTCCGATTGAGATGCATTGATCGGGTAGTGAGGTCGGAACCACTCTGTCTATTGGGTAGTGTCAAAGCCAAGCGACATTTCATTGTTCGAGATAATGAGGAGTTTCAGGAATCAGGATATTTACCCGGCAAAAATCTGCTGGAGGAGGGAATGAGGGGAGTCCAAAAATGTATTCAGAACCTTAATGTAGCGGCGGCAATGCAGATTCACCAGAATGATACAAGCATAGAAGGTTTGAATTACGAGAACAGATTAGAATTATAGAATCATAGAATGGTTCGGCCATTCCGCCCACCGTGCCCATGTCAGTCGCCCAGAGCTGGAAAATCTCAGCAGACCTGGCAGCATCTGTGGAGCGGGAACCAGAGAATGGGAAGCAGGGTCAGACTGGACTGGAAACTGTAACTCTGTTTCTCTCTCCACAGATGCTGCCAGACCAGCCGAGTTATCCAACATTGTCTATTTCTGTTGCAGCATTTTATGAAGAATCTCCATCGCGGCCTTGCCTTTGTGCTCGGCGTTTCTATTTATTTATTTAGTTCTGTATAAATTTAGAGTACCCAATTATTTTTTTTCTCCAATTAAGGGCCAATTTAGCGTGGCCAATCCACATACCTTGCACATCTTTGGGTTGCGGGGGTGAAACCCACGCACACATGGGAAGAATGAGCAAACTCCAGGCGGGCGGTGACCCAGGGCCGGGATGACGCTTCTATTTATAAAGACTGGTCCCATATGGGCACTAAGGGCAATTTATCCAATCCACCTAATGCACGTCTTTGAACTACGGGAGGAACCCGGAGCACCCGGAGGAAACCCACGCAGACAGGGGCAGAGGGTGCAGACTCCGCACAGGCAGTGAATCGAACCTGGTACCCTGGCACTGTGAAGCCACAGTGCTAGCCACTTGTGCTACCGTGCTTTGTGCCCAGATAAATTATTGCAGCGAATATATCAGTGGAGAACAAGTAAAGAAATGAAAACGACATTTTTTAAAAACCGCACGCTTGTGCACCCAGGTAACTGGCTGAATGCAATGGTTGTATGCAACCCCGATAAACCTTTGATTTATTTGCTGAACAAGAATTTCCCCATCTGCGCCTTAAAAATAATCAATGTCCCGCTTCCGCGGCCTTCTGAGGCAGAGTTCCAAAGTCGCAAAACTCTCTGAGAGGGAGAAATCTCATCATCTCCGTCCGAAAAAGAGCGACATCCTTGTTTTGAACTGCCCAGTTGTTCTGGTGTCATCCACGAGCAGTGAGATTGAACCAACAGTTTGGACAGCACGGTAGCACAATGTTAGCACAGTTGGTTCAATATTCTCAGATAATAATATGGACGCGGCCAACTGGGAGGTAGAGTCACATGCTCTACTGACTGAGCTATCCGAGTCTCCGCATGTTTGATTAAACTGCTCAAAAATACAAACTGAGCGGGTCAATCTGAAATATTCGCAAACATTTACCAGCATTGCGGCTTTGAACGGAGTCATTTCGGGAACATTCCCATAGAGAGAAATTCCTGGAACCAGCGGCAGAAAATCCTCCTGAGCCTGACGTGATTTGAACACGCAGCCTTCTGATCTGCAGTCAGACGCGCTACCGTTGCGCCACAAGCCCAAGTGCGGACCATTGCCGGTTTCTCCTCATAGATTTATGTTTTATTTATACCCAACTGCGAAAGAAACGCAAAGAAGTTCGATTGAGGGATATTAAAGGGCCCTGAAGTAAAGCAGCTGTACCACGTGGTTAAGGGGATGCACAATAATCCATTGTGCTCTGTACACGTGGCTTCAAATCCAATCCTGGTCTGTAACGTGTCTCTTGTGTCTCTGTTTGGTCCCCTCATGGGGGTTGTGGTGATCCACTGCAATAGGAGATGTAAGGAAGGGCCTGCACTACAGGTTCGCCGGTAGCTCCTGCCTGCTGGCTCCGCCCAGGGAGAACTGTATAAATATGCATGACCTCCAGTGCCCTGCCATTTCGCCAGCTGCAGCAGGAGGCCTCGCATCTGACTGTAATAAAGCCACAGTTGTACACAACTTTAGTCTTTGTGCAATTGATCGTGCATCAACTTATTACAGTCAGATTTCCCACAGAATGGATAGCCGAATTAACCCCGATCGCCTGCAGCTGGATCCTCACTCGCCCGACGGCAGGAAAGACTTTACTCACTGGCTAGCATGTTTCGAGGCTTACATCAATGCGGCGGACCCCGTGCCGACGGAGGCTCAGAAGATAAACGTCCTGTACTCCAGACTGAGCTCCTGCATGTTCCCGTTGATCCAAGATGCCATGACTTACACAAAAGCAATGGAACTCTTCAAAGAACACTACACACAGAAGGCAAACATGCTCTTCGCCAGGCATGTACTTGCCACCCACTCGCAGCTACCTGGTGAGTCCATCGAAGACTTCTGGCGGGCCCTAATTCCACTTGTCCGGGACTGTGACTGTCAGGCCGCCATGGCCGCTGAATACGCGAATCTCCTCATGCGCGATGCCTTCATGATGGGGATTGCGTTGGACCGCATCCAAGAATGATTGCTGGAAGGGGCCATGCTTGAACTTACGGAGATGAAAACCTTGGCGCTCTCCATAATGGTCGCATCCCATAATGTACAATCGTACCTCTCCCGCCGTGCTGCCCACCCTTCCACCCCTTCCTCCCCCTCCTGGACCCCGCCGACGACCTCCTCAGCGGGGGCCCTGCCTTCGCAATACGCCTGCACCGCACGCCGATCCACGCACCCTGGAGGTACCCGCTACTACTTCTGTGGTCAGCAGAAGCACGCCCACCAACACTGCCCGGCCCGCACTGCAGTTTGTAAAGCCTGCAGTAAAAAGCGACACTTCGCGGCTGTGTGCCAGGCCGGCGCAGTCGCTGCGATCGCGCCCACAATCGCCCTCTCCACCATGCCAGGCGCACCATGGGCGCCGCCATCTTGTCCCGACCCCGCAATGTGCACACCATTGGCGCCACCATCTTGTTCCCCACAGGGTCCCCGGATATCTCGACATCGGAACCGCACCTGCTCGCCACCCGAAGCATCCGATGGTTACCCGCAGCTCGCTTCGGTGATGCTGGACCAATATTTCCCGCACAACCTGGCCACCATGTCGACGACGGTTAAAATCAACGGCCACGCGACCTCGTGCCTGATGGACTCCGGGATCACCGAAAGCTTCGTTCACCCAGATACGGTAAAGCGCTGCTCCCTCGCGTTCCAGCCGGCCAATCAAAGGATCTCCCTAGCCTCCAGATCCCACTCCGTCCCAATCCGAGGCTTCTATACAGTCACCCTCACGGTCCAGGGCGTAGAATTTAGTAACTTCCGACTCTATGTCCTTCCTAATCTCTGCGCTGCACTCATGTTGGGCCTGGACTTCCAGTACAACCTCCAGAGCCTCACCCTCAAATTCGGCGGGCCCTTACCCCCCCTTAGCGTTTGCGGCTTCGCGACCCTCAAGGTCTATCGCCCCTCCCTTTTCACAAATCTAACTGCAGATTGCAAGCCCGTTGCCACTAAGAGCAGACGGCACAGCACCCAGGACAAGACCTTCATCAGGTCCGAAGTCCAGCGGCTGCTTAAGGAGGGTATTATCGAGGCCAGCAACAGCCCCTGGAGAGCCCCAGTGGTAGTGGTTAAAACTGGGGAGAAACACAGGATGGTTGTGGACTACAGCCAGACCATCAATCGGTACATGCAGCTTGACGCGTACCCACTCCCACGCATATCTGATATGGTCAATCAGATTGCGCAATTCCGGGTCTTCTCAACAATTGACCTGAAATCCGCCTACCACCAGCTCACCATCTGGAGGTCAGACCGGCCATACACTGCCCTCGAGGGGGACAGTCGCCTCGACCACTTCCTTAGGGTCCCTTTCGGTGTCACAAATGGGATCTCGGTCTTCCAAAAAGAGATGGACCAAGTGGTCGACCAGTACGGTTTGTGGGCCACCTTTCCGTACTTAGATAATGTCACCATCTGCGGCCATGACCAGCAGGACCACGATGCCAACCTCGATAAATTCCTCCGCACTGCCACCCTTCTCAACCTGACCTACAACAAAGAGAAGTGTGAGTTCAGCATGACCCGGTTAGCCATTCTTGGCTATGTAGTCCAAAATGGTCTTCTCGGGCCCGACCCCGAGCGCATGCGCCCCCTCATGGATCTTCCCCTCCCCCACTGCCCCAAGGCCCTCAAACGCTGCCAGGGGTTCTTTTCCTACTATGCTCAGTGGGTAACAAACTATGCGGACAAGGCCCGCCCACTCATTCAGTCCATCCAATTCCCCGTTGCGGCCGAGACACAACATGCATTCGTCCGCATCAGAGCAGACATCGCCAAGGCCGGGATGCGCGCAGTGGATGAGTCACTGCTTTTCCAAGTAGAAAGCGACGCTTCAGACGTCGCCCTGGCCGCCACCCAAAACCAGGCAGGCAGACCCGTGGCATTCTTTTCCCGCACCCTTCATGCCTCTGAAATTCGACACTCATCCGTCGAGAAGGAGGCTCAAGCTATCGTTGAAGCTGTTTGAAGCGGCATTGGAGGCATTACCTGGCTGGTAAGAGATTCACTCTCCTTACGGACCAACGGTCGGTAGCCTTCATGTTCAATAACACACAGCGGGGCAAGATCAAAAATGATAAAATCTTGCGGTGGAGAATCGAGCTCTCCACCTATAATTACGAGATCTTGTATCACCCCAGTAAACTCAACGAGCCTCCAGACGCCCTCTCCCGAGGTACATGTGCCAGCGCACATGTGGACCAACTCCGGGCCCTACACAACAGCCTTTGTCACCCGGAGGTCACCCGATTGTACCATCTGGTCAAAGCTCGCAAACTGCCCTACTCCGTCGAGGAAGTAAGGACAGTCACCAGGGTCTGCCAGGTCTGTGTGGAGTGCAAGCCGCACTTCTACCGGCCAGACCGTGCACGCCTGGTGAAGGCTTCCCACTCCTTTGAACACCTAAGGGTGAATTTCAAAGGGCCCCTCCCCTCCACCGACCATAACACCATATTCTCAGTGCGGTCGATGAGTACTCCAGATTCCCCTTCACCATCCCATGCCCCGATATGACGTCTGCCACCGTCATCAAGGCCCTCAGCACCATCTTCGCTCTGTTCGGTTTCCCTGCCTAAATCAACAGTGACAGGGGATCCTCATTCATGAGCGATGAGCTGCGTCAGGTCCTGCTCAGCAGGGGTATAGCCTCCGGTATGACGACCAGATACAACCCCCGGGGAAACGGGCAAGTAGAACGGGAGAATGGGACAGTTTGGAGGGCCGTCCCCCTGGCACTATGGTCCAGGAATCTCCCAGCCTCTCGCTGGCAGGAGGTCCTCTTTGACGCTCTGCACTCCATCCAGTCACTATTGTGCACCACCACTAATAACACACCCCATGAACGTGTTTTTACCTTCCCCAGGAAGTCCACATCCGGTGTGTCGCACCCTACTTGGCTCGCCGCTCCAGGACCGGTCCTTCTCCGTAGGCACCCCTGACTCCACAAGGCGGACCCCTTGGTGGACAGGGTTCACCTGCTTCACGCCAACCCTCAATATGCCGACGTTGTTTCCCGACGGCCGCCAAGATACTGTCTCGCTCAGGGACCTGGCACCGTCAAGTTCCACCCCAACACCCCCCCCCCCCCACCAATGCGCCTCCCCACCCCCCCCCCCCACCTCCCACCACGCTGCCAATATTGACCCACCAGACCCCCTCACCTTTTCCGCACAAGAGGACGAAGAGGACTTCTGCACGCTCCTGGAGTTCCCCGATGACTGGCCAGCATCAGCACCGCCATCAGCGCCACCTCCACCTCCGCCAGCACCGACTTCGTCGCCACCATTACGCCGATCCCAACGAAGCACCAAAGCACCAGACCGGCTGAACCTTTGACAGACTCCGGACCATCAACATGGACTTTTCTTTCCCTACCACTGTACATAATTCCACTAATTGTATATACTTTCATGTCACCCCCGCCGGACTCATTTTTAACAGAGGGTGAATGTGGTGATCCACTGTAATAGGAGATGTAAGATAGGACCTGCACTACAGGTTCGCCGGCAGCTCCTGCCGGCTGGCTCCGCCCAGTGAGAACTGGATAAATATGCATGCCCTCCAGTGCCCTGCCATTTCGCCAGCTGCAGCAGGAGGCCTCACATCTGACTGTAATAAAGCCACAGTTGTCCACAACTTTAGTCTTTGTGCAATTGATCGTGCATCAAAGATGAAGTAAAAATGCTGTTATTTTTAACTTTTGTTTGAGGGCTGGCGCGGGGGGGGGGGGGGGGGGGCGGGCGGGGGATAGTCGAACACTGTCCACATTGAAACCACGTTAAAAAACGATAAGTACTTATTTCATTCTCGCTGTATTTGCGTCTAAATTCTGAGTGAGAAACTTTCTCTTCCTCAGTTTGAAACTCACGAAGAGGCGCAAAAATTCTCAATTTATTATTGCGATGGCCGGGAATCGAACCCGGGTCAACTGCTTGGAAGGCAGCTATGCTCACCACTATACCACCATCGCTCACGGTTGAAAGACGTGTACTTTTGGTTCTTTAGATTAGTTTGATTAACTGTTTCTTATCAAGTACTTTCTTTGCGTAAGTTATTTCACTCCAATTTAAAATGCTCCTGAATGAAAGTGTCCGTGTCGCATGGCTCCTGTTCAGCCAGGAGATGGCACCAGTCCACAATAAATGTACATTCTATGTGTCATTACATAGGACACTTACTCTGGCCTGAGACCTTAACTCGTCCTGTGTCCTGATGCTGCCATTTTCACCCTGTTTAAGTAATCATAGAATACCTCCAGTGCAGAAGGAGGCCATTCGGCACATGGAACCGGTACCGACCCTCGGAAAAAGCACCAGATTTCGGCCTAAACGCACCTAACCTTTCAAATACGTCTGGATGGCTGAGCGCAGGTCGCAGTCTTCTCTGGAGGTCAGGGCTCGAATCCCACTCCTGAAATTGACTTTTCCTCCGCGAGGCACCATCCAAACCTGGAACCCCTCCCTAACAGCACAGTGTGTGTACATACACCATATGGACTTGCAGCGGTTCCAGAATCCCCTCACCGCCCATTCTCACGGTCAATTAATGATAGATTGTAAATGTTTTGCCGAATCAGCGACAATCAAAGCCAGAGCCCTTGTGATTAGCTGAACATCCTCAGAATCTGTAGCTTCGTCCGGTAAAGTGTCTGTTCCCTAAAGAAAAATCTGGACTCAAATCCCAGCCCAGCCTTATTCCGTTTGACCACCTGTGCGATTGAGAACTTCCTCCACAACAGGGGGAAATGTGTTGGATTTCTAGTCGGAAAATATGCCTTTTGCAGGTTTAAATTCAGTAGAATATCTACAGAGATTGTAACGCAAGTACTGATTTTAGCTGCCATCATCCAGTTGTTAAATCTTTCCACTAGAAACCCACTGGATTTTCCCCTTTGACTTGAGTCCTGCTCCCAGAGGATCAGTTCAGTATTTTCAATAATATTATATTTTGAATGCTCTGTGTCCAGAGAATTGTGACGCTGAAATTGCTCACACTTCTCTCCATTGTTATCTACTCTGCAGGTATTGACTACACCGTCTAATGGAGACATGCTCGCAGGGCTGTGAGAGAGGCTTTCTTTCAGGCGTGAGGCCTCTTTTGGTCCATCAACAGCAACCGGATGCCTGCAGAGAAACTCGGAATACCGAGCCCCTCTTCCCAGGATGGACTTAATCAGGGACAAGGTGTTGTTTGCAGAGAGAATCAAAGGTCTGAAGAATTGGTCTGAGATTCCTGGCGTTTTGTGAAGAGAATAAGGTGGTGGAGCAATGTGACAATAGCAGGATACGAGTTTGGGATATTATCCAGTTTGTGCTGGGGGGCCTGCGGGAAGGACGTTGTCTTGTCTGCCCACCCAAGCTGAATGTTGGGATTGAGGTGGTGATCAGATTCCGAGAGGAGGGTGAAATCCTTTCACTGAGTTTCAAGCTCACAGTTCGGTTGAGTGTCTTGAGTTATAGGAAGATACATACGGGATGGTCAAATGGGCAGAAAAGTGGCTGATGGAATTTAACGCTGAAAAATTAGATGTGATCATTTGGTAGGGGGTTTTCGCAGTAACTTCATTGCAGTGTTAATATAATCCTATTTGTGACAATAAAGAATATTATATTATTAATATAGGATTAATGTTAATGGCCTGACACTGGGAAGTCCTGAGGAACAAAGGGACCTTGGAGTGTTTGTCCAGAGATCTCTGAAGGCAGAAGGGCAGGTTAATAGGGTGGTGGAAAAGGCATTTGAGATATTTGTCTTTATCAATCTGGGCATGGATTACAAAAGCAGAGAGGTCATGGTGGCGTTGTATAGAATGTCGGGGTACCGTGTGCAATTCTGGTCACCACATTATAGGAAATATGTGACTGCACTGGATGGGGTGCAGAGGTGATTCAGCAGGATGTTGCTTGGGATGGAACATTTAGGATATGAAGAGAGGTTGGATAGACTTGTTTTCTCTCTCACGCAGGAACAGAGATGACTGAGGGGTGATCTCATCGAGGTATACAAGATTATGATAGGTATAGACAGGGCGGATATGGAGCACCTGTTCCCTCAGTCACAAGGGGACACTATTGTTCTGTGATTCTGTTACAGATCAGATCTTGGAGGTATCGCTGTTGTATTCCCAGGAGGCGGTGGTCTGATTCGGAGACCAAAAGCTTCCATCGAGGACGGGGTTCTCAATAAGAACAAACTGGAGGTGTGGGATGTTAGAATCTGCTCAGCACTGATTCATTTTTATTCATTGTTGTGTCCTAGAATAAACACGTGGATTGTAGCGGTCCATTAAAAACAAAAATAGAATTCGGAAATTTCTGGCCAGTAACTTCACCATTTCCACGTTACATCACTCAGCATCCTCAGCTGCATCACATCTGGTCCACGTTTCCTCAGCAGAGAGCACAGTTTCAGAGCAGAGAGTACATTTCCACTGGAGAGATCGCAGTTTCTCAGCAGAGCGCACAGTTCACGGCAGAGAACACAGTCCCACAGCAGAGAGCACAGTTTCTCAGTAGAGTGCACAGTTCACGGCAGAGAACACAGTACCACAGCAGAGAGCACAGTTTCACAGCAGAGAGCACAGTTTCACAGCAGAGAACACAGTAACACAGCAGAGCGCACAGTTCACAGCAGAGAACACAGTACCACAGCAGAGAGCACAGTTTCACAGCAGAGAACACAGTCCCACAGCAGAGAGCACATTTCCACAGGAGAGGTCTCTCTCTGATACAGTGTGTGAGTTCTCCCTCAATGCTCTCACCTTCTGACCTATTGCTCATGTGCCCACTCCCATGGTGTTGAAGTGTTTCCCATCAGTCCGTTCAGAACAATCCTTCAGCTGATATGTTGGAAATGTAATTTGCTAACAGAGACTATATTTCCAACATTTCACAACTGGCTGCACATCTGGACCAATGGACAAATACAACCTTCGTCCGTTAGTTGTTGCAGATGTTAAAGGTCCATGAGGTGGTTTGGTGAAGTCAGATCATTTGGCGAGTTGGCCGAGAGGTGAAGGTGATGCGCTGCTAATCCATTGTGCTTTGCATCTGCGGGTCTGAATCCATCCTCCTCGATGGTCAATTTGCTGCATCTCCGCGTTGGGCCACTTATTGAGGGTGCCCTGATGATTCATTCAGTGCATCCGGAACTAGGATGGAGTTTAGATTCGGAGTTCAACAGGCCTGAGGAGTGAACCTTCTTGCACCAATCTCTATACCGATATTCCCAATCCTCTGTCTGATAATCGATTTAAATCACGACACCAGCTTTGGGCAGGAGTTTGGCACCATGAAAACTTGCGGCTTCAGAAACTCCAAAACAGACGCCAGCTTCATCTGGGGCTCTGCTGGCAGATTTTGTCTTTCCAGAACCGGCCGCCCAGCCGTGAAAACAAGTTCATCAGATGATCTCATTACACTGTAAGACGGAAGAGCAGAAGTGGCCTATTGGGCCCATCCTGTCTGCTCCACCATTCAAAGAGGTTATGATTGACTTTATATAATCTTCAAACCCACTTTCCCGCCTTATCCCCAAAATCCTTGATTCCCTTACTGATTTAATCTTGCGCATATTAACTTCCCCAGCCTCGACAAGTATTCGCTTAGAAACAATGTTTCCACAGATACACTATACTCTGAGAGAACAAATTACTCATCATTTCTGATTTAATTGGGCGGCCCCTTACTCTGAGATCATTCCCTCTGGTCCTAGACTCTCCCACATGGAGAAACAACCTCTCAGCATCAACCCTGTCAACGCCCCTGAAAATCTATTGAATCAGTGAATTTGAATGGTGAGATTTCTTCCCTGTCCCAAAGAGTATTTCAGGCGTCTGGATTCCCAATCCAGTGAGATAATCTTTCATCCCTCTGAACAAAAAACAGTTGATTCAGCTCATTATTAAACATCTTGGGCCAGTTGGCCGATAAATGGCAGATGGAGTTTAATTTGGATAAATGTGAGGTGATGTATTTTGGTAGCTCAAATCAGGGATTGACCTAATCAGTTACTAGTAGGGAGTTGGGGAGAATTACAGAACAAACAGATCTAGGAGTACAGGTTCACAGCTCCTTGAAGGTGGTGTCGCAGGTCGATAGGGTGGTGAAGAAGGCATTCGGAATGCGAGGTTTTAAGCTCAAAATGTTGAATACAAGAGTTGGGACGTCTTGTTCAAGTTGCACAAGACATTGGTAAGACCACACATGGAATATTGTGTTCAGTTCTGGTCACCCTATTTTCCGAAGGATATTGTTAAACTAGAAAGAGTGCAGAAGTGGTTTACAAGGATGCTACCAGGACTTGATGGTCTGAGTGAAAGGTAGAGGCTGGATAGGCTGGCACTTTTTTTCCTGGAGCGTAGGAGGCTTATGGATGATGTCATAGAGGTCTATGAAATAATGAGGAGCATAAATAAGGTAATGAGGAGCATCTGGAACGGGCTGCCAGAGGCAGTGGTGGAGGCGGTTATCATTTAGTCTTTTAAAAATCAGTTCGACAGTTACATGGGCAGGGTGGGTATAGAGGGATATGGGCCAAATGCGGACAAGTGGGTCTAGCTTAGTGAAAGAAACTGGGCGGCATTGACAAGCTGGGCCGAAGGGCTTTTTCCATGCTGCCAACATCTATGACTCTATGACTCTGTCTGTCTTCCTGACGACATTAGAATTTCTTCCACAGAATTGTATTGAACCGATTGATACATAATATATTATTCTGTACTTGATCCAAGTCAAACAGATACTGCGGATTCATCAGGGGATAAACAAAATACTAGGATGAGAGCGAATTGAATGAAAACAATGTTAGAAGGAATTATATTCCATAAAAAGCCCTGCAATGCTTGGATGGAAAGGTGGAACTATGAGCCGAGGAGGGAAAAATCGGCTGTCAGCAAGTTCCACCGGATTTCTGTATAAAACGACCGCGACAGGACTCGAACCTGCAATCTTCTGATATCATCATTCGGTTCATCGAAGTCAGACGCCTTATCCATTAGGCCACGCGGCCACCGGCAGGAGCGTGCGAGCCAATGCTTATCCTATGTGAATAAATACTGTGATCATATCTGTTTCCATAGAAACCAGTAAAATGCAGAAGGAGGCTATTCGGCCCATCGAGTCTGCACTGACCCTCCAATCCTGCACCCCACTCATGAGAGGGGAGGGACGGATTTCAGGGGTTGGAATGGGGGCCAGAGTTGCTCCATCGGACCCAATATTCCAGCAGAGGGCAGGTGCGTGAGCTTTCGGAGGGTCAGTACAGACTCGTTGTGCCGAATGGTCTTCATTTGCACAGTAGGGATTCTCTGATTCTATGACAGCAGCGGGTTTAGGTGGCGAAGCCCTTGTGCCATACTGCCCACTCCTGACACCATGGAGAAATTCTGATCTCTCAAAGACTGGCGACCAAGGACGTGTAACAAAAAATAATTTATTTACTGTTTGAGCAGCTGCTCCAGGCTTGTGCTCTGAGCGCGATCCGGGGAGAACACCTGATCATTTTAGATGCGGGACACGTAATCACGTGAGCATTCGGTCTGCACAGGCCTCCTTCTGTGCTGCCAGTTTCTGTGATTGAATTGCTTTAATTTGGAGCTGGACTGGGAAGTTCGGTGCTGTTCCATATAAAGCAAAAATGAACTTCTAGGATATTTCCAATGTAACTTATTTTCTTCCGCAAACAATTGAATCAGTGAAATTGTGCGTTTCGGGAACTTGGATTTTCGAGTCTCTCAAGGCTTCTCTCCAAATCCAATGGTCATTTGTGAGGTAGATTAAACCGCTCCTCACAGAAAAACCGGGGCACCGTTCATCGCAGGAATGCAAGACCTTCCTGCAGTGATTCCTGGCCGGTTTTATAATGTTTTGTATGTTTTATAATGTTTAATGAATGACCTATTGAACCGAGCTGCGATGGTCGAGTGGTTAAGGTGTTGGACTTCCCCAGCTGGTTCGAGCCCTGCTCCCAGCGACTGTGACCGAAGAATTAATCGGAATTTTAGTAAACGGTTTGACACAAGGTTCGCTGCTCAGCAAATTATAATCTCCTCAGGAAGAGGGATAATAATGTTTCTGACAGTAGCCCGGCTAGCTCAGTCGATAGAGCATCGGACATTTAATCCCACGGTCGTGGATTCAAGCCCTATATTGTTTCATATTGGGTTCAAGCCCCATATTGGGCGCTTCCATCTCAGAATGTTGAGCTGACCGAACTGTTTTGATAACAGGAATACAAGGTTCTGTCCCTGGACTGGAAATCCAGAGACCTGAACTAATCTTTCATGACAAGATTTGATAAATCTGGAATTGAAATTTCGTCTCAGTAATGGCGGAGAAAGGTTCTGATTCAGACGGATCACATTTCCACAACTGGGAATGATTTGACCCAACCACAGTGAAGATCTGTCAACGGCACAGTCACGGTTGCAGGACAGAGAGAACAGTTAAACAGCAGAGAGCACAATTATACAGCAGCGAGCGCAGTTACTCAGCAGAGAGCTCAGTTACACAGCAGAAAGCTCAGTTACACAGCAGACAGCACAGTTACACAGCAAAGAGCACAGTTACGCAGCAGAGAGCATAGTTACACAGCAGAGGGCACAGTTACACAGCAGAGAGCACAGTTACACAGCAGAGAGCACAGTTACACAGCAGAGAGCACAGTTACACAGCAGAGAGCGCAGTTACTCAGCAGAGAGCACAGTTACGCAGCAGAGAGCACAGTTACGCAGCAGAGAGCACAGTTACGCAGCAGAATGCACAATTATACAGCAGAAAGCTCAGTTACACAGCAGAGCGCTCAGTTACTCAGCAGAGAGCACAGTTAGGCAGCAGAGAGCACAATTATACAGCAGAGAGCACAATTATACAGCAGAGAGCGCAGTTACACAGCAGAGAGCACAGTTACACAGCAGAGAGCGCAGTGACTCAGCAGAGAGCTCAGTTACACAGCAGAAAGCACAGTTACACAGCAGAGAGCGCAGTTACTCAGCAGAGAGCGCAGTTACTCAGCAGAGAGCTCAGTTACACAGCAGAGAGCACAGTTACACAGCAGAGAGCGCAGTTACTCAGCAGAGAGCTCAGTTACACAGCAGAGAGCACAGTTACTCAGCAGAGAGCTCAGTTACACAGCAGAGAGCACAGTTACATAGCAGAGAGCGCAGTTACTCAGCAGAGAGCACAGTTACACAGCAGACAGCACTGTTACACAGCAGAGAGCGCAGTTACTCAGCAGAGAGCACAGTTACACAGCAGAGAGCACAGTTACACAGCAGAGAGCACAGTTACACAGCAGAGAGCACAGTTACGTAGCAGAGAGCACAGATACGCAGCAGAGAGCACAGTTACGCAGCAGAATGCACAATTATACAGCAGAAAGCTCAGTTACACAGCAGAGCGCTCAGTTACTCAGCAGAGAGCACAGTTAGGCAGCAG
Source organism: Scyliorhinus torazame (assembly GCF_047496885.1). NCBI lineage: Eukaryota > Metazoa > Chordata > Chondrichthyes > Carcharhiniformes > Scyliorhinidae > Scyliorhinus > Scyliorhinus torazame. The sequence continues at coordinate 40,540,564 of NC_092730.1, forward strand.
AGAGCACAATTATACAGCAGAGAGCGCAGTTACACAGCAGAGAGCACAGTTACACAGCAGAGAGCGCAGTTGCTCAGCAGAGAGCTCAGTTACACAGCAGAAAGCGCAGTTACACAGCAGAGAGCGCAGTTACTCAGCAGAGAGCGCAGTTACTCAGCAGAGAGCTCAGTTACACAGCAGAGAGCACAGTTACACAGCAGAGAGCGCAGTTTCTCAGCAGAGAGCACAGTTACACAGCAGAGAGCGCAGTGACTCAGCAGAGAGCTCAGTTACACAGCAGAAAGCACAGTTACACAGCAGAGAGCGCAGTTACTCAGCAGAGAGCGCAGTTACTCAGCAGAGAGCTCAGTTACACAGCAGAAAGCACTGTTACACAGCAGAGAGCGCAGTTACTCAGCAGAGAGCTCAGTTACACAGCAGTTAAGCACTGTTACACAGCAGAGAGCGCAGTTACTCAGCAGAGAGCGCAGTTACACAGTAGAGAGCTCAGTTACACAGCAGAGAGCGCAGTTACTCAGCAGAGAGCACAGTTACGCAGCAGAGAGCACAGTTACGCAGCAGAGAGCACAGTTACATAGCAGAGAGCTCAGTTACACAGCAGAGAGCACAGTTACACAGCAGAGAGCACGGTTACACAGCAGGGAGCTCAGTTACTCAGCAGAGAGCTCAGTTACACAGCAGAGAGCACAGTTACACAGCAGAGAGCACGGTTACACAGCAGAGAGCTCAGTTACACAGCAGAGAGCACAGTTACACAGCAGAGAGCACAGTTACACAGCAGAGAGCACGGTTACAGAGCAGAGAGCTCAGTTACACAGCAGAGAGGACGGTTACACAGCAGAGAGAGCAGTTACACAGCAGAGAGCACTGTTACTCAGCAGAGAGCTCAGTTACACAGCAGACAGCACAGTTACACAGCAGACAGCACAGTTACTCAGCAGAGAGTACAGTTACTCAGCAGAGAGCTCAGTTACACAGCAGAGAGCTCAGTTACACAGCAGAAAGCACTGTTACACAGCAGAGAGCGCAGTTACTCAGGGGAGAGCACAGTTACGCAGCAGAGAGCACAGTTACGCAGCAGAGAGCTCAGTTACACAGCAGAGAGCACAATTATACAACAGAGAGCTCAGGTACGCAGCAGAGAGCACAGTTACGCAGCAGAGAGCTCAGTTACACAGCAGAGAGCACAGTTACACAGCAGAGAGCTCAGTTACGCAGCAGAGAGCACAGTTACACAGCAGAGAGCTCAGTTACTCAGCAGAGAGCACAGTTACTCGGCAGAGAGCTCAGTTACACAGCAGAGAGCTCAGTTACACAGCAGAGGGCACAGTTACACAGCAGAGAGCACAGTTACACAGCAGAGAGCACAGTTACACAGCAGAGAGCACAGTTACGCAGCAGAGAGCACAGTTACGCAGCAGAGAGCACAGTTACGCAGCAGAATGCACAATTATACAGCAGAAAGCTCAGTTACACAGCAGAGCGCTCAGTTACTCAGCAGAGAGCACAGTTAGGCAGCAGAGAGCACAATTATACAGCAGAGAGCGCAGTTACACAGCAGAGAGCACAGTTACACAGCAGAGAGCGCAGTTACTCAGCAGAGAGCTCAGTTACACAGCAGAAAGCACAGTTACACAGCAGAGAGCGCAGTTACTCAGCAGAGAGCGCAGTTACTCAGCAGAGAGCTCAGTTACACAGCAGAGAGCACAGTTACACAGCAGAGAGCGCAGTTACTCAGCAGAGAGGTCAGATACACAGCAGAGAGCACAGTTACTCAGCAGAGAGCTCAGTTACACATCAGAGAGCACAGTTACATAGCAGAGAGCGCAGTTACTCAGCAGAGAGCTCAGTTACACAGCAGACAGCATAGTTACTCAGCAGAGAGCTCAGTTACACAGCAGAAAGCACAGTTACACAGCAGAGAGCGCAGTTACTCAGCAGAGAGCGCAGTTACTCAGCAGAGAGCTCAGTTACACAGCAGAAAGCACTGTTACACAGCAGAGAGCGCAGTTACTCAGCAGAGAGCTCATTTACACAGCAGAGAGCACAGTTACTCAGCAGAGAGCTCTGTTACACAGCAGAGAGCGCAGTTACTCAGCAGAGAGCGCAGTTACACAGTAGAGAGCGCAGTTACTCAGCAGAGAGCACAGTTACGCAGCAGAGAGCACAGTTACACAGTAGAGAGCTCAGTTACACAGCAGAGAGCGCAGTTACGCAACAGAGAGCACAGTTACGCAGCAGAGAGCACAGTTACGCAGCAGAGAGCACAGTTACACAGCAGAGAGCTCAGTTACACAGCAGAGAGCACAGTTACACAGCAGAGAGCACGCTTACACAGCAGAGAGCTCAGTTACTCAGCAGAGAGCTCAGTTACACAGCATAGAGCACAGTTACACAGCAGAGAGCACGGTTACACAGCAGAGAGCTCAGTTACACAGCAGAGAGCACAGTTACACAGCAGAGAGCACAGTTACACAGCAGAGAGCACGGTTACACAGCAGAGAGCTCAGTTACACAGCAGAGAGGACGGTTACACAGCAAAGAGCGCAGTTACTCAGCAGAGAGCTCAGTTACACAGCAGACAGCACAGTTACACAGCAGAAAGCACTGTTACACAGCAGAGAGCGCAGTTACTCAGCAGAGAGCACAGTTACGCAGCAGAGAGCACAGTTACGCAGCAGAGAGCTCAGTTACACAGCAGAGAGCACAATTATACAGCAGAGAGCTCAGTTACGCAGCAGAGAGCACAGTTACGCAGCAGAGAGCTCAGCTACACAGCAGAGAGCACAGTTACACAGCAGAGAGCTCAGTTACGCAGCAGAGAGCACAGTTACACAGCAGAGAGCTCAGTTACTCATCAGAGAGCACAGTTACTCGGCAGAGAGCTCAGTTACACATCAGAGAGCTCAGTTACACAGCAGAAAGCACGGTTACACAGCAGAGAGCGCAGTTACTCAGCAGAGAGCACAGTTACGCAGCAGAGAGCACAGTTACGCAGCAGAGAGCTCAGTTACACAGCAGAGAGCACAATTATACAGCAGAGAGATCAGTTCCGCAGCAGAGAGCACAGTTACGCAGCAGAGAGCTCAGTTACACAGCAGAGAGCACAGTTACACAGCAGAGAGCCCAGTTACGCAGCAGAGAGCACAGTTACGCAGCAGAGAGCTCAGTACGCAGCAGAGAGCACAGTTACGCAGCAGAGAGCTCAGTTGCACAGCAGAGAGCACAATTATACAGCAGAGAGCTCAGTTACGCAGCAAAGAGCACAGTTACGCAGCAGAGAGCTCAGTTACGCACAGAGAGCGCAGTTACGCAGCAGAGAGCTCAGTTACACAGCAGAGAGCACAGTTCCACAGCAGAGAGCTCAGTTACGCAGCAGAGAGCACAGTTACGCAGCAGAGAGCTCAGTTACGCAGCAGAGAGCACAGTTACGCAGCAGAGAGCTCAGTTACACAGCAGAGAGCACAGTTACGCAGCAGAGAGCACAGTTACGCAGCAGAGAGCTCAGTTACACAGCAGAGAGCTCAGTTACACAGCAGAGAGCTCAGTTACACAGCAGAAATACATTTAATTGCCTATCTTTGTGCAACAGAAAACCCCGTTTTCCTAAATAACCAGTTTGTCCATCTCAGTATCTTGCTGGTTTGCACTGCACCTCTGCTGTGTGTCATTGTGTGTGTGTGTCCTGGTAGTCTCTTCCTGCTTTTCTGTGTGTCTTCCTCTGTCTGTTACAGCCGTGCTGAAGTTCCGTGTTATTGTCCAGCCAAAGTGAGCTTTACAACACTTGGGTTTTCGTTTAAAAAAATAGTTATCTGGCTGCCTCAGAGCAGTAATTACGAACACGGCGGACCAAAGGAGCGGAGTGGCGCAGCGGAAGCGTGCTGGGCCCACAACCCATAAACCAACCTCTGCTGTTTATATTCTCACTCACACCAAAAGTAAACATGTCGCTATCACAGTGCATCCGCCTTTTCTTTTCAGTAAATTAGTATCAAAGTGTTGCTTCCAGTGTGATCCGGACATTTGTCATTGCACTTCACTGGGAAGCTCAAAGTAACGAAATCGGGAAACTCTTCAATTGACTCTCTCTGAGGGAAACAGACAATATCTGCTGTGGTGTGTGAGTTTTATTGGTGCCAATATCACATCTCCACTGACTGAAATGGGTTATGTTTTATTAACACAGTCATATCATTTGATAAAGATAGAACCAGGAGTTTTCCAATGTTTCCAATTCCTTTAACAAAGCGAAGGGGAAATGTTTATATAATAACTTCCAGGAATACCCCACAGAGGGTATAAGGACAAGGTAAGGGCAGCACGGTAGCATAGTGGAATTGCTTTGACAAAACATTGAATTTTGGACACTAAAGGCAGTTCATTATGGCCAATCCACCTAACCTGCACATCTCTGGACTGTGGGAGGAAACCAGAGCACCCGGAGGAAACCCATGCACACGCGGGGAGGATGTGCAGACTCCGCACAGACAGTGATCCAAGCCGGGAATCGAACCTGGGCTCTTGGAGCTGTGAAGTACTTGTGCTATCCACAATGCTACCGTGCTGCCCTAGATAGTTTTTTGAAGAATAAAGGGATTAATTGTTATGGTGTTCGGGCCGGACAGTGGAGCTGAGTCCACAAAAGATCAGCCATGATCTCATTGAATTGTGGAGCAGGCACGAGGGGCCAGGGGCTAGCTCCTGCTCCTAGTTCTTATGTTCTTATGTTCAGTCTGACTTAACATTTTAGGCACCATCACTTGCAGAATTTGCACAGCTGTCCGCGCTGCACAATCTGCTTGTTCATTACCAACGTCAACTGGGGTCGGAAATATCCGCGGGCATAAGGAGGGCCTGCAGTAGGTCATTAACTAAACCCCGGTGGGATATTACCGTGCCGGCCGAGATAAGGAATCACCTATTCTTCCAGAGCTGTGGGTTTGCTGTAGTCGAGTGTTAATCGTTTCAGGGACCTCAAAATGTTTCATGTAAGTGCCGTCTGGCGTGACTTGAAGTGCGTACTCTGTTGGACCTGAATGATCCACTGTCCTCCTTACCATAGGCCCCAGATCCTTGGCATGGTACTGGTCGTGGACCTGACGTGTAATATGAGGGCCCACAGAAGCTGACTGTGGCCATAAATGTGGTGGTATTGTAACAAAATCGGCTGTACCTTCTTTTCCCGTGACTGTGGCTGCAACCTTGACTGGCCATTCGGTCCCAATTAACGGCCGGTATTTGTCCTCCAACTCCCTGTTTTTTCCGGTTCTGTCATAGACCAGGGTAACGTGGTGCAGTGAATGTTCAATGTCTAACGTCCACCACTGGGGAGTGATAGAAATATAGCACTGTTGTCTCATCCTCCATGATTGAACCGTTACCCCTTCGTCTCCGCACTCTAGCTGTAGCTGGAAGATACACAGTAAATCTCGGGCCAACAAGTTACAGTACAATCCAGTAGTCACCACAAACTGATGATCCGCAGACTTATTCTCATAAGTGGCTGTCACAGGTTCAGAAATAGGATGCTCACACACCTGTCCTTGAAACCTCGACAAATGCTGGCTGTGGTCGGATAGTGGTAGTCGAAGTTCTGATTGCACCGAAGACATGGCTTCTCCAGTGTCGATTACAAATGGGCAGTGTTGATATCCTATCTGCAGAGAAATAATAGGTTCCCTGTCCGATTGGAGAGCCCTTCTGACTAAATTAGCTAGTCAATCTTTGGTTGGGAAAAGGTTTGCCTGGGAGAAGTCAGTGTACCTCGTCTGTCCTCCCCTTGGTTGGTACCCCCTCCTTTGGGTCGGGTAGTCTCCTTCTGCTGCCCGTCTTTTAAAGGGGCATTCCTGTTGCCAGTGATCTGCACGGCCGCAATTAAGACATGCATTGTTCCCTCTATATCTGCCTCGTCCTCTTTTCCCAGTAGACCAATGGCCCCTCAGAGGGGGCGGCAGTTGTGAAGCTGTTGGTGCATACGGTGGGCCATAAAGAGGAGCTGAGGGTCCATTTGGGTGGGTTTGATATCCTACCCCATGTTGATCCACCCACCCAAGGTCACAATATTGGGGTTCCAGCTGGTAAGCCACCGTATCTGCCGCTGGTTGGGGTCTCAGATCATCCTTTTTCATTACATACTCAGTCTTAATAAGAACATAAGAACTAGGAACAGGAGTAGGCCATCTGGCCCCTCGAGCCTGCTCCGTCATTTATTGAGATCATGGCTGATCTTTGTGGACTCAGCTCCACTCTCCGGCCCGTACACCATATCACCGAATCCCTTTATTCTTTAGAAAGGCATCTATCTTTTTCTTAAAAACGTTTAAAGAAGGAGCCTCAACTGCTTCACTTTGCAAGGAATTCCAGAGATTAACAACCCTTTGGGTGAAGAAGTTCCTCCTACACTCCGTCCTAAATCTATCTCCCCTTATTTTGAGGCTATGCCCCCTAGTTCTGCTTTCCCCGACCAGTGGAAACAACCTGCCCACATCTATCCTATCTATTCCCTTCATAATTTCATATGTCTCAATTAGATCCCCCCCGCATTGTTCTAAACTCCAATGAGTACAGTCCCAGTTTACTCAATCTCTCATCATAATCTAATCCCCTCAACTCTGGGATCAACCTATTGAATCTCCTCTGCACTCCCTCCAGTGCCAATATGTCCTTTCTCAGGTAAGGAGACCAAAACTGAACACAATACTCCAGATGTGGCCTCACCAACACCCTATACAATTGCAGCATAACCTCACTAGTCTTGAACTCCATCCCTCTAGCAATGAAAGACAAAACTCGATTAGCCTTCTTAATCACCTGTTGCACCTGCACACCAACTTTTTGCGACTCGTGCACCAACACACCCAGGTCCCTCTGCAGAGCAGCATGTTTTAACATCTTACCGTTTAAATAATAATCCATTCTGCTGTTATTCCTCCCAAAATGGATAGCCTCACACTTGGCAACATTGAATTCCTTCTGCCAGACCCTAGCCCATTCACCTAACCAATCCAAATCCTTCTGCAGACTTCCGGTATCCTCTGCCCTTTTTGCTTTACCACTCATCTTAGTGTCGTCTGCAAACTTTGACACATTTCACTTGGTCCCCAACTCCAAATCGTCTCTGTAAATTGTGAACAACTGCGGGCCCAACACTGACCCTTGAGGGACCCCACTAGTTACAGGTTGCCAACCAGAGAAACACCCATTTATCCCCACTCTCTGCTTTCTGTTAGTTAACCAATCCTCTACCCATGCTACCACTTTACCCTCAATGCCATGCATCTTTAGTTTGTAACTGAGCATCCTTCCTGGCCTACACCCTCCTTCCAATAACATCTGACCGCTCTGGCCATCAGAGAAGGGTCATTCTCTGAATAATTCATGTTATTACATTTCACGGCAGCAGCCACGGAAGGTGCTAGGCAATGCATTAACATAGCACAATATTGAGGGGAATTCTGACCATTTTGGTACGGCAAGTTGCCTGACTGCCCACGGTAGATTTCATTAAAACGTTCCAGAAATTCCTCTGGCTCTTCAGTCTTTTTAGGTTTGAGGTCTAAGATAGCAGAAATGTTTATGGGCTTTTGTAATGTGACATTCAATGCATTCATGATTTGTGCCCGTCTATCATCGTCCAAAGCATGGGCTTGCTGAAGTGCGGCATGGCTAGCATAATTCAAGTGATTGAGATGATTGCTGTACTCTGCAGGGGTTAAACCCTGCTGGACTAGGGCCCAGATGTCCCTAGAATCAGCTTGATAAACTGAAATGGTAGTTCTCAGATAATCCACGAAAGCAGCAGGAGATTTCTTCCTGTCTGGGATTGCAGCCAGAATAGCCATCATCTCACTGGGTCTCCATGGGAAATAAACGTCTATCGTGGGCTGGGCGGCCGCCGTTACAGCATCAGGGTTTGGTATTTTCCGAATCGGCAACTGTCTCAGAGTCTCACTAGCGGGCGCTCTAGCGGATTCCTCTGGCTCTTCAAAGACTTTGACGTCCTTCCCTGCGACTACGCGGAGCTCCAGCTTCTCAGAACCATTCCCATCCTCTTTCTTTGTTCTCATACTTTTCTGTCCTACCATATCAGTCTGAAGGGATCTAGGTGGTATGCGTGATTGTTTCTGGATATGATCAGGCCTCTCTCTCATCGTCCGAGATCGTGTCATAGACACTAACTGGGCTTGTTGAACACAGCTCCCCTTCTCTAACAGACGGTGAAGATGCTGAATTAGGACGCAAGCTATCAGCCGAAGGGGCTGGAGAGGCTGACATGATTTGAATCTGGGGAGCAGTGACTGGATATAAATTATGATACCCTGCTGGTTCCTGAATTAGTGCAGACAATGCTACTGGTGCAGTCGGGACTCTACCCGACATGGTCCGATTTTCTAGGTGCTCATCTGCTTCTGACAATGCAAGGACAGCCATTGAACTACGTAGCTAATTTTTTTTCTCGAGTCCACCCTCTCTTTACTTGCGCGTTTTTTGAATGCACACTCCTTTTTCAAGATCTCCAGAGTTTTCTGGTTCCCCTTTCACTTATTGGAATCCCCATTTTACGGGCATTTTCTTGCCAATTTAAAAACATGATCTTATCCCTCTCATGTTGACAATATTGTCTCCATAATCTAATTAACTCTTTAGCTTTCATACGTTGGCTATCTTTTAAAAAAAAAAAAATATTTGCCTATTTATGACCAATGGCAATTTCTGCTACTTGGCAAAATTATTTAAAAGGTTTTAACAGTGTTCTTTTAAAACTTAAAATGTTTGAAAATTCAAATTGAATTACTGCAACCTGCAAGCTTAGCTCTGATCTCAACACAGAACTGAATTTACGATTTGCTTAACACAAACTTGTATAACTTTTACAACTTAATTAATTCTTTATCTTAACATTTTTTCTTTTAACAGGTTTTTCTTACCATAAGACCAGAAGACATAGGAGTGGAAGTAAGGCCATTCGGCCCATCGAGTCCACTCCACCATTCAATCATGGCTGATTTCAACTCCATTTACCTGCTCTCTCTCCATAGCCCTTAATTCCTCGAGAAATCAAGAATTTATCAACTTCTGTCTTAAAGACACTCAACGTCCCGACCTCCACCGTCCTTTGTGGCAATGAATTCCACAGACCCACCACTCTCTGGCTGAAGAAATTTCTCCTCATCTCTTTTCTAAAGTGAGTCCCTTTTATTCTCAGGCTGTGCCCCCGGGTCCTAGTCTCCCCTGCTAATGGAAACAACTTCCCTCTGTCCACCGTATCTAAGCCATTCATTATCTTGTAAGTTTCTATTAGATTTCCCCTCAACCTCCTAAACTCCAATGAATATAATCCCAGGATCCTCAGACGTTCATCGTATGTTAGGCCTACCATTCCTGGGATCATCCGTGTGAATCTCAGCTGGACCCGCTCCGGTGCCAGTATGTCCTTCCTGAGGTGTGGTGCCCAAAATTGCTCACAGTATTCTAAATGGGGCCTAACTAATGCTTTATAAAGCTTCAGAAGTACATCCCTGCTTTTATATTCCAAGCCTCTTGAGATGAATGACAACATTGCATTTGATTTCTTAATTACGGACTCAACCTGCCAGTTTACCTTTAGAGAATCCTGGATTAGGACTCCCAAGTCCCTTTGCACTTCAGCATTATGAATTTTGTCACCGTTTAGAAAATAGTCCACTCCTCTATCCTTTTTACCAAAGTGCAAGACCTCGCACATGCCCACGTTGAATTTCATCAGCCATTTCTTGGACCACTCTCCTAAACTGTCTAAATCTTTCTGAAGCCTCCCCACCTCCTCCATACTACCTGCCCCTCCACCTATCTTTGTATCATCGGCAAACTTAGCCAGAATACCCCGAGTCCCGTCTTCTAGATCGTTAATATATAAAGAGAACAGCTGTGGCCCCAACACTGAACCCTGCGGGACACCACTCGTCTTTGTGGTTGCCATTCCGAAAAAGAACCTTTTATCCCAACTCTCTGCCTTCTGCCTGACAGCCAATCGTCAATCCATGTTAGTACCTTGCCTCGAATACCATGGGCCCTTATTTTACTCAGCAGTCTCCCGTGAGGCACCTTATCAAAGGCCTTTTGGAAGTCAAGATAGATAACATCCATTGGCTCTCCTTGGTCTAACCTATTTGTTATGTCTTCAAAGAACTCTAACAGGTTTGTCAGGCACGACCTCCCCTTACTAAATCCATGCTGACTTGTCCTAATCCGACCATGCACTTCCAAGAATTTAGAAATCTCATCCTTAACAATGGATTCTAGAATCTTGCCAACAACCGAGGTTAGGCTAATTGGCCTATAATTTTCCATCTTTTTCCTTGTTCCCTTCTTGAACAGTGGGGTTACAACAGCGATTTTCCAATCCTCTGGGACTTTCCCTGACTCCAGTGACTTTTGAAACATCATCACCAACGCCTCCACTATTTCTTCAGCTATCTCCTTTAGAACTGTAGGATGTAGCCCATCTGGGCCCGGAGATTTATCAATTTTTAGACCTCTTAGTTTCTCTAGCACTTTCTCCTTTGTGATGGCTGCCATATTCAACTCTGCCCCCTGACTCTCCGGAATTGTTGGGATATTACTCATGTCTTCTACTGTGAAGACTGACGCAAAGTACTTATTCAGTTCCTCGGCTATTTCCTTGTCTCCCATCACAAAATTACCAGCGTCATTTTGGAGCGGCCCAATGTCAACTTTTGCCTCCCGTTTGTTTTTAATGTATTTAAATAAACTTTTACTATCATTCCTAATGTTACTGGCTAGCCTACCTTCAAATGTGATCCTCTCTTTCCTTATCTATCTCTTTGTTATCCTCTGTTTGTTTTTGTAGCCTTCCCAATCTTCTGACTTCCCACTACTCTTTGCCACATTATAGGCTTCCTCTTCTGCTTTGATGCATTCCCTAACTTCCTTTGTCAGCCATGGCTGCCTAATCCCCCCTCTGATAACCTTTCTTTTCTTTGGGATGAACCTCTGTACTGTGTCCACAATTACTCCCAGAAACTCCTGCCATTGCTGTTCTACTGTCTTTCCCACTAGGCTCTGCTCCGAGTCGATTTTCGTCAGTTCCTCCTCAATGCCCCTGTAGTTACCTTTATTTAACTGTAACACCTTTACATCTGATTCTACCTTCTTTCTTTCAAATTGGAGATTGAATTCGACCATATTATGATCACTGCCTCCTAAGTGCTCCCTTACTTTAAGATCTTTAATCAAGTCTGGCTCATTACATAACACTAAGTCCAGAATGGCCTGTTCCCTCGTGGGCTCCATCACAAGCTGTTCCAAAAAGCCCTCCTGTAAACATTCAATGAATTCCATTTCCTTGGGTCAACTAGCAGTATTATTTACCCAGTCCACCTGCATATTACAGTCCACCATGATCACTGTGACCTTGCCTTTCTGACATGCACTTTCTATTTCGTGGTGCATCTTGTGCCCCTGGTCCTGACCACTGTTAGGAGGCCTGTACATAACTCCCATTATGGTTTTTTTGCCTTTGTGGTTCCTCATCTGTACCCACACAGATTCCACATCATCCGACTCAATGTCGTTTCGTGCTATTGATTTAATTTCATTCCTAATTAACAAGGCAACCCCGCCCCCTCTGCCCACATCTCTGTCTTTTCGATAGGTTGTGAATCCCTGGATGTTTAAATGCCAGTCCTGAACCCCCTGCAACCATGTCTCTGTGATGCCTACCACATCATACCTGCCAGTCACAATCTGGGCCACAAGCTCATCTACCTTGTTCCGTACACTGCGCACATTTAAATATAGCACCTTTAATTCTCTATTGACCGTCCCTTTTAGTTTTCTTAGTGTGGTGGACCTTGGTTTGCTGAGCCTTTGCATACACCGTGTCATATTTTGTGGGATGGGGACTATTGTAACCTCTCCTGAGTTCTGTCTTTTCGTGCTTTTTTGTATTCCTAAGCAGCTACGTTTCCACTGATTACTTCACCGCTTGGTTCCCTGACTTTTCCTTCCCCGCCAATCTTTAGTTAAAAGTCCTATTGACCACCCTATTTACTCTTTTCGCCAGAACACTGGTCCCAGCTCGGTTCAGGTGGAGACCATCCCAACGGTATAGGTCCCCCCTGTCCCAAAACTGATGCCAGTGTCCCATGAAAAGGAACCCCTCATTCCCACACCACTCTTTCAGCCACGTGTTAACTTCCCTTATTCTTGCCTCCCTGTGCCAATTTGCACGTGGCTCGGGCAGTAATCCGGAGATTATGACCTGTTTTTTAATTTGAATCCTGGCTCTTTATAATCTCGAAACAGGTCCTCTTTCCTAGACTTGCCTATGTTGTTGGTACCGACATGGACCACAACAATTGGATCCTCCCCCTCCCTCTCCAGTATCCTTTCAAGCCGGTCAGAGGTGTCCCGCACCCTAGCACCGGGCAGGCAACATACCATGGGGGACTCTTTATCCTGCTCACAAAGGATACTATCTATCCCCCTGATAATAGAATCCCCTACAACTACAACTTGCCTATTTACTCCCTCCCCTTGAATGGCCTGCTGAACCATGGTGCCTTGGTCAGCTGACTCATCCTTCCTGCAACCCTGTTCGCCATCCACACAGGGAGCAAGTGCCTCATACCTGTTGGACAGAGTCAAGGGCTGAGGCTCCTGAGTTCCTGACTGCTGGTTCCCTTTACCTGCCTGACTTGCAGTCACACCCTGCTGTCCCTAGCCACTAGCAGGATTTAAACTACTTACTCTGACAGGTGTGACTGCCTTCTGAAACACAGTGTCCAGGTAAGTCTCCCCCTCCCGGATGTGCCTCAGTTTTTAAAGCTCAGACTCCAGCTCATCAACTCTGAGCCAGAGCTCTTCGAGCAGCCAACACTTACTGCAGATGTGGTCGCTGCAGCTCGCAATGGGACCTGCCAGCTCCCACATCAAGCAGCTCAAGCACATCACCTGATCAGCCATCACTAATTAATTGATTAGCTTAATTTAAGTTTATGGTGGGGGCAGCTTCAGCCAACATTACAGCTAACATTCACAAAAATGTTGGCTGCTATCAATGAGGAAGCAGTTAGCTGCGGTGATTTATACCGGAGCAAAGTCAACTGTCATCTCCAGATTTACACTTTTTTAAATGGTGTCAGTGAGTTTCTTTAAGTTTCTATTAATTCACAAATAAAATGAGATCAACATTATTTCAAGTAATTCAAACTTAAGATTCTGGCAATTTCAATCAATTGCTTGCTAAAATGATTAACTTATGTAAAAGAGGGGGAGAAATCCACTGGCTTCCTTTACCTTTTAATTACTTCAAAACGTAACTTTGCTGGAGTTTCACTGACTCGAAAGAAAGGTATCCAATTTCACCACAAGCTGCCAGCTATCTCAAGCTGCTGTTAACCCTTTGAGAGACTTCTGCTTTAACTAACATGCAGCATCCAGTTTGTTTTAAAATGTATCTTTTCTCGCCACTACAGTCCAAGGATACAATTTTAGCTTAATGAACGATAGTTTCAAAAACACTCTCGTGGAACTAAACCGTCTTTCCAGATGTCCCATCAGTTCATCAAAAACACTCTCGTGGAACTAAACCATCTTACCAGATGTCCCATCAGTTCATCAAAAACATTCGTAGAACGGAACCATCTTGCCAGATGTCCCATCAGTTCAATTTTCTAATCCCCAGACTGACCTTTGATTTTGTCGAGATGATCTTTCCGTACCAACCGCGAGTGACCAGGGGAGAAGGGGGGAAAACAAATGTGTGTCATTTTACAGCTACACACATTGTGGGCCCGTTTCCACTTTCCTTGTCGAAAATCAGTCTAATTCTGATGTCGCAGTTGGTCGCTAACCGTCTGGAGAAATCCCGGGTTTCCGGCACCAAATGGCAAAACATTGAATTCTTTACCCGTTAGTCTGGCCTCAATAAAACTCGAGATGGATTTGTAGGCATAGTATTATTTATTTTTAACCAACTTGCAAGTCTGAATCGCATCACACAAACCCAGAACACAAGCTGCCTCCTGGGTCTTCCGAATCGAGTGCTATTGGAGACAAAGGAATCTCTACAAATACATTCAAATGACATCAAGTTTCACATACAGATTCCCATTGGTCATCCTATACCCCTCCTGACCTGGCAATACATCCTAATTGGCTCACTTCTCATTCCTTCCCCCTGGATCTCTTGTTACCCAGCATCCTTTTCTCCTCCTCCACCAGACACACCTCCCCCTTTCGTGCCATGCTTTCTGAAATCCTTTGTCTGTGAACTCACTAGGATTAGACTGGCCTACATCTACATTACTGTAACTAATACATTTAAACTAACTATTTTATATCACATTCATCAGCTTCACAGTTCCAGGGTCCCAGGTTCGATTCCCGGCTGGGTCACTGTCTGTGCGGAGTCTGCACATCCTCCCCGTGTCTGCGTGGGTTTCCTCCGGGTGCTCCGGTTTCCTCCCACAGTCCAAACGTGTGCAGGTTAGGTGGATTGGCCATGATAAATTGCCCTTAGTGTTGGTTGAGTGGGGTTATTGGGTTATGGGGATAGGGTGGTGTGGGCTTGGGTAGGGTGCTCTTTCCAAGAGCCGGTGAAGACTCGATGGGCCGAATGGCCTCCTTCTGCACTGTAAATTCTATAGAGAACAATATCCAATAATAAACCACTACAGAAACCGAGATCACAATTTCGCCAATCGGACGGATGTGAACAATCCAACCAGACTATTTCGAACAAGCGGAGATTCCTGCCTCCAGCCACCTCACTTTCTCCAGCTCTCTTCCTCAGCTCGAAACACACGAAATCACGCAAACGCCTCCGACCAAATTATTATTGCGATGGTCGGGAATCGACCCTGGATCAACTGCTTGGAAGGCAGCGATGCTCCCAGTATCCCTCCATCACTTACTGCCGAATGTTGAGTCCTTTTGATGCTTTGCTTTGTTTCGTAAACAACGTCTTACTATGTTTCTGTTATTTCACTCCAATTTAAAATGCTCCTGAATGAAAGTGTCCGTGTCGCACTGCTCCCGGTCAGCCAGGAGATGGCACCAGTCCACAATAAATGTTTTTACTTCTGATGTTCTGTGTGTCATTACATAGGACTCTTGCTCTGGCCTGAGACCTCACCTTGTCCTTGTGTCCTGATGCTGCCGTTTGCACCCTGGTTAAGTAATCATAGAATCCCTCCAGCGCAGAAGGAGACCATTCGGCTCATCCAGTCTGCACCGACCCTCGGAAAGAGCACCCCAACACGGCCCAATCCCCTAGAACCGTTTGGATACATCAGGTGTCAGTCTCCTCTGGAGACGAGGGTTCAATCCCACTCCTGACATTGACATTGATTCTCAGCTGCGATAAAATGCCAGAGGTCCCGGGTTCAAAAACCCGGATGGTGTCATTGACTGAAATCGGGAGGAGGTTTGAGCTCCAGGGAAGTTATTGCAGCGAATATATCAGAGCAGAACACGTGAAGAAACGGACAGGGTATTTAAAGGTCGTTTGATCATGGTGTGGGATTCTGAATTGATCCTCAAGTAAAAACAGCATCCACGCAGCTGGCTGAATACAATGGTTATTTGTACCTGATAAACCTTTGATTTGACAAACGCGCTTGCGGGATGAGGTGGCCGAGTGGTTAAGGGGCCGGATTGCTAATCCATTGGGCGGGTCAGACTGGACTGGAAACTGTAACTCTGTTTCTCTCTCCACAGATGCTGCCAGACTAGCCGAGTTATCCAACATTGTCTATTTCTGTCGCAGGATTTTATGAAGAATCCCCATAGCGGCCTTGCCTTTGTGCTCGGCGTTTCTATTTATTTATTTAGTTCTGTATTAGTTTAGAGTACCCAATTATTTTTATCCCAATTAAGGGCCAATTTTGCGTGGCCAATCCACATACCTTGCACATCTTTGGGTTGTGGGGGTGAAACCCACGCACACATGGGAAGAATGAGCAAACTCCAGACGGGCAGTGACCCAGGGCCGGGATGACGCTTCTATTTATAAAGACTGGTCCCGTATGGGCACTAAGGGTAATTTGGCCAATCCACCTAATCCACGTCTTTGCACTGTGGGACCCACGCAGGCACGTGCAGAACGTTCAGACTCCGCAGAGAGAGTGAATCGAACATGGGAGCCTGGCGCTGTGAAGCCACCGTGCTAGCCACTTGTGCTACCGTGCTTTGTGCCCAGAGAAGTTATTGCAGCGAATATATCAGCGAAGAACACGTGAAGAAATGAAAACGACATTTTAACACCGTTTCACCATGGTGTGGAACTGATATATCAAATAAAAAACCGCACGCTCGTGCACCCAGGTAACTGGCTGAATGCAATGGTTGTATGCAACCCCGATAAACCTTTGATTTATTTGCTGAACAAGAATTTCCCCATCTGCGCCTTAAACATAATCAATGTCCCGCTTCCGCGGCCTTCTGAGGCAGAGTTCCAAAGTCGCACAACTCTCTGAGAGGGAGAAATCTCCTCATCTCCGTCCGAAAAAGAGCGACGTCCTTGTTTTTAACTGCCCAGTAGTTCTGGTCTCACCCACGTGCAGTGAGATTGCACCAACTGTTTGGGCAAGCACGGTAGCACAGTTGGTTCAATATTCTCAGATAATAATATGGAAGCGGCCAACGTGCGGCTCGAACCCTCGATGCTGGGAGGTAGAGTCCCATGCTCTACCGACTGAGCTATCCAAATGTTTGATGAAACTGCTCAAAAATATAAACTGAGCGGGTAAATCTGAAACATTCGGACAAATTGTGGTTTGAACGGAGTCATTTCGGGAACATTCCCACAGAGAGAAATTCCTGGAACCAGCGGCAGAAAAGCATCCTGAGCCTGACGTGATTTGAACACGCAACCTTCTGATCTGGAGTCAGACGCGCTACCGTTGCGCCACAAGCCCAAGCTCAAGAACTGTGTCTTTCTCCTCATACATTTATGTTTTATTTACACCCAACCGTGCGAAAGAAACCCAAGGAAGTTAGATTGAGGGATAATAAAGGGCCCTGAAATAAAGCAGCTGTATCACGTGGTTAAGGTGATGCACAATAATCCATTGTGCTCTGTACACGTGGCTTCAAATCCCATCCTCGTCTGTAACGTGTCTGTTGTGTCTCTGTTTGGTCCACTTCATGAGGCTTGAGTGAAAACGCTGTGGATTTTTAGCTTTTGTCGGAGGGCTTGGGCAGTGAATAGTCGAACACTGTCCATATTATTTCACTCCTCGCTGTACTTGCCACTAAATTCCGAGTGAGAAACTTTCTCTTCCTCAGTTTGAAACTCACAAAGAGGCGCAAAAATTGCGAATTTATTATTGCGATGGCCGGGAATCGAACCCGGGTCAACTGCTTGGAAGGCAGCTATGCTCACCACTATACCACCATCACTCACTGATTAGAACGTATCCTTTTGGTTCTTTAGATCAGTTTGATTAACTGTTTCGTAACAAATACTTACTTTGCGTCAGTTATTTCACTCCAATTTAAAATGCTCCTGAATGAAAGTGTCCGTGTCGCACGGCTCCGGTTCAGCCAGGAGATGGCACCAGTCCACAATAAATGTACATTCTATGTGTCATTACACAGGACACTTACTCTGGCCTGAGACCTTAACTCGTCCTTGTGTCCTGGATGCTGCCATTTTCACCCTATTTCAGTAATCATAGAATGCCTCCAGTGCGGAAGGACGCCATTCGGCCCATCGAGTCGGCACCGACCCTCGGAAAGAGCACCCGATTTCGGCCCAATCGCACCTCACCTTTCGAATACGTCAGGATGGCCGAGCGCAGGTCGCAGTCTCCTCTGGAGGTCAGGGCTCGAATCCCACTCCTGAAATTGACTTTTCCTCCGCGAGGCACCATCCAAACCTGGAACCCCTCCCTAACAGCGCTGTGTGTGTACATACACCATGTGGACTTGCAGCGGTTCCAGAATCCCCTCACCGCCCATTCTCACGGTCAATTAATGATAGAGTGTAAATGTTTGGCCGAATCAGCGACAATCACAGCCAGAGAGACCTGCAATAACCCTCAGAGCAGGAAAGGCAACTCATTGTCCTTTGGCCCAAAAGCAAAATACTGTGGATGCTGCAAATCTGAAACAAAGACAGAAAATGCTGGAAATATTCAGTTGATCCGGCAGCATCTGTGGAGAGAGAAACAGATCGTTCCAATGAAAGATCAGGATGTGAAATGGTAACTATTTCTCTTTTCACAGATACTACAGATCCGTACAGTATTTCCAGCATTCCCTTGTGATTAGCTGAACATCCTCAGACTCTGTAGCTTCGTCCGGTAAAGTGTCTGTTCACTGAAGAAAAATCTGGACTCAAATCCCAGCCCAGCCTTATTCCGTTTGACCACCTGTGCGATTGAGAACTTGTTCCACAACAGGGGGAAATGTGTTGGATTTCTAGTTGGAAAATATGCCTTTTGCAGGTTTCAATTCAGTAGAATATCTACAGAGATTGTAACGCAAGGACTGATTTCAGCTGCCATCATCCAGTTGTTAAATCTTTCCACCAGAAATCCACTGGATTTTCCCCTTTGACCTGAGTCCTGCTCCCAGAGGATCAGTTCAGTATTTTCAGTAATATTATATTTTGAATGCTCTATTTCCACAGAATTGTGACGCTGAAATTGCTCACACTTCTCTCCATTGTTATCTACTCTGCAGGTATTGACTACACCGTCTAATGGAGACATGCTCACAGGGCTGTGAGAGAGGCTTTCTTTCAGGCTTGAGACCTCTTTTGGTCCATCACCAGCAACCGGATGGACGCAGAGGAACTCGGAATACGGAGCCCCTCTTCCCAGGTTGGACTTAATCAGGGACAAGATGTTGTTTGAAGTGAGAATCAAAGGTCTAAAGAATTGGTCTGAGATTCCTGGCGTTTTGTGAAGAGAACAAGGTGGTGGAGCAATGTGACAATAGCAGGATACGAGTTTGGGATATTATCCAGTCTGTGCTGGGGGGCTGCGGGAAGGACGTTGTCTTGTCTGCCCACCCAAGCTGAATGTTGGGATTGAGGTGGTGATCAGATTCCGAGAGGAGGGTGAAATCCTTTCACTGAGTTTCAAGCTCACAGTTCGGTTGAGTGTCTTGAGTTACAGGAAGATCCAGACGGGATGGTCAAATGGGCAGAAAAGTGGCTGATGGAATTTAACGCTGAAAAATTAGATGTGATCCATTTGGTAGGGGGGTTTTCATAGTAACTTCGTTGTAGTGTTAATATAAGCCTATTTGTGACTATAAAGAATATTATATTATTATTATTGGATTAATGTGAATGGCCTGACACTGGGAAGTCCTGAGGAACAAAGGGACCTTGGAGTGTTTGTCCAGAGATCTCTGAAGGCAGAAGGACAGGTTAATAGGGTGGTGGAAAAGACATTTGAGATACTTGTCTTTATCAATCGGGGCATGGATTACAAAAGCAGAGAGGTCATGGTGGAGTTGTATAGAATGTTGGGGAGGTCACAGCTGGAGTACCGTGTGCAATTCTGGTCACCACATCCTAGGAAATATGTGACTGCACTGGATGGGGTGCAGAGGTGATTCAGCTGGATGTTGCTTGGGATGGAGCATTTAGGATATGAAGAGAGGTGGATAGGCTTGTTTTCTCTCTCTCGCGGCAACAGAGATGATTGAGGGGTGATCTCATCGAGGTGTACAAGATTATGATAGGTATAGACAGGGCAGATAGGGAGCACCTGTTCCCTCAGTCACAAGGGGACACTATTGTTCTGTGATTCTGTTACAGATCAGATCTTGGAGGTATCGCTGCTGTATTCCCAGGAGGCGGTGGTCTGATTCGGAGAGCAAAAGCTTCCATCGAGGACGGGGTTCTCAATAAGAACAAACTGGAGGTGTGGGATGTTAGAATCTGCTCAGCACTGATTCATTTTTATTCATTGTTGTGTCCTCGAATAAACACGTGGATTGTAGCTGTCCATTCAAAACAAAAATAGAATTCGGAAGTTTCTGGCCAGTAACTTCGCCATGTCCACGTTACATCACTCAGGATCCTCAGCTGCATCACATCTGGTCCACGTTTCCACAGCAGAGAGCACAGTTTCACAGCAGAGAGTACATTTCCACTGGAGAGATCGCAGTTTCTCAGCAGAGCGCACAGTTCACGGCAGAGAACACAGTCCCACAGCAGAGAGCACAGTTTCACAGCAGAGAGTACATTTCCACTGGAGAGATCGCAGTTTCTCAGCAGAGCACACAGTTCACGGCAGAGAACACAGTCCCACAGCAGAGCGCACAGTTCACGGCAGAGAACACAGTCCCACAGCAGAGAGCACAGTAACACAGCAGAGAGCACATTTCCACAGGAGTGGTCGCCGTTTCCCAGCAGAGGCACAGTTCACAGCAGAGATCATATTCCACAGCAGAGAGCAGTTACACAGTAGAGATCTCGGTTCCACAGTAGAAATCACAGTTCAGCGGGAGAGAATATACTGAAATATCGGAAAGCAGTTTAATTAACATCAGGGAAGACCTTTCAATAACAGAGTGAAGATGCAGATAACACAGTTACACAAGAGGAAAGAGGGGAGATTTTACAACAAAGAACAAAGACAAAGAAAAGTACAGCAGAGGAACAGGCCCTTCGGCCCTCCAAGCCTGTGCCGACCATGCTGTCCATCTGAGCTAAAATCTTCTAGTCTTCCTGGGTCCGTATCCCTATATTCCCATCCTATTCATGTATTTGTCAAGATGCCCTTAAATGTCACTTCCACCACCTCATCCGGCAGCGAGATCCAGGCACCGACTACCCTCTGTGTAAAAAACTTGCCTCGTACATCTCCTGTAAACCTTGCCCCTCTCACCTTAAACCTATGCCCCCCAGTAATTGACCCCTCTACCCTAGGAAAACGCCTCTGACTATCCACTCTGTCTATGCCACTCACAATTTTGTAGACCTCTTTCAGGTCACCCCTCAACCTCCGTCGTTCCAGTGAGAACAAACCAAATTTATTTAACTGCTTCTCATAGCTAATGCCCTCCATACCAGGCAACATCCTGGCAAATTTCTTCTTCTGCACCCTCTCTAAAGCCTCCACATCCTTCTGGTAGTGTGGCGACCAGAATTGAACACTATACTCCAAGTGTGGCCTAACTAAGGTCCTATACAGCTGCAACATGACTTGCCAATTCTTATAGTCAATTGCCCGGCCAATGAAGGCAAGCATGCCGTATGCCTTCTTGACTACCTTCTCCACCTGTGTTCCCCCTTTCAATGACCTGTGGATTAAACTCCATCTGCCATCTCTCCACCCAAGTCTCCAAACGATCTAAATCCTGCTGTATCCTCTGACAGTCCTCATCGCTATCCGCAATTCCACCAACCTTTTTGTCGTCTGCAAACTTACTAATCAGACCCGTTACATTTTCCTCCAAATCATTTATATATGCGACTAACAGCAAAGGTCCCAGCACTGAACCCTGCGGAACACCACTAGTCACAGCGCTCCAATTAGAAAAGCATCCTTCCATTGCTACTCTCTGCCTTCTATGACCTAGCCAGGTCTGTATCCATCTTGCCAGCTCACCCTTGATCCCATGTGACTTCACCTTTTGTACCAGTCTGCCATGAGGGACCTTGTCAAATGCTTTACTGAAGTCCATGTAGACAACATCCACTGCCCTCCCTGCATCAATCATCTTCCAAAAACTCTATCAAGTTAGTGCGACATGACCTCCCCTTCACAAAACCGTGCTGCCTCTCTCTAATACGTCCAATTGCTTCCAAATGGGAGTAGATCCTGTCTCGAAGAATTCTCTCCAGTAATTTCCCTACCACTGACGTAAGGCTCACCGGCGCGTAGGTACCTGCATTATCCTTGCTCCCATTCTTAAACAAAGGAACAACATTGGCTATTCTCCAATCCTCCGGGGCGTCACCTGAAGGCAGAGAACACTGGAACTTAATGGGAACACTTTCTATATATGATCAGTCAGTCGATGCTTGTGTGCGTGTGTGTTATCTTGTGTAAAGTGACAGTGTCCAGCTGCTGCGCGTGTGTGTGTGTGTGTGTTCAATTGTTGGTGAGTTACACAGTGGAATTGTGCCGCCAGGGTAATAATAACCATTAGAGCAGAGTGGCGCAGCGGAAGTGTGCTGGGCCCATAACCCAGAGGTCGATGGATCGAAACCATTCTCTGCTAGTTATTTTTTATACTTTACGTTACTGTAAAAAGAAACATTTATCTTCTTGCCACAAGTATATCTGACATTTCTTTCCAGGAAACGGGTTTTTTACTCGGCTGGAAGGGGGTTCCAGCAAACACTTAATTTGTGCAACCAATGTCTGAAATGGCATTTACTCACACAGGGACACACGCTGTAAATGCTGCAAACACACACAGGCTTTCCATGATTGCAGAATGTTCAGCACCATTCACAACACCTCTGTTAATGAAACAGTCCATGTCCAAATGCAGCAACCTGGACAATATCCAGGCTTGGGCTGAAAAGTTCCAGGCAAAGACCATCTCTAATAAGTGAGAATCTAACCATCGCCCCTTGACATTCACCGGAATTCCCATCACTGAAACCCCACTGCCAACATCTGACTGATTGTCATTGGGCAGAAACTGAACTGGTCATATAAACACTGTGGCTAGAAGGCAGGCCAAAGACTCGGACTCCTGTGGCGAGGCACTCACTCCCTGACTCCCCAAACCCTGTCGACACAGCATAAATCAGGAATGTATTGGAATAATTTCCATTGCCTTTAACAGTTGCAATTTCAACAACACTGAATAGGTTTGACACCATCTAGGACAAGGCATCCTGCTTGATCGGTACCCCATCCATAAACACTCACTCGCTCCACCACTGATGCAGAGTGGCAGCGTGTATACCAGCTACAGGATTCACTGCAGGAAGTCACCAAGGCTCCTTTGGCAACACCTTCCAAACCCACATCCACCACCATCTAGAGAGAACAAAGAACAAAGAACAAATAAATGTACAGCACAGGAACAGGCCCTTCGGCCCTCCAAGCCCGTGCCGACCATGCTGCCCAACTAAACTACAATCTTCTACACTTCCCGGGTCCGGATCCCTCTATTCCCATCCTATTCATGTCTTTGTCAAGATGCCCCTTAAATGGCACTATCATCCCTGTTTCCACCACCTCCCCTGGTAGCGAGTTCCAGGCACCCACTACCCTCTGTGTAAAACTCTTGCCTCGTACATCTACTCTAAACCTTGCCCCTCTCACCTTAAACCTATGCCCCCTAGTAATTGAATCCACTACCCTGGGGAAAAGCCTCTGACTATCCACTCTGTCTATGCCCCTCATAATTTTGTAGACCTCTATCAGGTCTCCCCTCAACCTCCTTCGTTCCAGTGAGAACAAACCGAGTTTATTCAACCGATCCTCATAGCTAATGCCCTCCATACCAGGCAACATTCTGGTAAATCTCTTCTGCACCCTCTCTAAAGCCTCCACATCCTTCTGGTAGTGTGGCGACCAGAATTGAACACTATACTCCAAGTGTGGCCTAACTAAGGTTCTATACAGCTGCAACATGACTTGCCAATTCTTATACTCAATGCCCCGGCCAATGAAGGCAAGCATGCCGTATGCCTTCTTGACTACCTTCTCCACCTGTGTTGCCCCGTTCAATAACCTGTGGACCTGTACTCCTTGATCTCTTTGACTTTCAATACTCTTGAGGGTTCTACCATTCACTGTATATTCCCTACCTGCATTGGACCTTCCAAAATGCATCACCTCACATTTGTCCGGATTAAACTCCATCTGCCATCTCTCTGCCCAAGTCTCCAAACAATCTAAATCCTGCTGTATCCTCTGACAGTCCTCATCGCTATCCGCAATTCCACCAACCTTTGTGTCGTCTGCAAACTTACTAATCAGACCAGTTACATTTTCCTCCAAATCATGTATATATACTACAAGGGCGGCCGACACATAGCGACACCGCGACCTGGAGGCTCTACTCCAGCCACTCACCATCCTGTATTAGAACTGTTACTTCACTGTAGCTGGATTAATTTTATTTCTCTGATGTAATGTATCTGTCTCTGTGTATATCTCTGTCTGTGTGCACATGCGTGTTTCTATATATATGTGTGTATCTGAGAATATGTGTGAATGTTTATGTGCCTGTGTCTGTATACCTGTGTTTGCGGGTGTGTACAACTGTGTGTGTATAATGCGTGTGACTCTGTGTACTGTGTGTGTACACGTGTATATACCTGTGTGTGTATGTTTGTGTATCTGTGTGTGCGCAACTCTGTGTATAATGTGTGTGGGCCTGTACACTGTGTGTATACGTGTGATTGTATGTCATTATTGTTTCCTCTCTGAGAGTCTTTTAACCATTTCTAAATCTCTCAGAGGTACAATTGTTGAGTCTGATTGCTTTTTGTGATTGCTATTTATGAATGAGTACAGTGTATTTCAGCATTTTAGTCTGAACAACCGTTTGAGAATAATCCTGAATCTGTCATGCTCCAGGACTCAGTGTCATGATGGATCTTAGTCTGAACATGTGTTTGAGGATTATCCTGTACCTGTCAGGCTCTGTGACTCAGTGTGAAGATGCGGTTCAGGATGTGACCTTTCAATCTCTGGGACAGTTTATAAGTTTGCCTTCATTCCACGTAAATTTCCAGCACAGAAAGAAACCATTGCTGTGGGAGGCTTGAAGCAAACAATGTGAGAGTTTTGGACCAGCATTTAATATCAGAACACAATTGTGAAAGATAATGTAACCTTCAACCTGATACTGGATTGCTCTGGAAGTTTAACTCAGGCTGGACACATTGGTTTGATCTGTGACACTCAGTCTGATTCTGAGTCAGAATTTTGACATGAATGTAAAATGGACCACAGTCTGGAATTGCTGCAGTATCTTCCATCCGGAACAGAGTGAGTGAGGATTTTGCAATAGTTTGCAAGTTACAGCTCAGTTCATAGTCAGCGAAATTATATTGCATCTTTTATTTTCATAAATTAGGTGAGTTTTAAACGAGAATCAGAGTTTGTATCTTTGTCGCTTTCAGCATATCTCAATCTGAGAATGCACCTGATATTTGTGTTTGCAGCTAATGTATTTGTGAGGACGCACTCTGAGGATTAGTACAGCCACCCCTGATGTGAGTGATGTGGCTGGTATTTCACTCTATTCACAGAGTACATTATTACGGTTAATTGTGTAATTCTAAACCGGAATCCATGTGTCAGTTTTCTCTGATATTGATTATTTCACTAAGCTGCTCCATTGTGGAACTGATACAGTGATGATGAGAATGGGTGAGAATTTGCACTGGGATTTATGGGGCCTCCTGTCAGTGGTACTGTGTTAGGGTGACATGGACACAGCGTCTGTCTCTCCTGCTGTTTGATTGATGGGTTGAAAATGTGTCTCTGGAACAGTTTCTGCTGTCTGAGACTGTGGAACTGATGACCTGTCTGTGTCTCTTTGCTCTGTCAGTGACAATGTACGGATTGTGTGTGGGAAGGAGCTGGCGACACTCTTCCCTGTAACTTGTGTGGAGGAAACATCACATTTATTCATCTTCAGAATATTCTGTTTTTTGTCTGTGGAAACAAATTATATTTTAAAACTCAAGTACAGTCAACAATTAACCAATCACAGGCCAGGGAGAAGAATGTGGAGGTTTTGATTGGCTGACATTTTCAAATTCGAAACTCCCGCCAATTTCAGTGCAGGAAAATCCCAAATAACGGAACGGCTCAATGTTCAGGAAACTATTTGAATCTCCCACTTGGTGATCTGTTTATTGATTTTTCCATCCCAGAATCCGGGCGCTATTTTCGGAACAGTTTTAATTTGTCAATCTCTTATCTGTAACCGGCGGTAATAAGACCCCGTTCAGCAATTTAAAACGGAGCAAATCTCAGCTCACTGCAAAAGCAGAAACAGAGATTACCAACCAACTCCTTCACACAGGCTTCACAGGGACAGGGAGAAAGGGCTGATTTCTGAGCCTCTCCTGAAAGCGGCCGGGAATGTTACACTGGGAAGTGTGGAGAGAATCCCCGACTCTATCCAGCCGGTGGAACAGGCAGCTTTGTGTCCGGAGAATAGGGAGGGCCGGGGAGAGGCAGATCTTAAAGCGCTGCAATGGACTCAGGTCCTGTGTGTGCTCAAATCTTGATGATTCCGTCCCTGGGAAAATTGCGGAATAAACAGATCAGCGCGAAAATAACCTCTTCATTCCCGCCTTTACTGTGTCCCGAGAGCGGGAAACACATCACCCGAGAGAAAAAATAATAATTTCCTTATGAATTTAACTCACCAGTTGTTAAACTCTGAATATAGTGACCATTAAATTTAAATAATTCCCTCCTGAAATTGTGTTTCTCCTCATTGTCCGTCACAAATACCAGACTGAGTTTAAAATCCGCTCTCAATTCAGATTGTCTCTTCTGTGTGAAAGTGTCTGTGACGGGCGGGTATGAAGCCACATTCACAACATTCTGGAACGGGACAAATCTCTATCCTCCACAAAGAGATTTCTCATCAAGTCAATGCGGGAAAAGATGGTGCAGCTTTTTCACAGAGATTGTGGGTGGCTCTTAAAAGAGCCGTTGTGTTTGGGGTGGTTTTCAGTCCATTGTGGAGTTTTACTTGGAGCTGGTGTACTTGGTCACCGCCTTTGTCCCTTCCGACACGGCGTGCTTGGCCAGTTCCCCGGGCAGCAGCAGGCGCACGGCGGTCTGGATCTCCCGGGAGCTGATGGTGCTGCGCTTGTTGTAATGGGCCAGGCGGGAAGCCTCAGCCGCGATGCGCTCGAAAATATCGTTGACGAACGAGTTCATGATGCTCATGGCCTTGGAGGAGATGCCGGTGTCGGGGTGAACCTGCTTCATCACTTTGTAGATGTAGATGGAGTAACTCTCCTTCCTCGACCTTCGCCGCTTCTTGCCGCCCTTTACTGCCGGTTTCTTAATGACTTTCTTGGCTCCCTTCTTGGAAGCTGGTTTCGATGTTGGTTTCTTCTCGTCAGCCATCGTCAATTTCACCCAGAAATAAAGCAAACCCCTTCCGAGCGCTGATTAAATAGACAGAGCCTCACGTCTATGCTAATGAGGAATGGGGAAAGGAATGATTGTGATTGGACATTGTGAGAATGAGGACAGCCAGTTATGCTCTGGTCATTTGACTGGATAAAAAAACAGACCAATCAGAATTAGGATTTTGCACCAATCATAAACCTCATATTACAATCATATTACAAACAGGAAATACATTTCAGAAAGAATGTCTCCAGTCCCAGTTTGTCAGTGTGTAAAGATTCACCGGGAAAAGTGACCTGGCTGTCGGTGAGAGGGACCCTTCACCACAGAGGGACTTACAACACCAGGTTAAAGACCAGCAGGTTTGTTTCGATGTCACTAGCTTTCGGAGCGCTGCACTTTCCTCAGGTGAATGTAGAGGTATGTTCCAGAAACATATATATAGACAAATTCAAAGATGCCAGACAATGCTTGGAATGTGAGCATTTGCAGATGATCCCGTACCAGCCTCCCCGAACAGGCGCCGGAATGTGGCGACTAGGGGTTTTTCACAGTAACTTCATTGAAGCCTTCTTGCGACAATAAGCGATTTTCATTTCATTTTTTTCATTTCATTAAATCTTTACAGATCGAGAGATGGGGTAACCCCAGGTTAAAGAGGTGTGAATTGTGTGAAGTGAATTGTGACACAATTCAACCCCCTTTAACCCGGGGTTACCCCATCTCTGGATCTGTAAAGATTGTCTGGCATCTTTGAATCTGTCTATATATATGTTTCTGGAACATACCTCTTCATTCACCTGAGGAAGGAGCAGCGCTCCGAAAGCTAGTGACATCGAAACAAACCTTTTGGACTTTAACCTGGTGTTGTAAGACTTCGTACTGTGCTCACCCCAGTCCAACGCCGGCATCTCCACATCATCACAGAGGGACTGTGCAGGAGTGTGGGATTCTTTCAGGAACTGTGAGTGTCTTGTAAAATGTGAGAGTGTGGGATTTACTCACTCTCTGATACAGTGTGTGTGTGGGATTTACTCACTCTCTGATACTGTGTGTGTGAGTGGTATTTACTCACTCTCTGATACAGTGTGAGGGTGTGGGATTTACTCATTCTCTGATACAGTGTGTGTGAGTGGGATTCATTCACTCTCTGATACAGTGTGAAGAGTGTGGGATTTACTCACTCTCTGATACAGTGTGTGAGTGGGATTTACTCACTCTCTGATACTGAGAGTGTGGGATTTAATCACTCTCTGATACAGTGTGAGAGTGTGGGATTTACTCACTCTCTGATACTGTAAGTGTGGGATTTACTCACTCTCTGATACAGTGTGTGAGTGTGGGATTTACTCACTCTGATAGTGTGAGTGTGGGATTTAATAACTCGCTGATACAATGAGAGTATGGGATTTACTCACTCACTGATATTGTCTGAGAGTGTGGGATTTACTCACTCTCTGATACAGTGTGTGTGTGTGGGATTTACTCACTCTCTGATACAGTGTGCGAGTGTGGGATTTACTCACTCTGATACAGTGTGTGAGTGTGGGATTTACTCACTCTCTGATACAGTGTGTGTGTGGGATTTACTCATTCTCTGATACAGTGTGTGTGTGTGGGATTTACTCACTCTCTGATACAGTGTGTGTGGGGAATTTACTCACTGTGATACAGTGTGTGAGTGGGATTTACTCATTCTCTGATACAGTGTGTGAGTGTGGGATTTACTCACTCCCTGATACAGTGTGAGAGTGTGGGATTTACTCACTCTCTGATACAGTGTGTGAGTGGGATTTACTCACTCTCTGATGCAGTGTGTTAGTGGGGGATTTACTCACTCACTGATACAGTGTGTGAGTGTGGGATTTACTCACTCCCTGATCCAGTGTGAGAGTGTGGGATTTACTCACTCTCTGATACAGTGTGTGAGTGGGATTTACTCACTCTGTGTAAAGTGTGTGAGTGTGAGATTTACTCACTCTCTGTTTCAGCGTGAGAGTGTGGGATTTACTCACTCTCAGATACAGTGTGTGTGGGGGATTTACTCACTCTCTGACACAATTTGAGTGCGGGATTTACTCACTCTCTGATACAGTATGTGTGTGGGATTTACTCACTCTCTGATACAGTATGTGTGTGGGATTTACTCACTCTCTGATACAGTGTGTGAGTGGGGGATTTACTCACTCTCTGATACAGTGTGTGAGTGGGGGATTTACTCACTCTCTGATACAGTTTGAGAGTGTAGGATTTACTCACACTCTGATACAGTGTGTGAGTGTGGGATTTCCTCACTCTCTGATACAGTGTGTGAGTGTGGGATTTACTCACTCTGATACAGTGTGTGAGTGTGGGATTTCCTCACTCTCTGACAGTGTGAGTGTGGGATTTACTCACTCTCTGATACAGTGTGAGAGTGCGGGATTTACTCACTCTGATACAGTGTGTGAGTGTGGGATTTCCTCACTCTCTGACAGTGTGAGTGTGGGATTTACTCACTCTCTGATACAGTGTGTGAGTGTGGGATTTACTCACTCTCTGATACAGTCTGTGAGTGTGGGATTTACTCACTCTCTGATACAGTGTGTGAGTGTGGGATTTCCTCACTCTCTGATACAGTGTGTGAGTGTGGGATTTACTCACTCTCTGATAGTGTGTGAGTGTGGGATTTACTCACTCTCTGATACAGTGTGTGAGTGTGGGATTTACTCACTCTCTGATACAGTGTGTGAGTGTGGGATTTACTCACTCTCTGATACAGTCTGTGAGTGTGGGATTTACTCACTCTCTGATACAGTGTGTGAGTGTGGGATTTCCTCACTCTCTGATACAGTGTGTGAGTGTGGGATTTACTCACTCTCTGATACAGTGTGTGTGGGGGATTTCCTCACTCTCTGATACAGCGTGTGAGTGTGGGATTTACTCACTCTCTGATACAGTGTGTGAGTGTGGGATTTACTCACTCTCTGATACAGTGTGTGAGTGTGGGATTTACTCACTCTCTGATACAGTGTGTGAGTGTGGGATTTACTCACTCTCTGATACAGTGTGTGAGTGTGGGATTTACTCACTTTCTGATACAGTGTGTGAGTGTGGGATTTACTAACTCTCTGATACAGTGTGTGAGTGTGGGATTTACTCACTCTGATACAGTGTGTGAGTGTGGGATTTACTCAATCTCTGATACAGTGTGTGAGTGTGGGATTTACTCACTCTCTGATACAGTGTGTGAGTTTGGGATTTACTCACTCTCTGATACAGTGTGTGTGTTTGGGATTTACTCACTCTGATACAGTGTGTGAGTGTGGGATTTACTCACTCTCTGATACAGTGTGTGAGTGTGGGATTTACTCACTCTCTGATACAGTGTGTGAGTTTGGGATTTACTCACTCTGATACAGTGTGTGAGTGTGGGATTTACTCAATCTCTGATACAGTGTGTGAGTGTGGGATTTACTCACTCTCTGATACAGTGTGTGAGTTTGGGATTTACTCACTCTCTGATACAGTGTGTGTGTGTGGGATTTACTCACTCTCTGATACAGTGTGTGTGGGGAATTTACTCACTGTGATACAGTGTGTGAGTGGGATTTACTCATTCTCTGATACAGTGTGGGAGTGTGGAATTTACTCACTCCCTGATACAGTGTGAGAGTGTGGGATTTACTCACTCTCTGATACAGTGTGTGAGTGGGATTTACTCACTCTCTGATGCAGTGTGTTAGTGGGGGATTTACTCACTCACTGATACAGTGTGTGAGTGTGGGATTTACTCACTCCCTGATCCAGTGTGAGAGTGTGGGATTTACTCACTCTCTGATACAGTGTGTGAGTGGGATTTACTCACTCTGTGTAAAGTGTGTGAGTGTGAGATTTACTCACTCTCTGTTTCAGCGTGAGAGTGTGGGATTTACTCACTCTCAGATACAGTGTGTGTGGGGGATTTACTCACTCTCTGACACAATTTGAGTGCGGGATTTACTCACTCTCTGATACAGTATGTGTGTGGGATTTACTCACTCTCTGATACAGTATGTGTGTGGGATTTACTCACTCTCTGATACAGTGTGTGAGTGGGGGATTTACTCACTCTCTGATACAGTGTGTGAGTGTGGGATTTACTCACTCTCTGATACAGTTTGAGAGTGTAGGATTTACTCACACTCTGATACAGTGTGTGAGTGTGGGATTTCCTCACTCTCTGATACAGTGTGTGAGTGTGGGATTTACTCACTCTGATACAGTGTGTGAGTGTGGGATTTCCTCACTCTCTGACAGTGTGAGTGTGGGATTTACTCACTCTCTGATACAGTGTGAGAGTGCGGGATTTACTCACTCTGATACAGTGTGTGAGTGTGGGATTTCCTCACTCTCTGACAGTGTGAGTGTGGAATTTACTCACTCTCTGATACAGTGTGTGAGTGTGGGATTTCCTCACTCTCTGATACAGTGTGTGAGTGTGGGATTTACTCACTCTCTGATACAGTGTGTGTGGGGGATTTCCTCACTCTCTGATACAGCGTGTGAGTGTGGGATTTACTCACTCTCTGATACAGTGTGTGAGTGTGGGATTTACTCACTCTCTGATACAGTGTGTGAGTGTGGGATTTACTCACTCTCTGATACAGTGTGTGAGTGTGGGATTTACTCACTCTCTGATACAGTGTGTGAGTGTGGGATTTACTCACTTTCTGATACAGTGTGTGAGTGTGGGATTTACTAACTCTCTGATACAGTGTGTGAGTGTGGGATTTACTCACTCTGATACAGTGTGTGAGTGTGGGATTTACTCAATCTCTGATACAGTGTGTGAGTGTGGGATTTACTCACTCTCTGATACAGTGTGTGAGTTTGGGATTTACTCACTCTCTGATACAGTGTGTGTGTTTGGGATTTACTCACTCTGATACAGTGTGTGAGTGTGGGATTTACTCACTCTCTGATACAGTGTGTGAGTGTGGGATTTACTCACTCTCTGATACAGTGTGTGAGTGTGGGATTTACTCACTCTGATACAGTGTGTGAGTGTCTGATTTACTCAATCTCTGATACAGTGTGTGAGTGTGGGATTTACTCACTCTCTGATACAGTGTGTGAGTTTGGGATTTACTCACTCTCTGATACAGTGTGTGAGTGTGGGATTTACTCACTCTGATACAGTGTGTGAGTGTGGGATTTACTCAATCTCTGATACAGTGTGTGAGTGTGGGATTTACTCACTCTCTGATACAGTGTGTGAGTTTGGGATTTACTCACTCTCTGATACAGTGTGTGAGTGTGGGATTTATTCACTCTCAGATACAGTGTGTGAGTGTGGGATTTACTCACTCTCTGATACATTGTGAGTGTTGGATTTACTCACTCTCTGATACAGTGTGTGAGTGTGGGATTTACTCACTCTCTGATACAGTGTGTGAGTGTGTGATTTACTCACTCTCTGATACAGTGTGTGAGTGTGGGATTTACTCACTCTGATACAGTGTGTGAGTGTGTGATTTACTCACTCTCTGATACAGTGTGTGAGTGTGGGATTTACTCACTCTCTGATACAGTGTGTGAGTGTGGGATTTACTCACTCTCTGATACAGTGTGTGAGTGTGGGATTTACTCATTCTCTGATACAGTGTGTGAGTGTGGGATTTACTCACCCTGATACAGTGTGTGAGTGTGGGATTTACTCACTCTCTGATACAGTGTGTGAGTGTGGGATTTACTCACTCTGATACAGTGTGTGAGTGTGGGATTTACTCACTCTCTGATACAGTGTGTGAGTGTGGGATTTACTCACTCTCTGATACAGTGTGTGAGTGTGGGATTTACTCACTCTCTGACACAGTGTGTGAGTGTGGGATTTACTCACTCTCTGATACAGTGTGAGTGTGGGATTTACTCACTCTCTGATACAGTGTGTGAGTGTGGGATTTACTCACTCTTTGATACAGTGTGTGAGTGTGGGATTTACTCACTCCCTGATACAGTGTGTGAGTGTGGGATTTACTCACTCTCTGACAGTGTGAGTGTGGGATTTACTCACTCTCTGATACAGTGTGTGAGTGTGGGATTTACTCACTCTCTGATACAGTGTGTGAGTGTGGGATTTACTCTCTCTGATACAGTGTGTGAGTGTGAGATTTACTCACTCTCTGATACAGTGTGTGAGTGTGTGGGATTTACTCACTCTCTGATACAGTGTGTGAGTGTGGGATTTACTCACTCTGATACAGTGTGTGAGTGTGGGATTTACTCACTCTCTGATACAGTGTGTGAGTGTGGGATTTACTCACTCTGATACAGTGTGTGAGTGTGGGATTTACTCTCTCTGATACAGTGTGTGAGTGTGGGATTTACTCACTCTCTGACACAGTGTGTGAGTGTGGGATTTACTCACTCTCTGATACAGTGTGTGAGTGTGGGATTTACTCACTCTCTGATACAGTGTGAGTGTGGGATTTACTCTCTCTGATACAGTGTGTGAGTGTGGGATTTACTCACTCTCTGATACAGTGTGTGAGTGTGGGATTTACTCACTCTCTGATACAGTGTGAGAGTGTGGGATTTACTCACTCTCTGATACAGTGTGTGAGTGTGGGATTTACTCACTCTCTGATACAGTGTGTGAGTGTGGGATTTACTCACTGTGATACAGTGTGTGTGTGGGATTTACTCACTCTCTGATACAGTGTGTGTGTGGGGGATTTACTCACTCTCTGATACAGTGTGTGAGTGTGGGATTTACTCACTCTCTGATACAGTGTGTGAGTGTGGGATTTACTCACTCTCTGATACAGTGTGTGAGTGGGATTTACTCACTCTCTGATGCAGTGTGTTAGTGGGGGATTTACTCACTCACTGATACAGTGTGTGAGTGTGGGATTTACTCACTCCCTGATCCAGTGTGAGAGTGTGGGATTTACTCACTCTCTGATACAGTGTGTGAGTGGGATTTACTCACTCTGTGTAAAGTGTGTGAGTGTGAGATTTACTCACTCTCTGATACAGTGTGAGAGTGTAGGATTTACTCACTCTCTGATACAGTGTGTGTGGGGGATTTCCTCACTCTCTGACAGTGTGAGTGTGGGATTTACTCACTCTCTGATACAGTGTGTGAGTGTGGGATTTACTCACTCTCTGATACAGTCTGTGAGTGTGGGATTTACTCACTCTCTGATACAGTGTGTGAGTGTGGGATTTCCTCACTCTCTGATACAGTGTGTGAGTGTGGGATTTACTCACTCTCTGATAGTGTGTGAGTGTGGGATTTACTCACTCTCTGATACAGTGTGTGAGTGTGGGATTTACTCACTCTCTGATACAGTGTGTGAGTGTGGGATTTACTCACTCTCTGATACAGTCTGTGAGTGTGGGATTTACTCACTCTCTGATACAGTGTGTGTGGGGGATTTCCTCACTCTCTGATACAGCGTGTGAGTGTGGGATTTACTCACTCTCTGATACAGTGTGTGAGTGTGGGATTTACTCACTCTCTGATACAGTGTGTGTGGGGGATTTCCTCACTCTCTGATACAGCGTGTGAGTGTGGGATTTACTCACTCTCTGATACAGTGTGTGAGTGTGGGATTTACTCACTCTCTGATACAGTGTGTGAGTGTGGGATTTACTCACTCTCTGATACAGTGTGTGAGTGTGGGATTTACTCACTCTCTGATACAGTGTGTGAGTGTGGGATTTACTCACTTTCTGATACAGTGTGTGAGTGTGGGATTTACTAACTCTCTGATACAGTGTGTGAGTGTGGGATTTACTCACTCTGATACAGTGTGTGAGTGTGGGATTTACTCAATCTCTGATACAGTGTGTGAGTGTGGGACTTACTCACTCTCTGATACAGTGTGTGAGTTTGGGATTTACTCACTCTCTGATACAGTGTGTGTGTTTGGGATTTACTCACTCTGATACAGTGTGTGAGTGTGGGATTTACTCACTCTCTGATACAGTGTGTGAGTGTGGGATTTACTCACTCTCTGATACAGTGTGTGAGTGTGGGATTTACTCACTCTGATACAGTGTGTGAGTGTGGGATTTACTCAATCTCTGATACAGTGTGTGAGTGTGGGATTTACTCACTCTCTGATACAGTGTGTGAGTTTGGGATTTACTCACTCTCTGATACAGTGTGTGAGTGTGGGATTTACTCACTCTCTGATACAGTGTGTGAGTGTGGGATTTACTCAATCTCTGATACAGTGTGTGAGTGTGGGATTTACTCACTCTCTGATACAGTGTGTGAGTTTGGGATTTACTCACTCTCTGATACAGTGTGTGCGTGTGGGATTTATTCACTCTCAGATACAGTGTGTGAGTGTGGGATTTACTCACTCTCTGATACAGTGTGAGTGTTGGATTTACTCACTCTCTGATACAGTGTGTGAGTGTGGGATTTACTCACTCTCTGATACAGTGTGTGAGTGTGTGATTTACTCACTCTCTGATACAGTGTGTGAGTGTGGGATTTACTCACTCTGATACAGTGTGTGAGTGTGTGATTTACTCACTCTCTGATACAGTGTGTGAGTGTGGGATTTACTCACTCTCTGATACAGTGTGTGAGTGTGGGATTTACTCACTCTCTGATACAGTGTGTGAGTGTGGGATTTACTCATTCTCTGATACAGTGTGTGAGTGTGGGATTTACTCACCCTGATACAGTGTGTGAGTGTGGGATTTACTCACTCTCTGATACAGTGTGTGAGTGTGGGATTTACTCACTCTGATACAGTGTGTGAGTGTGGGATTTACTCACTCTCTGATACAGTGTGTGAGTGTGGGATTTACTCACTCTCTGATACAGTGTGTGAGTGTGGGATTTACTCACTCTCTGACACAGTGTGTGAGTGTGGGATTTACTCACTCTCTGATACAGTGTGAGTGTGGGATTTACTCACTCTCTGATACAGTGTGTGAGTGTGGGATTTACTCACTCTTTGATACAGTGTGTGAGTGTGGGATTTACTCACTCTCTGAAACAGTGTGTGAGTGTGGGATTTACTCACTCTCTGACAGTGTGAGTGTGGGATTTACTCACTCTCTGATACAGTGTGTGAGTGTGGGATTTACTCACTCTCTGATACAGTGTGTGAGTGTGGGATTTACTCTCTCTGATACAGTGTGTGAGTGTGAGATTTACTCACTCTCTGATACAGTGTGTGAGTGTGTGGGATTTACTCACTCTCTGATACAGTGTGTGAGTGTGGGATTTACTCACTCTGATACAGTGTGTGAGTGTGGGATTTACTCACTCTCTGATACAGTGTGTGAGTGTGGGATTTACTCACTCTGATACAGTGTGTGAGTGTGGGATTTACTCTCTCTGATACAGTGTGTGAGTGTGGGATTTACTCACTCTCTGACACAGTGTGTGAGTGTGGGATTTACTCACTCTCTGATACAGTGTGTGAGTGTGGGATTTACTCACTCTCTGATACAGTGTGAGTGTGGGATTTACTCTCTCTGATACAGTGTGTGAGTGTGGGATTTACTCACTCTCTGATACAGTGTGAGAGTGTGGGATTTACTCACTCTCTGATACAGTGTGTGAGTGTGGGATTTACTCACTCTCTGATACAGTGTGTGAGTGTGGGATTTACTCACTGTGATACAGTGTGTGTGTGTGGGATTTACTCACTCTCTGATACAGTGTGTGTGTGGGGGATTTACTCACTCTCTGATACAGTGTGTGAGTGTGGGATTTACTCACTCTCTGATACAGTGTGTGAGTGTGGGATTTACTCACTCTCTGATACAGTGTGTGAGTGTGGGATTTACTCACTCTCTGATACAGTGTGAGAGTGTGGGATTTACTCACTCTCTGATACAGTGTGTGAGTGTGGGATTTACTCACTCTCTGATACAGTGTGTGAGTGTGGGATTTACTCACTGTGATACAGTGTGTGTGTGTGGGATTTACTCACTCTCTGATACAGTGTGTGTGTGGGGGATTTACTCACTCTCTGATACAGTGTGAGTGTGGGATTTACTCACTCTCTGATACAGTGTGACTGTGGTTGTATTACTCTAGCTGTGGCCTAACCAACGTTTTACAGTTCCAGCAGAACCTGCCTCTTCTTAACTCTGTGCCTCGGCTAATATAGACTGTGGTACCATAGGCCTGGCATTTTTAAGCTCAGTGTCGTGTCTTGTGGGTGGATCTCGGGAAGGTTCCAGGATGGTGGCGGTAATCCAGATTGCAGGAGGAATGGCCAATGGTCACGACCAGCTTTTAAAAGTGCCGGCAGTGATGGCCTTTTTAAGATTAACGGCCATCCCGCGCATGCCGGCCTTATCAAGTTGTGCGCAAGGTGGACAGGCTCCTCCTGATGTCAGTGCACAGTCCCAGGCCAGTTATTTTCAGCAAATTCTGGAGTCCTCCCACCGGAGGCGGCGCCAGAGAGCAGGTCACACGCCCCGTACGCTGACATCACGTGTTCTGGGCGCGAGTGAGATTCCTCCATTTTGCAGCTGCCAGCAGTGCTGTAGTGAACTCCAGGGCCTCTGGTGAACAACCCATGAAGAAGCTGAAAACAGGAACAAAGCAGCACAATGATGAGTATTTGAGGGATGGGTTTATAAATTGTGCCACTGCAATCAGGAGTCAAATTTCATGGGTGTTACATGTAGGGAATTACTGGCAAATGAAAGTTTAAACCTCAAATTGTCAAAGACATTTGAAGAGTAAGCAGGGCGAGTTCCAGGACAAACCTCTGTAATTTTTGTCAACGGATGCAGTGAATCTTAAATCACCAGCTGGAGTCATTATCAGAAATGTAACATTGAATAACAAAGCAAGTGAGATCGTGGGGACCGAGCAGGCCCACCTGTCACATTAAAGGCAAGTGAAAATGGTGGGTCGCGAAGATCAGCCGGCGATGGTCGCAAAGGCCGCCCAGCGAGGGTCCCGAAGGATGGCAGGTTGGTAAAAATGGGACCCTGGTTAAAAAGTTTGATCCACACTGCCATAGGCTTCCTTAACCATTGTATCCAGCTGCTCTGCTACCTTAAGGTACTGGTGTACATGCACACCAAGATCCCTCCGGTCCTTCGTGCCTCCCAGCGTCCTGCCATTTATCATGTATTCTCTTGTCTTGT
This sequence comes from Scyliorhinus torazame, assembly GCF_047496885.1. Classification (NCBI taxonomy): domain Eukaryota; kingdom Metazoa; phylum Chordata; class Chondrichthyes; order Carcharhiniformes; family Scyliorhinidae; genus Scyliorhinus; species Scyliorhinus torazame. Next base: position 40,578,714 of record NC_092730.1, read on the forward strand.
TTGTCCTGCCCAAGTGCATCTCTTCCAGATTGAATTCAGTTTGCCACTGATCAGTCCATCTGTGTCCTCCTGTATTCGGAGGCTATCCTCCTCAATATTTACCACCCCACCAAATTTCATATTAGCAGCAAACTTACTGATCAACCCTCCTATATTCATATCTAAAACATTTGTATCAACCACAAACAGCAAGGGCCTCAACACTGATCCCTGTGGGAAACCACTGGACACGATCTTCCAATCAGAGGCTAGGGGCTGGTTTAGCACAGTGGACAAAACAGCTGGCATGTAATGCAGAACAATGCCAGCAGCGCGTGTTCAATTCCCGTACCGGCCTCCCCGAACTGGTGCCGGAATGTGGCGACTTGGTGCTTTTCACAGTAACTTCATTGAAGCCTACTTGTGACAATAAGCGATTATTATTATTATTAGAAAGACACTCCTCCACCAACAGCCTCTGCTTCCTGCCACTCAGCAATTTTGGATCCAATTTGCCAAATGTCCTTCGGTCCCTTGGGCATGTGTCTTCACATCAGTCTCCCATGTGGGACCTGATGAAAAGCCTTGCTGAAGTCCAAGTAGATTACGTCAAATGCATTTCACTCATCTACACACCTGTTCATCTCTTCGAAAAATTCAATCAAGTTGGTCAGACATGTCCTCCCCTGAACCAAACCACGCTGACCTTTTAATCTCTGCCTCTACAAATGCAGATTAATTCTGTGTCTCAGATTTGCTTCCAATAGTTTCCCCACCACACAGGTTAGACTGACTGGCCTGTAGTTTCCTGGTTTATCCTTTCCTCTCTTCGTCAATAATGGTACCACATTGGCGATCCTGCAGTCCGCCAGCGCCTCTCCTGTGGCCAGAGAGGAATTGAAAATTATTGCTAGTGTCCCTGCTATTTCCTCGCTTGTCTCACTCATCAGCCTGGGACACATTTCATCTGGCCCTGGAGCTTTGTCTACTTTGCAGCCTCCCACTCAGAACCTCCTCTCTGTCTATATTAATCTCTTTAGTTTTATTACAATCCTTCTCCCTGATTTCTATACCCACACTGTCCTTCTCACTGGTAAACACTGACACAAAGTACCCATTGAGAACCCCACCTACATCCCCCGGCTCCACACACAAGTTACCACTGTGATCCGTCATGGGCCTTACTCTGCCCCAAGTTATTATTTTACCCTTAATGTACTTGTAGAACAACTTAACAACTTTATTTTACCTGCCAGTATCCTTTCAGTATCTGGTGTGACCGCATTTGGAGTATTGCGTGCAATTCTGGTCGCCGCATTATAGGAAGGATGTGGAAGCATTGGAAAGGGTGCAGAGGAGATTCACCAGAATGTTGCCTGGTATGGAGGGACGATCTTTTGAGGAAAGGCTGAGGGACTTGAGGCTGTTTTCGTTAGAGAGAAGGTTAAGAGGTGACTTAATTGAGGCATACAATAGGGCAGCACAGTGGCGCAGTGGGTTAGCCCTGCTGCCTCACGGCGCTGAGGTCCCAGGTTCAATCCTGGCTCTGGGTCATTGTCCGTGTGGAGTTTGCACATTCTCCCCATGTTTGCGTGGGTTTCGCCCCCACAACCCAAAGATGTGCAGGTTAGGTGGATTGGCCCCACCAAATTTCCCCTTAATTGGAAAAAATGAATAGGGTACACTTAAAAATAAAAAAAAAATTGAGGCATACAAGATGATCAGAGGATGGACAGTGAGAGCCTTTTTCCTTGGATGGTGATGTCTAGCACGAGGGGACTTAGATTTAAATTGAGGGGAGATAGATATAGGACAGATGTCAGAGGTAGGTTCTTTACTCGGAGAGTAGTAAGGGTGTGGAATGCCCTGCCTGCAACAGTAGTGGACTCGCCAACACTAAGGGCATTCAAATGGTCATTGGATAGACATATGGACGATAAGGGAATAGTGTAGATGGGCTTTAGAGTGCTTTCACAGGTCGGCACAACATCGAGGGCCGAAGGGCCTGTACTGCGCTGTAATGTTCGATGTTCATGTCTCCTTTTTATTCTCCTCATTTCCGTTTTAAGTCCCCTCTTGCACATTCTGTACACCTCTAGCACTTCTGCTGTTTTGAGCCCATGATATCTGCCACAAACCTCCCCTTTTCTACTTATCCAACGCTGTATATCCCTCAATATACATGGTTGACTGGATTTGTTGGTCCCACCCTTTTCTTGATTGGTACATGTTGGCCTCTCCCTATTTCCTTGTTGAATGTGTTCCACTGTTCTGTCACAGATTTACCTAAAGGTGTCTGCTCCCTATCAACTCTGGCCAGATCATATCTGATCTTATTAAAATCAGCCTTCCTCCACTCGTGAACTTTGATCTCAGGTCCATCCATCTCCTTTTCAAGAACTATCTTGAATCTAATGAAGTTATGATCACTGTCTGCAAAATGCTCCCCCAGAGATACTTCAACCACATGTCCAGCTTCGTTACTGAAAGTGAAGCCCACGACCGCTCCTCTCTTGTCTGTCCTTCTACGTACTGGCTTAAAAAGTTCGCATGGATGCATTTTAAGAATTACGCTCGCTCTAAACCGTTCACACTATGACTATCCCAGTTCATATTGAGGAAGTTGAGATCCCCCACTGTTCCCACTATCACACCCCTATTACCTTTCCACTTCTCTGAAATTTGCCTCCATATTCACTCTTCTTTTTCTCTCGGATGGTTAGGGGGCAAATGGAACACTCCAGCAATGTGATTGCTCCTTTTTGGTTTTTAAGTTCTACCCATTTGGCTTCAGTATAGTTCTAATATCTGGGCCCCGCAAGGCTGCCTACTTAGCCCCTTGTACACACATGACTGCGTGGCAAAATTTGGTTCCAACCCCATCTACAGGTTTGCTGACGATACGATCATAGTGGGCTGGATCGCGAAAAATGACGAGTCAGAATACAGGAGGGAGATCGTGAACCTAGTGGAGTGGTGTAGCGACAACAACCTCTCCCTCAATGCCAGCAAATCTAAAGAGCCGGTCATTGACTTCAGAAAGCTAAGAACTGGACACACCACTGTCAGCATCTATGAGGCCGAGGTGGAGATTGTTAGCAGTTTCAAATTCCTCATGGTTCACATCTCCAAAAATCTGTCCTGGTCCACCCACATCGACGCTACCACCAAGAAATCTCAACAGGGCCTTTACTTCCTCAGCAAACTAAGGAAATTCGGCATGTCCACATTAACTCTTACCAACTTTTACAGATGCACCATAGAAAGCATCCTAGCTGCTGCATCACGGCCTGGTATGGCAACCGCTCGGCCCAAACCCGCAAGACACTTCAGAGAGTCGTGAACACAGCCCAGTCCATCACACGAACCTGCCTCCCATCCGTTGACTCCATCTACACCTCCCGCTGCCTGGGGAAAGCGGCAAGCACAATCAAAGACCCCTCCCACCCGGCTGACTCACTCTTCCAACTTCTTCCATTGGGCAGGAGATACAAAAGTCTGGGAACACGCACAAACAAACTCAAAAACAGCTTCTTCCCCACTGTTACCGGACTCCTAAACGAGCCTCTTATGGACTGACCTCATGAACACTACACCCTGTATGCTTCACCCAATGCCGGTGTCTAAGTAGTTACATTGTGTTCCTTTTGTTGCCCTATTATGTATTATCCTTTATTTCCTTTTCTTTTCATGTACTTGATGATCTGTTGAGCTGCTCGCAGAAAAATATTTTTCACTGTACCTCGGTACACGTGACAATGAACAAAATCCAATCCAGTTGAAGAGCTTTCTAAGATGTCATCTCTCCTTACTGCTGTAATTCATTCTCTGATCAAAATTGTGACACCCCCTCCTCTTTTACCTCCTGCCCTATCTCTCCTGGAGATCCTGTATCCTGGAATATTGAGATCCCAATCCTTCCCTTCTCCCAACCGTGATTCAGTGACAGCAAATACATCATAACCCCATGTTCTCACTTCATCTGCCTTGTTCGTCTAACTCGCAATCTCGCTGTGATATAGAACGCATACTCACTGTTTACTGCTAAGTTAGTGTGTGTGAGTTTTATCCTCAATGTCCCTGTGATATATAATGCATATTTTACTGCTTCGTGCTCAGTTACTGGTGTGTCAGAGTGAGAGAATGTGAGTGTGTGTGCGTGTGTTTTATTTTCAATATCACTCTATGATATATAACACATATTTTACAGCTTACTGATCAGTTATTGATGAGTGAGTGTGTGTTCGTGTGTGTGAGTGACCGCATTAATGTGTGTGAAATGTGTATTACCCTCACTGTCTCTCTTTGATACAGAACACATATTTTACTGCTTACTGCGAAGGTACTGGAGAGTGTGTGTGAGAGAGAGGGCATGAGAGCGAGTGCATGCGTGAGAGAGAGCGAGTGCATATGTGTGAGAGCGAGTGCATATGTGTGAGAGCGAGTGCATATGTGTGAGAGCGAGTGCATATGTGTGAGAGCGAGTGCATATGTGTGAGAGCGAGTGCATATGTGTGAGAGCGAGTGCATATGTGTGAGAGCGAGTGCATATGTGTGAGAGCGAGTGCATATGTGTGAGAGCGAGTGCATATGTGTGAGAGCGAGTGCATATGTGTGAGAGCGAGTGCATATGTGTGAGAGCGAGTGCATATGTGTGAGAGCGAGTGCATATGTGTGAGAGCGAGTGCATATGTGTGAGAGCGAGTGCATGTGTGTGAGAGCGAGTGCATGTGTGTGAGAGCGAGTGCATGTGTGTGAGAGCGAGTGCATATGTGAGAGAGCGAGCGCCTGTGAGAGAGCGCCTGTGAGAGAGCGCCTGTGAGAGAGCGCCTGTGAGAGAGCGCCTGTGAGAGAGCGCCTGTGAGAGAGCGCCTGTGAGAGAGCGCCTGTGAGAGAGCGCCTGTGAGAGAGCGCCTGTGAGAGAGCGCCTGTGAGAGAGCGCCTGTGAGAGTGCGCCTGTGAGAGTGCGCCTGTGTGAGAGAGCGCGTGTGTGAGAGCGCGCGTGTGAGAGAGCGCGCGTGTGAGAGAGCGCGCGTGTGACAGAGCGCGCGTGTGACAGAGCGCGCGTGTGACAGAGCGCGCGTGTGACAGAGCGCGCGTGTGACAGAGCGCGCGTGTGACAGAGCGCGCGTGAGAGAGAGCGCGTGTGTGAGAGAGCGCGTGTGTGAGAGAGCGCGTGTGTGAGAGAGCGCGTGTGTGAGAGAGCGCGTGTGTGAGAGAGCGCGTGTGTGAGAGAGCGTGTGTGAGAAGAGCGTGTGTGAGAGAGTGTGCGTGTGAGGCATGTGTGTGTATGAGCATGTTTGCATTTTACTCTCTTTATCTCTCTTTGATGTATTACACATATTTTACTGTTCCTGCCCAGTTACTGGTGTGTGTGAGAGAGAGTGTGAGCGTGTGTTTTACCACCATTGTCTCTATGATAGATGATGCATATTTTACTGCTTTTTACTCAGTAACTGTTGTGTCAGAGAGTGTGAGTATCAGAAAGTGTGTGAATATGAAAGAGTGCGAGTGTGCGAGGGAGCGTGTGCAAGTGAGTGTGTCAGTCTGTGTGAGGGAGTGTGAGAAATAGTATGTAGGAGTGTGTGTGTGGGGAGAGAGTGTGTGTTTTACCTTCATTGTCTCTCTGTGATATATAACATATTTTACTGCTCAGTCACAGGTGTGTGAGTGTTTTATCCTCACTGTCTGTCTATCAGAAATAACATATTTCACTGCTTACTGCTCAGTAACTGGTGTGTGTGTGAGAGAGAGTGTGGGGAGAGCGCGTGTGAGCGTGTTTTGCACCCTCACTGTCCCTCTGTGAAAATAGCAAGAAGTCTTGCTGGAGAGGGATAGGGCCATACGGCAGGGCAAGGTTTATAATTGGGGGAGGGGGGAACTTCCGGTTGCAGCTATGCGGAGCTAAGTCGCACATTCGGCGGCTCCCGCAAAAACTGACTTTTTGGCTCTTTTCAGGGCCCCCAACAGCACTTTTTCGACGTTTCCCGGTGTGGGAAGGAGTCTACAACAGCTCCCCGTCAGTATATGGCTTCAACTAGGAGCGGGGCGACAAAAAAGGTGGTGGTGGACCCGAAGAAGGTGCGAGGGAAGAAGGACAAAATGGCGGCGGGCGGAGACCAGGCAGCGTGGATGCAGTGGGCGGAAGAGCAGCAGGAGGGTATCCAGCGCTGCTTCAGGGAGAATAAAACGGACCTGCGAGAGACGATGAAGGCTTCTATTGATAAGCTGCTGGAGGCACAGATGGCCCAGGGAGTGGCGATCCGCGAGGCTCGACAAAAGATCTCTGACAATGAGGACGAGATCTTAGGCCTGGCGGGAAAGGTGGAGGCGCACGAGGCGCTCCACAAGAAATGGCAGGAGCGGTTCGAGGAGATGGAGAATCGGTCGAGGCGGAAGAATCTGCGGATTCTGGGACTCCCGGAGGGACTGGAGGCGACGGACGTGGGGGCCTATGTGGTCACCATGTTGAACTCACTGATGGGAGCGGGGACCATCCAGGAGCCCCTGGAGCTGGAAGGGGCCCATCGAGTGCTGGCGAGGAGGCCCAAGGCTAACGAGCCTCCGCGGGCGGTGCTGGTGAGGTTCCATCGGTTCGTCGATCGGGAGTGTGTGTTCAGGTGGGCCAAGAAGGAGAGGAGCAGCAGGTGGGAGAACGCGGAGGTTCAGATATATCAGGACTGGAGTGCGGAGGTGGCGAAGAGGAGGGCCGGGTACAATCGAGCGAAGGCGGTGCTGCACAGGAAGGGGGTGAAGTTTGGCATGTTACAGCCGGAGCGACTGTGGGTTACCTACAAGGACCGGCACCACTATTTTGAGTCTCCGGAGGAGGTGTGGGCCTTTGTTCAGGCCGAGAAGTTGGACACAGATTGAGTGTCGGGACGGGCGATTGGGGACTATGGTTGATATGCTATGTTTATTTTTGTTTCGAGGGGGGGGCTTTTGTATTGCTCCGGGTTTCTTTTTCTTTGTGTTTTTCCTCTTTTGGGTCGGAGAAGGTGGCTGGGGCGGGTTGGGCACTGTTTTGGTTGGGTTGCTCGGGGGGGGCTCTTGTAGGTGAGATGGGGCCTTGCGGGGGAGGGGGAGGCCCGAGTCAGGGGTGAGGGGACAGGGCCTGTAAAAGGAGCTGCGTCAGAGGTGGCGGGGCCTGGTAGGTGGAAAGCGCGGGCTTTTTCCCGCGGTGAAGACTGGAGGGGGCGGGGCCGGGGCGGGGAAGTTTCCCGCGCTTAGAACAGAAGGGGGAGGGGGAGAGCCTATGGATGTGGACGGGAGAGGAGGGTGTGCCACACAATGGGAGGAGTCGAAGAAGAGGCGGGAGTGGCCGGGGTCAGCAGGAGTCAGCTGACTTGCGGAAGTGCAATGGGGGGAGTAAATCAGCTAGGCTGGGTCCTAGCTGGGAGAGGGGGGGCGTGGGGTGTTGGGTGGGGGGGAAAATCGAATTGCTGCTGCTATGGTCAAGGAGGAGCTGGAGCGAGCGGGGGGGGGGGGGGCGTCGAGACGGGGGTATGCCGCTGTGGGGAACGGGCCGGGTGTGGGGTGCGGGCGAGTGGCTGGCCGAGGAGGGGTCATGGCTAGTCAGCGGGGGAGGAGGGCGGGTAGCCCCCTGATCCGGCTGATAACCTGGAATGTAAGGGGACTGAATGGGCCGGTTAAGCGGGCCCGCGTGTTCGCTCACCTGAAGAGGCTCAAGGCGGATGTGGTTATGCTTCAGGAGACACACCTGAAGGTGGCAGACCAAGTAAGATTGAGGAAAGGGTGGGTAGGTCAGGTGTTTCACTCGGGGCTGGATGCCAAAAATCGAGGGGTGCGATCTTGGTGGGAAAGAAGGTGTTGTTTGAGGCGTCGAGCATTGTGGCAGATAATGGCGGCAGGTACATAATGGTCAGTGGTAAGTTGAAGGGAGCGAGGGTGGTACTGGTCAATGTGTATGCCCCAAACTGGGACAATGCGGGTTTTATGTGGCGTATGTTGGGTCGGATCCCAGACTTGGAAGTGGGGGGCCTGATAATGGGGGGAGACTTTAACACGGTGCTGGACCCGGCACTGGATCGCTCCAGGTCTAGGACGGGTAGGAAGCCGGCGGTGGCTAGAGTGCTGAGGGGGGTTTATGGACCAGATGGGAGGGGTGGAGCCTTGGGGATTTGCAAGGCCGGGGGCTAGGGAATTTTCATTCTTCTCACATGTCCATAAAGCTTATTCCCGAATCGACTTTTTCATCTTGAGAAGGGCGTTGATAGCGAGAGTAGAGGATACTGAGTATTCGGCAATAGCCATTTCGGACCACGCCCCGCATTGGGTGGACTTGGAGATGGGGGAGGAGAGGGACCAGCGCCCGCTGTGGTGCTTGGAGGTGGGGCTGTTGGCGGACGAGGAGGTGAGCGAGTGGATCCGAGGAAGTATAGAGAGGTACCTGGAGACCAACGCCAACGGGGAGGTCTGAGTGGGGATGGTATGGGAGGCACTGAAGGTGGTGGTGAGGGGAGAGCTGATCTCCATTAGTGCCCACAAGGGCGGAGGGAGTGGGGGGAGAGGCTGGTGGGGGAGATGGTGAAGGTAGACAGGAGGTATGCGGAGGAGCCCGAGGAAGGATTGTTGAGGAAGAGGCGTAGCCTCCAGGCCGAATTCGACCTGGTGACCACCAGGAAGGCGGAGGTGCAGTGGAGGAAGTCCCAGGGGGCGATTTACGAGTATGGGGAAAAGGCAAGCCGGATGCTGGCGCATCAGCTTCAGAAGCGGGACGCAGCTAAGTTAAGGACAGAGTGGGGGGGGGGGGGGGGGGAGTGCAGCTGGCATTAATGGGGTCTTCAGGGACTTCTACGAGGAATTGTACAGATCCGAGCCCCCACGGGAGGAGGGAAGGATGGGCCGCTTCCTGGACCAATTGAGGTTTCCAAAGGTGGAAGAGGGACTGGTGGCGGGATTGGGGGCCCCGATTGGGCTGGAGGAGCTGATCAAAGGCATAGGAAGCATGCAGACGGGGAAGGAACCGGGGCCGGTCGAATTCTGCAAAAAATATATGGACCTGTTTGGCCCGCTGTTAGTTAGGACCTTCTTTGAGGCAAGGGAGGGGGGTGCTTTCTCCCGGGCACTGATCTCCTTGATCCTGAAGCGGGACAAGGATCCCCTGCAGTGTGTGTCTTACAGACCGATTTCCTTGCTAAATGTAGATGCCAAGGTGCTGGCGAAGGTCTTAGCCTTGAGGATTGTGTGCCGCAGATCATCCATGAAGACCAGACGGGGTTTGTGAAGGGGAGGCAGTTGAACGCAAATGTGCGGAGGCTTTTGAACGTTATCATGATGCTGGCGAGGGAGGGGGAGGCAGAGATAGTGGTAGCAATGGACTTTGAGAAAGCCTTCGATAGGGTAGAGTGGGGGTATCTGTGGGAGGTGCTGAAGAGGTTCGGGTTTGGGGAGGGGTTTGTCACGTGTGTTAGGCTGTTGTATGAGGTCCCGATGGCGAGTGTGGCCACAAACAGGAGGAGGTCCGAGTACTTTCGGTTGCACCGAGGGACGAGACAGGGGTGTCCCCTATCCCCCCTGCTCTTCGCACTGGCGATTGAACCCCTGGCTTTGGCACTGAGGGAGTCAAGGAACTGGAGGGGGTTGGTGCGTCGTGGGGAGGAGCATCGGGTGTCACTTTATGCGGACGACCTGCTGCTGTCTGTGGTGGACCCGGTGGGAGGAATGCCGGAGATAATGAGGATTCGTAGGGAATTCAGGGACTTTTCGGGGTACAACCTCAACATGGGGAAGAGCGAGCTGTTCGTAATTCATCCAGGGGACCAGGAGAGGGGGATTGGCGAGCTCCCACTAAAAAAGACGGAGAGGAGCTTCAGGTATCTGGGAGTCCAGGTGGCCAGGAGCTGGGGGGGCCTTGCATAGGCTTAATTTTACAAGGCTGGTGGAGCAAATGGAGGAGGAGTTCAAGAGGTGGGACGCGTTGCCGCTGTCCTTGGCGGGTAGGGTGCAGTCAATCAAAATGACGGTGCTCCCAAGGTTTTTGTTCCTGTTCCAGTGCCTCCCATGTTTATCCCGAAGGCTTTTTTCAGGCGGGTTAACAGGAGTATAATGGGGTTTGTGTGGGCGCGAGAGACTCCGAGGGTGAGAAGGGTGTTCCTGGAGCGGAGGAGAGATAGGGGGGCACTGGTGCTGTCCAACCTCTGTGGATACTACTGGGCCGCCAATGCGACGATGGTGCGCAAGTGGGTGATGGAGGGGGAGGGGGCCGCATGGAAGAGGCTGGAGACGGCATCTTGTGTGGGTACGAGTCTGGGGGCGATGGCAACGGCGCCGCTGCCGCTCCCTCCAAGGAGGTCTACCAAGAGCCCGGTGGTGGTGGCTGCACTCAAAATGTGGGGGCAGTGGAGGCGGCATAGGGGGGAAGTGGGGGCCTCGGCGGGGACCCCATTACGGGGGAACCACCGGTTCGCCCCAAGAAGAACAGGTGGAGGGTTTGCGGGGTGGCACAGGGCAGGGATACGAACGTTGGGGTACCTGTTTGTGGGCGGGAAGTTCGCGAGCCTGGGTGAGCAGGAGGAGAGGTACGGGCTCACCCCGGGGAACATCTTCAGGTACTTACAGGTAAGGGTGTTTGCCAGACGGCAGGTGACGGAATTCCCACGGCTACGGCCACACACAATACAGGACAGGGTGCTCTCGGGGGGGGGGGTGGATGGGAGTGGGGAAGATCTCGGAAACTTACCAGGTGATGCAGGAGGAGGCCTCGGTGGTGGAGGTAAAAGGTAAGTGGGAGGAGTTTGGAGAGGAAATTGAGGAAGGGACATGGGCAGACGCCCTGGGGAGGGTGAACTGTTCCTCATCGTGTGCGAGGCTTAGCCTCATACAGTTTAAGGTGCTGCACAGGGCACACACACCGGGACAAGGATGAGTCGGTTTTTTTGGGGGGGAGGACAGGTGTGTTAGGTGCTCAGGGAGCCCAGCAAACCACACCCATATGTTCTGGGCATGCCCAGTGCTGGAGGAATTTTGGAAGGGTGTAGCAAGGACGGTGTCGAGGGTGGTAGGATCCAGGGTCAAGCCGGGCTGGGGCTCACAATATTTGGGGTGGCAGAGGAGCCGGGAATGCAGGAGGAGAAAGAGGCCGGAATTCTGGCCTTTGCGTCCCTGGTAGCCCGGCGGAGGATTCTTCTTCAGTGGAAGGATGCGAGGCTGCCAAGCGTGGAATCCTGGATCGACGATATGGCGGGGTTTATTAAGTTGGAGAGGGTGAAATTCGCCTTGAGAGGGTCGGTACAAGGGTTCTTTAGGTGGCGGCAACCGTTCTTAGACTTGCTGGCAGAGCGGGAGACATTGGTCAATGGCAGCAGCAACTCGCGGGGGGCACTTTATTTTTTTGTTTTTGTTATTTACACTGGAGGGTCTGAGGGGTTGTATATACTTGTTGTATTAAGTCGGGGTGTTAATGTTAATTTATTATTTATGTACAGGGGGGAGGGGGATATGGAGGGTTGTTTTTCTGGACTGTGTTTTGTACTTAACCCTGGTGGGTTTCTTTTTCATTTTGTTGTTGATATTTTATGAAAACCTTGAATAAAAATTTTTAAAAGTAAAATAAAATAATTGTGGGAGGGTTAATGATGATGCGATTAGGCAAGAATTAGGAAGCATAAGATGGGAACAGAAACTGTCAGGGAAAAGCACAAATGAAAAGTGGAGCTTGGTCAAGGAACAAATACTGCGTGTCCTTGATAGGTATGTCCCTGTCTGGCAGGGAGCAAATGGCCATGTGAGGGGACCATGGTTCACAAAAGAGGTTGAATGTCTTGTCAAGAGGAAAAAGGAAGCGTATGTAAGGATGAGAAAACAAGGTTCAGTAGGGTCGCTTGAGGGTTAGAAGGTAGCAAGGAATGAACTTAAAAAAGGACTTAGGAGAGCTAGGAGGGGGCATGAGAAGTCCTTGGCGGGTCGGATCAAGGAAAAGCAAAAGGCTTTTTACTCTTATGTGAGAAATAAAAGAATGACCAGGGTCAGGTTAGGGCTGGTCAAGGACAGTAGTGGGAACTTCTGTGTGGCATCAGAAGAGATAGGAGAGGCGTTGAATGAATACTTTTCTTCAGTATTCATCGAAGAGAGGGGCTATGCTATTTGTGATTTTTATCAATGACTTGGAGGAGGGGGCTGAAGGGTGGGTCAGTAAATTTGCTGATGACACCAAGATTGGTGGAGTAGTGGATGAGGTGGTGGGCTGTTGTAGGCTGCAAAGAGACATTGATATGATGCAGAGCTGGGCCGAAAAATGGCAGATGGAGTTTAACCCCTGCTAAGTGCGAGGTGATTCATTTTGGTCGGACAAATTTGAATGCGGATTACAGGGTCAACGGCAGGGTGCAGAGGAATGTGGAGGAACAGAGAGATCTTGGGGTTCACGTCCACAGATCTCTGAAGGTTGCCACTCAAGTGGACAGAGCCGTGAAGAAGACCTATAGTGTGTTCGTGTTTATTAACAGGGGCTTGAGTTTAAGAGCCGTGGGGTTATGCTGCAATTTACACGACCCTGATGAGACCACATTTGGAGTATTGTATGCAGTTCTGGTCACCTCATTATAGGAAGGATGGGGAAGCATTGGAAAGGGTGCAGAGGAGATTTACCAGGATACTGCCTGGATTGGAGGGTAGGTCTTATGAGGAAAGGTTGATGGAGCTAAAGCTTTTCTCATAGGAGCGAAGGAGGATGAGAGGCGACTTAATAGAGGGTTGTAAGATGATGAGGGGGATAGATAGAGCGGACGTTCAGAGACTATTTCCTCGGGAGGATGTAGCTGTTACAAGGGGGCATAACTATAAGGTTTGGGTTGGGAGATATAGGAGGGATGTCCGAGGTAATTTCTTTACTCAGAGAGTGGTTAGGGTGTGGAATGGACTGCCTGCTGTGATAGTGGAGTCGGACACTTCAGGAACTTTCAAGCGGTTATTGGATAGGCACATGGAGCACACCAGAATGACAGGGAGTGGGATAGTTTGATCTTGGTTTCGGACAAAGCCCGGCACAACATCGAGGGCCGAAGGGCCTGTTCTGTGCTGTACTGTTCTATGTTTTAACAACACCAGGTTCAAGTCCCACAGGTGGTGCTTCGAAACAAACCTTTTGGACTTTAACCTGGTGTTGTAAGACTTCTTACTGTGCTCACCATAGTCCAACGGTGGCATCTCCACATCATCTCTGTGATATATAACATATTTTACTGCTCAGTAACAGGTGTTGGAGAGTGTGCGAGTGTATGTTTTATCCTCACTGTCTGTCTATCATATACAACATATTTTGCTGCTCCCTGCTCAGTTGCTGGAGGGTGTGAGTATGTGAGAGTGGCGAGAGTGTGTTTTACCCTCACCGTCCCCCTGAGACATACAATGCATATTTAACTGCTTACTGCTCAGTGTCTGGTGTGTGTGAGAGATAGTGCCTGTATGAGAGTGTGAAGGTGTGATTTGCCCTCATTGTTTCTCCGTGATATATGATGCTTACTGGCGTGTTTGAGAGTGTGTGTGAGTGAGAGAGTGTGTGAGATCTCTCAGTGATGTCTAACACATTGTAATATTCAGTTACCGGTGTGTGTGTGTGTGTGTGTGTGAGAGAGAGAGAGAGTGTGAGCAGTGTGTGTGTGGGTGTCAGTTTTCTCCTCACTGTCTCTGTGATATATAATGCATATATTAGTGTCTGCTGCTCAGTCACTGATATGTTTCAGAGCGGGTGTGCGTGAGAGAGAGCGGGTGTGCGAGAGAGAGAGCGGGTGTGCATGAGGAGAGTGGGTGTGTGTGAGAGCGGGTGTGCTTGAGAGAGAGCGGGTGTGCGTGAGAGAGAGTGGTTGTGCGTGAGAGAGAGCGGTTGTGCGTGAGAGAGAGCGGGTGTGCTTGAGAGAGAATGGGTGTGCTTGAGAGAGAATGGGTGTGCGAGCCTGTGAGTCTATTTAACCCTCATTGTCTCTCTTTGATATATAACACATATTTTGCTGCTCAGTTACTGGGGTGTGTGGTGAGTGTGTGAGAGAGAGAGCGAGAATGTGTTTGACCATCACTGTCTCTGTGATATGTGATGAATATTTTACTGCTCACTGCTCAGTTACTGTTGTGAGAGAGTGTGAATATGAGAGTATGTGAATATGAGAGTGTGTGTGAGAGAATGTGTCAGTGTGTGTTTGGGAGTGTCTGAGTGGGAGAAATAGTCTGTGTGAGTGTGTGTGTTTTACCTTCATTGTCTCGGTGATAAAAAATACATATTTTACTGCTCAGTTACTGGTGTGCGAATGTGTGTTTTACCCCCACTGACCCTCTGCGATATAAAACGCATATTTAACTGCTTACTGCTCAGTGACTAGTGTGTATGGGAGAGAGAGTCTGTGAGAGAAGGAGCAAGAGTGAGAGAGAGAGCGTGAGTGTGTGGGAGAGTTAGTGTTTGCCAGAGAAATAGAGTGAGAGTGTGTGTTTTACCCTCACTGTCTCTGCGATATTGACGAATGTGATATAAAATAGTTACTTTAGAGATACTAGTTAATGTAATGTAGAAATAAGCCACTTTGATTCTTTCAGTTAGGGACAAAGGAATTTGGGACCGCATGGAAAAAGCAGGAAGAGGTGTGTCTATAAGAGTGAGGCTGCATTGATAGGGGCCAGAGAAAGGGATTGGAAGTGAGCCAATCAGAATAGATTAAACAGGTCAGGAGGGACCTAGGCTGACCTATGTCCGTCGAGTATGTGAAACTTGATACCATTTGAACTGATTTTGCAGAGATCCCTTTGTCTGTTAGTTCAGTCGTTTTCTGGAGTGTAAGAGGCTGGATGTCCTGTTACATTTCTGTAAGATGATTCAAGCTTGCAAGCTAAATAAATAACTTCTGTTTACGTGCGAATCCGTCTCAACTTTTATTGAGGCCAGACTGACAGAGAAAGAAAATAGGAGAACAACATTTGGTGCCGAAAACCGGGATTTCTCAGGGCGATCCTGTTCCAACTGCGAAATCAGAATTAGACTGATTATGAACAGGAGGACGGGGAACAAAGGGCCCTCAATGTAGAAATGGAAAACGACCAGCATTGATTGTTCCCCTCTTCTTATCGTCTGATTAGTCTGGTCACTCGCGGTTGGCACAGAAAGACCGCCTCGACGAAATCACAGGTCAGTCTGGGGATAAGCACTTTAATTGTGAGTTAATTCGGCTGGGGAAGGCTATATTGTTGATGTAACATTTAAGATAAATGGTTCAACTTTAATTGTGAGTTAATTCGGCTGGGGAAGGCTATATTGTTGATGTAACATTTAAGATAAATGGTTCAACTTTAATTGTGAGTTAATTCGGCTGGGGAAGGCTATATTGTTGATGTAACATTTAAGATAAATGGTTCAACTTTAATTGTGAGTTAATTTGGCTGGGTTATGTTATGAGAGGTAGATGTAACATTTGAAATTGAAACAAATGGTTCACCTCTATATGTCTGTGTGTTAAAAATATAGTTGATTAAGTTAAAGAATTTTCCTTGGACTGTAGTGGCGAAAAAACGCAGTTCCAAGGACTAGTTGAGATTATGGGAAATTCCTTGGATAGCACAAATGATCCAGGCATGCCACTGCAAATATTATGTGATAAGTATCCGGACAAAGCTAAAGACTTTAGAAAATTGTCAGCACAGTTAAGAACTAAAATGGGAGATGAATGGCCACTAGGGGGAACCAAAGACCTAGAAATGGTTAAGAAAATCCAGGGACTGATATGGAAAAAAAATCAAAGTATGAAAACTAAAGAATTAATTGGATTATGGAGGCAATATTGTCAAGAGGAAAAAGATAAGATTATGTTGTCCAGCTGGCAGGATAATGCACTTAAAATGGGGATTTCAATTAGTGAACAGGGTAACCTAAAAACATTACAAATCTTGAAAAAGGAATGTGCATTTAAAAAAAGAGCAAATAGAGACAGGAAGGACCCGGGTCACACAAGAGGTGAACTACGTAGTTCAATGGCTGGCCTTGAATTATCAGAAGAAGAAAAATTCAATAAGTCGGAAAAGTCAGTAGAAATTCCGTCTGCACCCATAGGATGGTCTGCGCTCATTCCAGAACCACCAGAGTACAATAATATATACCCAGCCATTGCTCCCCAGATTTCAAATATGCCAGAAACTCAAGCCCTTTTGGGTGATAGTGTGGGTCCTGTTTTACCAACTTCACAACCGAAAGAGCAAAAGGAACTTTGTCCCACAAGCCCAGTTAGCTCTAGGACAAGATCTCGGACAGCAAGAGAGGGGCTTGAAGCTCACCAGAAACAATTAAGCATATCACCTCAGTCTCCCCAAACTAAGGAGAAATCACAAGAGTTGGGAACAAAGAAAGCTGAAACAACTTCGGTTGAAGAGAAAGAACTCCCCCTAGTGACAGGGAGAGACGTTGAAGTCTTGGAACAACCAGGGGAAATACCTAGAGTGCCCCCTGGTGACATTCGGAGACAGTTACCGATTAGGAAGATGAGAAACCCCGATCCAGGGACGGCGGCTGCAAACCCCACAATAGACGTTTACTTCCCATGGACACCCAGTGAGATGATGGCTATTATGACTACAATCCCAGATAGAAAAAAATCTCCTGCTGCCTTTGTGGATTCATTGAGAACTACTATCTCAATTTATCAAGCTGATTCAAGGGACCTCTGGGCCCTAGTTCAGCAGATTTTAACCCCAGCAGAGTACCGCACTTGTCTTAACCACCTGAATTATGCTAGTCATGCCGCACTCCAGCAGGCCTATGCGTTAGACGACGATAGAAGGACACAGATCTTAAATGCGTTGAATAGCACATTTCAAAGGCCCATAAATCTTTCTGTTATCTTAGACCTAAAACCTAAGAAGAATGAAGACCCAGAGGAATTTCTGGGGCGTTTTAATGAAATCTACCGGGGGCAGTCAGGCGATTTGCTGTATCAAAATGGTCAGAAGCCACTTTGATTCTTTCAGTTAGGGACAAAGGAATTTGGGACCGCATGGAAAAAGCAGGAAGAGGTGTGTCTATGAGAGTGATGCTGCATTGATAGGGGCCAGAGAAAGGGATTGGAAGTGAGCCAATCAGAATAGATTAAACAGGTCAGGAGGGACCTAGGCTGACCTATGTCCGTCGAGTATGTGAAACTTGATACCATTTGAACTGATTTTGCAGAGATCCCTTTGTCTGTTAGTTCAGTCGTTTTCTGGAGTGTAAGAGGCTGGACGTCCTGTTACATTCTGTAAGATGATTAAGCTTGCAAGCTAAATAAATAACTTCTGTTTACGTGCGAATCCGTCTCAACTTTTATTGAGGCCAGACTGACAGAGAAAGAAAATAGGAGAACAACAATATATAATGCACATTTTTCCGCTCAGTTACTGGTGTGTGTGTGTGAATGAGATAGTGTACGAGTGTGTGAGAGAGAGAATGTGTGTGAGAGAAGTAAATATGAGTTATATAGCATAAAGAGACAGTGAGGGTAAAGACACACTCTCACTCTCAACACTCACTATCTCTCGCACACACTCTCGCTCACACACACAGACCTGTAACTGAGCAGGAAGCACAAGAATATTCATTATATATCACAGACAGTGAGGTTACTACACACACTCATGGATAGATAGTCCCAAAAGACGTGCTGTTAGGTAATTTGGACATTCTGAATTCTCCCTCCGTGTACATAGAACATAGAACATAGAAAATACAGCACAGAACAGGCCCTTCGGCCCACGATGTTGTGCCGAACCTTTGTCCTAGATTAATCATAGATTATCATTGAATTTACAGTGCAGAAGGAGGCCATTCGGCCCTTTGAGTCTGCACCGGCTCTTGGAAAGAGCACCATACCCAAACTCAACACCTCCACCCAACACCAAGGGCAATTTGGACATTAAGGGCAATTTATCATTGGCCAATTCACCTAACCCGCACATCTTTGGACTGTGGGAGGAAACCGGAGCACCCGGAGGAAACCCACGCAGACACGGGGAGGACGTGCAGACTCCGCACAGACAATGACCCAAGCCAGAATCGAACCTGGGACCATGGAGCTGTGAAGCAATTGCGCTATCCACAATGCTACCGTGCTGCCCTTAAGAACAAATAAATCTACACTATATCATTTTACCGTCATCCATGTACCTATCCAATAGCTGCTTGAAGGTCCCTAATGTTTCCGACTCAACTACTTCCACAGGCAGTGCATTCCATGCCCCCACTACTCTCTGGGTAAAGAACCTACCTCTGATATCCCTCCTATATCTTCCACCTTTCAGCTTAAATTTATGTCCCCTTGTAATGGTGAGCTCCACCCGGGGAAAAAGTCTCTGACTATCTACTCTATCTATTCCCCTGATCATCTTATAAACCTCTATCAAGTCGCCCCTCATCCTTCTCCGCTCTAATGAGAAAAGGCCTAGCACCCTCAACCTTTCCTCGTAAGACCTATTCTCCATTCCAGGCAACATCCTGGTAAATCTTCTTTGCACCTTTTCCAGAGCTTCCACATCCTTCCTAAAATGAGGCGACCAGAACTGTACACAGTGCTCCAAATGTGGCCTTACCAAAGTTTTGTACAGCTGCATCACCACCTCACGGCTCTTAAATTCAATCCCTCTGTTAATGAACGCGAGCACACCATAGGCCTTCTTCACAGCTCTATCCACTTGAGTGGCAACTTTCAAAGATGTATGAACATAGACCCCAAGATCTCTCTGCTCCTCCACATTGCCAAGAACTCTACCGTTAACCCTATATTCCGCATTCATATTTGTCCTTCCAAAATGGACAACCTCGCACTTTTCAGGGTTAAACTCCATCTGCCACTTCTCAGCCCAGCTCTGCATCCTATCTATGTCTCTTTGCAGCCGACAACAGCCCTCCTTACTATCCACAACTCCACCAATCTTCGTATCGTCTGCAAATTTACTGACCCACCCTTCAACTCCCTCATCCAAGTCATTAATGAAAATCACAAACAGCAGAGGACCCAGAACTGATCCCTGCAGTACGCCACTGGTAACTGGGATCCAGGCTGAATATTTGCCATCTCTGACTTCTATCGGTTAGCCAGTTCGTTATCCAACTGGCCAAATTTCCCACTATCCCATGCCTCCTTACTTTCTGCATAAGCCTACCATGGGGAACTTTATCAAATGCCTTACTAAAATCCATGTACACTACATCCACTGCTTTACCTTCATCCACATGCTTGGTCACCTCCTCAAAGAATTCAATAAGATTTGTAAGGCAAGACCTACCCCTCACAAATCCGTGCTGACTATCCCTAATCAAGCAGTGTCTTTCCAGATGCTCAGAAATCCTATCCTTCAGTACCCTTTCCATTACTTTGCCTACCACCGAAGTAAGACTAACTGGCCTGTAATTCCCAGGGTTATCCCTAGTTCCTTTTTTGAACAGGGGCACGACATTCGCCATTCTCCAATCCCCTGTACCCAAACAGGTGCCAGAATGTGGCGACTAGGGAATTTTCACAGGAACTTCATTGCCGTGTTAATGGAAGCCTACTTGTGACAATAAAGATTATTAGAAGAGAGTCATATTAACCTCAATGTGTCTCTGCGATATATAATGAATATTTTACTGCTCACTGTTCAGTTACTGGTGTGTGGGTGTGTGAGCGAGAGTGTGTGAGTATATTAGTGACTGTGTGTGTGTTTATTCTTACTGTTCAGTTACCGGCGTGTGAGAGAGAGTGTGTGCGAGTTTTATCCTTAATGTCTCTCCATGATACATATCTTAATACTTACTGCTCAGTTACTGGTGTGTGAGAGTGAATGGGTGTGTGTGAGAGAGAGTGAGAGAGAGGAGAGAGAGACAGAGTTGATATTTAATGATTATTGTACCACTGTTACTGGTGAGTGAGAGTGTGTGCGAGTTTTATCCTTAATGTCTCTCCATGATATATATCACATATTTTAATACTTACTGCTCAGTTACTGGTGTGTGAGAGTGAATGGGTGTGTGAGAGAGAGAGGAGAGAGAGACAGAGTTGATATTTAATGATTATTGTACCACTGTTGCTGGTGAGTGAGAGTGTGTGAGTGAAAGTGTGAGTTTTATGCTCAGTGTTTCTATGAAATAAAACATATCTTACTGCTCAGTCATTGTTGTGTTAATGTGTTAGACATATTTAACTGCTTACTGACTGGTATGTGTGTGAGTGTGAGTGAGAGTGACTGAGTGTGTGTGAAAGAGATTCTGTGCGTGTGTATGAGAGAGGGAGCATCTTTGTGTGAGAGATAGCGTGTGTGTGACAGTGTGCGAGTGTGTGTTTTTCTGTGATATATAACAAATATTTTACAGCTTACTGCTCAATTAATGTGTGTGTGGGAGAGCATGAGTGAGATAGTGTGTGTGAGAGGGAGGGAGTGTGGGTGAGATTTTTATCCTCACTGTCTCTCTATGAAATAGACACATATTTTACAGCGTACTGCTCAGTTAATGGTGTGTGTGAGTGCCAGTGTGTGTGTGAGAGAGATTGAGTGGAAGTTTTATCCTCACTGTCTCTCTGTGATGTATTACACATATTGTACTGCTTATGGCTCAATTCCTGGTGTGTGAGAGTGTGTGTGAGAGGGTGAGTCTGTGAGTATGTGTGAGGGATGGTGAATGTGTGTGAGAGCAACAGGGTGAAAAGTGGATGTGCTGCTGATGGGCAGCAGGGTGGCACAGTGGTTAGCACTGCTGCCTCACAGCACCAGAGGCTGGGTTTGATTCTGATCTCAGGCGCCTGTCTGTGCGGAGTTTGGGTTTCCTCCGGGTGCTCCAGTTTCCTCCCACAGTCCAAAGATGTGCAGGTTAGGTGGATTCAATATGCTAAACTGTCCCTTGGTAGGGTTACAAGGAGATGGTGGGAGATTGGTCTTCGGGTAGCCTGCTCATTCAAAAGGTCAATGCAGACTCGATGGGTTGAATGGCCTCCTTCTGCACTGTAGGGTTTCTATGAGAGAGTGTTTTACCCCCATCTCCTTTGATACACTTCGTCCCGAGTGCTAAATCTATCTGTTTCTTAAAAAGGGCAGCACGGTAGCATTGTGGATAGCACAATTGCTTCACAGCTCCAGAGTCCCAGGTTCGATTCTGGCTTGGGTCACTGTCTGTGCGGAGTCTGCAAATCCTCCCCGTATGTGCGTGGGTTTTCTCCGGGTGCTCCGGTTTCCTCCCAAAATCCAAAGATGTGCAGCTTAGGTGGATTGGCCATGATAAATTGCCCTTAGTCTCCAAAATTGCCCTTAGTGTTGGGTGGGGTTACTGGGTTATGGGGATAGGGTGGAGGTGTGGGATTAAGTAGGATGCTCTTTCCAAGAGCTGGCACAGGCTCGATGGGCTGAATGGCCTCCTTCTGCACTGTAAATTCAATGATTAAAAAAAAAGACCCTCACTGATTCTCTCTGATTTATAACAAATATTTTACTGCTTACAGCACACACACACTCTCTCCCTCTCACACACACACACTCCAGTCACTGAGCAGTAATCAATTAAATATGCAATATATACCACAGAGATACAGCGAGGGTAAAACATGCACTCACTCTCGCACTCACACTCACTCAGTCACACAGCAGTAACTGAGCAGTAAGCTGTAAAATATGTGTTATACATCATAGAGAGACAGTGAGGGTAAAGCACACACACTCACATATTTTATAGCTTACTGCTCAGTTACTGCTGTGTGACTGAGTGAGAGAGTATGAGTGAGAGAGTATGAGTGAGAGAGTATGAGTGAGAGAGTGAGTGCATGTTTTACCCTCACTGTATCTCTGTGGTATATATTGCATATTTAATTGATTACTGCTCAGTGACTGGTGTGTGTGTGTGTGAGAGAGGGAGAATGTGTGTGTGAGAGAGAGAGTGTGAGTGAGTGTGTATTAACCTCACAGTCTCTCTGTGATGTACAATTAATATATTCTTGATTACTGCTCAGTTATTGATTTGTGAGTGTGTGGGAGAGACAGTGCGTGGGTGTGTGTGAGAGTGTGTGAGAGACAGAGTGTGAGTGAGTGTGTATAAACCTCTCTGTTTCTGTGTGCGATATATGACTTATTTTACTGCTTAATGCTCAGTTATTGGTGTGTGTGTGAGTTTCACCCTCAGACTCCCTGTGATATTCACTGCATATATAGTGCTTCCTGCTAAGTTACTTGTGAGTGAGCATGTGCATGAGAAAACTTGAGTGTGTGTTTTACCCTCACTGTCTATTTATGATATATGGCATATTTTACTGCTTCTTGCTCAGTTGTTGGTGTCTGAATGTGTGAGTGTGTATTCCACGGTAGCTGTCTGTCTCAGTTATGGGTCAAGTGTTAGGGGGAAACTTAATTTGACTCACTAACACTCTGTCTCTGTACTTGCATTTGTAGCTGTATGTCTCTGTTATGGGATTCTGGGTTTAATCTCTATCTGTAATATTATTTACAGATACACGAGAGGACAGGTAATCTCAGTCTGTCCACCTCTCTGATGTGCAAGATTTTACTGTGTTTTCTGTACTTGTCAATACCTGTTTTGTGAGTTAAGGGTGAACATTCTGTTCAGTATTCATCCTCCATTATTACTTTTAGTGATAACATTGATATGTTAAATGATCTATTTCCATGCCTGTTTCATGAGAATGACACTGTACCATTATATCTGAGATTGTGTGAGATATTTGGATGGGAATTTTATATTTTGTTTTGGGAGGTGTCTCGGTAGAAGTTTATGATTATTTCTGCACTTGTCAATAAGCTGTACTATCCGACCTTCCACTTGTATCAAAGGTTCACAACTTGTGAGATGAAAGGATGGCCTGACAATTTGATAAGTGTCCCTTTGGAGAACAATTTAAATGTATCATTTTTTTGTTAATGCCTTATTCAAGTGCTTTGCTTCTGATATATTTTAAACTAAGAAAGTTACAAAAAAGTGCCAATGGATGCTTGCACATTGATTGCTGAATCTATAGCCTAATTACTACTATACTGATTACTTTACAGATGAAACGCTGTTGTCAAAAGTTGATCCAACATTCCATGAGAGAGTAGGGGTGAATCGTGGAAAATTATCCCACCTGCCCTCTCGTGTATCTGTAAATAATATTTACATTTTCTCCAGAAGTCCAGATCTACTTGAATTTCTTCAATTGGATAATGAGGACTGTTGGATTGGACATGTTTATCTGGGACTTGAGGTCTCTGCGAATCTGACTGCTTGTGCTCTGTGACGGTGGAGCTGATGTTGTGTCTGTGTCTCTGCAATGTTGGATTAATATTGTACTTACAGTCAGTTAGAAGGAGACTGCTGTACATTTATGTTGCTGAGGAATCATCATCATCATCTTGGAACTCATCTTTTCATCTGTTGAACGAGGAAGAAGAAAACACATTTCTTTTAAGTTAGGGTCAGATGAGGCCAATGATAGATCAATCGATTCTTTCAACTGATAATCAGTAAAAGAAAGAAAATACTCTCCAAATCCTAACCCAGAATCAGACAAGAGGCCAGGCCCAGAAAAAGCTCTCCCTCCCCCGGTTCACTCCAAGTCCCGGAACAAGATCGTGCTCCGCTGCGCCTCTTTCAAACAGCCCCCGATTCTCCCTGAAATCCCCCCGAGTCAGTAATGATCTCTGAGCCTCTTTGCTCACACTCCCAGATGGATGTGCTGCTGCAATGAGAACGCTGTTTCCTCGCTGACCTGGGCTCTGACATTGACATTTCACTCAGTTTCAACAAAGCGATTCCACTCACTGACAAAATGGAGTGAGCGGGATAGGGGTTGCGCATGCGCCCTAACTATCTGAATGGCGACAGGCAAGCGGTTATGCCGTGCATGCGCAGATCCCCCAGCAATTCCGCGTTGAGAATCAATTCCCCATTTCACTGTCATCGCAAATGGAGCAAAACCTCCGACAGAGCCCGTGTTGGGGGACTGTGTGTGTGGCTGCAAATGGCCCTGCGCCCTCGGGCTCAACCAATCACCTTTGTAGCTGTGTGTTTGTCCCAATGAGAGATTCAATTTGCAGTCATTGCCTGCAGCTTGTTTGTTATTACTCTGTCACTCAGCCCCTCAAACTCACACTTTCTGCAAACTACCATTTCACTGACTGACTTCATTTTTCATAGAAGCACACAATTTATTTTCAAAAATATACTTCATTTAGAAAATCCCTTGAAATAAACATGGTCAAACATTTCAAATTGTCATCACAATAACATCGTTTCGTACAATAATATTTACATTTTCTCCAGAGCTCCAGATTTACTTGAATTTCTTCAGTTGGATAATGAGGACATTACACACATTTCAATATTTACATTACAATTCTTCTCAAAATATTTACATCAGTCATGTTCCACCCTGTAAAGCTTCAATAATTTTAAACATTTAGTGTTAATCACACATACGAGGAGGATTTTACACAGTTACCAGCCCCTCTTTAGTGTTACTCACACAGACCCGGGGTTTTACACGGTTACCAGCCTCTCGGTGTACATTTGCTGCAAGAACTTACACAGTGGCCTCTCCCCATTGTGCCTTGGTGCCGGGTACCCCAAGCTTGAGTGCGTCCCTCAGCACGTAGTCCTGGACTTTGGAATGTGCCAGTCTGCAACACTCAGTCGAGGACAATTCTTTACCCTGGAAGATCAACAGGTTACGGGCAGACCAAAGAGAGTCTTTCACCGAGTTTATGATCCTCCAGCAGCAGTTGATGTTTGTCTCAGTGTGTCCCCCTGGGAATAGCCCGTAGAGCACAGAGTCCTGTGTCACAGAGCTGCTCGGACTGAACCTGGACAAATCCCACTGCATCTCTCAAACAAAGAACAATACAGCACAGGAGCAGGAACTTCGGCCGTCCAAACCTGTACCGGTCATGATACCAAACTTTGCCAAAACCCTCAGCACTTCCTTGTGCCGTATCCCTCTCTACCCATCCGATCCATGTGTTTGTCAAGATGATTTTTGACCGCCGTAATGTAGCTGCTTCCACAACCTCCCCTGGCAACGCGGTCCATGCTCTCCCCACTGTCTGTGTAAAAAAACCTGCCTCGCACATCCTCTGTAAACTTTACCCTGTACACCTTAAATCGATGCCCCCTGGAGACTGGCCCCTCCACCCTGGGAAAGATTGCCTGCCCATTCACTGTATCCATGCCGCTCATAATTTGGTCGGCCTTTATCAGATCACACCTCCGTCTTTCTAATGAAAACAGTCCGAGTCTATTCAGCCTCTCCATAAAGCTCACTTTCCAGACCAGGCAACAGCCTGATAAACCTCCTCTGCATCCTCTCCAAAGCCTGCACAGCCTTCTGGTAAGGTGGCGACCAGAATTGTGCACAATATTCCAAGTGCGTCCTTACCAAGGTTCTGTACAGCTGTAGCATAACTTGCCATTTCTTTACTTAATGCCCCGTCCAATGAAAGCTGGCATTCCGTCTACTTTGTTGACGACCTTGTCCACTTCCATTGCCACCTTCAAAGATCTGTGGACCTGCGTGCCCAGATCTCTCCGACTTTCTATATTCCTAAGAGTTTTGCCATTTACGGTATATTTCCCCTCTTATGTTAAACCTACCAAAATGCATTACCTCCCGTTTGTCCAGATTAAACTCCATTTGCCATTTCTCTGCCCAAGTCTCCATCCTATGTATGTCCTGCTGTATCCTCTGACAATCCTCAACACTCTCTGCCACTCCCGCCAACCTTGGTGTCATCCATGAACTTTCACTCTCCAGACCTTATTTGGAAAGGCACATTCCACATGGAGGCGAGCGACCGTTTCGAGCCACTTCGAGGGCAGCGTGTGACGGCGTTGAGACTTCGGGAGTGCAGGAAGGATCTGCCGGGAGAGCCCTGCTCACCACCAGCCAAGCTGGGGCTTGGTGCTTGTTTGAAAGTTCTGGTGATGAGATGATCTGCCAGATGCCTCTGAGAGTCTGCTCAGGGGAACCATCTGACATGATCCACCGTCTCTTCTTCCCTAAGGGCCTCGAGGACATTACGTGCAGACCACTGCTTGATCGCCTTGTGGTCAAAGGTGTTTTCCTGAACAAATGTTTCCATGAGGGGCAGGTGTTACGACATGGTCCAACTACCAGAGCATCCTGCGGCAATGAGGCCAGACCCATCGTTCGTAACACCGGGGACAGGTAGAACCTCAGTACGTAGTGACACTTGGTGTTTGTGTACTGGGGGTACACGCACAGCCTGATGTAATCACACACAAAGGTGAACATCAGGGGGAGGCCGGCCTTGTGTATGTTTCTCCCTCCGTTATCCAGAGATTTGTACATGCTGTCCCTTCTGTTTGTATATGGGTCCCTGTGATCTCCAGATGAACTTGATGGTGGCTCGGGTGACTGCTGCGCGCAGGACTGGGGAATGGGCCAGACCTGCACCACGTCCAGCAACACCGAGATCCTTCCCATATAATTACGACAGTGCAGGAGGCCATTCAGTCCATCGAGTCCACAGCGACTCTCTGAAAGAGCAAACCTACCCAGGCCCACTCCCTCGCAACTCCACCTAACACACACACCGAGACACAAAGGGCTAATTTAGCATGGCAAATCCACCGAACCTGCGTATCTTTGACTGTGGGAGGAAACCCACACAGACACAGAATGTCAGGGTCAGAGTGAACCAGGGTCCCTGGCGCTGTGAGGCAGCAGTGCTGACCACTGTGCAGCCCATCATGTTGCAGTTTGTACGTGTTGTTCAGCGCGCTCTTTTCACTTCTGTTTGGAATATAAAATGTGGGTTGGAGCAGGCAGGAGGAGGAGCTGGATGATCAAAGACATTTCACTGCTCTGTCTGTCACTCAGTCTGCTCCCCGCCTCTCTCTCTCTCAGCCAGGTCGGGGCGGGCTGTATAATAAAGGAAAGAGCAGGAGCTCGTCTCTCATTCAGCAGCGATTTGACTGAACAAGCATCATGTCTGGCAGAGGGAAAGGAGGCAAAGGACTGGGTAAAGGCGGAGCAAAGCGGCACCGCAAAGTGCTTCGTGATAACATCCAGGGCATCACCAAACCAGCAATCCGCCGCCTGGCTCGCCGTGGCGGGGTTAAGCGCATCTCGGGTTTGATCTATGAGGAGACTCGCGGGGTGCTGAAGGTTTTCCTGGAGAATGTGATCAGGGACGCCGTCACCTACACTGAACACGCCAAGCGCAAGACCGTCACCGCCATGGATGTGGTTTACGCTCTCAAACGCCAGGGCCGCACTCTCTATGGATTCGGCGGCTGAGGAAATCCATTTGACAAGTTAACAAAACCCAAAGGCTCTTTTCAGAGCCGCCCAAATCCTCACATTGAGAGCACTGACCTGAGAATGGCAGCAGCATAATGTACCGAGCTGGTTTACGAGTAAGGAGGCAGTGTAGCGTTAAAATAGACCAATATTTCCCACCATTGATCTCTCTTTTCACATTCCAAGGCGACATGAACCTGCTGTAGAGTCTGAATCACAAAAGCTTTCTCCCAAGTCAGACCTGAACCGCACATAGTGAACATTGTAATGAGAGCGGGAATGAAATCTGAAACCCCGCTCACCCATTGCACATAAATGGTCAGTTTAGGAAAGCCTGCCGGCTAAAACTGCAGTTCCCCGGTAAATACCAACCATACAGGGGAAGCTCATTCCCGCCGGAAGCCTCTGGGAAATTCTCACAAACACGGCACTAAGCAGATCGAGAACAGGTCATCCTTTTTCAGATAAAGTGAGTGGCTCTGAAAAGAGCCTTTGTGTTATTAGATTAAAGAATGGTCGCTTCACTTCTTGCCGGCGCCAGCGCTGGTTTTCTTGGGCAGCAGCACGGCCTGGATATTAGGCAGCACCCCGCCCTGAGCGATGGTCACCCCTCCCAGCAGCTTGTTGAGCTCCTCGTCGTTGCGGACGGCCAGCTGCAGGTGCCTGGGGATGATGCGGGTCTTCTTGTTGTCCCGGGCCGCGTTGCCGGCCAGCTCGAGGATTTCAGCGGTCAGATACTCGAGCACAGCAGCCAGATAGACCGGGGCTCCGGCCCCCACACGCTGGGCATAGTTGCCCTTTCTCAGGTGCCTGTGAACACGACCCACCGGGAACTGCAGTCCAGCCCGGGAGGAGCGAGACTTGGCCTTGGCCCGAGCTTTACCGCCGGTCTTTCCTCTTCCAGACATTGTCCCAATCTCACAAACACTTTCACACACAATGAGGAAACCCGCCCACATTCACTTCTCTTATAGCTTCAGGAGGAGTGGCGGTGCACACATTGCTGATTGGTTATCTGAACAACATTGTGCAGCCTGGCACAAACTGACCAATCAGGTGTCTGTTTGAAGCACCAATCAGGAGACTCCACGGTGCTGAGGGCGGAAAGTTTGGGCGCCAAATGTTCAGATTCCAACCAAATATTTATTTCAAAGCTTAAAAGAGCGCGAAAAAATAAAATAGATAAAATTGAACAGGGACCGTAAAACATGTGAATAAATCATTTGTGTTTTGAGTATAAGATTGTTGGATTCTCTCTCTTTCCCGAGTCTACAGTTTCCCTTTATGTGTCAGTTTCTGATTTCGGGTTTTCTCTCTGACAGAACAAACCCAAAATAAATTAAAGCAAAATAATGCGGATGCTGCAAATGTGAATTAAAGAGAAAATGCTGGATAAACTCAGCATGTCTGGGAGCATCTGTTGAGAGAAACGTTTAAGATCTGTAGAAGGGACGTTTAGATCCGAAACGTTAACTGTCTCCACAGGTTTAATCCGGCTGCTGTTTAAAACGCTCTCAGCCGTCGGCTGTGTCTAATTTATAGCCATCTGCAAACAATAACATTTGTTCCCATTGTAGACCGCTCCCGCTTCCTCAGTGTTTAAAGTGGAGTGAGCAGTTTGGAGCTAGTGTCAGTATTGAAATGGAGTTTTCCCACCACCGGGGTGCTCCAAATAAACTGATCGATTATTGAGAGTAACCCTGAACATAAATGCAAAGGGAGGTTTTGGAGTTCTATTCTCTCCAAATCCAGCTACAGCGCCGAGTATGAACAAGTCAGAGGCCAAAGCGTCAACGAGCAGTCACTAAATGATGGGACTTTGTAAACAACGTATAAAGATCGACAGGACGATAACTCGACATTACACAGGATGTTGATGTAGTGAAACGCTATTAAAACAGATCTGGCTATTCATAATAGAAATAAACCAGTAAATTAAAATGTGATAGTTTGGCTGCTTTCCAGAAATTGTGAGTGGCTCTTAAAAGAGCCGTTGGGTTTGATGAGTTTGAGAACAGTTTTACTTGGAGCTGGTGTACTTGGTCACCGCCTTTGTCCCTTCCGACACCGGGCAGCAGCAGGCGCACGGCGGTCTGGATCTCCCGGGAGCTGATGGTGTGGCGCTTGTTGTAATGGGCCAGGCGGGAAGCCTCACCCGCGATGCGCTCGAAAATATCGTTGACGAACGAGTTCATGATGCTCATGGCCTTGGAGGAGATGCCGGTGTCGGGGTGAACCTGCTTCATCACTTTGTAGATGTAGATGGAGTAACTCTCCTTCCTCGACCTTCGCCGCTTCTTGCCGCCCTTTACTGCCGGTTTCTTAATGACTTTCTTGGCTCCCTTCTTGGAAGCTGGTTTCGATGTTGGTTTCTTCTCGTCAGCCATCGTCAATATCACCCAGAAATAAAAGAAACCCCTTCCGTGCGCTGATTAAATAGACAGAGCCTCACATCTATGCTAATGAGGAATGGGGAAAGGAATGATTGTGATTGGACATTGTGAGAATGAGGACAGCCAGTTATGTTCTGCTTATTTGACTGGAGATGTAAACAGACCAATTACATTTAGGAATTTCAACTAATCAGAAACCTTCTTGCTACAAACAGGAAATACATGTCAGAAAGAATGTCTCCAGTCCCATTTTGTCAGTGTGTAAAGATTCACCGGGAAATGTCACCTAGTTGTCGGTGAGAGGGACCCTTCACCACAGAGAGAATGTGCAGGATTTACTCACTCTGTGATACAGTGTGTGAGTGTGGGATTTACTCACTCTCTGATACAGTGTGAGAGTGTGGGATTTACTCACTCTCTGATACAGTGTGTGTGTGTGGGATTTACTCACTCTGATGCAGTGTGTGAGTGTGGGATTTACTCACTCTCTGATACAGTGTGTGAGTGTGGGATTTACTCACTGTCTGATACAGTGTGAGAGTGTGGGATTTACTCACTCTCTGATACAGTGTGTGAGTGTGGGATTTACTCACTCTCTGATACAGTGTGTGTGTGAGTATTACTCTAGCTGAGGCCTAACCAATGTTTTATACAGTTCCAGCATAATCTGCCTTTTCTTAAACTCTGTGCCTCGGCTAATAGAGACAAGGATAGCATAGGCCCGGAGGTTTCAAGCTCAGAGTCGTGACCTGTGGGTGGATCTCAGGAAGGTTTCAGGAGGGTGGTAGTTATCCAGATCGCGGAAGGAATGGCCAATGGTCACGACTAGTGTTTACAAATGCCAACCATGATGGACGTTTGAGATTGTCGGCCAATCCGCGCATGCGTCTCTTATCAAGTAGTGCGCAGGCCTGGAGCCCAGCAAGGGGGACTGGCTGCTCCTGACGTCAGTGCGCTGTCCCGGGCCAGTTTTATTCAGCAAATTCTGGACTCCTCCCACCGGAGGCGGCGCCAGCGAGCAGGTCACATGCCCCGTACGCTGACATTACGTGTTCTGGGCCCGAGAGAGAGTCCTCCATTTTGCAGCTGCCAGCAGTGCTGGAGTGAACTCCAGGGCCTCTGGTGAACAACCCATGAAGAAGCTGAAAACAGGAACAAAGCAGCACAATGATGATTATTTGAGGGGTGGGTTTATAAATTGTGCCACTGCAATCAGGAGTCAAATTTCATGGGTGTTACATGCAGGGAATTACTGGCAAATGAATGTTTAAAACCCTCAAAATGTCAAAGACATTTGAAGAGTAAGCAGGGCGAGTTCCAGGACAAACCTCTGTATTTTTTTCAACGGATGCAGTGAGATCTTCAATCATCAGCTGGAGTCATTTTCAGAAATGTAACATTGAATAACAAAGCAAGTGAGATCGTGGGGACCAAGCAGGCTCACCTGTCACATTAAAGGCAAGTGAAAATGGTGGGTGTGTGTGTGAGAGAGAGAGTGGATGTGTGTGTGAGAGAGAGAGAGAGTGGATGAGTGTGAGAGAGAGAGTGGGTGTGTGTGTAAGATAGTGGGTGTGAGTGAGAGAGAGTGGGTGTGAGTGAGAGAGAGTGGGTGTGAGTGAGAGAGAGTGGGTGTGAGTGAGAGAGAGTGGGTGTGAGTGAGAGAGTGGGTGTGTGAGAGAGAGTGGGTGTGTGAGAGAGAGTGGGTGTGTGAGAGAGAGTGGGTGTGTGAGAGAGAGTGGGTGTGTGAGAGAGAGTGGGTGTGTGAGAGAGTGTGTGTGTGTGAGAGAGAGTGGGTGCGTGTGAAAGAGAGTGGGTGTGTGAGAGAGAGAGAGAGTGGGTGCGTGTGAGAGAGAGTGTGTGTGTGTGAGAGAGAGTGGGTGTGAGTGAGAGAGAGTGGGTGTGAGTGAGAGAGAGTGGGTGTGAGAGAGAGAGTGGGTGTGTGAGAGAGTGGATATGTGTGTGAGTGAGTGGGTGGATGTGTGTGAGAGAGTGGATGCTAGTGAGAGAGTGTGTGTGTGGGTGAGAGAGTGTGTGTGTGGGTGAGAGAGTGGGTGTGAGAGTGTGTGTGTGTGTGAGAGAGTGGGTGTGAGAGAGTGGGTGTGAGAGAGTGGGTGTGAGAGAGTGGGTGTGAGAGAGTGGGTGTGAGAGAGTGGGTGAGAGAGAGAGTGGGTGAGAGAGAGAGTGGGTATGTGAGAGAGAGTGGGTATGTGAGAGAGAGAGGGTGTGTGAGAGAGAGAGGGTGTGTGAGAGAGAGGGTGTGTGAGAGAGGGTGTGTGAGAGAGAAGGTATGAGGGAGAGGGTGTGTGAGAGAGTGGGTGTGTGAGAGTGTGGGTGTGTGTGAGAGAGAGTGTGTGTGTGAGAGAGTGTGTGTGTGAGAGAGAGTGTGTGTGTGTAAGAGAGTGTGTGTGTGTAAGAGAGTGTGTGTGTATAAGAGAGTGGGTGTGTGAGATAGAGTGTGTGTGTGTGAGAGAGTGAATATGTGTGTGTGAGTGGGTGGATGTGTGTGTGAGTGGATGTGTGTGTGAGTGGGTGGATGTGTGTGAGAGTGGGTGGATGTGTGTGTGAGAGAGTGTGTATGTGTGAGAGTGTGTGTGTGAGAGTGGGTGTGTGAGAGAGAGTGGGTGTGTGAGAGAGAGTGGGTGTGTGAGAGAGAGTGTGTGTGTGTGAGAGAGTGGGTGTGTGTGAGAGAGTGGGTGTGTGTGAGAGTGTATGTGAGAGAGAGTGGGTGTGTGTGAGAGAGTGTGTGTGTGTGAGAGAGTGTGTGTGTGAAAGAGTGTGTGTGTGTGAGAGAGTAAATATGTGTGTGTGTGAGTGGGTGGATGTGTGTATGAGTGGGTGGATGCGTGTGAGAGAGAGTGTGTGTGTGTGAGAGAGTGGGTGCGAGTGAGAGAGTGGGTGTGTGTGAGTGTGGGTGTGAGTGAGAGAGTGGGTGCGAGTGAAAGATGGGTCTCTACATGAGAGAGAGTGTGTGTGTATGTGTGTGAGTGGGTGGATGTGTGTGAGAGTGGGTGGATGTGTGTGTGAGTGGGTGTGTGAGAGAGAGAGTGGATGTGTGTGAGAGAGTGAGTGGATGTGTGTGAGAGTGAGTGGATGTGTGTGTGAGTGGGTGGATGTGTGTGTGAGTGGGTGGATGTGTGTGTGAGTGGGTGGATGTGTGAGAGAGTGGGTGTGTGTGAGTGTGTGTGTGTGAGTGGGTGTGTGAGAGAGGGTGTGTGAGAGAGTGTGTGTGAGCGAGTGAGCCTCTGTATTTTACATTGTCACTCTTTGATATGTAACACAAATTTTACTCTTGCTGCTCTGTTACTGGGGTGTGTGAGAGAGAGAGAGAGAGTGTGTTTTACAATCACGGTCTCTGTGATATATGATGCATATTTTACTGCTTACTGCTCAGTTACTGTTGTGTCAAAGAGTGTGTGAATATCAGAGTATGAGAATATGAGAGTGTGAGTGTGTGCGAGGGAATGTGTCACTATGTCTGCAAGAGTGTACGAGTGTGAGAAATAGTCTGCGTGAGTGTGTGTGTGTTTTACCTTCATTGTCTCTGTGATATTTCACACATATTTTACTGCTCAGTTACTGGTGTGCGAGTGTGTTTATCCTCACTATCTGGCTATCAGAGATAATAAATTTTACTGCTTACTGCTCAGTTACTTAAGTGTGAGAGTGGCGAGAGTGTGTTTTACCCTCACTGTCCCTCTGCGATATATAACACATATTTAACTGCTTACTGCTCAGTGACTGGTGTGTCCATGTGTGAGGCAGTCTGAGAGAGAGGGAGCAAGAGTGTGAGAGAGTGAGTGTGCAAGTGTGTGTGAGAGTTAGTGTTTGCCAGAGAAATAGTGAGTGTGTGTCACACTGTCTCTCATTGTCCCTCTGTGATATATAAAGCATATTTTACCACTCAGTTACTGGTGTGTGTGTGTGTGAAGAGAGAGTGTATGAATGTGTGTGAGAGAGAATGTGTGAGAGAGAGTGAAATACGAGTTATATTGCACAGAGACAGTGAGGGTTAACACACACTCACACTCTCTCTCTCACACCAGTAACTGAGCAATAAGCAGTAGAATATTCAATATATATCGCAGAGAGACAGTGGTTACTATCACAGAGGTTACTACACACACTCATAGGTCGATTGTCCCGAAAGACGAGCTGTTAGGTAATTTGGACATTCTGAATTCTCCCTCCCTGTAACTAAACAGGCGCCAGAATGTGGCGACTGGGGACTTTTCCAGGAACTTCATTGCAGTGTTAATGCAAGTCTACTTGTGACAATAAAGATTATTATAAGATAGAGTCATAGTCTATCTCCGACTCTATCTATGTGTGTGTATGTGTTAACCTCACTGTCTCTCTGTGATAGAAAATGAATATTTTACTGCTTACTGCTCAGGTACTGGTTTGTGAGAGAGAGTGCGTGACTGAGAGTGTGTGAGTGTGCGTTTGACCGTCAATATCTCTCTGTGATATAGTACACATATTTTACTGCTTACTGCTCAGGTACTGGTGAGTGAGAGTGTGTAAGTGAGAGAGTGTGAGTTTTACCCTCATTGTTTCTATGATGGATAACATATTTTACTGCTTCCTGCTCAGTTATTGTTGGGAGAGCACAGTACGAAGTCTTACAACACCAGGTTAAAGTCCAACAGGATTGTTTCGATGTCACTAGCTTTCGGAGCGCTGCTCCTTCCTCAGGTGAATGAAGAGGTATGTTCCAGAAACACATATATCGACAAATTCAAAGATGCCAAACAATGCTAGGAATGCGACCATTAGCAGGTGATTAAATCTTTACAGATCCAGAGATGGGGTAACCCCAGGTTAAAGAGGTGTGAATTGTGTCAAGCCAGGACAGTTGGTAGGATTTCGCAGGCCAGATGGTGGGGGATGAATATAATGCGACATGAATCCCAGGTCCCGGTTGAGGCCGTACTCGTGTGCGGAACTTGGCTATAAGTTTCTGCTCGGCGATTCTGCATTGTCGCGGGTCCTGAAGGCCGCCTTGGAGAACGCTTACCCGGAGATCAGAGGCTGAATGCCCTTGACTGCTGAAGTGTTCCCCGACTGGAAGGGAACATTCCTGCCTGGTGATTGCTGCGCGATGTCCGTTCATTCATTGTCGCAGCGTCTGCATGGTCTCGCCTATGTACCACGCTTCGGGACATCCTTTCCTGCAGCGTTATGAGGTAGACAACGTTGTCCGAGTCGCACGAGTATGTACCGCGTACCTGGTGGGTGGTGTTCTCACGTGTAATGGTGGTATCCATGTCAATGATCTGGCACGTCTTGCAGAGATTGCCATGACAGGGTTCAGTGGTGTCGTGGTCACTGTTCTGAAGACTGGGTAGTTTGCTGCAAACAATGGTTCGTTTGAGGTTCATTCCCCACCATCTGGCCTGCAAAATCCTACCAACTGTCCTGGCTTGACACAATTCACACCTCTTTAACCTGGGGTTACCCCATCTCTGGATCTGTAAAGATTTAATCACCTGCTAATGGTCGCATTCCTAGCATTTTTTGGCATCTTTGAATTTGTCCATATATGTGTTTCTGGAACATACCTCTTCATTCACCTGAGGAAGGAGCAGCGCTCCGAAAGCTAGTGACATCGAAACAAACCTGTTGGACTTTAACCTGGTGTTGTAAGACTTCGTACTGTGCTCACCCCAGTCCAACGCCGGCATCTCCACATCATTGTTGGGAGAGTGAGTGGTGTGTGTGTATGAGAGAGAGTGAGTTTGGCTGTCAGCTTTACCCTTACTGTCTTTGATATATAACACATATTTTACTCTTACAGGTGTGTGTGTGTTTTACCCTCACTATGTATCTGTGATATATAACACATATTTTACTCAGGTGTGTGTGTGTGTGTTTTACCCTCACTATGTATCTGTGATATATAACACATATTTTACTCTTACAGGTGTGTGTGTGAGTTTTACCCTCACTCTGTATCTGTGATATATAACACATATTTTACTCTTACAGGTGTGTGTGTGTTTTACCCTCACTATGTATCTGTGATATATAACACATATTTTACTCTTACAGGTGTGTGTGTGAGTTTACCCTCACTCTGTATCTGTGATATATAACACATATTTTACTCTTACAGGTGTGTGTGTGTTTTACCCTCACTATGTATCAGTGATATATAACATATATTTTACTCTTACAGATGTGTGTGTGAGTTTTACCTTCACTATGTATCTGTGATATATAACACATATTTTACTCTTCCAGGTGTGTGTGTGTTTTACCCTCACTATGTATCTGCGATATATAACACATATTTTACTCTTACAGGTGTGTGTGTGAGTTTTACCCTCACTATGTATTTGTGATACATAACACATATTTTACTCTTACAGGTGTGTGTTAGTTTTACCCTCACTCTATCTGTGATATATAACACATATTTTACTCTTACAGGTGTGTGTGTGAGTTTTACCCTCACTATGTATCTGTGATATATAACACATATTTTACACTTACATGTGTGTGTGTGTGTGTTTTATCCTCACTCTGTATCTGTGATATATAACACATATTTTACTCTTACAGGTGTGTGTGTGAGTTTTACCCTCACTATGTATCTGTGATATATAACACATATTTTACACTTAATGGTGTGTGTGTGTGTGTGTGTGTGTGTTTTACCCTCACTATGTATCTGTGATATATAACACATATTTTACTCTTACAGGTGTGTGTGTGAGTTTTACCCTCACTCTGTGTCTGTGATATATAACACATATTTTACTCTTACAGGTGTGTGTGTGTTTTACCCTCACTATGTATCTGTGATATATAACACATATTTTACTCTTACAGGTGTGTGTGTGAGTTTTACCCTCACGATGTATCTGTGATATATAACACATATTTTACTCTTGCAGGTGTGTGTGTGAGTTTTACCCTCACTCTGTATCTGTGATATATAACACATATTTTACTCTTACAGGTGTGTGTATTTTACCCTCACTATGTATCTGTGATTATGTAACACATAATTTACTCTTACTGGTGTGTGTGTGTTTTATACCCTCACTATGTATCTGTGATATATAACACATATTTTACTCTTACAGGTGTGTGTGTGTTTTACCCTCACTATATATCTGTGATATATAACACATATTTTACTCTTACAGGTGTGTGTGTGAGTTTTACCTTCACTATGTATCTGTGATATATAACACATATTTTACTCTTACAGGTGTGTGTGTGTTTTACCCTCACTATGTATCTGCGATATATAACACATATTTTACTCTTACAGGTGTGTGTGTGAGTTTTACCCTCACTATGTATTTGTGATACATAACACATATTTTACTCTTACAGGTGTGTGTGTGTTTTACCCTCACTATGTATCTGTGATATATAACACATATTTTACTCAGGTGTGTGTGTGTGTGTTTTACCCTCACTATGTATCTGTGATATATAACACATATTTTACTCTTGCAGGTGTGTGTGTGAGTTTTACCCTCACTCTGTATCTGTGATATATAACACATATTTTACTCTTACAGGTGTGTGTGTTTTACCCTCACTATGTATCTGTGATTATGTAACACATATTTTACTCTTACTGGTGTGTGTGTGTGTTTTACCCTCACTATGTATCTGTGATATATAACACATATTTTACTCTTACAGGTGTGTGTTAGTTTTACCCTCACTCTATCTGTGATATATAACACATATTTTACTCTTACAGGTGTGTGTGTGTGTGTTTTACCCTCACTATGTATCTGTGATATATAACACATATTTTACTCTTACAGGTGTGTGTGTGAGTTTTACCCTCACTCTGTAACTGTGATATATAACACATATTTTACACTTAATGGTGTGTGTGTGTGTGTGTGTGTGTGTTTTACCCTCACTATGTATCTGTGATATATAACACATATTTTACTCTTGCAGGTGTGTGTGTGAGTTTTACCCTCACTCTGTATCTGTGATATATAACACATATTTTACTCTTACAGGTGTGTGTGAGTTTTACCCTCACTATGTATCTGTGATTATGTAACACATATTTTACTCTTACTGGTGTGTGTGTGTGAGTTTTACCCTCACTATGTATCTGTGATATATAACACAGATTTTACACTTACAGGTGTGTGTGTGTGTGTTTTACCCTCACTCTGTATCTGTGATATATAACACATATTTTATTCTTACAGGTGTGTGTGTGAGTTTTACCCTCACTATGTATCTGTGATATATAACACATATTTTACACTTAATGGTGTGTGTGTGTTTTACCCTCACTATGTATCTGTGATATATAACACATATTTTACTCTTACAGGTGTGTGTGTGTTTTACCCTCACTATGTATCTGTGATATATAACACATATTTTACTCTTACAGGTGTGTGTGTGAGTTTTACCCTTACTCTGTATCTGTGATATATAACACATATTTTACTCTTACAGGTGTGTGTGTGTGTTTTACCCTCACTATGTATCTGTGATATATAACACATATTTTACTCTTCCAGGTGTGTGTGTGTTTTACCCTCACTATGTATCTGTGATATATAACACATTTTACTCTTACAGGTGTGTGTGTGTTTTACCCTCACTATGTATCTGTGATATATAACACATATTTTACTCTTACAGGTGTGTGTGTGTTTTACCCTCACTATGTATCTGCGATATATAACACATATTTTACTCTTACAGGTGTGTGTGTGAGTTTTACCCTCACAATGTATTTGTGATATATAACACATATTTTAATCTTACAGGTGTGTGTGTGTGTTTTACCCTCACTATGTATCTGCGATATATAACACATTGTACTCTTACAGGTGTGTGTGTGATTTTTACCCTCACTTTGTATCTGTGATATATAACACATATTTTACTCTTACAGGTGTGTGTGTGAGTTTTACCCTCACTCTGTATCTGTGATATATAACACATATTTTACTCTTACAGGTGTGTGTGTGTTTTACCCTCACTCTGTATCTGTGATATATAACACATATTTTACTCTTACAGGTGTGTGTGTGTTTTACCCTCACTATGTATCTGTGATATATAACACATATTTTACTCTTACAGGTGTGTGTGAGTTTTACCCTCACTCTGTATCTGTGATATATAACACATATTTTACTCTGACAGGTGTGTGTGTGAGTTTTACCCTCACTCTGTAACTGTGATATATAACACATATATTACACTTACAGGTGTGTGTGTGAGTTTTACCCTCACTATGTATTTGTGATATATAACACATATTATACTCTTACAGGTGTGTGTAAGTTTTACCCTCACTCTGTATCTGTGATATATAACACATATTTTACTCTTACAGGTGTGTGTGTGAGTTTTACCCTCACTCTGTAACTGTGATATATAACACATATTTTACACTTAATGGTGTGTGTGTGTGTGTGTGTGTGTTTTACCCTCACTATGTATCTGTGATATATAACACATATTTTACTCTTGCAGGTGTGTGTGTGAGTTTTACCCTCACTCTGTATCTGTGATATATAACACATATTTTACTCTTACAGGTGTGTGTGAGTTTTACCCTCACGATGTATCTGTGATATATAACACATATTTTACTCTTGCAGGTGTGTGTGTGAGTTTTACCCTCACTCTGTATCTGTGATATATAACACATATTTTACTCTTACAGGTGTGTGTGTTTTACCCTCACTATGTATCTGTGATATATAACACATATTTTACTCTTACAGGTGTGTGTGTGAGTTTTACCCTCACTATGTATCTGTGATATATAACACATATTTTACACTTAATGGTGTGTGTGTGTTTTACCCTCACTATGTATCTGTGATATATAACACATATTTTACTCTTACAGGTGTGTGTGTGTTTTACCCTCACTATGTATCTGTGATATATAACACATATTTTACTCTTACAGGTGTGTGTGTGAGTTTTACCCTCACAATGTATTTGTGATATATAACACATATTTTACCCTTACAGGTGTGTGTGTGATTTACCCTCACTATGTATCTGTGATATATAACACATATTTTACTCTTACAGGTGTGTGTGTGTGTTTTACCCTCAATATGTATCTGTGATATATAACACATATTTTACTCTTACAGGTGTGTGTGTGTGTGTTTTACCCTCACTATGTATCTGTGATATATAACACATATTTTACTCTTATAGGTGTGTGTGTGAGTTTTACCCTCACTATGTATCTGTGATATATAACACATATTTTACTCTTACAGGTGTGTGTTAGTTTTACCCTCACTCTGTATCTGTGATATATAACACATATTTTACTCTTACAGGTGTGTGTGTGTTTTACCCTCACTATGTATCTGTGATATAAAACACATACTTTACTCTTACAGGTGTGTGTGTGAGTTTTACCCTCACTCTGTATCTGTGATATATAACACATATTTTACTCTTACAGGTGTGTGTGTGTTTTACCCTCACTATGTATCTTCGATATATAACACATATTGTACTCTTACAGGTGTGCGTGTGCGTTTTACCCTCACTATGTATTTGTGATATATAGCACATATTTTACTCTTACAGGTGTGTGTGTGAGTTTTACCCTCACTATGTATCTGTGATATATAACACATATTTTACTCTTACAGGTGTGTGTGTGTGTTTTACCCTCACTATGTATCTGTGATATAAAACACATATTTTACTCTAACAGGTGTGTGTGTGAGTTTTACCCTCACTCTGTATCTGTGATATAGAACACATATTTTACTCTTACAGGTGTGTGTGTGTTTTACCCTCACTCTGTATCTATGATATATAACACATATTTTACTCTTACAGGTGTGTGTGTGTTTTACCCTCACTATGTATCTGTGATATATAACACATATTTTACTCTTACAGGTGTGTGTGTGAGTTTTACCCTCACTCTGCATCTGTGATATATAACACATATTTTACTCTTACAGGTGTGTGTGTGTGAGTTTTACCCTCACTCTGTAACTGTGATATATAACACATATTTTACACTTACAGGTGTGTGTGTGAGTTTTACCCTCACTATGTATTTGTGATATATAACACATATTTTACTCTTACAGGTGTGTGTGAGTTTTACCCTCACTCTGTATCTGTGATATATAACACATATTTTACTCTTACAGGTGTGTGTGTGAGTTTTACCCTTACTCTGTATCTGTGATATATAACACATATTTTACTCTTACAGGTGTGTGTGTGTGTTTTACCCTCACTATGTATCTGTGATATATAACACATATTTTACTCTTCCAGGTGTGTGTGTGTTTTACCCTCACTATGTATCTGTGATATATAACACATTTTACTCTTACAGGTGTGTGTGTGTTTTACCCTCACTATGTATCTGTGATATATAACACATATTTTACTCTTACAGGTGTGTGTGTGTTTTACCCTCACTATGTATCTGCGATATATAACACATATTTTACTCTTACAGGTGTGTGTGTGAGTTTTACCCTCACAATGTATTTGTGATATATAACACATATTTTAATCTTACAGGTGTGTGTGTGTGTTTTACCCTCACTATGTATCTGCGATATATAACACATTGTACTCTTACAGGTGTGTGTGTGATTTTTACCCTCACTTTGTATCTGTGATATATAACACATAGTTTACTCTTACAGGTGTGTGTGTGAGTTTTACCCTCACTCTGTATCTGTGATATATAACACATATTTTACTCTTACAGGTGTGTGTGTGTTTTACCCTCACTCTGTATCTGTGATATATAACACATATTTTACTCTTACAGGTGTGTGTGTGTTTTACCCTCACTATGTATCTGTGATAGAAACACATATTTTACTCTTACAGGTGTGTGTGTGAGTTTTACCCTCACTCTGTATCTGTGATATATAACACATATTTTACTCTGACAGGTGTGTGTGTGAGTTTTACCCTCACTCTGTAACTGTGATATATAACACATATTTTACACTTACAGGTGTGTGTGTGAGTTTTACCCTCACTATGTATTTGTGATATATAACACATATTATACTCTTACAGGTGTGTGTAAGTTTTACCCTCACTCTGTATCTGTGATATATAACACATATTTTACTCTTACAGGTGTGTGTGTGTTTTACCCTCACTATGTATCTGTGATATATAACACATATTTTACTCTTACAGGTGTGTGTGTGAGTTTTACCCTCACTATGTATCTGTGATATATAACACATATTTTACTCTGACAGGTGTGTGTGTGTGTTTTACCCTCACTATGTATCTGTGATACATTACACATATTTTACTCTTACAGGTGTGTGTGTGAGTTTTACCCTCACAATGTATCTGTGATATATAACACATATTTTACTCTTACAAGTGTGTGTGTGTTTTACCCTCACTATGTATCTGTGATATATAACACATATTTTACTCTTACAGGTGTGTGTGTGTGTTTTACCCTCACTATATATCTGTGATATATAACACATATTTTACTCTTACAGGTGTGTGTGTGTTTTACCCTCAATATGTATCTGTGATTATATAACACATAATTTACTCTTACAGGTGTGTGTGTTTTACCCCCACTATGTATCTGTGATTATATAACACATAATTTTCTCTTACAGGTGCGTGTGTGAGTTTTACCCTCACTATGTATCTGTGATATATAACACATATTTTACTCTTACAGGTGTGTGTGTGTGTTTTACCCTCACTCTGTGTCTGTGATATATAACACATATTTTACTCTTACAGGTGTGTGTGTGTTTTACCCTCACTATGTATCTGTGATATATAACACATATTTTACTCTTACAGGTGTGTGTGTGAGTTTTACCCTCACGATGTATCTGTGATATATAACACATATTTTACTCTTGCAGGTGTGTGTGTGAGTTTTACCCTCACTCTGTATCTGTGATATATAACACATATTTTACTCTTACAGGTGTGTGTATTTTACCCTCACTATGTATCTGTGATTATGTAACACATAATTTACTCTTACTGGTGTGTGTGTGTTTTATACCCTCACTATGTATCTGTGATATATAACACATATTTTACTCTTACAGGTGTGTGTGTGTTTTACCCTCACTATATATCTGTGATATATAACACATATTTTACTCTTACAGGTGTGTGTGTGAGTTTTACCTTCACTATGTATCTGTGATATATAACACATATTTTACTCTTACAGGTGTGTGTGTGTTTTACCCTCACTATGTATCTGCGATATATAACACATATTTTACTCTTACAGGTGTGTGTGTGAGTTTTACCCTCACTATGTATTTGTGATACATAACACATATTTTACTCTTACAGGTGTGTGTGTGTTTTACCCTCACTATGTATCTGTGATATATAACACATATTTTACTCAGGTGTGTGTGTGTGTGTTTTACCCTCACTATGTATCTGTGATATATAACACATATTTTACTCTTGCAGGTGTGTGTGTGAGTTTTACCCTCACTCTGTATCTGTGATATATAACACATATTTTACTCTTACAGGTGTGTGTGTTTTACCCTCACTATGTATCTGTGATTATGTAACACATATTTTACTCTTACTGGTGTGTGTGTGTGTTTTACCCTCACTATGTATCTGTGATATATAACACATATTTTACTCTTACAGGTGTGTGTTAGTTTTACCCTCACTCTATCTGTGATATATAACACATATTTTACTCTTACAGGTGTGTGTGTGTGTGTTTTACCCTCACTATGTATCTGTGATATATAACACATATTTTACTCTTACAGGTGTGTGTGTGAGTTTTACCCTCACTCTGTAACTGTGATATATAACACATATTTTACACTTAATGGTGTGTGTGTGTGTGTGTGTGTGTGTTTTACCCTCACTATGTATCTGTGATATATAACACATATTTTACTCTTGCAGGTGTGTGTGTGAGTTTTACCCTCACTCTGTATCTGTGATATATAACACATATTTTACTCTTACAGGTGTGTGTGAGTTTTACCCTCACTATGTATCTGTGATTATGGAACACATATTTTACTCTTACTGGTGTGTGTGTGTGAGTTTTACCCTCACTATGTATCTGTGATATATAACACATATTTTACTCTTACTGGTGTGTGTGTGTGTGTTTTACCCTCACTATGTATCTGTGATATATAACACATATTTTACTCTTACAGGTGTGTGTGTGTTTTACCCTCACTATGTATCTTCGATATATAACACATATTGTACTCTTACAGGTGTGCGTGTGCGTTTTACCCTCACTATGTATTTGTGATATATAGCACATATTTTACTCTTACAGGTGTGTGTGTGAGTTTTACCCTCACTATGTATCTGTGATATATAACACATATTTTACTCTTACAGGTGTGTGTGTGTGTTTTACCCTCACTATGTATCTGTGATATAAAACACATATTTTACTCTAACAGGTGTGTGTGTGAGTTTTACCCTCACTCTGTATCTGTGATATATAACACATATTTTACTCTTACAGGTGTGTGTGTGTTTTACCCTCACTCTGTATCTATGATATATAACACATATTTTACTCTTACAGGTGTGTGTGTGAGTTTTACCCTCACAATGTATCTGTGATATATAACACATATTTTACTCTTACAAGTGTGTGTGTGTTTTACCCTCACTATGTATCTGTGATATATAACACATATTTTACTCTTACAGGTGTGTGTGTGTGTTTTACCCTCACTATATATCTGTGATATATAACACATATTTTACTCTTACAGGTGTGTGTGTGTTTTACCCTCTATATGTATCTGTGATTATATAACACATAATTTACTCTTACAGGTGTGTGTGTTTTACGCCCACTATGTATCTGTGATATATAACACATATTTTACTCTTACAGGTGTGTGTGTGAGTTTTACCCTCACTCTGTATCTGTGATATATAACACATATTTTACTCTTACAGGTGTGTGTGTGTTTTACCCTCAATATGTATCTGTGATATATAACACATATTTTACTCTTACAGGTGTGTGTGTGTTTTACCCTCACTATGTATCTGTGACATATAACACATATTTTACTCTTACAGGTGTGTGTGTGAGTTTTACCCTCACTCTGTATCTGTGATATA
The DNA here is from genome assembly GCF_047496885.1 of Scyliorhinus torazame. Classification (NCBI taxonomy): domain Eukaryota; kingdom Metazoa; phylum Chordata; class Chondrichthyes; order Carcharhiniformes; family Scyliorhinidae; genus Scyliorhinus; species Scyliorhinus torazame. The sequence goes on from NC_092730.1 coordinate 40,623,445, forward strand.
TAACACATATTTTACTCTGACAGGTGTGTGTGTGAGTTTTACCCTCACTCTGTAACTGTGATATATAACACATATTTTACTCTTACAGGTGTGTGTGTGTGTTTTACCCTCACTATATATCTGTGATATATAACACATATTTTACTCTTACAGGTGTGTGTGTGTTTTACCCTCAATATGTATCTGTGATTATATAACACATAATTTACTCTTACAGGTGTGTGTGTTTTACCCCCACTATGTATCTGTGATTATATAACACATAATTTTCTCTTACAGGTGCGTGTGTGAGTTTTACCCTCACTATGTATCTGTGATATATAACACATATTTTACTCTTACAGGTGTGTGTGTGAGTTTTACCCTCACTCTGTATCTGTGATATATAACACATATTTTACTCTTACAGGTGTGTGTGTGTGTTTTACCCTCACTATGTCTCTGTGATATATAACACATATTTTACTCTGACAGGTGTGTGTGTGTGTTTTACCCTCACTATGTATCTGTGATATATAACACATATTTTACTCTTACAGGTGTGTGTGTGAGTTTTACCCTCACTATGTATCTGTGATATATAACACATATTTTACTCTTACAAGTGTGTGTGTGTTTTACCCTCACTATGTATCTGTGATATATAACACATATTTTACTCTTACAGGTGTGTGTGTGTGTTTTACCCTCACTATATATCTGTGATATATAACACATATTTTACTCTTACAGGTGTGTGTGTGTTTTACCCTCTATATGTATCTGTGATTATATAACACATAATTTACTCTTACAGGTGTGTGTGTTTTACGCCCACTATGTATCTGTGATATATAACACATATTTTACTCTTACAGGTGTGTGTGTGAGTTTTACCCTCACTCTGTATCTGTGATATATAACACATATTTTACTCTTACAGGTGTGTGTGTGAGTTTTACCCTCACTCTGTATCTGTGATATATAACACATATTTTACTCTTACAGGTGTGTGTGTGAGTTTTACCCTCACTCTGTAACTGTGATATATAACACATATTTTACACTTACAGGTGTGTGTGTGAGTTTTACCCTCACTATGTATTTGTGATATATAACACATATTATACTCTTACAGGTGTGTGTAAGTTTTACCCTCACTCTGTATCTGTGATATATAACACATATTTTACTCTTACAGGTGTGTGTGTGTTTTACCCTCACTATGTATCTGTGATATATAACACATATTTTACTCTTACAGGTGTGTGTGTGAGTTTTACCCTCACTATGTATCTGCGATATATAACACATATTTTACTCTGACAGGTGTGTGTTTTACCCTCACTATGTATCTGTGATATATAACACATATTTTACTCTTACAGGTGTGTGTGTGAGTTTTACCCTCACAATGTATCTGTGATATATAACACATATTTTACTCTTACAGGTGTGTGTGTGAGTTTTACCCTCACTCTGTATCTGTGATATATAACACATATTTTACTCTTACAGGTGTGTGTGTGTGTTTTACCCTCACTATGTCTCTGTGATATATAACAAATATTTTACTCTGACAGGTGTGTGTGTGTGTTTTACCCTCACTATGTATCTGTGATATATAACACATATTTTACTCTTACAGGTGTGTGTGTGAGTTTTACCCTCACAATGTATCTGTGATATATAACACATATTTTACTCTTACAGGTGTGTGTGTGAGTTTTACCCTCACTCTGTATCTGTGATATATAACACATATTTTACTCTTACAGGTGTGTGTGTGTGTTTTACCCTCACTATGTCTCTGTGATATATAACAAATATTTTACTCTGACAGGTGTGTGTGTGTGTTTTACCCTCACTATGTATCTGTGATATATAACACATATTTTACTCTTACAGGTGTGTGTGTGAGTTTTACCCTCACTATGTATCTGTGATATATAACACATATTTTACTCTTACAAGTGTGTGTGTGTTTTACCCTCACTATGTATCTGTGATATATAACACATATTTTACTCTTACAGGTGTGTGTGTGTGTTTTACCCTCACTATATATCTGTGATATATAACACATATTTTACTCTTACTGGTGTGTGTGAGTTTTACCCTCACTCTGTATCTGTGATATATAACACATATTTTACTCTTACAGGTGTGTTGGTGTTTTACCCTCACTCTGTATCTGTGATATATAACACACATTTTACTCTTACAGGTGTGTGTGTGTTTTACCCTCACTATGTATCTGTGATATATAACACATATCTTACTCTTACAGGTGTGTGTGTGAGTTTTACCCTCACTCTGTCACTGTGATATATAACACATATTTTACACTTACAGGTGTGTGTGAGTTTTACCCTCACTATGTATTTGTGATATATAACACATATTATACTCTTACAGGTGTGTGTAAGTTTTACCCTCACTCTGTATCTGTGATATATAACACATATTTTACTCTTACAGGTGTGTGTGTGTTTTACCCTCACTATGTATCTGTGATATATAACACATATTTTACTCTTACAGGTGTGTGTGTGAGTTTTACCCTCACTATGTATCTGTGATATATAACACATATTTTACTCTGACAGGTGTGTGTGTGTGTTTTACCCTCACTATGTATCTGTGATATATAACACATATTTTACTCTTACAGGTGTGTGTGTGAGTTTTACCCTCACAATGTATCTGTGATATATAACACATATTTTACTCTTACAAGTGTGTGTGTGTTTTACCCTCACTATGTATCTGTGATATATAACACATATTTTACTCTTACAGGTGTGTGTGTGTGTTTTACCCTCACTATATATCTGTGATATATAACACATATTTTACTCTTACAGGTGTGTGTGTGTTTTACCCTCAATATGTATCTGTGATTATATAACACATAATTTACTCTTACAGGTGTGTGTGTTTTACCCCCACTATGTATCTGTGATTATATAACACATAATTTTCTCTTACAGGTGCGTGTGTGAGTTTTACCCTCACTATGTATCTGTGATATATAACACATATTTTACTCTTACAGGTGTGTGTGTGAGTTTTACCCTCACTCTGTATCTGTGATATATAACACATATTTTCTCTTACAGGTGTGTGTGTGTGTTTTACCCTCACTCTGTCACTGTGATATATAACACATATTTTACACTTACAGGTGTGTGCGTGTGTTTTACCCTCACTATGTATCTGTGATATATAACACATATTTTACTCTTACAGGTGTGTGTGTGAGTTTTACCCTCACTATATATCTGTGATATATAACACATATTTTACTCTTACAGGTGTGTGTGTGTTTTACCCTCAATATGTATCTGTGATTATATAACACATAATTTACTCTTACAGGTGTGTGTGTTTTACCCTCACTATGTATCTGTGATATATAACACATATTTTACTCTTACAGGTGTGTGTGTGAGTTTTACCCTCACAATGTATTTGTGATATATAACACATATTTTAATCTTACAGGTGTGTGTGTGTGTTTTACCCTCACTATGTATCTGCGATATATAACACATTGTACTCTTACAGGTGTGTGTGTGATTTTTACCCTCACTATGTATCTGTGATATATAACACATATTTTACTCTTACAGGTGTGTGTGTGAGTTTTACCCTCACTATGTATTTGTGATATATAACACATATTTTACTCTTACAGGTGTGTGTGAGTTTTACCCTCACTCTGTATCTGTGATATATAACACATATTTTACTCTTACAGGTGTGTTGGTGTTTTACCCTCACTCTGTATCTGTGATATATAACACACATTTTACTCTTACAGGTGTGTGTGTGTTTTACCCTCACTATGTATCTGTGATATATAACACATATTTTACTCTGACAGGTGTGTGTGTGAGTTTTACCCTCACTCTGTCACTGTGATATATAACACATATTTTACACTTACAGGTGTGTGTGTGAGTTTTACCCTCACTATGTATTTGTGATATATAACACGTATTTTACTCTGACAGGTGTGTGCGTGTGTTTTACCCTCACTATGTATCTGTGATATATAACACATATTTTACTCTTACAGGTGTGTGTGTGAGTTTTACCCTCACTATATATCTGTGATATATAACACATATTTTACTCTTACAGGTGTGTGTGTGTTTTACCCTCAATATGTATCTGTCATTATATAACACATAATTTACTCTTACAGGTGTGTGTGTTTTACCCTCACTATGTATCTGTGATTATATAACACATAATTTTCTCTTACAGGTGCGTGTGTGAGTTTCACCCTCACTATGTATCTGTGATATATAACACATATTTTACTCTTACAGGTGTGTGTGTGTGTTTTACCCTCACTGTGTATCTGTGATATATAACACATATTTTACTAATACAGGTGTCTGTGTGCTTTACCCTCACTATGCATCTGTGATATATAACACATATTTTACTCTTACAGGTGTGTGTGTGTATTTTACCCTCACTACGTATCTGTGATATATAACACATATTGTACTCTTACAGGTGTGTGTGTGTGTTTTACCCTCACTGTGTATCTGTGATATATAACACATATTTTACTCTTACAGGTGTGTGTGTGTTTTACCCTCACTATGTATCTGTGATATATAACACATATTTTACACTTACAGGTGTGTGTGTGTGTTTTACCCTCACTATGTATCTGTGATATATAACACATATTTTACTCTTACAGGTGTGTGTGTGTTTTACCCTCACTATGTATCTGCGATATATAACACATATTTTACTCTTACAGGTGTGTGTGTGAGTTTTACCCTCACTATGTATTTGTGATATATAACACATATTTTACTCTTACAGGTGTGTGTGTGTGAGTTTTACCCTCACTATGTATCTGTGATATATAACACAGATTTTACACTTACAGGTGTGTGTGTGTGAGTTTTACCCTCACTATGTATCTGTGATATATAACACATATTTTACACTTAATGGTGTGTGTGTGTGTGTGTTTTACCCTCACTATGTATCTGTGATATATAACACATATTTTACTCTTACAGATGTGTGTGTGAGTTTTACCCTCACTCTGTATCTGTGATATATAACACATATTTTACTCCTACAGGTGTGTGTGTGTTTTACCCTCACTATCTATCTGTGATATATAACACATATTTTACCCTTACAGGTGTGTGTGTGATTTACCCTCACTATGTATCTGTGATATATAACACATATTTTACTCTTACAGGTGTGTGTGTGTTTTACCCTCACTATGTATCTGTGATATAAAACACATACTTTACTCTTACAGGTGTGTGTGTGAGTTTTACCCTCACTCTGTATCTGTGATATATAACACATATTTTACTCTTACAGGTGTGTGTGTGTTTTACCCTCACTATGTATCTTCGATATATAACACATATTGTACTCTTACAGGTGTGCGTGTGCGTTTTACCCTCACTATGTATTTGTGATATATAGCACATATTTTACTCTTACAGGTGTGTGTGTGAGTTTTACCCTCACTATGTATCTGTGATATATAACACATATTTTACTCTTAATGGTGTGTGTGTGTGTTTTACCCTCACTATGTATCTGTGATATATAACACATATTTTACTCTTACAGGTGTGTGTGTGAGTTTTACCCTCACTCTGTATCTGTGATATATAACACATATTTTACTCTTACAGGTGTGTGTGTGTTTTACCCTCACTCTGTATCTGTGATATATAACACATATTTTACTCTTACAGGTGTGTGTGAGTTTTACCCTCACTCTGTATCTGTGATATATAACACATATTTTACTCTTACAGGTGTGTGTGTGTGAGTGTTACCCTCACTCTGTAACTGTGATATATAACACATATTTTACACTTACAGGTGTGTGTGTGAGTTTTACCCTCACTATGTATTTGTGATATATAACACATATTTTACTCTTACAGGTGTGTGTGAGTTTTACCCTCACTCTGTATCTGTGATATATTACACATATTTTACTCTTACAGGTGTGTGTGTGTGTTTTACCCTCACTATGTATCTGTGATATATAACACATATTTTACTCTTACAGGTGTGTGTGTGTGTTTTACCCTCACTATGTATCTGTGATATATAACACATATTTTACTCTTACAGGTGTGTGTGTGTTTTACCCTCACTATGTATCTGTGATATATAACACATTTTACTCTTACAGGTGTGTGTGTGTTTTACCCTCACTATGTATCTGTGATATATACCACACATTTTACTCTTACAGGTGTGTGTGTGTTTTACCCTCACTATGTATCTGCGATATATAACACATATTTTACTCTTACAGGTGTGTGTGTGAGTTTTACCCTCACAATGTATTTGTGATATATAACACATATTTTAATCTTACAGGTGTGTGTGTGTGTTTTACCCTCACTATGTATCTGTGATATATAACACATATTTTACTCTTACAGGTGTGTGTGTGAGTTTTACCCTCACTCTGTATCTGTGATATATAACACATATTTTACTCTGACAGGTGTGTGTGTGTGTTTTACCCTCACTATGTATCTGTGATATATAACACATATTTTACTCTTACAGGTGTGTCTGTGAGTTTTACCCTCACTATGTATCTGTGATATATAACACATATTTTACTCTTACAGGTGTGTGTGTGATTTACCCTCACTATGTATCTGTGATATATAACACATATTTTACCCTTACAGGTGTGTGTTAGTTTTACCCTCACTCTGTATCTGTGATATATAACACATATTTTACTCTTACAGGTGTGTGTGTGTTTTACCCTCACTATGTATCTGTGATATATAACACATACTTTACTCTTACAGGTGTGTGAGTTTTACCCTCACTCTGCATCTGTGATATATAACACATATTTTACTCTTACAGGTGTGTGTGTGTTTTGCCCTCACTAGGTATCTGTGATATATAACACATATTGTACTCTTACAGGTGTGTGTGTGATTTTTACCCTCACTGTGTATCTGTGATATATAACACATATTTTACTCTTACAGGTGTGTGTGTGTGTTTTACCCTCACTATGTATCTGTGATATATAACACATATTTTACTCTTACAGGTGTGTGTGTGAGTTTTACCCTCACTCTGTATCGGTGATATATAACACATATTTTACTCTTACAGGTGTGTGTGTGTTTTACCCTCACTCTGTATCTGTGATATATAACACATATTTTACTCTTACAGGTGTGTGTGTGTTTTACCCTCACTATGTATCTGTGATATATAACACATATTTTACTCTTACAGGTGTGTGTGTGAGGTTTACCCTCACTCTGTATCTGTGATATATAACACATATTTTACTCTGACAGGTGTGTGTGAGAGTTTTACCCTCACTCTGTAACTGTGATATATAACACATATTTTACACTTACAGGTGTGTGTGTGAGTTTTACCCTCACTATGTATTTGTGATACATAACACATATTTTACTCTTACAGGTGTGTGTAAGTTTTACCCTCACTCTGTATCTGTGATATATAACACATATTTTACTCTTACAGGTGTGTGTGTGTTTTACCCTCACTCTGTATCTGTGATATATAACACATATTTTACTCTTACAGGTGTGTGTGTGTTTTACCCTCACTATGTATCTGTGATATATAACACATATTTTACTCTTACAGGTGTGTGTGTGAGTTTTACCCTCACTATGTATCTGTGATATATAACACATATTTTACTCTTACTGGTGTGTGTGTGTGTTTTACCCTCACTATGTCTCTGTGATATATAACACATATTTTACTCTGACAGGTGTGTGTGTGTGTTTTACCCTCACTCTGTATCTGTGATATATAACACATATTTTATTCTTACAGGTGTGTGTGTGAGTTTTACCCTCACTATGTATCTGTGATATATAACACATATTTTACTCTTACAAGTGTGTGTGTGTTTTACCCTCACTATGTATCTGTGATATATAACACATATTTTACTCTTACAGGTGTGTGTGTGTGTTTTACCCTCACTATATATCTGTGATATATAACACATATTTTACTCTTACAGGTGTGTGTGTGTTTTACCCTCTATATGTATCTGTGATTATATAACACATAATTTACTCTTACAGGTGTGTGTGTTTTACGCCCACTATGTATCTGTGATTATATAACACATAATTTTCTCTTACTGGTGTGTGTGAGTTTTACCCTCACTCTGTATCTGTGATATATAACACATATTTTACTCTTACAGGTGTGTTGGTGTTTTACCCTCACTCTGTATCTGTGATATATAACACACATTTTACTCTTACAGGTGTGTGTGTGTTTTACCCTCACTATGTATCTGTGATATATAACACATATTTTACTCTTACAGGTGCGTGTGTGAGTTTTTCCCTCACTGTGTATCTGTGATATATAACACATATTTTACTAATACAGGTGTCTGTGTGCTTTACCCTCACTATGTATCTGTGATATATAACACATATTTTACTCTTACAGGTGTGTGTTTGTTTTACCCTCACTACGTATCTGTGATATATAACACATATTTTACTCTTACAGGTGTGTGTGTGTGTTTTACCCTCACTGTGTATCTGTGATATATAACACATATTTTACTAATACAGGTGTGTGTGTGTTTTACCCTCACTATGTTCCTGTGATATATAACACTTATTTTACTCTTACAGGTGTGTGTGTGTTTTACCCTCACTATGTATCTGTGATATATAACACATATTTTACTCTTACAGGTGTGTGTGAGTTTTACCCTCGCTATGTATCTGTGATATATAACACATATTTTACTCTTACAGGTGTGTGTGTGTGTTTTACCCTCACTATATATCTGTGATATATAACTCATATTTTACTCTTACAGGTGTGTGTGTGTGTTTTACCCTCACCATATATCTGTGATATATAACACATATTTTACTCTTACAGGTGTGTGTGTGAGTTTTACCCTCACTCTGTAACTGTGATATATAACACATATTTTACACTTACAGGTGTGTGTGTGAGTTTTACCCTCACTATGTATTTGTGATATATAACACATATTTTACTCTTCCAGGTGTGTGTGAGTTTTACCCTCACTCTGTATCTGTGATATATAACACATATTTTACTCTTACAGGTGTGTGTGTGTTTTACCTTCACTCTGTATCTGTGATATATAACACATATTTTACTCTTACAGGTGTGTGTGTGTTTTACCCTCACTATGTATCTGTGATATATAACACATATTTTACTCTTACAGGTGTGTGTGTGAGTTTTACCCTCACTCTGTATCTGTGATTATATAACACATAATTTTCTCTTACAGGTGCGTGTGTGAGTTTTACCCTCACTATGTATCTGTGATATATAACACATATTTTCCTCTTACTGGTGTGTGTGTGTGTTTTACCCTCACTATGTATCTGTGATATATAACACATATTTTACTCTTACAGGTGTGTGTGAGTTTTACCCTCACTATGTATCTGTGATATATAACACATATTTTACTCTTACAGGTGTGTGTGTGTTTTACCCTCACTATGTATCTGTGATATATAACACATATTTTACTCTTACAGGTGTGTGTGTGTTTTACCCTCACTGTGTATCTGTGATATATAACACATATTTTACTAATACAGGTGTCTGTATCCTTTACCCTCACTATGTATCTGTGATATATAACACATATTTTACTCTTACAGGTGTGTGTGTGTTTTACCCTCACTATGTATCTGTGATATATAACACATATTTTACTCTTACAGGTGTGTGTGAGTTTTACCCTCGCTATGTATCTGTGATATATAACACATAGTTTACTCTTACAGGTGTGTGTGTTTTACCGTCACTATGTATCTGCGATATATAACACATATTTTACTCTTACAGGTGTGTGTGTGTTTTACCCTCACTATGTATCTGTGATATATAACACATATTTTACTCTTACAGGTGTGTGTGTGTTTTACCCTCACTATGTATCTGTGATATAGAACACATTTTTAACTGCTTCCTGCTCAGTGACTGGTATGTGTGTGAGTGAGAGTGACTGAGTGTGTATGAGAGAGAGGGAGCATCTTTGTGTGAGAGAGAGCGTAAGTGTGTGTGACAGTTGTGTGTGTTTGTTTTGCCCTCATTGTTTCTCTGTGATACATAACAAATATTATACAGCTTATTGCTCACTAAATAGTGTGTGTGCGTGAGATAGTATGTGTGAGTGGGAGTGAGATAATGTGTGAGATAGTGAGCATAAGTGAGAGTGTGTGAGTGAGATGTTGTGTGTGTGATGGAGTGAGTATGTGTGAGTGTGAGTGACTGTGAGTGAGAGAGAGTGTGTGTGAGAGGGAGTGACTATGCGTGTGTGAGTGAGATAGTGAGTGTTAGTGACAGTGTGAGTGAGTGTGTGTGTTTAAGCGAGGGAGTGTGAGTGAGAGTGTGTGAGTGAGGGAGTGTGTGTGAGTGAAAGTATGTGAGTGAGATGGGGAGTGTTTGTGTGAGGGAGTGAGTGTGAGTGAGTGTGTGTGAGGGAGTGAGTGTGTGTGAGGGAGTGAGAGTCTATGTGAGGGAGAGTCTGTATGTGTGCGGGATAGTGAGTGTTTGTGTATGTGTGTGAGAGAGCAACAGGGTGAAAAGTGGATGTGCTGCTGATGGGCAGCAGGGTGGCACAGTGGTTAGCACTGCTGCCTGACAGCGCCAGAGACCTGGGTTCGATTCCGACTTCGGGCAACTGTGTGGAGTTTGTACATTCTTCCGTGTCTGTTTGGGTTTCCTCCGGTTTCCTCCCACAGTCCAAAGATATGCAGGTTACGGGGTTTGGATATGCTAAACTGACCTTCGGTGGGGTTACAAGGAGAAGGTGGGAGATTGGTCTTAGCGTGGCGTGCTCATTCAGAGGGTCAATGCAGACACGATGGGTTGAATGGTCTCCTTCTGCACTGTAGGGTTTCTATGAGAGAGAGAGTGTTTGTGAGTGTGTGTGACTGTGTCTGAGAGTGTGCAAGAGACAGAGTGTGTGTGTGCATGTTACCCTCACTGTTTCTCTCTGATATGTAACAAATATTTTACTGCTCAGTATGCAGTAAAATGTGAGACAGTGTGTGAGAGACAGCGTGAGCGTGTGATTTACCCTCACTGTCTCTCTATGGTGTATAACACATTTTCCAGCTTACTGCTCAGTTACTGCTGTCTGACTGAGTGAGAGAGTGTGAGTGAGAGAGTGAGTGCATGTTTTACCCTCACTGTATCTCTGTGGTATATATTGCATACTTTATTGCTTCCTGCTCAGTGACTGGTGTGTGTGTGTGTGAGAGAGAGAGTGTGTGAGTGAGTGAGTGAGTATTAACCTCACTGTGTCTCTGTGATATATAATTAATATTTTATTGATTATTACTATGTTCTGGATTTGTGAGTGTCTGTGGGAGAGACAGTGCATGGGTGTGTGTGTGAGAGAGAGAGTGTATGAGAGAAAGAGTGTGAGTGAGTGTGTATAAACCTCACTGTTACTCTGTGCTCTATATAACATATTTTACTGCTTAATGCTCAGTGATTGGTGTGTGTGTGTTTCACCCTCAGACTCTGCGATATATAATGCTTATGTAGTGCTTACTGCTAAGTTACTTGTGAGTGAACATGTGCATAAGAAAACATGAGTGTGCGTTTTACCCTCACTGTCTCTCTGTGATAGAATGCACTGCCTGTGGAAGTAGTTGAGTCGGAAACATTAGGGACCTTCAAGCAGCTATTGGATAGGTACATGGATTACGGTAAAATGATATAGTGTAGATTTATTTGTTCTTAAGGGCAGCACAGTAGCATTGTGGATAGCACAATTGCTTCACAGCTCCAGGGTCCCATGTTCGATTCTGGCTTGGGTCACTGTCTGTGTGGAGTCTGCACATCCTCCCCGTGTATGCGTGGGTTTCCTCCGGGTGCTCCGGTTTCCTCCCACAGTCCAAAGATGTGCAGGTTAGGTGGATTGGCCATTATAAATTGCCCTTAGTGTCCAAAATTGCCCTTAGTGTTGGGTGGGGTTACTGGGTTATGGGGATAGGGTGAAGGTGTTGACTTTGGGGAGGGTGTTCTTTCCAAGAGCCAGTGCAGACTCGATGGGCCGAATGGCCTCCTTCTGCACTGTAAATTCTATGATAATGCATATTTTACTGCTTACTGTGAGAGGATGTGTGAGTGTGTTTTACCCTCACTGTCTCTCTGTGATAGATAATGCATATTTTACTGCTTACTGTGAGAGAATGTGTGAGTGTGTTTTACCCTCACTGTCTGTGTATGATCTATGGCATATTTTACTGCTTTCTGCTCAGTTGTTGGTGTCTGAATGTGTGTGAGAGTGTGTGTTTTCCACTGTAGCTGTCTGTCTCTGTTTTGGGTCAAGTGTTAGCGAAAAATCAATTTGATTCTATAACTCTCTGCCTCAGTTCTGTGTGCTTGCATTTGTAGCTGTCTATCTCTGTTAGAGGATTCTGGGTTTAATCTCTATCTGTCCACCTCTCTGATGTGCGTGATTTTATTGTGTTTTCTGTTCTTGTCAATATCTGTTCTGTGAGTTAATGGTGAACTTTCTGTTCAATATTGATCTTCCATTATTACTTTTAGTGATAATATTGATATAACAAATGATCTGTATTCACGTCTCATGAAAATGACACTGTACCGTTATATCGGAGATCGTTCGAGATAAACCAGGGACTGGTTTAGCACAGTGGGCTAAACAACTGGCTTTTAATGCAGAAGAAGGCCAGCAGCGCGGGTTCAATCCCGTAACTGCCACCCCGAACAGGTGCCAGAATGTGGCGACTAGGGGCTTTTCACAGTAACTTTATTGAAGCTTACTTGTGACAAGAAGCGATTATTATTATGTATTTTGCACTGAGAAAGTTGCAAAAGAAAGTGCAAATCGATTACATCCACATTGATTGCTGAATCTATACCTAATTATTACTTTACAGATAAAGCTGTTATCACAAGTTGATCCAACGTTCCATGATATGGAGGGAGGACAAATTGTGGAAAATTATCCCACCTGCCCTCTCGTGTATCACTGTTGGATTGGACATGTTTATCTGGGACTTGAGGTCAATGTGAGTGTGACTGCTTCTGTTCTCTGTGACGGTGGAGTTGATGTTGTGTCTGTGTCTCTGCAATGTTGGATTAATATTGTACTTACTGTCAGTTAGAAGGAGACGGCAGCACATACATTTTGCTGAGGAATCATCATCTTGTTCTTGGAACTCATTTCTTCATCTGTTGAACTAGGGGGAAGAAAGCATATCTCTTGTAAATCAGGGTCAGATGAGGCCAATGATAGATCAATCTATTCTTTCAACTGATAATCACAGAATTTATAGGGCAAAAGGAGGCCATTCGGTCCATCGAGCCCATCTTTGTAAAGAGCGTTCCACGCCTCCACCCTTACCCAGTAACCCCACCTAACCATGTGAAATGAAATGAAAATCGCTTATTGTCACAAGTCGGCTTCAAATGAAGTTACTGTGAAAAGCCCCTAGTCACCACATTCCAGCACCTGTTCGGGGAGGCTGGTACGGGACCTGAACTGGGCTGCTGGCCTGCACTTGGTCTGCTTTAAAAGCCAGCGATTTAATCCAGTGTGCTAAACCAGCCCATGTGCGCTGTTGGACAGTGTTGGACGCGAAGTGCAATTTATCATGGCCATTCCACCTAACCCGCACATCTGACTGTGGGAGGAAACTGGAGCACCCGGAGGAAACCCACGCAGATACGGGGAGAATGTGCAGACTCCGCACAGACAGTGACCAAGCCGGGATTCGAACCTGGGACCCTAGAGCTGTTAAGCAACCGTGCTGCCCCCAATCAGTAAAAGAAAGAAAATACTCTCCAAATCCTAACCCAGAATCAGACAATAAGCCAGGCCCAGAAAGAGCTCTCCCTCCACGCCCCCCCCACCCCCCACCCACTCCAAGTCCCGGAACAAGATCGTGCTCCGCTGCGCCTCTTGCAAACTGCCCCCGATTCTCCCTGAACTCCCCCGAGTCACTAATGATCTCTGAGCCTCTTTGCTCACACTCCCAGATGGAGGTGCTGCTGCAATGAGAACGCTGTTTCCTCGCTGACCTGGGCGCTGACATTGACATTTCCCTCAGTTTCAACAAACCGTTTCCACTCAGTGACCAAATGGAGAGTGTGTGGAGGAGGGGCTGAGCATGCGCTCCCAATCTCAGAATGACGACCAGCAGGGGCGGGGTTACACCGGGCATGCGCACATCCCCGCCGCAATTCCGCATTGAGAATCAATGGGAACATTCCCCATTTCATAGTCATCGCATGTGGAGCAAAACCTCCTCTAGAGCCCGTGTTGGGGGGACTGTGTGTGTGGCTGCAAGTGGCCCTGTGCCCTAGGGCTCAACCAATCACCTTTGTAGCTGTGTGTTTGTCCCAATGAGAGATTCAATTTGCAGTCATTGCCTGCAGCTTGTTTGTTATTACACTGTCACTCAGCCCCTCAAACTCACACTTTCTGCAAACTACCATTTCACTGAACCACAGAATTACTACAGTGTGAAGGAGGCAATTCGGCCCATCGAGTCTGCAGCGACCCTCTGAAAGAGCGCCCCAGCTCCGCCCACTCGCCGCCTTATCCCCATAAAGCCGTAACCCCACTGAACCTACACACCCTTGGACACAGCGGAAATTCAGCATTGCCGACCCACCAAACCTGCACATCTATGGCCTGTGGGAAGAAAGAGGAGCACCTGGAGGGAACCCACCCACACACACGGGGAGAACATGCAAACGCCATACAGGCAGTCACCCAATGCTGGAATTGAACCCAGGTCCCTGGCACAGTGAGGCAGCAGTGCGAACCATTGTTCCACCATTGTTCACTCCCCTGGTTCACTCACTCCCCTGGTTCACTCACTCCCCTGGTTCACTCACTCCCCTGGTTCACTCACTCTCCTGGTTCACTCACTCCCCTGGTTCACTCATTCCCCTGGTTCACTCACTCCCCTGGTTCACTCACTCCCCACGTTTACTCACTCTCCTGGTTCGCCAGGGGTGGTACCAGGGGATTGGAGAGTGGCGAATGTCGTGCCCCTGTTCAAAAAAGGAACTAGGGATAACCCTGGGAATTACAGGCCAGTTAGTCTTACTTCGGTGGTAGGCAAAGTAATGGAAAGGGTACTGAAGGATAGGATTTCTGAGCATCTGGAAAGACACTGCTTGATTAGGGATAGTCAGCACGGATTTGTGAGGGGTAGGTCTTGCCTAACAAATCTTATTGAATTCTTTGAGGAGGTGACCAAGCATGTGGATGAAGGTAAAGCAGTGGATGTAGTGTACATGGATTTTAGTAAGGCATTTGATAAAGTTCCCCATGGTAGGCTTATGCAGAAAGTAAGGAGGCATGGGATAGTGGGAAATTTGGCCAGTTGGATAATAAACTGGCTAACCGATAGAAGTCAGAGAGTGGTGGTGGATGGCAAATATTCAGCCTGGATCCCAGTTACCAGTGGCGTACCGCAGGGATCAGTTCTGGGTCCTCTGCTGTTTGTGATTTTCATTAATGACTTGGATGAGGGAGTTGAAGGGTGGGTCAGTAAATTTGCAGACGATACAAAGATTGGTGGAGTTGTGGATAGTAAGAAGGGCTGTGGTCGGCTGCAAAGAGACATAGATAGGATGCAGAGCTGGGCTGAGAAGTGGCAGATGGAGTTTAACCCTGAAAAGTGTGAGGTTGTCCATTTTGGAAGGACAAATATGAATGCGGAATACAGGGTTAACGGTAGAGTTCTTGGCATTGTGGAGGAGCAGAGAGATCTTGGGGTCTATGTTCAAACATCTTTGAAAGTTGCCACTCAAGTGGATAGAGCTGTGAAGAAGGCCTATGGTGTGCTCGCGTTCATTAACAGAGGGATTGAATTTAAGAGCCGTGAGGTGATGATGCAGCTGTACAAATCTTTGGTAAGGCCACATTTGGAGTACTGTGTACAGTTCTGGTCGCCTCATTTTAGGAAGGATGTGGAAGCTCTGGAAAAGGTGCAAAGAAGATTTACCAGGATGTTGCCTGGAATGGAGAGTAGGTCTTACGAGGAAAGGTTGAGGGTGCTAGGCCTTTTCTCATTAGAGCGGAGAAGGATGAGGGGCGACTTGATAGAGGTTTATAAGATGATCAGGGGAATAGATAGAGTAGACAGTCAGAGACTTTTTCCCCGGGTGGAACACACCATTACAAGGGGACATAAATTTAA
Source organism: Scyliorhinus torazame (assembly GCF_047496885.1). NCBI lineage: Eukaryota > Metazoa > Chordata > Chondrichthyes > Carcharhiniformes > Scyliorhinidae > Scyliorhinus > Scyliorhinus torazame. The sequence goes on from NC_092730.1 coordinate 40,639,689, forward strand.
GGTGAAAGGTGGAAGATATAGGAGGGATATCAGAGGTAGGTTCTTTACCCAGAGAGTAGTGGGGGCATGGAATGCACTGCCTGTGGAAGTAGTTGAGTCGGAAACATTAGGGACCTTCAAGCAGCTATTGGATAGGTACATGGATTACGGTAAAATGATATAGTGTAGATTTATTTGTTGTTAAGGGCAGCACGGTAGCATTGTGCATAGCACAATTGCTTCACAGCTCCATGGTCCCAGGTTCGATTCCGGATTGGGTCATTGTCTGTGCGGAGTCTGCACGTCCTCCCCGTGTCTGCGTGGGTTTCCTCCGGGTGCTCCGGTTTCCTCCCACAGTCCAAAGATGTGCGGGTTAGGTGAATTGGCCAATGATAAATTGCCCTTAATGTCCAAATTGCCCTTGGTGTTGGGTGGAGGTGTTGAGTTTGGGTAGGGTGCTCTTTCCAAGAGCCGGTGCAGACTCAAAGGGCCGAACGGCCTCCTTCTGCACTGTAAATTCAATGATAATCTATGATTAATCTAGGACAAAGGTTCGGCACAACATCGTGGGCCGAAGGGCCTGTTCTGTGCTGTATTTTCTATGTTCTATGTTCTATGTTCGCTCAAAACCCCCGGGTCACTCACTACCCCGGTTCACTCACTACCCCGGTTCACTCACTCCCCCGGTTCACTCACTCCCCCGGTTCACTCACTCCCCCGGTTCACTCACTCCCCGGGTTCACTCACTCCCCCGGTTCACTCACTCCCCCGGTTCACTCACTCCCCCGGTTCACTCACTCCCCCGGTTCCTTACTCCCCCGGTTCCTTACTCCCCCGGTTCACTCAACCCCCCCGGTTCACTCAACCCCCCCGGTTCACTCAACCCCCCCGGTTCACTCACTCCCCCGGTTCACTCACTCCCCCGGTTCACTCACTCCCCCGGTTCACTCACTCCCCCGGTTCACTCACTCTCCCGGTTCACTCACTCCCCCGGTTCACTCACTCCCCCGGTTCACTCACTCCCCCGGTTCACTCACTCCCCCGGTTCACTCACTCCCCCGGTTCACTCACTCCCCCGGTTCACTCACTCCTCCGGTTCACTCACTCCCCTGGTTCACTCATTCCCCTGGTTCACTCATTCCCCTGGTTCGCTCCATCTCCTGGTTTACTCACTCTCCTGCTTTACTCACTCTCCTCGTTTACTCTCTATCCTAATGGACATATTAGTGAGAGGCAGCATGGTTTTGTGAAGGGGAGTTCGTGTCTCATTAACTTGATAGAGTTTTCCGAAGAGGTCACAAAGATGATTGCTGCAGGTAGAGCAGTGGATGTTGTCTATATAGACTGCAGTAAGGCCTTGTCAAAGGTCCCTCATGGTAGACTGGGACAAAAGGTGAAGTCACACGGGATCAGGGGTGAGCTAGCAAGGTGGATACAGAACTGGCTAGGTCATAGAAGGCAAAGAGTAGCAATGGAAGGATGCTTTTCTAATTGGTGCGCTGTGACTAGTGGTGTTCCACAGGGATCAGTGCTGGGACCTTTGCTGTTTGTAGTATCTATAAATGATTTCGAGGAAAATGTAACTGTTCTGATTAGTAAGTTTGCAGATGACACAAAGGTTGGTGGAATTGCGGATAGTGATGAGGACTGTCAGAGGATACAGCAGGATTTAGGTTGTTTGGAGACTTGGGCGGAGAGATGGCAGATGGAGTTTAATCCAGACAAATGTGAGATAATGCATTTTGTAAGGTCTAATGCAGGTAGGGAACAGACATTGAATATTAGAACCCTCAAGAGTATTGAAAGTCAGAGAGATCTTGGTGTACAGGTCCACAGGTCACTGAAAGGGGCAACACAGGTGGAGAAGGTAGTTAAGAAGGCACACGGCATGCTTGCCTTCATTGGCCGGGGCATTGTGTATAAGAATTGGCAAGTCATGTTGCAGCTGTACAGAACCTTAGTTAGGCCACACTTGGAGTATAGTGTTCAATTCTGGTCGCCACACTACCAGAAGGATGTGGAGGCTTTAGAGAGGGTGCAGAAGAGATTAACCAGGATGTTGCCTGGTATGGAGGGCATTAGCTATGAGGAGCGGTTGAATAAACTTGGTTTGTTCTCACTGGAACGACGGAGGTTGAGGGGCGACCTGACAAGATCGACAAAATTATGAGGGGCACAGACAGAGTCGATAGTCAGAGGCTTATCCCCAGGGTAGAGGGGTCAATTACTGGGGGACATCGGTTTAAGGTGCGAGGGGCAAAGTTTAGAGTAGATGTACGAGGCAAGTTTTTTTACACAGAGGGTAATGGGTGCCTGGAACTAGCTGCCAGAGGACGTGGTGGGAGCAGGGCCGATAGTGACATTTAAGGGCCATCTTGACAAATACATGAATAGGATGGGAATAGAGGGATACGGACCCAGGAAGTGTAGAAGGTTGTAGTTTAGTCAGGCAGCATGGTCGGCACAGGCTTGGAGGGCCGAAGGGCCTGTTCCTGTGCTGTCCTTTTCTTTGTTCTCCTTTAGATTTACACACTTCTCTGGTATCACCATTCTCATGATTCACACAATCTTCTGGTGAATACACTCCCTGCTTTATAAATTCCCCTGTTAAACACACTACCCTGGTTTACACACTACCCTGGTTTACACGCTCTCTGGTTTACACACTTTTTATTGTGCACATTCTCATGGTTTTGCACACTCTCCTGGTTTACACTCACTATTTTAAACACTCTCCTGGATGGAAACTCCCCTGGTTGTGAACATTCCTCTGATTTCCAGGTGCCCGGATTGTGGAAGTGTCTCCCCTCCACACAGAAAGTCCAGCTCTATGAGTTCATCCTTATCCTTGTTTCTATGTCACTCTCTCTATTTCTCTGTCTCAAATGTTCAATATTTCATCAGGAGTGTTGTGGACACAGTGACAACTGGTGTAACACTGGCCCTCACTGTGAACACAGCTGCCGTGTTGTGGGTGAGACAGTCACTGTCCCTCCTCTACACAGAACGTCCGGCTCTGCGAGTCCATCTCTATTTATTAAATTTCCTACTGGGATCAGAATGGTCAGAATCTGTGTCACTGTGAAAATCTCCACTCCCAGAGGGGGTGGGATTATTCTTTAACTGGGTGTCCTTGCTTGTTGAGTTTGGGGTTCAGTGTTACCGGGCAGTGCAGGAGGATCACATCAAGCTGGAAAATTTCCACTGAGAGAGAGATCAATTGTATTTTCACCTTCAAAGAAGGTGTGTCATCAATGAATTTCGATTTTAAAATATGACTGGCTGCTGCCGGGTATTTAGGTAAACAGAAAACTCAGAGAATTGATCAGTAAGTGAGATGAAAATCTATAATTAAGACAGGGATTGGGAAACAAGTGTTGAGAAGAGGGAGAATTCTGCCCTGGGAAATGTCATTTCCAAACCTTGTGTGTGGATGTGAATATTGTGGAAGAGAGAGTGTGTGAAAGGGGCGGACCAAACAGGAGAAACCAACTGTGTTTGTGTGTCCGCTCTGACCAGGAGATCTCCCAATCCCTCTGGGACTAAATGGAAATATTTTTCATTCAAACAATCCCCCTGTTCCCCCCCTACTTTTCCAAGTTGGATTTCAGGGCAGTTTCGATGCTGCTTTCCAGTTTTCTGTGGAAAGGTTGGGAAAATGAGAGCGATCGGGTGAGAGAGCGGGAACAGTGCATCAGTATAACGGGTTTAAATGCAAAATGGAGCCTTTAAATCGCGTGAAACCTTTTCTACAGCAAACATGAGAGTGTGAGAGACAGGAAGGAATTATCCTGGGACACTGTGGAGCTGGAATTTGAGTGGAATTGGAGAGTTTGGGACGAGAGAAAAACACAGAGAGCAGCAGCAGCCTGGAGCTGAGAGCAGGTTGTCTCCGCCCCGTCCGCTCGCTGCCTTTAAGTTGCTCAGTGCCGCCACCAGAGGCTTCATTTCTCACCCACATTGACGGAGAGATTTTGTGCAGAGTCTCGGACATGAGCGATAGTGCAGCCGCCGAAACGGCTCCTCCAGCCGCCGCCCCAGTCAAGGCTGTCAAGAAGCAGAAGGCGGTTCCCCGGAAGAAACAAGAAGGTCCCGGGCTGGGCGAGCTGATCCTCCAGATTGTGGCGGAAAGCGGCGATCGCAAGGGGATTTCCTTACACGCCATAAAGAAGGCGCTGCGGAGCAAAGGGGTCGATGTGGATAAACGGGGGGCCCAGATAAAGCAAAGTGTCAGGAGGAGTGTGGACAACGGCAGCTTGGCTCAGGTCAAGGGCACGGGCGCCTCCGGCTCCTTCAAGATCGTTAAGAAGACAACCGGGGGGAAAGTGAGAAAGACCGGAGCAGGCGAGAAACCTTCAGTGAAGAAACCAGCAGCCAAGAAATCTTCCAAAAAAACAGCAGCCAAGAAATCTCCCAAGAAACCAGCAGCCAAGAAATCCCCCAAGAAACCAGCGGCCAAGAAATCTCCCAAGAAACCAGCAGCCAAGAAATCTCCCAAGAAACCAGCGGCCAAGAAATTTCCCAAGAAACCAGCAGCCAAGAAATCCCCCAAGAAACCAGCAGCCAAGAAGGCGGCAACTCCCCAAAAGAGCGCGAAGAAAGCAGCCCCGAAGAAAAGGTCTCCCGTGAAAAAGACCAAGGGTGTAAAAAATCCGACCCAAGCGAGGGCCAAGCCCAAAGTGAAATCAGTAACGGCTAAGAAACCAGCAAAGAAGTGAAAGAAGGCGAGCAAATAGTAAACCTGAACCCAAAGGCTCTTCTCAGAGCCACCCACATCTCTCAGGAAAGAGCTGATCCCCCGACCAATGAATCGCTGTCCCGGTGCTGGGAGCAGATTTCAGACAGAAATGTCAATCCAGTATTGCCGCTCACTCGCTGACATGCTCTGCACCGGGCCTCGCCCCCCGCTCTGCACTAAGACACTGCCTGCTCCAACACACATTTTATATTCCAAACAGAAGTGAAAAGAGGGCGCTGAACAACACGTACAAACTGCAACATCAGACAGCAGCTTGTTAGAAACGCGGATCTATTAAATCCAGACTTGTCAGTAATATTCCCGCCTCAGTTCACTCCTTACTAGAACCTCTTCCTAACCGGGGATGTGTCCGGGGGAACAGTCACAGTTTGTGTTAGTTTCATTATTCACAGATTCAGGGGAGAGTCTGTAAAAGAGTTAACATGTCGGAGAAATCCCGCCTCACAACTTAAACACTTTATATCAGCTGGAAGGGATGTTACTAAAATTCCCAACCCGTCTGGGAGAGGAGTTGTGTGGGGATGGAATCGGAGCTGGGGTTGAAATGGGAGCAGATAGTTGGGCTGGTTCTAGAAAGGAGTGAACTGAGGCGGGAATATTACTGACAAGTCTGGATTTAATAGATCCGCGTTTCTAACTAGCTGCTGTATGATGTTACAGTTTGTACGTGTTGTTCAGCGCGCTCTTTTCACTTCTGTTTGGAAAACAAAATGTGGGTTGGAGCAGGCAGGAGGAGGAGCTGGATGATCAAAGACTTCACTGCTCTGTCTGTCACTCAGTCTGCTCCCCGCCTCTCTCTCTCAGTCAGGTCGGGGCGGGCTGTATAAAAATGGAAAGTGCAGCAGCTCGTCTCTCATTCAGCAGCGATTTGACTGAACAAGCATCATGTCTGGCAGAGGGAAAGGAGGCAAAGGACTGGGTAAAGGCGGAGCAAAGCGGCACCGCAAAGTGCTTCGTGATAACATCCAGGGCATCACCAAACCAGCAATTCGCCGCCTGGCTCGTCGTGGCGGCGTCAAGCGCATCTCGGGTTTGATCTATGAGGAGACTCGCGGGGTGCTGAAGGTTTTCCTGGAGAATGTGATCAGGGACGCCGTCACCTACACTGAACACGCCAAGCGCAAGACCGTCACCGCCATGGATGTGGTTTACGCTCTCAAACGCCAGGGCCGCACTCTCTATGGATTCGGCGGCTGAGGAAATCCATTTGACAATTTAACAAAACCCAAAGGCTCTTTTAAGAACCGCCCAAATCCTCACATTGAGAGCACTGACCTTAGAATGGCAGCAGAATAACTCATCGAGCTGGTTTAGCGAGTCAGCTTGGAAACCGCGGTTTTCTGTTACGACGGGTAGCGTTAGAGCATCCTTTCCCATCATTGATTTGTTTTCTCATTACAAGGCGACATAGATGCGTTGTACAGTCTGAAACAACCATTCCCCAAAGTCAAACCTGTAACCGCACATAGTGAACACTGACATTGTAATGCGAGCGGGAATTATGTACCTGCTCGATTTTATTCATCTTCTCTCGGTTGCGTCCAATCCGTGACAAAAATTGGAGAAGGAATCATTGAGAAGTTTTTGATATTTACAACTTGAGATTGATTTTTTCAGTTTTCTCAAATATCCGTTCCTGGTCCCTGTGAAATTGGCGGGCTTTTTGAAATTGATGGTTTGTCAGTTGCAGGTCCACCAATCAGGGCCCTGATATCCTTGCCGCTCATCGCTCTTTTCAAACTTGTCCACGGGATCGGGCTGCATCCAATGAGGAGAAGTGGGCGGTCACTATAATGTCTTAAATAGGCAGCGAGAGAGCGGCGCCAGCATTCTCAGCGTGTGCGTTTCCCCCAGTTTCACATCATGGCCAGGACCAAGCAGACAGCGCGCAAATCGACCGGAGGTAAAGCTCCTCGCAAACAGCTGGCTACCAAAGCGGCCCGCAAGAGCGCTCCAGCCACGGGCGGAGTGAAGAAGCCCCATCGCTACAGACCCGGCACTGTGGCTCTGAGGGAGATCCGCCGCTACCAGAAATCCACCGAGCTGCTGATCCGCAAACTGCCCTTCCAGCGCCTGGTGCGAGAGATCGCTCAGGACTTCAAGACAGACCTGCGCTTCCAGAGCTCCGCCGTCATGGCCCTGCAGGAGGCCAGCGAGGCTTACCTGGTGGGGCTCTTTGAGGACACCAACCTGTGCGCCATCCACGCCAAGCGAGTCACCATCATGCCCAAAGACATCCAGCTGGCCCGCCGCATCCGCGGGGAACGCGCCTAAAGCCCGGATTCAGCACCAACAACAACAAAGGCTCTTTTAAGAGCCACCAAGTCTGTCAGGAAAAGAGCTTCCACATCCAGTGTTTCGATTCAGGAATTTATTTTATTGCCTTTATTTTTTTCTCCCTGCTATCTGTTTCCTCATTCCCCTGGATCCGTTCTCAGTCGTGGGCCAGCCTGTATTTAATTTCAGCCCAATTCACTAGACTTGCGGTGATTGCTAATACAAACATCAACAATATCTCATGTAATCATCGGGACTGCACCGACCCTTCGAAAGAGTAACTTAGATTAATGGGTAGAAAGACGGACCGACAGATATGGAGGGATAAATACGAAAGAGATAATGCTGGAAAATCTCAGCACGTTTGGCAGCATGTGTAGGTACAGAAGAGCTAACGTTTCGAGTCCAATGATAGATATGTAGATAGTGAGGTAGAAACTTGCATAGATAAATGGATGGTTCGATAGAAAGGCAGAAAGACCGTAAAGGCCAACTCACTCACAGAAAAGTTGCCATCACAGCAGGAGGAGGTTTGAGGGGAATTCTCACAATTTACTCTGCATCATAATGACGTTTCTCGTCTCCATATATCAAAGAAAATTCATAGTTTATAAACGATGGTGTCAGTTTGGCCGCACAGTATGTAATATCAAAACATTTTTATTGCATCTACAATTTCAGTTACCCAGGATTTCTTACCCCAATAAACTGCTTCCATAAAAACTTTCCTGCAAATTGAGCCAGGGGTTGAGGTTAATCTGAGGCTCCGAGTATGAAGCGAGTCACACAGTAACCCACTTACAGATATAGTCATCGCAGTAACATCTACACAGTAAATAGAGCGGAATCAATTGCGGATAGATTACAAGTTACAGGCTTCCTTCTTTGAGGAATATTATTGAAACTAAGATCAATTCAGTTCACAGACTTTTATCCTCAATAAACACCGTCAATTCACATGTATCATAAATACTGAATATGTAAATAATCTGCACAGAATGCGCTGCGGATTGATGTCATAAAGCGTGAAACGTTTGCACATTAAGTAGCAGAGCAGAATCTGAGGGACAGACAATAGTTGGCCCTTTTTCAGATAAAATGAGTGGCTCTGAAAAGAGCCTTTGTGTTATTAGATTAAAGAATGGTCGCTTCACTTCTTGCCGGCGCCAGCGCTGGTTTTCTTGGGCAGCAGCACGGCCTGGATATTGGGCAGCACCCCGCCCTGAGCGATGGTCACCCCTCCCATCAACTTGTTGAGCTCTTCGTCGTTGCGGACGGCCAGCTGCAGGTGCCTGGGGATGATGCGGGTCTTCTTGTTGTCCCGGGCCGCGTTGCCGGCCAGCTCGAGGATTTCAGCGGTCAGATACTCGAGCACAGCAGCCAGATAGACCGGGGCTCCGGCCCCCACACGCTGGGCATAGTTCCCCTTTCTCAGGAGCCTGTGAACACGGCCCACCGGGAACTGCAGTCCAGCCCGGGAGGAGCGAGACTTAGCCTTGGCCCGAGCTTTACCGCCGGTCTTTCCTCTTCCAGACATTGTCTCAATGTCACAAACACTTTCACACAATGAATAATTTCTCCAGCATTTACTCTTTTATAAACTGACAGCTCCTCTGATTGGTCGCTGCTCAGTTCACCTCATTTGCCTATATTCTGCACCAATCAGCTCACAGGAAACAGAAGAGGGCGGGATCTACCCACAACAACCGGCAAAAGCTGAGAATTTGTCCATTTCAAAAAGCCGCCAATTTCATTGTGGCAAAGGAGCGAATTCAAATAAATGTCGTCCTTAGTCAGAGATTTCAAATCCCTTCTATTTATTTGGTTTGATTCAGCGCTTCCCGTCACCAATCACAGGCGCGGGTTTAACATTTAGTTTAAATGTGATTCATTCTCCTCTCGCTTTCTAACTGTCCCGGGCGGGAATCAATCCCTGTTCACAGCATTCCCGGAAGGAAAACGCTCCGTTTAGTCTTCAGTCAGGACCGAGTGTCCTTCACTGAAAACAGGGAGTGGGATTGAGTCCTCAGACTCTCCTTATTCCGCTCTGGAATCATCCCACTCCGGACTGTTACCCTGCGGGAATTACTGGGAATAAAATGATGGATCAATGAACATTTCAGGAATTGGGAGAAGGCTCCGTTCCCGCTAAAAACAGCTGCTAATGAGGTGATTTGGGGGCTGTGAAAATAACAGAATAATAAAGACGTGCAGGTTAGGTGGATTGGCCATGCTAAATTACCCGTAGTGTCCATAAGGGTTGGGAGGGGTTATTGGGTTGCGGGGATAAGGTGGAAGTGAGGGATTAATGTGGGTCGGTGCAGACTCGATGGGCCGAATGGCCTCCTTCTGCACTGTATGTTCTATGTAATCTATGTAACAGCTTTCAGCACAAAGCCAAGGCGGCGGAGTGAATTCTGCCTGAACCAATCGGAGAGCTGGAGAGAAGGAGCGACAGGTTTTGATTGGCTGACATTTTCAAATTCCAAACTCCCGCCAATTTCAGTGCAGGAAAATCCCAAATAACGGACCGGCTCAATGTTCAGGAAACTATTTGAATCTCACACTTTGTGATCTGTTTATTGATTTTTCCATCCCAGAATCCGGGCGCTATTTTAGTAACAGATTGAATTTGTCAATCTCTTCTCTGTAACCGGCGGTAATAAGACCCCGTTCAGCAATTTAAAACGGAGCAAATCTCAGCTCACTACAAAAGCAGAAACATCGAGATTACCAACCAACTCCTTCACACAGGCTTCACAGGGACAGGGAGAAAGGGCTGATTTCTGAGCCTCTCTCCTGAAAGCGGCCGGGAATGTTACACTGGGAATTGTGGAGTGAATCCCCGACTCTATCCAGCCGGTGGAACAGGCAGCTTTGTGTCCGGAGAATAGGGAGGGCCGGGGAGAGGCAGATCTGAAAGCGCGGCAATGGACTCAGGTCCTGTGTGTGCTCAAATCTCGCTGGTTCCGTCCCCTGGGAAAACTGCGGAACAAACAGATCAGCCCGAAAATAACCTCTTCATTCCCGACTTTACGCTGTTCTGGGAGCGGGAAACACATCACCCGAGAGAAGAAAAAAAAATTCCTTATGAATATAACTCACCAGTTGTTAAACTCTGAATATAGTTATCATTAAATTTAAATAATTCCCTCCTGAAATTGTGTTTCTCCTCATTGTCCGTCACAAATACCAGACTGGGTTTAAAATCCGCTCTCAATTCCGATTGTCTCTTCTGTGTGAAAGTGTCTGTGACGGGCGGGTATGAAGCCACATTCACAACATTCTGGAACGGGACAAATCTCTCTCCTCCACAAAGAGATTTCTCATCAAGTCAATGCGGGAAAAGATGGTGCAGCTTTTTCACAGAGATTGTGGGTGGCTCTTAAAAGAGCCGTTGTGTTTGGGGTAGTTTTCAGTCCATTGTGGAGTTTTACTTGGAGCTGGTGTACTTGGTCACCGCCTTTGTCCCTTCCGACACGGCGTGCTTGGCTAGTTCCCCGGGCAGCAGCAGGCGCACGGCGGTCTGGATCTCCCGGGAGCTGATGGTGCTGCGCTTGTTGTAATGGGCCAGGCGGGAAGCCTCACCCGCGATGCGCTCGAAAATATCGTTGACGAAGGAGTTCATGATGCTCATGGCCTTGGAGGAGATGCCGGTGTCGGGGTGAACCTGCTTCATCACTTTGTAGATGTAGATGGAGTAACTCTCCTTCCTCGACCTTCGCCGCTTCTTGCCGCCCTTTACTGCCGGTTTCTTAATGACTTTCTTGGCTCCCTTCTTGGAAGCTGGTTTCGATGTTGGTTTCTTCTCGTCAGCCATCGTCAATATCACCCAGAAATAAAGCTAACCCCTTCCGAGCGCTGATTAAATAGACAGAGCCTCACATCTATGCTAATGAGGAATGGGGAAAGGAATGATTGTGATTGGACATTGTGAAAATGAGGACAGCCAGTTATGTTCTGCTTAATTGACTGGATATAAAAACAGACCAATCAGAATTAGGATTTTCCACCAATCATAAACCTCAGATTACAATCATATGACAAACAGGAAATACATTTCAGAAAGAATGTCTCCAGCCCCAGTTTGTCAGTGTGTAAAGATTCACCGGGAAAAGTCACCTGGCTGTCGGTAAGAGGGACCCTTCACCACAGAGAGACTGTGCGGGAGTGTGGGATTCATTCAGGAACTGTGAGTGTCTTGGAATGTGCGAGTGTGGGATTTACTCATGGATAGTGTGAGAATGTGGGATTTACTCACTCTCTGATACAGTGTGTGAGTGTGGGATTTACTCACTCTCTGATACAGTGTGTGAGTGTGGGATTTACTCACTCTCTGATACAGTGTGTGACTGTGGGATTTACTCACTCTCTGATACAGTGTGTGAGTGTGGGATTTACTCACTCTCTGATACAGTGTGTGAGTGTGGGATTTACTCACTCTCTGATACAGTGTGTGACTGTGGGATTTACTCACTCTCTGATACAGTGTGTGAGTGTGGGATTTACTCACTCTCTGATACAGTGTGTGAGTGAGAGATTTACTCACTCTCTGATAGTGTGTGTGTGGGATTTACTCACTCTCTGATACAGTGTGTGTGTGGGATTTACTCACTCTCTGATACAGTGTGTGAGTGTGGGATTTACTCACTCTGATACAGTGTGTGAGTGTGGGATTTACTCTCTCTGATACAGCGTGTGAGTGTGGGATTTACTCACTCTCTGATACAGTGTGTGACTGTGGGATTTACTCTCTCTGATACAGTGAGAGAGTGGGATTTACTCACTCTCAGATACAGTGTGAGAGTGTGGGATTTACTCACTTTCTGATAGTGTGTGAGTGTGGGATTTACTCACTCACTGACATAGTGTGTGTGGGATTTACTCACTGATACAGTGTGTGTGGGGGATTTACTCACTCTCTGATACAGTGTGGGATATACTCACTCTCTGACACTCACTCTCTGATACAGTGTGACTGTGGGATTTACTCACTCTCTGATACAGTGTGTGAGTGTGGGATTTCTTCACTCTCTGATGTAGTGTGAGTGTGGAATACACTTACTCTCCGATACAGTGTGTGAGTGTGGGATTTACTCACTCTCTGATAGTGTGTGAGTGTGGGATTTACTCACTCTCTGATACAGTGTGTGTGTGTGTGGGATTTACTCACTCTCTGATACAGTGTGTGTGTGGGATTTACTCACTCTCTGATACAGTGTGTGTGCGGGATTTACTCACTCTCTGATACAGTGTGTGAGTGTGGGATTTACTCACTCTCTGATAAAGTGTGTGTGTGGGATTTACTCACTCTCTGATACAGTGTGTGAGTGTGGGATTTACTCACTCTCTGATACAGTGTGTGAGTGTGGGATTTACTCACTCTCTGATACAGTGTGTGAGTGTGGGATTTACTCACTCTCTGATACAGTGTGAGTGTGGGATTTACTCACTCTCTGATACAGTGTGTGAGTGTGGGATTTACTCACTCTCTGATACAGTGTGAGAGTGTGGGATTTACTCACTCTCTGATACAGTGTGTGTGTGGGATTTACTCACTCTCTGATACAGTGTGTGAGTGTGGGATTTACTCACTCTCTGATACAGTGTGTGTGTGTGGGATTTACTCACTCTGATACAGTGTGTGTGTGGGATTTACTCACTCTCTGATACAGTGTGTGAGTGTGTGATTTACTCACTCGCTGATACAGTGTGTGACTGTGGGATTTACTCACTCTGATACAGTGTGTGTGTGGGATTTACTCACTCTGATACAGTGTGTGAGTGTGGGAGTTTACTCACTCTCTGATACAGTGTGTGAGTGTGGGATTTACTCACTCTCTGATAGTGTGTCAGTGTGGGATTTACTCACTCTGATACAGTGTTTGAGTGTGGGGATTACTCACTCTCTGATACTGTGTGAGTGTGGGATTTCTTCACTCTCTGATGTAGTTTGAGTGTGGAATACACTTACTCTCCGATACAGTGTGTGAGTGTGGGATTAACTCTCTCTCTGATACAGTCTGTGAGTGTGGGATTTACTCACTCTCTGATACAGTGTGTGAGTGTGGGATTTACTCACACTCTCTGATACAGTGTGTGTGTGTGTGGGGGGGATTTATTCTCTCTGATACAGTGTGGGATTTACTCACTCACTGACATTGTGTGATTGTGGGATTTACTCTCTCTCTGATACATTGTGTGACTGGGAATTACTCACTCTCTGATACAGTGTGTGTGGGGGATTTACTCACTCTCTGATACAGTGTATGTGGGATTTACTCACTCTCTGATACAGTGTGTGAGTGTGGGATTTACTCACTCTCTGATACAGTGTGTGAGTGTGGGATTTACTCACTCTCTGATACAGTGTGAGAGTGTGGGATTTACTCACTCTGATACTGTATGTGTGTGGGGGATTTACTCACTCTCTGATACAGTGTGAGAGTGTGTGATTTACTCACTCTCTGATACAGTGTGTGTGTGTGGGATTTACTCACTCTCTGATACATTGTGTGACTGTGGGATTTACTCTCTCTGATACAGTGTGAGAGTGTGGGATTTACTCACTCTCTGATACAGTGTGTGAGTGTGGGATTTACTCACTCTCTGATACAGTGTGAGTGTGGGATTTTCTCTCTCTGTGATACAGTGTGAGTGTGGGATTTACTCACTCTCTGATACAGTGTGAGAGTGTGGGATTTACTCACTCTCTGATACAGTGTGAGTGTGGGATTTTCTCTCTCTGTGATACAGTGTGAGTGTGGGATTTACTCACTCTTTGATACAGTGTGAGTGTGTGGGATTTACTGACTCTCTGATACAGTGTGTGACTGTGGGATTTACTCACTCTGATACAGTGTTTGAGTGTGGGAATTACTCACTCTCTGATACTGTGTGAGTGTGGGATTTGCTCACTCTCTGATACAGCGTGTGAGTGTGGGATTTATTCACTCTTTGATACAGTGAGAGTGTGGCATTTACTCACTCTCTGATACAGTGTGTGACTGTGGGATTTACTCACTCTGATACAGTATTTGAGTGTGGGAATTACTCACTCTGATACAGTGTGTGAGTGTGGGATTTACTCACTCTCTGATACAGTGTGTGAGTGTGGGATTTACTCACTCTCTGATACAGTGTGTGTGGGGGATTTACTCACTCTCTGATACAGTGTGTGAGTGTGGGATTTACTCACTCTGATACAGTGTGTGAGTGTGGGATTTACTCACTCTCTGATACAGTGTGTGAGTGTGGAATTTACTCACTCTCTGATACAGTGTGTGTGGGGGATTTACTCACTCTCTGATACAGTGTGTGAGTGTGGGATTTACTCACTCTCTGATACAGTGTGTGTGGGATTTACTCACTGTCTGATACAGTGTGTGAGTGTGGGATTTACTCACTCTGATACAGTGTGAGAGTGTGTGATTTACTCACTCTCTGATACAGTGTGTGAGTGTGGGATTTACTCACTCCCTGATACAGTGTGTGAGTTTGGGATTTACTCACTCTCTGATACAGTGTGTGTGGGGGATTTACTCACTCTCTGATACAGTGTGTGAGTGTGGGATTTACTCACTCTCTGATACAGTGTGTGAGTGTGGGATTTACTCACTCTCTGATACAGCGTGTGAGTGTCGGATTTACTCACTCTCTGATACAGTGTGAGTGTGGGATTTACTCACTCTCTGATACATTGTGTGAGTGTGGGATTTACTCACTCTCTGATACAGTGTGTGAGTGTGGGATTTACACACTCTCTGATACAGTGTGTGAGTGTGGGGCTTACTCACTCTCTGATACAGTGTGTGAGTGTGGGATTTACTCACTCTTTGATACAGTGTGTGAGTGTGGGATTTACTCACTCTCTGATGCAGTGTGTGTGTGTGGGATTTACTCACTCTCTGATACATTGTGTGACTGTGGGATTTACTCTCTCTGATACTGTGTGAGAGTGTGGGATTTACTCACTCTCTGATACAGTGTGAGAGTGTGGGATTTACTCACTCTCTGATACAGTGTGTGAGTGTGGGATTTACTCACTCCCTGATACAGTGTGTGAGTTTGGGATTTACTCACTCTCTGATACAGTGTGTGAGTGTGGGATTTACTCACTCCCTGATACAGTGTGTGAGTTTGGGATTTACTCACTCTCTGATACAGTGTGTGTGTGTGGGATGTACTCACTCTGATACAGTGTTTGAGTGGTATTTACTCACTCTCTGATACAGTGTGTGTGTGTGTGGGATTTACTCTCTCTGATACAGTGTGGGATTTACTCACTCCCTGATACAGTGTGTGAGTGTGGGATTTACTCTCTCTCTGATACTGTGTGTGTTTGTGGGATTTGCTCACTCACTGATACAGTGTGAGAGTGTGTGATTTACTCACTCTCTGATACAGTGTGTGTGTGTGGGATTTACTCACTCTCTGATACATTGTGTGGCTGTGGGATTTACTCTCTCTGATACAGTGTGAGAGTGTGGGATTTACTCACACTCTGATACAGTGTGTGAGTGTGGGATTTACTCACTCTCTGATACAGTGTGAGTGTGGGATTTTCTCTCTGTGATACAGTGTGAGTGTGGGATTTACTCACTCTCTGATACAGTGTGAGAGTGTGGGATTTACTCACTCTCTGATACAGTGTGAGTGTGGGATTTCTTCACTCTGATACAGTGTGTGAGTGTGGGATTTACTCACTCTCTGATACAGTGTGTGAGTGTGGGATTTACTCACTCTGATACAGTGTGTGAGTGTGGGATTTACTCACTCTGATACAGTGTGTGAGTGTGGGATTTACTCACTCTCTGATACAGTGTGTGAGTGTGGGATTTACTCACTCTCTGATACAGTGAGAGTGTGGGATTTACTCACTCTCTGATACAGTGTGTGACTGTGGGATTTACTCACTCTGATACAGTGTTTGAGTGTGGGAATTACTCACTCTCTGATACAGTGTGTGAGTGTGGGATTTACTCACTCTCTGATACAGTGTGTGTGGGGGATTTACTCACTCTCTGATACAGTGTGTGAGTGTGGGATTTACTCACTCTCTGATACAGTGTGTGAGTGTGGGATTTACTCACTCTCTGATACAGCGTGTGAGTGTGGGATTTACTCACTCTCTGATACAGTGTGAGTGTGGGATTTTCTCACTCTCTGATACATTGTGTGAGTGTGGGATTTACTCACTCTCTGATACAGTGTGTGAGTGTGGGATTTACACACTGTCTGATACAGTGTGTGAGTGTGGGATTTACTCACTCTCTGATACAGCGTGTGTGGGGGATTTACTCACTCTCTGATACAGTGTGTGAGTGTGGGATTTACTCACTCTCTGATACAGTGTGAGTGTGGGATTTACTCACTCTCTGATACAGTGTGAGAGTGTGAGATTTACTCACTCTCTGATACAGTGAGTGTGGGGCTTACTCATTCACTGATACAGTGTGTGAGTGTGGGATTTACTCACTCTCTGATACAGTGTGTGAGTGTGGGATTTACTCACTCTCTGATACAGCGTGTGTGGGGGATCTACTCACTCTCTGATACAGTGTGTGAGTGTGGGATTTACTCACTCTCTGATACAGTGTGTGAGTGTGAGATTTACTCACTCTCTGATACAGTGAGTGTGGGATTTACTCACTCTCTGATACAGTGTGTGAGTGTGAGATTTACTCACTCTCTGATACAGTGAGTGTGGGGCTTACTCACTCTCTGATACAGTGTGTGAGTGTGGGATTTACTCACTCTTTGATACAGTGTGTGAGTGTGGGATTTACTCACTCCCTGATACAGTGTGTGAGTGTGGGATTTACTCACTCTCTGATACTGTGTGAGTGTGGGATTTACTCACTCTGTGATACATTGTGTGAGTGTGGGATTTACTCACTCTCTGATACAGTGTGAGAGTGTGGGATTTACACACTCTCTGATACAGTGTGTGAGTGTGGGATTTACTCACTCTCTGATACAGTGTGTGTGGGGGATTTACTCACTCTCTGATACAGTGTGTGAGTGTGGGATTTACTCACTCTCTGATACAGTGTGTGAGTGTGGGATTTACTCACTCTTTGATACAGTGTGTGAGTGTGGGATTTACTCACTCTTTGATACAGTGTGTGAGTGTGGGATTTACTCACTCCCTGATACAGTGTGTGAGTGTGGGATTTACTCACTCTCTGATATAGGGTGTGTGTGTGGGATTTACTCACTCTCTGATACATTGTGTGACTGTGGGATTTACTCTCTCTGATACAGTGTGAGAGTGTGGGATTTACTCACTCTCTGATACTGTGTGTGAGTGTGGGATTTACTCACTCTCTGATACAGTGTGTGAGTGTGGGATTTACTCACTCCCTGATACAGTGTGTGAGATTGGGATTTACTCACTCTCTGATAGTGTGTGAGTGTGGGATTTACTCTCTCTGATACAGTGTGAGAGTGTGGGATTTACTCACTCTCTGATACAGTGTGTGAGTGTGGGATTTACTCACTCTCTGATACAGTGTGTGAGTGTGGGATTTACTCACTCCCTGATACAGTGTGTGAGATTGGGATTTACTCACTCTCTGATACAGTGTGTGAGTGTGGGATTTACTCACTCCCTGATACAGTGTGTGAGTGTGGGATTTACTCTCTCTCTGATACAGTGTGTGTGTGTGGGATTTACTCACTCCCTGATACAGTGTGTGAGTGTGGGATTTACTCTCTCTCTGATACAGTGTGTGTGTGTGGGATTTACCCTCTCTGATACAGTGTGCGATTTACTCACTCCCTGATACAGTGTGTGAGTGTGGGATTTACTCACTCTCTGATACAGTGTGTGAGTGTGGGATTTACTCACTCTCTGATACAGTGTGTGAATGTGGGATTTACTCACTCTCTGATAGTGTGTGTGTGGGATTTACTCACTCTCTGATACAGTGTGTGAGTGTGGGATTTACTCTCTCTCTGATACAGTGTGTGTGTGTGGGATTTACTCTCTCTGATACAGTGTGGGATTTACTCACTCTCTGATACAGTGCCCGAGTGTGAGATTTACTCACTCCCTGATACAGTGTGTGTGTGGGATTTACTCACTCCCTGATACAGTGTGTGTGTGGGGTATTTACTCACTCTTTGATACAGTGTGTGAGTGTGTGGGATTTACTGACTCTCTGATACAGTGTGTGACTGTGGGATTTACTCACTCTGATACAGTGTTTGAGTGTGGGAATTACTCACTCTCTGATACTGTGTGAGTGTGGGATTTCTTCACTCTCTGATGTAGTTTGAGTGTGGAATACACTTACTCTCCAATACAGTGTGTGAGTGTGGGATTTACTCACTCTCTGAGACAGTGTGTGAGTGTGGGATTTACTCACTCTCTGATACAGTGTTTGAGTGTGGGATTTACTCACTCTCTGATACAGTGTGTGAGTGTGGGATTTACTCACTCTCTGATACAGTGTGTGTGTGATTTACTCACTCTCTGATACAGTGTGTGAGTGTGGGATTTACTCACTCTTTGATACAGTGGGAGTGTGTGGCATTTACTCACTCTCTGATACAGTGTGAGAGTGTGGGATTTACTCACTCTCTGATACAGTGTGTTAGTGGGGGATTTACTCACTCTGATACAGTGTGTGAGTGTGGGATTTACTCACTCTCTGATACAGTGTGTGAGTGTGGAATTTACTCACTCTCTGATACAGTGTGTGTGGGAGATTTACTCACTCTCTGATACAGTGTGTGAGTGTGGGATTTACTCACTCTCTGATACAGTGTGTGTGGGATTTACTCACTGTCTGATACAGTGTGTGAGTGTGGGATTTACTCACTCTGATACAGTGTGAGAGTGTGGGATTTACTCACTCTCTGATACAGTGTGTGAGTGTGGGATTTACTCACTCTCTGATACAGTGTGTGAGTGTGGGATTTACTCACTCTCTGATACAGTGTGTGAGTGTGGGATTTACTCACTCTCTGATACAGCGTGAGAGTGTCGGATTTACTCACTCTCTGATACAGTGTGAGTGTGGGATTTACTCACTCTCTGATACAGTGTGTGAGTGTGGGATTTACACACTCTCTGATACAGTGTGTGACTGTGGGATTTACTCTCTCTGATACAGTGTGAGAGTGTGGGATTTACTCACTCTCTGATACAGTATGTGAGTGTGGGATTTACACACTCTCTGATAAAGTGTGAGTGTGGGATTTTCTCTCTCTGTGATACAGTGTGAGTGTGGGATTTACTCACTCTCTGATACAGTGTGAGAGTGTGGGATTTACTCACTCTCTGATACAGTGTGAGTGTGGGATTTCTTCACTCTCTGATGTAGTTTGAGTGTGGAATACACTTACTCTCCAATACAGTGTGTGAGTGTGGGATTTACTCACTCTCTGATACAGTGTGAGAGTGTGGGATTTACTCACTCTGATACAGTGTGTGAGTGTGGGATTTACTCACTCTGATACAGTGTGTGAGTGTGGGATTTACTCACTCTCTGATACAGTGTGTGAGTGTGGGATTTACTCACTCTCTGATACAGTGTGTGAGTGTGGGATTTACTCACTCTCTGATACAGTGAGAGTGTGGGATTTACTCACTCTCTGATACAGTGTGTGACTGTGGGATTTACTCACTCTGATACAGTGTTTGAGTGTGGGAATTACTCACTCTCTGATACAGTGTGTGAGTGTGGGATTTACTCACTCTCTGATACAGTGTGTGTGGGGGATTTACTCACTCTCTGATACAGTGTGTGAGTGTGGGATTTACTCACTCTCTGATACAGTGTGTGTGGGGGATTTACTCACTCTCTGATACAGTGTGTGAGTGTGGGATTTACTCACTCTCTGATACAGTGTGTGAGTGTGGGATTTACTCACTCTCTGATACAGCGTGTGAGTGTGGGATTTACTCACTCTCTGATACAGCGTGTGTGGGGATTTACTCACTCTCTGATACAGTGTGTGAGTGTGGGATTTACTCACTCTCTGATACAGTGTGAGTGTGGGATTTACTCACTCTCTGATACAGTGTGAGAGTGTGAGATTTACTCACTCTCTGATACAGTGAGTGTGGGGATTACTCATTCTCTGATACAGTGTGTGAGTGTGGGATTTACTCACTCTCTGATACAGTGTGTGAGTGTGGGATTTACTCACTCTCTGATACAGCGTGTGTGGGGGATTTACTCACTCTCTGATACAGTGTGTGAGTGTGGGATTTACTCACTCTCTGATACAGTGTGAGTGTGGGATTTACTCACTCTCTGATACAGTGTGTGAGTGTGAGATTTACTCACTCTCTGATACAGTGTGAGTGTGGGATTTACTCACTCTCTGATAGTGTGTGTGTGAGGTTTACTCACTCTCTGATACAGTGTGAGAGTGTGGGATTTACTCACTCTGATACAGTGTGTGAGTGTGGGGCTTACTCACTCTCTGATACAGTGTGAGAGTGTGGGATTTACTCACTCTTTGATACAGTGTGTGAGTGTGGGATTTACTCACTCCCTGATACAGTGTGTGAGTGTGGGATTTACTCACTCTCTGATACTGTGTGAGTGTGGGATTTACTCACTCTCTGATACAGTGTGAGAGTGTGGGATTTACTCACTCTGATACAGTGTGTGAGTGTGGGATTTACTCACTCTGATACAGTGTGTGAGTGTGGGATTTACTCACTCTCTGATACAGTGTGTGAGTGTGGGATTTACTCACTCTCTGATACAGTGTGTGACTGTGGGATTTACTCACTCTGATACAGTGTTTGAGTGTGGGAATTACTCACTCTCTGATACAGTGTGTGACTGTGGGATTTACTCACTCTCTGATACAGTGTGTGTGGGGGATTTACTCACTCTCTGATACAGTGTGTGAGTGTGGGATTTACTCACTCTCTGATACAGTGTGTGTGGGGGATTTACTCACTCTCTGATACAGTGTGTGAGTGTGGGATTTACTCACTCTCTGATACAGTGTGTGAGTGTGGGATTTACTCACTCTCTGATACAGCGTGTGAGTGTGGGATTTACTCACTCTCTGATACAGTGTGTGAGTGTGGGATTTACTCACTCTTTGATACAGTGTGTGAGTGTGGGATTTACTCACTCCCTGATACAGTGTGTGAGTGTGGGATTTACTCACTGCCTGATACAGTGTGAGTGTGGGATTTACTCACTCTCTGATACAGAGTGTGAGTGTGGGATTTACTCACTCTTTGATACAGTGTGTGAGTGTGGCATTTACTCACTCCCTGATACAGTGTGTGAGTGTGGGATTTACTCACTCTCTGATACAGAGTGTGAGTGTGGGATTTACTCACTCTTTGATACAGTGTGTGAGTGTGGGATTTACTCACTCCCTGATACAGTGTGTGAGTGTGGGATTTACTCACTCCCTGATACAGGGTGTGTGTGTGGGATTTACTCACTCTCAGATACATTGTGTGAGTGTGGGATTTACTCACTCTCTGATACAGTGTGTGAGTGTGGGATTTACTCACTCCCTGATACAGTGTGTGAGATTGGGATTTACTCACACTCTGATACAGTGTGTGAGTGTGGGATTTACTCACTCCCTGATACAGTGTGTGAGTGTGGGATTTACTCTCTCTCTGATACAGTGTGTGTGTGTGGGATTTACTCACTCCCTGATACAGTGTGTGAGTGTGGGATTTACTCTCTCTCTGATACAGTGTGTGTGTGTGGGATTTACCCTCTCTGATACAGTGTGGGATTTACTCACTCCCTGATACAGTGTGTGAGTGTGGGATTTACTCACTCTCTGATACAGTGTGTGAGTGTGGGATTTACTCACTCTCTGATACAGTGTGTGAGTGTGGGATTTACTCACTCTCTGATACAGTGAGAGTGTGGGATTTTCTCTCTCTGTGATACAGTGTGAGTGTGGGATTTACTCACTCTCTGATACAGTGTGAGAGTGTGGGATTTACTCACTCTCTGATACAGTGTGAGTGTGGGATTTTCTCTCTCTGTGATACAGTGTGAGTGTGAGATTTACTCACTCTTTGATACAGTGTGTGAGTGTGTGGGATTTACTGACTCTCTGATACAGTGTTTGAGTGTGGGATTTACTCACTCTCTGATACTGTGTGAGTGTGGGATTTCTTCACTCTCTGATGTAGTTTGAGTGTGGAATACACTTACTCTCCAATACAGTGTGTGAGTGTGGGATTTACTCACTCTCTGATACAGTGTGTGTGTGGGATTTACTCACTCTGATACAGTGTGTGAGTGTGGGATTTACTCACTCTCTGATACAGTGTGTGAGTGTGGGATTTACTCACTCTCTGATACAGTGTTTGAGTGTGGGATTTACTCACTCTCTGATACAGTGTGTGAGTGTGGGATTTACTCACTCTCTGATACAGCGTGTGAGTGTGGGATTTATTCACTCTTTGATACAGTGGGAGTGTGTGGCATTTACTCACTCTCTGATACAGTGTGTGACTGTGGGATTTGCTCACTCTCTGATACAGCGTGTGAGTGTGGGATTTATTCACTCTTTGATACAGTGGGAGTGTGTGGCATTTACTCACTCTCTGATACAGTGTGTGACTGTGGGATTTACTCACTCTGATACAGTATTTGAGTGTGGGAATTACTCACTCTCTGATACAGTGTGTGAGTGTGGAATTTACTCACTCTCTGATACAGTGTGTGTGGGGGATTTACTCACTCTCTGATACAGTGTGTGAGTGTGGGATTTACTCACTCTCTGATACAGTGTGTGAGTGTGGGATTTACTCTCTCTGATACAGTGTGAGAGTGTGGGATTTACTCACTCTCTGATACAGTATGTGAGTGTGGGATTTACTCACTCTCTGATACAGTGTGAGTGTGGGATTTTCTCTCTCTGTGATACAGTGTGAGTGTGGGATTTACTCACTCTCTGATACAGTGTGAGAGTGTGGGATTTACTCACTCTCTGATACAGTGTGTGTGTGGGATTTACTCACTCTGATAATGTGTGTGAGTGTCTGATTTACTCACTCTCTGATACAGTGTGTGAGTGTGGGATTTACTCACTCTCTGATACAGTGTGTGAGTGTGGGATTTACTCACTCTCTGATACAGTGTGTGAGTGTGGGATTTGCTCACTCTCTGATACAGCGTGTGAGTGTGGGATTTACTCACTCTGATACAGTGTGTGAGTGTCTGATTTACTCACTCTCTGATACAGTGTGTGAGTGTGGGATTTACTCACTCTCTGATACAGTGTGTGAGTTTGGGATTTACTCACTCTGATACAGTGTGTGAGTGTGGGATTTACTCACTCTGATACAGTGTGTGAGTGTGGGATTTACTCACTCTGATACAGTGTGGGATTTACTCACTCTCTGATACAGTGAGAGTGTGGGATTTACTCACTGTCTGATACAGTGTGAGAGTGTGGGATTTACTCACTCTTATACAGTGTGAGAGTGTGGGATTTACTCACTCTCTGATACAGTGTGTGAGTGTGGGATTTACTCACTCTCTGATACAGTGTGTGTGGGGGATTTACTCACTCTCTGATACAGTGTGTGAGTGTGGGATTTACTCACTCTCTGATACAGTGTGTGAGTGTGGGATTTACTCACTCTCTGATACAGTGTGTGAGTGTGGGATTTACTCACTCTCTGATACAGTGTGAGTGTGGGATTTACTCACTCTCTGATACATTGTGTGAGTGTGGGATTTACTCACTCTCTGATACTGTGTGAGTGTGGGATTTCTTCACTCTCTGATGTAGTTTGAGTGTGGAATACACTTACTCTCCAATACAGTGTGTGAGTGTGGGATTTACTCACTCTCTGATACAGTGTGTGTGTGGGATTTACTCACTCTGATACAGTGTGTGAGTGTGGGATTTACTCACTCTCTGATACAGTGTGTGAGTGTGGGATTTACTCACTCTCTGATACAGTGTGTGAGTGTGGGATTTACTCACTCTCTGATACAGTGTGTGAGTGTGGGATTTGCTCACTCTCTGATACAGCGTGTGAGTGTGGGATTTATTCACTCTTTGATACAGTGAGAGTGTGTGGCATTTACTCACTCTCTGATACAGTGTGTGACTGTGGGATTTACTCACTCTGATACAGTATTTGAGTGTGGGAATTACTCACTCTCTGATACAGTGTGTGAGTGTGGAATTTACTCACTCTCTGATACAGTGTGTGTGGGATTTACTCACTGTCTGATACAGTGTGTGAGTGTGGGATTTACTCACTCTCTGATACAGTGTGTGAGTGTGGGATTTACTCACTCTCTGATACAGCGTGTGAGTGTCGGATTTACTCACTCTCTGATACAGTGTGAGTGTGGGATTTACTCACTCTCTGATACATTGTGTGAGTGTGGGATTTACTCACTCTCTGATACAGTGTGTGAGTGTGGGGCTTACTCACTCTCTGATACAGTGTGTGAGTGTGGGATTTACTCTCTCTCTGATACTGTGTGTGTGTGTGGGATTTACTCACTCACTGATACAGTGTGAGAGTGTGTGATTTACTCACTCTCTGATACAGTGTGTGTGTGTGGGATTTACTCACTCTCTGATACATTGTGTGGCTGTGGGATTTACTCTCTCTGATACAGTGTGAGAGTGTGGGATTTACTCACTCTCTGATACAGTGTGTGAGTGTGGGATTTACTCACTCTCTGATACAGTGTGAGTGTGGGATTTTCTCTCTGTGATACAGTGTGAGTGTGGGATTTACTCACTCTCTGATACAGTGTGAGAGTGTGGGATTTACTCACTCTCTGATACAGTGTGAGTGTGGGATTTCTTCACTCTCTGATGTAGTTTGAGTGTGGAATACACTTACTCTCCGATACAGTGTGTGAGTGTGGGATTTACTCACTCTCTGATACAGTGTGTGAGTGTGGGATTTACTCACTCTGATACAGTGTGTGAGTGTGGGATTTACTCACTCTGATACAGTGTGTGAGTGTGGGATTTACTCACTCTGATACAGTGTGTGAGTGTGGGATTTACTCACTCTCTGATACAGTGAGAGTGTGGGATTTACTCACTCTCTGATACAGTGTGTGACTGTGGGATTTACTCACTCTGATACAGTGTGTGTGGGATTTACTCACTGTCTGATACAGTGTGAGAGTGTGGGATTTACTCACTCTTATACAGTGTGAGAGTGTGGGATTTACTCACTCTCTGATACAGTGTGTGAGTGTGGGATTTACTCACTCTCTGATACAGTGTGTGAGTGTGGGATTTACTCACTCTCTGATACAGTGTGAGTGTGGGATTTACTCACTCTCTGATACATTGTGTGAGTGTGGGATTTACTCACTCTCTGATACAGTGTGTGAGTGTGGGATTTACACACTCTCTGATACAGTGTGTGAGTGTGGGATTTACTCACTCTCTGATACAGTGTGTGTGGGGGATTTACTCACTCTGATACAGTGTTTGAGTGTGAGATTTACTCACTCTCTGATACAGTGTGAGTGTGGGATTTACTCACTCTCTGATAGTGTGTGTGTGAGGTTTACTCACTCTCTGATACAGTGTGAGAGTGTGGGATTTACTCACTCTGATACAGTGTGTGAGTGTGGGGCTTACTCACTCTCTGATACAGTGTGAGAGTGTGGGATTTACTCACTCTTTGATACAGTGTGTGAGTGTGGGATTTACTCACTCCCTGATACAGTGTGTGAGTGTGGGATTTACTCACTCTCTGATACTGTGTGAGTGTGGGATTTACTCACTCTCTGATACAGTGTGAGAGTGTGGGATTTACTCACTCTGATACAGTGTGTGAGTGTGGGATTTACTCACTCTGATACAGTGTGTGAGTGTGGGATTTACTCACTCTCTGATACAGTGTGTGAGTGTGGGATTTACTCACTCTCTGATACAGTGTGTGACTGTGGGATTTACTCACTCTGATACAGTGTTTGAGTGTGGGAATTACTCACTCTCTGATACAGTGTGTGACTGTGGGATTTACTCACTCTCTGATACAGTGTGTGTGGGGGATTTACTCACTCTCTGATACAGTGTGTGAGTGTGGGATTTACTCACTCTCTGATACAGTGTGTGTGGGGGATTTACTCACTCTCTGATACAGTGTGTGAGTGTGGGATTTACTCACTCTCTGATACAGTGTGTGAGTGTGGGATTTACTCACTCTCTGATACAGCGTGTGAGTGTGGGATTTACTCACTCTCTGATACAGTGTGTGAGTGTGGGATTTACTCACTCTTTGATACAGTGTGTGAGTGTGGGATTTACTCACTCCCTGATACAGTGTGTGAGTGTGGGATTTACTCACTGCCTGATACAGTGTGAGTGTGGGATTTACTCACTCTCTGATACAGAGTGTGAGTGTGGGATTTACTCACTCTTTGATACAGTGTGTGAGTGTGGCATTTACTCACTCCCTGATACAGTGTGTGAGTGTGGGATTTACTCACTCTCTGATACAGAGTGTGAGTGTGGGATTTACTCACTCTTTGATACAGTGTGTGAGTGTGGGATTTACTCACTCCCTGATACAGTGTGTGAGTGTGGGATTTACTCACTCCCTGATACAGGGTGTGTGTGTGGGATTTACTCACTCTCAGATACATTGTGTGAGTGTGGGATTTACTCACTCTCTGATACAGTGTGTGAGTGTGGGATTTACTCACTCCCTGATACAGTGTGTGAGATTGGGATTTACTCACTCTCTGATACAGTGTGTGAGTGTGGGATTTACTCACTCCCTGATACAGTGTGTGAGTGTGGGATTTACTCTCTCTCTGATACAGTGTGTGTGTGTGGGATTTACTCACTCCCTGATACAGTGTGTGAGTGTGGGATTTACTCTCTCTCTGATACAGTGTGTGTGTGTGGGATTTACCCTCTCTGATACAGTGTGGGATTTACTCACTCCCTGATACAGTGTGTGAGTGTGGGATTTACTCACTCTCTGATACAGTGTGTGAGTGTGGGATTTACTCACTCTCTGATACAGTGTGTGAGTGTGGGATTTACTCACTCTCTGATACAGTGAGAGTGTGGGATTTTCTCTCTCTGTGATACAGTGTGAGTGTGGGATTTACTCACTCTCTGATACAGTGTGAGAGTGTGGGATTTACTCACTCTCTGATACAGTGTGAGTGTGGGATTTTCTCTCTCTGTGATACAGTGTGAGTGTGAGATTTACTCACTCTTTGATACAGTGTGTGAGTGTGTGGGATTTACTGACTCTCTGATACAGTGTTTGAGTGTGGGATTTACTCACTCTCTGATACTGTGTGAGTGTGGGATTTCTTCACTCTCTGATGTAGTTTGAGTGTGGAATACACTTACTCTCCAATACAGTGTGTGAGTGTGGGATTTACTCACTCTCTGATACAGTGTGTGTGTGGGATTTACTCACTCTGATACAGTGTGTGAGTGTGGGATTTACTCACTCTCTGATACAGTGTGTGAGTGTGGGATTTACTCACTCTCTGATACAGTGTTTGAGTGTGGGATTTACTCACTCTCTGATACAGTGTGTGAGTGTGGGATTTACTCACTCTCTGATACAGCGTGTGAGTGTGGGATTTATTCACTCTTTGATACAGTGGGAGTGTGTGGCATTTACTCACTCTCTGATACAGTGTGTGACTGTGGGATTTGCTCACTCTCTGATACAGCGTGTGAGTGTGGGATTTATTCACTCTTTGATACAGTGGGAGTGTGTGGCATTTACTCACTCTCTGATACAGTGTGTGACTGTGGGATTTACTCACTCTGATACAGTATTTGAGTGTGGGAATTACTCACTCTCTGATACAGTGTGTGAGTGTGGAATTTACTCACTCTCTGATACAGTTTGTGTGGGGGATTTACTCACTCTCTGATACAGTGTGTGAGTGTGGGATTTACTCACTCTCTGATACAGTGTGTGAGTGTGGGATTTACTCTCTCTGATACAGTGTGAGAGTGTGGGATTTACTCACTCTCTGATACAGTATGTGAGTGTGGGATTTACTCACTCTCTGATACAGTGTGAGTGTGGGATTTTCTCTCTCTGTGATACAGTGTGAGTGTGGGATTTACTCACTCTCTGATACAGTGTGAGAGTGTGGGATTTACTCACTCTCTGATACAGTGTGTGTGTGGGATTTACTCACTCTGATAATGTGTGTGAGTGTCTGATTTACTCACTCTCTGATACAGTGTGTGAGTGTGGGATTTACTCACTCTCTGATACAGTGTGTGAGTGTGGGATTTACTCACTCTCTGATACAGTGTGTGAGTGTGGGATTTGCTCACTCTCTGATACAGCGTGTGAGTGTGGGATTTACTCACTCTGATACAGTGTGTGAGTGTCTGATTTACTCACTCTCTGATACAGTGTGTGAGTGTGGGATTTACTCACTCTCTGATACAGTGTGTGAGTGTGGGATTTACTCACTCTGATACAGTGTGTGAGTGTGGGATTTACTCACTCTGATACAGTGTGTGAGTGTGGGATTTACTCACTCTGATACAGTGTGTGAGTGTGGGATTTACTCACTCTCTGATACAGTGAGAGTGTGGGATTTACTCACTGTCTGATACAGTGTGAGAGTGTGGGATTTACTCACTCTTATACAGTGTGAGAGTGTGGGATTTACTCACTCTCTGATACAGTGTGTGAGTGTGGGATTTACTCACTCTCTGATACAGTGTGTGTGGGGGATTTACTCACTCTCTGATACAGTGTGTGAGTGTGGGATTTACTCACTCTCTGATACAGTGTGTGAGTGTGGGATTTACTCACTCTCTGATACAGTGTGTGAGTGTGGGATTTACTCACTCTCTGATACAGTGTGAGTGTGGGATTTACTCACTCTCTGATACATTGTGTGAGTGTGGGATTTACTCACTCTCTGATACTGTGTGAGTGTGGGATTTCTTCACTCTCTGATGTAGTTTGAGTGTGGAATACACTTACTCTCCAATACAGTGTGTGAGTGTGGGATTTACTCACTCTCTGATACAGTGTGTGTGTGGGATTTACTCACTCTGATACAGTGTGTGAGTGTGGGATTTACTCACTCTCTGATACAGTGTGTGAGTGTGGGATTTACTCACTCTCTGATACAGTGTGTGAGTGTGGGATTTACTCACTCTCTGATACAGTGTGTGAGTGTGGGATTTGCTCACTCTCTGATACAGCGTGTGAGTGTGGGATTTATTCACTCTTTGATACAGTGAGAGTGTGTGGCATTTACTCACTCTCTGATACAGTGTGTGACTGTGGGATTTACTCACTCTGATACAGTATTTGAGTGTGGGAATTACTCACTCTCTGATACAGTGTGTGAGTGTGGAATTTACTCACTCTCTGATACAGTGTGTGTGGGATTTACTCACTGTCTGATACAGTGTGTGAGTGTGGGATTTACTCACTCTCTGATACAGTGTGTGAGTGTGGGATTTACTCACTCTCTGATACAGCGTGTGAGTGTCGGATTTACTCACTCTCTGATACAGTGTGAGTGTGGGATTTACTCACTCTCTGATACATTGTGTGAGTGTGGGATTTACTCACTCTCTGATACAGTGTGTGAGTGTGGGGCTTACTCACTCTCTGATACAGTGTGTGAGTGTGGGATTTACTCTCTCTCTGATACTGTGTGTGTGTGTGGGATTTACTCACTCACTGATACAGTGTGAGAGTGTGTGATTTACTCACTCTCTGATACAGTGTGTGTGTGTGGGATTTACTCACTCTCTGATACATTGTGTGGCTGTGGGATTTACTCTCTCTGATACAGTGTGAGAGTGTGGGATTTACTCACTCTCTGATACAGTGTGTGAGTGTGGGATTTACTCACTCTCTGATACAGTGTGAGTGTGGGATTTTCTCTCTGTGATACAGTGTGAGTGTGGGATTTACTCACTCTCTGATACAGTGTGAGAGTGTGGGATTTACTCACTCTCTGATACAGTGTGAGTGTGGGATTTCTTCACTCTCTGATGTAGTTTGAGTGTGGAATACACTTACTCTCCGATACAGTGTGTGAGTGTGGGATTTACTCACTCTCTGATACAGTGTGTGAGTGTGGGATTTACTCACTCTGATACAGTGTGTGAGTGTGGGATTTACTCACTCTGATACAGTGTGTGAGTGTGGGATTTACTCACTCTGATACAGTGTGTGAGTGTGGGATTTACTCACTCTCTGATACAGTGAGAGTGTGGGATTTACTCACTCTCTGATACAGTGTGTGACTGTGGGATTTACTCACTCTGATACAGTGTGTGTGGGATTTACTCACTGTCTGATACAGTGTGAGAGTGTGGGATTTACTCACTCTTATACAGTGTGAGAGTGTGGGATTTACTCACTCTCTGATACAGTGTGTGAGTGTGGGATTTACTCACTCTCTGATACAGTGTGTGAGTGTGGGATTTACTCACTCTCTGATACAGTGTGAGTGTGGGATTTACTCACTCTCTGATACATTGTGTGAGTGTGGGATTTACTCACTCTCTGATACAGTGTGTGAGTGTGGGATTTACACACTCTCTGATACAGTGTGTGAGTGTGGGATTTACTCACTCTCTGATACAGTGTGTGTGGGGGATTTACTCACTCTGATACAGTGTTTGAGTGTGGGAATTACTCACTCTCTGATACTGTGTGAGTGTGGGATTTCTTCACTCTCTGATACAGTGTGAGTGTGGGATTTACTCACTCTCTGATACAATGTGTGAGTGTGGGATTTACTCACTCTCTGATACAGTGTGTGAGTGTGGGGCTTACTCACTCTCTGATACAGTGTGTGAGTGTGGGATTTACTCTCTCTCTGATACTGTGTGTGTGTGTGGGATTTACTCACTCACTGATACAGTGTGAGAGTGTGTGATTTACTCACTCTCTGATACAGTGTGTGTGTGTGGGATTTACTCACTCTCTGATACATTGTGTGGCTGTGGGATTTACTCTCTCTGATACAGTGTGAGAGTGTGGGATTTACTCACTCTCTGATACAGTGTGTGAGTGTGGGATTTGCTCACTCTCTGATACAGCGTGTGAGTGTGGGATTTATTCACTCTTTGATACAGTGAGAGTGTGTGGCATTTACTCACTCTCTGATACAGTGTGTGACTGTGGGATTTACTCACTCTGATACAGTATTTGAGTGTGGGAATTACTCACTCTCTGATACAGTGTGTGAGTGTGGAATTTACTCACTCTCTGATACAGTGTGTGTGGGGGATTTACTCACTCTCTGATACAGTGTGTGAGTGTGGGATTTACTCACTCTTTGATACAGTGTGTGTGGGGGATTTAATCACTCTCTGATACAGTGTGTGTGTGTGGGATTTACTCACTCTCTGATACATTGTGTGACTGTGGGATTTACTCTCTCTGATACAGTGTGAGAGTGTGGGATTTACTCACTCTCTGATACTGTGTGAGAGTGTGGGATTTACTCACTCTCTGATACAGTGTGTGTGTGGGATTTACTCACTCTGATACAGTGTGTGAGTGGGATTTACTCAC
Organism: Scyliorhinus torazame; assembly: GCF_047496885.1. Lineage (NCBI taxonomy): Eukaryota > Metazoa > Chordata > Chondrichthyes > Carcharhiniformes > Scyliorhinidae > Scyliorhinus > Scyliorhinus torazame. The sequence goes on from NC_092730.1 coordinate 40,671,209, forward strand.
TCTCTGATACAGTGTGTGTGTGTGGGATTTACTCTGATACAGTGTGGGATTTACTCACTCTCTGATACTTTGTGAGAGTGTGGGATTTACTCACTCTCTGATACAGTGTGTGTGTGTGGGATTTACTCTCTCTGATACAGTGTGGGATTTACTCACTCCCTGATACAGTGTGTGAGTGTGGGATTTACTCTCTCTCTGATACTGTGTGTGTGTGTGGGATTTACTCACTCACTGATACAGTGTGAGAGTGTGTGATTTACTCACTCTCTGATACAGTGTGTGAGTGTGGGATTTACTCACTCTCTGATACAGTGTGAGTGTGGGATTTACTCACTCTCTGATACAGTGTGAGTGTGGGATTTACTCACTCTCTGATACAGTGTGAGAGTGTGGGATTTACTCACTCTCTGATACAGTGTGAGTGTGGGATTTCTTCACTCTCTGATGTAGTTTGAGTGTGGAATACACTTACTCTCCGATACAGTGTGTGAGTGTGGGATTTACTTACTCTCTGATACAGTGTGTGAGTGTGGGATTTACTCACTCTGATACAGTGTGTGAGTGTGGGATTTACTCACTCTGATACAGTGTGTGAGTGTGGGATTTACTCACTCTCTGATACAGTGAGAGTGTGGGATTTACTCACTCTCTGATACAGTGTGTGTGGGGGATTTACTCACTCTCTGATACAGTGTGTGAGTGTGGGATTTACTCACTCTCTGATACAGTGTGTGAGTGTGGGATTTACTCACTCTGATACAGTGTGAGAGTGTGGGATTTACTCACTCTCTGATACTGTGTGAGTGTGGGATTTACTCACTCTCTGATACAGCGTGTGTGGGGGATTTACTCACTCTCTGATACAGCGTGTGTGGGGGATTTACTCACTCTCTGATACAGTGTGTGAGTGTGGGATTTACTCACTCTCTGATACAGTGTGTGAGTGTGGGATTTACTCACTCTCTGATACAGCGTGTGAGTGTGGGATTTACTCACTCTCTGATACAGTGTGAGTGTGGGATTTACTCACTCTCTGATACATTGTGTGAGTGTGGGATTTACTCACTCTCTGATACAGTGTGTGAGTGTGGGATTTACACACTCTCTGATACAGTGTGTGAGTGTGGGATTTACACACTCTCTGATACAGTGTGTGTGGGGGATTTACTCACTCTCTGATACAGTGTGTGAGTGTGGGATTTACTCACTCTCTGATACAGTGTGTGAGTGTGGGGCTTACTCACTCTCTGATACAGTGTGTGTGTGTGGGATTTACTCACTCTTTGATACAGTGTGTGAGTGTGGGATTTACTCACTCCCTGATACAGTGTGTGAGTGTGGGATTTACTCACTGCCTGATACAGTGTGAGTGTGGGATTTACTCACTCTCTGATACAGAGTGTGAGTGTGGGATTTACTCACTCTTTGATACAGTGTGTGAGTGTGGGATTTACTCACTCCCTGATACAGTGTGTGAGTGTGGGATTTACTCACTCTCTGATACAGGGTGTGTGTGTGGGATTTACTCACTCTCTGATACATTGTGTGACTGTGGGATTTACTCTCTCTGATACAGTGTGAGAGTGTGGGATTTACTCACACTCTGATACTGTGTGAGAGTGTGGGATTTACTCACTCTCTGATACAGTGTGTGAGTGTGGGACTTACTCACTCCCTGATACAGTGTGTGAGATTGGGATTTACTCACTCTCTGATACAGTGTGTGAGTGTGGGATTTACTCACTCCCTGATACAGTGTGTGAGTGTGGGATTTACTCTCTCTCTGATACAGTGTGTGTGTGTGGGATTTACTTACTCCCTGATACAGTGTGTGAGTGTGGGATTTACTCTCTCTCTGATACAGTGTGTGTGTGTGGGATTTACTCTCTCTGATACAGTGTGGGATTTACTCACTCCCTGATACAGTGTGTGAGTGTGGGATTTACTCACTCTCTGATACAGTGTGTGTGTGGGATTTACTCACTCTCTGATACAGTGTGTGAGTGTGGGATTTACTCTCTCTCTGATACAGTATGAGGTTCACTCACTCTCTGATACAGTGTGAGAGTGTGGGATTTCTTCACTCTCTGATGTAGTGTGAGTGTGGGATTTACTCACTCTCTGAAACAGTGCCCGAGTGTGAGATTTACTCACTCCCTGATACAGTGTGTGTGTGGGATTTACTCACTCCCTGATACAGTGTGTGAGTGAGGGATTTACTCACTCTCTGATACAGTGTGTGAGTGTGGGATTTACTCACTCCCTTTTACAGTGTGAGAGTGTGGGATTTACTCACTCTCTGATACAGTGTGTGAGTGAGGGATTTATTCACTCTCTGATACAGTGTGTGAGTGTGGGATTTACTCACTCTCTGATACAGTGTGTGAGTGTGGGATTTCCTCACTCTCTGATACAGTGTGTGGGGGATTTACTCACTCTCTGATACAGTGTGTGAGTGAGGGATTTACTCACTCTCTGATACAGTGTGTGAGTGTGGGATTTACTCACTCTCTGATACAGTGTGTGAGTGTGGGATTTACTCACTCTCTGATACAGTGTGTGAGTGTGGGATTTACTCACTCTCTCATACAGTGTGTGTGTGGGATTTACTCACTCTCTGATACATTGTGTGACTGTGGGATTTACTCTCTCTGATACAGTGTGAGAGTGTGGGATTTACTCACTCTCTGATACTGTGTGAGAGTGTGGGATTTACTCACTCTCTGATACAGTGTGTGAGTGTGGGACTTACTCACTCCCTGATACAGTGTGTGAGATTGGGATTTACTCACTCTGATACAGTGTGTGTGTGTGGGATTTACTCACTCTCTGATACAGTGTGTGAATGTGGGATTTACTCACTCTCTGATACTGTGTGTGTGTGGGATTTACTCACTCTCTGATACAGTGTGTGAGTGTGGGATTTACTCTCTCTCTGATACAGTGTGTGTGTGTGGGATTTACTCTCTCTGATACAGTGTGGGATTTACTCACTCTCTGAAACAGTGTGTAAGTGTGGGATTTACTCACTCTGATACAGTGTGTGAGTGAGGGATTTATTCACTCTCTGATACAGTGTGTGTGTGTGAGGTTTAGTCACTCTCTGATACAGTGTGAGAGTGTGGGATTTCTTCACTCTCTGATGTAGTGTGAGTGTGGGATTTACTCACTCTCTGATACAGTGCCCGAGTGTGAGATTTACTCACTCCCTGATACAGTGTGTGTGTGGGATTTACTCACTCCCTGATACAGTGTGTGTGTGGGGTATTTACTCACTCCCTGATACAGTGTGTGAGTGAGGGATTTACAGTGTGTGAGTGTGGGATTTACTCACTCCCTTTTACAGTGTGAGAGTGTGGGATTTACTCACTCTCTGATACAGTGTGTGAGTGTGTGATTTACTCACTCTGATACAGTGTGTGAGTGTGGGATTTACTCACTCTGATACAGTGTGTGAGTGTGGGATTTACTCACTCTCTGATACAGTGTGTGAGTGAGGGATTTACTCACTCTCTGATACAGTGTGAGTGTGTGATTTACTCACTCTGATACAGTGTGTGAGTGTGGGATTTACTCACTCTCTGATACAGTGTGTGAGTGAGGGATTTACTCACTCTCTGATACTGTGTGTGTGTGTGGGATTTACTCACTCTCTGATACAGTGTGTGAGTTTGGGATTTACTCACTCTCTGATACAGTGTGTGTGGGGGATTTACTCACTCTCTGATACAGTGTGTGAATGTGGGATTTACTCACTCTCTGATACAGTGTGTGAGTGTGGGATTTACTCACTCTCTGATACAGTGTGTGAGTGTGGGATTTACTCACTCTCTGATACAGTGTGAGAGTGTGGGATTTACTCACTCTCTGATACATTGTGAGTGTTGTTGTATTACTCCAGCTGAGGCCTAACTAACGTTTTTATAGTTCCAGCAGAACCTGCCTGTTCTTAAACTCTGTGCATCAGCTATTAGAGACAAGGGTACCATAGGCCTTGCATTTTAAAGCTCACGGTCGTGACCTATGGGTGGATCTCGGGAAGGTTACAGGAGGGTGGCGATAATCCAGATTGCAGGAGGAATGGTCAATGGTCACGACCAGCTTTTAAAAGTGCCGGCCGTGAGGCCGTTTTAAGATTAACGGCCATCCCGCGCATGCCCACCTTATCAAGTAGTGCGCAAGGTGGACCGGCTCCTCCTGATGTCAGTGCACAGTCCCAGGCCAGTTATTTTCAGCAAATTCTGGAATCCTCCCACCGGAGGTGGCGCCAGAGAGCAGGTCACACGCCCCGTACGCTGACATCACGTGTTCTGGGCCCGAGCCAGATTCCTCCATTTTGCAGCTGCCAGCAGTGCTGGAGTGAACTCCAGGGCCTCTGGTGAACAACCCATGAAGAAGCTGAAAACAGGAACAAAGCAGCACAATGATGAGTATTTGAGGGGTGGGTTTATAAATTGTGCCACTGCAATCAGGAGTCAAATTTCATGGGTGTTACATGCAGGGAATTACTGGCAAATGAAAGTTTAAACCTCAAATTGTCAAAGACATTCTGGCGAGTTCGAGGACAAACGTCTGTAATTTTTTCAATGGATGCAGTGAGATCTTCAATCATCAGCTGAAGTCATTATCAGAAATGTAACATTGAATAACAAAGCAAGTGAGATCGTGGGGACCAAGCAGGCCCACCTGTCACATTAAAGTCAAGTGAAAATGGTGGGTCGCGAAGATCAGCCGGCGATGGTCGCAAAGGCCGCCCAGCGAGGGTCCCGAAGGATGGCCGGTTGGTAAAAATGGGACCCGAGTTAAAAAGTTTGATCCACACTGCCATAGGCTTCCTTAACCATTGTATCCAGCTGCTCTGCTACCTTAAGGTACTGGTGTACATGCACACCAAGATCCCTCCGGTCCTTCGAGCCTCCCAGCGTCCTGCCATTTATCATGTATTCTCTTGTCTTGTTTGTCCTGCCCAAGTGCATCTCTTCCAGATTGAATTCCGTTTGCCACTGATCAGTCCATCTGTGTCGTCCTGTATTCGGAGGCTATCCTCCTCAACATTTACCACCCCACCAAATTTCATATTTGCAGCAAACTTACTGATCAACCCTCCTATATTCATATCTAAAGCATTTGTATCAACCACAAACAGCAAGGGCCTCAACACTGATCCCTGTGGGAAACCACTGGACATGATCTTCCAATCAGAGGCTAGGGGCTGGTTTAGCACAGTGGACTAAACAGCAGAACAATGCCAGCAGCGCGGGTTCAATTCCCGTACCGGCCTCCCCGAACTGGTGCCGGAATGTGGCGACTTGGTGCTTTTCACAGTAACTTCATTGAAGCCTACTTGTGACAATAAGCTATTATTATTATTAGAAAGACACTCCTCCACCAACAGCCTCTGCTTCCTGCCACTCAGCAATTTTGGATCCAATTTGCCAAATGTCCTTCAGTCCCTTGGGCATGTGTCTTCACATCAGTCACCCATGTGGGACCGGATGAAAAGCCTTGCTGAAGTCCAAGTAGATTACGTCAAATGCATTTCACTCATTGACACACCTGTTCATCTCTTCGAAAAATTCAATCAAGTTGGTCAGACATCTCCTCCCCTTAACCAAACCATGCTGACCTTTTAATATCTGCCTCTACAAATGCAGATTAATTCTGTGTCTCAGATTTGCTTCCAATAGTTTCCCCACCACACAGGTTAGACTGACTGGCCTGTAGTTTCCTGGTTTATCCTTTCCTCCCTTCTTCAATAATGGTACCACATTGGCGATCCTCCAGTCTGCCAGCGCCTCTCCTGTGGCCAGAGAGGAATTGAAAATTATTGCCAGTGTCCCTGCTATTTCCTCGCTTGCCTCACTCATCAGCCTGGGATACATTTCATCTGGCCCTGGAGCTTTGTCCACTTTGAAGCCTCCCACTCAGAGCCTCCTCTCTGTCTCTTTTAATCTCTTTAGTTTTATTACATTCCTTCTCCCTGCTTTCTATACCCACACTGTCCTTCTCACGGGTGAACACTGACACAAAGTACCCATTTCGAACCCCACCTACATCCCCCGGCTCCACACACATGTTACCACTGTGATCCATCATGGGCCTTACTCAGCCCCAAGTTATCATTTTACCTTTAATGTACTTTTAGAACAACTTAACAACTTTATTTTACCTGCCAGTATCCTTTCAGTATCTGGTGCGACCGCATTTGGAGTATTGAGTGCAATTTTAGTCGCCGCATTATCGGAAGGATGTGGAAGCATTGGAAAGGGTGCAGAGGAGATTCACCAGCATGTTGCCTGGTATGGAGGGAAGATCTTATGAGGAAAGGCTGAGGGACTGAGGCTGTTTTCGTTAGAGACAAGAAGGTTCAGAGGTGACTTAATTGAGGCATACAATAGGGCAGCACAGTGGCGCAGTGGGTTAGCCCTGCTGCCTCACGGCGCTGAGGTCCCAGGTTCGATCCTGGCACTGGGTCACTGTCCATGTGGAGTTTGCACATTCTCCCCATGTTTGCGTGGGTTTCGCGCCCACAACCCAAAGATGTGCAGGGTAGGTGGATTGGCCACACCAAATTACCCCTTAATTGGAAAAAATGAATAGGGTACACAAAAATTTATTTTTTTTTTTTTTTTTTAAATTGAGGCATACAGGATGATCAAAGGATTGGATAGGGTGGACAGTGAGAGCCTTTTTCCTTGGATGGTGATGTCTAGCACGAGGGGACTTAGATTTAAATTGAGGGGAGATAGATATAGGACAGAGGTAGGTTCTTTGCTAAGAGAGTAGTAAGGGCATGGAATGCCCTGCCTGCAACAGTAGTGGATTCGCCAACACTAAGGGCATTCAAATGGTCATTGGATAGACATATGGACAATAAGGGAATAGTGTAGATGGACTTTAGAGTGGTTTCACAGGTCGGCACAACATCGAGGGCCAAAGGGCCTGTACTGCGCCGTAATGTTCTATCTTCATGTCTCCTTTTTGCTGTCCTCATTTCCGTTTTAAGTCCCCTCTTGCACATTCGATACACCTCTAGCACTTCTGCTGTTTTGAGCCCTTGATATCTGCCACAAGCCTCCCCTTTTCTACTTATTCAACGCTGTATATCCCTCAATATACATGGTTGACTGGATTTGTTGGTCCCACCCTTTTCTTGATTGGAACATGTTGGCCGTGTACTCTCCCTATTTCCTTGTTGAATGTGTCCCACTGTTCTGTCACAGATTTACCTAATGGTGTCTGTTCCCTATCAACTCTGGCCAAATCATATCTGATCTTATTAAAATCAGCCTTCCTCCATTTGTGAACTTTGATCTCAGGTCCATCCATCTCCTTTTCCAGAACTATCTTGAATCTAATGAAGTTATGATCACTGTCTGCAAAATGCTCCCCCAACGATACTTCAACCACTTGTCCAGCTTCGTTACTGAAAATGAAGTCCAAGACCGCTCCTCTCTTGTCTGTCCTTCTACGTACTGGCTTAAAAAGTTCTCATGGATGCATTTTAAGAATTACGCTCCCTCTAAACCGTTCACACTATGACTACCCCAGTTCATATTGAGGAAGTTGCGATCCCCCACTGTTCCCACTATCACAACCCTATTACTTTTCCACTTCTCTGAAATTTGCCTCCATATTCACTCTTCTATTTCTCTCGGATGGTTAGGGGGCCAATGGAACACTCCAGCAATGTGATTGCTCCTTTTTGGTTTTTAAGTTCTTCCCATTTGGCTTCAGTATAGTTCTAATATCTGGGCCGCGCAAGGCTGCCTACTTAGCCCCTCACTATCCTCCTTGTACACACATGATTGCGTGGCAAAATTTGTTTCCAACCCCATCCACAAGTTTGCTGATGATACGATCATAGTGGGCCGAATCGCAAATAATGACGAGTCAGAATACAGGATGGAGATCGAGAACCTAGTGGAGTGGTGTAGCGACAACAACCTCTCCCTCAATGCCAGCAAATCTAAAGAGCCGGTCATTGACTTCAGAAAGCTATGAACTGGACACACCACTGTCAGCATCGATGAGGCCGAGGTGGAGATTGTTCGCAGTTTCAAATTCCTAGTGGTTCACATCTCCAAAAATCTGTCCTGGTCCACCCACATCGACGTTACCACCAAGAAATCTCAACAGGGCCTTTACTTCCTCAGCAAACTAAGGAAATTCGGCATGTCCACATTAACTCTTACCAACTTTTACAGATGCACCATAGAAAGCATCCTAGCTGCTGCATCACGGCCTGGTATGGCAACCGCTCGGCCCAAAACCGCAAGACACTTCAGAGAGTCGTGAACACAGCCCAGTCCATCACACAAACCTGCCTCCCATCTATTGACTCCATCTACACCTCCCACTGCCTGGAGAAAGCGGCAAGCACAATCAAAGACCCCTCCCACCCGGCTTACTCACTCTTCCAACTTCTTCCATCGGGCAGGAGATACAAAAGTCTGGGAACACGCACAAACAAACTCAAACAGCTTCTTCCCCGCTGTTACCAGACTCCTAAACGACCCTCTTATGGACTGACCTCATTAACACTACACCCCTGTATGCTTCACCCGATGCCGGTGTCTATGTAGTTACATTGTGTACCTTGTGTTGCCCTATTATGTATTTTCTTTTATTTCCTTTTCTTTTCATGTACTTGATGATCTGTTGAGCTGATCGCAGAAAAATATTTTTCACTGTACCTCGGTACACGTTACAATGAACAAAATCCAATCCAGTTGAAGAGCTTTCTAAGATGTCATCTCTCCTTACTGCTGTAATTCATTCTCTGATCAAAATTGTGACACTCCCTCCTCTTTTACCTCCTGCCCTATCTCTCCTGGAGATCCTGTATCCTGGAATATTGAGCTTCCAATCCTTCCCCTCTCCCAACCGTGATACAGTGACAGCAAATACATCATAACCCCATGTTCTCACTTCATCTGCCTTGTTCGTCTAACTCGCAATCTCGCTGTGATATAGAACGCATACTTACTGTTTACTGCTAAGTTAGTGTGTGTGAGTTTTATCCTCAATGTCTCTGTGATATATAATGCATATTTTACTCCTTCCTGCTCAGTTACTGGTGTGTCAGAGTGAGAGAATGTGAGTGTGTGTGCGTGTGTTTTATTTTCAATATCACTCTATGATATATAACACGTATTTTACTGCTTCCTGATCAGTTATTGATGAGTGAGTGTGTGTTTATGTGTGTGAGAGAGTGTGAGTGATCGCATTAATGCGTGTGAGAGCGCGCGCGCGTGTGAGAGCGCGCGCGCGTGTGAGAGCGAGCGCGCGTGTGAGAGCGAGCGCGCGTGAGAGCGAACGCGCGTGTGAGAGCGAACGCGCGCGTGAGAGCGAGCGCGTGCGAGAGCATGTGTGTGAGTGTGAGCATGTGTGTGAGTGTGAGCATGTGTGTGTGTGAGCATGTGTGTGTGTGAGCATGTGTGTGTGTGAGCATGTGTGCATTTTACCCTCTATCTCTCTTTGATATATTGCACATATTTTCCTGTTCCTGCCCAGTTACTGGTGTGTGTATGAGAGAGTGAGCGTGTGTTTTACCATCATTGTCTCTCTGTGATAGATGATGCATATTTTACTGCTTTTTACTCAGTAACTGTTGTGTCAGAGAGTGTGAGTATCAGAAAGTGTGAATATGAAAGAGTGTGTGTGTGAGGGAGCATGTGCAAGTGAGTGTGTCAGTCTGTGTGAGGGAGTGTGTGAGTGTGAGAAATAGTCTGCAGGAGTGTGAGTGTGTGGGGGGAGAGAGTGTGTGTTTTACCTTCATTGTCTCTCTGTGATATATAACATATTTTACTGCTCAGTCACAGGTGTGTGAGTGTTTTATCCTCACTGTCTGTCTATCAAAAATAACATATTTCACTGCTCAGTAACTGGCGTGTGTGTGAGAGAGAGTGTGTGTGTGGGGAGAGCGCGTGTGAGCATGTGTTGTACCCTCACTGTCCCTCTGTGAAAACAGCAAGAAGTCTTGCTGGAGAGGGATAGGGCCATACGACAGGGCAAGGTTTATAATTGGGGGAGGGGGGAACTTCCGGTTGCGGCTATGCGGAGCTAAGTTGCACATTCAGCGGCTCCCGCTAAAACGGACTTTTGGGCTCTTTTCAATGCCCCCAACGGCACTTTTTCGACGTTTCCCGGTGTGGGAAGGAGTCTACAACAGCTCCCCGTCAGTATATGGCTTCAACTAGGAGCGGGGTGAAAAAAAAGGTGGTGGTGGACCCGAAGAAGGTGCGAGGGAAGAAGGACAAAATGGCGGCGGGCGGAGACCAGGCAGCGTGGATGCAGTGGGCGGAAGAGCAGCAGGAGGGTATCCAGCGCTGCTTCAGAGAGAATAAAATGGACCTGCTAGAGACGATGAAGGCTTCTATTGATAAGCTGCTGGAGACACAGACGGCCCAGGGAGTGGCGATCCGCGAGGCTCGACAAAAGATCTCTGACAATGAGGACGAGATCTTAGGCCTGGCAGGAAAGGTGGAGGCGCACGAGGCGCTCCACAAGAAATGGCAGGAGCGGTTCGAGGAGATGGAGAATCGGTCGAGGTGGAAGAATCTGCGGATTCTGGGCCTCCCGGAGGGGCCGGACGTGGGGGCCTATGTGGTCACCATGTTGAACTCGCTGATGGGAGCGGGGTCCTTCCAGGAGCCCCTGGAGCTGGAAGGGGCCCATCGAGTGCAGGCGAGGAGGCCCAAGGCTAACGAGCCTCCGCGGGCGGTGCTGGTGAGGTTCCATCGGTTCGTCGATCGGGAGTGTGTGTTCAGGTGGGCCAAGAAGGAGAGGAGCAGCAGGTGGGAGAACGTGGAGGTTCGGATATATCAGGACTGGAGAGCGGAGGTGGCGAAGAGGAGGGCCGGGTACAATCGAGCGAAGGCGGTGCTGCACAGGAAGGGGGTGAAGTTTGGCATGTTACAGCCGGAGCGACTGTGGGTTACCTACAAGGACCGGCACCACTATTTTGAGTCTCCGGAGGAGGTGTGGGCCTTTGTTCAGGCCGAGAAGTTGGACACAGATTGAGGGTCGGGACGGGCGATTGGGGACTATGGTTGATATGCTATGTTTCTTTTTGTTTCGAGGGGGGCGCTTTTGTATTGCTCCGGGTTTCTTTTTCTTTGTGTTTTTTCTCTTTTGGGTCGGAGAAGGTGGCTGGGGCGGGTTGGGCACTGTTTTGGTTGGGTTGGTCAGGGGGGGCTCTTGAAGATGAGATGGGGCCTTGCGGGGGAGGGGGAGGCCCGAGTCAGGGGTGAGGGGACAGAGCCTGTAAAAGGAGCTGCGTCAGAGGTGGCGGGGCCTGGTAGGTGGAAAGCGCGGGCTTTTTCCCACGCTGAAGACTGGAGGGGGCGGGGCCGGGGCGGGGAAGCGAGGGTTGTTTCCCGCGCTTAGAACAGAAGGGGGAGGGGGAGAGCCTATGGATGGGGATGGGAGAGGAGGGTGTGCCACACAATGGGAGGAGTCGAAGGAGAGGCGGGAGTGGCCGGGGTCAGCAGGAGACAGCTGACTTGCAGAAGTGCAATGGGGGGAGTAAATCAGCTAGGATGGGTCCTAACCAGGGGAGGGGGGTTGAGTGGGGGGGGAAATCGAGCTGCTGCTATGGTCAAGGAGGAGCTGGAGAGAGTGGGGGTGGGGGGGGGACTAGACGGGGGTATGCCGCTGTGGGGAACGGGCCGGGTGTGGGGTGTGGGCACGTGGCTGGCCAAGGAGGGGCCATGGCTAGTCGGCGGGAGAGGGGGGCGGGTAGCCCCCTGATCCGGCTGATAACCTGGAATGTAAGGGGACTGAATGGGCCGATTAAGCGGGCCCCCGTGTTCGCACACCTGAAGGGGCTCAAGGCGGATGTGGTTATGCTTCAGGAGACACACCTGAAGGTGGCAGACCAAGTAAGATTGAGGAAAGGGTGGGTAGGTCAGGTGTTTCACTCGGGGCTGCATGCCAAAAATCGAGGTGTGGCGATCTTGGAGGGAAGGAAGGTGTCGTTTGAGGCGTCAAGCATTGTGGCAGATAATGGCGGCAGGTACATGATGGTAAGTGGTAAGTTGCAGGGAGAGAGGGTGGTACTGGTCAATGTGTATGCCCCAAACTGGGACGATGCGGGTTTTATGCGGCGTATGTTGGGTCGGATCCCAGACTTGGAAGTGGGGGGCCTGATAATGGGGGGAGACTTTAACACGGTGCTGGACCCGACACTGGATCGCTCCAGGTCTAGGACGGGTAGGAAGCCGGCGGCGGCTAGAGTGCTGAGGGGGGTTTATGGACCAGATGGGAGGGGTGGACCCTTGGGGATTTGCAAGGCCGGGGGCGAGGGAATTTTCATTCTTCTCACATGTCCATAAGGGTTATTCCCGAATCGACTTTTTCATCTTGAGTTGGGCGTTGATAGCGAGAGTAGAGGATACTCAGTATTCGGCAATAGCCATTTAGGACCACGCCCCGAATTGGGTGGACTTGGAGATGGGGGAGGAGAGGTACCAGCGCCCGCTGTGGCGCTCGGAGGTGGGGCTGTTGGCGGACGAGGAGGTGAGCGAGTGGGTCCGAGGAAGTATAGAGAGGTACCTGGAAGTATAGAGAGGTACCTCCCGCCAACGGGGAGGTCCGAGTGGGGATGCTATGGGAGGCACTGAAGGCGGTGGTGAGGGGAGAGCTGAACTCCATTAGGGCCCACAAGGAGCGGAGGGAGTGGGGACAGAGGCTGGTGGGGGAGATGGTGAGGGTAGACAGGAGGTATGCGGAGGAGCCCAGGAAGGATTGTTGAGGAAAAGGCGCAGCCTCCAGGCCAAATTCAACCTGGTGACCACCAGGAAGGCGGAGGTGCAGTGGAGGAAGGCCCAGGGGGCGATTTACGAGTATGGGGAAAAGGCAAGCCGGATGCTGGCACATCAGCTTCAGAAGCAGGACGCAGCTAAGTTAAGGACAGTGGGGGGGGGGGGGGGGGGGGGGGGGGGGGGGGGGGGGGGGCGCGGAGTGGAGCGGGCATCAATGGGGTCTTCAGGGACTTCTACGAGGAATTGTACCGATCCGAGCCCACGGGAGGAGGGAGGGATGGGCCGCTTCCTGGACCAATTGAGGTTTCCAAAGGTGGAAGAGGGACTGGTGGCGGGATTTGGGGCCCCAATTGGGCTGGAGGAGCTGATCAAAGGGATAGGAAGCATGCAGGCAAGGTAGGAACCGGGGCCGGACGGTTTCCCGGTCCAATTCTTGAAAACATATCTGGACCTGTTGGGCCCGCTGTTAGTTAGGACCTTCAATGAGGCAAGGGAGGAGGGGGCTTTGCCCCCGACGATGTCCCGGGCACTGATCTCCTTGATCCTGAAGCGGGCAAGGATCCCCTGCAGTGTGGGTCTTACAGACCGATTTCCTTGCGAAATGTAGATGCCAAGGTGCTGGCGTAGGTCTTAGCCTTGAGGATTGTGTGCCGCAGATCATCCATGAAGACCAGACGGGGTTTGTGAAGGGGAGGCAGTTGAACGCGAATGTGCGGAGGCTTTTGAACGTTACCATGATGCCGGCGAGGGAGTGGGAGGCGGAAATAGTGGTAGCGATGGACGCTGAGAAAGCCTTCGATAGGGTAGAGTGGGGGTATCTGTGGGAGGTGCTGAAGAGGTTTGGGTTTGGGGAGGGGTTTGTCAGGTGGGTTAGGCTGTTGTATGAGGTCCCGATGGCGAGTGTGGCCACAAACAGGAAGAGGTCAGGGTACTTTCCGTTGCACCGAGGGATGAGACAGGGGTGTCCCCTATCCCCCCTGCTCTTCGCACTGGCGATTGAAGCCCTGGCTGTGGCACTGAGGGAGTCAAGGAACTGGAGGGGGTTGGTGCGTGGTGGGGAGGAGCATAGGGTGTCACTTTATGCGGACGACCTGCTGCTGTATGTGATGGACCCGGTGGGAGGAATGCCAGAAGTAATGAGGATTCTTAGGGAATTCAGGGACTTTTCGGGGTACACCCTCAACATGGGGAAGAGCGAGCTGTTCGTAGTTCATCCAGGGGACCAGGAGAGGGGGATTGGCGAGCTCCCACTAAAAAAGGCGGAGAGGAGCTTCATGTATCTGGGAGTCCAGGTGGCCAGGAGCTGGGGGGCCCTGCATAGGCTTAACCTTACAAGGCTGGTGGAGCAAATGGAGGAGGAGTTCAAGAGGTGGGACGCGTTGCTGCTGTCCTTGGCGGGTAGGGTGCAGTCAATCAAAATGACGGTGCTCCCAAGGTTTTTATTCCTGTTCCAGTGCCTCCCCGTGTTTATCCCGAAGGCTTTTTCAGGCGGGTTAACAGGAGTATAATGGGGTTTGTGTGGGCGCGACGGACCCCGAGGGTGAGAAGGGTGTTCCTGGAGTGGAGGAGAGATAGGGGGGCACTGGTGATGCCCAACCTCTGTGGATACTACTGGGCCGCCAATGCGACGATGGTGCGCAAGTCGGTGATGGAGGGGGAGGGGGCCGCATGGAAGAGGCTGGAGACGGCATCTTGTGTGGGTACGAGACTGGGGGCGCTGGCAACGGCACCGCTGCCGCTCCCTCCAAGGAGGTATACCACGAGCCCGGTGGTGGTGGCTGCCCTCAAAATTTGGGGGCAGAGGAGGCGAAAGAGGCCGGAATTCTGGCCTTTGCATCCCTGATAGCCCGGCGAAGGATTCTTCTTCAGTGGAAGGATGCGAGGCGGCCAAGCGTGGAATCCTGGATCAACGATATAGCGGGGTTTATTAAGTTGGAGAGGGTGAAATTCGCCTTGAGAGGGTCGGCACAAGGGTTCTTTAGGCAGTGGCAACCGTTCTTAGACTTCCTGGCAGAGCGGTAGACATTGGTTAATGGCAGCAGCAACTCGGGCGGGGGGGGGGGGGGTTCACTTTATTTTTTTGGTTTTGTTATTTACACTGGAGGGTCTGAGGGGTTGGATATACTTGTTGTATTAAGTCAGGGTGTCAATGTTAATTTATTATTTATGTACAGGGCGGGAGGGGGATATGGAGGGTTGTTTTTCTGGACTGTGTTTTGTACTTAACCCTGTTGGGTTTCTTTTTCATTTTGTTATTGATATTTTATGAAAACCTTTATTAAAAATTATTTTTTTAAAAATAATAATAATTGTGGGAGGGGTAATGATGATGCGATTAGGCAAGAATTCGGAAGCATTAGATGGGAACAGAAACTGTCAGGGAAAAGCACAAATGAAAAGTGGAGCTTGGTCAAGGAACAAATACTGCGTGTCCTTGATAGGCATGTCCCTGTCTGGCAGGGAGCAAATGGCTGTGAGAGGGGACCATGGTTCACAAAAGAGGTTGAATGTCATGTCAAGAGGAAAAAGGAAGCGTATGTAAGGATGAGAAAACAAGGTTCAGTAGGGTCGCTTGAGGGTTAGAAAGTAGCAAGGAATGAGCTTAAAAAAGGGCTTAGGAGAGCGAGGAGGGGGCATGAGAAGTCCTTGGCGGGTCGGATCAATGAAAACCCCAAGGCTTTTTCCTCTTATGTGAGAAATAAAAGAATGACCAGGGTCAGGTTAGGGCCGGTCAAGGACAGTAGTGGAAACTTCTGTGTGGCATCAGAAGAGACAGGAGGCGTTGAATGAATACTTTTCTTCAGTGTTCACCAAAGAGAGGGGCTATGTTTTTGAGGATGAGTGTGTGAGACAGGCGGGTAGGCTGGAGGAGGTAGATGTTCTGAGGGAAGATTTATGAGGAATTTTGAAAAATCTGAGAGGCAACATGTCCCCTGAGCCAGATGGGAAATATCCTCGGTTTCTTTAGGAGGCATGGGATGAGATTGCAGAGCCTTTGGCTTTGATCTTTGGGTCCTCACTGTCCACGGGGATAGTGCCAGAGGACCGGAGAGTGGCGAATGTTGTTCCTCTGTTCAAAAAAGGCAATAGGAATGACCCTAGTAATTATAGGTCGGTTAGTCTTACTTCGGTGGTCGGTAGGTTAGTAGAAAGGGTCCTGAGGGATAGGTTTAATGACCATGTGGAAAGATGCAGCTTAATCCGGGATTGTCAACAAGGATTCGTGAAGGGTCTTGCCTCACAAATTTGATTGAATTCTTTGAGGAGCGAAGTGTGCAGATGAAAGTAGAGCAGTTGATGTACTATACATGGATTTCAGTAAGGTTTTTGATGAGGTTCCCCATGGTCAGCTCATGAAGAAAGTAAGGAGGTATGGGATCGAGGGAAATTTGGCCAATTCGATAAGTAACTGGCTATCACATAGAAGACAGAGGGTGGTGGTGGATGGAAAATTTTCAGACTGGAGACCAGTTACCAGCGGTGTACCACAGGGAGCAGTGCTGGGTCCTCTGCTATTTGTGATTTTTATCAATGACTTGGAGGAGGGGGCTGAAGGGTGGGTCAGTAAATTTGCTGATGACACCAAGATTGATGGAGTAGTGGATGAGGTGGAGGGCTGTTGTAGGCTGCAAAGAGACATTGATAAGATGCAGAGCTGGGCCGCAAAATGGCAGATGGAGTTTAACCCCTGATAAGTGCGAGGTGATTCATTTTGGTCGGACAAATTTGAATGCGGATTACAGGGTCAACGGCAGGGTTCAGAGGAATGTGGAGGAACAGAGAGATCTTGGGGTTCATGTCCACAGATCTCTGAAGGTTGCCACTCAAGTGGACAGAGCCGTGAAGGAGATCTATAGCGTGTTAGTGTTTATTAACAGGGGCTTGTGTTTAAGAGCCGTGGGGTTATGCTGCAATTTACACGACCCTGATGAGACCACATTTGGAGTATTGTATGCAGTTCTGGTCACCTTATTATTGGAAGGATGTGGAAGTATTGGAAAGGGTGCAGAGGAGATTTACCAGGATACTGCCTGGATTGGAGGGTAGGTCTTATGAGGAAAGGTTGATGGATCTAGAGCTTTTCTCATAGGAGTGAAGGAGGATGAGAGGCGACTTAATAGAGGTTTATAAGATGATGAGGGGGATAGATAGAGCGGACGTTCTGAGACTATTTCCTCGGGAGGATGTAGCTGTTACAAGGGGGCATAACTATAAGGTTTGGGGTGGGAGATATAGGAGGGATGTCCGAGGTAGTTTCTTTACTCAGAGAGTGGTTAGAGTGTGGAATGGACTGCCTGCTGTGATAGTGGAGTCGGACATTTAGGAACTTTCAAGCGGTTATTGGATAGGCCCATGGAGCACACCAGAATGACAGGGAGTGGGATAGTTTGATCTTGGTTTCGGACAAAGCCCGGCACAACATCGAGGGCCGAAGGGCCTGTTCTGTGCTGTACTGTTCTATGTTCTAACAACACCAGGTTCAAGTCCCACAGGTGGTGCTTCGAAACAAACCTTTTGGACTTTAACCTGGTGTTGTAAGACTTCTTACTGTGCTCACCGTAGTCCAACGGCAGCATCTCCACATCATCTCTGTGATATATAACATATTTTACTGCTTAGTAACAGGTGTTGGAGAGTGTGCGAGTGTGTGTTTTACCCTGACTGTCTGTCTATCATATACAACATATTTTGCTGCTCACTGCTCAGTTGCTGGAGTGTGTGAGTATGTGAGAGTGGCGAGAGTGTGTTTTACCCTCACTGTCCCCCTGAGACATACAATGCATATTTAACTGCTTACTGCTCAGTGACTGGTGTGTGAGAGAGCATGAGTGTGTGTGAGAGATAGTGCCTGTATGGAGAGTGTGAAGGTGTGATTTGCCCTCATTGTTTCTCCGTGATATATGATGCTCACTGGTGTGTGTGAGAGAGTGTGTGTGTATGAGTGGGTGCTTTATCCTCACTGTCACTCTATGGTACATAACATATATTTTACTGCTTACTGCTCAGTTAATGGTTTATGAGTGTGTGCGTGAGTGAGAGAGTGTGTGAGATTCTCAGTGATGTCTAAAACCTTGTAATATTCAGTTAACGGTGTGTGTGTGTGAGAGAGAGAGTGTGAGCAGAAGAGTGTGTGTGGGTGTCAGTTTTAAGACCATAAGACATAGGAGCGGAAGTAAGGCCATTCGGCCCATCGAGTCCACTCCACCATTCAATCATGGCTGATTTCAACTCCATTTACCCGCTCTCTCTCCTTAGCCCTTAATTCCTCGAGAAATCAAGAATTGATCAACTTCTGTCTTAAAGACACTCAACGTCCCGGCCTCCACCGCCCTCTGTGGCAATGAATTCCACAGACCCACCACTCTCTGACTGAAGACATTTCTCCTCACCTCTGTTCTAAAGTGACTCCCTTTTATTCTAAGGCTGTGCCCCCGGGTCCTAGTCTCCCCTGCTAATGGAAACAACTTCCCTACATCCACCCTATCTAAGCCATTCATTATCTTGTAAGTTTCTATTAGATCTCCCCTCAACCTCCTAAACTCCAATGAATATAATCCCAGGATCCTCAGACGTTCATCGTATGTTAGGCCTACCATTCCTGGGATCATCCGTGTGAATCTCCGCTGGACCCGCTCCAGTGCCAGTATGTCCTTCCTGAGGTGTGGGGCCCAAAATTGCTCACAGTATTCTAAATGGGGCCTAACTAATGCTTTATAAAGCTTCAGAAGTACATCCCTGCTTTTATATTCCAAGCCTCTTGATGTGAAAGTGTACGAACTCAGCAATAGCATGATGGGAAAAATAGCCAATTTATGTAACCAAGTGTAGGACAGCTGTGTCAGCTAAGTGCCAAGATCAGACCCTGACAAACTAGACAAAGCTAAGAATCCACATAATTGTATCATACAAGGCCAGAAGAGGGAAAATAGTGCCTGACCTTATTAAAACCTGGTAACAAAGCCACGATCTAGGAATGTCCTAATAACACAACCTCCTCATGTCCTAGGTTCATCTGCGTCAAGGCATCATGAGGGCAGAGGTAAAAACAAAATAGGACCACGTCTTAAACCCTCTAAAGACAAAATACTGCAAATAAGCCGAGTCAGGGTCTTTCCATGACAACATGTTTGATCAGAAGTTATGACTGTATTGACATTTTTGAACAAGGTCTGTTTTTGTAAAATGATACAGCTTTTGTATAAATATTGAACGTTTTCTCCATGTCTTTGCGAGCTTGAGAAAGAATGAGCAGGTTTACCTTAACAGCTCTCTCTCTCTCTAACCTGTAGCCATCTGCATGCAGACTTTGGTCAATAAAGACAAAGTTAGTTTTATCGAAACCAAGGTGTAAAGTTGTTTTTGTCACAGTCTTGAAGTAGGAAAGATTTTAAAAGACGACATTGCATTTGCATGAATGACAACATTGCATTTGCTTTCTTAATTACGGACTCAACCTGCAAGTTTACCTTTAGCGAATCCTGGACCAGGACTCCCAAGTCCCTTTGCACTTCAGCATTATGAATTTTGTCACCGTTTAGAAAATAGTCCATGCCTCTATTCTTTTTTCCAAAGTGCAAGACCTCGCACTTGCCCACATTGAATTTCATCAGCCATTTCTTGGACCACTCTCCTAAACTGTCTAAATCTTTCTGCAGCCTCCCCACCTCCTCCATACTACCTCCCCTCCACCTATCTTTGTATTATCGGCAAACTTAGCCAGAATGCCCCCAGTCCCGTCATCTAGATCGTTAATATATAAAGAAAACAGCTGTGGCCCCAACACTGAACCCTGCGGGACACCACTCGTCACTGGTTGCCATTCCGAAAAAGAACCTTTTATCTCAACTCTCTGCCTTCTGCCTGACAGCCAATCGTCAATCCATGTTAGTACCTTGCCTCGAATACCATGGGCATTTATTTTACTCAGCAGTCTCCCGTGAGGCACCTTATCTAAGGCCTTTTGGAAGTCAAGATAGATAACATCCATTGGCTCTCCTTGGTCTAACCTATTTGTTATCTCTTCAAAGAACTCTAACAGGTTTGCGAGGCACGACCTCCCCTTACTAAATCCATGCTGACTTGGTCCTAATCCGACCCTGCACTTCCAAGAATTTTTCTCCTCATTGTCTCTGTGATACATAAGGCATATATTAGTTTCTGCTGCTCAGTTACTGATATGTTTGAGAGTGGGTGTGCGCGAGAGAGAGTTGGTGTGTGTGTGCGAGAGGGGAGTGGGCGTGCGTGTGCGAGAGGGGAGTGGGCGTGCGTGCGTGAGAGAGAGTGGGCGTGCGCGCGTGAGAGAGAGTGGGCGTGCGCGCGTGAGAGAGAGTGGGCGTGCGCGCGTGAGAGAGAGTGGGCGTGCGCGCGCGAGAGTGGGCGTGCGCGCGCGAGAGAGGGCGGGCGCGCGCGAGAGAGGGCGGGCGCGCGCGAGAGAGGGCGGGCGCGCGCGAGAGAGGGCGGGCGCGCGCGAGAGAGGGCGGGCGCGCGCGAGAGAGGGCGGGCGCGCGCGAGAGAGGGCGGGCGCGCGCGAGAGAGGGCGGGCGCGCGCGAGAGAGGGCGGGCGCGCGCGAGAGAGGGCGGGCGCGCGCGAGAGAGGGCGGGCGCGCGCGAGAGAGGGCGGGCGCGCGCGAGAGAGGGCGGGCGCGCGCGAGAGAGGGCGGGCGCGCGCGAGAGAGGGCGGGCGCGCGCGAGAGTGGGCGGGCGCGCGCGAGAGAGTGCGGGCGCGCGCGAGAGGGAGCGGGCGCGCGCGAGAGGGAGCGGGCGCGCGCGAGAGGGAGCGGGTGTGCGCGAGAGAGAGTGGGCACGCATGAGAGAGTGTGGGTGTGTGTGTGAGAGAGTGGGTGTGCGTGAGAGAGAGTGGGCGAGCGTGAGAGAGAGTGGGTGTGCGAGCGAGTGAGCCTATGTGTATTTAACCCTCATTGTCTCTCTTTGATATATAACACATATTTTGCTGTTGCTGCTCAGTTACTGGGGTTTGTGGTGAGTGTGTGAGAGAGAGAGTGAGAATCTATTTGACCATCACTGTCTCTGTGATATATGATGCATATTTTACTGCTCACTGCTCAGTTACTGTTGTGAGAGTGTGTGAATATGAGAGTATGTGAATATGAGAGTGTGTGTGTGAGAGAATGTGCCACTGTGTGTTTGGGAGTGTCTGAGTGTGAGAAATAGTCTGCGTGAGTGTGTGTGTTTTACCTTCATTGTCTCGGTGATAAAAAACACATATTTTACTGCTCAGTTACTGGTGTGCGAATGTGTGTTTTACCCCCACTGTCCCTCTGCGATATAAAACGCATATTTAACTGCTTACTGCTCAATGACTGGTGTGTATGTGTGTGTGTGTGAGAGAGAGTCTGTGAGAGAAGGAACAAGAGTGTGAGAGAGAGAGTGTGAGTGTGTGTGAGAGTTAAAATATGTGAGTGTGTGCGCTTTACCCTCACTGTCCATGATGCATAACAAATATTTTACAGCTTACTGCTCAGTTACTGCTGTGTGACTGAGTGAGAGAGTGTGAGTGAGAGAGTGAGTGCATGTTTTACCCTCACTGTATCTCTGTGGTATATATCACATATTTAATTGATTACTGCTCAGTGACTGGTGTGTGTATCAGAGGGAGAGTGTGTGTGTGTGTGTGAGAGAGAGTGTGTGAGTGAGTGTGTATTAACCTCACAGTCTCTGTGATATACAATTAATATATTCTTGATTACTGCTCAGTTATTGATTTGTGAGTGTGTGGGAGAGACAGTGCGTGGGTGTGTGAGAGTGTGTGAGAGACAGAGTGTGAGTGAGTGTGTATAAACCTCTCTGTTTATGTGTGCGATATGACATATTTTACTGCTTAATGCTCAGTTAATGGTGTGAGAGTCCCTGTGATATACACTGCATATATAGTGCTTCCTGCTGAGTTACTTGTCAGTGAGCATGTGCATAAGAAAACGCGAGTGTGTTTTTTACCCTCACTGTCTATTTATGATATATGGCATATTTTACTGCTTCTTGCTCAGTTGTTGGTGTCTGAATGTGTGAGAGTGTGTTTTCCACGGTAGCTGTCTGTCTCTGTTATAAGTGTGAGGGGAAAAATTAATTTGATTCTCTAACTCCTGTCTCTGTGCTTGCATTTGTAGCTGTCTGTCTCTGTTATGGGATTCTGGGTTTAATCTCCGTCTGTAATATTATTTACAGATACACGAGAGGACAGGTAATCTCAGTCTGTCCACCTCTCTGATGTGCAAGATTTCACTGTGTTTTCTGTACTTGTCAATATCTGTTTTGTGAGTCAAGGGTGAACATTCTGTTCAGTATTGATCCTCCATTATTACTTTTAGTGATAACATTGATATGTTAAATGATCTATTTCCATGTCTGTTTCATGAGAATGACACTGTACCATTATATCTGAGATTGTGTGAGATATTTGGATTGGAATTTAATATTTTGTTTTGGGAGGTGTCTCGGTAGAAGTTTATGATTAATTCGGCCCTTTTCAATAAGCTGTACTATCCGACCTTCCACTTGTATCAAAGGTTCACAACTTGTGAGAATGAAGGATGGCCTTACAATTTGATAAGTGTCCCTTTGGAGAACTATTTCAATGTATCATTTTTCTGTTAATGCCTCATTCAAGTGTTTTGCTTCTGATATATTTTAAACGAAGAAAGTTACAAAAAAGTGCCAATGGATACTTGCACATTGATTGCTGAATCTATAGCCTAATTAATACTATACTGATTACTTTACAGATGAAACGCTGTTGTCAAAAGTTGATCCAACATTCCATGAGAGAGTAGGGGTGAATTGTGGAAAATTATGCCACCTGTCCTCTCGTGTATCTGTAAATAATATTTACATTTTCTCCAGAAGTCCAGATTTACTTGAATTTCTTCAATTGGATAATGAGGACTGTTGGATTGGACATGTTCATCTGGGACTTGAGGTCTCTGCGAATCTGACTGCTTCTGCTCTGTGACGGTGGAGCTGATGTTGTGTCTGTGTCTCTGCAATGTTGCATTAATATTGTACTTACAGTCAGTTAGAAGGAGACGGCTGCACATTCATGTTGCTGAGGAATCATCATCATCATCTTGGAACTCATCTTTTCATCTGTTGAACTAGGAAGAAGAAAACAAATTTCATGTAAGTTAGGGTCAGATGAGACCAATGATAGATCAATGCATTCTTTCAGTAAAAGAAAGAAAATACTCCACGAATCCTAACCCAGAATCAGACAAATAAGCCAGGCCCAGAAAGAGCTCTCCCTTCCCCCCACTCACTCCAAGTCCCGGAACAAGATCGTGCTCCGCTGCGCCTCTTGCAAACAGCGCCCGATTCTCCCTGAACTCCCCCCGAGTCAGTAATGATCTCTGAGCCTCTTTGCTCACACTCCCAGATGGAGGTGCTGCTGCAATGAGAACGCTGTTTCCTCGCTGACCTGGGCGCTGACATTGACATTTCCCTCAGTTTCAACAAAGCGATTCCACTCACTGACCAAATGGAGAGTGTGTGGGGGAGGGGCTGAGCATGCGCTTCATCTCAGAGTGACGTCGTTGGGGCGTTTTTCACCGGGCATGCGCACATCCCCGCAGCAATTCCGCATTGAGAATCAATGGGAGTATTCCCCATTTCACTGTCATCACAAACGGAGCAGAACCTCCGACAGAGCCCGTGTTGGGGGACTGTGTGTGTGGCTGCAAGTGGCCCTGTGCCCTAGGGCTCAACCAATCACCTTTGTAGCTGTGTGTTTGTCCCAATGAGAGGTTCAATTTGCAGTCATTGCCTGCAGCTTGTTTGTTATTACTCTGTCACTCAGCCCCTCAAACTCTCACTTTCTGCAAACTACCTTTCCACTGAACCACAGAATTACTACAGTGTGAAGGAGGCAATTCGGCCCATCGAGTCTGCAGCGACCCTCTGAAAGAGCACCCCAGCTCCGCCCACTCGCCGCCTTATCCCCATAAACCCGTAACCCCACTGAACCGACACAGCGGGAATTCAGCATTGCCGACCCACATAACCTGCACATCTATGGCCTGTGGGAGGAAATCGGAGCACCCGGAGGTAACCCACCTACACACACGGGGAGAACATGCAAACGCGAGACAGGCAGTCACTCAACGCGGGTCCCTGCCACAGTGAGGCAGCAGTGGAAATCACTGTTCCACCTCCGGGCTTACTCACTCCCCTGGTTTACACACTCACCTGGTTTACTCACTGTTGTGGTTTACACACTCACCTGGTTTATTCACTTCCCAGGTTCACTCACTCCCCCGATTCACTCACTCTCCCGGTTCACTCACTCCCCCGGTTCACTCACTCCCCCGGTTCACTCACT
This sequence comes from Scyliorhinus torazame, assembly GCF_047496885.1. Taxonomy (NCBI): domain Eukaryota; kingdom Metazoa; phylum Chordata; class Chondrichthyes; order Carcharhiniformes; family Scyliorhinidae; genus Scyliorhinus; species Scyliorhinus torazame. Next base: position 40,695,305 of record NC_092730.1, read on the forward strand.
CCCCCGGTTCACTCACTCCCCCGGTTCACTCACTCCCCCGGTTCACTCACTCCCCCGGTTCACTCACTCCCCCGGTTCACTCACTCCCCCGGTTCACTCACTCTCCCGGTTCACTCACTCTCCCAGTTCACTCACTCCCCTGGTTTACTCCGGTTCACTCGCTCCCTCGGTTCACTCGCTCCCCCGGTCCCCTCGCTCCCCCGCTCCCCCGGTCCCCTCGCTCCCCCGCTCCCCCGGTCCCCTCGCTCCCCCGGTCCCCTCGCTCCCCCGGGTTCACTCACTCCCCCGGGTTCACTCACTCCCCCGGTTCACTCACTCCCCCGGTTCACTCACTCTCCCGGTTCACTCACTCTCCCGGTTCACTCACTCTCCCGGTTCACTCACTCTCCCGGTTCACTCACTCTCCCGGTTCACTCACTCCCCCGGTTCACTCACTCTCCCGGTTCACTCACTCTCCCGGTTCACTCACTCTCCCGGTTCACTCACTCCCCCGGTTCACTCACTCTCCCAGTTCACTCACTCCCCTGGTTTACTCCGGTTCACTCGCTCCCTCGGTTCACTCGCTCCCCCGGTCCCCTCGCTCCCCCGGTCCCCTCGCTCCCCCGGTCCCCTCGCTCCCCCCGGTCCCCTCGCTCCCCCGGGTTCACTCACTCCCCCGGGTTCACTCACTCCCCCGGGTTCACTCACTCCCCCGGGTTCACTCACTCCCCCGGGTTCACTCACTCCCCCGGGTTCACTCACTCCCCCGGGTTCACTCACTCCCCCGGTTCACTCACTCCCCCGGTTCACTCACTCCCCCGGTTCACTCACTCCCCCGGTTCACTCACTCCCCCGGTTCACTCACTCTCCCGGTTCACTCACTCTCCCGGTTCACACACTCCCCCGGTTCACTCACTCCCCCGGTACACTCACACCCCCACTTCACTCCCTCCCCCGGTTCACTCACTCCCCTGATTTACTCACTCTCGCGGTTCACTCACTCCCCTAATTTACTCACTCTCCTGGTTCACTCACTCTCCTGATTCACTCATTCACCTGGTTTACTCACTCTCGCGGTTCACTCACTCCCCTAATTTACTCACTCTCCCTGTTCACTCACTCCCCTGGTTCACTCACTCCCCTGGTTCACTCACTCCCCTGGTTCACTCACTCCCCTGGTTCACTCACTCTCCAGGTTCACTCACTCCCCTGGTTCACTCATTCTCCTGGTTCACTCACTCCCCTGGTTCACTCACTCCCCTTGTTCACTCAATCTCCTGTTTCACTCACTCCCCTGGTTCATTCACTCTCCTGGTTTACTCACTCCCCTGGTTCACTCACTCTCCCGCTTCACTCACTCTCCCGCTTCACTCACTCCCCTGATTTACTCACTCTCCCGGTTCACTCTCTCCCCTGATATACTCACTCCCCTGGTTTCATAGAATAGAATCATAGAAGTTTACAGCATGGAAACAGGCCCTTCGGCCCAACCAGTCCTACTCACTCTCCTGGTTTAAATCACTCTCCTGGTTCACTCACTCCCCTGGTTCACTCATTCCAATGGTTCACTCACTCTCCTGGTTCACTCACTCCCCTGGTTCACTCACTCCCCTGGTTCACTCACTCTCCTGGATCACTCACTCTCCTGGATCACTCACTCTCCTGGATCACTCACTCTCCTGGTTCACTGACTCCCCTGGTTCACTCACTCCCCTGGTTCACTCACTCCCCTGGTTCACTCACTCCCCTGGTTCACTCACGACCCTGGTTCACTCGCTCCCCTGGTTCACTCGCTCTCCTGGTTCACTCACTCTCCTGGTTTACACACTCCCCAGGTTCACTCACTCCCCTGGTTCACTCACGACCCTGGTTCACTCGCTCCCCTGGTTTACTCACTCTCCTGGTTCACTCACTCTCCTGGTTCACTCACTCTCCTGGTTCACTCACTCCCCTGGTTCACTCACTCCCCTGGTTCACTCACTCCCCTGGTTCACTCACTCCCCTGGTTCACTCACTCCCCTGGTTCACTCACTCCCCTGGTTCACTCACTCTCCTGGTTCACTCACTCTCCTGGTTCACTCACTCCCCTGGTTCACTCACTCCCCTGGTTCTCTCACTCACTCTCCTGGTTCACTCACTCTCCTGGTTCACTCACTCTCCTGGTTTACTCACTTTCCTGGTTTACTCACTCGCTCTGCTGGTTCACTCACTCTCCTGGTTTACTCGCGCCCCTGGTGCACTCACTCTCCTGGTTCACTCACTCTCCTGGTTCACTCACTCCCCTGGTTTACTCACTCTCCTGGTTTGCTCACTCTCCTGGTTCACTCTCTCCCCTGGTTCACCTACTCCCCTGGTTTACTCACCCTCCTGGTTCACTCGCTCCCCTGGTTCACTCACTCTCCTGGTTCACTCACTCCTCAGGTTTACTCACTCTCCTGGTTTGCTCACTCCACTGGTTCACTATCTCTCCTGGTTCACTCACTCCCCAGGTTTACTCACTCTCCTGGTTTGCTCACTCTCCTGCTTCACTCGCTCCCCTGGTTCACTCACTCTCCTGGTTCACTCACTCCCCAGGTTTACTCACTCTCCTGGTTTGCTCACTCTCCTGGTTCACTCACTCTCCTGGTTCACTCACTCTCCTGGTTCACTCACTCTCCTGGTTCACTCACTCTCCTGGTTTGCTCACTCCCCTGGTTCGCTCACTCTCCTGGTTCACTCACTCACTCTCCTGGTTCACTCACTCTCCTGGTTCACTCACTCTCCTGGTTCACTCACTCTCCTGGTTCGCTCACTCTCCTGGTTCGCTCACTCTCCTGGTTCGCTCACTCCCCTGGTTCACTCACTCTCCTGGTTTACTGACGCTCCTGGTTTGCTCACTCCGCTGGTTCACTCACTCGCTCTCCTGGTTCACTCGCTCTCCTGGTTCACTCGCTCTCCTGGTTCACTCGCTCTCCTGGTTCACTCGCTCTCCTGGTTCACTCGCTCTCCTGGTTTACTCACTCTCCTGGTTTGCTCACTCCGCTGGTTCACTCACTCACTCCCCTGGTTCACTCACTCTCCTGGTTCACTCACTCTCCTGGTTCACTCACTCTCCTGGTTCACTCACTCTCCTGGTTCACTCACTCTCCTGGTTCACTCACTCTCCTGGTTCACTCACTCCCCTGGTTCACTCACTCCCCTGGATCACTCACTCCACTGGTTCACTCACCTCTCCTGGTTCACTCACCTCTCCTGGTTCACTCACTCTCCTGGTTCACTCACTCTCCTGGTTCACTCACTCCCCTGGTTCACTCTCTCACTCTCCTGGTTCACTATCACTCCTGGTTCACTCTCACTCCTGGTTCACTCACTCTCCTGGTTTGCTCACTCCCCTGGTTCACTCACTCTCCTGGTTCACTCACTCTCCTGGTTCACTCACTCTCCTGGTTCACTCACTCTCCTGGTTTGCTCACTCCACTGGTTCACTCACTCACTCTCCTGGTTCACTCACTCTCCTGGTTTGCTCACACCGCTGGTTCACTCACTCACTCTCCTGGTTCACTCACTCTCCTGGTTCGCTCACTCTCCTGGTTTGCTCACTCCCCTGGTTCACTCACTCACTCTCCTGGTTCGCTCACTCCCCTTGTTCACTCGCTCTCCTGGTTCACTCACTCTCCTGGTTTGCTCACTCCGCTGGTTCACTCACTCACTCTCCTGGTTCACTCGCTCTCCTGGTTTCCTCACTCTCCTGGTTTGCTCACTCCGCTTGTTCACTCACTCACTCTCCTGGTTCACTCACTCTCCTGGTTCACTCACTCCCCTGGTTCACTCATTCCAATGGTTCACTCACTCTCCTGGTTCACTCACTCCCCTGGTTCACTCACTCCCCTGGTTTACTCACTCCCCTGGTTTACTCACTCCCCGGGTTCACTCACTCTCCTGGATCACTCACTCTCCTGTTTCACTGACTCCCCTGGTTCACTCACTCCCCTGGTTCATTCACTCCCTTGGTTCATTCACTCTCCTGGTTCAATCACTCCTCTGGTTCACTCGCTCCCCTTGTTCACTCACTCTCCTGGTTCACTGGTTCACTCACTCTCCTGGTTCACTCACTCTCCTGGTTCACTCACTCTCCTGGTTCACTCACTCCCCTGGTTCACTCACTCCCCTGGTTTACTCACTCCCCTGGTTTGCTCACTCCCCTGGTTTACTCACTCTCCTGGTACTCTCACTCTCCTGGTTCACTCACTCTCCTGATTTACTCACTCCCCTGGTTTACTCACTCCCCTGGTTTACTCACTCTCCTGGTTCACTCACTCTCCTGATTTACTCACTCCCCTGGTTTACTCACTCCCCTGGTTTACTCACTCCCCTGGTTTACTCACTCCCCTGGTTTACTCACTCTCCTGGTTCACTCACTCTCCTGGTACTCTCACTCTCCTGATTTACTCACTCCCCTGGTTTACTCACTCCCCTGGTTTACTCACTCCCCTGGTTTACTCACTCTCCTGGTTCACTCACTCTCCTGGTTCACTCACTCTCCTGGTTCACTCACTCTCCTGGTTTACTCACTCCCCTGGTTTACTCACTCCCCTGGTTTACTCACTCCCCTGGTTTACTCACTCTCCTGGTACTCTCCTTCTCCTGGTTCACTCACTCTCCTGATTTACTCACTCCCCTGGTTTACTCACTCCCCTGGTTCACTCACTCCCCTGATTTACCCACTCTCCTGGTTCACTCACTCTCCTGGTTCACTCACTCTCCTGGTTCACTCAATCTCCTGGTTCACTCACTCTCCTGGTTCACTCACTCTCCTGGTTCACTCACTCTCCTGGTTCACTCACTCTCCTGGTTCACTCACTCTCCTGGTTCACTCACTCCCCTGGTTCACTCACTCCCCTGGTTCACTCACTCCCCTGGTTCACTCACTCCCCTGGTTCACTCACTCTCTTGGTTCACTCACTCCCCTGGTTCACTCGCTCTCGTGGTTTACTCACTCCGCTGGTTCACTCACTCACTCTCCTGGTTCACTCACTCTCCTGGTTCACTCACTCTCCTGGTTCACTCACTCTCCTGGTTCATTCACTCTCCTGGTTCATTCACTCTCCTGGTTCACTCACTCTCCTAGTTCACTCACTCTCCTGGTTCACTCACTCACCTGGTTCACTCACTCACTCTCCTGGTTCACTCACTCTCCTGGTTCACTCTCTCCCCTGGTTCACTCACTCCTCTGGTTCACTCACTCCCCTGATTCACTCACTCTCCTGGTTCACTCACTCCCCAGGTTCACTCACTCCCCTCGTTCACTCACTCCCCTGGTTCACTCACTCCCCTGGTTCACTCACTCCCCTGGTTCACTCACTCCCCTGGTTCACTCACTCCCCTGGTTCACTCACTCTCCTGGTTCACTCACTCCCCTGGTTAACTCGCTCTCGTGGTTTACTCACTCCCCTGGTTCACTCACTCTCCTGGTTTACTCACTCCCCTGGTTTACTCACTCTCCTGGTTTACTCACTCGCTCTGCTGGTTCACTCACTCTCCTGGTTTACTCGCGCCCCTGGTTCACTCACTCTCCTGGTTCACTCACTCCCCTGGTTCACTCACTCTCCTGGTTTACTCACCCTCCTGGTTCACTCGCTCCCCTGGTTCACTCACTCTCCTGGTTCACTCACTCTCCTGGTTCACTCACTCCCCAGGTTTATTCGCTCCCCTGGTTTGCTTACTCCGCTGGTTCACTCACTCTCCTGATTCACTCACTCTCCTGGTTTGCTCACTCCCCTGGTTCACTCACACTCCTGGTTCACTCACTCACTCTCCTGGTTCACTCACTCTCCTGGTTCACTCACTCTCCTTGTTCACTCACTCTCCTGGTTCAATCACTCTCCTGGTTCACTCACTCTCCTGGTTCACTCACTCTCCTGGTTTGCTCACTCCCCTGGTTCACTCACTCTCCTGGTTCACTCACTCTCCTGGTTTGCTCACTCCGCTGGTTCACTCACTCACTCTCCTGGTTCACTCACTCTCCTGGTTCACTCACTCTCCTGGTTCACTCGCTCTCCAGGTTCACTCGCTCTCCTGGTTCACTCGCTCTCCTGGTTCACTCGCTCTCCTGGTTCACTCACTCTCCTCATCATAGTCATCATAGAATTTACAGTGCAGAAGGAGGCCATTCGGCCCATCGAGTCTGCACCAGCTCTTGGAAAGAGCACCCTACCCAAGCCCACACTTCCACCCTATCCCCATAACCCAGTAACCCCACCCAACACTAAGGGCAATTTTGGACACTAAGGGCAATTTTGGACACTAAGGGCAATTTATCATGGCCAATCCACCTAACCTGCACATCTTTGGACTGTGGGAGGAAACCGGAGCACCCGGAGGAAACCCACGCACACACGGGGAGAACGTGCAGACTCCGCACAGACAGTAACCCAAGCCGGGAATCGAACCTGGGACCCTGGAGCTGTGAAGCAATTGTGCTATCCACCATGCTACCGTGCTGCCCTCTCCGCACAGACAGTAACCCAAGCCGGGAATCGAACCTGGGACCCTGGAGCTGTGAAGCAATTGTGCTATCCACCATGCTACCGTGCTGCCCTCTCCGCACAGACAGTAACCCAAGCCGGGAATCGAACCTGGGACCCTGGAGCTGTGAAGCAATTGTGCTATCCACCATGCTACCGTGCTGCCCTCTCCGCACAGACAGTAACCCAAGCCGGGAATCCTGGTTTACTCACTCTCCTGGTTTACTCACTCTCCTGGTTTGCTCACTCCGCTGGTTCACTCACTCACTCCCCTGGTTCACTCACTCTCCTGGTTCACTCACTCTCCTGGTTCACTCACTCACTCTCCTGGTTCACTCACTCTCCTGGTTCACTCACTCTCCTGGTTCACTCACGCCCCTGGTTCACTCACGCCCCTGGTTCACTCACTCCCCTGGTTCACTCACTCCCCTGGTTCACTCACTCCCCTGGTTCACTCACTCCCCTGGTTCACTCACTCCCCTGGTTCACTCACTCCCCTGCTTCACTCACTCCCCTGGTGCACTCACTCCTCTGGTTCACTCACTCTCCTGGTTCACTCACTCCCCTGGATTACTCGCATCCTGGTTTACTCACTCCCCTGGTTCACTCACTCTCCAGGTTCACTCACTCCCCTGGTTCACTCACTCACTCGCCTGGTTTACTCACTCTCCTGGTTTACTCACTCCCCTGGTTCACTCACTCTCCTGGTTCACTCACTCTCCTGGTTTACTCATTCTCCTGGTTTACTCACTCCCCTGGTTCACTCACTCTCCTGGTTTACTCACTCTCCTGATTTACTCACTCTCCTGGTTTACTCGCTGCCCTTGTTTACTCACTCCCCTGGTTCAACCACTGCCCTGGTTTACTCACTCTCCTGGTTTACTCACTCCCCTGATTCACTCACTCCCCTGGTTTACTCGCTCCTCTGGTTCACTCACTCTCCTGGTTTACTCACTCTCCTGGTTTACTCACTCCCCTGGTTGAACCACTGCCCTGGTTTAGTCACTCTCCTGGTTTACTCACTCTCCTGGTTTACTCACTCTCCTGGTTTACTCACTCTCCTGGTTCACTCACTCTCCTGGTTCACTCACTCTCCTGCTTCACTCACTCCCCTGCTTCACTCACTCCCCTGGTTTACTCACTCCCCTGGTTTACTCACTCCCCTGGTTTACTCACTCCCCTGGTTCACTCACTCCCCTGGTTCACTCACTCTCCTGGTTTACTGACGCTCCTGGTTTGCTCACTCCGCTGGTTCACTCACTCGCTCCCCTGGTTCACTCACTCTCCTGGTTCTCTCACTCTCCTGGTTCACTCACTCTCCTGGTTCACTCACTCCCCTGGTTCACTCACTCCCCTGGTTCACTCACTCCCCTGGTTCACTCACTCCCCTGGTTCACTCACTCCCCTGGTTCACTCACTCCCCTGGTTCACTCACTCCCCTGGTTCACTCACTCTCCTGGTTCACTCACTCCCCTGGTTAACTCGCTCTCGTGGTTTACTCACTCCCCTGGTTCACTCACTCTCCTGGTTTACTCACTCCCCTGGTTTACTCACTCTCCTGGTTTACTCACTCGCTCTGCTGGTTCACTCACTCTCCTGGTTTACTCGCGCCCCTGGTTCACTCACTCTCCTGGTTCACTCACTCCCCTGGTTCACTCACTCTCCTGGTTTACTCACCCTCCTGGTTCACTCGCTCCCCTGGTTCACTCACTCTCCTGGTTCACTCACTCTCCTGGTTCACTCACTCCCCAGGTTTATTCGCTCCCCTGGTTTGCTTACTCCGCTGGTTCACTCACTCTCCTGATTCACTCACTCTCCTGGTTTGCTCACTCCCCTGGTTCACTCACACTCCTGGTTCACTCACTCACTCTCCTGGTTCACTCACTCTCCTGGTTCACTCACTCTCCTGGTTTGCTCACTCCGCTGGTTCACTCACTCACTCTCCTGGTTCACTCACTCTCCTGGTTCACTCACTCTCCTGGTTCACTCACTCTCCTGGTTCACTCGCTCTCCAGGTTCACTCGCTCTCCAGGTTCACTCGCTCTCCTGGTTCACTCGCTCTCCTGGTTCACTCGCTCTCCTGGTTCACTCACTCTCCTGGTTTACTCACTCTCCTGGTTTACTCACTCTCCTGGTTTGCTCACTCCGCTGGTTCACTCACTCACTCCCCTGGTTCACTCACTCTCCTGGTTCACTCACTCACTCTCCTGGTTCACTCACTCACTCTCCTGGTTCACTCACTCTCCTGGTTTACTCACCCTCCTGGTTCACTCGCTCCCCTGGTTCACTCACTCTCCTGGTTCACTCACTCTCCTGGTTCACTCACTCCCCAGGTTTATTCGCTCCACTGGTTTGCTTACTCCGCTGGTTCACTCACTCTCCTGATTCACTCACTCTCCTGGTTTGCTCACTCCCCTGGTTCACTCACACTCCTGGTTCACTCACTCACTCTCCTGGTTCACTCACTCTCCTGGTTCACTCACTCTCCTGGTTTGCTCACTCCGCTGGTTCACTCACTCACTCTCCTGGTTCACTCACTCTCCTGGTTCACTCACTCTCCTGGTTCACTCACTCTCCTGGTTCACTCGCTCTCCAGGTTCACTCGCTCTCCAGGTTCACTCGCTCTCCTGGTTCACTCGCTCTCCTGGTTCACTCGCTCTCCTGGTTCACTCACTCTCCTGGTTTACTCACTCTCCTGGTTTACTCACTCTCCTGGTTTGCTCACTCCGCTGGTTCACTCACTCACTCCCCTGGTTCACTCACTCTCCTGGTTCACTCACTCACTCTCCTGGTTCACTCACTCACTCTCCTGGTTCACTCACTCTCCTGGTTCACTCACGCCCCTGGTTCACTCACTCCCCTGGTTCACTCACTCCCCTGGTTCACTCACTCCCCTGGTTCACTCACTCCCCTGGTTCACTCACTCCCCTGGTTCACTCACTCCCCTGGTTCACTCACTCCCCTGGTTCACTCACTCCCCTGGTTCACTCACTCCCCTGCTTCACTCACTCCCCTGGTGCACTCACTCTCCTGGTTCACTCACTCCCCTGGATTACTCGCATCCTGGTTTACTCACTCCCCTGGTTCACTCACTCTCCAGGTTCACTCACTCCCCTGGTTCACTCACTCACTCGCCTGGTTTACTCACTCTCCTGGTTTACTCACTCCCCTGGTTCACTCACTCTCCTGGTTCACTCACTCTCCTGGTTTACTCATTCTCCTGGTTTACTCACTCCCCTGGTTCACTCACTCTCCTGGTTCACTCACTCTCCTGGTTTACTCATTCTCCTGGTTTACTCACTCCCCTGGTTCACTCACTCTCCTGGTTTACTCACTCTCCTGATTTACTCACTCTCCTGGTTTACTCGCTGCCCTTGTTTACTCACTCCCCTGGTTCAACCACTGCCCTGGTTTACTCACTCTCCTGGTTTACTCACTCCCCTGATTCACTCACTCCCCTGGTTTACTCGCTCCTCTGGTTCACTCACTCTCCTGGTTTACTCACTCTCCTGGTTTACTCACTCCCCTGGTTCAACCACTGCCCTGGTTTAGTCACTCTCCTGGTTTACTCACTCTCCTGGTTTACTCACTCTCCTGGTTCACTCACTCTCCTGGTTCACTCACTCTCCTGCTTCACTCACTCCCCTGCTTCACTCACTCCCCTGGTTTACTCACTCCCCTGGTTTACTCACTCCCCTGGTTTACTCACTCCCCTGGTTCACTCACTCCCCTGGTTCACTCACTCTCCTGGTTTACTGACGCTCCTGGTTTGCTCACTCCGCTGGTTCACTCACTCGCTCCCCTGGTTCACTCACTCTCCTGGTTCTCTCACTCTCCTGGTTCACTCACTCTCCTGGTTCACTCACTCTCCTGGTTCACTCACTCTCCTGGTTCACTCACTCTCCTGGTTCACTCACTCCCCTGGTTCACTCACTCCACTGGTTCACTCACCTCTCCTGGTTCACTCACCTCTCCTGGTTCACTCACCTCTCCTGGTTCACTCACCTCTCCTGGTTCACTCACTCTCCTGGTTCACTCACTCTCCTGGTTCACTCACTCCCCTGGTTCACTCTCTCACTCTCCTGGTTCACTCTCACTCCTGGTTCACTCTCACTCCTGGTTCACTCACTCTCCTGGTTTGCTCACTCCCCTGGTTCACTCACTCTCCTGCTTCACTCACTCCCCTGCTTCACTCACTCCCCTGGTTTACTCACTCCCCTGGTTTACTCACTCCCCTGGTTTACTCACTCCCCTGGTTCACTCACTCCCCTGGTTCACTCACTCTCCTGGTTTACTGACGCTCCTGGTTTGCTCACTCCGCTGGTTCACTCACTCGCTCTCCTGGTTCACTCGCTCTCCTGGTTCACTCGCTTTCCTGGTTCACTCGCTCTCCTGGTTCACTCGCTCTCCTGGTTCACTCGCTCTCCTGGTTCACTCACTCTCCTGGTTGACTAACTCTCCTGTTTGACTCACTCCGCTGGTTCACTCACTCACTCCCCTGGTTCACTCACTCTCCTGGTTCACTCACTCTCCTGGTTCACTCACTCTCCTGATTTACTCACTCCCCTGGTTTACTCACTCCCCTGGATCACTCACTCTCCTGTTTCACTGACTCCCCTGGTTCACTCACTCCCCTGGTTCATTCACTCCCCTGGTTCATTCACTCCCCAGGTTCATTCACTCTCCTGGTTCAATCACTCCTCTGGTTCACTCGCTCCCCTTGTTCACTCACTCTCCTGGTTCACTGGTTCACTCACTCTCCTGGTTCACTCACTCTCCTGGTTCACTCACTCTCCTGGTTCACTCACTCTCCTGGTTCACTCACTCTCCTGGTTCACTCACTCTCCTGGTTCACTCACTCCCCTGGTTTACTCACTCCCCTGGTTTGCTCACTCCCCTGGTTTGCTCACTCCCCTGGTTTACTCACTCTCCTGGTACTCTCACTCTCCTGGTTCACTCACTCTCCTGATTTACTCACTCCCCTGGTTTACTCACTCCCCTGGTTTACTCACTCTCCTGGTTCACTCACTCTCCTGATTTACTCACTCCCCTGGTTTACTCACTCCCCTGGTTTACTCACTCCCCTGGTTTACTCACTCCCCTGGTTTACTCACTCTCCTGGTTCACTCACTCTCCTGGTACTCTCACTCTCCTGATTTACTCACACCCCTGGTTTACTCACTCCCCTGGTTTACTCACTCCCCTGGTTTACTCACTCTCCTGGTTCACTCACTCTCCTGGTTCACTCACTCTCCTGGTTCACTCACTCTCCTGATTTACTCACTCCCCTGGTTTACTCACTCCCCTGGTTTACTCACTCCCCTGGTTTACTCACTCCCCTGGTTTACTCACTCTCCTGGTACTCTCCTTCTCCTGGTTCACTCACTCTTCTGATTTACTCACTCCCCTGGTTTACTCACTCCCCTGGTTCACTCACTCCCCTGATTTACCCACTCTCCTGGTTCACTCACTCTCCTGGTTCACTCACTCTCCTGGTTCACTCAATCTCCTGGTTCACTCACTCTCCTGGTTCACTCACTCTCCTGGTTCACTCACTCTCCTGGTTCACTCACTCTCCTGGTTCACTCACTCTCCTGGTTCACTCACTCTCCTGGTTCACTCACTCTCCTGGTTCACTCACTCCCCTGGTTCACTCACTCCCCTGGTTCACTCACTCTCTTGGTTCACTCACTCTCTTGGTTCACTCACTCCCCTGGTTCACTCGCTCTCGTGGTTTACTCACTCCGCTGGTTCACTCACTCACTCTCCTGGTTCACTCACTCTCCTGGTTCACTCACTCTCCTGGTTCACTCACTCTCCTGGTTCATTCACTCTCCTGGTTCACTCACTCTCCTAGTTCACTCACTCTCCTGGTTCACTCACTCTCCTGGTTCACTCACTCACCTGGTTCACTCACTCACTCTCCTGGTTCACTCACTCTCCTGGTTCACTCTCTCCCCTGGTTCACTCACTCCTCTGGTTCACTCACTCCCCTGGTTCACTCACTCTCCTGGTTTACTCACCCTCCTGGTTCACTCGCTCCCCTGGTTCACTCACTCTCCTGGTTCACTCACTCTCCTGGTTCACTCACTCTCCTGGTTCACTCACTCCCCAGGTTTATTCGCTCCCCTGGTTTGCTTACTCCGCTGGTTCACTCACTCTCCTGATTCACTCACTCTCCTGGTTTGCTCACTCCCCTGGTTCACTCACACTCCTGGTTCACTCACTCACTCTCCTGGTTCACTCACTCTCCTGGTTCACTCACTCTCCTGGTTCACTCACTCTCCTGGTTCACTCACTGTCCTGGTTCAATCACTCTCCTGGTTCACTCACTCTCCTGGTTTGCTCACTCCCCTGGTTCACTCACTCTCCTGGTTCACTCACTCTCCTGGTTTGCTCACTCCGCTGGTTCACTCACTCACTCTCCTGGTTCACTCACTCTCCTGGTTCACTCACTCTCCTGGTTCACTCACTCTCCTGGTTCACTCGCTCTCCTGGTTCACTCGCTCTCCTGGTTCACTCGCTCTCCTGGTTCACTCGCTCTCCTGGTTCACTCGCTCTCCTGGTTCACTCACTCTCCTGGTTTACTCACTCTCCTGGTTTGCTCACTCCGCTGGTTCACTCACTCACTCCCCTGGTTCACTCACTCTCCTGGTTCACTCACTCTCCTGGTTCACTCACTCACTCTCCTGGTTCACTCACTCACTCTCCTGGTTCACTCACTCTCCTGGTTCACTCACTCTCCTGGTTCACTCACGCCCCTGGTTCACTCACTCCCCTGGTTCACTCACTCCCCTGGTTCACTCACTCCCCTGGTTCACTCACTCCCCTGGTTCACTCACTCCCCTGGTTCACTCACTCCCCTGGTTCACTCACTCCCCTGCTTCACTCACTCCCCTGGTGCACTCACTCCCCTGGTGCACTCACTCCTCTGGTTCACTCACTCTCCTGGTTCACTCACTCCCCTGGATTACTCGCATCCTGGTTTACTCACTCCCCTGGTTCACTCACTCTCCAGGTTCACTCACTCCCCTGGTTCACTCACTCACTCGCCTGGTTTACTCACTCTCCTGGTTTACTCACTCCCCTGGTTCACTCACTCTCCTGGTTCACTCACTCTCCTGGTTTACTCATTCTCCTGGTTTACTCACTCCCCTGGTTCACTCACTCTCCTGGTTTACTCACTCTCCTGATTTACTCACTCTCCTGGTTTACTCGCTGCCCTTGTTTACTCACTCCCCTGGTTCAACCACTACCCTGGTTTACTCACTCTCCTGGTTTACTCACTCCCCTGATTCACTCACTCCCCTGGTTTACTCGCTCCTCTGGTTCACTCACTCTCCTGGTTTACTCACTCTCCTGGTTTACTCACTCCCCTGGTTCAACCACTGCCCTGGTTTAGTCACTCTCCTGGTTTACTCACTCTCCTGGTTTACTCACTCCCCTGGTTTACTCACTCTCCTGGTTCACTCACTCTCCTGCTTCACTCACTCCCCTGCTTCACTCACTCCCCTGGTTTACTCACTCCCCTGGTTTACTCACTCCCCTGGTTTACTCACTCCCCTGGTTCACTCACTCCCCTGGTTCACTCACTCTCCTGGTTTACTGACGCTCCTGGTTTGCTCACTCCGCTGGTTCACTCACTCGATCTCCTGGTTCACTCGCTCTCCTGGTTCACTCGCTCTCCTGGTTCACTCGCTCTCCTGGTTCACTCGCTCTCCTGGTTCACTCACTCTCCTGGTTGACTCACTCTCCTGGTTTGCTCACTCCGCTGGTTCACTCACTCACTCCCCTGGTTCACTCACTCTCCTGGTTCACTCACTCTCCTGGTTCACTGACTCTCCTGGTTCACTCACTCTCCTGGTTTACTCACTCTCCTGGTTTACTCACTCTCCTGGTTCACTCACTCTCCTGGTTCACTCACTCTCCTGGTTCACTCACTCCCCTGGTTCACTCACTCCACTGGTTCACTCACCTCTCCTGGTTCACTCACCTCTCCTGGTTCACTCACTCTCCTGGTTCACTCACTCTCCTGGTTCACTCACTCCCCTGGTTCACTCTCTCACTCTCCTGGTTCACTCTCACTCCTGGTTCACTCTCACTCCTGGTTCACTCACTCTCCTGGTTCGCTCACTCCCCTGGTTCACTCACTCTCCTGGTTCACTCACTCTCCTGGTTCACTCACTCTCCTGGTTCACTCACTCTCCTGGTTTGCTCACTCCACTTGTTCACTCACTCACTCTCCTGGTTCACTCACTCTCCTGGTTTGCTCACACCGCTGGTTCACTCACTCAATCTCCTGGTTCACTCACTCTCCTGGTTCACTCACTCTCCTGGTTTGCTCACTCCCCTGGTTCACTCACTCACTCTCCTGGTTCACTCACACTCCTGGTTCACTCACTCTCCTGGTTCACTCACTCTCCTGGTTCGCTCACTCTCCTGGTTCGCTCACTCTCCTGGTTCGCTCACTCCCCTTGTTCACTCGCTCTCCTGGTTCACTCACTCTCCTGGTTTGCTCACTCCGCTGGTTCACTCACTCACTCTCCTGGTTCACTCGCTCTCCTGGTTCACTCACTCTCCTGGTTTCCTCACTCTCCTGGTTTGCTCACTCCGCTGGTTCACTCACTCACTCTCCTGGTTCACTCACTCTCCTGGTTCACTCACTCCCCTGGTTCACTCATTCCAATGGTTCACTCGCTCTCCTGGTTCACTCACTCCCCGGGTTCACTCACTCTCCTGGATCACTCACTCTCCTGTTTCACTGACTCCCCTGGTTCACTCACTCCCCTGGTTCATTCACTCCCCTGGTTCATTCACTCTCCTGGTTCAATCACTCCTCTGGTTCACTCGCTCCCCTTGTTCACTCACTCTCCTGGTTCACTGGTTCACTCACTCTCCTGGTTCACTCACTCTCCAGGTTCACTCACTCCCCTGGTTTACTCACTCCCCTGGTTTGCTCACTCCCCTGGTTTGCTCACTCCCCTGGTTTACTCACTCTCCTGGTACTCTCACTCTCCTGGTTCACTCACTCTCCTGATTTACTCACTCCCCTGGTTTACTCACTCCACTGGTTTACTCACTCTCCTGGTTCACTCACTCTCCTGGTTCACTCACTCCCCTGGTTCGCTCACTCCCCTGGTTTACTCACTCTCCTGGTACTCTCACTCTCCTGGTTCACTCACTCTCCTGATTTACTCACTCCCCTGGTTTACTCACTCCCCTGGTTTACTCACTCTCCTGGTTCACTCACTCTCCTGGTACTCTCACTCTCCTGATTTACTCACTCCCCTGGTTTACTCACTCCCCTGGTTTACTCACTCCCCTGGTTTACTCACTCCCCTGGTTTACTCACTCTCCTGGTTCACTCACTCTCCTGGTTCACTCACTCTCCTGGTTCACTCACTCTCCTGATTTACTCACTCCCCTGGTTTACTCACTCCCCTGGTTTACTCACTCCCCTGGTTTACTCACTCTCCTGGTACTCTCCTTCTCCTGGTTCACTCACTCTCCTGATTTACTCACTCCCCTGGTTTACTCACTCCCCTGGTTCACTCACTCCCCTGATTTACCCACTCTCCTGGTTCACTCACTCTCCTGGTTCACTCACTCTCCTGGTTCACTCAATCTCCTGGTTTACTCACTCACTCTCCTGGTTCACTCACTCCCCTGGTTCACTCACTCCCCTGGTTCACTCACTCCCCTGGTTCACTCACTCCCCTGGTTCACTCACTCCCCTGGTTCACTCACTCCCCTGGTTCACTCACTCCCCTGGTTCACTCACTCCCCTGGTTCACTCACTCCCCTGGTTCACTCACTCTCCTGGTTCACTCACTCCCCTGGTTAACTCGCTCTCGTGGTTTACTCACTCCCCTGGTTCACTCACTCTCCTGGTTTACTCACTCCCCTGGTTTACTCACTCTCCTGGTTTACTCACTCACTCTCCTGGTTTACTCGCGCCCCTGGTTCACTCACTCTCCTGGTTCACTCACTCCCCTGGTTCACTCACTCTCCTGGTTTACTCACCCTCCTGGTTCACTCGCTCCCCTGGTTCACTCACTCTCCTGGTTCACTCACTCTCCTGGTTCACTCACTCTCCTGGTTCACTAACTCCCCAGGTTTATTCGCTCCCCTGGTTTGCTTACTCCGCTGGTTCACTCACTCTCCTGATTCACTCACTCTCCTGGTTTGCTCACTCCCGTGGTTCACTCACACTCCTGGTTCACTCACTCACTCTCCTGGTTCACTCACTCTCCTGGTTCACTCACTCTCCTGGTTCACTCACTCTCCTGGTTCACTCACTGTCCTGGTTCAATCACTCTCCTGGTTCACTCACTCTCCTGGTTTGCTCACTCCCCTGGTTCACTCACTCTCCTGGTTCACTCACTCTCCTGGTTTGCTCACTCCGCTGGTTCACTCACTCACTCTCCTGGTTCACTCACTCTCCTGGTTCACTCACTCTCCTGGTTCACTCACTCTCCTGGTTCACTCGCTCTCCTGGTTCACTCGCTCTCCTGGTTCACTCGCTCTCCTGGTTCACTCGCTCTCCTGGTTCACTCGCTCTCCTGGTTCACTCACTCTCCTGGTTTACTCACTCTCCTGGTTTGCTCACTCCGCTGGTTCACTCACTCACTCCCCTGGTTCACTCACTGTCCTGGTTCACTCACTCTCCTGGTTCACTCACTCACTCTCCTGGTTCACTCACTCTCCTGGTTCACTCACTCTCCTGGTTCACTCACGCCCCTGGTTCACTCACTCCCCTGGTTCACTCACTCCCCTGGTTCACTCACTCCCCTGGTTCACTCACTCCCCTGGTTCACTCACTCCCCTGGTTCACTCACTCCCCTGGTTCACTCACTCCCCTGGTTCACTCACTCCCCTGCTTCACTCACTCCCCTGGTGCACTCACTCCTCTGGTTCACTCACTCTCCTGGTTCACTCACTCCCCTGGATTACTCGCATCCTGGTTTACTCACTCCCCTGGTTCACTCACTCTCCAGGTTCACTCACTCCCCTGGTTCACTCACTCACTCGCCTGGTTTACTCACTCTCCTGGTTTACTCACTCCCCTGGTTCACTCACTCTCCTGGTTCACTCACTCTCCTGGTTCACTCACTCTCCTGGTTTACTCATTCTCCTGGTTTACTCACTCCCCTGGTTCACTCACTCTCCTGGTTTACTCACTCTCCTGATTTACTCACTCTCCTGGTTTACTCGCTGCCCTTGTATACTCACTCCCCTGGTTCAACCACTGCCCTGGTTTACTCACTCTCCTGGTTTACTCACTCCCCTGATTCACTCACTCCCCTGGTTTACTCGCTCCTCTGGTTCACTCACTCTCCTGGTTTACTCACTCTCCTGGTTTACTCACTCCCCTGGTTCAACCACTGCCCTGGTTTAGTCACTCTCCTGGTTTACTCACTCTCCTGGTTTACTCACTCCCCTGGTTTACTCACTCTCCTGGTTCACTCACTCTCCTGCTTCACTCACTCCCCTGGTTTACTCACTCCCCTGGTTTACTCACTCCCCTGGTTTACTCACTCCCCTGGTTCACTCACTCCCCTGGTTTACTCACTCTCCTGGTTCACTCACTCCTCTGGTTCACTCTCTCTCCTGGTTTACTCACTCTCGTGATTTACTCAATCTCCTGGTTTACTCACTCTCCTGGTTTACTCACTCTCGTGATTTACTCACTCTCGTGATTTACTCACCCCCCTGGTTTACTCAATATCGAAATGGACATATTAGTGAGAGGCAGCATGGTTTTGTGAAGGGGAGGTCATGTCTCATTAACTTGATAGAGTTTTTCGAAGAGTTCACAAAGATGATTGATGCAGGTAGAGCAGTGAATGTTGTCTAAATGGACTTCAGTAAGGCCTTTGACAAGGTCTCTCCTGGAAGACTGACACAAAAGTTGAAGTCACACGGGATCAGGGGTGAGCTGGCAAGGTGGATACAGAACTGGCAAGGTCATAGAAGGGAGAGAGTAGCAATGGAAGGGTGCTTTTCTAATTGGAGGACTGTGACTAGTGGTCTTCCACAGGGATCTGTGCTGGAACCTTTGCTGTTCATCGTATATATAAATGATTTGGAGGAAAATGTAACTGGTCTGATTAGTAAGTTTGCAGATGACACAATGGTTGGTGGAATTGCAGATAGTGATGAGGACTGTCAGAGGATACAGAAGGAGTTAGATCGTTTTTGAGACTTGGGCGGAGAGATGACAGTTGGAGTTTAATCCAGACAAATGTGAGGTAATGCATTTTGGAAGGTCTAATGCAGGTAGGGAATATACAGTGAATGGTAGAACCCTCAAGAGTATTGAAAGTCAAAGAGATCCAGCAGTACAGGTCCACAGGTCATTGAAAGGGGCAACACAGGTGGAGAGTTGTCAAGAAGGCATACGGCATGCTTGCCTTCATTGGCCGGGGCATTGAGTACAAGAATTGGTAAGTCATGTTGCAACTGTATAGAACCTTAGGCCACACTTGGAGTTCAGTGTTCAATTCTGGTCGCCACACTACCAGAAGTATGTGGAGGCTTTAGAGAGGGTGCAGTAGAGATTTACCAGGATGGTGCCTGGTATGGAGGACATTTGCAATGAGGAGCGGTTGAATAAACTCGGTTTGTTCTTACTGGAACGACGGAGGTTGAGGGGCGACCTGTTAGAGGTCTATAAAATTATGAGGGGCATAGTCAGAGGCTTTTCCCCAGGGTAGAGGGGTCCATTACTAGAGGGCATAGGTTTAAGGTGCGAGGGGCAAAGTTTAGAGTAGATGTACGAGGCAAGTTTTTTTACACAGCACAGTGGGTGCCTGGAACTCGCTGTCGGAGGACGTGGTGGAAGCAGGGACGATAGTGACATTTAAGGGGCATTTTGACAAATACATGAATAGGATGGGAATAGAGGTATACGGACCCAGGAAGTGTAGAAGGTTGTAGTTTAGTCGGGCAGCATGGTTGGCACGGGCTTGGAGGGCCGAAGGGCCTGTTCCTGTGCTGTACTTTTCTTTGTTCTCCTTTAGATTTACACACTTCTCTGGTATCACCATTCTCATGATTCACACAATCTTCTGGTGAATACACTCCCTGCTTTATACATTCCCCTGTTGTACACACTGCCCTGGTTTACACACTCTCTGGTTTACAAACTCTCAGGTTTACATAATTTTTAGTGTGCACATTCTCATGGTTTTGCACACTCTCCTGGTTTACACTCACTAATTTTAAACACTCTCCTGGATGGAAACTCCCCTGGTTGTAAACATTCCTCTGATTTCCAGGTGCCCGGATTGTGGAAGTGCCTCCCCTCCACACAGAAAGTCCAGCTCTATGAGTTCATCCTTATCCTTGTTTCTCTGTCACACTCTCTATTTTTCTTGTCTTTCTCTCTCATTTTCAATATGTCATCAGGAGTGTTGTGGACACAGTGATAACATGTGTAACACTGGCCCTCACTGTGAACACTGGACACAGTGATAGCACGTCGAACACTGGTCCTCACTGTGAACACTGGACACAGTGATAACACGTGTAACACTGGCCCTCACTGTGAACACTGGACACAGTGATAACACGTGTAACACTGGCACTCACTGTGAACACTGGACACAGTGATAACACGTGTAACACTGGCACTCACTGTGAACACTGGACACAGTGATAACACGTGTAACACTGGCCCTCACTGTGAACACAGCTGCCGTGTTGTGGGTGAGACGGTCACTGCCCCTCCTCCACACATAAAGTCCGGCTCTGTGAGTCCATCTTTATTTTTTAAATTTGCTCTTGGGATCAGAATGGTCAGAATCTGTGTGTCACTGTGAAAATCTCCACTCTCAGAGGGGGTGGGATTATTCTTTAACTGGGTGTCCCTGTTTGTTGAGTTTGGGGTTCAGTGTTACCGGGCAGTGCAGGAGGATCACATCAAGCAGGAAAATCTCCACTGATAGAGAGGAGATCAATTGTATTTTCACCTTCACGAAAGGTGGGTCATCAATGAATTTAGATTTAAAAATATGACTGGCTGCTGCCGGGTATTTAGGTAAACAGAAAACTCAGAGAATTGATCAGTGAGATGAAAATCTATAATTAAGACACGGATTGGGAACAAGTGTTGAGAAGAGGGAGAATTCTGCCCTGGGAAATGTCATTTCCAGACCTTGTGTGTGGATGTGAATATTGTGGAAGAGAGAGTGTGTGAAAGGGGCGGACCAAACAGGAGAAACCAACTGTGTTTGTGTGTCCGCTCTGACCAGGAGATCTCACAATCCCTCTGGGACTAAATGGAAATATTTTTTATTCGAACAATCCCCCTGTTCCCCTCCTACTTTTCCAAGTTGGATTTCAGGGCAGTTTCGATGCTGCTTTCCAGATTTCTGTGGAAAGGTTGGGAAAATGAGAGCGATCGGGTGAGAGAGCGCGAACAGTGCATCAGTAAAACGGGGTTAAATGCAAAATGGAGCCTTTAAATCGCGTGAAACCTTTTCTACAGCAAACATGAGAGTGTGAGAGACAGGAAGGAATTATCCTGGGACACTGTGGAGCTGGAATTTGAGTGGAATTGGAGAGTTTGGGACGAGAGAAAAACACAGAGAGCAGCAGCAGCCTGGAGCTGAGAGCAGGTTGTCTCCGCCCCGTCCGCTCGCTGCCTTTAAGTTGCTCAGTGCCGCCACCAGAGGCTTCATTTCTCACCCACATTGACGGAGAGATTTTGTGCAGAGTCTCGGACATCAGCGACAGTGCAGCCGCCGAAACGGCTCCTCCAGCCGCCACCCCAGTCAAGGCTGTCAAGAAGCAGAAGGCGGTTCCCCGGAAGAAACAAGAAGGTCCCGGGCTGGGCGAGCTGATCCTCCAGATTGTGGCGGAAAGCGGCGATCGCAAGGGGATTTCCTTACAGGCCATAAAGAAGGCGCTGCGGAGCAAAGGGGTCGATGTGGATAAACGGGGGGCCCAGATCAAGCAAAGTGTCAGGAGGGAATTGGCTAAAGGCGCCTTGGCTCAGGTCAAGGGCACGGGCGCCTCCGGCTCTTTCAAGATCGTTAAGAAGACAACAGGGGGGAAAGTGAGACAGACCGGAGCAGGCAAGAAACCTTCAGTGAAGAAACCAGCAGCCAAGAAATCTCCCAAGAAAACAGCAGCCACGAAAACTTCAGTTAAGAAACCAGCAGCCAAGAAATCTCCCAAGAAACCAGCAGCCAAGAAATCTCCCAAAAAACCAGCAGCCAAGAAATCTCCCAAGAAACCAGCAGCCAAGAAGGCGGCAACTCCCAAAAAGAGCGCGAAGAAAGCAGCCCCGAAGAAAAGGTCTCGTGTGAAAAAGACCACGGGCGTAAAAAATCCGACCCAATCGAGGGCCAAGCCCAAAGTCAAATCAGTAAAGGCTAAGAAACCAGCAAAGAAGTGAAAGAAGGCGAGCAAATTGTAAACCTGAACCCAAAGGCTCTTATCAGAGCCACCCACATCTCTCCGGAAAGAGCTGACCCCCCGACCAATGAATCGCTGTCCCGGTGCTGGGAGCAGATTTCAGACAGAAATGTCAATCCAGTATTGCCGCTCACTCGCTGACATGCTCTGCACCGGGCCTCTCCCCCCACTCTGCACTAAAACACAGGGATGTTGCTGCCTCTTCTAACCGGGGATGTGTCCGGGGCAACAGTCACAGTTTGTGTTAGTTTCATTATTCACAGATTCAGGGGAGAGTCTGTAAAAGAGTTACATGGCGAAGAAATTCCACCTCATAACTTAAACACTTTATATCAGCTGGAAGGGATGTTAGTAAAATCCCCAACCCGTCTGGGAGAGGAGTTGTGTGGGGATGGAATCGGAGCTGGGGTTGAAATAGGAGCAGATAGTTGGGCTGGTTCTTGAAAGGAGTGAACTGAGGCGGGAATATTACTGACAAGTCTGGATTTAATAGATCTGCGTTTCTAACTAGCTGCTGTCTGATACAGTTTGTACGTGTTGTTCAGCGCGCTCTTTTCACTTCTGTTTGGAATATAAAATGTGGGTTGGAGCAGGCAGGAGGCGGAGCTGGATGATCAAAGACATTTCACTGCTCTGTCTGTCAGTCAGTCTGCTCCCCGCCTCTCTTTCTCAGTCAGGTCGGGGCGGGCTGTATAATAAAGGAAAGAGCAGCAGCTCGTCTCATTCAGCAGCGATTTGACTGAACAAGCATTATGTCTGGCAGAGGGAAAGGAGGCAAAGGACTGGGTAAAGGCGGAGCAAAGCGGCACCGCAAAGTGCTTCGTGATAATATCCAGGGCATCACCAAACCAGCAATCCGCCGCCTGGCTCGCCGTGGCGGGGTTAAGCGCATCTCGGGTTTGATCTATCAGGAGACTCGCGGGGTGCTGAAGGTTTTCCTGGAGAATGTGATCAGGGATGCAGTCACCTACACTGAACACGCCAAGCGCAAGACCGTCACCGCCATGGATGTGGTTTACGCTCTTAAACGCCATTGGATTCGGCGGCTGAGAAAGTCAATTTGACGATATAACAAAATCCAAAGGCTCTTTTAAGAGCCGCCCAAATCCTCACAATGAGACCACTGACCTTAGAATGGCAGCAGCATAACTCATCGAGCTGGTTTAGCGACTCATAGCTTGGAAACCTCGATTTCCTGTTAAAACGGGTGGCGTTAGACCAGGAAATCCTTTCCGAGCATTGATTTCTGTTTTCACTCTTGAAGAGCCGGTGCAGATTCGATGGGCCGAATGGTCTCCTGCAGTATAAATTCTATAATTCGGCGACATAGTTGTACAGTCTGAAATACGAAACCATTCTCCGAGGTCAAACCTGTAACCGCGCACAATGAACACTGACATTGATCAGAGACACTATTTACATAACTGATCTGTAAACACCGCCTCCTCCTTCCATCTCCCCCAGAACAGTCGCTGAACGAATCAGCCAATTTTCCCTTTAATACCTATCGCTCTTTGCATTGAAAGAACCGATATCGCTGATCAGATAAAAATGAGACAGAATTCCGCCCCTCAATAGGAGCTTTATCCCAGTCTGTTGTAGAACAATCAGGGAGTGAATCTGAATTTAATCCGGGTGCTCAGGCAGTGGGTCGAATCGGAGACAAAAATGGGACCAGGAATCATTGAGAAGTTTTTCACATTTACAACTTGAGATTGATTTTTGATTTTTTCGGTTTTGTCAAATATCCGTTCCTTGTCCCTGTGAAATTGGCGGGCTTTTTGAAATTGATGGTTTGTCAGTTGCAGGTCCACCAACCAGGGCGCTGATATCCTTGCCTCTCATCGCTCTTTTCAAACTTGTCCACGGGATCGGGCTGCATCCAATGAGGAGAAGTGGGCGGTCACTATAATGTCTTAAATAGGCAGCGAGAGAGCGGCGCCAGCATTCTCAGCGTGTGCGTTTCCCCCAGTTTCACATCATGGCCAGAACCAAGCAGACAGCGCGCAAATCGACCGGAGGCAAAGCTCCTCGCAAACAGCTGGCTACCAAAGCGGCCCGCAAGAGCGCTCCAGCCACGGGCGGAGTGAAGAAGCCCCATCGCTACAGACCCGGCACTGTGGCTCTGAGGGAGATCCGCCGCTACCAGAAATCCACCGAGCTGCTGATCCGCAAACTGCCCTTCCAGCGCCTGGTGCGAGAGATCGCTCAGGACTTCAAGACAGACCTGCGCTTCCAGAGCTCCGCCGTCATGGCCCTGCAGGAGGCCAGCGAGGCTTACCTGGTGGGGCTCTTTGAGGACACCAACCTGTGCGCCATCCACGCCAAGCGAGTCACCATCATGCCCAAAGACATCCAGCTGGCCCGCCGCATCCGCGGGGAACGCGCCTAAAGCCCGGCTTCATCACCAACAGCAACAAAGGCTCTTTTAAGAGCCACCAAGTCTGTCAGGAAAAGAGCTTCAACACCCAACACTAATTTGACGTGATTTCGAATATAAGCATCGGTAGTAGGCTTCAAATAAAGTTACTGTGACAAGACCACATTCCGCCGCATGTTCGGGGACGCTGGTAGGGAATTGAACCGTCCTGCTTTAAAAACCAGCTCTTTCGCCCTGTGTTGAACCAGCCCGGATTAGATTATTCCCGGTCCTGAGTAAGAAACGAGTCACATAGTAACCCACTTAGATAGCCATTGCAGAAACTCTACAGGATAGATCAGATCGCAGGCTTCCTTATTTCAATATTATTGGAACGCGCTACGGATTGATACCATAAAGCGTTAAATATTTTCATATTAAGTAGCAGAGCAGAATCTCGTGTGAAAAAATAATTCGCTCTTTTTCAGATCAAGTGAGTGGCTCTGAAAAGAGCCTTTTGTGTTATTAGATTAAAGAATGGTCGCTTCACTTCTTGCCGGCGCCAGCGCTGGTTTTCTTGGGCAGCAGCACGGCCTGGATATTAGGCAGCACCCCGCCCTGAGCGATGGTCACCCCTCCCAGCAGCTTGTTGAGCTCCTCGTCGTTGCGGACGGCCAGCTGCAGGTGCCTGGGGATGATGCGGGTCTTCTTGTTGTCCCGGGCCGCGTTGCCGGCCAGCTCGAGGATTTCAGCGGTCAGATACTCGAGCACAGCAGCCAGATAGACCGGGGCTCCGGCCCCCACACGCTGGGCATAGTTCCCCTTTCTCAGGTGCCTGTGAACACGGCCCACCGGGAACTGCAGTCCAGCCCGGGAGGAGCGAGACTTGGCCTTGGCCCGAGCTTTACCGCCGGTCTTTCCTCTTCCAGACATTGTCACAATCTCACAAACACTTTCACACAGAATGAGGAAACCCGCCCACATTCACTTCTCTTATAGCTTCAGGAGGAATGGCGGTGCACACATTGCTGATTGGTTATCTGAACAACATTGTGCAGCCTGGCACAAACTGACCAATCAGATATCTGTTTGAAGCACCAATCCAGGGTACTGAGGTCGGAAAGTGTGGGCGCCAAATGTCCAGATTCCAACCGAAGATTGATTTCAAAGCTTAAAAGAGCGCGAAAAGATTTAAAAAAGAGAAAAATGTGAATACATCGATGAATTTTGAGTGTAAAAATGTTGGATTCTCTCTCTATCCCTAGACCACAGTTTCTCTTAATCTGTCAGTTTCTGATTTCGTGCTTTCTCTGTAACTGACAAACCCAAAATAAATTAAAGCAAAATAATGCGTTGCGGCAAATGTGAATTAAGGAGAACGTGCTGGATAAACTCAGCATGTCCGGGGGCATCTTTGTAAACGTTTTGAATCTGCAGAACGTGGATTTAGATCCGAAACTGTCTTCAAATATTTTTACAATTTACAGTCCAGTCGGGTTTAATCTGGCTGCTGTTTAAAACGCTCTCAGTCGCCGACAGAATGTCAAATATACGGCCAAGTGAAAATTTTATAATTTGTTTCCATATTGTATACTGCTTCCACAGTGTTAAAAGTGGAGCGAGCAATTTGGAGCTCGTGTCAGTATTGAAATGGAGTTTTCCCACACCAATGGTGTGCTCCAAATAAACTGATCGATTATTGAGTAAACCTGAACATAAATGGAAAGGGAGGTTTTTCGGAACCTGAACACAAATTGAAAGGGAGGTTTTGGAGTTCTATTCTCTCCAAATCTAGCGACAGGGACCGAATATGACCAAGTCAGAAACCAAAGACACACAGCGTCACCGAGCAGTCACGAAATGATGGGACTTCACTATCAAGGCACGAAGGATGTTATGTTCCAGTGAAACGCTATTTGAACGGATTTGGCTATTCTTAAACTGATAATTGAAAATATGATGGTTTGGCTGCTTTCCAGAAGTTGCGAGTGGCTCTTAAAAGAGCCGTTGGGTTTTGATGAGTTTGAGAACAGTTTTACTTGGAGCTGGTGTACTTGGTCACCGCCTTTGTCCCTTCCGACACGGCGTGCTTGGCCAGTTCCCCGGGCAGCAGCAGGCGCACGGCGGTCTGGATCTCCCGGGAGCTGATGGTGCTGCGCTTGTTGTAATGGGCCAGGCGGGAAGCCTCACCCGCGATGCGCTCGAAAATATCGTTGACGAACGAGTTCATGATGCTCATGGCCTTGGAGGAGATGCCGGTGTCGGGGTGAACCTGCTTCATCACTTTGTAGATGTAGATGGAGTAACTCTCCTTCCTGGCTCGTCTCCTCTTCTTGTTGCCCTTCACTGGTACCTTCTTCTGGGTTTTCTGAGCGCCCTTCTTGGGAGCTGGAGCTTTCTTGTCCTCAGCCATGGTCAGAGCAAACTGCAGACACACAATAACTGAGAACTGCCACACAACTGTTCTTTTCTCGACTAACTCAGTGAACTATGTTAATGAAGGATGGGTGAGAGACCAAGTCGCCATTGGTGAAGTTAGAATGCTGAGACATCTATGAGCATCTGATTGGTTGTTTCAGGTACCCAATTAGAGCAACTGCCCCGCCCATCCACAAACTTCTGTGGCCAGTCAGATTCCCCTCATTGACACATTGCTCTGACTCTGGGCCTCCCTCTGCCGGCAGCAGCACATTCTCTCTGCTGGTAATAACACGTCACTCTCCAGGGACTGTCCCGGGTGCCGGCTATCCCGCGCATGCGTGCCCACTCAGCCCGATCTGGCAGTGCGCAGGCGCGGTACACAGCGGGCCGGACCGCCTCCTCCTGACGTCACCGGGCTGTCCAAGGGCAGGTTCTTTGAAGCAACAGCAGGTTGAAGCGGCGCCAGAGAGCAGATCCTCCATTTTGTAGCTGGCAGCTGTGAAGAATTGAAAATGGACGGTTTTGTAATAAGGAAGAGAGGGTCAGAGACACAAGCAGGCCCGGATCACACATCTAAATCTGTGGGAGAGTCGCTGAGGAGAGTCCACAGCAACACAAAGCAGAGCTGGGGTGAGCTCCATGGCCTCTGCTCAACAACCCATTAAGAAGAAGCTGGAAACAGGAACACAGCAGAATAAAGGTGATATTTGAAGGTATGTCTTTATAAATTGTGCCAATGCAAATCAGGATCCCCTCTGGCTGATTTGTTTGCTGATGAAACGTGGAAGCTCTCTATGTCTCGCCTTCCAGACATCTTTTCAATTCTAAACACACTGAACCGCAAATTGTCAGGGAAGGCGGATGATTGCTTTTGGCGCTGTGAAGAATTTGATGCTTTCCAAAAGTAATTGAACGTTAGGCAACTGCGCGTAGAAAGCCAAACCTACAACATGTTCCCCACACTGCAATGACATCTCGAAGAAAACGGTTAGGAAGGGAACTGTCGATAGACTGGCTGCACTGAACAACAGTTTTTATCGCTATTTTCCAGAGGAGAAGTTTCAGATTTTGAGAGAGAATTAGTTGGTGAAAACTCCCTTTGAGTTCGAGACCCCAGACTCAATTTACTGATTTATAGCTCACTCCAAATGTACAAACTGAGCTTCTGCACCTTACCTGTGACAGCACATTAAAAATACGGCACAACTCCATGAGGTTTTCAGAGTTCCAGCGTAGCGTCTCCGAGGAGTACCCAGTACGGAGTAAAGCAAACATTCTTTTGCTATTCCACATCACAAGGATCTACATGTTCAAGGTTGGATTTTTCATCCTCAAAAGGATGAAGACAGCACACAGGAACCAGCTGAACTCTGCACCTGATATATGCACTGCCCTCTCCTCTAAACCTGATTGGAAAGAGATCATAAGGACCAAGCAAGTTCACCTACTGGATTAAAGGTAAGAGAACATAGTGGGTCACAGAGGTCAGCTGGTGTGGGTCCCAAAGGCTGGCCAGCATGGGTCCCAAGGGATAGCCGGTTGGTTAAAATGGGTCGCAGGTAAAAACGGTTTAAAAGTACTGCTCTGTAAAATTCTGCTGATTCAGTTCATCCACTTTTCCTTCATTTACCAGGACTAACTGATCTAATGTCATTGATGCAGTACATATGTTACAGATAAGAACATTTATAACTGAAGCAGAATGGAAAAGGCAGTTTCAGACATTAGGACAAGACCAGGTCTCATACTACAAGAAGAGACCTGAGCAATGAAACATTATAAGAATTATTATTGGTAAACATGCAGTTACTGAAGAAGAATTTTAAAATCCAGCTTTGTCAGTATGTCATGGTGCTCATTACAGAGAAAGTGCTGCAAACTGCTCCGAACTGTTTGTCAACAATTCAAGTGGAGACTGGAGAAGCTTTCAACTGGAGCTGGAGCTGAGTTCATAGATTTCATCGAGTCTACAGTGGCCATTCGGCCCATCAAGTCTGCAACGGCCCTTGGAAAGAGCATATTAATAATAATAGATTGTCACAAGTAGGCTTCAATGAAGTTACTGTGAAAAGCCCCAGTCGCCACATTCCGGCGCCTGTTCGGGGAGTCCGGCATGGGAATTGAACCCACGCTGCTGGACGTGTTCTGCATTACAAGCCAGCTGCTTAGCCCACTGTGCTAAACCAGCCCTCCCCAACTACCTAAGCTCACACCTGAACCCTAGCCCCACACCTCCACCCTCCCCGGAAATCTTCCGGTCAGGCCGTGTTTTTCCTGCGGGCCGAGCAGGTGGTCTACCGTGTCCTGGAAAGGGGGCTCACAGTGGGTGGGGCACACGTGGTGGTGGACCCACTGGAGGCCACCGCCGAATGTGTCACTCCTTCAAACGTCCCGCTCTACCTCCCCACCGAGCTCCTCCTCCCCATCTCAACTTCCTGGGGGAGGTCAGGTCCGGGGTGGCGCCGCTGACACTCGGCCTGCGGGACACTTCCCTCAGTCATTAATACTCCTTCCGGCATCAGGGTTTTGTCTGCCTGACCCGGGAGGAGGTCATGGAGGGAGGATTTGTGGCTCCCCACCAAGGGAAGGACCATAAAGTGATCTGGTCTGCGGATGGCATGCGGTGCCATGCCTGAAGTGGGCTGGGGCATATTCGCCGGAACTGCCCCACCCTAACGGCCACTGCCAACAACATCTCCAGGGCGGCCACGGCAGGCACTGCCCCCCTCTCCTCCACCACCTCTGTCTGCCCAGCAGCCGGCCCCTGACAACACCTCGGCTGTTGGCAGCCTAAAAAGGCCAAACGGAAGACGGCGCGATGGTCGGACCGGGCCCACCCACACCTTGGCCCCATCACGAGTACTGACCCCGTGCCCGTCCCAACCAACACAGAGGCCGCAGCCTCACCTCGCGATGCCGCCGCCACCTCACAACAACATGAGGGGTCTGGAGAGACCAACACACGGGCGGTGGGGACCCTGTGTACAGTCCCGAGCTGGATGCTGTTCCGGCCCCACCACAGTCCCAGGGGCTCGGCGATGCGGATGGGGGGGGGGGCATTGCAGAGGGTGGGGGGGGTTGCTGCCGAGGGCCTTCCAGCAGTAGTGGCCCTGCAGCAACACCAGCTTGCCCACCGCAAGCGCCAGCGGCTTGGGTTGGAGATGGTGGTGGATCTTGCTACCCCCTCCCCAGGCGAGCGGGGTTGGGTATCTCCTGTGTTTATTTCCATCACCCTGATGCCCAGCCCCGTTAAAAAGAAGGCCAAAGCAGCCGCTGATGTGACCGAGCTGCCGTCGTCCCCCGAGCAGGGAGGCCTGGGGGCGGGCGGAGACGTGACCCCCCAAATGCTTGTTCTGCCCGGTGCAGTTTTACTCCCCGAATACCTTTTGTTCATCGCTGGGGGCCTGCGGCAGCCATCAGAGCCCCTATATCTTCGGGTCGTGGGCGGGCGACGGCGAGGAAGGCTCCCGCTCACAAGGCCCAAGCAGACGATGCGAAGGAGCCCAGGATCCATCCCGGAGCTGTTCCAGGGGGTCTCTCCGAGGGCCCGGCATCGATGGCGGGGTCGGTGTCGCCACGGACTCTGAATCGAGGGGGGGGGGCCTGCGAGGAACCCGCCTGAGGGTGATCCTGGTGGTGGGATCGACTCGGACCAGGGGGAGCAGCGACAGGCTGTTCTGTTCCTCGGGGGACTCCTGGTGTGGGCGGGGCTCGGCCAGCTCCGCGCTCAGGCACGGTCCGCGTACTGGCACTTTAACAACCTGCTGCTGGAGGACAAGAGGTTCCTGGAATCGCTTTGCCGTTTCTGGGCCGGCTGGAGAAAGAAGCAGGGTGGCTTCCCCTCCTTGAGGCTATGGTGGGACTTGGGCAAGACTCATGTCCGCGCCTTCTGTCAGAGGGACACGAAGCGGTCGATGCCGGGGCGGAAATACATGATCGCCAAATTGGCTGAAGAAGTCTTCCATCTGGAGTCACGTCTCCCTCAGCCGGATGAGGACCCGGCCCTGGGGCTGCTGTACAGGGAGAAGACGGGCGTGCTGCGGGACCTGCAACTTGTCGGGTCCCACGGCGCGTATGTGAGGTCACGGATCCGTCTCCTGACAGACATGGACCGTGGCTCCCCCTTCTACTCGCTGGAAAGAGGATGCAGGGCCAGTCGGCCGACGACGGTCCCTCGTCTCGGATCCGGAGGGGGTCAGGACACTAATCAGGGACTTTTATCCTGACCTCTATACTCCGGATCCGTGCAGCGAGGACGCTTGCAGAGTTCTGCGGGAGGACCTGCCGCAGGTCGGCCCGGAGGGCGTCGGGGTCTCGACCAAACCGTCAATCATCAAGACCGGCGCCCTCGACAGCTTGTCAAGGGGCAAGACCCCAGGGCTGGACGGGCTGACCGCGGAGTTCTTCAGTGCATGCTGGGACGTCCTGGGGAGCGACTACGCGGGGGTCCTGGGGAATGTATCGTGACCGGGGAGGTGCCCCTTTCGTGGCGCAGGGCCGTTGTTGCCCTGCTGCCCAAGAAAGGGGATTTCCGCCGACCCAAAAACAGGCGAGCGGTCTCCCTCCTCAGCACGGACTACAAAATAATTGCCACAGTCATGTCTTTGCGCCGTGGCCCTGTGCTGGACCACATGATCCACCCTGACAGTCCCACACCGTCCCGGATCGCACCATTTACCATGATGCACCCTGACAGTCCCACACCGTCCCGGACCGCACCATTTACCATGATCCACCCTGACAGTCCCACACCGTCACGGACCGCACCATTTACCATGATCCACCCTGACAGTCCCACACCGTCCCGGACCGCACCATTTACCATAATATCCATCTGGTCCGGGACATCCATCATTCCCAGATGACTGGGATGTTGAGCGCCTACCTGTCTCTTGACCAGGAGAGGGCGTTCGACAGGGTGGGGCACGATTATTTGCTCGGGCCTCTGCGAGCCTTCTGGTTCAGGACGCACTTTGTCGCCCGGATCCGATTACTGTACGCTGCCTTGGAGTGTCTGATTAAGGTTAACCTGTCCCTGACAGCGCCCCTTCGCTTTGGGAGAGGTGTGCGTCAGGGCTGCCCCTTGCCCGGCCAACTTTATTCTCTCTGCGTGGAGCCTTTCCTGCGCCTCCTGCGGAAGAGGTTGTCGGGGCTGGTTCTGCGTGAGCTGGGCATGGCGGTGGTCGTTTTGGCTTACGCTGATGATGTGCTGCTCATGTTCATTGACCCCGGTGACCTGCGAAGGATGCGAGAGTGCCAGGCTGTGTACTCCGCCGCATCTTCAGCTGGGATCAACCGGGCTAAATGTTCCGGACTCCTGGTCGGTCCATGGCAGATGGACCCCCTCCCAGAGGAGCTCAGGCCCTTCAGTTGGAGCCGGACCAACATCCTCTACTTAGACCAACATCCTCGACTTGGGAGTCTATCTTTGCCCAGCAAAGGAAGCCTGGCCGGCGAACTGGCAGGAGTTGGAGACCAAGGTCACCGCTCGCCTGGGTCGCTGGACAGGACTGCTCCGAGTGATGTCCTACAGGGGTCGAGTTCTCATCATAAACCAGCTGATAGCCTCCATGTTGTGGTACTGGCTGGTCACTTTGACCCCTCCCCCTGACTTTGTCACAGGCATCCAGAGAACTCTGATTCGGTTCTTCTGGGAAAATGTATTGCACTGGGTCGCTGCGGAGGTCTGGAGTCTCCCGCTTACGGAGGGCGGTCAGGCGCTGGTGTGCCTTCGCATCCAGATCACGACTTTACGCCTTCAGACTCTGCAGCGATACCTGTACATTGAGCCTCCTCCACGATGGTGTGCCTTGGCGACATATTTCTTCTGCCAGGTGCACGGCCTGAACTACGATGTTGACCAGCAAGGTCTTCAGAATTCTTTGTTGGCGCTGCCCGTCTTGTACCAGGACCGTCTCAAAGTCAGGAACAGGGTCCCCACGTGCCACAGCTCTCCGCTGTCAGGAGTAGTGGCTCTCATAAGGGAGCCGCTGCTCAGGAATCCGCACCTCCGCCAATATCCATTCCGGTGGCTGGCGGAGCGGAGGGCTGTGGATGTCGGGGTGACCAGGATCGGGGACATGCAGGGTGGCAGAGGAGTGGACTGGATGACGCCCTACGAGCTCGCCGAGCGCGGTGCTGTGTCCATCCAGCACGCGGCCAAGCCCATCCGAGGCCTCAAAACGGTCGTGCTCGGCCCCTTGGTCTCGAGACGGCGCAGTTGTGCGGTGGCATCCCGTCTGAGCGGACGTCTGCTCGGACGGAATGCCACGCTGGTCCCAGGCCCCGGAACCCCTTTCAGGCGCCGGTACCCCACAACCCCAGTCGCTTCATGTCGACACCCCCCCTGCCTTTTCGTACCGCGCAGATGGGTTTCCTGTACGGCCTGCTGCTGCACACCTTCCACCTCCTTGCCCTCGCCCGCCATCCGGACACGGCTTGGCGTGCCTTGCTGCTGTCCGGCAGCGGAGGTCCCAACTGGAGTTCCCTCTACGGAGGCGTCTTCCCTATAAGACTTGGGGACCTGGGGTGGAGGGTGCTGCACAAGGCCGTGTCGTGCAACCATCGGTTAAATCGCCACACGGCCTCCCCAGAGACCTGCCACTTTTGCGGCCTGGTGGAGTCTGTGGAGCATGTGTTTGTTGTCTGTCTTAGGCTGCACTCCTTTTTTTAGTTTTTTGACGATATTGTTGTTGAGGTTTTCTTTGTACTTAAGCCCCACGCTCCTGATCGATGGACATCTGGTGTGGGAAGGTGGGGAAGCGGGGAAGGCAGAGGACCCCCTTGTGAACCTGCTCCTGTTCCTGGCCACACTTGCCATTAATAGGTCCAGGCAGCGGGTGACCGAGGGGGTCGTCCGGCCTGACTGTCTGCCCCTCCTCCGCAGCCTCGTTCGTGGCCGGGTGTCCCTGGAGTGGGAGCTTGTGGTGACCACGAGCACACTTGAGGCCTTCCGTGCTCGGTGGCCGCCGTAGGGGTTGGACTGCCTCATCAACCCTGATTTTCACACTTTAATTTAACGGGTTTTGTTCCGTTTCCGTTTCCTTTCTGATTCCTTTTTGGGCTCTGCTCCAGTTGCTTTCTTTTTGGAGCACCCCCCGGTTTGCTTTTGTCCCTCAGTTAATTTTTGTATTTTTACTTTCGTTGTCACGCCGTGCATCACTCCAGAATAGTCGGTGGATGCAGGGTTTTAATCCTGCTGCGTGGAGATAAATGCAGCAGGTCATCACTCACGAGGAAAAAAAACACAAGGGAAAAAAAACAAACCACAAAAATATTATGACAGTTGTTAAACCCGAAAAAAAAAACCACACACACTGCCCCCAACACAGGCTCTATAGGAGGTTTTGCTCTATATGTGATGACAGTGAAATGGGGAATATTCCCATTGGTTCTCAATGCGGAATTGCTGCGGGGATCTGCGCACGCCCGGCGTAACCCCGCCCCCTGCCTGTCGTCACTGAGGGTGAGAGCGCATGTGCAGCCCCTCCAGCCCAGGAACAGCGTTCTCATTGCAGCAGCACATCCATCTGGGAGTGTGAGCAAAGAGGCTCAGAGATCATTACTGACTTGGGGGGAGTTCAGGGAGAATCGGGGGCTGTTTGCAAGAGGCACAGCGGAGCACGATCTTGTTCCGGGACTTGGAGTGAGCGGGGGGAGGGGAGAGCTCTTTCTGGGCCTGGCTTATTGTCTGATTCTGGGTTAGGATTTGGAGAGTATTTTCTTTATTTTACTGATTATCAATTGAAAGAATAGATTGATCTATCATTGGCCTCATCTGGCCCTGATTTACAAGAGATATGTTATCTTCCACCCAGTTCAACAGATGA
Source organism: Scyliorhinus torazame (assembly GCF_047496885.1). Classification (NCBI taxonomy): domain Eukaryota; kingdom Metazoa; phylum Chordata; class Chondrichthyes; order Carcharhiniformes; family Scyliorhinidae; genus Scyliorhinus; species Scyliorhinus torazame. The sequence goes on from NC_092730.1 coordinate 40,729,819, forward strand.
AGAGATGAGTTCCAAGATGATGATTCCGCAGCAACGTGAATGTACACGTCTCCTTCTAACTGACAGTAAGTACAATATTAATCCAACATTGCAGAGACACAAACACAACATCAACTCCACCGTCACAGAGAACAGAAGCAGTCAGACTCACATTGACGTCAAGTCCCAGATAAACATGTCCAATCCAACAGTGATACACGAGAGGGCAGGCGGGATAATTTTCCACAATTCGCCCCCCCGCCATATCATGGAACGTTGGATCAACTTGTTGTGATAATAGCTTTTCGTAAAGTAATCAGTGTAGAATTAATTAGGTACAGATTCAGCAATGTGTAAGTATCCATTTGCATTTTTTTGTAACTTTGTTGGATTAAAATGTATCAGAAGCACTTTAATCTCACAAGTTGTGAACCTTTGGTGCAAGTAAAAAGTCAGATCGTACAGCTGATATAAAAATACAGAATTATTCGTAAGTTTCTACTGAGACAAGTCAGAAAACAAAATATTGGGGGAATGTCCAATTCACATAACAAGCATGTCTTTCGGGACTTGTGGGAGGAAACCGTAGCATCCGGAGGAAACCCACACAGACACAGGGAAAACGTGCAGACTCTGCACAGGCAGCGACCCAAGCGGGAATCAAACCTTGGAACCTGGCACTGTGAAGCAATCCCCTGATTTACACAATCCCCTGGTTTACACCACGCTAGTTTCACACACTCCTCTGGTTTACATGCTGTCCTGGTTTCACACTCATCTGGTTTGAGCACTCAACTGCTGTACACTCTCCTCATTTTACACACACTCTTGTTGTGCATCCTCCCCTGGTTCCATACACTCCCCTGGTTTATACACTCCATTGGGATACACACTCCCCGGCTTTACGCACTCCCCGGCTTTACGCACCCCCCCTGCTTTACGCACCCCCCCTGCTTTACGCACCCCCCCTGCTTTACGCACCCCCCCTGCTTGACGCACACCCCTGCTTGACGCACCCCCCCTGCTTGACGCACCCCCCTGCTTGACGCACCCCCCTGCTTGACGCACCCCCCTGCTTGACGCACCCCCCTGCTTGACGCACCCCCCTGCTTGACGCACCCCCCTGCTTGACGCACCCCCCTGCTTGACGCACCCCCCTGCTTGACGCACCCCCCTGCTTGACGCACCCCCCTGCTTGACGCACCCCCCTGCTTGACGCACCCCCCTGCTTGACGCACCCCCCTGCTTGACGCACCCCCCTGCTTGACGCACCCCCCTGCTTGACGCACCCCCCTGCTTGACGCATCCCCCTGCTTGACGCACCCCCCTGCTTGACGCACCCCCCTGCTTGACGCACCCCCCTGCTTGACACACCCCCCTGTTTGACACCCCCCCCCGCTTGACACACCCCCCCTGCTTGACACCCCCCCCGCTTGACACCCCCCCTGCTTGACACCAACCCACTGCTTGACACCCCCCCCCCCCCCGCTTGACACACCCCCCCTGCTTGACACCCCCCCCCCTGCTTGACCCCCCCCCCCTGCTTGACACCCCCCCCCCCCCCCCGCTTGACACCCCCCCCTGCTTGATACACCCCCCTGCTTGATACAAACAAACAAAGAACAAAGAAATGTACAGCACAGGAACAGGCCCTTCGGCCCTCCAAGCCCGTGCCAACCATGCTGCCCGACTAAACTACAATCTTCTACACTTCCTGGGTCCGTATCCCTCTATTCCCATCCTATTCATGTATTTGTCAAGATGCCCCTTAAATGTCACTATCGTCCCTGCTTCCACCACCTCCTCCGGTAGCGAGTTCCAGGCACCCACTACCCTCTGCGTAAAAAACTTGCCTCGTACATCTACTCTAAACCTTGCCCCTCTCACCTTATACCTATGCCCCCTAGTAATTGACCCCTCTAACCTGGGGAAAAGCCTCTGACTATCCACTCTGTCTATGCCCCTCATAATTTTGTATACCTCTATCAGGTCTCCCCTCAACCTCCTTTGTTTCAGTGAGAACAAACCGAGTTTATTCAACCGCTCCTCATAGCTAATGCCTCCATACCAGGCAACATTCTGGTAAATCTCTTCTGCACCCTCTCTAAAGCCTCCACATCCTTCTGGTAGTGTGGCGACCAGAATTGAACACTATACTCCAAGTGTGGCCTAACTAAGGTTCTATACAGCTGCAACATGACTTGCCAATTCTTATACTCAATGCCCCGGCCAATGAAGGCAAGCATGCCGTATGCCTTCTTGACTACCTTCTCCACCTGTGTTGCCCCTTTCAATGACCTGTGGACCTGTACTCCTAGATCTCTTTGACTTTCAATACTCTTGAGGGTTCTACCATTCACTGTATATTCCCTACTGCATTAGACCTTCCAAAATGCATTACCTCACATTTGTCCGGATTAAACTCCATCTGCCATCTCTCCGCCCAAGTCTCCAAACAATCTAAATCCTGCTGTATCCTCCGACAGTCCTCATCGCTATCTGCAATTCCACCAACCTTTGTGTCGTCTGCAAACTTACTAAACAGACCAGTTACATTTTCCTCCAAATCATTTATATATACTACAAAGAGCAAAGGTCCCAGCACTGATCCCTGTGGAACACCACTGGTCACAGCCCTCCAATTAGAAATGCATCCTTCCATTGCTACTCTCTGCCTTCTATGGCCGAGCCAGTTCTGTATCCACCTTGCCAGCTCACCCCTGATCCCGTGTGACTTCGCCTTTTGTACTAGTCTACCATGAGGGACCTTGTCAAAGGCCTTACTGAAGTCCATATAGACAACATCCACTACCCTACCTGCATCAATCATCTTAGTGACCTCCTCGAAAAACTCTATCAAGTTAGTGAGACACGACCTTCCCTTCACAAAACCGTGCTGCCTCTCACGAATACGTCCATTTGCTTCCAAATGGGAGTAGATCCTGTCTCGAAGAATTCTCTCCAGTAATTTCCCTACCACTGAAGTAAGTCTCACCGGCCTGTAGTTCCCGGGATTATCCTTGCTACCCTTCTTAAACAGAGGAACAACATTGGCTATTCTCCAGTCCTCCGGGACATCCCCTGAAGACAGCGAGGATCCAAAGATTTCTGTCAAGGCCTCAGCAATTTCCTCTCCAGCCTCCTTCAGTATTCTGGGGTATATCCCATCAGGCCCTGGGGACTTATGCTTCAGCTCCAGTTCCCTAACACGGTCTTTGAGGAGCTGAAGTTGGGTGCACTTCCCGCAGGTATAGTCAGCGGGGACACCGGTGGTATCCCTCACCACCCACATCCTACAGGAGGAGCATGCAACTGGCCTAGCCTCCATCCCTTCTTACCTGACAGAATATAGCTGCCCTGTGGACTAACTAGATCTCCGCCCTCCGACTCTGCTCCCAGTCAGCTACACTTTCTGTAAACTCCTGGCTCTCTTCGCAATCTTTGCGGAAATGTCGGAAACAAAATGAAAGGAGCACCTTACTCCCTCCTCACCTAACTCCCTCGGTCACCAAACTCTTACTATAGCACTCAAAAAGAACCAAATTCAGCACTCCCTCGGTCACCAAACTCTTACTATAGCACTCAAAAAGCACCAAATTCAGCACTCCCTCGGTCACCAAACTCTTACTATAGCACTCAAAAAGCACCAAATTCAGCACTCAGTGCAAACCTCAGCACTCAGTGCAAACAGTTCCCGCCTAATATTGTTATAATTAGCCTTCCCCCAATTTAGCACATTCATCCTAGGACCATTCTTTAGAATTTACCATTCCACCAGTACTTTAAAACTTACTGAATTGTGGTCACTGTTACCGAAATGCTCCCCTACTGAAACATCTACCACCTGGCCGGGCTCATTCCCCAATACCAGGTCCAGTACCGCCCCTTCCCTAGTTGGACTGTCTACATATTGTTTGAAGAAGCCCTCCTGGATGCTCCTTACAAACTCCGCCCCGTCTAAGCCCCTGGCACTAAGTGAGTCCCAGTCAATATCGGGGAAGTTGAAGTCTCCCATCACCACAACCCTGTTGTTTTTACTCTTTTCCAAAATCTGTCTACCTATCTGCTCCTGTATCTCCCGCTGGCTGTTGGGAGGCCTGTAGTAAACCCCCAACATTGTGACTGCACCCTTCTTATTCCTGATCTCTACCCATATAGCCTCACTGCCCTCTGAGGTGTCCTCCTGCAGTACAGCTGTGATATTCTCCTGAACCAGTAGCGCAACTCCGCCTCCCCTTTTACATCCCCCTCTATCCCGCCTGAAACATCTAAATCCTGGAACGTTTAGCTGCCAATCTTGCCCTTCCCTCAACCAGGTCTCTGTAATGGCAACAACATCATAGTTCCAAGTACTAATCCAAGCTCTAAGTTCATCTGCCTTACCCGTAATACTTCTTGCATTAAAACATATGCACGTCAGGCCACCAGACCCGCTGTGTTCAGGAAATTCTCCCTGTCTGCTCTGCCTCAGAGCCACACTGTCCCTATTCCCTAGTTCTCCCTCAATGCTCTCACCTTCTGACCTATTGCTCCCGTGCCCACCCCCCTGCCATACTAGTTTAAACCCTCCCGTGTGACACTAGCAATCCTCGCGGCCAGGATATTTATGCCTCTCCGGTTTAGATGCAGCCCGTCCTTCTTATACAGGTCACACCTGCCCCGGAAGAGCTCCCAGTGCTCGAGATAACGGAAACCCTCCCTCCTACACCAGCTGTTTAGCCACGTGTTTAGCTGCTCTATCTTCCTATTTCTAGCCTCACTGGCACGTGGCACAGGGAGTAATCCCGAGATTACAACCCTCGAGGTCCTGTCTTTTAACTTTCTGCCTAGCTCCCTGAACTCCTGCTGCAGGACCTCATGCCCCTTCCTGCCTATGTCGTTAGTAACAATATGTACAATGACCTCTGCCTGTTTGCCCTCCCCCTTCAGGATGCCCTCTACCCATTCGGAGACATCCTGGACCCTGGCACCAGGGAGGCAACATACCATCCTGGAGTCTCTTTCACGTCCACAGAAGCGCCTATCTGTGCCCCTGACTATAGAGTCCCCTATTACTATTACTCTTCTGCGCTTTGACCCTCCCTTCTGAACATCAGAGCCAGCCGTGGTGCCACTGCTCTGGCTGCTGCTGTTTTCCCCTGATAGGCTATCCCCCCCCGACAGTATCCAAAGGGGTATACCTGTTCGAGAGGGGGACAACCACAGGGGATTCCTGCACTGACTGCCTGCCCTTTCTGGTGGTCACCCATTTCTCTGCCTGCACCTTGGGTGTGACCACATTTACATAACTGCGATCTATGACGCTTTCCGCCACCTGCATGCTCCTAAGTGCATCCAATTGCTGCTCCAACCGAACCATGCGGTCTGTGAGGAGCTCCAGTTGGGTGCACTTTCTGCAGATGAAGCCATCCGGGACGCTGGAAGCCTCCCGGACCTGCCACATCTCACAGTCAGAGCACTGCACCCCTCTAACTGACATTGCGTCAATTAATTAAAATTAAAATTTTTATTTATTTTTTAATATATTTTTTAAAATTTCAAAGTTACTGTTTCCTAGCACTAGATTTCTAATAGAAATGCGAAAGCTAAATATAGTACTCTCCGATCTCTGGCTTAGATATCCCACTAAATTGTACTTCAGTAATTATGTTTAATTAGTTACCAATGCTTAATTTTTTTAATTTAGTGTAGATTCCCAACCAGCCACTCAGGCCACAGCTTTTCTGTGATGTCACTGCAGTTTCCCCCCGACACACACAATTTGAAAAAGGTATAAAAGTAAAAATCACTTACCTTCTGAGTGTCTTAGACGTTCTCAGGTTCTCTCCCTGACAGAGACTGCTCCTCCTCCGACGAACACTCCCCTGCTTTATACATCCCCCTGTATTATGCACTCCCCTGCTTTATGCACTCCACTGCCTTATACACTCCCCTGCTTTACACAGTTCCCTGCTTTACACACTTCCCTGCTTTATACTCTGCCCTGCTTTGTACATCCCCCTGCTTTCTGCACTCCCCTGCTTTCTGCACTCCCCTGCTTTATACACCCCACTGCTTTATACACTCCACTGCTTTATACACCACCCTGCTTTATACATCCCCCTGCTTGATACACTTCCCTGCTTGATACACTCCCCTGCTTTATACATCCCCCTGCTTTATACACCCCCCTGCTTTATACACCCCCCTGCTTTATACACCCCCCTGCTTTATACACCCCCCTGCTTTATACACCCCCCTGCTTTATACACCCCCCTGCTTTATACACCCCCCTGCTTTATACACTCTCCTGCGTTATACATCCCCCAGCTTTATACATCCGCCTGCTTTATACATCCGCCTGCTTCATACATCCGCCTCCTTCATACATCCCCCTGCTTCATACATCCCCCTGCTTCATACATCCCCCTGCTTCATACATCCCCCTGCTTCATACATCCCCCTGCTTCATACATCCCCCTGCTTCATACATCCCCCTGCTTCATACATCCCTGTACTTTATACACCCACCTGCTTTATACACCCCCCTGCTTTATACACCCACCTTCTTTATACACCCCCCTGCTTTATACACCCCCCTGCTTTATACACCCCCTGCTTTATACATCCCCCTGCATTATGCACTCCCCTGCTTTATGCACTCCCCTGCTTTATGCACTCCCCTGCTTTATGCACTCCCCTGCTTTATGCACTCCCCTGCTTTATGCACTCCCCTGCTTTATGCACTCCCCTGCTTTACACACTCCCCTGCTTTATACCCCCCTGCTTTATACTCTGCCCTGCTTTGTACATCCCCCTGCTTTATGCACTCCCCTGCTTTATACACCCCCCTGCTTTATACACTCCTCTGTTTTAGACATCCCTCTGCTTTATGCACTCCCCTGCCTTATACACTCCCCTGCTTTACACACTTCCCTGCTTTGTACATCCCCCTGCTTTATACACCCCCCTGCTTTATACACCCCCCTGCTTTATACACCCCCCTGCTTTATACACCCCCCTGCTTTATACACCCCCCTGCTTTATACACTCCCCTGCTTTATACACTCCCCTGCTTTATACACTCCCCTGCTTTATACACTCCCCTGCTTTATACACTCCCCTGCTTTATACACTCCCCTGCTTTATACACTCCCTTGCTTCATACACTCCCTTGCTTCATACACCCCCCTGCTTCATACACCCACCTGCTTCATACACCCCCCTGCTTGATACATCCCCCTGCTTTATCCCCCCCCTGCTTTATACGTCCCCCTTCTTTATACGTCCCCCTGCTTTATACGCCCCCCTGCTTTATACGCCCTCCTGCTATATACGCTCCCCTGCTTTGTACTCTCCCCTGCTTTGTACACCCCCCTGCTTTGTACACCCCCCTGCTTTGTACACCCCCCTGCTTTGTACACCCCCCTGCTTTGTACACCCCCCTGCTTTGTACACCCCCCTGCTTTGTACACCCCCCTGCTTTGTACACCCCCCTGCTTTGTACACCCCCCTGCTTTGTACACCCCCCTGCTTTGTACACCCCCCTGCTTTGTACACCCCCCTGCTTTGTACACCCCCCTGCTTTGTACACCCCCCTGCTTTGTACACCCCCCTGCTTTGTACACCCCCCTGCTTTGTACACCCCCCTGCTTTGTACACCCCCCTGCTTTGTACACCCCCCTGCTTTGTACACCCCCCTGCTTTGTACACCCCCCTGCTTTGTACACCCCCCTGCTTTGTACACCCCCCTGCTTTGGACACCCCCCTGCTTTGTACACCCCCCTGCTTTGTACACCCCCCTGCTTTGTACATCCCCTGCTTTATACACTCCTCTGCTTGATACATCCCCCTGCTTGATACACCCCCCTGCTTTAACCACTCCCCTGCTTTGTACATCCCCTGCTTTGTACATCCCCTGCTTTGTACATCCCCTGCTTTGTACATCCCCTGCTTTATACACTCCTCTGCTTTATACACTCCCCTGCTTGATACATCCCCCTGCTTTATACACTCCCCTGCTTTATACACCCCCCTGCTTTATACACCCCCCTGCTTTATACACCCCCCTGCTTTATACACCCCCCTGCTTCATACAACCCCCTGCTTTATACACCCCCCTGCTTTATACATCCCCCTGCTTTATACATCCCCCTGCTATATACACTTCCCTGCTTGATACATCCCCCTGCTTGATACTCTGCCCTGCTTTATACCCCCCCTGCTTTATACACCCCCCTGCTTTATACACCCCCCTGCTTTATACACCCCCCTGCTTTATACACCCCCCTGCTTTATACACCCCCCTGCTTTATACACCCCCCTGCTTTATGCACCCCCCTGCTTTATGCACCCCCCTGCTTTATGCACCCCCCTGCTTTATGCACCCCCTGCTTTATGCACCCCCCTGCTTTATGCACCCCCCTGCTTTATGCATCCCCCAGCTTTATGCATCCCCCTGCTTTATGCACTCCCCTGCTTTATGCACTCCACTGCCTTATACACTCCCCTGCTTTACACACTGCCCTGCTTTATACCCCCCCTGCTTTATACTCTGCCCTGCTTTGTACATCCCCATGCTTTATGCACTCCCCTGCTTTATACACCCCCCTGCTTTATACACTCCTCTGTTTTAGACATCCCTCTGCTTTATGCACTCCACTGCTTTATGCACTCCGCTGCTTTATAAACCGCCCTGCTTTATACACTTCCATGCATGATACATCCCCTGCTTTATACACTCCCGTGCTTTATACACTCCCCTGCTTTATACACTCCCCTGCTTTATACACCCCCGCGTTATACACCCGCCGCTTTATACACTCCCCTGCTTTATACACTCCCCTGCTTTATACACTCCCCTGCTTTATACACTCCCCTGCTTTATACACTCCCCTGCTTTATACACTCCCCTGCTTTATACACTCCCCTGCTTTATACACTCCCCTGCTTTATACACTCCCCTGCTTTATACACTCCCCTGCTTTATACACTCCCCTGCTTTATACACTCCCCTGCTTTATACACTCCCCTGCTTTATACACTCCCCTGCTTTATACACTCCCCTGCTTTATACACTCCCCTGCTTTATACACTCCCCTGCTTTATACACTCCCCTGCTTTATACACTCCCCTGCTTTATACACTCCCCTGCTTCATACACTCCCCTGCTTCATACACCCCCCTGCTTCATACACCCCCCTGCTTCATACACCCCCCTGCTTGATACATCCCCCTGCTTGATACATCCCCCTGCTTGATACAACCCCCTGCTTTATCCCCCCCTGCTTTATCCCCCCCCTGCTTTATCCCCCCCCTGCTTTATACGTCCCCCTGCTTTATACGTCCCCCTGCTTTATACGCTCTCCTGCTATATATGCTCCCCTGCTTTGTACTCTCCCCTGCTATATACACCCCCCTGCTTTATACACTCCCCTGCGTTATACATCCCCCAGCTTTATACATCCCCCAGCTTTATACATCCCCCAGCTTTATACATCCCCCAGCTTCATACATCCGCCTGCTTCATACATCCGCCTGCTTCATACATCCGCCTGCTTCATACATCCGCCTGCTTCATACATCCGCCTGCTTCATACATCCGCCTGCTTCATACATCCGCCTGCTTCATACATCCGCCTGCTTCATACATCCGCCTGCTTCATACATCCCCCTGCTTCATACATCCCCCTGCTTCATACATCCCCCTGCTTCATACATGCCCCTGCTTCATACATCCCCCTGCTTTATACACCCACCTTCTTTATACACCCCCCTACTTTATACACCCACCTTCTTTATACCCCCCCCTGCTTTATACCCCCCCTGCTTTATACAATCCCCTGCTTTATACAATCCCCTGATTTATACAATCCCCTGCTTTATACATCCCCCTGCTTTATACACTTCCCTGCTTGATACATCCCCCTGCTTGATACTCTGCCCTGCTTTATACACCCCCCTGCTTTATACATCCCCTGCTTTATACACCCCCCTGCTTTATACACCCCCCTGCTTTATACACCCCCCTGCTTTATACACCCCCCTGCTTTATACACCCCCCTGCTTTATACACCCCCCTGCTTTATACACCCCCCTGCTTTATGCACTCCACTGCCTTATACACTCCCCTGCTTTACACACTCCCCTGCTTTATACCCCCCCTGCTGTATACTCTGCCCTGCTTTGTACATCCCCCTGCTTTATGCACTCCCCTGCTTTATACACCCCCCTGCTTTATACACTCCTCTGTTTTAGACATCCCTCTGCTTTATGCACTCCACTGCTTCATGCACTCCCCTGCTTTATAAACCGCCCTGCTTTTATACACTTCCCTGCATGATACATCCCCCTGCTTTATACACTCCCGTGCTTTATACACTCCCCCGCTTTATACACCCGCCGCTTTATACACCCGCCGCTTTATACACTCCCCTGCTTTATACACCCCCCTGCTTTATACACCCCCCTGCTTTATACACCCCCCTGCTTTATACGTCCACCTGCTTGATACACTCCCCTGCTTGATACACTCCCCTGCTATATACACCCTCCTGCTTTATACACTCCCCTGCTTTATACAACCCCCTGCTTTACCCCCCCTGCTTTATACATCCCCCTGCTTTATACACCCCCCTGCTTCGTACATCCCCCCTGCTTCGTACATCCCCCCTGCTTCGTACATCCCCCCTGCTTCGTACATCCCCCCTGCTTCGTACATCCCCCCTGCTTCGTACATCCCCCCTGCTTCGTACATCCCCCCTGCTTCGTACATCCCCCCTGCTTCGTACATCCCCCTGCTTCATGCATCCCCCTGCTTCATGCACTTCCCTGCTTTATACACTCGCCTGCTTTATACCCCCCCCCTGCTTGATATTCTGCCCTGCTTTGTACATCCCCTGCTTTGTACATCCCCTGCTTTGTACATCCCCTGCTTTGTACATCCCCTGCTTTGTACATCCCCTGCTTTTGTCCACTCCCCTGCTTTATACACTCCCCTGCTTTATACACTCCCCTACTTTACACACTCCCCTGCTTTATACCCCCCTGCTTTATACTCTGCCCTGCTTTGTACATCCCCCTGCTTTGTACGCCCCCCTGCTTTATACGCTCCCCTGCTTTGTACGCTCCCCTGCTTTCTTTGCAGTCTCCCCTGCTTTGTACGCTCCCCTGCTTTGTACGCTCCCCTGCTTTGTACGCTCCCCTGCTTTGTACGCTCCCCTGCTTTGTACGCTCCCCTGCTTTGTACGCTCCCCTGCTTTGTACGCTCCCCTGCTTTGTACGCTCCCCTGCTTTGTACGCTCCCCTGCTTTGTACGCTCCCCTGCTTTGTACGCTCCCCTGCTTTGTACGCTCCCCTGCTTTGTACATCGCACTGCTTTATGCATCCTCCTGCTTTACACACTCCTCTGCTTTATACACTCCCCTGCTTAATACTTCCACCTGCTTTATGAACTCCCCTGCTTTATACTTCCCCCTGCTTGATACTTCGCCCTGCTTTATACACTTCTCTGCTTGATACATCCCCCTGCTTTATACACTCCCCTGCTTTATACACTCCCCTGCTTTTTCGCCCCCCTGCTTTATACGCTCCCCTGCTTTATACGCTCCCCTGCTTTATACACTCCCCTGCTTCATACTTCCCCCTGCTTTATACTTCGCCCTGCTTTATACACCCCCCTGCTTTATACACCCCCCTGCTTTATACACCCCCCTGCTTTATACACTCCCCTGCTTTATACACTCCCCTGCTATATACACCCCTGCTTTATACACTCCCCTGCTTTATACACCCCCCTGCTTTACACACCCCCCTGCTTTATACACCCCCCTGCTTTATACACCCCCCTGCTTTATACACCCCCCTGCTTTATACACCCCCCTGCTTTATACACTCCCCTGTTTTATACAACCCCCTGCTTTATACACCCCCCTGCTTTATACACCCCCCTGCTTTATACACCCCCCTGCTTTATACACCCCCCTGCTTTATACACCCCCCTGCTTTATACACCCCCCTGCTTTATACACCCCCCTACTTTATGCATCCCCCTGCTTTATGCATCCCCCTGCATTATGCACTCCCCTGCTTTATGCACTCCCCTGCTTTATACCCCCCTGCTTTATATACTCCTCTGTTTTAGACACCCCTCTGCTTTATGCACTCCACTGCTTTATGCACTCCCCTGCCTTATACACTCCCCTGCTTTACACACTTCCCTGCTTTACACACTTCCCTGCTTTGTACAGCCCCCTGCTTTATACACACCCCTGCTTTATACGCTCCCCTGCTTTGTACGCTCCCCTGCTTTGTACGCTCCCCTGCTTTGTACGCTCCCCTGCTCCCCTGCTTTGTACGCTCCCCTGCTTTGTACGCTCCCCTGCTTTGAACGCTCCCCTGCTTTGTACGCTCCCCTGCTTTGTACGCTCCCCTGCTTTGTACGCTCCCCTGCTTTGTACGCTCCCCTGCTTTGTACGCTCCCCTGCTTTGTACGCTCCCCTGCTTTGTACGCTCCCCTGCTTTGTACGCTCCCCTGCTTTATACGCTCCCCTGCTTTGTACGCTCCCCTGCTTTGTAGGCTCCCCTGCTTTGTAGGCTCCCCTGCTTTGTACGCTCCCCTGCTTTGTACGCTCCCCTGCTTTGTACGCTCCCCTGCTTTGTACGCTCCCCTGATTTGTACGCTCCCCTGCTTTGTACGCTCCCCTGCTTTGTACGCTCCCCTGCTTTGTACGCTCCCCTGCTTTGTACGCTCCCCTGCTTTGTACGCTCCCCTGCTTTGTACATCCCCTGCTTTGTACACTCCACTGCTTTATACACTCCCCTTGCTTTATACATCTCCCTGCATTATGCACTCCCCTGCTTTATGCACTCCCCTGCCTTATACATGCCCCTGCTTTACACACTCCCCTGCTTTACACACTCCCCTGCTTTACACACTCCCCTGCTTTACACACTCCCCTGCTTTACACACTCCCCTGCTTTACACACTCCCCTGCTTTACACACTCCCCTGCTTTACACACTCCCCTGCTTTACACACTCCCCTGCTTTACACTCTGCCCTGCTTTGTACATCCCCCTGCTTTGTACATCCCACTGCTTTATACATCGTCCTGCTTTACACACTCCTCTGCTTTATACACTCCCCTGCTTAATACTTGCACCTGCTTTATGTACTCCCCTGCTTTATACTTCCCCCTGCTTTATACTTCGCCCTGCTTTATACACCCCCCGCTTAATACACTCCCCTGCTTTATACACTCCCCTGCTATATACACCCCCCTGCTTTATACTCTCCCCTGCTTTATACACTCCCCTGCTTTATACACCCCCCTGATTTATACAAACCCCTGCTTTACCCCCCCCCCTGCTTTATACATCCCCCTGCTTTATACACCCCCCTGCTTCGTACATCCCCCCTGCTTGGTACATTCCCCTGCTTCGTACATCCCCCTGCCTCGTACATCCCCCTGCTTTACACCCCCCCCTGCTTGATATTCTGCCCTGTTTTGTACATCCCCCTGCATTGTACACTCCCCTGCATTGTACATCCCCTGCTTTGTACATCCCCTGCTTTGTACATCCCCTGCTTTGTACATCCCCTGCTTTTGTACACTCCCCTGTTTTATACACTCCCCTGCTTTATACACTCTCCTACTTTACACACTCCCCTACTTTACACACTCCCCTGCTTTATACCCCCCCCTGCTTTATACTCTGCCCTGCTTTGTACATCCCCCTGCTTTGTACGCCCCCCTGCTTTATACGCTCCCCTGCTTTGTGCGCTCCCCTGCCTTGTACGCTCCCCTGCTTTGTACGCTCCCCTGCTTTGTACGCTCCCCTGCTTTGTACGCTCCCCTGCTTTGTACGCTCCCCTGCTTTGTACGCTCCCCTGCTTTGTACGCTCCCCTGCTTTGTACGCTCCCCTGCTTTGTACGCTCCCCTGCTTTGTACGCTCCCCTGCTTTGTATGCTCCCCTGCTTTGTACGCTCCCCTGCTTTGTACGCTCCCCTGCTTTGTACATCCCCTGCTTTGTACACTCCACTGCTTTATACACTCCCCTTGCTTTATACATCTCCCTCAATTATGCACTCCCCTGCTTTATGCACTCCCCTGCCTTATACACTCCCCTGCTTTACACACTCCCCTGCTTTACACACTCCCCTGCTTTACACACTCCCCTGCTTTACACACTCCCCTGCTTTACACACTCCCCTGCTTTACACACTCCCCTGCTTTACACACTCCCCTGCTTTACACACTCCCCTGCTTTACACACTCCCCTGCTTTACACACTCCCCTGCTTTACACACTCCCCTGCTTTACACACTCCCCTGCTTTATACCCCCCCCTGCTTGATACTCTGCCCTGCTTTTTACATCCCCCTGCTTTGTACGCCCCCCTGCTTTATACGCTCCCCTGCTTTGTACGCTCCCCTGCTTTGTACGCTCCCCTGCTTTGTACGCTCCCCTGCTTTGTAGGCTCCCCTGCTTTGTAGGCGCCCCTGCTTTGTAGGCTCCCCTGCTTTGTAGGCTCCCCTGCTTTGTACGCTCCCCTGCTTTGTACGCTCCCCTGCTTTGTACGCTCCCCTGCTTTGTACGCTCCCCTGCTTTGCACGCTCCCCTGCTTTGTACGCTCCCCTGCTTTGTACGCTCCCCTGCTTTGTACATCCCCTGCTTTGTACACTCCACTGCTTTATACACTCCCCTTGCTTTATACATCTCCCTGCATTATGCACTCCCCTGCTTTATGCACTCCCCTGCCTTATACATGCCCCTGCTTTACACACTCCCCTGCTTTACACACTCCCCTGCTTTACAGACTCCCCTGCTTTACACACTCCCCTGCTTTACACACTCCCCTGCTTTACACACTCCCCTGCTTTACACACTCCCCTGCTTTACACACTCCCCTGCTTTACACACTCCCCTGCTTTACACTCTGCCCTGCTTTGTACATCCCCCTGCTTTGTACATCCCACTGCTTTATACATCCTCCTGCTTTACACACTCCTCTGCTTCATACACTCCCCTGCTTAATACTTGCACCTGCTTTATGTTCTCCCCTGCTTTATACTTCCCCCTGCTTTATACTTCGCCCTGCTTTATACACCCCCCGCTTAATACACTCCCCTGCTTTATACACCCCCCTGCTATATACACCCCCCTGCTTTATACTCTCCCCTGCTTTATACACTCCCCTGCTTTATACACCCCCCTGATTTATACAACCCCCTGCTTTACCCCCCCCCCTGCTTTATACATCCCCCTGCTTTATACAACCCCCTGCTTCGTACATCCCCCCTGCTTCGTACATCCCCCTGCTTCGTACATCCCCCTGCCTCGTACATCCCCCTGCTTTACACCCCCCCCCTGCTTGATATTCTGCCCTGCTTTGTACATCCCCCTGCATTGTACACTCCCCTGCATTGTACATCCCCTGCATTGTACATCCCCTGCATTGTACATCCCCTGCTTTGTACATCCCCTGCTTTGTACATCCCCTGCTTTTGTACACTCCCCTGTTTTATACACTCCCCTGCTTTATACACTCTCCTACTTTACACACTCCCCTACTTTACACACTCCCCTGCTTTGTACGCCCCCCTGCTTTATACGCTCCCCTGCTTTGTGCGCTCCCCTGCTTTGTACGCTCCCCTGCTTTGTACGCTCCCCTGCTTTGTACGCTCCCCTGCTTTGTACGCTCCCCTGCTTTGTACGCTCCCCTGCTTTGTACGCTCCCCTGCTTTGTACGCTCCCCTGCTTTGTACGCTCCCCTGCTTTGTACGCTCCCCTGCTTTGTACGCTCCCCTGCTTTGTACGCTCCCCTGCTTTGTACGCTCCCCTGCTTTGCACGCTCCCCTGCTTCGTACGCTCCCCTGCTTCGTACACCCCCTGCTTCGTACACCCCCTGCTTCGTACACCCCCTGCTTTATACACCCCCTGCTTTATACACCCCCTGCTTTATACACCCCCTGCTTTATACACCCCCCTGCTTTATACACCCCCCTGCTTTATACACCCCCCTGCTTTATACACCCCCCTGCTTTATACACCCTCCTGCTTTATACATCCACCTGCTTTATACACCCCCCTGCTTTATACACCCCCCTGCTTTGTACATCCCCCTGCTTTATGCACCCCCCTGCGTTATACACTCCACTGCTTTATACACCACCCTGCTTTCTACATCCCTCTGCTTTAGGCACTCCAGTGCTTTATGCACTCCCCTGCTTTATAAACCGCCCTGCTTTATACACTTCACTGCTTGATACATCCCCCTGCTTGATACATCCCCCTGCTTGATACACTCCCCTGCTTTATACATCCCCTGCTTTATACATCCCTCTGCTTTATACACTCCCCTGCTTTATACACGCCCCTGCTTGATACACCCCCCTGCTTGATACACACCCCTGCTTGATACACACCCCTGCTTGATACACCCCCCTGCTTGATACACCCCCCTGCTTGATACAACCCCTGCTTGATACACCCCCCTGCTTGATACACCCCCCTGCTTGATACACCCCCCTGCTTGATACACCCCCCTGCTTGATACAACCCACTGCTTGATACACCCCACTGCTTGATACACCCCACTGCTTGATACACTCCCCTGCTTGATACACTCCCCTGCTTGATACACTCCCCTGCTTGATACACTCCCCTGCTTGATACACCCCCCTGCTTGATGCACTCCCCTGCTTGATGCACTCCCCTGCTTGATGCACTCCCCTGCTTGATACACCCCCCTGCTTGATACACCCCCCTGCTTGATGCACTCCCCTGCTTGATACACCCCCATGTTTCATGCATCCCCCTGCTTCATGCATCCCCCTGTTTTATGCATCCCCCTGTTTTATTCACTTCCCTGCTTTATACGCCCCCCTGCTTTATGCGCCCCCCTGCTTTATACACTCCCCTGCTTTATACACCCCCCTGCTTTATACACTCCCCTGCTTTGTACATCCCCTGCTTTGTACACTCCCCTGCTTTATACACTCCCCTGCTTTGTACATCCCCTGCTTTGTACACTCCCCTGCTTTATACACTCTCCTGCTTTATACTCTCCCCTGCTTTATACACCCCCCCTGCTTAATCCACCCCCTGCTTTATACACCCCCCTGCTTTATACACCCCCCTGCTTTATACATCCCCCCTACTTTATACATCCCCTTACAATATGCTTTATATATCCCCCTGCTTTATACACCCCCCTGCTTTATACACCTCCCTGATTCATACACTCCCCTGCTTCGTACACCCCCCTGCTTCGTACACCCCCCTGCTTCGTACACCCCCCTGCTTCGTACACCCCCCCTGCTTCGTACACCCCCCTGCTTCGTACACCCCCCTGCTTCGTACACCCCCCTGCTTCGTACACCCCCCTGCTTCGTACACCCCCCTGCTTCGTACACCCCCCTGCTTCGTACACCCCCCTGCTTCGTACACCCCCCTGCTTCGTACACCCCCCTGCTTCGTACACCCACCTGCTTCGTGCACTCCTCTGCTTAATACACCCCCGTGCCTAATACACCCCCCTGCTTTAAACACCCCCCTGCTTTAAACACCCCCCTGCTTTATGCACTCCCCTGCTTTATGCACCCCCCCGGCTTTATGCACCCCCCTGCTTTGTACACTCCCCTGCTTACTACACCCCCCTGCTTTATACACTCCCCTGCTTTATACGCCCCCCTACTTTATGCACTCCCCTGCTTTATACACCCCCCTGCTTCATACATCCCCCTGCTTCATACATCCCCCTGCTTTGTGCACTCCCCTGCTTGAACCACTTCCAATCGTTTAGAAGCTCCACTGGTTTCCACACTTTCTTGTTGCGCACATCCCTCTGTTTTCACACTTTCAAAAAACAAAAAAAATTATCGTTCGATTTCATTTATTGTCCAGAAACAAAGGCTTCTTCTTCGCTTTCTCTAATAACAGTCTGTCGCCATCTGGCTCAGCAAACAATCCTCCCTATTCCCCCCCCCCACCCAGCTCGCCTCCGACTGACCCCCCCCCCCACCCAGCACCCCTCTCCCTGACCCCCCGCACAGCTCCCCTTTCCCTGACCCCCCCCCCGCCCAGCTCCCCTCTCCCTGACCCCCCCACCCAGCTCCCCTCTCCCTGACCCCCCCCGCCCAGCTCCCCTCTCCCTGACCCCCCCCACCCAGCTCCCCTCTCCCTGACCCCCCCACCCAGCTCCCCTCTCCCTGACCCCCCCCGCCCAGCTCCCCTCTCCCTGACCCCCCCCCACCCAGCTCCCCTCTCCCTGACCCCCCCCCCGCCCAGCTCCCCTCTCCCTGACCCCCCCTGCCCAGCTCCCCTCTCCATGACCCCCCCCCACCCAGCTCCCCTCTCCCTGACCCCCCCACCCTCCCGCTCAGCTTCCCTCTCCCTGACCCCCCCCACCGCCCAGCTCCCCTCTCCCTGACCCCCCCTGCACCCCCCCCCCTGCCCAGCTCCTCTCTCGCTGACCCCCCCCACCCAGCTCCCCTCTCCCTGACCCCCCCCACCCAGCTCCCCTCTCCCTGACCCCCCCCGCCCAGCTCCCCTCTCCCTGACCCCCCCCCCCCGCCCAGCTCCCCTCTCCCTGATCCCCCCCCCGCCCAGCTCCCCTCTCCCTGACCAACCACCCCCCGCCCACCAGCTCCCCTCTCCCTAACCCCCCCCGCCCAGCTCCCCTCCACCTGACCCCCCCCCCGCCCCGATTGTCTCCTTTTTTAAAATAATTGATTTAAAATACAGTTTTGTCCACGTTGTGGATACAGGTATATATATACCTGACAAAGCAAAACACAGGTTTTGGGAAATATACCCGGATGGGAGGGGTCTTTCCTCCCCTCTCTTCTTTCCTTTTCGCCGATTTATCTAACTGGGCTATTGCTCGTCTCCCCTTCCCGTTTTTCTTCGTGTTCCCTCACCGTGCTGTGGTTGCTCCTACTGTCGTCTTCCCCTGTGCCCTCCCCCTCCCCCCGTTATTGTTTCCTTATCCGTTTCCCCTTCTTGCTCCCCTTTTTTGTTCTCCCCCCTCACTCCTATCTCCCTTCTTCACTGCTGCCCCCATTCTTTCTTGCTGGCTGCCTTTTGTTACATCACCTTCCCCTCCACCCCGGTCCTCCCTCGGTTTCCTCTTTCTGTCTCGTCCTGGCTATTTCTCCCAGGCTACTCGCTATTTATTCATGTGTTGGCCACAAACCGGTCTCGGAGCAGTCGGGTGAATGGCTCCCATGTTTTGTGGAAGCGCTCTTCCGACCAAGGATGGTGAATTTGATATTCTCCATTTGGAGAAATTCCGATCGGCCGGGAAGCCAGTCTGCAGTTTTAGGTGGTGCTGCTGATCGCCAGCCGAGCAAAATTCTACGGCGGCCGATCAGGGAGGTAAAGGCATCCGCCCTCCTCCCCATGAAGAGATCTGGCTGGTCTGATACCCCAGAGACTGCCACTTTCGGGCATGTCTTCACTCTCATCCCTAACACTTTGGACATTGCCTCGAAGAAGGCTGTCCAGTACCCACCAAGTCTGGGGCAAGACCAGAACATGTGGGCGTGGTTGGCCAGGCCTCCTTGGCAGGGTTCACATCTATCCTCCACCTCTGGGAAGAACCTGATCATTCGGGTTCTGGTCAAGTGGGCTCTGTGTACCACTTTTAGCTGCGTTAGGTTGAGCCTCGGAGGGAGAGTTTACCCTGTGCAGTGTGTCGCTCCAGAATCCCCACCCTATTTCGAACCCCAAGTCGTCTTCCCATTTCCTCCTTGTCATGTCCAGTTCGGTGTCGGTCCTCTCTAGCAGTTGTTCGTACATGTCACTACAGTTCCCTCTGCCTAGGATGTCTGCGCCCAGTAGCTCTTCCAATAGTGTCTGTCATGGTGGTCGTGGTTAAGTCCTTGTCTCCTTCCTTTAGGAAGTTTTGTCACTGCAGGTATCTGAGTTTGTTGCCTTTAGCTGGTTGGAATCGCTGCGTCAGTTCTTCCAGTGTTGTGACCCTACCGTCAGTGTATAGGTCCCTGACTGTCAATGTCCCCCACATCCTGTCTCCACCTTTTGAAGGTGGCGTCGGTGAGTGCTGGTGTGAACCTGTGGTTATTGCAGATGGGGGCTTTGTCGGATATTTTGGTCAGTCCGAATTGCTGCCGTAGTTGGTTCCACGTCTGGAGGTGGCTATCACCACTGGGCTGCTGGAGTGTTTCTTGGGAGAGCTGCCTTGGCGAGGGCCCGGGGGGAGGTCCCCTTGAGGGGGTCTCCTCTGCGTGCATCCACTCGGCTTCTGCCTCCTTTGTCCATCCCATCTCTCTTGGATTGGATTGGATTTGTTTATCGTCACGTGTACCGAGGTACAGTGCAAAGTATATGAGAAGAAAAGGGAATAAAAGAAAATACATAATAGGGCAACACACAATGTAACTACATAAGCACTGGCATCTTATGAAGCATACAGGGTGTAGTGTTAATGAGGTCAGTCCATAAGAGGGTCATTTAGGAGTCTGGTGACAGTGGGGAAGAAGCTGTTTTTGAGTCTGTTTGTGCGTGTTCTCAGACTTCTGTATCTCCTGCCCGATGGAAGAAGTTGGAAGAGTGAGTAAGCCGGGTGGGAGGGATCTTTGATTATACTGCCCGCTTTCCCCAGGCAGCGGGAGGTGTAGATGGAGTCAATGGATGGGAGGCAGGTTTGTGTGATGGACTGGGCGGTGTTCACGACTCTCTGAAGTTTCTTGCGGTCCTGGGCCGAGCAATTGCCATACCAGGCTGTGATGCAGCCTGATAGGATGCTTTCTATGGTGCATCTGTAAAAGTTGGTAATGGCTAATGTGGACATGCCGAATTTCCTTAGTTTCCTGAGGAAGTATAGGCGCTGTTGTGCTTTCTTGGTGGTGGTGTCGACGTGGGTGGACCACGACAGATTTTTGGAGATGTGCACCCCTAGGAATTCCAAACTGCTAACCATCTCCACCTCGGCCCCGTTGATGCTGACAGGGGTGTGTACAGTACTTGGCTTCCTGAAGTCAATTACCAGCTCTTTAGTTTTGCTGGCATTGAGGGAGAGATTGTTGTCGCGACACCACTCCACTAGGTTGTCTATCTCCCTCCTGTATTCGGACTTGTTGTTATTCGAGATCCGGCCCACTATGGTCGTATCGTCAGCAAACTTGTAGATGGAGCTGGAACCAAGTTTTGCCATGCAGTCGTGTGTGTACAGGGAGTAGAGTAGGGTGCTAAGTACGCAGCCTTGTGGGGCGCCGTTGTTGAGGACTATTGTGGAGGAGGTGTTGTTGTTCATTCTTACTGATTGTGGTCTGTTGGTAAGAAAATCGAGGATCCAGTTGCAGAGTGGGGAGCCAAGTCCTAGGTTTTGGAGCTTTGATATGAGCTTGGCTGGGATTATGGTGTTGAAGGCGGAGCTGTAGTCAATAAATAGGAGTCTAATGTCGGAGTCCTTGTTTTCGAGATGCTCTAGGGATGAGTGTATGGCCAGGGAAATGGTGTCTGATGTGGACCGGTTGCAGCGGTAAGCGAATTGCAGTGGATCAAGGCGTTCTGGGAGTATGGAGGTGATGCGCTTCATGATCAACCTCTCGAAGCACTTCATTATGACTGAAGTCAGGGCCACTGGTCGGTAGTCATTGAGGCACGTTGCCTGGTTCTTCTTTGGTACCGGTGTGATAGTGGTCTTCTTGAAGCAGGTGGGGACCTCGGAGTGGAGTAGGGACAGGTTAAAGATGTCCGTGAATACCTCTGCCAGCTGCTCCGCGCAGGCTCTGAGTGCACGACCAGGGTTCCCGTCTGGGCCCGTCGCCTTCCGAGGGTTCCCTTTCAGGAAGGCAAAGCTGACTTCGGAAGCTGTGATGGTGGGTATGGGTGAATTATGGGCTGCTGGGGCACTCGCCAGCAGATTGTTGGTTACCTGCTCGAACCGAGCATAGAATGCATTGAGTTCATCGGGGAGGGGTGCGCTGCTGCCAGAGATACTGTTCGGCTTCGCTTTGTAGCCCATTATGTTGTTTAGTCCTTGCCACAGCCGCCGAGAGTCTGTCTGACTCTATCTTGGTTTGATCTTCTCTCTTGGCATTCCGGATGGCTTTGCGGAGGTCGTACCTGGATTTTTTGTATAGGTCAGGGTTGTCTGCCTTGAACGCCTCAGATCTGTCCTTCAGTAGGGAGTCAATCTCGCGATTGAGCCATGGTTTCCGGCTGGGGAACGCACGTACTGCTTTCTTTGGCATGCAGTCGTCCACACATTTGCTGATGAAGTCTGTGACGGTGGTGGCATACTCATTTAAGTTGGGCGCTGAGTTCTTAAATATGGACCAGTCCACTGTCTCTAAGCCGTCACGTAAGAGCTCTTCTGTCTCCTCGGACCAGCACTGCACAACCTTCTTAGCTGGATTCTCCCGCTTGAGTTTCTGCTTGTATGCCGGGAGAAGGAACACCGTCTTATGGTCTGATTTCCCAAAGTGCGGTCGGGGGATGGAACCGTAGGCACCCTTGATTTTTCAGTAGCAGTGGTCAAGAGTGTTGTTACCTCTGGTGGGACAGGAGATGTGCTGGTGAAATTTTGGCAGTACACTCTTGAGGTTGGCATTGTTGAAGTCTCCGGCCACGATGAACAAGGCCTCCGGGTGTTCTGTTTCGTAGTTGTTTATTACTGTGTATAGTTCGTCCAGCGCCTTCCTCACTACTGCCTGGGGTGGGATGCAGACCGCTGTGATAATGGCTGAAGTGAACTCACGTGGAAGATAATATGGGCGGCACTTCGCGGTCAGGTATTCCAGGTCTGGGAGCAGTAGGTCGCCAGAGTCGTCACATCCAAGCACCAGGAGGAATTGATGAGGAGGCAAACCCCTCCAACCTTTGCTTTGCCTGATGATGCCGTGCGGTCCACCCGGTGAATTGAGAAGGTGAATTGAGAAGCCTTCAGGTTGTATGGCACAGTCCGGTGAGGCAGGGGTGAGCCATGTCTCTGTGAAACAGAGCACACAGCAGTCTCTTACTTCCCTCTGAGAGGTAAGTCTGGTGTTAAGTTCATCCAGCTTGTTTTCGATCGCTTGGACGTTTGCCAGGAGTATGCTGGGGAGAGGGGTCTTGAAACCGCGTTGCTTCAGTCTAACCTGCAGACCGCCGCGTTTCCCTCGCTTCCTCGGTCGGCGGCTGCTGCTGGATGATCCTGGGATCCGATGGCAGATGTCAGTTCTTGTGGAAAGTAGGTGGTCGTGTCTGGCGGGGTCCAGGGCGCTGGTTGAGGTAGAGGGGTTGCAAGGGGGGGGCATGTTTGCGATCCGGATGGGTCCCGGCCTTCTGCGGGCACGGGAATACCTTGCAGCGCTTTTGGATCCTCGCACGGGGTCTCCGCCGTTTCGGGAGTCCTGGGTCGTGGGCAGGGGTTTCCTGAGGCAGGTTCGGCTGGGTCCCATGGTCTGTTCCCTCCCTGGGCGCTCCTGCGGTCGGATCTTGAAGTGACCCCGGTCGGGACTCCACGTGGATTTTTCTTTCTTCCATCACCAGGTAGGTCGGGTTGTTGGGCGGGCCTCTCCGGGTCGGGTCGCTGGGCGGGTCTCTGGGGGTCACGTTGGGCCGGGTCTTGCCGTCGGGGGTCGGGTCGGGAGCTCCGGGGACTGGGCAAGGCGATCCGGGGGCTGGCGTCGGTAGTTAGGCCGTGTTTGGAGCTCCGAGGTCCGGGTCGGCTCCAAATCGAGGTCGGGGCTTCACTTCCGGTTTGGGCCCGATCTTCTTCCAGGTCGCGGAGGTCAGGTCGGGTCGGGTCAAAAGGTCTCCAAGGGCTTCGGAGGATGTTCAAGCCTGCAAGAGAAGATAAAAGAGAGAGGATAGTAATAATGTTAGTTTTAGAATTAATTTTTAAAAGATTAGAACGAGTATAAGTTAAGTAAAAAGTGGATCTGTTTGGGAGAGCTCGCAGAGAGTTGCCTCGCTGCGGCGCCATCTTGGTAAAAGATGCCGCTGTCGCTGCCCAGTGTTAGAATTGAAGGTTTGGGAGGGCAAGCACTCCCCTGGATTTTGGTTTCTGTAGGACCTTCTTTGTGATCCTAGCATTCTTTTCCCCCTATACAAACGCCATGATTAACTTGTCCAGTGAGTTAAAATGGCCTTGGGGATATAGATTGGGATCAATCTGAATAGGAAGAGGTTTCTGGGCAGTACGTTCATTTTGATTGTCTGTACTCTCCCCAACAGGGAGAGTGGGAGTGTGTTCCATCTCTGCAGGTCCTTTTTGACTTCCTCTGCCAGACTGGTCAGGTTCTATTTGTTGATCCCCATCCAGCGATGAGTGATTAGGATCCCCAGGTAGTGGAATTTGTGTTGGGATTGTTTAAACAGCATTTCCAGCAGTGCTGCCCCTCCCCCTTGCGGGTTCACCAGGAAAATCTCACTTTTGCTCATATTGTGTTTAATCGGCCGAGACGGCACCAATCTCTTTCAGGAGCGCAATGATTCCTTTCATGCTGCTTTGTGGGACCAAGATGTAGAGGAGCAGGCCATCTGCAAAGAGTGAGACTATGCTCTCTGCCTCCTCTTCGGATCCCTCTCCAGTTCTTTGCTGTTCTGTGAGCGATCGCTAATTATTCGATCGCTGGAACGAACAGCAGCTGTAACAGCGGGCATCCCTGCCTGGTGCCCTTGTGGAGCTGGAAGTACTGGGAGCTGGTGTTGCTTCGCCATACGCTCGCCATTGGAGCGTTGTACAGGAGCTCCACCCAGGAGGTGAACCCTGATCCAAGCCCGAACTGCTCCAGCACCCCTATAAGGTACTTCCACTCGACTCTGTCGAAGGCCTTTTCTGCATCCAGGGAAACGATCACCTCAGGTGCTCTGACCCCAGATGGGATCATGATCACGTTCAGCAGGTGCCTGATGTTCGATGTTAGCTGTCTACCTCTGACAAAGCCCGTTTGATCCTCTGCGACCACCTCTGGTACGCAGTCTTCCACTCTTTTGGCTAGGATCTTGGCCAATATTTTGGTGTCTACTTTTCGTAGCAAAATGGGTCTGTATGAAACGTATTCAGTCGGGTCTTTCTTAGGTATTAGCGAGATTGAGGCTTGTGCTAGTATAGGTGGCAGTGTGCCCTTTGCCAGCGAGTCTGTGAACATCTTCCTCAGGTGTGGGGCCAGTGCTGTCACAAATGTTTCGTAGAAGTCCGCCCGGAACCTGCCTGCATGGAGCTTATACTCTCCATGATCTCTCCCAGTTCTAGCGGTGCTCCCAGGCCCCATTTTCTGTCCTCCCCCACGACTGGCATGACTAGTCTATCAAGGAACTGTTTCATCCCTGAGCCCCCTGTTGGGGGCTCTGAGGTGTACAGTCGCCAGTCAAAGTCCTCAAAGGTCTTGTTAACCTTGTTTGGGTCTGTTTCTAGTGTGCCTCTGTTGTCCCTAATTTGCGCGATCACTCTGGTGGCTGCCTGCTTTCTCAGCTGGTGTGCCAACAGGCGGCTGGCTTTGTCCCTGTTTTTTTATAGCGGTCCCCGTGCCTGGCGGAGTTGGTGCACTGCTTTCCTCGTGGAGAGCAGGTCAAAGTCCATTTGTAGCTTTTTCCTTTCCGCCAAGAGCTCTGCTGTTGAGGCCTTGCCGCTCTCTCCTCTCTCTCCCTTTGCGCTTTAAAGGCAATAATTTCCCCAATTAAAAAAAAATAAAAAAATTTAGAGTACCCAATTCATTTTTTTTTTCCCAATTAAGGGGCAATTTAGCGTGGCCAATCCACCTAACTTGCACATCTTTGAGTTGTGGGGGCGAAGCCCACACAAACACGGGTAGAATGTGCAAACTCCACACATAGTGACCGAGAGCCGAGATCAAACCTGGGACCTCGGCGCAGTGAGGCCGCAGTGCTAACCCACTGCGCCACCGTTCTGCCCAATTTCCCCTCTAATCACGGCCTTCAGCGTCTCCCAGAACATGGAGGATGAGACCTCTCCCAATCTTGTTTGTCGTATACTCCGCTATGGCCTGTGATAACCTCTCACTCAAGTCCTTGTCGGCCAATCGGGCAGTGTCCAACCTCCTTGTGGGGCATTGGGTAGTGCCCGTCCCCAACCTCACTTCCATGTACTGTGGAGCGTGATCGGAGATTACGATTGCGGAGTACTCTGCCTTGACCAGCCCTGGGAGCACCGATTTTCCAACCACAAACAAGTCAATCCTCGAGTATACGTTGTGGACTGAGGAGAAGAAGGAGAACTCCTTCTCCCTTGGGTGGGTGATCCTCCATGTGTCCACCACCCTCTTCTGCCCCATGAAGCGACTGGGTTCCTTCTCCATGTTCAAGGTCTTCCCTGCTCTGGGGTTTGACCTGTCTGTCCTTGGGTCCTGGACACAGTTAAAGTCCCCCCACCCCCCACCATGATCAGTCGGTGCGTCGCTATGTAGGATATTTCTGCCATGGTCTTTTTCATGAATTTTACGTTGTCCCAGTTGGGAGCAGACCGTACAGGAAACCCATCTGCGCGGTATGAAAAGTCACGGGGGGTGTTTCCGTGTGGCGGCTGGGTTTGTGGGGTACCGGCGGCCAGAGGGGGTTCCGGGGCCTGAGACCAACATGGAATTCCGTCTCAGCAGGGGTCCGCTCAGACGGGATGCCAGCGCACAACTGCGCCGTCTCGAGTCCAAGGGGCCGAGCACGACCGTTTTGAGGCCTCGGATGGGCTTGGCCGCGTGCTGGATGGACACAGCACCGTGCTCGGAGAGCTCGTAGGGCGTCATCCAGTCCACTCCTCTGCCACCCTGCATGTCCCCGATCCTGGTCACCCCGGCATCCACAGCCCTCCGCTCCACCAGCCACCGGAATGGATATTGACGGAGGTGCGGATTCCTGAGCAGCGGCTCCCTTACGAGAGCCACTACTCCTGACAGCGAAGAGCTGTGGCACGTGGGGACCCTGTTCCTGACTTTGAGACGGTCCTGGTACAAGACTGGCAGCGTCAACAAAGAATTCTGAAGACCTTGCTGGTCAACGAACAGGAGCTGCACATCGTAGTTCAGGCCGTGCACCTGGGGGAAGAAATACTTCGCCCGGGCACACCATCGTGGAGGAGGCTCAACGTCCAGGTATCGCTGCAGAGTCTGAAGGTGTAAAGTCGTGATCTGGATGCAAAGGCACACCAGCGTCTGACCGCCCTCCGCAAGCGGGAGACTCAAGACCTCCTCAGCGACCCAGTGCAATCCATTGTCCCAGAAGAACTGAATCAGAGTTCTCTGGATGCCTGTGACAAAGACAGGGGGAGGGGTCAAAGTGACCAGCCGGTACTACAACATGGAGGCTATCAGCTGGTTTATGATGAGAACTCGACCCCTGTAGGACATCACTCGGAGCAGTCCTGTCCAGCGTCCCAGGCGAGCGGTGACCTTGGTTGCCAACTCCTGCCAGTTCGCCGGCCCGGCTTCCTCTGCCGGGCAAAGATAGACTCCCAAGTCGAGGATGTTGGTCCAAGTAGAGGATCTTGGTCCGGCTTCAGCTGAAGGGCCTGAGCTCCTCTGGGAGGGGGTCCATCTGCCACGGACCGACCAGGAGTCCGGAACAATTAGCCCGGTTGATCCCAGCAGAAGATGCGGCGGAGTACACAGCCTGGCACTCTCGCATCCTCCGCAGGTCACCGGGGTCAATGAACATGAGCAGCACATCATCAGCGTAAGCCGAAAGGACCACCGTGTTGCTCTGTTTATCTGGTTATAAATATGGCGGTCAATATGGTCGCCTTCCTTAATCCTATTTATGTTTACTTTAGAGTCGCCAGGTATCTCTCGATACCACCACAAGGTTCAATCCCGAATACTGATCAAAGAGCCAATACACCAGTTAGTTAGTTCAAAGTCAATACTATATATTTACACACACGGTAAGATCTACTCATGCACAACAGTACTACAAACTAAACTATCTCTAACGCTAACGCCTGTACTTAACTTCGGGTGCCCACTTTGTCAGAGGAACAATGGCCGTTGTTTGGATCTGAGGCTGTTGGGTTTGAAGATACACAGGAGAACAGCGAAGGTCGTCCGTCTGGTCGCGAGCGTTGACCTTGAACTTACTTGCTTCTGGTGATGCTGGTGGATGGGTCTCTGTGCTTTGAGAGCCAAGTCCAAGAGAGTGAATCTCTCCTGGGGGTTCCTTCTTATCCTTGGAGGGGCTCCGCGCGCTTTTAGGTGGGCCTTAAACTTGGTCCCAATTAATTGGGCCGCTTCTCGATCACTGTTATCGATCTTGACCAATAAAGGGGTGGGTGCCCTGATGGCTGGGCGTGTCTCAGGTGGCCGTTGGCCTTGCTTTGTTTGTGCTTTTCGGTTGGGGAACTGGCGCCGGGATGTCTGCAATAGTATCGGTGACCTGAGTGTCATTCCTTTGTTTCCCAGAGATGGGCCATCAATATGCTAATCGACCCATAGTTTCAATTCCGTCTGGGAGCTGTTTCCCAAATATCCATTCAGGCTCTGTGCCTGCTTGTTTTCTAGCATTGTCCACACTTCCCTATATTCTTTGCGAGAGTCCATTTTGTATTCTGGAAGTGGCCATCCCAGATGGCTACAACCGCCATGCCCGGCTCGCACAGAACCAGCCCCGACAACCTCCTCCGCAGGAGGCGCAGGAAAGGCTCCACGCAGAGAGAATAAAGTTGGGCAGCCCTGACGCACTCCTCTCCCAAAGCGAAGGGGCGCCGTCAGGGACAGGTTAACCTTAATCAGACACTCCGAGGTAGCGTACAGTAATCGGATCCGGGCGACAAAGTGCGTCCTGAACCAGAAGGCTCGCAGAGGCCCGAGCAAATACTCGTGCCCCACCTTGTCGAACGCCCTCTCCTGGTCAAGAGACCGGAAGGCGCTCAACATCCCTGTCGTCTGAGAATGATGGATGTCCCGGACCAGATGGATATTATGGTAAATGCTGCGGTGCGGGATGATGTGGGACTGTCAGGGTGGATCATGGTCAATGGTGCGGTTTGGGACGGTGTGGGACTGTCAGGGTGGATCATGGTAAATGGTGCGGTGTGGGACTGTCAGGGTGGATCATGGTAAATGGTGCGGTCCGGGATGATGTGGGACTGTCAGGGTGGATCATGGTAAATGCTGCGGTCCGGGATGATGTGGGACTGTCAGGGTGGATCATGGTAAATGGTGCGGTCCGGGACGGTGTGGGACTGTCGGGGTGGATCATGGTAAATGGTGCGGTCCAGGACGGTGTGGGACTGTCAGGGTGGATCATGGTAAATGGTGCGGTCCGGGACGGTGTGGGACTGTCAGGGTGGATCATGTGGTCCAGCACAGGGCCACGGCGCAAAGACATGACCTTGGCAAATATTTTGTAGTCCGTGCTGAGGAGGGAGACCGCTCGCCTGTTTTTGAGTCGGCGGAGATCCCCCTTCTTGGGCAGCAGGGCAATAACGGCCCTGCGCCACGAAAGGGGCATCTCACCGGTCACGATACATTCCCCAGGACCCCCGCGTAGTCGCTCCCCAGGACGTCCCAGCACGCACTGAAGATCTCCATGGTCAGCCCGTCCAGCCCTGTGGTCTTGCCCCTTGACAAGCTGTCGAGGGCGTCGGTCTTGATGATTGACGGTTTGATCGAGCCTCCCGACTCCCTCCGGGCCGACCTGCGGCAGGTCCTCCCACAGAACTCTGCAAGCGTCCTCGCTGCATGGATCCGGAGTATAGAGGTCAGAATAAAAGTCCCTGATTAGGGTCCTGACCCCCTCCGGATCCGAGACGAGGGACCGTCATCGGCTGACGGGCCCTGCATCCTCTTTCCAGCGAGTAGAAGGGGGAGACACGGTCCATGTCTGTCACAAACTGATCCGCGACCTCACATACGCGTCGTGGGACCCGACAAGTTGCAGGTCCCGCAGCACGCCCGTCTTCTCCCTGTACAGCAGCCCCAGGGCCGGGTCCTCATCGGGGTGAGCAAGACGTGACTCCAGATGGAAGACTTCTTCAGCCCTGGCATCGACCACTTTGTGTACCTCTGACAGAAGGCGCGGGCATGGGTCTTGCCCACGTCCCACCATAGCCTCAAGGAGGGGAAGCCACCCTGCTTCTTTCTCCAGCCGGCCCAGAAATGGCGAAGCGATTCCAGGAACCTCTTGTCCTCCAGCAGCAGGTTGTTAAAGTGCCAGTACGCGGACCGTGCCTGAGCGCGGAGCTGGCCGAGCCCCGCCCACACCAGGTGGTCATTTGAGTACGGCACCTGCTCCACAGAGGCCGTCGGAACGCTGGGCAAGTACGTCCAGGAAATGTAAAGACGGTCGATTCTGGACGCTCCCAATTGAGGGCCCACAAATGTGTCCACCTGCGATTCAGGATGGAGAGTTCTCCAGGCACCCACCAAGTCGAAGGACCTGACCAGGTCCCTTAACTTCATCACCGCCTGCGTGCTGCACTGGACTCTACCACGGTCCTTGTCCTGGAGGGTGCAATTGAAATCTCCTCCAAGGATGATGCACTCGCCCACAGGAATGGTGCCAAGAAGAGTGGACACTTTGTCAAAGAAAGTTGTTTGCTGCGGCCCGGCCAGGGAGCGTATACATTCACAAAGTGACGCACCACGTCCCCGTCGAGGACCGTTAAATGCAACAGACGGCCTGGCACTGGCTCCTTGACCCTCCAGCTCTCTGGCTGAAAATGTGGAGCCAGCAAGATAGCCACCCCGCCCGAACGTGGGGCAAAGTGACTCATGAAGACTCCCCCTTGCCACTCCAGGGTCCACTTAGCTTTGTCCCCCGGAATGGCGTGGGTTTCTTGCAGGAAGCACACCCCGTACTTTGCGTCCCGGAGGACAGAGAAGCACTGGAAACGGTGATGCTGCCGTGGATGTTGAGTCTGGCTATGGTTACCTCCAAGTCAGTTGTAGCGTGTGTCCTTCACCAATCACCCATAACTCTGCTCAGAGGGAGAAGAGGGTTGTTGCCCCCTCCACTCCCTCAGGAGCCCCCCGAGGAACAGAACAGCCTGTCGCTGCTCCCCCTGGTCCGAGTCGATCCCACCCCCAGGATCACCCTCAGGCGGGTTCCTCGCAGGCTCCCCCCCTCGATTCAGAGTCCGTGGCAACACTGACCCCGCCGCCGAT
Organism: Scyliorhinus torazame; assembly: GCF_047496885.1. Lineage (NCBI taxonomy): Eukaryota > Metazoa > Chordata > Chondrichthyes > Carcharhiniformes > Scyliorhinidae > Scyliorhinus > Scyliorhinus torazame. The sequence goes on from NC_092730.1 coordinate 40,760,841, forward strand.
GCCGGGCCCTCGGAGAGACCCGGAAAGACCCCCGGGAACAGCTCCGGGATGGATCCTGGGCTCCGGGCATCGTCTGCTTGGGCCTTGTGAGCGGGGAGCCTTCCTCGCCGTCGCCCGCCCACGACCCGAAAATATAGGGACTCTGGTGGCTGCCGCAGGCCCCTGGACGGGCACGGGGTCAGTACTAGTGATGGGGCCAAGGTGTGGATGGATTCGGTCTGACCGTCACGCCGTCTTCCGTTTGGCCTTTTTAGGCTGCCTCTGGTCTATCGGAGTCTCCCTCTCCCCCGCCAGCAGCCGCGGTGTTGTCAGGGGCCGGCTGCTGGGCAGACGAAGAGGTGGTAGAGGAGAGGGGGGCAGTGCCAGCCACGGCCGACCTGGAGATGGTGTTGGCAGCGGCCGTTAGGGTGGGGCAGTTCCGGCGAATATGCCCCAGCCCTCTTCAGGCATGGCACCGCAGACCAGATCACTTTATGATCCTTCCCTTGGTGGGGAACCACAAAACCTCCCAGCGTGACCTCCTCCCGGGTCAGGCGGGCAAAAGCCTGACGCTCCGAGTATACATGATGGAGGGAAGGGTCCCGAGGCCGAGTGTCAGCGGCGCCACCCCGGACCTGACCTCCCCCAGGAGGTTGAGATGGGGAGGAGGAGACACGTTCGGCGATGGCCTCCAGCGGGTCCACGGCCATGTGTGTCCCACCCACTGTGAGCCCCCTTTCCAGGACACGGTAGACCGCCTGCTCGGCCCGCAGGAAAAACACGGCTTTGCCGTACATCCTAGAGGCGGCTACGATGGCCAAGAGGCCGATGACCTCGGCCATCGCACGAGTGCACGCCTCGATGGCCATGGTGGGGTGGGCATAACATTTGACCCCAAGTTGCCGCGTTAGTAGGCGGAAGGGCGAGGGGGCCGCCGAGGGTCGAGAGGCTGTTGCCCCCGCATAGATTCTTGGCCGCCCTGCCCCCGGCAGAGTGGAGGATGCCCCTGGGGTACTGACCATGCCCACACTTGGTACAGCACAGCCATGTAACTGAAATCCGAGTACTGGGGGAAGGACGTGGCACAACAGCAGGTGCCACAGGGGAAGGTGCTGCAGGGCAACAGCAGATAGTCACTGTAAACGGGCAGCGCTCTTCAGACCCGGAGGGGCCTGAAGCAGAGTGGCAACTGCCACACCCGCCACAGGGGGTGAAAGAAGTGGGCGGACGGCGCTCTTCAGCCCTGTGGGGGCCCAAGACAAAGTCCTTTGTCTTCACAGCAGCCTCAAGCGGTCCCACTCCCACCTCAGGCAGAGGGGCGGGAGGACAAAAGGCAGGGTCTTCACCCCGGGAGGGGGAACAGCACCAGGCCCCAGGTGGTCCTACCTCAGGCAGAGGGGTGGGAGGACAGAGGTCAGGGCCTTCACCCAGGGAGGGGGCACAGCAACAGTCCCCAGGTGGACCCACTCCCACCTCAGGCACGGCGGTGGAAAGACAAAAGGCTGGAGGCAGGGTCTTCACCCCGGGAGGGGGCAGCTACCGGCCCCAGGTGGTCCCACTCTCTCCTCCAGCAGCAAAACATTTCATTGATTGACTTCATTTTCACCCCTTTCCAATTTGAAATTGAATTTAGTTTATACACTATCCTGGCTCTCACAGTGCGCTGGCTGATACATTTCAGTGGCTTTGGACAATTGGCTGGTCTTGGACAGTCCCCTGGTTTTAAACACTCCCCTGATTTCCACACTCCCTGGTTTACCCACACCACTGATGTAGTCACTCCCCTGGTTTCCAATTTGTAATTGAATATGATTTGAACACTCCCCTGGTTTACACAGTCAACTGAGTCACACGTTCTCCCCATGTTTCCTTTGGGTGCTCCGGTTTCCTCCCAGTCCAAAGATGCGCAGGTTATGTGGATTGGCTATGCTAAATTGTCCTTTGTGTCCAAAAAAGGTTAGGGAAGGTTTCCGGGGAGAGGGTTGAGGTGTGGGCTTAGGTAGTTGTGGGGCTGGTTTAGCACAGTGAGCTAAACAGCTGGCTTGTAATGCAGAACAAGGCCAGCAGCGTGGGTTCAATTCCCGTACCGGCCTCCCCGAACAGGCGCTGAAATGTGGCAACGAGGGGTTTTTCAGTAACTTAATTGAAGCCGACTTGTGACAATAAGCGATTATTATTATTATTAGTTTGCTCTTTCCAAGGGCCATTCCAGACTTGATGGGCCGAATGGCCACATTCTGCACTGTAAATGCTATGAAATCTATGAACTCTGCTCCAGTTGAAAGCTTCTCCAGTCCCCACTTGAATAGTTGACATCCAGTTCTGAGCAGCTTGCAGCACTTTCTCTGTCAGGTGCACCATGACATACTGCCAAACCTGGATTTTAAAATTCTTCTTCAGTTTCTTCTTCCGTGACTGCATGTTTACCAGTAATAATATGTCATTGCTCAGGGCTCTTGTAGCATGAGACCTGGTCTCGTCCTGGTGTCTGAAACTGCCTTTTCCATTCTGCTTAAGGTATGAATGTTCTTATCTGTAACGTATGTACTACATCAATGACATTAGTATGTACTACATCAATGACCGATACTGTCTATGGCACAGTGATGGAGCTGGATTTTGCTGACATTTTTTGTATAATTGAAAAATACATTCCAGCCGTAATACATTGAGAATATCTTTAATATCTGCGACTCCAGTTCATGTATTCCAAGAAGTTTTCATAGTAAACTTACACACATCGATTAGGAGCTGCCAGATTTGTGCAACTATCATATTCATTTTAAAGCCACGCAGAATACACGGGCAAAATGCTGGAGTTAAAATAAATCATTCTCTGCCAGAATCTGAGCATTATGGAATAGTGTAATAAACAAAAAAATGTGTATTACAGATGAATCCATACATCTGGATTGTAAACAGACAGGTGGCTCATAAACCCACAGCAGGGTTTTATTTCAGTCAGGTTTTTCACAATGTTGTTGTCACTGCTCTTCTCACATTTTATCCAAAAACATTCACAGCAATGTTCACATGAGCCCCAGTTTGAAATCAAACATTCTGGATTCTACTTCCGGATGAAGGGCGGGATTAATAAACATCAGTTAGTCCTGGTAAATGAAGGGAAAATGGATGAACTGAATCAGCAGTATTTTACAGAGCAGTACTTTTAAACTGTATTTTACCTGCGACCCATTTTAACCAACCGGCCATCCTTTGGGACCCATGCTGGCCAGCCTTTTGGTCCCACACCAGCTGACCTCCGTGACCCACTATGTTCTCTTACCTTTAATCCAGTAGGTGAACTTGCTTGGTCCTTATGATCTCTTTCCAATCAGGTTCAGAGGAGAGGGTAGTGCGTGTATCAGGTGCAGAGTTCAGTTGGTTCCTTTGTGCTGTCTTCATCCTTTTGAGGATGAAAAATCCAACCTTGAACATGTGGATCCTTGTGATGTGTAATAGCAAAAGAATGCTTGTTTTACTCCATACTGGGCACTCCTCGGACACGCTACGCTGGAACTCTGAAAACCTCATGGAGTTGTGCCGTATTTTTAATGTGCTGTCACAGGTAAGAGAAGCTCAGTTTGTACATTTGGAGTCAGTTTTAAGTTAGTATTTGAGTCTGGGGTCTCGAAGCAGTTTTCACCAATCAATTCTCCCTCAAAATCTGAAACTTCTCCTCTGGAAAATAGCGATAAAACTGTTGTTCAGCGCAGCCAGTGTATTGGCAGTTCCCTTACTAACCATTTTCTTGAATATGTCATTGCAGTGTGGGGAACATGTAGTAGGTTTGGCTTTCTACGCGCAGTTTCCTAACGTTCAATTACTTTTGGAAAGCATCAAATTCTTCACCGCCATAAGCAATCATCCACGTCAGGAGGAGGTGGTCCGGCCCGCTGTGTACCTCGCCTGCGCACTGCCTGATCGGGCTGAGTGGGCACGCATGCGCGGTATAGCCGGCACCCAGGACAGACCCTGGAGAGTGACGTGTTATTACCAGCAGAGAGAATGTGCTGCTGCAGAGGGAGGCCCAGAGTCAAAGCAATGTGTCAATTAGGGGGAATCTGACTGGCCAGCTTCCACCCTACTTCCACCACCTCCTCTGGCAGCGCGTTCCAGGCACCCACTACCCTCTGTGTAAAAAAGCTTGCCTCGTACATCTCCTCTAACCCTTGCCCATCACACCTTAAACCTATGCCCCCTCGTAATTGACCCCTCTACCCTGGGGAATAGCCTCTGAGTATCCACTCTGTCTATGCCCCTCATAATTTTGTAGACTTCTATCAGGTCGCCCCCAACCTGTCGTTCCAGTGAGAACAAACCGAGTTTCCTCAACCGCTCCTCATAGCTAATGCGGATTATTCTGGAAAAGGGCAGGTGTGGCAGTTCTCAGTTATTGTGTGTCTGCAGTTTGCTCCGACCATGGCTGAGGACAAGAAAGCTCCAGCTCCCAAGAAGGGCGCTAAGAAAACCCAGAAGAAGGTACCAGTAAAAGGCAACAAGAAGAGGAGACGAGCCAGGAAGGAGAGTTACTCCATCTACATCTACAAAGTGATGAAGCAGGTTCACCCCGACACCGGCATCTCCTCCAAGGCCATGAGCATCATGAACTCGTTCGTCAACGATATTTTCGAGCGCATTGCGGGTGAGGCTTCCCGCCTGGCCCATTACAACAAGCGCAGCACCATCAGCTCCCGGGAGATCCAGACCGCCGTGCGCCTGGATGAACTGGCCAAGCATGCCGTGTCTGAAGCGACAAAGGTGGTGACCAAGTACACCAGCTCCAAGTGAAACTGTTCTCAAACTCATCAAAACCCAACGGCTCTTTTAAGAACCACTCACAACTTCTGGAAAGCAGCCAAACCATCGTTTTTAAATCATTATTGGATTATGAATAGCCAAATCGGTTCAAATAGGGTTTCACTGGAACATAACATCCTGGGTGATGTCGTTATCGCCCGGTCGATCTTCGTGCCTTGAAAATAAGTCTCATCATTTAGTGACTGCTCGGTGTCCCTGTGTGTCTTTGGTTTCTGACTTGGTCATATTCGGTCCCTGTCGCTAGATTTGGAGAGACAATAGAACTCCAAAACCTCCCTTTCAATTTGTGTTCAGGTTTCCAAAAACCTCCCTTTCTCTTTCAGGCTTCCTCAATAATCGATCAGTTTATTGAGAGCACACCAGTGTTGTGGGAAAACTCCATTTCAATACTGACACGAGCTCCAAATTGCTCACTCCACTTTTAACACTGAAGTAGTCTACAATATGGAATTTTTAAAATAAGTTTTGTAGTTGGCTGTAAATTAGACATTCTGTCTGCGGCTGAGAGCGTTTTAAACAGCAGCCAGATTAAACTCGATTGGACTCCAGGTTGTAAAAATCTGTGGAGACAGTTTCGGATCTAAATGCCCCTTTTATAAATCCGAAACATTTCCACAGATTCTCCCAGACATGCTGAGTTTATCCAGCATTTCTCTTCAATTCGTATTTGCAGCATCCACATTATTTTGCTTTAATTCATTTTGGGTTTGTTCTGTTAGAGAGAAAACCCGAAATGAGAAACTGACAGATAAAGGGAAACTGTAGATTACGGACAGAGAATCCAACAATCTTATACTCAGTGATTTAGTCTCGTTTTTACGGTCCCGATTCAATTTTCTGTTTTATCTTTTCGCGCTCTTTTAAGCTTTGAAATAAATATTCGGTTGGAATCTGAACATTTGGCGCCCAAACCTTCCGCCCTCAGCACCGTGGAGTCTCCTGATTGGTGCTTCAAACAGACATCTGATTGGTCAGTTTGTGCCAGGCTCCACAATGTTGTTCAGATAACCAATCAGCAATGTGTGCACCGCCATTCCTCCTGAAGCGAAGTGAATGTGGGGGTGCTGCCTAATATCCAGGCCGTGCTGCTGCCCAAGAAAAGCAGCGCTGGCGCCGGCGAGAAGTGAAGCGACCATTCTTTAATCTAATAACACAAAGGCTCTTTTCAGAGCCACTCACTTTATCGGAAAAAGAGCGAATTGTTTTGTGTCACTCAGATTCTGCTCTGCTACTTAATGTGGAGATGTTTCTGCAATAACTATCTGGGTTAATGTATGTGATTCGTTTCTTAGTCGGAGCCATGAGAGACGAGAGAATCTCCATTGCAATGAAGCGTTAATTGTAACTTGGAGGCATTGGAATCACTAACAGGAGGTCGCAGCTTTTATTTGTCGATTGAGCGGCTCTGAACCAGCGCTGGGACCGGGAAGAATCCAATAACCCAAAGGCTCTTTCAGAGCCACCCACTCCCTCCGGACAAGGGTGACCTGTTGTCCATTCGCTTAATTCTCACTAAAGCTTCCGAATGCAGAGATACTGCCGATGATAATATTCTAAATCACCGCATCTCAACTGAGGGATTGGGAGTTGAAGCTCTTTTCCTGACAGACTTGGTGGCTCTTAAAAGAGCCTTTGTTGTTGTTGGTGCTGAATCCGGGCTTTAGGCGCGTTCCCCGCGGATGCGGCGGGCCAGCTGGATGTCTTTGGGCATGATGGTGACTCGCTTGGCGTGGATGGCGCACAGGTTGGTGTCCTCAAAGAGCCCCACCAGGTAAGCCTCGCTGGCCTCCTGCAGGGCCATGACGGCGGAGCTCTGGAAGCGCAGGTCTGTCTTGAAGTCCTGAGCGATCTCTCGCACCAAGCGCTGGAAGGGCAGTTTGCGGATCAGCAGCTCGGTGGATTTCTGGTAGCGGCGGATCTCCCTCAGAGCCACAGTGCCGGGTCTGTAGCGATGGGGCTTCTTCACTCCGCCCGTGGCTGGAGCGCTCTTGCGGGCCGCTTTGGTAGCCAGCTGTTTGCGAGGAGCTTTGCCTCCGGTCGATTTGCGCGCTGTCTGCTTGGTCCTGGCCATGATGTGAAACTGGGGGAAACGCACACGCTGAGAATGCTGGCGCCGCTCTCTCGCTGCCTATTTAAGACATTATAGTGACCGCCCACTTCTCCTCATTGGATGCAGCCCGATCCCGTGGACAAGTTTGAAAAGAGCGATGTATGGGAAGGATATCAGGGCCCTGATTGGTGGACCTGCAACTGACACCCCATCAATTTCAAAAAGCCCGCCAATTTCACAGGGACAAGGAACGGATATTTGACAAAACCGAAAAAATCAAAACTCAATCTCAAGTTGTAAATGTGAAAAACTTCTCAATGATTCCTGGTCCCATTTTTGTCTCCGATTCGACCCACTGCCTGAGCACCCGGATTAAATTCAGATTCACTCCCTGATTGTTCTACAACAGACTGGGATAAAGCTCCTATTGAGGGGCGGAATTCTGTCTCATTTTTATATGATCAGCGATATCGGTTCTTTCAATGCAAAGAGCGATAGATATTAAAGGGAAAATTGGCTGATTCGTTCAGCGACTGTTCTGGGGGAGATGGATGGAGGAGGCGGTGTTTACAGATCAGTTATGTAAACCGAGCTTCTGATCAAATTCTGACGCTGAACATTCATGTCCGAAAGTAGACTAATAAAATCCAGCAGGTACAATTTCACAGGGACAAGTAACGGATATTTGAGAAAATCAGTCCCAAATTGGAAACATCAAAAACTTCTCGATGATTCCTGGTCCCTTTTTTGTCACATTCGATGCATAAAACTGTGCAGGTATTCATTCCCGCTCTCGTTACAATGTCAGTGTTCACTATGTGCGGTTACAGGTTTGACTTTGGAGAAAGGTTTTGTTTCAGACTGTACAGCACATCAATGTCGCCTTATAATGTGAAAAGAGAAATCAGTGATAGGAAAGGAGTTCCTGTTATAACAGTACAAACTTTAACAAAATCGTGGTATCTCATTTATGACGCGTGAAACCAAGTCCTTACATTCCTTTATTATCCAGTCCGCCCCGACCTGACTGAGTCAGGGAGAGAGGCGGGGAGCGGACTGAGTGACAGACAGAGCAGTGAAATGTCTTTGATCATCCAGCTCCTCCTCCTGCCTGCTCCAACCCACATTTTATATTCCAAACAGAAGTGAAAAGAGGGCGCTGAACAACACGTACAAACTGCAACATCATACAGCAGCTTGTTAGAAACGCGGATCTATTAAATGCAGACTTGTCAGTAATATTCCCGCCTCAGTTCACTCCTTTCAAGAACCAGCCCAACTATCTGCTCCCATTTCAACCCCAGCTCCGATTCCATCCCCACAACTCCTCTCCCAGACGGTTGAGAATTTTACTAACACCCCTTCCAGCTGATATAAAGTGTTTAAGTTGTGAGGCGGGATTTCTCCGCCATGTTAACTCTTTTACAGACTCTCCCCTGAATCTGTGAATAATGAAACTAACACAAACTGTGACTGTTCCCCCGGACACATCCCCGTTTAGGAAGAGGCAGCAACATCCCTGTGTTTTAGTGCAGAGTGGGGGGAGAGGCCCGGTGCAGAGCATGTCAGCGAGTGAACGGCAATACAGGATTGACATTTCTGTCTGAAATCTGCTCCCAGCACCGGGACAGCGATTCATTGGTCGGGGGATCAGCTCTTTCCTGAGAGATGTGGGTGGCTCTGAGAAGAGCCTTTGGGTTCAGGTTTACAATTTGCTCGCCTTTTTTCACTTCTTAGCTGGTTTCTTAGCCGTTGCTGATTTCACTTTGGGCTTGGCCTTCAATTGGGTCGGATTTATTCTGCCCGTGGTCTTTTTCACAAGTGACTTTTTCTTCGGGGCTGCTTTCTTCGCGCTCTTTTTGGGAGTTGCCGCCTTCTTGGCTGCTGGTTTCTTGGGAGATTTCTTGGTTGCTGGTTTCTTGGGAGATTTCTTGGCTGCTGGTTTCTTGGGAGATTTCTTGGTTGGTGGTTTCTTGGGAGATTTCTTGGCTGCTGGTTTTTTGGGAGATTTCTTGGCTGCTGGTTTTTTGAGAGATTTCTTGGCTGCTGTTTTCTTCACTGAAGGTTTCTCGCCTGCTCCGGTCTTTCTCACTTTCCCCCCGGTTGTCTTCTTAACGATCTTGAAGGAGCCGGAGGCGCCCGTGCCCTTGACCTGAGCCAAGCTGCCGTTGTCCACACTCCTCCTGACACTTTGCTTGATCTGGGCCCCCCGTTTATCCACATCGACCCCTTTGCTCCGCAGCGCCTTCTTTATGGCCTGTAAGGAAGCCCCCTTGCGATCGCCGCTTTCCGCCACAATCTGGAGGATCAGCTCGCCCAGCCCGGGACCTTCTTGTTTCTTCCGGGGAACCGCCTTCTGCTTCTTGACAGCCTTGACTGGGGCGGCGGCTGGAGGAGCCGTTTCGGCGGCTGCACTGTCGCTCATGTCCGAGACTCTGCACAAAATCTCTCCGTCAATGTGGGTGAGAAATGAAGCCTCTGGTGGCGGCACTGAGCAACTTAAAGGCAGCGAGCGGACGGGGCGGAGACAACCTGCTCTCAGCTCCAGGCTGCTGCTGCCTCTCTGTGTTTTTCTCTCGTCCCAAACTCTCCAATTCCACTCAAATTCCAGCTCCACAGTGTCCCAGGATAATTCCTTCCTGTCTCTCACACTCTCATGTTTGCTGTAGAAAAGGTTTCACGCGATTTGAAGGCTCCATTTTGCATTTCAACCCGTTTTACTGATGCACTGTTCGCGCTCTCTCACCCGATCGCCCTCATTTTCCCAACCTTTCCACACAAATCTGGAAAGCAGCATCGAAACTGCCCTGAAATCCAACTTGGAAAAGTAGGAGGGGAACAGGGGGATTGTTGGAATGAAAAATATTTCCATTTAGTCCCAGAGGGATTGGGAGATCTCCTGGTCAGAGCGGACACACAAACACAGTTGGTTTCTCCTGTTTGGCCCGCCCCTTTCACACACTCTCTCTTCCACAATATTCACATCCACACACAAGGTCTGGAAATGACATTTCCCAGGGCAGAATTCTCCCTCTTCTCAACACTTGTTCCCAATCCGTGTCTTAATTACTGTTCAACTCTCTGAGTTTTCTGCTCCCTATTTTCTGTTTACCTAAATACCCGGCAGCAGCCAGTCATATTTTAAAATCTAAATTCATTGATGACACACCTCCCTTGAAGGTGAAAATACAATTGATCTCCTCTCTATCAGTGGAGTTTTTCCGGTTTAATGTTATCCTCCTGCACTGCCCGGTAACACTGAACCGCAAACTCAACAAGCAGGGACCCCCAGTTAAAGAATAATCCCACCCCCTCTGAGAGTGGAGATTTTCACAGTGACACAGATTCTGACCATTCTGATCCAAACAGCAAATTTTAAAAATAAAGATGATCTGATAGACCTGGACTTTCTGTGTGGAGGAGGGACAGTGACCGTTTCACCCACGACACGGCAGCTGTGTTCACAGCGAGAGCCAGTGTTACACGTGTTATCACTGTGTCCAGTGTTCACAGTGAGGGCCAGTGTTACACGTGTTATCACTGTGTCCAGTGTTCACAGTGAGGGCTGTTGCTAACTTTTGCCTTAGTTTAATTGCTCTTTTTTATCACCTTTGCTCTTGAGTCGCCAGGTATCTTTCTGATACCGCCACGTGGTTCAAGTCCGAGTAATGATCAATAATCCAATACTCCGCTTAGTAAGATTTAAATCAAAGCACATTTATTATACACAGTAATCACTACTCATGTATAAATTCTCCGTGTGAGCTACTTCTACGACTAACAGGCCAATACTTAACTTGGAACTGGCCCACCAGGTCAGGGAAACAAATGGCCTTTCGTTCGTGTTCTGAGCCTGGGGATTCGAAGTTGGTACAGATTGGTAGCTAGGAGCGCCTATCTCGTAGCGAGCGTTGAAGTGAGACTTACTAGATATCAGCGGTGGCTGGACCGGTCACTGTCAAGGGTTGGTTCGCGTTGCTGAGTGACCCGGTCAAGCAGAGGGGCGATTTGAACTTGAGCTTGATTCTTATAGTCCCCAGGGGCTTCCCGCCTTTCGGGGCGGACCCTGTACCTGGTTCCAAGTGATTGGACTTTGTCCCAATCACTTGGTTCGATTTTCTCCAATGCTGGAGCGGTTCCCTGATCGATGGGCAGTCATGAGGTAGTCGTTCACCTCCCATTGTGTAGGCTTCTGCTGGCGCCAAAGAGTCTGGTTTGGCTTCATGTGTCTAAATGTTGCTCATTGTTCCCGGGGATTGCTCATTAATATGCAGATGGATGGTGTTTTGTTCTGCTGATGGCTGCCGGTATCGATCTTGGAGTGAACCAGGGGAGTGAGTGAACCAGGGAGAGAGTGAACCAGGGGAGTGAGTGAACCAGGAAAGTGAGTGAATCTGGGGAGAGAGTGAACCAGGAGAGTGAGTGAACCAGGGGAATGAGTGAACCAGGGAAGTGAGTGAACCAGGAGAGTGAGTGAACCAGGGGAGCGAGTGAACCAGGGGTGTGAGTAAACCAGGAGAGTGAGTGAATCAGGGGAGTGAGTGAACCAGGGGAGTGAGTGAACCAGGGGAGTGAGTGAACCAGGAGAGCGAGTGAACCAGGAGAGCGAGTGAACCAGGGGAGCGAGTGAACCAGGGGTGTGAGTAAACCAGGAGAGTGAGTGAATCAGGGGAGTGAGTGAACCAGGGGAGTGAGTGAACCAGGGGAGTGAGTGAACCACGGGAGTGAGTGAACCTGGATAGCGAGTAAACCTGGAGAGCGAGTGAACCAGGGCAGTGAATACATTTGGAGGGGGAACATTGGTTTCACTGCTGCCTCACTGTGCCAGGGATCCTGGTTCAATTCCAGCGTTGGGTGACTGTCTGTGTGGAGTTTGCATATTCTGCCTGTGTCTGTGTAGATTTCCTCCGGGTGCTCTGTTTTTCTCCCACAAGCCAAAGATGTGCAGGTTAGATGGATTGGCGATGCTGAATTACCGCTTTGTATCACAGGGTGTGTAGATTACGTAGGGATACAGATTTATGGTGGTCGGGTGGGGAGTGGTCCTAGGTGGGCTGCTCTTTCTGAGTGTCAGTGCAGACTCGATGGGCCAGATTGCCTCCTTCTGCAATGTGGTAATTCTATGGTTCTCAGGAAAATGAAGTAAATCAGTGGAAAGGTAGTTTGCAGAAAGTGTGAGTTTGAAGGGCTGAGTGACAGAGTAATAACAAACAAGCTGCAGGCAATGACTGCAAATTGAATCTCTCATTGGGACAAACACACAGCTACAAAGGTGATTGGTTGAGCCCTAGGGCGCAGGGCCACTTGCAGCCACACACATGGTCCCCCCAACACGGGCTCTATAGGAGGTTTTGCTCCACATGTGGTGACTATGAAATGGGGAATGTTCCCATTGATTCTCAATGCGGAATTGCTGCGGGGATGTGCGCATGCCCGCTGTAACCCCGCCCCTGCTAGTCGTGATGTGGAGATGCCGGCGTTGGACTGGGGTGAGCACAGTAAGAAGTCTTACAACACCAGGTTAAAGACCAGCAGGTTTGTTTCGATGTCACTAGCTTTCGGAGCGCTGCTCCTTCCTCAGGTGAATGAAGAGGTATGTTCCAGAAACATATATATATATATAGACAGATTCAAAGATGCCAGACAATGCTTGGAATGCGAGCATTAGCAGGTGATTAAATCTTTACAGATCCAGAGATGGGGTAACCCCAGGTTAAGGAGGTGTGAATTATGTCAAGCCAGGACTGTTGGTAGGATTTTGCAGGCCAGATGGTGGGGGGTGAATGTAATACCTGGAATTCATGTCACATTACATTCATCCCCCACCATCTGGCCCGCAAAATCCTACCAACTGTCCTGGTTTGAGACAATTCACACCTCTTTAACCTGGGGTTACCCCATCTCTGGATCTGTAAAGATTTAATCACCTGCTAATGGTCACATTCCAAGCATTGTCTGGCATCTTTGAATCTGTCTCTATTTATATTTCTGGAACATACCTCTTCATTCACCTGAAGAAGGAGCAGTGCTCTGAAAGCTAGTGACATCGAAACAAACCTGTTGGACTTTAACCTGGTGTTGTCAGACTTCTTACTGTACTCACCCCAGTCCAACGCCGGCATCTCCACATCATTCTGAGATTGGGGGCGCATGCGCAGCCCCTCCCCCACACACTCCATTTGGTCAGTGAGTGGAATCGCTTTGTTGAAACTGAGTGAAATGTCAATGTCAGGGCCCAGGTCAGCGAGGAAACAGCGTTCTCATTGCAGCAGCACCTCCATTTGGGAGTGTGAGCAAAGAGGCTCAGAGATCATTGCTGACTCGGGGGGGGGGGGAGTTCAGGGAGAATCAGGGGGCTGTTTGCAAGAGGCGCAGCGGAGCACGATCTTGTTCCGGGACTTGGAGTGAGCCGGGGGGAAGGGAGAGCTCTTTCTGGGCCTGGCTTATTTGTCTGATTCTGGGTTAGGATTTGGAGAGTATTTTCTTTCTTTTACTGATTAGGGGCAGCAAGGTAGCATAGTGGTTAGCACGGCTGCTTCGCTGCTCTATGGTACCAGGTTCGATTTCCAGGCTTGTGTTGCTATCTGCGGAGTCTGCACGTTCTCCCCGTATCTGTGTGGGTTTCCTCCGGGTGCTCCGGTTTCCTCCCACAGTCCTAAGATGTGCAGGTTAGGTGGATTGGCCCTAATAAATTGCACTTAGTGTCCAAAAAGGTTAGGTGGGGTTACTGGGTTAGGGTGGAGGCATGGGTTACTGGGTTAGGGTGGAGGCATGGGTTACTGGGTTAGGGTGGAGGCGTGAGATGCTCTTTACAAAGATGGGCTCGATGGACCGAATGGCCTCCTTCTGCACTGTAAATTATGTGATTATCAGATGAAAGAATAGATTGATTTATCATTGGCCTCATTTGACCCTGATTTACAAGAGATATGCTTTCTTCCCCCTAGTTCAACAGATGAAGAGATGAGTTCCAAGAACAAGATGATGATTCCTCAGCAAAATTTATGTGCTGCCATCTCCTTCTAACTGACAGTAAGTACAATATTAATCCAACATTGCAGAGACACAGACACAACATCATCTCCACCGTCACAGAGAAAAGAAGCAGTCAGACTCACATTGACCTCAAGTCCCAGATAAATATGTCCAATCCAACAGTGATACACGAGAGGGCAGGTGGGGTAATTTTCCACAATTCACCCCCCCCCTCCATATCATGGATCGTTGGACAACTTGTGTTAACAGCGTTTCATCTGTAAAGTAATCAGCACAGTATTAATGTGGCAGCAGATTCAGCAATCAATGTGGATGCAATCCATTTGCACTTTTTTACAACTTTCTTAGGTCAAAATACATAATAATAATAATCGGTTATTGTCACAAGTAGGAAACGGACGTGGATACAAATCATTTGTTATATCAATGTTGTCACTAAAAGTAATAATGGAAGATCAATATTGAACAGAAAGTTCACCATTAATTCACAGAACAGATATTGAAAAGTACAGAAAACACAATAAAATCACGCACATCAGAGAGGTGGACAGGTAGAGATTAAACCCAGAATCCCATAACAGAGACAGACAGCTACAAATGCAAGCACACAGAACAGAGACAGAGTTACAGAATCAAATAGATTTTTCCCTAACACTTGACCCATAACAGAGACAGACAGCTGCAGTGGAAAACACACTCTCACACTCGCACACCAACAACTGAGCAGTAAGCAGTAAAATATGCCATATATCATATACACTCACATTTTCTCATGCACATGATCACTCACAGGTAACTTAGCAGTAAGCATTACATATGCATTATATATCGCTGAGTGTCTGAGGGGGAAACACCCACACACACACACCAATCACTGAAGCAGTAAAATATATGTTATATAGAGCACAGAGTAACAGTGAGGTTTGTACACACTCACTCACACTCTGTCTCTCATACACTTTCTCTCTCTCTCTCACACATCCATGCACTGTCTCTCCCACACTCACTCACAAATCCAGAACACAGCAGTAATCAATAAAATTGCCCTTAGTGTTGGGTGGGGTTACTGGGTTATGGGGATAGGGTGAAGGTGTGGATCTTGGGTAGGGTGCTCTTTCCAAGAGCCGGTGCAGACTCGATGGGCCGAATGGCCTCCTTCTGCACTGTAAATTCTGTGAAAATATAAATTGTATATCACAGAGGTTAATACACACACACTCACTCACACTCTCTCTCTCCCACATACACACTCTCTCTCACACACACACCCCAGTCACTGAGCAGTAAGCAATTAAATATGTGACATATGTCACAGAGATACAGTGAGGGTAAAACATGCACTCACTCTCTCACTCACTTGCTCACTCAGACAGACACACAGCAGTAACTGAGCAGTAAGCAGTGAAATATTTGTTATATATCAGAGAAAAACAGTGAGGGTAAAACACACACACACTGTCTCTTTCACACACTCACAAACACTCTCTCTCTCACAGAAACCCTACAGTGCAGAAGGAGGCCATTCAACCCATTGTGTCTGCATTGACCCTCTGAATGAGCACGCCACGCTAAGACCAATCTCACACCCCCTCCTTGTCACCCCACCTAGGGACAGTTCAGCATATCCAAACCCCCGTAACCTGCATATCTTTGGACTGTGGGAGGGAACCGGAGCACCCGGAGGAAACCCAAACAGACACGGGAAGAATGTACAAACTCCGCACAGTCGCCGAGGTCGGAATCAAACCCAGGTCTCTGATGCTGTGAGGCAGCAGTGCTAACCACCGTGCCACCCTGCTGCCTATCAGCAGCACATCCACTTTTCACTCTATTGCTCTCACACACACATACACTCATTAGCCCTCACACAGACTCTCCCTCACACACACACACTCTCACACCAGGAACTAGGCCATAAGCAGTAAAATATGTGTAATACATCAGAGAAAGACAGTGAGGGTAAAACACAAACTTACACACTCTCTTTCACACACACACATGCACACTCTCACACTGACTCACACACCAATAACTGAGCAGTAGACAGTAAAATGTGTGGTATATATCACAGACAGTCACTCACAAACTCTCACTTACACACACTATCTAACTCACACCCACTCCCTCTCACACACACACAATCACTCCCTGCCTCTCTCTCACACTATCTCACTCCCTCTCACACACTCACTCACTCACACACACTATCTCACTCACACACACTACCTAACTCTCACACACTATTAACTGAGCAGTACGCTGTATAATATTTGTTACATATCACAGAGAAACAATGAGGGCAATACACACACTCGCACGACTGTCACACACACTTACACTCTCTCTCACACACAGATGTTTCCTCTCTCACACACACTCAGTCACTCTCACTCACACACATCCCAGTCACTGAGCAGTAAGCAGTTAAATAAGTTTTATATATCACAGATACATAGTGAGGGTAAAACACACACACACACCTGTAAGAGTAAATTATGTGTTATATAATCACAGATACATAGTGAGGGTGAAACACACACACACCTTTAAGAGTAAAATATGTGTTATATATCACAGATACATAGTGAGGGTAAAACACACACACACCTGTAAGAGTAAAATATGTGTTATATATCACAGATACACAGTGAGGGTAAAACACACACACACCTGTAAGAGTAAAATATGTGTTATATATCACAGATACATAGTGAGCATTAAACACACACACACCTGTAAGAGTAAAATATGCGTTATATATCACAGATACATAGTGAGGGTAAAACACACACACACCTGTAAGAGTAAAATATGTGTTATATATCACAGATACATAGTGAGGGTAAAACACACACACACCTGTAAGAGTAAAATATGTGTTATATATCACAGATACATAGTGAGCATTAAACACACACACACACCTGTAAGAGTAAAATAGGCATTATATATCACAGATGCATAGTGAGGGTAAAACACACACACCTGTAAGAGTAAAATATGTGATATATATCACAGATACATAGTGAGGGTAAAACACACACACACACACCTGTAAGAGTAAAATATGTGCGATGTATCACAGATACATAGTGAGGGTAAAACACACACACACACCTGTAAGAGTAAAATATGTGTTATATAGCACAGATACATAGTGAGGGTAAAACACACACACACACCTGTAAGAGTAAAATATGTGTTATATATCACAGATACATAGTGAGGGTAAAACACACACACACCTGTAAGAGTAAAATATGTGTTATATATCACAGATACATAGTGAGGGTAAAACAAACACACACACACCTGTAAGAGTAAATTATGTGTTATATATCACACATACATAGTGAGGGTAAAACACACAGAATCCTGTAAGAGTAAAATATGTGTTATATATCACAGATACATAGTAAGGGTAAAACTCACACACACCTGTAAGAGTAAAATATGTGTTATATATCACAGATACAGAGTGAGGGTAAAACACACACACCTGTAAGAGTAAAATATGTGTTATATATCACAGATACATAGTGAGGGTAAAACACACAGACACACCTGTAAGAGTAAATTATGTGTTATATATCACAGATACACAGTGAGGGTAAAACACACACACACCTGTAAGAGTAAAGTATGTGTTATATAACCACAGATACATAGTGAGGGTAAAACATACACACACACCTGTAAGAGTAAAATATGTGTTATATATCACAGATACATAGTGAGGGTAAAACACACACACACCTGTAAGAGTAAAATTTGTGTTATATATCACAGATACATAGTGAGGGTAACACACACACACACACCTGTAAGAGTAAAATATGTGTTATATATCACAGATACATAGTGAGGGTTAAACACACACACACACCTGTAAGAGTAAAATATGTGTTATATATCACAGATACACAGTGAGGGTAAAACTCACACACACCTGTAAGAGTAAAATATGTGTTATATATCACAGATACATAGTGAGGGTAAAACACACACACACCTGTAAGAGTAAAATATGTGTTATATATCACAGATACATAGTGAGGGAAAAACACACACACCTGTAAGAGTAAAATATGTGTTATATATCACAGATACATAGCGAGGGTAAAACTCACACACACACCTGTAAGAGTAAAATATGTGTTATATATCACAGATAAATAGTGAGGGTAAAACACACACACACCTTTAAGAGTAAAATATGTGTTATATATCACAGATACATAGTGAGGGTAAAACACACACACACACCTGTAAGAGTAGAATATGCGTTATATATCACAGATACATAGTGAGGGTAAAACACACACACACCTGTAAGAGAAAAATATGTGTTATATAATCACAGATACATAGTGAGAAAAAAACACACACACACCTGTAAGAGTAAAATATGTGTTATATATCACAGATACATAGTGAGGGTAAAACACACACACACACCTGTAAGAGTAAAATATGTGTTATATATCACAGATACATAGTGAGCATTAAACACACACACACACCTGTAAGAGTAGAATATGCGTTATATATCACAGATACATAGTGAGGGTAAAACACACACACACCTGTAAGAGAAAAATATGTGTTATATATCACAGATACATAGTGAGGGTAAAACACACACACACCTGTAAGAGTAAAATATGTGTTATATATCACAGATACATAGTGAGCATTAAACACACACACACACCTGTAAGAGTAAAATAGGCATTATATATCACAGATACATAGTGAGGGTAAAACACACACACCTGTAAGAGTAAAATATGTGTTATATATCACAGATACATAGTGAGGGTAAAACACACACACACACACCTGTAAGAGTAAAATATGTGCTATGTATCACAGATACATAGTGAGGGTAAAACACACACACACACCTGTAAGAGTAAAATATGTGTTATATAATCACAGATACATAGTGAGAAAAAAACACACACACAAACCTGTAAGAGTAAAATAGGCATTATATATCACAGATACATAGTGAGGGTAAAACACACACACCTGTAAGAGTAAAATATGTGTTATATATCACAGATACATAGTGAGGGTAAAACACACACACACACACCTGTAAGAGTAAAATATGTGCTATGTATCACAGATACATAGTGAGGGTAAAACACACACACACACCTGTAAGAGTAAAATATGTGTTATATATCACAGATACATAGTGAGGATAAAACACACAGACTCCTGTAAGAGTAAAATATGTGTTATATATCACAGATACATAGTAAGGGTAAAACTCACACACACCTGTAAGAGTAAAATATGTGTTTTATATCACAGATACATAGTGAGGGTAAAACACACACACCTGTAAGAGTAAAATATGTGTTATATATCCCAGATACATAGTGAGGGTAAAACACACACACCTGTAAGAGTAAAATATGTGTTATATATCGCAGATACAGAGTGAGGGTAAAACACACTCACACCTGTAAGAGTAAAATATGTGTTATATATCGCAGATACATAGTGAGGGTAAAACACACACACCTGTAAGAGTAAAATATGTGTTATATATCGCAGATACAGAGTGAGGGTAAAACACACTCACACCTGTAAGAGTAAAATATGTGTTATATATCACAGATACATTGTGAGGGTAAAACTCACACACACACTCCCAAACACACTGTCTCATTCACACACACACACCCAAACACACTGTCTCACTCACACACACACTCCCAAACACATTGTCTCACTCACACACACACTCCCAAACACATTGTCTCACTCACACACACACTCCCAAACACACTGTCTCACTCACACACACACTCCCAAACACAATGTCTCACTCACACACACTCCCAAACACACTGTTTCACTGACACACACACTCCCAAAAACACTGTCTCACTCACACACACACTCCCAAACACACTGTCTCACTCACACACACACTCCCAAAACACACTGTCTCACTCACACACACTCCCAAACACACTGTCTCACTCACACACACACTCCCAAACACACTGTCTCATTCACACACTCACTCCCAAACACACTGTCTCACTCACACACACACTCCCAAACACTGTCTCACTCACACACACACTCCCAAACACACTGTCTCATTCACTCACTCACTCCCAAACACACTGTCTCACTCACAAACACTCCCAAACACACTGTCTCACTCACAAACACACTGTCTCACTCACACACACACTGCCAAACACACTGTCTCACTCACACACACACTCCCAAACACACTGTCTCACTCACACACACACTCCCAAACACACGGTATCACTCCCAAACACACTGTATCACTCACACACACACTCCCAAACACACTGTCTCACTCACAAACACACTGTCTCACTCACACACACACTCCCAAACACACTGTCTCACTCACACACACACTCCCAAACATACTGTCTCACTCACACACACACACTCCCAAACACTATCTCACTCACACACACACTCCCAAACACACTGTCTCACACACACACACACTCCCAAACACACTGTCTCACTCACACACACACTCCCAAACACACTGTCTCACTCACACACACACACTCCCAAACACTATCTCACTCACACACACACTCCCAAACACACTGTCTCACACACACACACACTCCCAAACACACTGTCTCACACACACACACACTCCCAAACACACTATCTCACTCACACACACACTCCCAAACATACTGTCTCACTCACACACACACTCCCAAACACACTGTCTCACTCACAAACACACTGTCTCACTCACACACACACTCCCAAACACACTGTCTCACTCACACACACTCTCCCAAAGACACTGTCTCACTCACAAACCCACTCCCAAACACACTGTCTCACTCACAAACACACTCCCAAACACACTGTCTCACTTATACACACTCCCAAACACACTGTCTCACTCCCAAACACACTGCCAAACACACTGTCTCACTCCCAAACACTGTCTCACTCACACACACACTCCCAAACACACTGTCTCACTAACTAACACACTCCCAAACACACTGTCTCACTCACACACACACTCCCAAACACACTGTCTCACTCACACACACACTCCCAAACACACTGTCTCACTCACAAACACACTGTCTCACTCACACACACACTCCCAAACACACTGTCTCACTCACGCACACTCTCCCAAAGACATTATCTCACTCACAAACACACTCCCAAACACACTATCTCACTCACACACACACTCCCAAACAAACTGTCTCACTCACACACACACTCCCAAACACACTGTCTCACTCACACACACACTCCCAAACACACTGTCTCACTCACAAACACACTCCCAAACACACTGTCTCACTTACACACACTCCCAAACACACTGTCTCACTCACACACACACTCCCAAACACACTGTCTCACTCCCAAACACTGTCTCACTCACACACACACACTCCCAAACACACTGTCTCACTCACACACTCCAAAACACACTGTCTCACTCACGCACACATTCCCAAACACACTGTCTCACTCACAAACACACTCCCAAACACACTGTCTCACTCACACACTCACTCCCAAACACACAGTCTCACTCACACACACACTCCCAAACACACTGTCTCACTCACACACACACTCCCAAACACACTGTCTCACACCCAAACACACTCCCAAACACACTGTCTCACTCACAAACACACTGTCTCACTCACACACACACTCCCAAACACACTGTCTCACTTACACACACTCCCAAACACAGTCTCACTCCCAAACACACTCCCAAGCACACTGTCTCACTCCCAAACACTGTCTCACTCACACACACACACTCCCAAACACACTGTCTCACTCACACACTCCAAAACACACTGTCTCACTCACGCACACACTCCCAAACACACTGTCTCACTCACAAACACACTCCCAAACACACTGTCTCACTCACACACTCACTCCCAAACACACTGTCTCACTCACACACACACTCCCAAACACACTGTCTCACTCCCAAACACACTCCCAAAAACACTGTCTCACTCACAAACACACTGTCTCACTCACACACACTCCCAAACACACTATCTCACTCCCAAACACACTCCCAAACACACTGTCTCACTCCCAAACACTGTCTCACTCACACACACTCCCAAACACACTGTCTCACTCACAAACACACTCCCAAACACACTGTCTCACTCACACACACACTCCCAAACACACTGTCTCACTCACACACTCACTCCCAAACACACAGTCTCACTCACACACACACTCCCAAACACACTGTCTCACTCCCAAACACACTCCCAAACACACTGTCTCACTCACAAACACATTCCCAAACACACTGTCTCACTCACACACACACTCCCAAACACACTGTCTCACTCCCAAACACACTGTCTCACTCACACACACACTGCCAAACACACTGTCTCACTCACACACACTATCCCAAACACACTGTCTCACTCACACACACACTCCCAAACACACTGACTCACTCACGCACACACTCCCAAACACACTGTCTCACTCGCACACACTCCCAAACACACTGTCTCACTCACACACACACTCCCAAAAACACTTTCTCACTCACACACACACTCCCAAACACACTGTCTCACTCACACACACACTCCCAAACACACTGTCTCACTCACACACACACTCCCAAACACACGGTCTCACTCACACACACACTCCCAAACACACTTTCTCACTCACACACACATTCCCAAACACTCTGTCTCACTCACACACACACTCACAAACACACTGTCTCACTCCCAAACACACTGTCTCACTCACACACCCACACAGCAGTAAGCAGTAAAATATTCATTATATATCACAGAGAGACAGTGAAGTTAACACATACACACAGATAGAGTCATAGATAGACTATGACTCTGTCTTATAATAATCTTTATTGTCACAAGTAGGCTTACATTAACACTGCAATGAAGTTTCTGTGAAAAGCCCCTAGTCACCACATTCTGGCGCCTGTTTGGGTACAGGGAGGGAGAATTCAGAATGTCCAAATTACCTAACAGCTCGTCTTTCGGGACAATCGACCTATGAGTGTGTGTTGTAACCTCTGTGATAGTAACCACTGTCTCTCTGCGATATATATTGAATATTCTACTGCTTATTGCTCAGTAACTGGTGTGTGAGAGAGAGAGAGAGAGTGCGTGTGTATGAGAGATCGTGTGAGAGAGAGAGTGTAAGTTTGTGTTAACCCTCACTGTCTCTGTGCTATATAACTCGTATTTCACTCTCTCTCACACATTCTCTCTCACACACACTCATACACTCTCTCTTCACACACACACACACACCAGTAACTGAGTGGTAAAATATGCTTTATATATCATAGAGGGACAATGAGAGACAGTGTGACACACACTCACTATTTCTCTGGCAAACACTAACTCTCACACACACTCATTCTCTCACACTCCTAGTCCCTCTCTCTCAGACTGCCTCACACATGGACACACCAGTCACTGAGCAGTAAGCAGTTAAATATGTGTTATATATCGCAGAGGGACAGTGAGGGTAAAACACACTCTCGCCACTCTCACACTGAAGTAACTGAGCAGTAAGCAGTAAAATATATTATATATGATAGCCAGATAGTGAGGATAAACACACTCGCACACCAGTAACTGAGCAGTAAAATATGTGTGAAATATCACAGAGACAATGAAGGTAAAACACACACAAACTCACGCAGACTATTTCTCACACTCATACACTCTTGCAGACATAGTGACACATTCCCTCGCACACACTTCCTCACACACACTCACATATTCACAAACTTTGATATTCACACACTCTTTGACACAACAGTAACTGAGCAGTAAGCAGTAAAATATGCATCATATATCACAGAGACCGTGATGGTAAAACACATTCTCTCTCTCACAGACACACACACCCCAGTAACAGAGCAGCAAGAGTAAAATATTTGTTACATATCAAAGAGTGACAATGTAAAATACAGAGGCTCACTCGCTCACACACGCACTCTCTCACACACACCCACTCTCTCACAAACACACTCACACACACATCCACTCTTTCTCTCTCACACACCAACCCTCTCGCACACACCCACTCACACACACATCCACCCACTCTCTCTCACACACCCACTCTCTCTCTCACACACCCACTCTCTCTCACACACACCCACTCTCTCTCACATGCACCCAGTCTCTCTCTCACGCACCCAGTCTCTCTCACACACACCCACTCTCTCACACACACACCCACTCTCTCACACACATGCACTCTCACACACACCCACTCTCTCACAAACACACTCACACACACATCCACTCTCTCACACACACCCACTCTCTCTACACACACCCACTCTCTCTCACACACACCCACTCTCTCTCACACACCCACTTTCTCTCACACACACCCACTCTCTCTCACACACACCCACTCTCTCTCACACACACCCACTCTCTCTCACACACCCACTCTCTCTCACACACAGGCACTCTCTCTCACACACACACATCCCCTCTCTCTCTCACACATACCCACTCTCTCTCACACACACCCACTCTCTCTCACACACACCCACTCTCTCTCACACACCCACTTTCTCTCACACACACCCACTCTCTCTCACACACACCCACTCTCTCTCACACACACCCACTCTCTCTCACACACCCACTCTCTCTCACACACAGGCACTCTCTCTCACACACACACATCCCCTCTCTCTCTCACACATACCCACTCTCTCACAAACACACACCCACTCTCTCACACACACACACACTCTCACACACCCACTCTCTCTTACACACACCCTCTCTCTCTCACACCCACCCACTCTCTCTCACACACACCCACTCTCCACACACACCCACTCTCTCTCACACACACCCACTCTCTCACACACACCCACTCTCTCTCGCACACACACCCACTCTCTCACACACACCCACTCTCTCTCGCACACACACCCACTCTCTCTCACACACACCCACTCTCTCTCACACACACACCCACTCTCTCTCACACCCACCCACTCTCTCTCACACACACCCACTCTCCACACACACCCACTCTCTCTCACACACACCCACTCTCTCACACCCACACCCACTCTCTCACACCCACCCACTCTCTCTCACACCCACCCACTCTCTCTCACACACACCCACTCTCTCTCACACACAACCACTCTATCTCACACACAACCACTCTCTCACACACACCCACTCTTTCTCGCACACACACCCACTCTCTCTCACACACACCCACTCTCTCTCACACACACCCACTCTCTCTCACACACACCCACTCTCACACACACCCACTCTCTCTCACACACACCCACTCTCTCACACACACCCACTCTCCACACACACCCACTCTCTCTCACACCCACCCACTCTCTCACACCCACCCACTCTCTCACACCCACCCACTCTCTCTCACACACACCCACTCTCTCTCACACACACCCACTCTCTCTCACACACACACCCACTCTCTCTCACACACACACCCACTCTCTCTCACACACACCCACTCTCCACACACACCCACTCTCTCTCACACACACCCACTCTCTCACACCCACCCACTCTCTCTCACATGTTCCCACTCTCTCTCACACACACCCACTCTCTCTCACACACACCCACTCTCTCACACACACCCCCACTCTCTCACACACACCCACTCTCTCTCACACCACCCACTCTCTCTCACACACACCCACTCTCTCTCACACACACCCACTCTCTCTCACACACACCCACCATTTTCACTTGCCTTTAATGTGACAGATGAGCCTGCTTGGTCCCCACGATCTCACTTGCTTTGTTATTCAATGTTACATTTCTGATAATGACTTCAGCTGATGATTTAAGATCTCACTGCATCCGTTGAAAAAAATTACAGAGGTTTGTCCTGGAACTCGCCCTGCTTACTCTTCAAACGTCTTTGACATTTTGAGGGTTTTAAACATTCATTTGCCAGTAATTCCCTGTATGTAACACCCAGGAAATTTGACTCCTGATTGCAGTGGCACAATTTATAAACCCACCCCTCAAATAATCATCATTGTGCTGCTTTGTTCCTGTTTTCAGCTTCTTCATGGGTTGTTCACCAGAGGCCCTGGAGTTCACTCCAGCACTGCTGGCAGCTGCAAAATGGAGGAATCTCTCTCGGCCCCAGAACACGTGATGTCAGCATACGCGTCATGTGACCTGCTCGCTGGCGCCGCCTCCGGTGGGAGGACTCCAGAATTTGCTGAACAAAACTGGCCCGGGACAACGCACTGACATCAGGAGGAGCCAGTCCAACTTGCTGGGCTCCGGACCTGCGCACTACTTGATAAGAGACACATGCGCGGAATGGCCGACAATCTCAAACGTCCATCATGGTTGGCATTTGTAAACACTAGTCGTGAACATTGGCCATTCCTTCCGCGATCTGGATAACTACCACCCTCCTGAAACCTTCATGAGATCGACCCACAGGTCAGGACCCTGAGCTTGAAAACCGCAGGCCTATGGTATCCTTGTCTCTATTCGCCGAGGCACAGAGTTTAAGAAAAGGCAGGTTATGCAGGAACTGTATAAAACATTGGTTAGGCCTTAGCTAGAGTAATACTCACACACACACTGTATCAGAGAGTGAGTAAATCCCACACTCACACACTGTATCAGAGAGTGAGTAAATCCCACACTCACACACTGTATCAGAGTGAGTAAATCCCACACTCACACACTGTATCAGAGAGAGTAAATCCCACACACACACTGTATCAGAGAGTGAGTAAATCCCACACTCACACACTGTATCAGAGAGTGAGTAAATCCCACACTCACACACTGTATCAGAGAGTGAGTAAATCCCAAACTCACACACTGTATCACAGAGTGAGTAAATCCCACACTCACACTCTGTATCAGAGAGTGAGTAAATCCCACACTCACACTGTATCAGAGAGTGAGTAAATCCCACACTCTCACACTGTATCAGAGAGTGAGTAAATCCCACACTCACACACTGTATCAGAGAGTGAATAAATCCCACACTCACACTCTGTATCAGAGAGTGAGTAAATCCCACACTCACACACTGTATCAGAGAGTGAGTAAATCCCACACTCACACACTGTATCAGAGAGTGAATAAATCCCACACTCACACACTGTATCACAGAGTGAGTAAATCCCACACACACACTGTATCAGAGAGAGAGTAAATCCCACACTCACACTGTATCAGAGAGTGAGTAAATCCCACACTCTCACCTATTACAAGACACTCACAGTTCCTGAATGAATCCCACACTCCCGCACAGTCTCTCTGTGCTGAAGGGTCCCTCTCACCGACAGGCAGGTGACTTTTCCCGGTGGATCTTTACACATTGACAAACTGGGACTGGAGCCATTCTTTCTGAAATGTATTCCTTGTTTGTAATATGATTGCCATGATGTGGAGATGCCGGCGTTGGACTGGGGTGAGCACAGTACGAAGTCTTACAACACCAGGTTAAAGTCCAACAGGTTTGTTTCGATGTCACTAGCTTTCGGAGCGCTGCTCCTTCCTCAGGTGACTAAATCCTCACAGACTGTATCAGAGCATAAGTGTATTCCACACACACACTGTATCAGAGAGTGAGTACACCTGAGGAAGGAGCAGCGCTCCGAAAGCTAGTGTCATCAAAACAAACCTGATGGACTTTAACCTGGTGTTGTAAGACTTCGTACTGTAATATGATTGTAATCTGAGGTTTATGATTGGTGCAAAATCCTAATTCTGATTCGTCTGTTTTTATATCCAGTCAAATAAACGGAACATAACTGGTTGTCCTCATTCTCACAATGTCCAATCACAATCATTCCTTTCCCCATTCTTCATTAGCATAGATGTGAGGCTCTGTCTATTTAATCAGCGCTCGGAAGGGGTTTGCTTTATTTCTGGGTGATATTGACGATGGCTGACGAGAAGAAACCAACATCGAAACCAGCTTCCAAGAAGGGAGCCAAGAAAGTCATTAAGAAACCGGCAGTAAAGGGCGGCAAGAAGCGGCGAAGGTCGAGGAAGGAGAGTTACTCCATCTACATCTACAAAGTGATGAAGCAGGTTCACCCCGACACCGGCATCTCCTCCAAGGCCATGAGCATCATGAACTCGTTCGTCAGCGATATTTTCGAGCGCATCGCGGGTGAGGCTTCCCGCCTGGCCCATTACAACAAGCGCCACACCATCAGCTCCCGGGAGATCCAGACCGCCGTGCGCCTGCTGCTGCCCGGGGAACTGGCCAAGCACGCCGTGTCGGAAGGGACAAAGGCGGTGACCAAGTACACCAGCTCCAAGTAAAACTGTTCTCAAACTCATCAAACCCAACGGCTCTTTTAAGAGCCACTCACAACTTCTGGAAAGCAGCCAAACCATAATTTTTTTAATTACTGGTTTATTTCTATTATGAATAGCCAGACCTGTTTTAATAGCGTTTCACTAGAACAACATCCTGTGTAATGCCGAGTTATCGTCCTGTCGATCTTTGTGTCTTGTCTATAAAGTCCCATCATTTAGTTACTGCTCGGTGACTCTTTGGCCTCTGACTCGTTCATACTCGGCGCTGCAGCTGGATTTGGAGAGAATAGAAATCCAAAACCTCCTTTTGCATTTATGTTCGGGTTTACTCTCAATAATCGATCAGTTTATTTGGAGCACCCCGGTGGTGGGAAAACTCCATTTCAATACTGACACTAGCTCCAAACTGCTCACTCCACTTTTAACACTAAGGAAGCGGGAGCAGTCTACAATGGGAACAAATGTTATAGTTTGCAGATGGCTCTAAATTAGACACTGCCGACGGCTGAGAGCGTTTTAAACAGCAGCCGGATTAAACCTGTGGAGTCAGTTAACGTTTCGGATCTAAATGTCCCTTCTACAGATCTTAAACGTTTCTCTCCACAGATTCTCCCAGATATGCTGAGTTTTTCCAGCATTTTCTCATTAATTCACATTTGCAGCATCCGCATTATTTTGCTTTAATTTATTTTGGGTTTGTTCTGTTCGAAAGAAAACCTGAAATCAGAAACTGACAGATAAAGGGAAACTGGACTCGGGAAAGAGAGAAAATCCAACAATCTTATACTCAAAACTCAAATGATTTATTCACATGTTTTACGGTCCCTGTTTAATTTTATCTCTTATCTTTTCGCGCTCTTTTAAGCTTTAAAATAAATATTCGGTTGGAATCTGAACATTTGGCGCCCAAACCTTCCGCCCTCAGCACCGTGGAGTCTCCTGATTGGTGCTTCAAACAGACATCTGATTGGTCAGTTTGTGCCAGGCTCCACAATGTTGTTCAGATAACCAATCAGCAATGTGTGCACCGCCACTCCTCCTGAAGCTATAAGAGAAGTGAATGTGGGCAGGTTTCCTCATTCTGTGTGAAAGTGTTTGTGAGATTGTGACAATGTCTGGAAGAGGAAAGACCGGCGGTAAAGCTCGGGCCAAGGCCAAGTCTCGCTCCTCCCGGGCTGGACTGCAGTTCCCGGTGGGCCGTGTTCACAGGCACCTGAGAAAGGGCAACTATGCCCAGCGTGTGGGGGCCGGAGCCCCGGTCTATCTGGCTGCTGTGCTCGAGTATCTGACCGCTGAAATCCTCGAGCTGGCCGGCAACGCGGCCCGGGACAACAAGAAGACCCGCATCATCCCCAGGCACCTGCAGCTGGCCGTCCGCAACGACGAGGAGCTCAACAAGCTGCTGGGAGGGGTGACCATCGCTCAGGGCGGGGTGCTGCCTAATATCCAGGCCGTGCTGCTGCCCAAGAAAAGCAGCGCTGGCGCCGGCAAGAAGTGAAGCGACCATTCTTTATTCTAATAACCCAAAGGCTCTTTTCAGAGCCACTCACTTTATCGGAAAAAGGGTGACCTGTTCTCGATCCGCTTAGTGCCGTGTTTGTGAGAATTTCCCAGAGGCTTCCGGCTGGAATGAGCTTCCCCTGTATTGTTGGTATTTACCGGGGGACGGCAGTTTTAGCCGGCAGGCTTTCCTAAACTGACCATTTATGTGCAATGGGTGAGCGGGGTTTCAGATTTCATTCCCGCTCTCATTACAATGTTCACTATGTGCGGTTCAGGTCTGACTTGGGAGAAAGCTTTTGTGATTCAGACTTTACAGCAGGTTCATGTCGCCTTGGAATGTGAAAAGAGAGATCAATGATGAGAAATATTGGTCTATTTTAACGCTACACTGCCTCCTTACTCGTAAACCAGCTCGGTACATTATGCTGCTGCCATTCTCAGGTCAGTGCTCTCAATGTGAGGATTTGGGCGGCTCTTAAAAGAGCCTTTGTGTTTTGTTAAATTGTCAAATGGATCTCCTCAGCCGCCGAATCCATAGAGAGTGCGGCCCTGGCGTTTGAGAGCGTAAACCACATCCATGGCGGTGACGGTCTTGCGCTTGGCGTGTTCAGTGTAGGTGACGGCGTCCCTGATCACATTCTCCAGGAAAACCTTCAGCACCCCGCGAGTCTCCTCATAGATCAAACCCGAGATGCGCTTGACGCCGCCACGGCGAGCCAGGCGGCGGATTGCTGGTTTGGTGATGCCCTGGATGTTATCACGAAGCACTTTGCGGTGCCGCTTTGCTCCGCCTTTACCCAGTCCTTTGCCTCCTTTCCCTCTGCCAGACATGATGCTTGTTCAGTCAAATCGCTGCTGAATGAGAGACGAGCTGCTGCACTTTCCATTTTTATACAGCCCGCCCCGACCTGACTGAGAGAGGCGGGGAGCAGACTGAGTGACAGACAGAGCAGTGAAATGTCTTTGATCATCCAGCTCCTCCTCCTGCCTGCTCCAACCCACATTTTATATTCCAAACAGAAGTGAAAAGAGCGCGCTGAACAACACGTACAAACTGCAACATGATGGGCTGCACAGTGGTCAGCACTGCTGCCTCACAGCGCCAGGGACCCTGGTTCACTCTGACCCTGACATTCTGTGTCTGTGTGGGTTTCCTCCCACAAAGATACGCAGATTCGGTGGATTGGCCATGCTAAATTAACCCTTTGTGTCTCGGGGTGTGTGTTAGGTGGAGTTGCGAGGGAGTGGGCCTGGGTAGGTTTGCTCTTTCAGAGAGTCGCTGTGGACTCGATGGACTGAATGGCCTCCTGCACTGTAGTAATTATATGGGAAGGATCTCGGTGTTGCTGGACGTGGCGCAGGTCTGGCCCATTCCCCAGACCTGCGCGCAGCAGTCACCCGAGTCATCATCAGGTTCATCTGGAGATCACAGGGACCCATATACAAACAGAAGGGACAGCATGTACAAATCTCTGGATAATGGAGGGAGAAACATACACAAGGCCGGCCACCCCGATGTTCACCTTTGTGTGTGACTACATCAAGCTGTGCGTGTACCCCCAGTACACAAACACCAAGTGTCACTACGTACTGAGGTTCTACCTGTCCCCGGTGTTACGAACGATGTGTCTGGCCTCATTGCCGCAGGATGCTCTGGTAGTTGGACCATGTCGTAACACCTGTCCCTCATGGAGACATTTGTTCAGGAAAACACCTTTGACCACAAGGCGGTCAAGCAGTGGTCTGCACGTAATGTCCTCGTCTCCCTTATGGAAAAAGAGACGGTGGATCATGTCAGATGGTTCCCCTGAGCGGACTCTCAGAGGCATCTGGCAGATCATCTCATCACCAAAACTTTCAAACAAGCACCAAGCCCCAGCTTGGCTGGTGGTGAGCAGGACTCTCCCGGCAGATCCTTCCTGCACTCCCGAAGTCTCAACGCCATCACACGCTGCCCTCAAAGTGGCTGGGGGAGGGGGGGCGCGAAACGGTCACTCGCCTCCATGTGGAATGTGCCTTTCCAAATAAGGTCTGGAGAGTGAAAGTTCATGGATGATACCAAGGTTGGTGGGAGTGGCAGAGAGTGTTGAGGATTGTCAGAGGATACAGCAGGACATACATAGGATGGAGACTTGGGCAGAGAAATGGCAAATGGAGTTTAATCTGGACAAACGGGAGGTAATGCATTTTGGTAGGTTTAACATAGAGGGGAAATATACCGTAAATGGCAAAATTCTTAGGAATACAGAAAGTCGGAGAGATCTGGGCACGCAGGTTCACAGATCTTTGAAGGCGGCAACGGAAAGGATTTAAGGTGCACGGGGTGAAGTTTACAGAGGATGTGCGAGGCAGGTTTTTTTACACAGACAGTGGGGAGAGCATGGACCGCGGGGCGGCGGGGGGGGGGCGGGGCGGCGGGGGGGGGGCGGGCGGGCGGGCGGGCGGGGGGGGGGGCGGGCGGGCGGGCGGGGGGGGGGGGCGGGCGGGGGGGGGGGGCGGGCGGGCGGGCGGGCGGGGGGGGCGGCGGGCGGGGGGGGGGGCGGGGGGGGCGGTGAGGGAGAGCTTTTTCTGGGCGGGGGCGGGGGCGGGCGGGCGGGGGGGGCGGTGAGGGAGAGCTTTTTCTGGGCGGGGGGGCGGGCGGGGGGCGGGCGGGCGGGGGGGGGCGGGCGGGCGGGCGGGCGGGGGGGGGGCGGGCGGGCGGGCGGGGGGGGGGCGGGCGGGCGGGCGGGGGGGGGGGGGGCGGGCGGGGGGGGGGGCGGGCGGGCGGGGGGGGGGGCGGCGGGCGGGGGGGGGGGGGCGGCGGGCGGGGGGGGGGGGGGCGGCGGGCGGGGGGGGGGGGGGCGGCGGGCGGGGGGGGGCGGGGGGGGCGGTGAGGGAGAGCTTTTTCTGGGCCTGGCTTATTTGTCTGATTCTGGGTTAGGATTTGGAGAGTATTTTCTTTATTTTACTGATTATCAGTTGAAAGAATAGATTGATCTATCATTGGCCTCATCTGACCCTAACTTAAAAGAAATGTGTTTTCTTCTTCCTCGTTCAACAGATGAAAAGATGAGTTCCAAGATGATGATGATGATTCCTCAGCAACATAAATGTGCAGCCGTCTCCTTCTAACTGACTGTAAGTACAATATTAATCCAACATTGCAGAGACACACACGCAACATCAGCTCCACCGTCACAGTGCAGAAGCAGTCAGATTCGCAGAGACCTCAAGTCCCAGATGAACATGTCCAATCCAACAGTCCTCATTATCCAATTTAAGAAATGCAAGTAAATCTGGACTTCTGGAGAAAATGTAAATATTATTTACAGATACACGAGAGGGCAGGTGGGATAATTTTCCACAATTCACCCCTACTCTCTCATGGAATGTTGGATCAACTTTTGACAACAGCGTTTCATCTGTAAAGTAATCAGTATAGTATTAATTAGGCTATAGATTCAGCAATCAATGTGCAAGTATCCATTGGCACTTTTTAAAAAAACTTTCTTCGTTTAAAATATATCAGAAGCAAAGCACTTGAATAAGGCATTAACAGAAAAATGATGCATTTACATTGTTCTCCAAAGGGACACTTATCAAATTGTCAGGCCATCCTTTCATCTCACAAGTTGTGAACCTTTGGTACAAGTAAAAGGTCGGATAGTACAGCTTATTGAAAAGTGCAGAAATAATCATAAACTTCTACCGAGATACCTCCCAAAACAAAATATAAAATTCCCATCCAAATATCTCACACAATCTCAGATATAATGGTACAGTGTCATTCTCATGAAACAGACATGGAAATAGATCATTTAACATATCAATGTTATCACTAAAAGTAATAATGGAGGATGAATACTGAACAGAATGTTCACCCTTAACTCACAAAACAGATATTGACAAGTAAAGAAAACACAGTAAAATCTTGCACATCAGAGAGGTGGACAGACTGAGATTACGTGTCCTCTCGTGTATCTGTAAATAATATTACAGATAGAGATTAAACCCAGAATCCCATAACAGAGACAGACAGCTACAAATGCAAGCACAGAGACAGAGTGTTAGTGAGTCAAATTAAGTTTTCCCCTAACACTTGACCTATAACAAAGACAGACAGCTACCGTGGAATACACACTCACACATTCAGACACCAACAACTGAGCAAGAAGTAGTAAAATATGCCATATATCATAAATAGACAGTGAGGGTAAAACACACACTCGCGTTTTCTCATGCACATGCTCACTCACAAGTAACTCAGCAGGAAGCACTATATATGCAGTGAATATCACAGGGAGTCTGAGGGTGAAACACACACACACCAATAACTGAGCATTAAGCAGTAAAATATGTCATATATCGCACACAGAAACAGAGAGGTTTATACACACTCACTCACACTCTGTCTCTCATACACTCACACACATCCATGCACTGTCTCTCCCACACACTCACAAATCAATAACTGAGCAGTAATCAAGAATATATTAATTGTATATCACAGAGACTGTGAGGTTAATACACACTCACTCACACTCTCTCTTTCACACACACATTCTCCCTCTCTCACACACACACACCAGTCACTGAGCAGTAATCAATTAAATATGCAATATATACCACAGAGATACAGTGAGGGTAAAACATGCACTCACTCTCTCACTCATACTCTCAGTCACACAGCAGTAACTTTGCAGTAAGCTGTAAAATATGTGAGTGTGTGTGCTTTACCCTCACTGTCTCTCTATGATGTATAACACATTTTACAGCTTACTGCTCAGTTATTGCTGTGTGACTGAGTGAGTGTGAGTGAGAGAGTGAGTGCATGTTTTACCCTCGCTGTATCTCTGTGGTATATATTGCATATTTAATTGATTACTGCTCAGTGACTGGAGTGTGTGTGTGTGTGAGAGGGAGAGAGTGTGTGTGTGCTGTAAGCAGTAAAATATTTGTTATAAATCAGAGAGAATCAGTGAGGGTCTTTTTTTTTTAATCATTGAATTTACAGTGCAGAAGGAGGCCATTCAGCCCATCGAGTCTGTACCGGCTCTTGGAAAGAGCATCCTACTTAATCCCACACCTCCACCCTATCCCCATAACCCAGTAACCCCACCCAACACTAAGGGAAATTTTGGACACTAAGTGCAATTTATCATGGCCAATCCACCTAACCTGCACATCTTTGGATTTTGGGAGGAAACCGGAGCACCCGGAGAAAACCCATGCACATACGGGGAGGATGTGCAGACTCCGCACAGACAGTGACCCAAGCCGGAATCGAACCTGGGACCCTGGAGCTGTGAAGCAATTGTGCTTCATGAATTGGCAAGTCATGTTGCAGCTGTATAGAACCTTAGTTAGGCCACACTTGGAGTATAGTGTTCAATTCTGGTCGCCACACTACCAGAAGGATGTGGAGGCTTTAGAGAGGGTGCAGAAGAGATTTACCAGAATGTTGCCTGGTATGGAGGGCATAAGCTATGAGGAGCGATTGAATAAACTCGGTTTGTTCTCACTGGAACGAAGGAGGTTGAGGGGCGACCTGATAGAGGTATACAAAATTATGAGGGGCATAGACAGAGTGGATAGTCAGAGGCTTTTCCCCAGGGTAGAGGGGTCAATTACTAGGGGGCATAGGTTTAAGGTGAGAGGGGCAAAGTTTAGAGTAGATGTACGAGGCAAGTTTTTTACGCAGAGGGTAGTGGGTGCCTGGAACTCACTACCGGAGGAGGTAGTGGAGGCAGGGACGATAGGGACATTTAAGGGGCATCTTGACAAATATATGAATAGGATGGGAATAGAAGGATACGGACCCAGGAAGTGTAGAAGATTGTAGTTTAGTCGGGCAGTATGGTCGGCACGGGCTTGGAGGGCCGAAGGGCCTGTTCCTGTGCTGTACATTTCTTTGTTCTTAGTTCTTTGTTTGTATCCACAATGCTACCGTGCTGCCCTTTTTAAGAAACAGATAGATTTAGCACTCAGAATGAAGTATATCAAAGGAGATGGGGGGGGGAGGGGGTAAAACACTCTCTCTCATAGAAACCCTACAGTGCAGAAGGAGGCCATTCAACCCATCGAGTCTGCATTGACCTTTTGAATGAGCAGGCTACCCCAAGACCAATCTCCCACGATATTCCTTGTAACCCTACCGAGGGACAGTTTAGCCTATTGAACCAACCTAACCTGCACATCTTTGGACTGTGGGAGGAAACTGGAGCACCCGGAGGAAACCCAAACTCCGCACAGACAGGCGCCTGAGGTCAGAATCAAACCCAGCCTCTGGTGCTGTGAGGCAGCAGTGCTAACCACTGTGCCACCCTGCTGCCCATCAGCAGCACATCCACTTTTCACCCTGTTGCTCTCACACACATTCACCATCCCTCACACACTCACAGACTCACCCTCTCACACACACTCTCACACACCAGGAATTGAGCCATAAGCAGTAAAATATGTGTAATACATCACAGAGACGGTGAGGATAAAACTTACACTCAATCTCTCTCACACACACACTGGCACTCACACACACCATTAACTGAGCAGTACGCTGTAAAATATGTGTCTATATCATAGAGAGACAGTGAGGATAAAAATCTCACCCACACTCCCTCCATCTCACACACACTATCGCACTCATGCTCTCCCACACACACACACATTAATTGAGCAGTAAGCTGTAAAATATTTGTTTTATAATCACAGAAAAACACACACTCGCACACTGTCACACACACGCTAGCTCTCACACACAGATGCTCCCTCTCTCATACACACGCACAGACTCTCTTTCACACACACTCAGTCACTCTCACTCACACACATACCAGTGGTAAGCAGTTAAATATGTCTAACACATTAACACAACAATAACTGAGCAGTAAGATATGTTTTATTTCATAGAAACACTGAGCATAAAACTCACACTTTCACTCACACACTCTCACTCACCAGCAACAGTGGTACAATAATCATTAAATATCAACTCTGTCTCTCTCTCCTCTCTCTCTCACTCTCTTTCACACACACCCATTCACTCTCACACACCAGTAACTGAGCAGTAAGTATTAAAATATGTGATATATATATCATCGAGAGACATTAAGGATAAAACTCGCACACACTCTCTCTCACACGCCAGCAACTGAACAGTAAGAATAAACACACACACAGTCACTAATATACTCACACACTCTCGCTCACACACCCACACACCAGTAACTGAACAGTAAGCAGTAAAATATTCATTATATATTGCAGAGAGACATTGAGGTTAATATGACTCTATCTTCTAATAATCTTTATTGTCACAAGTAGGCTTCCATTAACACGGCAATGAAGTTCCTGTGAAAATCCCCTAGTCGCCACATTCTGGCACCTGTTTGGGTACACGGAGGGAGAATTCAGAATGTCCAAATTACCTAACAGCACGTCTTTTGGGACTATCTATCCATGAGTGTGTGTAGTAACCTCACTGTCTCTCTGTGATATATAATGAATAGTCTTGTGCTTCCTGCTCAGTTACAGGTCTGTGTGTGTGAGAGATAGTGAGTGTTGAGAGTGAGAGTGTGTCTTTACCCTCACTGACTCTTTATGCTATATAACTCATATTTACTTCTCTCACACACATTCTGTCTCTCACACACTCATACTCTATCTCATTCACACACTCACACCAGTAACTGAGCGGAAAAATATGCATTATCTATCGCGGAGAGACAGTGCCGGTAAAACACACTCTCACTCTATTTCTCTTGCAAACACTAACTCTCCCACACACTCACGCTCTCTCTCTCTAACTCTTGCTGCTTCTTTCGCAGACTCTCTCTCACACACACACATAAACACCAGTCACTGAGCAGTAAGCAGTTAAATATGCGTTTTATATCGCAGAGGGTCAGTGGGGGTAAAACACACATTCGCACATCAGTAACTGAGCAGTAAAATATGTGTTTTTTATCACCGAGACAATGAAGGTAAAACACACACACACTCACACAGACTATTTCTCCCACTCAGACACTCCCAAACACACAGTGACACATTCTCTCACACACACTCTCATATTCACATACTCTCATACTCACACACTCTCATATTCACACACTCTCACAACAGTAACTGAGCAGTGAGCAGTAAAATATGCATCATATATCACAGAGACAGTGATGGTCAAACACATTCTCACCACACGCCCCAGTAACTGAGCAGCAACAGCAAAATATGTGTTATATACCAAAGAGAGACAATGAGGGTTAAATACACATAGGCTCACTCGCTCGCTCACCCGCTCTCTCTCACGCACACCCGCTCTCTCTCACGCACACCCTCTCTCTCTCACGCACACCCTCTCTCTCTCACGCACACCCGCTCTCTCTCACGCACACCCGCTTTCTCTCACGCACACCCGCTCTCTCTCACGCACACCCGCTCTCTCTCATGCACACCCGCTCTCTCTCACGCACACCCGCTCTCTCTCACGCACACCCGCTCTCTCTCACGCACACCCGCTCTCTCTCTCATGCACACCCGCTCTCTCTCTCACGCACACCCGCTCTCTCTCTCACGCACACCCGCTCTCTCTCTCACGCACACCCGCTCTCTCTCTCATACACCCGCTCTCTCTCTCACACACCCGCTCTCTCTCACGCACACCCGCTCTCTCTCACGCACACCCGCTCTCTCTCTCTCACACCCGCTCTCTCTCTCACACACCCGCTCTCTCTCGCACAC
Organism: Scyliorhinus torazame; assembly: GCF_047496885.1. Lineage (NCBI taxonomy): Eukaryota > Metazoa > Chordata > Chondrichthyes > Carcharhiniformes > Scyliorhinidae > Scyliorhinus > Scyliorhinus torazame. Next base: position 40,799,301 of record NC_092730.1, read on the forward strand.
CCGCTCTCTCTCACGCACACCCGCTCTCTCTCACGCACACCCGCTCTCTCTCACGCACACCCGCTCTCTCTCACGCACACCCGCTCTCTCTCACGCACACCCGCTCTCTCTCACGCACACCCGCTCTCTCTCACACACACCCGCTCTCTCTCACGCACACCCGCTCTCCTCATGCACACCCGCTCTCTCTCTCATGCACACCCGCTCTCTCTCATGCACACCCAGTCTGAAACATATCAGTGACTGAGCAGCAGACACTAATATATGCATTATATATCACAGAAACAGTGAGGAGAAAACTGATACCCACACACACACTTCTGCTCACACTCTCTCGCTCACACACACACCGGCAACAGAATATTACAATGTGTTAGACATCACTGAGAGATCTCACACACTCTCTCACTCACACACACTCTCACACACACCAGTAAGTATCATATATCACGGAGAAACAATGAGGGCAAATCACAACTTCACACTCTCATACAGAAACTATCTCTCACACACACCAGTCACTGAGCAGTAAGCAGTTAAATATGCATTGTATGTCTCAGGGGGACAGTGAGGGTAAAACACACTCTCGCCACTCTCACATACTCACACACTCCAGCAACTGATCAGTGAGCAGCAAAGTATGTTGTATATACAACATATATGATAGACAGACAGTGAGGATAAAACACACACTCGCACACTCTCCAACACCTGTTACTGAGCAGTAAAATGTGTTATATATCACAGAGATGATGTGGAGATGCCACCGTTGGACTAGGGTGAGCACAGTAAGAAGTCTTACAACACCAGGTTAAAGTCCAAAAGGTTTGTTTCGAAGCACCACCTGTGGGACTTGAACCTGGTGTTGTTAGAACATAGAACAGCACAGCACAGAACAGGCCCTTCGGCCCTCGATGTTGTGCCAGGCTTTGCCCGAAACCAAGATCAAGCTATCCCACTGCCTGTCATTCTGGTGTGCTCCATGTGCCTATCCAATAACCGCTTGAAAGTTCCCAAATGTCCGACTCCACTATCACAGCACGCAGTCCATTCCACACTCTAACCACTCTCTGAGTAAAAAAACTACCTCGGACATCCCTCCTATATCTCCCACCCCAAACCTTATAGTTATGCCCCCTTGTAACAGCTACATTCAACCGAGGAAATAGTCTCTGAACGTCCGCTCTATCTATCCCCCTCATCATCTTTCAACCTCGATTAAGTCGCCTCTCATCCTCCTTCGCTCCTATGAGAAAAGCTCTAGATCCATCAACCTTTCCTCATAAACCTACCCTCCAATCCAGGCAGTATCCTGGTAAACCTCCTCTGCACCCTTTCCAATGCTTCCCCATCCTTCCTATAATGAGGTGACCAGAACTGCACACAATACTCTAAATGTGGTCTCATCAGGGTCCTGTACAGTTGCAGCATAACCCAACAGCTCTTAAACTCAAGCCCCCTGTGAATAAAAACTAACACACTATAGGTCTTCTTCACGGCTCTGTCCACTTGAGTGGCAACCTTCAGAGATCTGTGGACATGAACCCCAAGACCTCTCTGTTCCTTCACATTCCTCAGAACCCTGCCGTTGACCCTGTAATCCGCATTCAAATTTGTCCGACCAAAATGAATCACCTCGCACTTAGCAGGGGTTAAACTCCATCTGCCATTTTTCGGCCCAGCTCTGCATCATATCAATGTCTCTTTGCAGCCTACAACAGCCCACCACCTCATCCACTACTCCACCAATCTTGGTGTCATCAGCAAATTTACTGACCCACCCTTCAGCCCCCTCCTCCAAGTCATTTATTAAAATCACAAATAGCATAGCCCCTCTCTTCGGTGAATACTGAAGAAAAGTATTCATTCAACGCCTCTCCTATCCTGGTGCCACACAGAAATTTCCACTACTGTCCTTGACCGGCCCTAACCTCACCCTGGTCATTCTTTTATTTCTCACATAAGAGTAAAAAGCCTTGGGATTTTCCTTGATCCGACCCACCAAGGACTTCTCATGCCCCCTCCTAGCTCTCCTATGCTCTTTTTTAAGCTCATTCCTTGCTACCTTCTAACCCTCAAGCGACCCTTGTTTTCTCATCCTTACATACGCTTCCTTTTTCCTCTTGACAAGACATTCAACCTCTTTTGTGAACCATGGTCCCCTCACACGGCCATTTGCTCCCTGCCAGACAGGGACATACCTATCAAGGACACGCAGTATTTTTTCCTTGACCAAGCTCCACTTTTCATTTGTGCTTTTCCCTGACAGTTTCTGTTCCCATCTTATGCTTCCTAATTCTTGCCTAATCACATCATCTTGAACCCTCCCACAATTATTTTATTTTATTTTAAAACATTTTTATTTAAGGTTTTCATAAAATATCAATAACAAAATGAAAAAGAAACCCACCAGGGTTAAGTACAAAACACAGTCCAGAAAAACAACCCTCCATATCCCCCTCCCCCCCCCCCCCATGTACATGAATAATATTACATACATAATCAGGTATGTTCCAGAAACATATATACAGACAGATTCAAAGATGCCAGACAATCTTTACAGATCCAGAGATGGGGTAAGCCCAGGTTAAAGGGGTTTGAATTGTGTCACAATTCACTTGACACAATTCACACCTCTTTAACCTGGGGTTACCCCATCTCTCGATCTGTAAAGATTTAATGAAATGAAAAAAATGAAATGAAAATCGCTTATTGTCGCAAGTAGGCTTTAATGAAGTTATTGTGAAAAACCCCTAGTCGCCACATTCCGGCGCCTGTTCGGGGAGGCTGGTACGGGATCATCTGCTAATGCTCACATTCCAAGCATTGTCTGGCATCTTTGAATTTGTCTATATATATGTTTCTGGAACATACCTCTACATTCACCTGAGGAAGGTGCAGCGCTCCGAAAGCTAGTGACATCGAAACAAACCTGTTGGACTTTAACCTGGTGTTGTAAGACCCTCTGTGGTGAAGGGTCCCTCTCACCGACAGCCAGGTCACTTTTCCCGGTGGATCTTTACACACTGACAAACTGGGAATGGAGACATTCTTTCTGAAATGTCTTTCCTGTTTGTAGTAAGCTGGTTTCTGATTGGTGGAAAATCCTCAATCCGATTGGACTGTTGTTATATCCAATCAAATGAACAGAAATAACTGGCTGTCCTCATTCTCACAATGTCCAATCACAATCATTCCTTTCCCCATTCCTCATTAGCATAGATGTGAGGCTCTGTCTATTTAATCAGCGCTCGGAAGGGGTTTGCTTTATTTCTGGGTGAAATTGACGATGGCAGACGAGAAGAAACCAACATCGAAACCAGCTTCCAAGAAGGGAGCCAAGAAAGTCATTAAGAAACCGGAAGTAAAAGCCGGCAAGAAGCGGCGAAGGTCGAGGAAGGAGAGTTACTCCATCTACATCTACAAAGTGATGAAGCAGGTTCACCCTGACACCGGCATCTCCTCCAAGGCCATGAGCATCATGAATTCGTTCGTCAACGATATTTTCGAGCGCATCGCGGGTGAGGCTTCCCGCCTGGCCCATTACAACAAGCGCAGCACCATCAGCTCCCGGGAGATCCAGACCGCCGTGCGCCTGCTGCTGCCCGGGGAACTGGCCAAGCACGCCGTGTCGGAAGGGACAAAGGCGGTGACCAAGTACACCAGCTCCAAGTAAAACTCCACAATGGACTGAAAACCACTCCAAACACAACGGCTCTTTTAAGAGCCACCCACAATCTCTGTGAAAAAGCTGCACCCTCTTTTCCCGCATTGACTTGATGAGAAATCTCTTTGTGGAGGATCGAGATTTGTCCCGTTCCAGAATGTTGTGAATGTGGCTTCATACCCGCCCGTCACAGACAGTTTCACACAGAAGAGAATCAAACTGAATTGAGAGCGGATTTTAAACACAGTCTGGTATTTGTGACGGACAATGAGGAGAAACACAATTTCAGGAGGGAATTATTTCAATTTAATGATAACTATATTCAGAGTTTAACAACTGGTGAGTTAAACTCATAGGAAATTATTATTTTTTCTCTCGGGTGATGTGTTTCCCGCTCTCGGGACACAGTAAAGGCGGGAATGAAGAGGTTATTTTCGCGCTGATCTGTTTATTCCGCAGTTTTCCCAGGGGCCGGAATCAGCGAGATTTGAGCACACACAGGACCTGAGTCCAATGTAGCGCTTTAAGATCTGCCTCTCCCCGGCCCTCCCTATTCTCCGGACACAAAGCTGCCTGTTCCACCGGCTGGATCGAGTCGGGGATTCTCTCCACACTTCCCAGTGTAACATTCCCGGCCGCTTTCAGGAGAGGCTCAGAAATCAGCCATTTCTCTCTGTCCCTGTGAAGCCTGTGTGAAGGAGCTGATTGGTAATCTCTGTTTCTGCTTTTGCAGTGAGCTGAGATTTGCTCCGGTTTAAATTGCTGAACGGGGTCTTATTACCGCCGGTTACAGATAAGAGATTGACAAATTAAAACTGTTCCGAAAATAGCGCCCGGATTCTGGGATGGAAAAATCAATAAACAGATCACCAAGTGTGAGATTCAAATAGTTTCCTGAACATTGAGCCGTTCCGTTATTTGGGATTTTCCTGCACTGAAATTGGCGGGAGTTTGGAATTTGAAAATGTCAGCCAATCAAAACCTCCACATTCTTCTCCCTGGCCTGTGATTGGTTAATTGTTGACTGTACTTGAGTTTTAAAATATAATTTGTTTCCACAGACAAAAACCAGAATATTCTGAAGATGAATAAATGTGATGTTTCCTCCACACAAGTTACAGGGAAGAGTGTCGCCAGCTCCTTCCCACACAAATCCGTACATTGTCACTGACAGAGCAAAGAGACACAGACAGGTCATCAGCTCCACAGTCTCAGGCAGCAGAAACAGTTCCAGAGACACATTTTCAACCCATCAATCAAACAGCAGGAGAGACAGACGCTGTGTCCATGTCACCCTAACTCAGTTCCACTGACAGGAGGCCCCATAAATCCCAGTGCAAATTCTCACCCATTCTCATCATCACTGTATCAATGGAGCAGCTTAGTGAAATAATCAACATCAGAGAAAACTGACACATGGATTCCGGTTTAGAATTACACAATTAACCGTAATAATGTACTCTGAGATTCGAGTGAAATACCAGCCACACCACTCACATCAGGGGTGGCTGTACTAATCCTCAGAGTGCGTCCTCACAAATACATTAGCTGCAAACACAAATATCAGGTGCATTCTCAGATTGAGATATGCTGAAAGTGACAAAGATACAAACTCTGATTCTCGTTTAAAACTCACCTAATTTATGAAAATAAAAGATGCAATATAATTTCTCTGACTATGAACTGAGCTGTAACTTGCAAACTATTGCAAAATCCTCACTCACTCTGTTCCGGATGGAAGATACTGCAGCAATTCCAGACTGTGGTCCATTTTACATTCATGTCAAAATTCTGACTCAGAATCAGACTGAGTCTCACAGATCAAATCAATGTGTACAGCCTGAGTTAAACTTCCAGAGCAATCCAGTATCAGGTTGAAGGTTACATTATCTTTCACAATTGTGTTCTGATATTAAATGCTGGTCCAAAACTATCACACATTGTTTGCTTCAAACCTCCCACAGCAATGGTTTCTTTCTGTGCTGGAAATTTACGTGGAATGAATGCAAACTTAAAAACTGTCCCAGAGATTGAAAGGTCACATCCTGAACCGCATCCTCCCACTGAGTCACAGAGCCTGACAGGTACAGGATAATCCTCAAACACATGTTCAGACTAAGATCCATCATGACACTGAGTCTTGGAGCATGACAGATTCAGGATTATTCTCAAACGGTTGTTCAGAGTAAGATGCTGAAAGACACTGTACTCACTCATAAATAGCAATCACAAAAAGCAATCAGACTCAACAATTGTACCTCTGAGAGATTTAGAAATGGTTAAAAGACTCTCAGAGAGGAAACAATAATGACACACAATCACACGTATACACACAGTGTACAGGCCCACACACATTATACACAGAGTTGCACACACACAGATACACAAACATACACACACAGGTATATACACGTGTACACACACAGTACACAGAGTCACACGCATTATTCACACACAGTTGTACACACCCGCAAACACAGGTATACAGACACAGGCACATAAACATTCACACATATTCTCAGATACACACACATATATAGAAACACGCATGTACAGACAGAGATATACACAGAGACAGATACATTACATCAGAGAAATAAAATTAATCCAGCTACAGTGAAGTAACAGAGATATAGTTCCAATACAGGATGGTGAGTGGCTGGAGTAGAGCCTCCAGGTCGCGGTGTCGCTATGTGTCGGCCGCCCTTGTAGTATATATAAATGATTTGGAGGAACATGTAACTGGTCTGATTAGTAAGTTTGCAGACGACACAAAGGTTGGTGGAATTGCGGATAGCGATGAGGACTGTCAGAGGATACAGCAGGGTTTAGATTGTTTGGAGACTTGGGCGGAGTGATGGCAGATGGAGTTTAATCCGGACAAATGTGAGGTAATGCATTTTGGAAGGTCTAATGCAGGTAGGGAATATACAGTGAATGGTAGAACACTCAAGTGTATTGAAAGTCAAAGAGATCTAGGAGTACAGGTCCACAGGTCATTGAAAGGGCCACCACAGATGGAGAAGGTAGTCAAGAAGGCATACGGCATGTTTGCCTTCATTGGCCGGGGCTTTGAGTATAAGAATTGGCAAGTCATGTTGCAGCTGTATTGAACCTTAGTTAGGCCACACTTGGAGTATAGTGTTCAATTCTGGTCGCCACACTACCAGAAGGATGTGGAGGCTTTAGAGAGGGTGCAGAAGAGATTTACCAGAATGTTGCCTGGTATGGAGGGCATTAGCTATGAGGAGCGGTTGAATAAACTCGGTTTGTTCTCACTGGAACGAAGGAGGTTGAGGGGAGACCTGATAGAGGTCTACAAAATTATGAGGGGCATAGACAGAGTGGATAGTCAGAGGCTTTTCCCCAGGGTCGAGTGGTCAATTACTAGGGAGCATAGGTTTATGGTGAGAGGGGCAAGGTTTAGAGTAGATGTACGAGGCAAGTGGGTGCCTGGAACTCGCTACCAGTGGAGGTGGTGGAAGCAGGGATGATAGTGACATTTAAGGACATCTTGACAAATACATGAATAGGATGGGAATGGAGGGATCCGGACAGTGTAGAAGATTGTAGTTTAGTCGGGCAGCATGGTCGGCACGGGCTTGGAGGGCCGAAGGGCCTGTTCCTGTGCTGTACATTTCTTTGTTCTTTGTTCACTCTAGATGGTGGTGGATGTGGGTTTGGAAGGTGTTGCCAAAGGAGCCTTGGTGACTTCCTGCAGTGAATCCTGTAGCTGGTATACACGCTGCCACTCTGCATCAGTGGTGGAGCGAGTGAGTGTTTATGGATGGGGTGCCGATCAAGCAGGATGCCTTGTCCTAGATGGTGTCAAACCTATTCAGTGTTGTTGAAATTGCAACTATTAAAGGAAATGGAAATTATTCCAATACATTCCTGATTTATGCTGTGTCGACAGGGTTTGGGGAGTCAGGGAGTGAGTGCCTCGCCACAGGAGTCCGAGTCTTTGGCTTGCCTTCTAGCCACAGTATTTAGATGAACAGTTCAGTTTCTGCCCAATGACAATCAGTCAGATGTTGGCAGTGGGGTTTCAGTGATGGGAATTCCGGTGAATGTCAAGGGGCGATGGTTAGATTCTCACTTATTAGAGATGGTCTTTGCTTGGAACGCTTCAGCCCAAGCCTGGATATTGTCCAGGATTGCTGCCTTTGGACATGGACTGTTTCATTAACAGAGGAGTTGTGAATGGTGCTGAACATTCTGCAATCATGGAAAGCCTGTGTGTGTTTGCAGCATTTACAGCGTGTGTCCCTGTGTGAGTAAATGCCATTTCAGACATTGGTTGCACAAATTAAGTGTTTGCTGGAACTCCCTTCCAGCCGAGTAAAAACCCGTTTCCTGGAAAGAAATGTCAGATATACTTGTGGCGAGAAGCTAAATGTTTCTTTTTACTGTAACGGAAAGTATTAAAAAACAACTAGCAGAGAAAGGTTTCGATCCATCGATCTTTGGGTTATGGGCCCAGCACGCTTCCGCTGCGCCACTCTGCTCAAATGGTTATTACTGCGTTGAAGCGACACAATTCCTCACTTCGGCAGTGTTGTTCATCAGGACCACTTGTGCTCGACAGCGCACCCTGGCGGCACAATTCCACTGTGTAACTCACCAACAATTGAACACACACACACACGCAGCAGCTGGACACTGTCACCTTACACAAGATAACACACAAGCTTCGACTGACTGATCATATATAGAAAGTGTTCCCATTAAGTTCCAGTGTTCTCTGTCTTCAGGTGACGCCCCGGAGGACTGGAGAATAGCCAATGTTGTTCCTTTGTTTAAGAATGGGAGCAAGGATAATGCAGATACCTACGCGCCGGTGAGCCTTACGTCAGTGTTAGGGAAATTACGAGAGAGAATTCTTCGAGACAGGATCTACTCCCATTTGGAAGCAAATGGACGTATTAGAGAGAGGCAGCATGGTTTTGTGAAGGGGAGGTCATGTCGCACTAACTTGATAGAGTTTTTGGAAGATGATTGATGCAGGGAGGGCAGTGGATGTTGTCTATATGGACTTCAGTAAAGCATTTGACAAGGTCCCTCATGGCAGACTGGTACAAAAGGTGAAGTCACATGGGATCAGGGGTGAGCTGGCAAGATGGATACAGACCTGGCTAGGTCATAGAAGGCAGAGAGTAGCAATGGAAGGATGCTTTTCTAATTGGAGCGCTGTGACTAGTGGTGTTCCGCAGGGTTCAGTGCTGGGACCTTTGCTGTTCGTCGCATATATAAATGATTTGGAGGAAAATGTAACGGGTCTGATTAGTAAGTTTGCAGACGACAAAAAGGTTGGTGGAATTGCGGATAGCGATGAGGACTGTCAGAGGATACAGCAGGATTTAGATCGTTTTGAGACTTGGGTGGAGAGATGGCAGATGGAGTTTAATCCACAGGTCATTGAAAGGGGCAACACAGGTAGAGAAGGTAGTCAAGAAGGCATACGGCATGCTTGCCTTCATTGGCCGGGGCATTGACTATAAGAATTGGCAAGTCATGCTGCAGCTGTATAGGACCTTAGTTAGGCCACACTTGGAGTATAGTGTTCAATTCTGGTCGCCACACTATCAGAAGGATGCGGAGGCTTTAGAGAGGGTGCAGAGGAAGAAATTTGCCAGGATGTTGCCTGGTATGGAGGGCATTAGCTATGAGGAGCAGTTAAATAAATTTGGTTTGTTCTCACTGGAACGACGGAGGTTGAGGGGTGACCTGAAAGAGGTCTACAAAATTATGAGTGGCATAGACAGAGTGGATAGTCAGAGGCTTTTTCCTAGGGTAGAGGGGTCAATTACTGGGGGGCATAGGTTTAAGGTGTGAGGGGCAAGGTTTACAGGAGATGTACGAGGCAGGTTTTTTACACAGAGGGTAGTGGGTGCCTGGAACTCGCTGCCAGATGAGGTGGTGGAAGCAGGGGCGATAGTGACATTTAAGGGCATCTTGACAAATACATGAATAGGAATGGAATATAGGGATACGGACCCAGGAAGACTAGAAGATTTTAACTCAGATGGACAGCATGGTCGGCACAGGCTTGGAGGGCCGAAGGGCCTGTTCCCCTGCTGTACTTTTCTTTGTGTTTGTTCTTTGTTCTAAAATCTCCCCTCTTTCCTCTTGTGTAACTGTGTTATCTGCATCTTCACTCTGTTATTGAAAGGTCTTCCCTGATGTTAATTAAACTGCTTTCCGATATTTAAGTATATTCTCTCCCGCTGAACTGTGATTTCTACTGTGGAACCGAGATCTCTACTGTGTAACTGCTCTCTGCTGTGGAATATGATCTCTGCTGTGAACTGTGCTCTGCTGGGGAACGGCGACCTCTCCTGTGGAAATGTGCTCTCTGCTGTGGGACTGTGTTCTCTGCCGTGAACTGTGCGCTCTGCTGAGAAACTGCGATCTCTCCAGTGGAAATGTACTCTCTGCTGTGAAACTGTGCTCTCTGCTGTGGAAACGTGGACCAGATGTGATGCAGCTGAGGATGCTGAGTGATGTAACGTGGACATGGTGAAGTTACTGGCCAGAAACTTCCGAATTCTATTTTTGTTTTGAATGGACAGCTACAATCCACGTGTTTATTCTAGGACACAACAATGAATAAAAATGAATCAGTGCTGAGCAGATTCTAACATCCCACGCCTCCAGTTTGTTCTTATTGAGAACCCCGTCCTCGATGGAAGCTTTTGCTCTCCGGATCACACCACCGCCTCCTGGGAATACAGCAGCGATACCTCCAAGATCTGATCTGTAACAGAATCACAGAACAATAGTGTCCCCTTGTGACTGAGGGGAACAGGTGCTCCCTATCCGCCCTGTCTATATCTAACATAATCTTGTACACCTCGATGAGATCACCCCTCAATCATCTCTGTTCCCGCGAGAGAGAGAAAACAAGCCTATCCACCTCTCTTCATATCCTAAATGCTCCATCCCAAACAACATCCTGCTGAATCACCTCTGCACCCCATCCAGTGCAGTCACATATTTCCTAGAATGTGGTGACCAGAATTGCACACGGTACTCCAGCTGTGACCTCCCCAACATTCTATACAACTCCACCATGACCTCTCTGCTTTTGTAATCCATGCCCCGAATGATAAAGACAAGTATCTCAAATGTCTTTTCCACCACCCTATTAACCTGCCCTTCTGCCTTCAGAGATCTCTGGACAAACACTCCAAGGTCCGTTTGTTCCTCAGGACTTCCCAGTGTCAGGCCATTCACATTAATCCAATAATAATAATATAATATTCTTTATTGTCACAAATAAGCTTATATTAACACTACAATGAAGTTACTGTGAAAACCCCCCTACCAAATGGATCACATCTAATTTTTCAGTGTTAAATTCCATCAGCCACTTTTCTGCCCATTTGACCATCCCGTCTGTATCTTCCTGTAACTCAAGACACTCAACCGCACTGTGGGCTTGAAACTCAGTGAAAGGATTACACCCTCCTCTCGGAATCTGATCACCACCTCAATCCCAACATTCAGCTTGGGTGGGCAGACAAGACAACGTCCTTCCCGCAGCTCCCCAGCACAGACTGGATAATATCCCAAACTCGTATCCTGCTATTGTCACATTGCTCCACCACCTTGGTCTCTTCACAAAACGCCAGGAATCTGAGACCAATTCTTCAGACCTTTGATTCTCTCTTCAAACAACATCTTGTCCCTGATTAAGTCCATCCTGGGAAGAGGGGCTCCGTATTCCGAGTTCCTCTGCGTACATCCGGTTGCTGTTGATGGACCAAAAGAGGTCTCAAGCCTGAAAGAAAGCCTCTCTCACAGCCCTGTGAGCATGTCTCCATTAGATGGTGCAGTCAGCACCTGCAGAGTAGATAACAATGGAGAGAAGTGTGAGCAATTTCTGCGTCACAATTCTGTGGAAATAGAGCATTCAAAACATAATATTACTGAAAATACTGAACTGATCCTCTGGGAGTAGGACTCAAGTCAAAGGGAAAAATCCAGTGGATTTCTAGTGGAAAGATTTAACAACTGGATGATGGCAGCTGAAATCAGTCCTTGCGTTACAATCTCTGCAGATATTCTACTGAATTGAAACCTGCAAAAGGCATATTTTCCGACTAGAAATGCAACACATTTCCCCCTGTTGTGGAGGAAGTTCTCAATCGCACAGGTGGTCAAACGGAATAAGGCTGGGCTGGGATTTGAGTCCAGATTTTTCTTCAGTGAACAGACACTTTACCGGACGAAGTTACAGAGTCTGAGGATGTTCAGCTAATCACAAGGGAATGCTGGAAATACTGTACGGATCTGTAGTATCTGTGAAAAGAGAAATAGTTACCATTTCAGATCCTGACCTTTCATTGGAACGACCTGTTCCTCTCTCCACAGAAGCTGCCGGATCAGCTGAATATTTGCAGCATTTTCTGTCTTTGTTTCAGATTTGCAGCATCCGCAGTATTTTGGTTTTGGGTCAAAGGACATTGAATTGCCTTTCCTGCTCTGAGGGTTATTGCAGGTCTCTCTGGCTGTGATTGTCGCTGATTCGGCCAAACATTAACAGTCTAATATTAATTGACCGTGAGAATGGGCGGTGAGGGGATTCTGGAACCGCTGCAAGTCCATATGGTGTATGTACACACACAGTGCTGTTAGGGATGGGTTCCAGGTTTGGATGGTGCCTCGCGGAGGAAAAGTCAATTTCAGGAGTGCGATTCGAGCCCTGACCTCCAGAGGAGACTGCGACCTGCGCTCGGCCATCCTGACGTATTCGAAAGGTTAGGTGCGTTTGGGCCGAAATCGGGTGCTCTTTCCGAGGGTCGGTGCCGACTCGATGGGCCGAATGGCGTCCTTCCGCACTGGAGGCATTCTATGATTACTGAAATAGGATGAAAATGGCAGCATCCAGGACACAAGGACAAGTTCAGGTCTCAGGCCAGAGTAAGTGTCCTGTGTAATGACACATAGAATGTACATTTATTGTGGACTGGTGCCATCTCCTGGCTGAACGGGAGCCGTGCGACACGGACACTTTCATTCAGGAGCATTTTAAATTGGAGTGAAATAACTTACGCAAAGTAAGTATTTGTTACGAAACAGTAAATCAAACTGATCTAAAGAACCAAAAGGATACGTTCTAATCAGTGAGCGATGGTGGTATAGTGGTCAGCATAGCTGCCTTCCAAGCAGTTGACCCGAGTTCGATTCCCGGCCATCGCAATAATAAATTCGCAATTTTTGCACTTCTTTGTGAGTTTCAAACTGAGGAAGAGAAAGTTTCTCACTCGGAATTTAGTGGCAAGTACAGCGAGGAGTGAAATAATATGGACAGTGTTCGACTATTCACTGCCCAAGCCCTCCGACAAAAGCTAAAAATCCACAGCGTTTTCACTCAAGCCTCATGAAGTGGACCAAACAGAGACACAACAGACACGTTACAGACGAGGATGGGATTTGAAGCCACGTGTACAGAGCACAATGGATTATTGTGCATCACCTTAACCACGTGATACAGCTGCTTTATTTCAGGGCCCTTTATTATCCCTCAATCGAACTTCCTTGGGTTTCTTTCGCACGGTTGGGTGTAAATAAAACATAAATGTATGAGGAGAAAAGCACAGTTCTTGAGCTTGGGCTTGTGGCGCAACGGTAGCGCGTCTGACTCCAGATCAGAAGGTTGCGTGTTCAAATCACGTCAGGCTCAGGATGTTTTTCTGCCGCTGGTTCCAGGAATTTCTCTCTGTGGGAATGTTCCCGAAATGACTCCGTTCAAACCACAATTTGTCCGAATGTTTCAGATTTACCCGCTCAGTTTATATTTTTGAGCAGTTTCATCAAACATTCGGATAGCTCAGTCGGTAGAGCATGGGGCTCTACCTCCCAGCATCGAGGGTTCGAGCGGCACGTTGGCCGCTTCCATATTATTATCTGAGAATATTGAACCAACTGTGCTACCGTGCTGCCCAAACAGTTGGTTCAATCTCACTGCTCGTGGGTGAGACCAGAACTACTGGGCAGTTAAAAACAAGGACGTCGCTCTTTTTCGGACGGAGATGAGGAGATTTCTCCCTCTCAGAGAGTTGTGCGACTTTGGAACTCTGCCTCAGAAGGCCGCGGAAGCGGGACATTGATTATGTTTAAGGCGGAGATGGGGAAATTCTTGTTCAGCAAATAAATCAAAGGTTTATCGGGGTTGCATACAACCATTGCATTCAGCCAGTTACCTGGGTGCACGAGCGTGCGGTTTTTTATTTGATATATCAGTTCCACACCATGGTGAAACGGTGTTAAAATGTCGTTTTCATTTCTTCACGTGTTCTTCACTGATATATTCGCTGCAATAACTTCTCTGGGCACAAAGCACGGTGGCTTCACAGCGCCAGGCTCCCATGTTCGATTCACTCTCTCTGCGGAGTCTGAACGTTCTGCACGTGCCTGCGTGGGTCCCACAGTGCAAAGACGTGGATTAGGTGGATTGGCCAAATTACCCTTAGTGCCCATACGGGACCAGTCTTTATAAATAGAAGCGTCATCCCGGCCCTGGGTCACTGCCCGTCTGGAGTTTGCTCATTCTTCCCATGTGTGCGTGGGTTTCACCCCCACAACCCAAAGATGTGCAAAGTATGTGGATTGGCCACGCAAAATTGGCCCTTAATTGGGATAAAAATAATTGGGTACTCTAAACTAATACAGAACTAAATAAATAAATAGAAACGCCGAGCACAAAGGCAAGGCCGCGATGGGGATTCTTCATAAAATCCTGCGACAGAAATAGACAATGTTGGATAACTCGGCTGGTCTGGCAGCATCTGTGGAGAGAGAAACAGAGTTACAGTTTCCAGTCCAGTCTGACCCACCCAATGGATTAGCAATCCGGCCCCTTAACCACTCGGCCACCTCATCCCGCAAGCGCGTTTGTCAAATCAAAGGTTTATCAGGTACAAATAACCATTGTATTCAGCCAGCTGCGTGGATGCTGTTTTTACTTGAGGATCAATTCAGAATCCCACACCATGATCAAACGACCTTTAAATACCCTGTCCGTTTCTTCACGTGTTCTGCACTGATATATTCGCTGCAATAACTTCCCTGGAGCTCAAACCTCCTCCCGATTTCAGTCAATGACACCATCCGGGTTTTTGAACACGGGACCTCTGGCATTTTATCGCAGCTGAGAATCAATGTCAATGTCAGGAGTGGGATTGAACCCTCGTCTCCAGAGGAGACTGACACCTGATGTATCCAAACGGTTCTAGGGGATTGGGCCGTGTTGGGGTGCTCTTTCCGAGGGTCGGTGCAGACTGGATGGGCCGAATGGTCTCCTTCTGCACTGGAGGGATTCTATGATTACTGAACCAGGGTGCAAACGGCAGCATCAGGACACAAGGACAAGGTGAGGTCTCAGGCCAGAGCAAGAGTCCTATGTAATGACACACAGAACATCAGAAGTAAAAACATTTATTGTGGACTGGTGCCATCTCCTGGCTGACCGGGAGCAGTGCGACACGGACACTTTCATTCAGGAGCATTTTAAATTGGAGTGAAATAACAGAAACATAGTAAGACGTTGTTTACGAAACAAAGCAAAGCATCAAAAGGACTCAATATTCGGCAGTAAGTGATGGAGGGATACTGGGAGCATCGCTGCCTTCCAAGCAGTTGATCCAGGGTCGATTCCCGACCATCGCAATAATAATTTGGTCGGAGGCGTTTGCGTGATTTCGTGTGTTTCGAGCTGAGGAAGAGAGCTGGAGAAAGTGAGGTGGCTGGAGGCAGGAATCTCCGCTTGTTCGAAATAGTCTGGTTGGATTGTTCACATCCGTCCGATTGGCGAAACTGTGATCTCGGTTTCTGTAGTGGTTTATTATTGGATATTGTTCTCTATAGAATTTACAGTGCAGAAGGAGGCCATTCGGCCCATCGAGTCTTCACCGGCTCTTGGAAAGAGCACCCTACCCAAGCCCACACCACCCTATCCCCATAACCCAAGAACCCCCCTCAACCAACACTAAGGGCAATTTATCATGGCCAATCCACCTAACCTGCACATCTTTGGACTGTCGGAGGAAACCGGAGCACCCGGAGGAAACCCACGCAGACACGGGGAGGATGTGCAGACTCCGCACAGACAGTGACCCAGCCGGGAATCGAACCTGGGACCCTGGAACTGTGAAGCTGATGAATGTGATATAAAATAGTTAGTTTAAATGTATTAGTTACAGTAATGTAGATGTAGGCCAGTCTAATCCTAGTGAGTTCACAGACAAAGGATTTCAGAAAGCATGGCACGAAAGGGGGAGGTGTGTCTGGTGTAGGAGGAGAAAAGGATGCTGGGTAACAAGAGATCCAGGGGTAAGGAATGAGAAGTGAGCCAATTAAGATGTATTGCCAGGTCAGGAGGGGTATAGGATGACCAATGGGAATCTGTGTGTGAAACTTGATGTCATTTGAATGTATTTGTAGAGATTCCTTTGTCTCCAATAGCACTCGATTCGGAAGTCCCAGGAGGCAGCTTGTGTTCTGGGTTTGTGTGATGCGATTCAGACTTGCAAGTTGGTTAAAAATAAATAATACTATGCCTACAAATCCATCTCCAGTTTTATTGAGGCCAGACTAACGGGTAAAGAATTCAATGTTTTGTCATTTGGTGCCGGAAACCCGGGATTTCTCCAGACGGTTAGCGACCAACTGCGACATCAGAATTAGACTGATTTTCGACAAGGAAAGTGGAAACGGGCCCACAATGTGTGTAACTGTAAAATGACACACATTTGTTTTCCCCCCTTCTCCCCTGGTCACTCGCGGTTGGTACGGAAAGATCGTCTCGACAAAATCAAAGGTCAGTCTGGCGATTAGAAAATTGAACTGATGGGACATCTGGCAAGATGGTTCCGTTCTACGAGTGTTTTTGATGAACTGATGGGACATCTGGAAAGACGGTTTAGTTCCACGAGAGTGTTTTTGAAACTATCGTTCATTAAGCTAAAGTTGTATCCTTGGACTGTAGTGGCGAGAAAAGATACATTTTAAAACAAACTGGATGCTGCATGTTAGTTAAAGCAGAAGTCTCTCAAAGGGTTAACAGCAGCTTGAGATAGCTGGCAGCTTGTGGTGTAATTGGATACCTTTCTTTCGAGTCACTGAAACCCTAGCAAAGTTGCAGCTTGTGGTGGAATTGGATACCTTTCTTTCGAATCAGTGAAACTCCAGCAAAGTTACGTTTTGAAGTAAGTAAAAGGTAAAGGAAGCCAGTGGATTTCTCCCCCTCTTTTACATAAGTTAATCATTTGAGCAAGCAATTGATTGAAATTGCCAGAATCTTAAGTTTGAATTACTTGAAATAATGTTGATCTCATTTTATTTGTGAATTAATAGAAACTTAAAGTAACTCACTGACACCATTTAAAAAAGTGTAAATCTGGAGATGACAGTTGACTTTGCTCCGGTATAAATCACCGCAGCTAACTGCTCCCTCATTGATAGCAGCCAACATTTTTGTGAATGTTAGCTGTAATGTTGGCTGAAGCTGCCCCCACCATGAACTTAAATTAAACTAATCAATTAATTAGTGATGGCTGGTCATGTGATGTGCTTGAGCTGCTTGATGTGGGAGCTGGCAGGTCCCATTGCGAGCTGCAGCGACCACATCTGCAGTAAGTGTTGGCTGCTCGAAGAGCTCTGGCTCAGAGTTGATGAGCTGGAGTCTGAGCTTTAAACACTGAGGCACATCCGGGAGGGGGAGACTTACCTGGACACAGTGTTTCAGAAGGCAGTCACACCTGTCAGAGTAAGTAGTTTAAATCCTGCTAGTGGCCAGGGACAGCAGGATGTGACTGCAAGTCAGGCAGGTAAAGGGAACCAGCAGTCAGGAACTCAGGAGCCTCAGCACTTGACTCTGTCCAACAGGTATGAGGCACTTGCTCCCTGTGTGGATGGCGAACAGGGTTGCAGGAAGGATGAATCAGCTGACCAAGGCACCATGGTTCAGCAGGCCATTCAAGGGGAGGGAGTAAATAGGCAAGTTGTAGTTGTAGGGGATTCTATTATCAGGGGGATAGATAGTATCCTTTGTGAGCAGGATAAAGAGTCGCGCATGGTATGTTGCCTGCCCGGTGCTAGGGTGCGGGACACCTCTGACCGGCTTGAAAGGATACTGGAGAGGGAGGGGGAGGATCCAATTGTTGTGGTCCATGTCGGTACCAACAACATAGGCAAGTCTAGGAAAGAGGACCTGTTTAGAGATTATAAAGAGCCAGGATTCAAATTAAAAAACAGGTCATAATCTCCGGATTACTGCCCGAGCCACGTGCAAATTGGCATAGGGAGGCAAGAATAAGGGAAGTTAACACGTGGCTGAAAGAGTGGTGTGGGAATGAGGGGTTCCTTTTCATGGGACACTGGCATCAGTTTTGGGACAGGGGGGGACCTATACCGTTGGGATGGTCTCCACCTGAACCGAGCTGGGACCAGTGTTCTGGCGAAAAGAGTAAATAGGGTGGTCAATAGATTTAACTAAAGATTGGCGGGGAAGGAAAAGTCAGGGAACCAAGCGGTGAAGTAATCAGTGGGAAGCGTAGCTGCTTAGGAATACAAAAAAGCACGAAAAGACAGAACTCAGGAAAGGTTACAATAGTCCCCATCCCACAAAATATGACACGGTGTATGGAAAGGCTCAGTAAACCAAGGTCCACCACACTAAGAAAACTAAAAGGGACGGTCAATAGAGAATTAAAGGTGCTATATTTAAATGTGCGCAGTGTATGGAACAAGGTAGATGAGCTTGTGGCCCAGATTGTGACTGGCAGGTATGATGTGGTAGGCATCACAGAGACATGGTTGCAGGGGGTTCAGGACTGGCATTTAAACATCCAGGGATTCACAACCTATCGAAAAGACAGAGATGTGGGCAGAGGGGGCGGGGTTGCCTTGTTAATTAGGAATGAAATTAAATCAAT
This sequence comes from Scyliorhinus torazame, assembly GCF_047496885.1. Lineage (NCBI taxonomy): Eukaryota > Metazoa > Chordata > Chondrichthyes > Carcharhiniformes > Scyliorhinidae > Scyliorhinus > Scyliorhinus torazame. The sequence goes on from NC_092730.1 coordinate 40,817,907, forward strand.
CGCACTAAACGACATGGGGTCGGATGATGTGGAATCTGTGTGGGTACAGATGAGGAACCACAAAGGCAAAAAAAACATAATGGGAGTTATGTACAGGCCTCCTAACAGTGGTCAGGACCAGGGGCACAAGATGCACCACGAAATAGAAAGTGCATGTCAGAAAGGCAAGTTCACAGTGATCATGGGGGACTGTAATATGCAGGTGGACTGGGGAAATAATACTGCCAGTTGACCCAAGGAAAGGGAATTCATTGAATGTTTACAGGAGGGCTTTTTGGAACAGCTTGTGATGGAGCCCACGAGGGAACAGGCCATTCTGGACTTACTGTTATGTAATGAGCCAGACTTGATTAAAGATCTTAAAGTAAGGGAGCACTTAGGAGGCAGTGATCATAATATGGTCGAATTCAATCTCCAATTTGAAAGAAAGAAGGTAGAATCAGATGTCAAGGTGTTACAGTTAAATAAAGGTAACTACAGGGGCATTGAGGAGGAACTGACGAAAATCGACTGCGAGCAGAGCCTAGTGGGAAAGACAGTAGAACAGCAATGGCAGGAGTTTCTGGGAGTAATTGCGGGCACAGTACAAAGGTTCATCCCAAAGAAAAGAAAGGTTATCAGAGGGGGGATTAGGCAGCCATGGCTGATAAAGGAAGTCAGGGAATGCATCAAAGCAAAAGAGAAAGCCTATAATGTGGCAAAGAGTAGTGGGAAGTCAGAAGATTGGGAAGGCTACAAAAACAAACAGAGGATAACAAAGAGATAGATAAGGAAAGAGAGGATCACATTTGAAGGTAGGCTAGCCAGTAACATTAGGAATGATAGTAAAAGTTTATTTAAATACATTAAAAACAAACGGGAGGCAAAAGTTGACATTGGGCCGCTCCAAAATGACGCTGGTAATTTTGTGATGGGAGACAAGGAAATAGCCGAGGAACTGAATAAGTACTTTGCGTCAGTCTTCACAGTAGAAGACATGAGTAATATCCCAACAATTCCGGAGAGTCAGGGGGCAGAGTTGAATATGGTAGCCATCACAAAGGAGAAAGTGCTAGAGAAACTAAGAGGTCTAAAAATTGATAAGTCTCCGGGCCCAGATGGGCTACATCCTACAGTTCTAAAGGAGATAGCTGCAGAAATAGTGGAGGCGTTGGTGATGATGTTTCAAAAGTCACTGGAGTTAGGGAAAGTCCCAGAGGATTGGAAAATCGCTGTTGTAACCCCACTGTTCAAGAAGGGAACAAGGAAAAAGATGGAAAATTATAGGCCAATTAGCCTAACCTCGGTTGTTGGCAAGATTCTAGAATCCATTGTTAAGGATGAGATTTCTAAATTCTTGGAAGTGCATGGTCGGATTAGGACAAGTCAGCATGGATTTAGTAAGGGGAGGTCGTGCCTGACAAACCTGTTAGAGTTCTTTGAAGACATAACAAATAGGTTAGACCATGGAGAGCCAATGGATGTTATCTATCTTGACTTCCAAAAGGCCTTTGATAAGGTGCCTCACGGGAGACTGCTGAGTAAAATAAGGGCCCATGGTATTCGAGGCAAGGTACTAACATGGATTGACGATTGGCTGTCAGGCAGAAGGCAGAGAGTTGGGATAAAAGGTTCTTTTTCGGAATGGCAACCACAATGACGAGTGGTGTCCCGCAGGGTTCAGTGTTGGGGCCACAGCTGTTCTCTTTATATATTAACGATCTAGAAGACGGGACTCGGGGCATTCTGGCTAAGTTTGCCGATGATACAAAGATAGGTGGAGGGGCAGGTAGTATGGAGGAGGTGGGGAGGCTTCAGAAAGATTTAGACAGTTTAGGAGAGTGGTCCAAGAAATGGCTGATGAAATTCAACGTGGGCATGTGCGAGGTCTTGCACTTTGGAAAAAAGGATAGAGGAGTGGACTATTTTCTAAACGGTGACAAAATTCATAATGCTGAAGTGCAAAGGGACTTGGGAGTCCTAATCCAGGATTCTCTAAAGGTAAACTTGCAGGTTGAGTCCGTAATTAAGAAAGCAAATGCAATGTTGTCATTCATCTCAAGAGGCTTGGAATGTAAAAGCAGGGATGTACTTCTGAAGCTTTATAAAGCATTAGTTAGGCCCCATTCAGAATACTGTGAGCAATTTTGGGCACGACACCTCAGGAAGGACATACTGGCACTGGAGCGCGTCCAGCTGAGATTCACACAGATGATCCCAGGAATGGTAGGCCTAACATACGATGAACGTCTGAGGATCCTGGGATTATATTCATTGGAGTTTAGGAGGTTGAGGGGAAATCTAATAGAAACTTACAAGATAATGAATGGCTTAGATACGGTGGACGTAGGGAAGTTGTTTCCATTAGCAGGGGAGACTAGGACCCGGGGGCACAGCCTGAGAATAAAAGGGACTCACTTTAGAACAGAGATGAGGAGAAATTTCTTCAGCCAGAGATTGGTGGGTCTGTGGAATTCATTGCCACAGAGGACGGTGGAGGTCGGGACGTTGAGTGTCTTTAAGACAGAAGTTGATAAATTCTTGATTTCTCGAGGAATTAAGGGCTATGGAGAGAGAGCAGGTAAAAGGAGTTGAAATCAGCCATGATTGAATGGTGGAGTGGACTCGATGGGCCGAATGGCCTTACTTCCACTCCTATGTCTTATGGTCTTATGGTAAGAAAAACCTGTTAAAAGAAAAAATGTTGAGATAAAGAATTAATTAAGTTGTAAAAGTTATACAAGTTTGTGTTAAGCAAATCGTAAATTCAGTTCTGTGTTGTGATCAGACCTAAGCTTGCAGGTTGCAGTAATTCAATTTAAATTTTCAAACATTTTAAGTTTTAAAAGAACACTGTTAAAACCTTTTAAATAATTTTGCCCAGTAGCAGAAATTGCCATTGGTCATAAATAGGCAAATAATTTTATTTTTTTTAAAGAAGATAGCCAAAGTATGAAAGCTAAAGAGTTAATTAGATTATGGAGACAATATTGTCAACATGAGAGGGATAAGATCATGTTTTTAAATTGGCAAGAAAATGCCCGTAAAATGGGGATTCCAATAAGTGAAAGGGGAACCAGAAAACTCTGGAGATCTTGAAAAAGGAGTGTGCATTCAAAAAACGCGCAAGTAAAGAGAGGGTGGACTCGAGAAAAAAAAATTAGCTACGTAGTTCAATGGCTGTCCTTGCATTGTCAGAAGCAGATGAGCACCTAGAAAATCGGACCATGTCGGGTAGAGTCCCGACTGCACCAGTAGCATTGTCTGCACTAATTCAGGAACCAGCAGGGTATCATAATTTATATCCAGTCACTGCTCCCCAGATTCAAATCATGTCAGCCTCTCCAGCCCCTTCGGTTGATAGCTTGCATCCTAATTCAGCACCTTCACCGTCTGTTAGAGAAGGGGAGCTGTGTTCAACAAGCCCAGTTAGTGTCTATGACACGATCTCGGACGATGAGAGAGAGGCCTGATCATATCCAGAAACAATCACGCATACCACCTAGATCCCTTCAGACCGATATGGTAGGACAGAAAAGTATGAGAACAAAGAAAGAGGATGGGAATGGTTCTGAGAAGCTGGAGCTCCCCGTAGTCGCAGGGAAGGACGTCAAAGTCTTTGAAGAGCCAGAGGAATCCGCTAGAGCGCCCGCTAGTGAGACTCTGAGACAGTTGCCGATTCGGAAAATACCAAACACTGATGCTGTAACGGCGGCCGCCCAGCCCACGATAGACGTTTATTTCCCATGGAGACCCAGTGAGATGATGGCTATTCTGGCTGCAATCCCAGACAGGAAGAAATCTCCTGCTGCTTTCGTGGATTATCTGAGAACTACCATTTCAGTTTATCAAGCTGATTCTCGGGACATCTGGGCCCTAGTCCAGCAGGGTTTAACCCCAGCAGAGTACAGCAATCATCTCAATCACTTGAATTATGCTAGCCACGCCGCACTTCAGCAAGCCCATGCTTTGGACGATGATAGACGGGCACAAATCATGAATGCATTGAATGTCACATTACAAAAGCCCATAAACATTTCTGCTATCTTAGACCTCAAACCTAAAAAGACTGAAGAGCCAGAGGAATTTCTGGAACGTTTTAATGAAATCTACCGTGGGCAGACAGGCAACTTGCCATACCAAAATGGTCAGAATTCCCCTCAATATTGTGCTATGTTAATGCATTGCCTAGCACCTTCCGTGGCTGCTGCCGTGAAATGTAATAACATGAATTATTCAGAGAATGACCCTTCTCAGATGGCCAGGGCGGTCAGATGTTATTGGAAGGAGGGTGTAGGCCAGGAAGGATGCTCAGTTACAAACTAAAGATGCATGGCATTGAGGGTAAAGTGGTAGCATGGGTAGAGGATTGGTTAACTAACAGAAAGCAGAGAGTGGGGATAAATGGGTGTTTCTCTGGTTGGCAACCTGTAACTAGTGGGGTCCCTCAAGGGTCAGTGTTGGGCCCGCAGTTGTTCACAATTTACAGAGACGATTTGGAGTTGGGGACCAAGTGAAATGTGTCAAAGTTTGCAGACGACACTAAGATGAGTGGTAAAGCAAAAAGGGCAGAGGCTACCGGAAGTCTGCAGAAGGATTTGGATCGGTTAGGTGAATGGGCTAGGGTCTGGCAGAAGGAATTCAATGTTGCCAAGTGTGAGGCTATCCATTTTGGGAGGAATAACAGCAGAATGGATTATTATTTAAACGGTAAGATGTTAAAACATGCTGCTCTGCAGAGGGACCTGGGTGTGTTGGTGCACGAGTCGCAAAAAGTTGGTGTGCAGGTGCAACAGGTGATTAAGAAGGCTAATCGAGTTTTGTCTTTCATTGCTAGAGGGATGGAGTTCAAGACTAGTGAGGTTATGCTGCAATTGTATAGGGTGTTGGTGAGGCCACATCTGGAGTATTGTGTTCAGTTTTGGTCTCCTTACCTGAGAAAGGACATATTGGCACTGGAGGGAGTGCAGAGGAGATTCAATAGGTTGATCCCAGAGTTGAGGGTATTAGATTATGATGAGAGATTGAGTAAACTGGGACTGTACTCATTGGAGTTTAGAACAATGCGGGGGGGGGGGGGGGGATCTAATTGAGACATATAAAATTATGAAGGGAATAGATAGGATAGATGTGGGCAGGTTGTTTCCACTGGTCGGGGAAAGCAGAACTAGGGGGCATAGCCTCAAAATAAGGGGAGGTAGATTTAGGACGGAGTGTAGGAGGAACTTCTTCACCCAAAGGGTTGTTAATCTCTGGAATTCCTTGCAAAGTGAAGCAGTTGAGGCTCCTTCTTTAAAAGTTTTTAAGAAAAAGATAGATAGCTTTCTAAAGAATAAAGGGATTCGGGGATATGGTGTACGGGCCGGAGAGTGGAGCTGAGTCCACAAAGATCAGCCATGATCTCAATAAATGGCGGAGCAGGCTCGAGGGGCCAGATGGCCTACTCCTGTTCCTAGTTCTTATGTTCTTATTAAGAGTGAGTATGTAATGAAAAAGGATGATCTGAGACCCCAACCAGCGGCAGATACGGTGGCTTACCAGCTGGAACCCCAATATTGTGACCTTGGGTGGGTGGATCAACATGGGGTAGGATATCAAACCCAGCCAAATGGACCCTCAGCTCCTCTGTATGGCCCAACGTATGCACCAACAGCTTCACAACTGCCGCCCCCTCTGAGGGGCCATTGGTCTACTGGGAAAAGAGGACGAGGCAGATATAGAGGGAACAATGCATGTCTTAATTGCGGCCGTGCAGATCACTGGCAACAGGAATGCCCCTTTAAAAGACGGGCAGCAGAAGGAGACTACCCGACCCAAAGGAGGGGGTACCAACCAAGGGGAGGACAGACGAGGTACACTGACTTCTCCCAGGCAAACCTTTTCCCAACCAAAGATTGACTAGCTAATTTAGTCATAAGGGCTCTCCAATCGGACAGGGAACCTATTATTTCTCTGCAGATAGGAGATCAACACTGCCCATTTGTAATCGACACTGGAGAAGCCATGTCTTCGGTGCAATCAGAACTTCGACAACCACTATCCGACCACACCCAGCATTTGTCGAGGTTTCAAGGACAGGTTTTGCGAGTATCCTATTTCTGAACCTGTGACAGCCACTTATGAGAATAAGTCTGCGGATCATCAGTTTGTGGTGACTACTGGATTGTACTGTAACTTGTTGGCCCGAGATTTACTGTGTATCTTCCAGCTACAGCTAGAGTGCGGAGACGAAGGGGTAACGGTTCAATCATGGAGGATGAGACTACAGTGCTATATTTCTATCACTCCCCAGTGGTGGACGTTAGACATTGAACATTCACTGCACCACGTTACCCTGGTCTATGACAGAACCGGAAAAAACAGGGAGTTGGAGGACAAATACCGGCCGTTAATTGGGACCGAATGGCCAGTCAAGGTTGCAGCCACAGTCACGGGAAAAGAAGGTACAGCCGATTTTGTTACAATACCACCACATTTATGGCCACAGTCAGCTTCTGTGGGCCCTCATATTACACGTCAGGTCCACGACCAGTACCATGCCAAGTATCTGGGGCCTCTGGTAAGGAGGACAGTGGATCATTCAGGTCCAACAGAGTACGCACTTCAAGTCACGCCAGACGGCACTTACATAAAATATTTTGAGGTCCCTGAAACGATTAACACTCGACGACAGCAAACCCACAGCTCTGGAAGAATAGGTAATTCCTTATCTCGGCCGGCACGGTAATATCCCACCGGGGATTAGTTAATGACCTACTGCAGGCCCTCCTTCTGCCCGCGGATATTTCCGACCCCAGTTGACGTTGGTAATGAACAAGCAGATTGTGCAGCGCGGACAGCTGTGCAAATTCTGCAAGTGATGGTGCCTAAAATGTTAAGTCAGACTGAACATAAGAACATAAGAACTAGGAGCAGGAGCTAGCCCCTGGCCCCTCGTGCCTGCTCCACCATTCAATGAGATCATGGCTGATCTTTTGTGGACTCAGCTCCACTGTCCGGCCCGAACACCATAACCCTTAATCCCTTTATTCTTCAAAAAACTATCTAGGGCAGCACGGTAGCATTGTGGATAGCACAAGTACTTCACAGCTCCAAGAGCCCAGGTTCGATTCCCGGCTTGGGTCACTATCTGTGCGGAGTCTGCACATCCTCCCTGCGTGTGCATGGGTTTCCTCTGGGTGCTCTGGTTGCCTCCCACAGTCCAGAGATGTGCAGGTTAGGTGGATTGGCCATAATGAACTGCCTTTAGTGTCCAAAATTCAATGTTTTGTCAAAGCAATTCCACTATGCTACCGTGCTGCCCTTACCTTGTCCTTATACCCTCTGTGGGGTATTACTGGAAGTTATTATATAAACATTTCCCCTTCGCTTTGTTAAAGGAATTGGAAACATTGGAAAACACCTGGTTCTATCTTTATCAAATGATATGACTGTGTTAATAAAACATAACCCATTTCAGTCAGTGGAGATGTGATATTGGCACCAATAAAACTCACACACCACAGCAGATATTGTCTGTTTCCCTCAGAGAGAGTCAATTGAAGAGTTTCCCGATTTCGTTACTTTGAGCTTCCCAGTGATGTGAAATGACAAATGTCCGGATCACACTGGAAGCAACACTTTGATACTAATTTACTGAAAAGAAAAGGCGGATGCGCGGTGATAGCGACATGTTTACTTTTGGTGTGAGTGAGAATATAAACAGCAGAGGTTGGTTTATGGGTTATGGGCCCAGCACGCTGCCGCTGCGCCACTCCGCTCCTTAGGTCCGCCGTGTTCGCAATTACTGCTCTGAGGCAGCCAGATAACTATTTTTTTAAACGAAAACCCAAGTGTTGTGAAGCTCACTTTGGCTGGACAATAACACGGAACTTCAGCACAGCTGTAACAGACAGAGAAAGACACACAGGAAAGCAGGAAGAGAATATCAGGACACACACACACAATGACACACAGCAGAGGTGCAGTGCAAACCAGCAAGATACTGAGATGGACAAACTGGTTATTTAGGAAAACGGGGTTTTCTGTTGCACAAAGATAGGCAATTAAATGTATTTATGCTGTGTAACAGTGCTTTCTGCTGTGTAACTGAGCTCTCTCCTGCGTAGCTGTGCTCTCTGCTGTGCAACTGAGCTCTCTGCTGCGTAACTGTGCTCTCTGCTGCGTAACTGAGCTCTCTGCTGCGTAACTGTGCTCTCTGCTGCGTAACTGAGCTCTCTGCTGTGCAACTGTGCTCTCTGCTGTGTAACTGAGCTCTCTGCTGCGTACTGTGCTCTCTGCTGCGTAACTGAGCTCTCTGCTGCGTAACTGTGCTCTTTGCTGCGTAACTGAGCTCTCTGCTGTATAATTGTGCTCTCTGCTGTGTAACTGAGCTCTCTGCTGCGTAACTGTGCTCTCTGCTGCGTAACTGAGCTCTCTGCTGCGTAACTGTGCTCTCTGCTGCGTAACTGGGCTCTCTGCTGTGTAACTGTGCTCTCTGTTGTGTAACTGAGCTCTCTGCTGCGTAACTGTGCTCTCTGCTGCGGAACTGAGCACTCTGCTGTATAATTGTCCTCTCTGCTGTGTAACTGAGCTCTCTGCTGCGTAACTGTGCTCTCTGCGGCGTACTGTGCTCTCCGATGAGTAACTGCGCTCTCTGCTGTGTAACCGTGCTTTCTGCTGTGTAACTGAGCTCTCTGCTGTGTAACTGAGCTCTCTGCCGAGTAACTGTGCTCTCTGCTGAGTAACTGAGCTCTCTGCTGTGTAACTGTGCTCTCTGCTGTGTAACTGTGCTCTCTGCTGCGTAACTGAGCTCTCTGCTGCGTAACTGTGCTCTCTGCTGTGTAACTGTGCTCTCTGCTGAGTAACTGTGCTGTCAGCTGTGTAACTGTGCTGTCTGCTGTGTAACTGAGCTTTCTGCTGTGTAACTGTGCTCTCTGCTGTGTAACTGCGCTCTCTGCTGTGTAACCGTCCTCTCTGCTGTGTAACTGAGCTCTCTGCTGTGTAACCGTGCTCTCTGCTGTGTAACTGTGCTCTCTGCTGTGTAACTGTGCTCTCTGCTGTGTAACTGAGCTCTCTGCTGTGTAACCGTGCTCTCTGCTGTGTAACTGTGCTCTATGCTGTGTAACTGAGCTCTCTGCTGAGTAACTGAGCTCTCTGCTGTGTAACCGTGCTCTCTGCTGTGTAACTGTGCTCTCTGCTGTGTAACTGAGCTCTCTGCTGTGTAACTGTGCTCTCTGCTGCGTAACTGTGCTCTCTGCTGCGTAACTGTGCTCTCTGCTGAGTAACTGCGCTCTCTGCTGTGTAACTGAGCTCTCTACTGTGTAACTGTGCTCTCTGCTGCGTAACTGTGCTCTCTGCTGAGTAACTGCGCTCTCTACTGTGTAACTGCGCTCTCTGCTGAGTAACTTCGCTCTCTGCTGTGTAACAGTGCTTTCTGCTGTGTAACTGAGCTCTCTGCTGAGTAACTGCGCTCTCTGCTGTGTAACAGTGCTTTCTGCTGTGTAACTGAGCTCTCTGCTGATTAACTGCGCTCTCTGCTGAGTAACTGCGCTCTCTGCTGTGTAACTGTGCTTTCTGCTGTGTAACTGAGCTCTCTGCTGAGTAACTATGCTGTCTGCTGTGTAACTGAGCTCTCTGCTGAGTAACTGCGCTCTCTGCTATGTAACTGTGCTCTCTGCTGTGTAACTGAGCTCTCTGCTGAGTAACTGTGCTCACTGCTGTGTAACTGAGCTCTCTGCTGAGAAACTGCGCTCTCTGCTGTGTAACTGTGCTCTCTGCTGTGTAACTGAGCTCTCTGCTGAGTAATTGCGCTCTCTGCTGAGTAACTGCGCTCTCTGCTGTGTAACTGTGCTTTCTGCTGTGAAACTGAGCTCACTGCTGAGTAACTGCGCTCTCTGCTGTGTAACTGTGCTCTCTGCTGTGTAACTGCGCTCTCTGCTGTATAATTGTGCTCTCTGCTGCCTAACTGTGCTCTCTGCTGAGTAACTGAGCCCTCTGCTGTGTAACTGAGCTTTCTGCTGTATAATTGTGCATTCTGCTGCGTAACTGTGCTCTCTGCTGCGTAACTGTGCTCTCTGCTGCGTAACTGTGCTCTCTGCTGTGTAACTGTGCTCTCTGCTGTGTAACTGTGCTCTCTGCTGTGTAACTGTGCTCTCTGCTGTGTAACTGTGCTCTCTGCTGTGTAACTAAGCTCTCTGTGTGTAACTGAGCTCTCTGCCGAGTAACTGTGCTCTCTGCTGAGTAACTGAGCTCTCTACTGTGTAACTGTGCTCTCTGCTGCGTAACTGAGCTCTCTGCTCTGTAACTGTGCTCTCTGCTGTGTAACTGTGCTCTCTGCTGCGTAACTGTGCTCTCTGCTGCGTACCTGAGCTCTCTGTTGTATAATTGTACTCTCTGCTGTGTAACTGAGCTCTCTGCTGTGTAACTGAGCTTTCTGCTGTATAATTGTGCATTCTGCTGCGTAACTGTGCTCTCTGCTGCGTAACTGTGCTCTCTGCTGCGTAACTGTGCTCTCTGCTGTGTAACTGAGCTCTCTGCTGAGTAACTGTGCTCTCTGCTGTGTAACTGAGCTCTCTGCTGAGTAACAGTGCTCTCTGCTGTGTAACTGCGCTCTCTGCTGTGTAACCGTCCTCTCTGCTGTGTAACTGAGCTCTCTGCTGTGTAACCGTGCTCTCTGCTGTGTAACTGTGCTCTCTGCTGTGTAACTGTGCTCTCTGCTGTGTAACTGAGCTCTCTGCTGTGTAACCGTGCTCTCTGCTGTGTAATTGTGCTCTCTGCTGTGTAACTGAGCTCTCTGCTGAGTAACTGAGCTCCCTGCTGTGTAACCGTGCTCTCTGCTGTGTAACTGAGCTCTCTGCTGTGTAACTGTGCTCTCTGCTGCGTAACTGTGCTCTCTGCTGCGTAACTGTGCTCTCTGCTGAGTAACTGCGCTCTCTGCTGTGTAACTGAGCTCTCTACTGTGTAACTGTGCTCTCTGCTGCGGAACTGTGCTCTCTGCTGAGTAACCGCGCTCTCTACTGTGTAATTGCGCTCTCTGCTGAGTAACTGCGCTCTCTGCTGTGTAACAGTGCTTTCTGCTGTGTAACTGAGCTCTCTGCTGAGTAACTGCGCTCTCTGCTGTGTAACAGTGCTTTCTGCTGTGTAACTGAGCTCTCTGCTGAGTAACTGCGCTCTCTGCTGAGTAACTGCGCTCTCTGCTGTGTAACTGTGCTTTCTGCTGTGTAACTGAGCTCTCTGCTGAGTAACTATGCTGTCTGCTGTGTAACTGAACTCTCTGCTGAGTAACTGCGCTCTCTGCTATGTAACTGTGCTCTCTGCTGTGTAACGGAGCTCTCTGCTGAGTAACTGTGCTCTCTGCTGTGTAACTGAGCTCTCTGCTGAGTAACTGCGCTCTCTGCTGTGTAACTGTGCTCTCTGCTGTGTAACTGAGCTCTCTGCTGAGTAACTGCGCTCTCTGCTGAGTAACTGCGCTCTCTGCTGTGTAACTGTGCTTTCTGCTGTGTAACTGAGCTCTCTGCTGAGTAACTGCGCTCTCTGCTGTGTAACTGTGCTCTCTGCTGTGTAACTGCGCTCTCTGCTGTATAATTGTTCTCTCTGCTGCCTAACTGTGCTCTCTGCTGAGTAACTGAGCGCTCTGCTGTGTAACTGAGCTTTCTGCTGTATAATTGTGAATTCTGCTGCGTAACTGTGCTCTCTGCTGCGTCACTGTGCTGTCTGCTGCGTAACTGTGCTCTCTGCTGTGTAACTGTGCCCTCTGCTGTGTCACTATGCTCTCTGCTGCGTAACTGTGCTCTCTGCTGTGTAACTGTGCTGTCTGCTGTGTAACTGAGCTTTCTGCTGTGTAACTGAGCTCTCTGCTGTATAATTGTGCTCTCTGCTGCGTAACTGAGCTCTCTGCTGTGTAACTGAGCTCTCTGCTGTGTAACTGATCTCTCTGCCGAGTAACTGCGCTCGCTGCTGTATAATTGTGCTCTCTGCTGTTTAACTGTTCTCTCTGTCGTGCAACCGTGACTGTGCCGTTGACAGATCCTCACTGTGGTTGGGTCAAATCATTCCCTGTTGTGTAAATATGATCCCAGTTGTGGAAATGTGATCCGTCTGAATCAGAACCTTTCTCCGCCATTACTGAGACGAAATTTCAATTCCAGATTTATCAAATCTTATCATGAAAGATTAGTTCAGGCCTCTGGATTTCCAGTCCAGGGACAGAACCTTGTATTCCTGTTATCAAAACAGTTCGGTCAGCTCAACATTCTGAGATGGAAGAGCCCAATATGGGGCTTGAACCCAGTATGAAACAATATAGGGCTTGAATCCACGACCGTGGGATTAAATGGGACCGATGCTCTACCGACTGAGCTAGCCGGGCTGCTGTCAGAAATATTATTGACCCTCTTCCTGAGGAGATTATAATTTGCTGAGCAGCGAACCTTGTGTCAAACCGTTTTCTAAAATTTCGATTAATTCTTCGGTCACAGTCGCTGGGAGCAGGGCTCGAACCAACTGGGGAAGTCCAACACCTTAACCACTCGACCATCGCAGCTCGGTTCAATAGGTCATTCATGAAACATTATAAAACATACAAAACATTATAAAACCGGCCAGGAATCACTGCAGGAAGGTCTTGCATTCCTGCGATGAACGGTGCCCCGGTTTTTCTGTGAGGAGCGGTTTAATCTACCTTACAAATGACCATTGGATTTGGAGAGAAGCCTTGAGAGACTCGAAAATCCAAGTTCCCGAAACGCACAATTTCACTGATTCAATTGTTTGCGGAAGAAAATAAGTTACATTGGAAATATCCTAGAAGTTCATTTTTGCTTTACATGGAACAGCACCGAACTTCCCAGTCCAGCTCCAAATTAAAGCAATTCAATCACAGAAACTGGCAGCACAGAAGGAGGCCTGTGCAGACCGAATGGTCACGTGATTACGTGTTCCGCATCTAAAATGATCAGGTGTTCTCCCCGGATCGCGCTCAGAGCACAAGCCTGGAGCAGCTGCTCAAACAGTAAATAAATTATTTTTTGTTACACGTCCTTGGTCGCCAGTCTTTGAGAGATCAGAATTTCTCCATGGTGTCAGGAGTGGGAAGTATGGCACAAGCGCTTCGCCACCTAAACCCGCTGCTGTCATAGAATCAGAGAATCCCTATTGTGCAAATGAAGACCATTCGGCACAACGAGTCTGTACTGACCCTCCGAAAGCTCACGCACCTGCCCTCTACTGAAATATTGGGTCCGATGGAGCAACTCTGGCCCCCATTCCAACACCTGAAATCCGTCCCTCCCCTCTCATGAGTGGGTGCAGGATTAGAGTGTCAGTGCAGACTCGATGGGCCGAATAGCCTCCTTCTGCATTTTACTGGTTTCTATGGAAACAGATATGATCACAGTATTTATTCACATGGGATAAACATTGGCTCGCACGTCACTGCCGGTGGCCGCGTGGCCTAATGGATAAGGCGTCTGACTTCGATGAATCGAATGATGATATCAGAAGATTGCAGGTTCGAGTCCTATCGCGGTCGTTTTATACAGAAATCCGGTGGAACTTGCTGACAGCCGATTTTTCCCTCCTCAGCTCATAGTTCCACCTTTCCATCCAAGCATTGCAGGGCTTTTTATGGAATATAATTCCTTCTAACATTGTTTTCATTCAATTCGCTCTCATCCTAGCATTTTGTTTATCCCCTGATGAATCCGCAGTATCTGTTTGACTTGGATCAAGTATAGAATAATATATTATGTATCAATCGGTTCAATACAATTCTGTGGAGGAAATTCTAATGTCGTCAGGAAGACAGACAGAGTCATAGAGTCATAGATGTTGGCAGCATGGAAAAAGCCCTTCGGCCCAGCTTGTCAATGCCGCCCAGTTTCTTTCACTAAGCTAGACCCACTTTTCCGCATTTGGCCCATATCCCTCTATACCCACCCTGCCCATGTAACTGTCTAACTGATTTTTAAAAGACAAAATGATAACCGCCTCCACCACTGCCTCTGGCAGCCCGTTCCAGATGCTCCTCATTACCTTATTTATGCTCCTCATTATTTCATAGACCTCTATGACATCATCCATAAGCCTCCTACGCTCCAGGAAAAAAAGTGCCAGCCTATCCAGCCTCTACCTTTCACTCAGACCATCAAGTCCTGGTAGCATCCTTGTAAACCATTTCTGCACTCTTTCTAGTTTAACAATATCCTTCGGAAAATAGGGTGACCAGAACTGAACACAATATTCCATGTGTGGTCTTGCCAATGTCTTGTGCAACTTGAACAAGACGTCCCAACTCTTGTATTCAACATTTTGAGCTTCAAACCTCGCATTCCGAATGCCTTCTTCACCACCCTATCGACCTGCGACACCACCTTCAAGGAGCTGTGAACCTGTACTCCTAGATCTGTTTGTTCTGTAATTCTCCCCAACTCCCTACTAGTAACTGATTAGGTCAATCCCTGATTTGAGCTACCAAAATACATCACCTCACATTTATCCAAATTAAACTCCATCTGCCATTCATCGGCCCACTGGCCCAAGGTGTTTAATAATGAGCTGAATCAACTGTTTTTTGTTCAGAGGGATGAAAGATTATCTCACTGGATTGGGAATCCAGACGCCTGAAATACTCTTTGGGACAGGGAATAAATCTCACCATTCAAATTCACTGATTCAATAGATTTTCAGGGGCGTTGACAGGGTTGATGCTGAGAGGTTGTTTCTCCATGTGGGAGAGTCTAGGACCAGAGGGAATGATCTCAGAGTAAGGGGCCGCCCAATTAAATCAGAAATGATGAGTAATTTGTTCTCTCAGTGTATAGTGTATCTGTGGAAACATTGTTTCTAAGCGAATACTTGTCGAGGCTGGGGAAGTTAATATGCGCAAGATTAAATCAGTAAGGGAATCAAGGATTATGGGGATAAGGCGGGAAAGTGGGTTTGAAGATTATATCAGGTCAATCATATCCTCTTTGAATGGTGGAGCAGACAGGATGGGCCCAATAGGCCACTTCTGCTCTTCCGTCTTATAGTGTAATGAGATCATCTGATGAACTTGTTTTCACGGCTGGGCGGCCGGTTCTGGAAAGACAAAATCTGCCAGCAGAGCCCCAGATGAAGCTGGCGTCTGTTTTGGAGTTTCTGAAGCCGCAAGTTTTCATGGTGCCAAACTCCTGCCCAAAGCTGGTGTCGTGATTTAAATCGATTATCAGACAGAGGATTAGGAATATCGGTATAGAGATTGGTGCAAGAAGATTCACTCCTCAGGCCTGTTGAACTCCGAATCTAAACTCCATCCTAGTTCCGGATGCACTGAATGAATCATCAGGGCACCCTCAATAAGTGGCCCAACGCGGAGATGCAGCAAATTGACCATCGAGGAGGATGGATTCAGACCCGCAGATGCAAAGCACAATGGATTAGCAGCGCATCACCTTCACCTCTCGGCCAACTCGCCAAATGACCCGACTTCACCAAACCACCTCATGGACCTTTAACATCTGCAACAACTAACGGACGAAGGTTGTATTTGTCCATTGGTCCAGATGTGCAGCCAGTTGTGAAATGTTGGAAATATAGTCTCTGTTAGCAAATTACATTTCCAACATATCAGCTGAAGGATTGTTCTGAACGGACTGATGGGAAACACTTCAACACCATGGGAGTGGGCACGTGAGCAATAGGTCAGAAGGTGAGAGCATTGAGGGAGAACTCACACACTGTATCAGAGAGAGACCTCTCCTGTGGAAATGTGCTCTCTGCTGTGGGACTGTGTTCTCTGCTGTGAAACTGTGCTCTCTGCTGTGGTACTGTGTTCTCTGCCGTGAACTGTGCGCTCTGCTGTGTTACTGTGTTCTCTGCTGTGAAACTGTGCTCTCTGCTGTGGGACTGTGCTCTCTGCTGTGAAACTGTGCTCTCTGCTGTGGTACTGTGTTCTCTGCCGTGAACTGTGCTCTCTACTGAGAAACTGTGCTCTCTGCTGTGGGACTGTGTTCTCTGCCGTGAACTGTGCGCTCTGCTGAGAAACTGCGATCTCTCCAGTGGAAATGTACTCTCTGCTGTGAAACTGCTCTCTGCTGAGGAAACGTGGACCAGATGTGATGCAGCTGAGGATGCTGAGTGATGTAACGTGGAGATGGTGAAGTTACTGGCCAGAAATTTCCGAATTCTATTTTTGTTTTTAATGGACCGCTACAATCCACGTGTTTATTCTAGGACACAACAATGAATAAAAATGAATCAGTGCTGAGCAGATTCTAACATCCCACACCTCCAGTTTGTTCTTATTGAGAACCCCGTCCTCGATGGAAGCTTTTGCTCTCCGAATCAGACCACCGCCTCCTGGGAATACAACAGCGATACCTCCAAGACCTGATCTGTAACAGAATCACAGAACAATAGTGTCCCCTTGTGACTGAGGGAACAGGTGCTCCATATCCGCCCTGTCTATACCTATCATAATCTTGTATACCTCGATGAGATCACCCCTCAGTCATCTCTGTTCCTGCGTGAGAGAGAAAACAAGTCTATCCAACCTCTCTTCATATCCTAAATGTTCCATCCCAAGCAACATCCTGCTGAATCACCTCTGCACCCCATCCAGTGCAGTCACATATTTCCTATAATGTGGTGACCAGAATTGCACACGGTACCCCAACATTCTATACAATGCCACCATGACCTCTCTGCTTTTGTAATCCATGCCCCGATTGATAAAGACAAATATCTCAAATGCCTTTTCCACCACCCTATTAACTTGCCCTTCTGCCTTCAGAGATCTCTGGACAAACACTCCAAGGTCCCTTTGTTCCTCAGGACTTCCCAGTGTCAGGCCATTAACATTAATCCTATATTAATAATATAATATTCTTTATTGTCACAAATAGGATTATATTAACACTGCAATGAAGTTACTGCGAAAACCCCCTACCAAATGATCACATCTAATTTTTCAGCGTTAAATTCCATCAGCCACTTTTCTGCCCATTTGACCATCCCGTCTGTATCTTCCTGTAACTCAAGACACTCAACCGCACTGTGAGCTTGAAACTCAGTGAAAGGATTTCACCCTCCTCTCGGAATCTGATCACCACCTCAATCCCAACATTCAGCTTGGGTGGGCAGACAAGACAACGTCCTTCCCGCAGGCCCCCCAGCACAAACTGGATAATATCCCAAACTCGTATCCTGCTATTGTCACATTGCTCCACCACCTTGTTCTCTTCACAAAACGCCAGGAATCTCAGACCAATTCTTCAGACCTTTGATTCTCTCTTCAAACAACACCTTGTCCCTGATTAAGTCCATCCTGGGAAGAGGGGCTCGGTATTCCGAGTTTCTCTGCAGGCATCCGGTTGCTGTTGATGGACCAAAAGAGGCCTCACGCCTGAAAGAAAACCTATCTCACAGCCCTACGAGCATGTCTCCATTAGACGGTGTAGTCAATACCTGCAGAGTAGATAACAATGGAGAGAAGTGTGAGAAATTTCAGCGTCACAATTCTCTGGACACAGAGCATTCAAAATATAATATTATTGAAAATACTGAACTGATCCTCTGGGAGCAGGACTCAAGTCAAAGGGGAAAATCCAGTGGGTTTCTAGTGGAAAGATTTAACAACTGGATGAAGGCAGCTAAAATCAGTACTTGCGTTACAATCTCTGTAGATATTCTACTGAATTTAAACCTGCAAAAGGCATATTTTCCGACTAGAAATCCAACACATTTCCCCCTGTTGTGGAGGAAGTTCTCAATCGCACAGGTGGTCAAACGGAATAACGCTGGGCTGGGATTTGAGTCCAGATTTTTCTTTAGGGAACAGACACTTTACCGGACGAAGCTACAGAGTCTGAGGATGTTCAGCTAATCACAAGGGCTCTGGCTTTGATTGTCGCTGATTCGGCAAAACATTAACAGTCTAACATTAATTGACCGTGAGAATGGGCGGTGAGGGGATTCTGGAACCGCTGCAAGTCCATATGGTGTATGTACACACACAGTGCTGTTAGGGAGGGGTTCCAGGTTTGGATGGTGCCTCGCGGAGGAAAAGTCAATTTCAGGAGTGCGATTCGAGCCCTGACCTCCAGAGGAGACTGCGACCTGCGCTCGGCCATCCTGACGTATTTGAAAGGTTAGGTGCGTTTAGGCCGAAATCTGGTGCTTTTTCCGAGGGTCGGTACCGGTTCCATGGGCCGAATGGCCTCCTTCTGCACTGGAGGCATTCTATGATTACTTAAACAGGGTGAAAATGGCAGCATCAGGACACAGGGACGAGTTAAGGTCTCAGGCCAGAGTAAGTGTCCTATGTAATGACACATAGAATGTACATTTATTGTGGACTGGTGCCATCTCCTGGCTGAACGGGAGCCGTGCGACACGGACACTTTCATTCAGGAGCATTTTAAATTGGAGTGAAATAACTTACGCAAAGTAAGTACTTGATAAGAAACAGTTAATCAAACTGATCTAAAGAACCAAAAGGACACGTCTTCCAACAGTGAGCGATGGTGGTATAGTGGTGAGCATAGCTGCCTTCCAAGCAGTTGACCCGGGTTAGATTCCCGGCCATCGCAATAATAAATTGAGAATTTTTGCGCCTGTTCGTGAGTTTCAAACTGAGGAAGAGAAAGTTTATCACTCAGAATTTAGACGCAAATACAGCGAGAATGAAATAAGTACTTATCGTTTTTTAACGTGGTTTCAATGTGGACAGTGTTCGACTATCCCCCCGCCCCCCACCCCCCCCCCCCCCCCGACCCCCCGAGCCAGCCCTCAAACAAAAGTTAAAAATAACAGCATTTTTACTTCATCTTTGATGCACGATCAATTGCACAAAGACTAAAGTTGTGAACAACTGTGGCTTTATTACAGTCAGATGTGAGGCCTCCTGCTGCAGCTGGCGAAATGGCAGGGCACTGGAGGGCATGCATATTTATCCAGTTCTCACTGGGCGGAGCCAGCCGGCAGGAGCTGCCGGCGAACCTGTAGTGCAGGTCCTATCTTACATCTCCTATTACAGTGGATCACCACATTCACCCACTGTTAAAAATGAGTCCGGCGGGGGTGACATGAAAGTATATACAATTAGTGGAATTATGTACAGTGGTAGGGAAAGAAAAGTCCATGTTGACGGTCCGGAGTCCGTCAAAGGTTCAGCCGGTCCGGTGCTTTGGTGCTTCGTTGGGATCGGCGTAATGGTGGCGACGAAGTCGGTGCTGGCGGAGGTGGAGGTGGCGCTGATGGCGGTGGTGGCGGTGCTGATGCTGGCCAGTCATCGGGGAACTCCGGGAGCGTGCAGAAGTCCTCTTCGTCCTCTTGTGCGGAAAAGGTGAGGGGGTCTGGTGGGTCAATATTGGCGGCGTGGTGGGAGGTGGGGGGTGGGGGGGTGGGGAGGCGCATTGGTGGGGGAGGGGGGGGGGGTGTTGGGGTGGAACTTGACGGTGCCAGGTCCCTGAGTGAGACAGTATCTTGGCGGCCGTCGGGAAACTCAACGTCGGCATATTGAGGGTTGGCGTGAAGCAGGTGAACCCTGTCCACCAAGGGGTCCGCCTTGTGGAGTCAGGGGTGCCTACGGAGAAGGACCGGTCCTGGAGCAGCGAGCCAAGTAGGGTGCGACACACCGGATGTGGACTTCCTGGGGAAGGTAAAAACACGTTCATGGGGTGTGTTATTAGTGGTGGTGCACAATAGTGACTGGATGGAGTGCAGAGCGTCAAAGAGGACCTCCTGCCAGCGAGAGGCTGGGAGGTTCCTGGACCATAGTGCCAGGGGGACGGCCCTCCAAACTGTCCCATTCTCCCGTTCTACTTGCCCGTTTCCCCGGGGGTTGTAGCTGGTCGTCCTACCGGAGGCTATACCCCTGCTGAGCAGGACCTGACGCAGCTCATCGCTCATGAATGAGGATCCCCTGTCACTGTTGATTTAGGCAGGGAAACCGAACAGAGCGAAGATGGTGCTGAGGGCCTTGAAGACAGTGGCAGACGTCATATCGGGGCATGGGATGGTGAAGGGGAATCTGGAGTACTCATCGACCACACTGAGAATATGGTGTTATGGTCGGTGGAGGAGAGGGGCCCTTTGAAATCCACCCTTAGGCGTTCAAAGGAGTGGGAAGCCTTCAGCAGGCGTGCACGGTCTGGCCAGTAGAAGTGCGGCTTGCACTCCGCACTGACCTGGCAGACCCTGGTGACTGTCCTTACTTCCTCGACGGAGTAGGGCAGTTTGCGAGCTTTGACCAGATGGTACAATCGGGTGACCTCCGGGTGACAAAGGTTGTTGTGTAGGGCCTGGAGTTGGTCCACATGTGCGCTGGCACATGTACCTCGGGAGAGGGCGTCTGGAGGCTCATTGAGTTTACTGGGGCAATACAAGATCTCGTAATTATAGGTGGAGAGCTCGATTCTCCACCGCAAGATTTTATCATTTTTGATCTTGCCCCGCTGTGTGTTATTGAACATGAAGGCTACCGACCGTTGGTCCGTAAGGAGAGTGAATCTCTTACCAGCCAGGTAATGCCTCCAATGCCACTTCAAACAGCTTCAACGATAGCTTGAGCCTCCTTCTCGACGGATGAGTGTCGAATTTCAGAGGCATGAAGGGTGCGGGAAAAGAATGCCTCGGGTCTGCCTGCCTGGTTTTGGGTGGCGGCCAGGGCGACGTCTGAAGCGTCGCTTTCTACTTGGAAAAGCAGTGACTCATCCACTGCGCGCATCCCGGCCTTGGCGATGTCTGCTCTGATGCGGACGAATGCATGTTGTGTCTCGGCCGCAACGGGGAATTGGATGGACTGAATGAGTGGGCGGGCCTTGTCCGCATAGTTTGGGACCCACTGAGCATAGTAGGAAAAGAACCCCTGGCAGCGTTTGAGGGCCTTGGGGCAGTGGGGGAGGGGAAGTTCCATGAGGGGGCGCATGCGCTCGGGGTCGGGCCCGAGAAGACCATTTTGGACTACATAGCCGAGAATGGCTAACCGGGTCATGCTGAACACACACTTCTCTTTGTTGTAGGTCAGGTTCAGAAGGGTGGCAGTGCGGAGGAATTTATCGAGGTTGGCATCGTGGTCCTGCTGGTCATGGCCGCAGATGGTGACATTATCTAAGTACGGAAAGGTGGCCCACAAACCGTACTGGTCGACCACTTGGTCCATCTCTTTTTGGAAGACCGAGATCCCATTTGTGACACCAAAAGGGACCCTAAGGAAGTGGTCGAGGCGACTGTCCCCCTCGAGGGAAGTGTATGGCCGGTCTGACCTCCAGATGGTGAGCTGGTGGTAGGCGGATTTCAGGTCAATTGTTGAGAAGACCCGGAATTGCGCAATCTGATTGACCATATCAGATATGCGTGGGAGTGGGTACGCGTCAAGCTGCATGTACCGATTGATGGTCTGGCTGTAGTCCACAACCATCCTGTGTTTTCCCCAGTTTTAACCACTACCACTGGGGCTCTCCAGGGGCTGTTGCTGGCCTCGATAATACCCTCCTTAAGCAGCCGCTGGACTTCGGACCTGATGAAGGTCTTGTCCTGGGTGCTGTACCGTCTGCTCTTAGTGGCAACGGGCTTGCAATCTGCAGTTAGATTTGCGAAAAGGGAGGGGGGATAGACCTTGAGGGTCGCAAAGCCGCAAACGCTAAGGGGGGGTAAGGGCCCGCCGAATTTGAGGGTGAGGCTCTGGAGGTTGTACTGGAAGTCCAGGCCCAACATGAGTGCAGCGCAGAGATTAGGAAGGACATAGAGTCGGAAGTTACTAAATTCTACGCCCTGGACCGTGAGGGTGACTGTATAGAAGCCTCGGATTGGGACGGAGTGGGATCTGGAGGCTAGGGAGATCCTTTGATTGGCCGGCTGGAACGCGAGGGAGCAGCGCCTTACCGTATCTGGGTGAACGAAGCTTTCGGTGATCCCGGAGTCCATCAGGCACGAGGTCGCGTGGCCGTTGATTTTAACCGTCTTCGACATGGTGGCCAGGTTGTGCAGGCAAGATTGGTCCAGCATCACCGAAGCGAGCTGCGGGTAACCATCGGATGCTTCGGGTGGCGAGCAGGTGCGGTTCCGATGTCGAGATATCCGGGGACCCTGTGGGGAACAAGATGGCGGCGCCAATGCTGTGCACATTGCGGGGTCGGGACAAGATGGCGGCGCCCATGGTGCGCCTGGCATGGTGGAGAGGGCGATTGTGGGCGCGATCGCAGCGACTGCGCCGGCCTGGCACACAGCCACGAAGTGTCGCTTTTTACTGCAGGCTTTACAAACTGCAGTGCGGGCCGGGCAGTGTTGGTGGGCGTGCTTCTGCTGACCACAGAAGTAGCAGCGGGGACCTCCGGGGTGCGTGGATCGGCGTGCGGTGCAGGCGTATTGCGAAGGCAGGGCCCCCGCTGAGGAGGTCGTCGGCGGGGTCCAGGAGGGGGAGGAAGGGGTGGAAGGGTGGGCAGCACGGCGGGAGAGGTACGATTGTACGTTACGGGATGCGACCGTTATGGAGAGCGCCAAGGTTTTCATCTCCATAAGTTCCAGCATGGCCCCTTCCAGCAATCATTCTTGGATGCGGTCCAACGCAATCCCCGTCATGAAGGCATCGCGCATGAGGAGATTCGCGTATTCAGCGGCCATGGCGGCCTGACAGTCACAGTCCCGGACAAGTGGAATTAGGGCCCGCCAGAAGTCTTCGATGGACTCACCAGGTAGTTGCGAGCGGGTGGCAAGTACATGCCTGGCGAAGACCGTGTTTGCCTTCTGTGTGTAGTGTTCTTTGAAGAGTTCCAAATCTTTTGTGTAAGTCATGGCATCTTGGATCAACGGGAACACGCAGGAGCTCAGTCTGGAGTACAGGACGTTTATCTTCTGAGCCTCCGTCGGCACGGGGTACGCCGCATTGATGTCAGCCTCGAAACATGGTAGCCAGTGAGTAAAGTCTTTCCTGCCGTCGGGCGAGTGAGGATCCAGCTGCAGGCGATCGGGGTTAATTCGGCTATCCATTCTGTGGGAAATCTGACTGTAATAAGTTGATGCACGATCAATTGCACAAAGACTAAAGTTGTGTACAACTGTGGCTTTATTACAGTCAGATGCGAGGCCTCCTGCTGCAGCTGGCGAAATGGCAGGGCACTGGAGGTCATGCATATTTATCCAGTTCTCACTCCAGTTATCCAGATCACCACAACCCCCATGAGGGGACCAAACAGAGACACAACAGACACGTTACAGACCAGGATTGGATTTGAAGCCACGTGCACAGAGCACAATGGATTATTGTGCATCCCCTTAATCACGTGGTACAGCTGCTTTACTTCAGGGCCCTTTCATATCCCTCAATCGAACTTCTTTGCGTTTCTTTCGCACAGTTGGGTATAAATAAAACATAAATCTATGAGGAGAAACCCGTAATGGTGCGCGCATGGGCTTGTGGCGCAACGGTAGCGCGTCTGACTCCAGATCAGAAGGTTGCGTGTTCGAATCACGTCAGGCTCAGGATGTTTTTCTGCCGCTGGTTCCAGGAATTTCTCTCTGTGGAAATGTTCCCGAAATGACTCCGTTCAAAGCCACAATGCTGGTAAATGTTTGCGGATATTTCAGATTGACCCGCTCAGTTTATATTTTTGAGCAATTTAATCAAACATGCGGAGACTCGGATAGCTCAGTCAGTAGAGCATGTGACTCTACCTCCCAGTTGGCCGCGTCCATATTATTATCTGAGAATATTGAACCAACTGTGCTAACATTGTGCTACCGTGCTGTCCAAACACTCGGTTCAATCTCACTGCTCGTGGATGACACCAGAACAACTGGGCAGTTAAAAACAAGGACGTCGCTCTTTTTCGGACGGAGATGAGGAGATTTCTCCCTCTCAGAGAGTTGTGCGACTTTGGAACTCTGCCTCAGAAGGCCGCGGAAGAGGGACATTGATTATTTTTGAGGCGCAGATGGGGAAATTCTTGTTCAGCAAATAAATCAAAGGTTTATCGGGGTTGCATACAACTTTTGCATTCAGCCAACTACATGGGTGCACAAGCGTGCGTTTTTTAAAAAATGTCGTTTTCATTTCTTTACTTGTTCTCCACTGATATTTTCGCTGCAATAATTTATCTGGGCACAAAGCCCGGTAGCACAAGTGGCTAGCATTGTGGCTTCACAGTGCCAGGGTACCAGGTTCGATTCACTGCCTGTGCGGAGTCTGCACGTGTCTTCGTGGGTTTCCTCCGGGTGCTCCGGATTCCTCCCACAGTTCAAAGACGTGCATTAGGTGGATTGGATAAATTGCTCTTAGTGCCCATACGGGACCAGTCTTTATAAATAGAAGCGTCATCCCGGTCCTGGGTCACTGCCCGCCTGGGGTTTGCTCATTCTTCCCATGTGTGCGTTGGTTTCACCCCCGCAACCCAAAGATGTGCAAGGTACGTGGATTGGCCACGCTAAATTGGCCCTTAATTGGAGAAAAAAAAATTGGGTGCTCTAAATTTATACAGAACTAAATAAATAAATAGAAACGCCGAGCACAAAGGCAAGGCCGCTGTGGAGATTCTTCATAAAATGCTGCAACAGAAATAGACAATGTTGGATAACTCGGCTGGTCTGGCAGCATCTGTGGAGAGAGAAACAGAGTTACAGTTTCCAGTCCAGTCTGACCCTGCTTCCCATTCTCTGGTTCCCGCTCCACAGATGCTGCCAGGTCTGCTGAGATTTTCCAGCTCTGGGCGACTGACATGGACACGGTGGGCGGAATGGCCGCACCCTGTGCTGGAACCATTCTATGATTCTATAATTCTAATCTGTTCTCGTATTTGAAACCTTCTATGTCTGTATCATTCTGGTGAATCTGCATTGCCGCCGCTACATTAAGGTTCTGAATACATTTTTGGACTCCCCTCATTCCCTCCTCTAGCAGATTTTTGCCGGGTAAATATCCTGATTCCCTAAACTCCTCATTCTCTCGAACAATGACATGTCGCTTGGCTTTGACACTACCCAATCGACAGAATGGTTCCGACCTCACTACCCGATCAATGCATCTCAATCGGAACAAGACTGAATTTTAATTCTCGCGCTTCCAACACAACTCGATGCAATCCGGCCTCACAACTTGGACTGGATTGTCACATCAGTGACTGCAGATACTTTGGAAAAATGAGTCCCGCTGGGAGAAAGCAGGATGGAAAATCGACAACGATGGGTTTCGAACCCACGCACGGAGAGCTCAATGGATTAACAACCCGTCCCCTGAACTACTCGGCCACCTCATCCCGCAAGCGCGTTTGTCAAATCAAAGGTTTATCAGGTACAAATAACCATTGTATTCAGCCAGCTTCGCTGATGCACAAGCGTGCGTCTGTTTTTACTTGAGGAGAAATTCAGAATCCCACACCATGATCAAACGACCTTTAAATACCCTGTCCGTTTCTTCACGTGTTCTGCACTGATATATTCGCTGCAATAACTTCCCGGGAGCTCAAACCTCCTCCCGATTTCAGTCAATGACACCATCCGGGCTCGTCCGGATTTTTGAACCCGGGACCTCTGGCATTTTATCGCAGCTGAGAATCAGTGGCAATGTCAGGAGTGGGATTGAACCCTCGTCTCCAGAGGAGACTGACACCTGACGTATCCAAACGGTTCGGAGACGATTGGGCCGTGTTGGGGTGCTCTTTCCGAGGGTCAGTGCAGACTGGATGGGCCGAATGGTCTCCTTCTGCACTGGAGGGATTCTATGATTACTTAACCAGGGTGCAAACGGCAGCATCAGGACACAAGGACAAGGTGAGGTCTCAGGCCAGAGCAAGAGTCCCATGTAATGGCACACAGAACATCAGAAATAAATACTTTTATTGTGGACTGGTGCCATCTCCTGGCTGACCGGGAGCCGTACGACACGGACACTTTCATTCAGGAGCATTTTAAATTGGAGTGAAATAACATAAACATAGTGAGACGTTGTTTACGAAACAATTTATCAAACTAATGCAAAGCATCAAAAGGACTCAACATTCGGCAGTAAGTGATGGGGGGATACTGGGGAGCATCGCTGCCTTCCAAGAAGTTCACCGTCAAAAGCCCAGGTCATGACGGGCGGCAGTTTCATCTCTCTGGGAACATTGATCACGCTATTACAGACTTCCTCAAACTTTGCCTTAAGTCCGACCACAAAAATAATGAGCAACGAGCAGCGTGGCGCAGCGGAAGAGTGCTGGGCCCATGACCCAGAGGTCGATGGATTGAGATAGTCCTCTGCTATTCATATTCTCACTCACACCAAACGGAAACAAGTTGCAATTTGACAGCAGCACATATGCCTTTTTCTTTATTAGTACCAAAGTTTTGCTTTCAGTCTGATCCGCTCTTTGACACCTGTTCTTCAGATAACCACAGTACAGTCGAGGTGACTAAGTTGACTTCTCCCAGAACACTCTTCGTGACTCAGTTGACTTCTCCCAGAACACTCGTTTGCCGCCTCTACTGGATGAACGTTCACCTGATTGGACACTGGAGGGGTTCTTCGGCGACTTGTCTGTGAGAGCAGCACCGGAAGCAGCTGTGGAAAGAGATTGCAGTTTCCAGAACGCAACTCTCCAATTGGATACTTCACGTCGCTCAGATCTTAGACTTTCAATACCTTCGTGTGAGGAACAGGTAGAGCGGGAAATCGGACCTTGTTGATTAGAGCAAACTGATCAATGCAGCAATGAGAAGCTCCTAAACCACCAGCGGTTTGGACAAGGATGGCACTCAGATGCAGGACTCTGGCTGGTATTCAAATGTAGGAAAAGCATATCTTGTTTGAAATGAAATAAAGATGAAGACAGACTTTAGGCGATTTCTGCACGGATCTTAGTTTCGCCGTCAACGCATCAGGATGGCCGAGCGGTCTAAGGCGCTGCGTTCAGGTCGCAGTCTCTTCTGGAGGCGTGGGTTCGAATCCCACTCCTGATATGGCCTTTTACTCCACGAGGTTCAATTTCTCCAGCAAAATTTTCAACCTCAGGAAGATCCAATACCTCCCTTTCAATGGAAAAGCGTTGGTCTCAGGACATGAGACACCTGCTTAAATATGCACAGCAAGACCCCACCGGCAAAAGCCCAGTACATGACTCGATAATTTGCTTCGGTGACTCTGGTTGAGGAATTAATATTGATCCCAAGAGAAATGTAAAATTCGTCTTCTCTTGTAAATAGTCTGGCAGGTTGGATTGTTCACATCCGTCCAAGAGGGGAAGTTGGGAACTCGGTTTCTATTGTGATTCATTGCTCGATAAAGCTTCATTTCCTTATTGGCCCCCTGTGAGTTATTACTGGATATCGTTATATATCTATATTGCCCCTCTGTGGGGTACTGATGGATAACGTTTCCCGAGCAGCTTTGACTAAGGGTCACCTGGACACGAAACGTCAGCTCATTTCTCTCCCTCCAGATGCTGTCAGATCTGCTGAGACTTTAAAGCATTTTCTCTGTGGTTCCCTATGTGTGAGCTTTATAATGTGTCACGCTGTCTCTTTCATTCTTGGGACTAATGTCGGGATGAGACTGCAGGAATGTTTCTGATAGATATTTGCTGCAAAGCAAACAGGAACGTGTGTTATGTTAACTTTTGGCGTGAGGGAGAATGTAAATAGCAGAGAATACCCTCGATTCCTCGACCTCGGGCTAATGGCCCAGCAGGCTTCCGCTGCGGCACTCTGCTCCTTAAACCAGGAGCTACAACATTACTGCCCTGCGGCAGCCACAGAACTATTCACTTCCTCACTTTTTTCTTTCAAGAAGAACACACGTTTGAGCCCACTGATTCTGGTCAGCACAGTTCAGATAATTAACTTTCCTGCTGAATGGTTGTTCTGTGGAAGGTGATGTGATTTCTTCCGTGACGTTGTTCTGATGGGAAAGTGGGGAGCGACTGGAATCATCTTCATAAAATGAAGTTCGGGACGGCAGTTTCGCCTCTCTGCGGACATTGGTCACGCTGTTACAGATTTCCTCAAACGTTGCTTCAAGACCACGCAAAAAATGTGCAACGAGCCGAATGGCGCAGCGGAAGCGTGCTGGGCCTATAGCCTTAAGATCGATGGATCGAAACCATCCTCTGCTATTCATATTCTCGCTCACACCAAACGGAAAAAGTTGCTATTTATCAGCAACGCATCTGCCTTTTTCTTTATTAGTATCAACGTTTTGCTTTCAATCTGATCCGGTCTTTGACACCTGTTCTTCAGCTAACCACAGTACAGTCGAGGTGACTAAGTTGACTTCTCCCAGAACACCCTTCTGCCGCCTCTACTGGATTAACGTTCACCTGATTGGACACTGGAGGGGTTCTTCTGCTACTTGTCTGTGAAAGCATCACCGGAAGCAGCTGTGGAGAGAGATTGCAGTCGCCAGAATGCAACTCTCCAATTGGATACTTCAGGTCGCAAAGATCTTAGAATTTCAATACCTTCGTGTGAGTAACAGGTAGAGCGGGAATTCGGACCTTGTTGATTACAGCAAACTGATCAATGCAGCAATGGGAAGCTCCTTAACCTCCAGCGGTTTGGACAAGGATGGCACTCAGATACAGGACTCTGGCAGGGGTTCAAAAGTAGGAAAAGCATATCTTGTTTGAAATGAAGTAACGATAAAGATAGTCTTTAAGTCGATTTGTGCTCGGATCTTAGCTTCGGAGAAACGCATCAGGATGGCCGAGCGGTCTAAGGCGCTGCGTTCAGGTCGCAGTCTCTTCTGGAGGCGTGAATTCGAATCCCACTCCTGATGTTGCCTTTTCCTCCACGAGGTTCAATTTCCCGAGCCAGATTTTCAACCTCAGGAAGATCCAATACCTCCCTTTCAATAGAAAAGCGTCAGTCTCAGTACATGGTGTCGGCTAGATGGCTTTTGTTTCAGTGCAACATCGTGGGCCGAAGGGCCTGTACTGCGCTGTATTGTTCTATGTTCTATGAGATTCCTGCTTAAATATGCACAGCAAGACCCCACCGGCAAAAGCCCAGCTCATGACTCGACAATCTGCTTCGGTGAGTCTGGTTGAGGAATTAATATTGATCCCAAGAGAAGGGTAAAATTCTTCTTCTCTTGTAAATAGTCTGGCAGGTTGGATTGTTCACATCCGTCCAAGAGGGGAAGTTGGGGACTCGGTTTCTATTGTGATTCATTGCTCGATAAAGCTTTATTTCCTTATTGGCCCCCTGTGAGTTATTACTGGATATCGTTATATATCTATATTGCCCCTCTGTGGGGTACTACTGGATAACGTTTCCCGTGCAGTTTTGACTAAGGGTCACCTGGACTCGAAACCTCAGCTCATTTCTCTCCCTCCAGATGCTGTCAGATCTGCTGAGACTTTAAAGCATTTTCTCTGTGGTTCCCTGTGTGTGAGCTTTACAATGTTGTAATGTGTCATGCTGTCTCTTTCGTTCTTGGGACTAATGTCGGGATGAGATTGCAAGAAAGTTTCTGATAGGTATTTGCTGCAAAGCAAACAGGAACGTGTGTTATGTTTACTTTTGGCGTGAGGGAGAATGTAAATAGCAGAGAATACCCTCGATTCCTCGACCTCGGGGTAATGGCCCAGCACGCTTCCGCTGCGGCACTCTGCTCCTTAAACCAGGAGCTACAACATTACTGCCCTGCGGTAGCCACACAACTATTCACTGCCTCATTTTTTTCATTCAACAAGAACAGACGTTTGAGCGCACTGATTCTGGTCAGCATGGTTCAGAACATAGAACATAGAAAAATACAGCACAGAACAGGCCCTTCGGCCCACGATGTTGTGCCGAACCTTTATCCTAGATTAATCATAGATTATCATTGAATTTACAGTGCAGAAGGAGGCCATTCGGCCCCCTAAGTCTGCACCGGCTCTTGGAAAGAGCACCCCACCCAAACTCAGCACCTCCACCCAACACCAAGGGCAATTTTGGACACTAAGGGCAATTTATCATTGACAATCCACCTACCCTGCACATCTTTGGACTGGGGGAGGAAACCGGAGCACCCGGAGGAAACCCATGCAGACACGGGGAGGACGTGCAGACTCCGCACAGACAGTGACCCAAGCCAGAATCGAGCCTGGGACCCTGGAGCTGTGAAGTAATTGTGCAATCCACAATGCTACCGTGCTGCCCTTAAGAACAAATAAATCTACACTATATCATTTTACCGTAATCCATGTACCTATCCAATAGCTGCTTGAAGGTCCCTAATGTTTCCGATTCAACTACTTTCACAGGCAGTGCATTGCATGCCCCCACTACTCTCTGGGTAAAGAACCTACCTCTGATATCCCTCCTATATCTTCCACCTTTCAACTTAAATTTATGTCCCCTTGTAATGGTTTGTTCCACCCGGGAAAACAATCTCTGACGGTCTACTCGATCTATTCCCCTGATCATCTTATAAACCTCTATCAAGTCGCCCCTCATCCTTCTCCGTTCTAATGAGAAAAGGCCTAGCACCCTCAACCTTTCCTCGTAAAACCTACTCTCCATTCCTGGTAACATCCTGGTAAATCTTCTTTGCACCTTTTCCAAAGCTTCCACATCCTTCCTAAAATGAGGCGACCAGAGCTGTACACAGTACTCCAAATGTGGCCTTACCAAAGTTTTGTACAGCTGCATCATCACCTCACGGCTCTTAAATTCAATCCCTCTGTTAATGAACGCGAGCACACCATATGCCTTCTTCACAGCTCTATCCACTTGAGTGGCAACTTTCAAAGATGTATGAACATAGACCCCAAGATCTCTCTGCTCCTCCACATTGCCAAGAACTCTACCGTTAACCCTGTATTCCGCATTCATATTTGTCCTTCCAAAATGGACAACCTCACACTTTACAGGGTTAAACTCCATCTGCCACTTCTCAGCCCAACTCTGCATCCTATCTATGTCTCTTTGCAGCCGACAACAGCCCTCCTCACTATCCACAACTCCACCAATCTTCGTATCGTCTGCAAATTTACTGACCCACCCTTCAACTCCCTCATCCAAGTCATTAATGAAAATCACAAACAGCAGAGGACCCAGAACTGATCCCTGCGGTACGCCACTGGTAACTGGGATCCAGGCTGAATATTTCCCATCCACCACCACTCTCTGACTTCTATCGGTTAGCCGGTTCGTTATACAACTGGCCAAATTTCCCACTATCCCATGCCTCCTTACTTTCTGAAGAAGCCTACCATGGGGAAACTTATCAAATGCCTTACTAAAATCCATGTACATTACATCCACTGCTTTACCTTCATCCACATGCTTGGTCACCTCCTCAAAGAATTCAATAAGATTTGTAAGGCAAGACCTACCCCTCACAAATCTGTGCTGACTATCCCTAATCAAGCAGTGTCTTTCCATATGCTCAGAAAACCTATTCTTCAGTACCCTTTCCATGACTTTGCCGACCACCGAAGTAAGACTAACTGGCCTGTAATTCGCAGGGTTATCCCTCGTCCCTTTTTTGAACAGGGGAACGACATTCGCCACTCTCCAATCCCCTGGTACCACCCCTGGTGACAGTGAGGACGAAAAGATCATTGCCAACGGTTCTGCAATTTCATCTCTTGCTTCCCATAGAATCCTTGGATATATCCCGTCAGGCCCGGGGGACTTATCTATCCTCAAGTTTTTCAAAATGCCCAACACATCTTCCTTCCTAACAAGTATTTCCTCGAGCTTACCAGTCTGTTTCACACTGTCCTCTCCAACAATATGGCCCCTCTCATTTGTAAAGACAGAAGAAAAGTACTCGGTCAAGACCTCTCCTATCTCTTCAGACTCAATACACAATCTCCCGCTCCTGTCCTTGATCGGACCTACCCTCGCTCTAGTCATTCTCATATTTCTCACATATGTGTAAAAGGCCTTGGGGTTTTCCTTGATCCTACCCGCCAAAGATTGTTCGTGCCCCCTCTTAGCTCTCCTAATCCCTTTCTTCAGTTCCCTCCTGGCTATCTTGTATCCCTCCAATGCCCTGTCTGAACGTTGTTTCTTCAGCCTTACATAAGTCTCCTTTTTCCTCTTAACAAGACATTCAACCTCTCTTGTCAACCATGGTTCCCTCACTCGACCATCTCTTCCCTGCCTGACAGGGACATACATAATCAAGGACACGTAGTACCTGTTCCTTGAACAAGTTCCACATTTCACTTGTGTCCTTCCCTGACAGCCTATGTTCCCAACTTATGCACTTCAATTCTTGTCTGACAACATCGTATTTAGCCATCCCCCAAATGTAAACCTTGCCCTGTTGCACGCACCTATCCCTCTCCATTACGAAAGTGAAAGTCACAGAATTCAGGTAATTTACTTTCGTGCTGAATGGTTGTTCTGTGAAGGTGATGTGATTTCTTCTGTGACGTTGTTCTGATGGGAAAGTGAGGAGTGACTGGAATCATCTTCATAAAATGAAGTTCGGGGCGGCAGATTCGCCTCTCTGGGAACATTGATCACGCTGTTAGTCTCAAGCGTTGGTCTCAGGACATGAGATTCCTGCTTAAATATGCACAGCAGGACCCCACCGGCAAAAGCCCAGTTCATGACTCGATAATCTGCTTCAGTGACTCTTGTTGAGGGATTAATATTGATCCCAAGAGAAGGGTAAAATTCGTCTTCTCTTGTAAATAGTCTGGCAGGTTGGATTGTTCACACCCGTCCAAGAGGGGAAGTTGGGAACTCGGTTTCTATTGTGATTCATTGTTCGATAAAGCTTTATTTCCTTATTGGCCCCCTGTGAGTTATTACTGGATATCGTTATATATCTATATTGCCCCTCTGTGGGGTACTGCTGGATAACGTTTCCCGTGCAGTTTTGACTAAGTGTCACCTGGACACGAAACGTTAGCTCATTTCTCTCCCCCCAGATGCTGTCGGATCTGCTGAGACTTTAAAGCATTTTCTCTGTGGTTCCCTGTGTGTGAGCTTTACAATGTTGTAATGTGTCATGCTGTCTCTTTCATTCTTGGGACTAATGTCGGGATGAGACTGCAAGAAGGTTTCTGATAGGTATTTGCTGCAAAGCAAACAGGAACGTGTGTTATGTTTACTTTTGGTGTGAGGGAGAATGCAAATAGCAGAGAATACCCTCGATTCCTCGACCTCGGGCTAATGACCCAGCACGCTTCCGCTGCGGCACGCTGCTCCTTAAACCAGGAGCTACAACATTACTGCCCTGCGGTAGCCACACAACTATTCACTTCCTCGTTTTTTTCCTTCAACAAGAACACACGTTTGAGCACACTGATTCTTGTCAGCATAGTTCAGATACTTTAGTTTCGTGCTGAATGGCTGTTCTGTGGAAGGTGATGTGATTTCTTCTGTGACGTTGTTCTGATGGGAAAGTGGGGAGTGACTAGAATCATCTTCATAAAATGAAGTTCGGGGCGGCAGATTCGCCACTCTGGGAACATTGATCACGCTGTTAGAGATTTCTTCAAACTT
This sequence comes from Scyliorhinus torazame, assembly GCF_047496885.1. NCBI lineage: Eukaryota > Metazoa > Chordata > Chondrichthyes > Carcharhiniformes > Scyliorhinidae > Scyliorhinus > Scyliorhinus torazame. The sequence goes on from NC_092730.1 coordinate 40,851,273, forward strand.
TGCCTCAAGTCCGACCACGGAAGGAACGAGCCACGAGCCGTGTGGCGAAGCGGGAGTGTTCTCTGCCCATAGCCCAGAAGTCGATGGATCGAAACGGTTCTCTGCTATTCGTATTCTCACACGAAACGGAAACAAGTTGCTATTTGTCAGCAGCACATCGGCCTTTTTCTTTATTAGTATCAAAGTTTTGCTTTCAGTCTGATCCGCTCTTTCACACCTGTTCTTCAGCTAACCACAGTACAGTCGAGGTGACTAAGTTGATTTCACCCAGAACACTCTTCCGCCCCTCGACTGGATGAACTTTCACCTGTTTGGGCACTGGAGGGGTTCTTCGGCCGTGAAAGCAGCACCGGAAGCAGCTGTGGAGAGGGATTCCAGTCGCCAGGATGCATCTCTCCAATTGGATACTTCACGTCGCTCAGATCCTCGTCTCTCAATACCTTTGTGGAACAGGTTATAATGAAAAAATATGTCATTTGAACCATGAATGTGAACCTGGAAAAGACAGATTATAAATGAAAGGGAAAGGTCCCACAAAGGGTTAACAGCCGCAGCTTGTTTAAAATACAGATAGCTTCGCAGCCGTTAAAGAACACAGATATGGACAACTGAACGTGTTTTTAAAGTTAAAAAGACATTCATCAATTTGAAATCTTAAGTTACATAAACGGGAACAGTATTTCTCACTTCCTGAGAGGTGCATTATTTTACTGAACAATTAAAAAAGGAACAACCAGGATCTTAGGTTTAAATTGGGGGAGAAGGTTAAGCGGCAAACCTTGCTGACGCCACTTAAATATGAGACAACTGCTTTCCAGCTAAAAAACACATGAGGTGGCACGTTTATACCATAATTTACACATTTTTGACGTTAAAAATCTTTTAGCAAATAATCAGGTCATAGGGTATAGGTCCAAGCCAGATAAGGTTAGAAATATAGGGGGCGACCTGCCGTTGACACCAGCTGACCAGTGGAAGTGCAGAGGCGAACTGCTTCGTTGGACACGAGTTCATATCCAGTATTGAGATTGAGAAAAAACATCACTCAAGACAGATATCAGAAAAGTTGCTGACGAAGCAACAAATAAATGTATTACCTGCCAAACAAAAGTATTACATGTCAAGCAGAATCAGCTCGTTCAACGACTTGGAGCTTGCATTAGCTACAGTCGGCAAGCAACAGTTACATTTCAATAAATGCCATGTAGAAACTAAGTCTGCGCAAAGGGCTATATAATACCTAATAATTCAGCAGCCAGCTCTCATAGCTACCCTCGGTCATGGGAAGGACTGAATACGGAAGCCGAGCAGAACAGCGAATCCATCAGGAAAAAACCAAACGTTACAGGAGAAAATTGTCAAGGCAGACTTGAAGGTCTAACAACTGACCAGGAAGATGCAAAGAAAAGATCTTATTACTTTTCTGTAAAAACAGTGATTACATCTTTTAATTTGAAATTAAAACTAACTTAAATTGATAACCTGAAAGAGTGTTTATTAGAAAGTTTACTTCACTCAACTTAGAAAAGCCGGACCCGTGAGTGAAGCACCTGAGTGGAAAGTAAACAGAATCTTCTCCGAAGACATGGGTTATGCCGTGGGATAACATGAAACACTGCTTTGACCCGAATAGCGCCCACCTAAGTCTGCATAGGAGTCAGGGAGTGAGAATCCTTGTTCATCATTTAGAATATCTTGACCCTTTTCTGGTACAGGGGGAATTCTAAGAATAGTGGTGAGGTTTTAACTTCATGGCGCGCAACTTGGAGGCCTAGAATATTAGAAGTTTCTGGGTAAAGCGAGGCTAGAATATTAGAAGTTTCTAGTTAAGCAGGTGGAGGTTTGAATATTAGAAGTTTCTAACCTAAAAGGGAATGGAATATTAGACGTTTCTAGTTCCCAAATAATTGTTAGAATATTAGAAGTTTTTAACCGGCACAAAGCCTAGAATATTAGAAGTTTCTAGTCTATGTGTGAGGCGAACTTTACCTGCCGAGTTTAATGCGGAAAGTCATGTGTGATTGACTTTTGGAATGATATTCTGTGGATCGGGGGTGGGGGGGGGGAGACATAAAACTCAGTTGGGTGCGAGCGTCAGAAGACTAGAAGATACTGACCCTGAGTAAAAGTCTGCAAGACATCTTAGTAAAGGTACTGGGATTCTTGCATCCATTACTGGTAGAAGGAGGACAAAAATAAATCTTCCTTGGAGTCAAGCAGATTGTGAGGAAAAGCCGAGAGAAATAGGGACGCCGAGAAAACTTTAGAGACCAAGATCAATCGACCTTTAACTAAAACAAGAAGATAGTGCCTCAGAACCCCTGGCTAGGTCCCAGATAGGGTGCATATCCTGAATGTCGGAGTGCACCTGAAAGGGACAACCAGGAACAGAAATTTAGAAGTCCAGAAAATGGCAATTAGGGTAATCCTCCTGCTCTGAAACACGGTCAAGAGAGATGAAGCAACGGGGCGAGAGTACGGGGCGAGAGTGGAAGAGAGTAAAAGAGGCAAAACAAACTCCTGGATAAGAGAGGCTTATCAGAACGGAGGGGTCTCATTTTTTGTTAGAGTACCTAAAACCCGTTGGAATAGACATCCAAGGTCTCGGTGGATAAATGAGTGTGTGTGTGTGTTTAATAAGGATTTGTGAATTTCCCTTTGGTGTTTCAAGTTTTTAAAATGTTGTATTTTGCAAAACCGAGTTTCACATCAATTAGAAGTTATAAACGGCAGGTAGAAATGTGACCAATATTATGAGATAGTAAATCAGTATGTTCAGAACTAAATTGGTCACAGCATAAACACAAAAGAGGTTTTACTCGGGAGCAGACAGAGCTCTGTGCAGGAAAGTACTTTGAAACTAACCCGTTGAAATTGACACGGCACAGCTCCAGCATGTTCCTAGTGCCCGAAGACTCAAAAGATAGTCATGAGCAGGAAAAATGATGTTTAGAATGTTAAATACATGGTAGAAGGAGCTTTAGGGAATAAAGATATTAGACCAGAAGTTAGATTAGGAGAATTACTTTCAGTATCAGGAAATGAGAATCTGATGGCAGGGAAATATTTATTAAAATTCGATGCAGGAAAAATTGGGATATTAAATACCAATCGATAGCACAGAGGCAGTTTGGGTGAAGCTACCAACTAAAACCAGGTAAAAGGTAAAGAAAAGATCGTTCAGAATTTGGGTGAACATATAGTTGAATTAGAGAAGCATGGCGTCTGGAGCAAAAAGAATTGTATCAGAACTAAAACATCTGACCCAGCTAAATAATAACCAAGGGATTATGATAATCCATAGGCAACCTTTCGGCAGTAACGAAGAAACGTAATCAGCAAGGATTGTATATGGGGTGGTATGATAATGACAAAATTGCATTACTGCAGAGAAAACCTAGCTAACGATTATGTAATTCTGAAAGGATGTGCAGGATTGTGGAGAAGTGACAAACTGATTGTCCCAATTAGTGAGGGAGTATATAGTTTAAAAGATGTTGGGATGACCCGGGGACATAAAATTAGCCTAACAGTGTTCCGAGACTGTATCATCGCAATGGTGCCATGCCAGAAGGTAGACCATACCCCCAAACCGGTTGGACAAGGAAAAAAGGAATGTTGAACGAAATTAATGATTGACCCGGTATATGGATTTGGAAAAAATATGAACCAAAACTTTCCCGAGACAGTGAAGGGAGTTCTGTGGATAAATTGAAAACCCCAGACAATGGACAGGCTTTAGAGGAAAGGAATGTTTGGTTATGAGTGTCAGGGAATTACTGCACTCTCTAGTATTATGTGATGAAGTAGAGTGGGATGACAGTGAATTAAAACCTGTTAGCAGCATTGATAGGGCAGATGATGAAGTTAAAATATCATGTTCAGAACTTACCTTTCATAAAACTCCTGTCATAATCAGAAACAAAGAAATTGAAGTTAAGGCAGTAGCAATATCCGAAATGTATCAGGGTAATTTTCAACCAGATTGGACCACTGAGCGAGCAAAAGAGGAGGAATTTGAGATTCTTCGAATCTCACTCAGGGGTGCAATGATAGAAGGAGAAGGCTTAACCGGCCTTAATTGTATGAAGTACATAAATGAGCAAAAAACAAACCAGCAAAAAAAAACCAAAAGAAACAGATGGTGGCAAAGGACATCGGGTGGTCCTGGAGAGGGCACTTCTGGAGTATCCGAACAAGAATAGAAAATACAAATGAACAAATAGGGCCCTCTCCAACCTTGGCCTGTTCGTTTGATTTTTCAGATGGATAGAATGATACAGACACATTTGTTTGGAAGGAGAAATAGGACTACAATCAAGAGGGATACAAGGATCGGGTTTAAAGAAGGAATGCAAGAAGCTAGGACTAGGAGTAAGCTAGATTGGTTAAAATGGGGGGGGGCAACAATGTTAATGGGGATTACCGTGATTAGTATCGGAATATTAGTATTCTAATTGCATTAGGGAAATCAGGTGAAGTAATGGTATATGGAAAAATAGATACCAGCTTCAATCAGATAAAACACAGAATAAAAATAAGAATAAGCAAATGTTTAAATATAACGGAAGAAATCATTAATTTCCAAGACATCCAGGAGATAGGGCTCAACAGCAGTATGTTAGAATCAAGCAACAGTGTCAGTAACAACATATTTAGAATGTTGGGAGCACTTACAAGCAGCCTGGAATACGTACTAAAATTATAAGATCGGTCAAAGATTTTTAGACAGTATTCGGGAAAACTAATGATACTAACTGGGACCCCGAGACAGGGCAAGTTAAGATAAGAAATGCGTTGCAAAACAAAACCACAAGTAGGAGTAATTTGGGAAACGATTTGATAGACGTGGGCTTAAAAATTAAAGAAACATTTAAAACAGCAATTAAAATTATAGCAAGTCCATTTAAATGGTTTTGGACTATGTTAACCTTGGTTCAAAACAATTGGTACTTGTTTGTATCAATTGCGGGAGGGGTAATTGCCGCAGCAGTGCTGTGGAAATTGGGAAATTTTAAATTTTGTCAAAACCTATGTTGCAAATGTTGAAATAAAATTGCTCAACGGAAAGAGAGAAAAATGATACAATTGGTTACATATTGGAGGAACGTAAATGACAAAGCCAGGAAGAAATCTTTTCGAGTTAGGAATAAACCGAAGTATCAAATGATTACTGAGCAGTGAAACCTTCGGTGACACATCTCTGACTGAACATGTGGCCTGGACACCAGCTGATGGATGATCTGAGTTCTCCACGGGACGTGTACTACATGATGGATATTTTAAGGGTCGCGACAGACAGCAGCGACTGACGAGGAACCCCCACAGTTTACGAGACAATAGTATTAAGACATTTTTGTTTGTTTGAGCTTGATGTTGTGGTGGGAAATTTACAACCAATGTATTAAACGAAGTTCCCTTGAGGCAGTATGATAGTTATTAAAAAGTAATGTCGTGCATCTTATTAAGAATTGTTATGTATGTATGAAAAAGAATTTGACATGGCTTGAGATAACAGATGCCACCTGACAAGGAACAAATGCTGGACTTTGGTAGTTGATTTTAGTTAGAGGTAGACTTACAGCACTAAACTACAACAGGCGGCAGATAGCTGGGCAATAGAACAATTGGAACTAGGATAGCATTGGATGCTGTCAAAAGCATGAGTTATTCTAAAGAACAAGTGACATCTACAGATACAATTGACATGCTTAGAACTAAACGCAACAGCACAGAATCTGACAGAGTTAATTAGAACTTGAGACAGGAGCACAACTTGTCATACAATAGCGAAAACCAGCAGGGAATCTCAGTCTGTCTGATGATGACGGAGCTAAAGCTGCTCAACAGTTTGAACAAATTTAGTTTACTCAACAGCCACAAAGGGTGAGAGTTTTCTGTAAAATGGGACTGTTATAATACAAGGGGCTAAACAAGGGTTCACTTAAAGTGTAGTAAGGGTAATCTCGTGGGTAATTTACCAAAGTACCAGCACATATCATATCACGGGGAATATTGATGTTGTTAATACGCATGTGTGATTTATATACTCTCATTATTGGTCACAAGTGCTGGCTTATTAAGCACTCTGTTAAGACCAGGAAACGATGTGTTGATATTATATTTTGTCTTTCAAATTGTGATTGCTAAAACATATGTAAAGCTGTAACACACAAACTGTTTGTGTGATTAGTTGCAAAGCAAAGCGTTAAGATAAGGCTTACTTTTGTAACTTTGTACTTGACAACAGGGAGGAATAATGTTTATATGGAAGACGATAAAGTGATGATTCGATGTGAAGAAAGTGGGCTCAATTGAGTTGGACCCCCACCAGTTGGATGTATTAAATGTATTGCTCCTTGTAATAGAAACAGGGTTGTCAACCATTTTTGGTTGGTTATGTGGCGACTGTTATAAGGGCAAATATACACTTCATGTGTCTCAAGACATGATAACGGAGGAAAGGGATCTTGAAGAGACATGGCAGTCAGTTATAATAGCATGGATATCAAATGGTTCCGGACGTACTTGGTTCAGGGACATTTTAGTTACCCATGAGAGAAAATCAGGGTTGGAAGTGAGGTCAAAAACACCTTTTAAATTGATGAGGCACGGGAGTAAGTGGTTAATACATGATATAGTCGTTTACGATACCAATGAGGAACATAAAGCAATTTGGATTCAACAGGAATGGGACACTCGACTGCCAGTGACAGGTAAACAACCTTTTTGGTTACTGATGTATTGAGTGGCTTACTGATCCTAAGGGACACGTGGCAGCTTGTACGGTGCTGCTATCCCAAGGAGATAAAATGCTTTGGAGATAGTGTAATACACGAAAAATAGCTATTGTGTTACCTTTCTGAACAGATGCCACTATAGTCCACGGTGATTACAATTAAGGAATGACCTGTCTGTCAACTGTGGTATAAGCGATGGATAAAAGCACACGATGGGGTTGGGACACGATTTGAAACCAGGAAAATTGAATATTGAAAGCACAGATATGGGATACGATGGTATAAAATGAGTAGGGGGATAAGGATTAAAAGAAGGGGGCCATGTTTCAAATGCCAAGAGGGGGTGTAATGCAAAAATGGAAAAATATGTCATTTGAACCATGAAAGTAAGCCTGGAAAAGACTGAGATTTTAAAAGAAAGGGAAAGGTCCCACAAAGGGTTAACAACCGCAGCTTGTTTGAAATACAGATAGCTTCACAGGCGATAAAGAACACAGCTATGGCCAACTCATCCTGTTTTCGAAGTTAAAAAGACATTCAATCAATTTAAATGTTTAAGTTATATAAAAGGGAACAGTATTTCACACTTCTTTAGAAGTGCATTATTGTAAAACACCAATTAATCACTATTAAAGCCCCAGACATCTGCTTTCTGACTGAGCGAACCTGCTCATCACGGTCTGTCGGAAAATGTAAGTCTCCCATTCCAGCCAAATTGTTGCAAAACAATCTAATCTCTGATTTAATCCATTATCCCGGTTCATTGCTTGTGTATTCGTTCTATAAATACAGAGGGGGTGACGAAGCCCGGTAAGAGATGGTAGTAGAGTTACGCCTTTCCGAACAATTGACACAGGTTCAGCTCCTGGCCATCACAGTGGTGAATTATTTTATTAGATTTCGCAGGTCAGGACAGAAAATGAGGGGACAGTCCTCAAATAATATTCTCATCATCTAACTTCATCTATCCAGTTTCAATTTGTTTTCCGCGGAAACTTTAGTAAACAATAGTAAATAGTAAGTAGAAACATTAGTAAAAGGGTGGGTTAATCGGGTCAAAAAAACGACACAATCAAAGTTCAATTTACAAACTGCGTTATGGATACTCCTGGGGCCAGATGGATTAGCAACTAAATTATTTACATAATAAACAATAATAAAAATAGATTATTGGTGGCTCTATGGAGCAAGTGATACAGCGTAGGACTTGTATTTCGTGTTCTGCTGAGACGTTCTGACGTTATTGGCTCGAAGTGCGCCAGAGTCGCCTTTTTAAAATAAATTTCGAGTACCCAATTCATTTTTTCCAATTAAGGGGCAATTTAGCGTCGACAATACACCTAGCTTACACATTTATTTTGGGTTGTGGGGGCGAAACACACGCAGTCACGGGGAGAATGTGCAAACTTCACAGGGACAGTCACATAGAGCCGCGATCGAACCTGGGACCTCGGCGCGTGATACCACAGTGCTAACCACTGCGCCAGCGTGCTGTCCAGCGGAGTCGGCTTTTGGGTGGGAGCAAAGCACAGTGGTTAGCACTGCTGCATCACAGAGCCAGGGATCCGGGTTCAATTCCAGCATTGGGTGACTGTGTGCGGAGTTTGCACGTTCTCCCCATGTCTGCGTGGGTGTTCTCTGGGTACCCTGGTTTCCTCTCACAGTTCCCTCCGCTAACTCAATTCCTGAGATTGAGTGGCCCGGCTAAATTGCCTCAGGTGAGGTTCCAGGGGGAGGTTAGGGTTTTGGACCAAGGTACAGTGCTCATTCCGAGGGTCGGTGCCGATTCGAAGACCGTGTTACCCCGGAATTGAACCCGGGTCCCTGTCGCTGTGTGACAGCAGTGACAGCCCCTGTGCCGCGGTGCCGCCCAAGAGCAGACTCTTGTGGAATAAGAACCGATAACGTCAGAATCCACTGGAGGGACTGTAGATTACTGAATAATGGTGAAATACACAGGATCAGGACAAGGTTCGGTCTATGGTCGGAATAAGAATCCGATGTAAGGACACACAGAACATCGGAATTCAATTGCATAAATATATTTATTGCGGACTCGGCAATTCTTCTGGCTGAGCGGGAGCCGTGCGACAAGGACACTTTCATTCAGAAGCATATTCAATTGGAGTAAAATAACAGAAGCTTAGTCCGACTTTTTTTACAAACAGTTTATCAAACAAATGCCAGGTACCAAAAGGACTCAGGCAGTGAGCGGCGGTGGTACAGTGGTGAGCATAGCTGCCTTCTAAGCAGTTCAACCGAGATTGAATGCCGGCCATCGCAGTAAAAATGTAATCGTAAGCTTTTGCGCGACATTGTGGGTTTCAAAGTGAAGAAGAGAAACAGTTTGTAACTGTGACGTTTTACGCTGATATCTACTTGAGGTGTATAAACTGCAAAACGGTCAGGATCAAGTATATGTGGAGATAATGCCTCCTCTTTTGCGGCATTCTCAAACCAGAGTTCTTAAGCTTCGAGTAAGAGATAGCAAATTTAAAAAACATCTGAGGAAAAACTACTTGTCCCATCGCAGTAATAGTTGTAACGGATGTTTTTGCGCGACATTGTGAGTTTCAAACTGAGGAAGACTGGCCAACAGTTTCTCATTCAGAATTGATGCGCAATTCTGTAATTGAGGTGTATCAGATGTCAAACGGTATGGATAAAGTAAACGTGGAGTTGGTGCTTCCTCTTGTGGGGCATTCTAAATTGCGAGGTCATAATCTTACAAGAAGAGATCTCAAATTTAAAAAATATTTGAGGAAAAATATACTTTCCCCAAAACATAGAAAAATACAGCACAGAACAGGCCCTTCGGCCCACGATGTTGTGCTGAATCTCTGTCCTAAATTAATCATAGAATATACAGTGCAGAAGGAGTCCACTCGGCCCATTGAGTCTGCACCGGCTCTTGGAAAGAGCACCCTACCCAAAGTCAACACCTCCACCCAACATTGAGGGCAATTTTGGACACTAAGTGCAATTGATCATGGCCAATCCACCTAACCTGCACATCTTTGGACTGTGGGAGGAAACCGGAGCACCCAGAGGAAACCCACGCAGACACCGGGAGGATGTGAAGACTCCACACAGACAGTGACTCAAGCCGAAATCGAACCTGGAACTCTGGAGCTGTGAAGCAATTGCGCTCTCCACAATGCTACCGTGCTGCCCTTCAGAACAAATAAATCTACACTATATCATTTTACCGTAATCCATGTACCTATCCAATAGCTGCTTGAAGGTCCCTAATGTTTCCGACTCAACTACTTCCACAGGCGGTGCATTCCATGCCCCCACTACTCTCTGGGTAAAAAACCTACCTCTGACATCCCCCCCTATATCTTCCACCATTCACCTGAAAATTATGTCCCCTTGTAATGGTTTGTTCCACCCGGGAAAACAATCTCTGACGGTCTACTCTATTTATTCCCCTGATCATCTTATAAACCTCTATCAAGTTGCCCCTCATCCTTCTCCATTCTAATGAGAAAAGGCCTAGCACCCTCAACCTTTCCTCGTAAGACCTACTCTCCATTCCAGGCAACATCCTGGTAAATCTCCTTTGCACCTTTTCCAAAGCTTCCACATCCTTCCTTAAATGAGGCGACCAGAACTGTACACAGTACTCCCAATGTGGCCTTACCAAAGTTCTGTACAGCTGCATCATCACCTCACGGCTTTAAATTCAACCCCTCTGTTAATGAACGCCAGCACACCACAGACCTTCTTCACAGCTCTATCCACTTGAGTGGCAACTTTCAAAGATGTATGAACATAGACCCCAAGATCTCTCTGCTCCTCCACATTGCCAAGTACTCTACCGTTAACCCTGTATTCCGCATTCATATTTGTCCTTCCAAAATGGACACACTCACACTTTTCAGGGTTAAAGTTCATCTGCCACTACTCAGCCCAGCTCTGCATCTTATCTATGTCTCTTTGCAGCCGACAACAGTCCTCCTCACTATCCACAACCCCACGAACCTTCGTATCATCGGCAAGTATACTGACCGACCCTTCAACTCCCTCATCCAAGTCATTAATGAAAATCGCCAGCAGCAGAGGACCCAGAACTGATCCCTGCGGTACGCCACTGGTAACTGGGGTCCAGGCTGAATATGTGCCATCGACCACCACTCTCTGACTTCTACCGGTTAGCCAGTTCGTTATCCAACTGGCCAAATTTCCCACTATCCCATGCCTCCTTACTTTCTGCATACGCCTACCATGGGGAACCTTATCAAATGCCTTCCTCAAATCCATGTACACTACATCCACTGCTTTACCTTCATCCACATGATTGGTCACCTCCTCAAAGAATTCAATAAGACTTTTAAGGCAAGACCTACCCCTCACAAATCCGTGCTGACTATCCCTAATCAAGCAGTGTCTTTCCTGATGCTCAGAAATCCTATCCTTCAGTACCCTTTCCATGACTTTGCCTACCACCAAAGTAAGACTAACTGGCCTGTAATGCCCAGGGTTATCCCTATTCCCTTTTTTGAACAGGGGCACGACATTCGCCACTCTCCAATCCCCTGGTACCACCCCTGTTGACAGTGAGGACGAAAAGATCATTGCCAACGGCTCTGCAGTTTCATCTCTTGCTTCCCATAGAATCCTTGGATATATTCCGTCAGGCCCGGGGGACTTGTCTATCCTCAAGTTTTTCAAAATGCCCAACACATCTTCCTTCCTAACAAGTATTTCCTCGAGCTTACCAGTCTGTTTCACACTGTCCTCTCCAACAATATGGCCACTCTCATTTGTAAATACAGAAGAAAAGTACTCGTTCAAGACCTCTCCTATCTCTTCAGATTCAATACACAATCTCCCACTCCTGTCCTTGATCGGACCTACCCTCGCTCTAGTCATTCTCATATTTCTCACATATGTGTAAAAGGCCTTGGGGTTTTCCTTGATCCTACCCACCAAAGATTGTTCATGCCCTCTCTTAGCTCTCCTAATCCCTTTATTCGGTTCCCTCCTGGCTATCTTGTATCCCTCCAACGCCCTGTCTGTACCTTGTTTCCTCAGCCTTACATAGGTCTCCTTTTTCCTCTTACCAAGACATTCAACCTCTCTTGTCAACCATGGTTCCCTCACTCGACCATCTCTTCCCTGCCTGACAGGAACATACATATCAAGGACACGTAGTACCTGTTCCTTGAACAATTCCACATTTCACTTGTGTCCGTCCCTGACAGCCTATGTTCCCAGCTTATGCACTTCAATTATTGTCTGACAACATCGTATTTACCCTTCCCCCAATTGTAAACCTTGCCCTGTTGCACGCACCTATCCCTCTCCATTACTAAAGTGAAAGTCACAGAATTGTGGTCACTATCGCCAAACTTCTCCCCCACTAACAAATCTATCACTTCCCCTGGTTCATTACCAAATACTAAATCCAATATTGCCCGTCCTCTGATCGGACGATCTACATACTGTGTTAGAAAAGCTTCCTGGACACACTGCACAAACACCACCCCATCCAAACTATTTTGATCTGAAGAGTTTCCACTCAATGTTTCGGAAGTTAAAGTCACCCATGACTTCTACCCTGTGACTTCTGCACCTTTCCAAAATCTGTTTCCCAATCTGTTCCTCCACATCTCTGCGACTATTGGGGGGGCCTATAGAAAACTCCTAACAAGGTGACTGCTTCTTTCCTATTTCTGACTTCAACCCATACTCCCTCAGTAGGCTGATACTCCTCGAACTGCCTTTCTGCAGCTGTTATACTATCTCTAATTGACAATGCCACCCCCCACCTCTTTTACCACCCTCCCTAATCTTATTTAAACATCTATAACCAGGGACCTCCAACAACCATTTCTGTCCCTGTTCTATCCAAGTCTCCGTGATGGCCACCACATCGTAGTCCCAAGTTCCGATCCATGCCATATGTTCACCCACCTTTATCCCGATGCTTCTTGCGTCGAAGTATACACACTTCAAGCCATCTCCGTGCCTGCAAGTACTCTCCTTTGTCAGTGTTCCCTTCCCCACTGCCTCATTACACGCTTTGCCGTCCTCAATATCGGCTACCTTAATTGCTGGACTACAAATCCAGTTCTCATTCCCCTGCCAAATTAGTTTAAACGTTCCCGAAGAGTACTAGAAAACCTCCCTCCCAGGATATTGGTGCCCCTCTGGTTCAGATGCAACCCGTCCTGCTTGTACAGGTCCCACCTTCCCCAGAATGCACTCCAATTATCCAAATACCTGAAGCCCTCCCTCCTACAGCATTCCTGCAGCCACGTGTTCAGCTGCACTCTCTCCCTATTCCTAGCCTCGCTATCACGTGGCACCGGCAACAAACCAGAGATGACAACTCTGTCTGTCCTGGCTTTTAACTTCCAGCCTATCTCCCTAAACTCATTTGTTACCTCCACACCCCTTTTCCTACCTACGTCGTTGGTACCAATGTGCACCACGACTTCTGGCCGCTCCCCCTCCCCCTTAAGGATCCTGAAGACACGATCCGAGACATCCTTGGCCCTGGCACCCGGGAGGCAACATACCTTCCGGGAGTCTCGCTCGCGACCTCAGAATCTTCTATCTATTCCCCTAACCATTGAACCTCCTACAACTATTGCTTTTCTATTCTCCCCCCTTCTCTTCTGAGCCCCAGAGCCAGACTCAGTGCCAGAGACCTGGCCGCAAGGGCCTTCCCCCGGTAGGTCACCCCCAAACAGCGTCCAAAACGGTATACTTATTTTGAAGGGGAACGGCCACGAGGGATCCTTGCACTGTCTGCCTGCCCCACCTCCCCGCCCCCCCCCGCCCCTGACTCTAACCCAGCTATTCTTGTCCTGTACCTTGGGTGTGGTTACCTCCCTGTAACTCTTCTCTATCGCCCCCTCTGCCTCCCGGATGATCCGAAGTTCATCCAGCTTCAGCTCCAGTTCCCTAACACGGTCTTTGAGGAGCTGGAGTTGGGTGCACTTCCCGCTGGTATAGTCAGCGCGGACATCGGTGGTATCCCTCACCACCCACATCCTACAGGAGGAGCATGCAACTGGCCTAGCCTCCATCCCCTCTTACCTTACAGAATATAGCTGCCCTCTGGACCAACTGGATCTCCGCCCTCCGACACTGCTCCCAGTCAGCTGCACTCTCTGTAAACTCCTGGCTCTCTTCTCACTCTTTGCGGAAATGGAGGAAACAAAATGCAAGCAGCACTTTACTCCCTCCTCACTTTACTCCGTCAGTCACCAAACTCTCACTAGAGCACTCAAATGCAACAAATTCAGCACTCCCTCAGTCACCAAACTCTCACTAGAGCACTCAAATGCACCAAATTCAGCACTCCCTCAGTCACCAAACTCTCACGAGAGCACTCAAATGCACCAAATTCAGCACTCAGTGCAAACACAGTCTGCACGGTAGGGGATCACTTTTATACTGTGAATCTAGCCTCTAAAGACTTGTGATTCTGTGGAATTCGCTACCCCAGATTGCGATGGATGCAGGGACACTGAATACATTTAAGGAGGAATTAGAGAGATTGTTGTTGGTAATGAGTGGAAGGGTTATGGAGAACGGGTGGAGTTGAGGGCAGTATGGGATCAGCCAAGATCTCATGGAATGTGTTAGGCTCAGAAGGCTAAATTGCCTTCTCCCGCTCCTAGGTCATGTGTTATAGTGAGGACGTATTCTAGCTGAGATCAATCGCCCTCTTCATCTGTAACATTGTAGGTAACAGATGAGGAACACATCATCCGTGATAGAATGGCGGGGCAGACTCGATGGGTCTAATGGCTTAATTCTGCTCCTATATTTTATGAACTTATCTTTTGTGCGACTTCGTGAGTTTCAAACTGAGGAGAAGGAACATTTTCCAACTCAGAATTTATGCGCAATTAGGGCAGGGAGTGAAAAGTAACTTTCTCAGCTTTTTATTATTTGGTTTCACCATGGACAGTGTTCGACTATTCACCGCCCGCCAAGCACTTTAACAAAAGCTATAAATCACAGCCTTTTTTCTATATCCTCATGAAGTGGACGAAACAGAGATACAACAGACACGTTACAGACAAGAATGGGATTTGAATCCACGTGTGCAGAGTACAATGGATTATTGTGCCTCACCTTAACCACGTGGTACAACCCCTTTAGTTCATGGAACTTTAATATCTGATCTTGTCACAGACAAGTAGCCGAAGCACCCCACCAATGTACAATCAGGAGGACGTTCATCCACGAGAGGTGGCAGAAGTTAATAATGGGAGAAGTGAACCCGGTAACCTCGATTGCACAGTGGGGAGCCGAAGAAGAATTGGTGGCAATGTGGGGTTAAGCCCCAAACACGTCTGCCTCCGTTCGTGCCTCCGTTCGTCCCTCCTCTAACCCAACTCGATGCAAGTGGCCTGACAACTTGGAATAGTTTGTCACATCAGTGATTGCAGATCCATCGTGTAAAAATGAATCCCACTTCGGAGAAACAATGGGCGAAAAATCGACGAGGATGGGATTCGAACCCACGTGTGCAGAACACAATGGATTAGCAGTCCATCGCCTTAACCACTCGGCCACCTCGTCCCACAGTGTTTCGCGTCAATACGTCTTAATTCGTTTTGCATCCATGAACTGATGGCAATTATTTGCCTCTTTCTATTCAACCAGGTATTCTCCGCAGGAAATGCAGTGATGGTGGTATAGTGGTGAGCAGTGCTGCTTTTGAAACCGTTGACTCCGGTTCGATCCCCAGCCAGCGCAGTAATAGTTGAATCGCATGTTTTTGCGCGACATCCTGAGTTTCAAACTGAGGAAGACTGGTCAACTGTTTCTCATTCAGAATTTATGCGGATTATCTAAGTGAGGTGTTTAAGATGCGAAAAGGTGTAGATATTGTAGACGTGGAGTTGATGGTACCTGTTGTGGGGCAGTCTAAAACGAGATGTCATCATCTTAGAATATGAGGAGGCAAATTTAAAAAAGAAAAACTACTTCTCCCAAAGGGTTGTAATTCTGTGGAATTCACTTCCTCAGAGTGTGGTGGATGCAGGGACTGTGAGAAAGTTAAGGAGGACTTAGAGAGACTTTTATTGGTAATGAGTTGAAGGGTTCTGGAGAACGGGCAGGACGGTGGTGTTGAGGCCATTATGTTTGATCAGGCAAGATCACATGGAAGGTTTTACGCCCAAGAGGCTAAATTGCATATCCCAGCTCCAATGTTATGTGTTCTCGGGAGGAGGTGTTCTGGCTGATATCTCAATCGATCTCTTGTTCCGTAACATTTCAGGTAGCAGATGATGAACATTTCAGTCATGATTGAATGGCGGGCAGACTCGATGGGTCGAATGGCCTAATACTGCTCATCTATCTGATGAATCTATCGTTTGCGCCGCTTCATGACTTTCAAACTGAGGGAAAGAAATAGTTTCCAACTCAGAATGTGTGCGCAATTATGGGGGGGGGGGAGTGAATTAAGTAACTTTCTCGTCATTTTCTAAAGTGGTTTCAATATGGAAAGTGTTCGATTATTCACAACCCCAAGCCCCAAACACTAAAAATCACAGCATTTTTCCGTCACCCTCATGAAGTGGATCAAACAGAGACACAACAGATACGTTACAGACGAGGATTGGATTCGAACTCAAGTGCGCAGAGCACAAAGGTTTCTTGTGCATCCCCTTAACCACGTGGTACAACTCCTTTACTTCATGGAACTTTAATATCTGACCTTCTCACAGACAAGTGACCGAAGCAACCCTCCAGTGCACAAACAGGAGGATGTTCATCCAGGAGAGGTGGCAGAAGGTAATTATGGGAGAAGTCAACCCGGTATCCTCGACTGTACTGTGGGTAGCCGAAGAAGAACTGGTGTCAAAGAGCGGTTCAGCCCCAAACACGCCTGCCTCCGTTCCACCGTCCTCTAACCCAACTCGATGCAATCTGGCCTGACAACTTGGAATAGATTGTCACATCAGTGATTGCATATCCATCTTGGAAAAAGGAGGCCTACTTCCGAGGAAAGTGGATTTAAAATCAACGAGCATGGAATTCGAACACACATGTGGAGAGCACAATGGATTAGCAGCACAGCGCCTTAACCACTCGGCCACTTCGTCCCACAAGTGCACATGTCAATATGTCTTAATGCGTTTTGCATCCATGAACTGATTGAATGTACCAGCCTCCTTCTATTCCACCTGGTGTTCAAAATTGGAAATGCAGCGATGATGGGAGAGTGGTGAGCAAAGTTTTCTTCCAATCAGTTGTCCCTGTTCGATTCCCGGTCATCGATCTAATAGTTGAATCGGATGTTATTGTGCGACATCGTGAGTTTCAAACTGAGGAAGACTGGTCCACAGCTTCTCACTCAGAATGTATGCGTCATTATCTAATTGAGGTGTATCAGGTGCCAAAAGTTATGGAAAAAGTTGACGTGGAGCTGTTGCTTCCTCTTGTGGGGCATTCTAAAAGGAGAGGTCATGCTCTTAGAATACTAGATTTAGTCACGAGTTGAATGGCGCAAGGGAAGAGTGCTGGGCCTGTAACCCAAAGGTAGATGGATTGAAACCATCTTCGACTATTCATATTCTCATTCACACCAAACGACAACGATTTGTTAGCAGCACATCTGCCTTTTAGGGCAGCACGGTAGCATTGTGGATAGCGCAATTGCTTCGCAGCTCCAGAGTCCCAGGTTCGATTCCGGTTTGGGTCACTGTCAGTGCAGAGTTTTGCACATCCTCCCCGTGTGTGCGTGGATTTCCTCCGGGTGCTCCGGTTTCCTCCCACAGTCCAAAGATGTGCAGGTGAGGTGGATTGGCCATGATAAAATTGCCCTTAGTGTCCAAAATTGCCCTTCGTGTCTAAAATTGCCCTTCGTGTTGGGTGGGGTTACTGGGTTATGGGGATAGGGTGGAAGTGTGGACCTTGGGTAGGGTGCTCTTTCCAAGAGCCGGTGCAGACTCGATGGGCCGAATTGGCTCCTTCTGCACTGTAATTTTTTTTTAAATTGAGGAAAAACTACTTATCCCAAAAGGTTTATGATTCCGTGGAATTCGGTACCCCAGATTGCGTTGGATGCAGGGAGAGTGAGTAAGTTTAAGGAGGAGGTAGAGAGATGCTTATTGGTAAGGAGTTGAAGGGATACGGAGAACGGGAAGACGGTGGAGTTGACGCCAGGATGGGATCAGCCAACATCACATGGAAGGTGTTAGGCTCAGGAGGCTAAATTGCCTACTCCCGCTTCGAGGTCATGCGTTCTAGGGAGAAGGTGTTCCTGCTGATAACGCAATCGACCTCTTTGTCTGCAACATTGTAGGTCGCAGATGGGGAAGATATCAGCCATGATAGAATGGCGGGCAGACTCGATGGGTCTAATGGCTAAATTGTGTTTCTTTATTTTATGATCTTATCTTTTGCGCGACTTTGTGAGTTTCAAAATGAGAGGAAGAAACAGTTTCCAACTCAGAATTTATACGCAATTAGGGCAGGGAGTGAAATAAGTAACTTTCTCACCTTTTTATAATGTGGTTTCAACATGGAGAGTGTTCGCCGAATTCACCACCCGCCAAGCCCGTGAACCAAAGCAAAAAAATCACAGCATGTGTACTTCATGCTCATGAAGTGGACCAAACAGAGACACAACAGACACATTACAGACGAGGATGGGATTTGAATCCACGTGTGCAGAGTACAATGGATTATTCTGCGTCTCCTTAACCACATGATACAACTCATTTACTTCAATGGAATTTTTATATGCGATCTTATTCCAGGCAAGTAGCCAAAGAACCCCTCCAGTCTACAAACAGGAGGAGGTTCATCCTGGAGAGGTGGCTGAAGAGAATTATGGGTGACGTCATCCCGGTAACCTCAACTGTACTGTGGGTAGCCGAAGAACTTGTGTCACGGTGCGGTTCCACTGACAACGTATCCACCGGCACATATAGTGACGAAGACTGACAGGTTCAGAATGTCTCTTACACTCTCACACATTACCCGAGAGTGACAGGAATCCCCCATTTACAAACGGGACCAGAGAAGGGCAGAGAGAATGCACCTCACTCCCACATACAACATGTTGACGGATTCAACACAACCAAAATATAAGAAAAGATCATCACCACATATTATCTTCTTCGAAATCCCGCCGTCCCAACTTTAATATAATAAAAACAATTTTTATCAGTTGTGTCTCACTCTAATCTGTGAACTTCTCTCTACCACAGAGTGTTGACATATACTGGCCACGACACAGAACCGCAACAGAGCGCGGGAGATTCACATGAACTGTCGGTGATAGAAAGTGATCGGGTGGACGGAGAGATGTTAGAAGTATGTAAAATTTAAACAATCTATATTCATGCATTTCCCAATGGATTTGGTGGAATTTGGAAGTGTTTATCTTGAGGATCAATTGAGCAGAGACTTTAAAGCATTTTATCTGTGGTTCCCTCTGTGTGAGCTATGCAATGTTGTACTGTGTCATGCTGTCTCCTTCATTCCTGGGACGAGACTGCCAGAAGGATTCTGAAAGGTATTTGCTGCAAAGCAAACAGGAACGTGCGTTATGTTTACTTTTGCTGTGAGGTAGAATGTAAATAGCAGAGAATAGCCTCGATTCCTCGACCTCGGGCTAATGGCCCAGCACGCTTCCGCTGCGGCACTCTGCTCCTTAAACCAGGAGCTACAACAGTACTGCCTGGCTGTAGCCACACATCTATTCACTTCCGCATTTGTTCTTTCAACAAGAACACACGTTTGAGCACACTGATTCTGGTCAGCATAGTTCAGATAATTTACTTTCGTGCTGAATGATTGTTCTATGGAGGGGATGTGATTTATTCTGTGACGTTGTTCTGATGGGAAAGTGGGGAATGACTGGAATAACCTTCATAGAAGGAAGTTCGGGACGGCAGTTTCACCTCTCTGGGAACATTGATCACGCTCTTACTGATTTCTTCAAGCTTTGCTTCAAGTCCTACCCCAGAGAAGATCAACTACGAGCAACGTGGCGCAGTAGACGTGTGCTGGACCCCTAACCCACAGGTCTATGGATCTAAACCATCCTCTGCTATTTATATTCTCACTCACACGAAACGGAACCAAGTTGCTATTTGTCAGCAGCACATCTGCCTTTTTCTTTATTAGTATCAACGTTTTGCTTTCAGTCTGATCCGCTCTTTGGCACCTGTTCTTCAGCTAACCACAGTACAGTCGAGGAGACGAAGTTGAGTTCTCCCAGAACATTCTTCTGGCTCCTCTAGTGGATGAACGGTCACCTGTTTGGACACTGGAGGGGTTCTTCGGCTACATGTCCGTGAAAGCAGCACCGGAAGCAGCTGTGGAGAGAGATTGCAGTCGCCAGAATGCAACTCTCCAATTGTATACTTCACGTCGCTCAGATCTTAGACTCTCAATATCTTCGTGTGGGGAACAGGTAGAGCGGGAATTCGGTTCTTGTTGATTGGAGCAAACTGATCAATGCAGCAATGAGAAGCTCCTTAACCCCCAGCGGGTTGGATAAGAATGGCACTCAGATGCAGGACTCTGGCTAGGGATCAAAAGTAGAGAAAGCATCTATTGTTTGAAATGAAATGACGATGAAGATAGAATTTGAGTCGATTTGTGCACGGATCTTAGTTTCGGCGACAACGCATCAGGGTGACCGAGCGGTCAAAGGTTCAGGTCGCAGTCTCTTTTGGAAGCGTGGGTGCGAATCCCACTCCTGACATTGACCTTTCCCCACGAGGTTAAATTTCTCCAGCGAGATTTTCAACCTCACGAATGTCCAATACCTTCCTTTCAATGGAAAAGCGTTGGTCTCAGGACATGAGATTCCTGCTTAAATACGCACAGCAAGACCACACAGGCAAACGTGCAGTTCATGCCTCGATAATCTGTTTCAGTGACTCTGGTTGAGGAATTAATATTGAGCACAGGACTCCGGGTAAAATTCGTCTTATCTTCTTGGAAATAGTCAGGCTGGTTAGAGTGTTCACATCCGTCCGAGAGGGGAAGTTGGAAACTCGGTTTCTATTGTGATTTACTGCTGGATAAAACTTTATTTCCTTATTGGCCCCCTGTGAGGTATTACTGGATATCGTTATATACCTATATTGCCCCTTTGTGGGGTACTACTGGATATCGTATCCGGTCCAGCTTTGAAAAAGTGTCATCTGGACTCGAAACGTTAACCCTTTTCTCTCCCTACAGATCTGGTCAGACCTGCTGAGACTTTAAAGCATTTTCTCTGTGGTGCCCTCTGTGTGAGCTTTACAAAGTTGTAATGTGTCATGCTGTGTGCTTCATTCCTGGGTTTAATGTCGGGATGAGACTGCAAGAAAGTTTCTGATAGGTATTTGCTGCAAAGCAAACAGGAACGTGCGTTATTTTTACTTTTCGTGTCAGGGAGGATGTAAATAGCAGAGAATAGCCTCGATTCCTCGACCTCGGGCCAATGACCCAACACGCTCCCGCTGCGGCACTCTGCTCCTTAAACCAGGAGCTACAACATTACTGCCCTGCGGTAGCCACACTATTCACTTCCTCATTTTCTCTTTCAACAAGAACACACGTTTGAGCACACTGATTCTGGTCAGCATAGTTCAGATCATTTACTTTCGTGCTGAATGGTTGTTCTGTGAAGGTGATTTGATTTCTTCTGGGACGTTGTTCTGATGGGAAAGTGGGGAGTGACTGGAATCACCTTCATAAAATGAAGTTCGGGGCGGCAGTTTCACCTCTCCGGGTCCATTGATCACTCTGTTACTGATTTCTTCTAACTTTGCCTGTATTTATAGAACGAATACACAAGCAATGAAGCGGGAGAATGTATTAAATCAGAGATTGGATATTCTTGCAACCAATATGGCTGTAATGGGAATCCTTCATTTTCCGATAAATCGGGATGAACAGATCGCTCAGTCAGAAATCAGATATCTGGGGATTTAAGTGTGATTACTACAGTGATAATATTTAACCATGTTAATGTTATTTTGCTCCAATTGAAACGTGTCACGAATACCTCGTTCCCTTGTTGCACAACTTGCATTCAGCCAGGAGATGGCAGCAGTGCGCAATAGTTTGGGTCTCCTGATTGTGTCCACAGATCTCGATAGGAATGGAGCTGCTGCTTCCCGGGGAGCTGCCAAGCAAGAGGCACAGATACTGACCAACTGCACCCGCTCCAAATAGATTCCCCAAATTACTGAACAAAACAAAAACAAGCACAAATCATATTTTAAGAAACTATGACAATGACTCTGAAAACAATACACCATCACCTCTGAAAGAATCGATTTGCTGTAACTAATTCAAGATGAACCGTTTCAATATCAGCCGTAATTCCTTACCAGTTCTCAGACAGGCACCGACTAGTTAGAAGTTTGCTTCACTTTTCAAGGTCCGACTCAATAAAATCAATGACAGACCCATGATCTGCTTTCCTCCTGTTCTCAGACACATCCACTTTGTACAAGGGCGCACTAACTGGTTTTCAGAGTAAGAGTCAGACTGCAGTCACCTCGTTCTCTCTCGATCCCTTTATCCCAGAACCACCTCACAACCAGGAATTGAACTTCTCACAGAGCCAAGAATGGAATAGTTTGTCGATTCTTCCACTGATTCAGGACCGCCCATCGCCAGGATGTATTCGTCCAAAAGAGTTGGGATGAAATAGGGCTGAGTTTCACTGTATCCAATCAGTCCCCGGAGAAGCACAAAAACAGTGAGTGAGGGAGAGAGAAAGAAACAAAGAAACAGATAGAGAGATAAAATATGTTCCATTTCTAACACGATCTTTTTACCCAGAAATACATTCACCTGAATGAAACCGAACCACGTTTCCATTCGCTGCCGTTGCTGCTTCTCCTTCCAAACATTGCAGGAAACGTTATTATTTATTGATTGTTGTATTGAGTGCGAGCTTCTTTATATGTCGTTCAGTTTCCAAAATAAATGCTGACTGATTCTGATATAGGTTCAAACCGTTCATTTACAAACATTCCGATTTAGTTGCTTGCGCGGGGAGTTCAGCAAACACTTCGAATCACAGTCGCTGCGAGCACGGCTCGAACCAGCGCGGGGAAACCACATTGATTTCAAGTCCAACGCCTTAACAACTCTGCCATCGCAGCTGTGTTTAGTGTGTCATTCACTAGTAATTTGGTCGATAGAATACATTCTAAAACCAGCCTGGAATCACTCCAGGAAGTTATTGCATTCAAACGATCAACTGGGCCCCGGTGTTTATGTGAGGAGGGGTTGAATCTTCGTGGAAAATGACCATTGGATTTGGAGAGAGGGCTTGAGAGGCTCGAAAACCTCAGCTCCCTAAACGCACAATTCCACCGATTAAATAGATTGTGGAACAACATCAGTTACATTGGAAATATATTAGAAATTCAAATGGAACAGGACCACACTTTACAGTCTGGAAGAAAATTTAAATGATGAAATCTAGAAATTACAGCACAGAAGGAGAGCTGTGCAGGCCGAACGGTCACCTGATGACCTGATGATGCAACTAAAATGGTCACGTGTCGGGATTCCGGCAGTTCCCCGGATCCCGGTCAGAGCACAAGCCAGGAGGAGCTGCTCAATTATTATGTCAGTTATTTTTTATTACATGTCATTGGTCGCTAGTCATTGAGAGACCAGCATTTCTACATGGTGTCAGGGGTGGGCAGTATGGCAGAAGGACTTCACCGCATCAACATGCTTGTATCACAGAATCGTAGAATATCCAGCTCAGAAGTAGGCCATTCGGCCCTACAAGTCAGCATTGACCCTCCGAATGAGCACCGCAGCAACTCTCTTCAAGAAGAGGTTTAATAGACAGTGCACCAGCATCCCGGCTAGCTCAGTCGGTGGAGCATGGGACTCTTAATCCCAGGGTCGTGGGTTCGAGCCCCACGTTGGGCGCTTTCTTGTTATTATCTGAAAATGTTGATGCTGAATGAACTGTCTTCATAACAGGAACACAAGGTTCTGTCCCTTTACTGGGAATCCAGAGGTCTAAACGAACCTCGTGACAAAATTTAATAAATATGGAATTAAAATTGCTTCTCAGTAACGGCGCAGAAAGGTTCTGCTTCCGACGGATCTTACTTCCACAACTGGGAACACATTGCACAACAGATAATGATTTGACACAACTCCAGTGAAGATCTGTCACCGGCAGTGTCACGGTTCCATGGCAGAGAGCACGGTTACACAGCAGAGAGCTCAGTTACACAGCAAGATATAATTTTACAAACAGGGCCTCTCTGTGTGCAGCAGAAAACACATTTTCCGAAAAAAACAGTTTCTCCATCTCGGCACCTTTTCTGTGTGTCATTGTATGTGTGTCCTGATAGTCTCTTCCTGATTTTTTGTGTATCTTTCTCTGTCTGTTACAGCAGTGCTGCTGTTGTGTATTAATCTCACTTTTCCCAAACAGTAATTGTGATTGATAGATACAGAAACATTTCCAAACTGACATTCAGTACCAATGTCTGATAGAGACTGAAACCGACCCTCACATACAGTCCCAGACATTGACTCATAATGAAGGAATCCTGCTCTCACAAACTGTTGAGACTGGGGTGCAGAATGTTCCCTCCACTCGCGAACACTACCTGTGATTTACAGATACAGAACACATCTCAGTCAGGTGAGTAGCAGAGTTTGATGGGTACGACATGTATTCCACAATCACCTTCTCTGCGCCAGATAATCAGATGCAGACGACATGCGGCGTCTGTGTTGGTTTAACAAGGGTTTTGCCCAAGAACAGGAACAGATTTACACAATATCAGGGTATAAAACGTAGGAGCAGAAGTAGGCCATTCAGCCCATCGAATATGCTCCGTATTTCAATGAGATCATGCTTGATCTGATATATGACGTGTTATGGCCTTATATGGTGGCACGTTATCACAGTGGTTACCTCACAGAGCCAGCGATCCGGGTTCAATTCCAGCTTGTGGTCACTGACTGTGTGGACTTTGCACTTTCTCTCCGTGTCTGTGTGGGTTCCCTCCGGGTGCTGCGATTTCCTCGCACAGTCCAAATGTGTGCGGGTTAGGTGGACTGTCCATGCTAAATTGCCCCTTGGTGTTCAGAAAGTTGGGTGGTGTTACAGGGATGTGATGGGGACACAGAGGCTCTTTCAGAATATCGTTGCAGAATCCATTGGAAGAATGGCCTCCTTTTACATTTTAATGATCTCATGATAATACTAATGTCCACTTTCCCGGCATTTTATCTCTAGATTTCATGATGAACCTTTAAAACCAGCAATCCCACCAAGCCTCAGGTAGCGGTAACTCCTCAATGGTCGTTAATTTCCCGGCTGTCAGTCATTTGGCCAGTCTTGAGTGAAGTCACATCCTGGAAATGTCATACATTGATCCAGTTCTAAAATAAATTAAGTCCCTGATGACCATAGGCCCTTTGAGTGTAAGATCTGACTGGTGGTGATTTAACCTGAGGATCACCATACTTCAGGCGAGGAGCAATAATAATAATACTAATAATGTGTATGTGCCTTGGTAGCAGAAAAATACTTTTCACTGTACTTCAGTACATGTGACAGTAAGTCAAATCAAAGTGGTTCCTCTCTCCCTACCCGATCAATTCATCTCAATCAGAACAAGACTGAATTTTGAATTCTCGCTTTTCCAACACAGCTCGATGCAATCCGGTCTCACAACCTGGAATGGATTTGCACGTCAGTGATTGCAGATCCATCATCGAAAAATGAGTCCCACTTCCGAGAAAACAGCGTATGAAAAATGGACGAGGATGGGATTCGAACGCCGTTACAAAGCGAAATGGACTAGCAGTACATCGCCTTCACCACTCGGCCACCTCAACCGACAAGTGCATGCGTCAAAACGTCTTAATTCGTTTTGCATCCATGAACTAATGGAAAATATCCGCCCAGAGTCCAAAGATGTGCAGGTTAGGTGGATTGGCCATGATAAATTGCTCTTAGTGTCCAAAATTGCCCTTCGTGTTGGGTAGGGTTAGTGGGTTATGGGGCAAGGGTGGGGGTGTTGACGTTGGGTAGGATGCTCTTTCCAAGAGCCGGTGCAGACTCGAAGGGCCGAATGGCCTCCTTCTGCACTGTAAATTCTATGATCTTTGACTCCAGCCCCGTGTTCAATGTTGGAAATGCAGTGTTTTTCAATAAAATGAATTCCCATCACATTCAGGGACTTTTTTGAATGGACTGATGTGAAACACTTCAATATTATTTCCAATATGTTTCCACACAGTGTGAAAGGCCCCCGCTGAAAGACTGGAATCAACCAGCATTTGACAGCAAAAACAAACGCTCCTGGCTTCACAGAGGAATCCGTCGATCATCGGAACACACATTTCACGATGGACATTTTCTGATCATTCAGTTACAGGTTTCTACTCCTGCCTGGCTTTATTCCCCAGGAAATAGGGATTATATTCTTTCAGCGAGTCGTGAAAGTATACTTGGAGCAGATTAATGATAAATTATTGTGGTACGATGAGACTATTGCTGGTTGAAAGGTAAACTTTCCAGAAAGTGCCTTCATATTGTGGTTGATAGCAAATCGGCACCACATTTAAAACAAAACACAGCTTAACTCGTAAACTTAAATTAAACTAATTAATTAATTAGTGATGGCTGGTCAGGTGATGTGCTTGAGCTGCTTGATATGGGAGCTGGCAGATCCCATTGCGAGCTGCAGCGACCACATCTGCAGTAAGTGTTGGCTGCTCGAAGAGCTCCGGCTCAGAGTTGATGAGCTGGAGTCTGAGCTTCAAACACTGAGGCACATCAGGGAGGGGGAGACTTACCTGGACACTGTGTTTCAGGAGGCAGTCACACCTGTCAGAGTAACTAGTTTAAATCCTGCCAGTGGCCAGGGACAGCAGGGTGTGACTGCAGGTCAGGCAGTTAAAGGGAACCAGCAGTCAGGAACTCAGGAGCCTCAGCCCTTGACCATGTCCAACAGGTATGAGGCACTTGCTCCCTGTGTGGATGGCGAACAGGGCTGCAGGAAGGATGAGTCAGCTGACCAAGGCACCATGGTTCAGCAGGCCATTCAAGGGGAGGGAGTAAATAGGCAAGTTGTAGTTGTAGGGGATTATATTATCAGGGGGATAGATAGTATCCTTTGTGAGGAGGATAAAGAGTCCCGCATGGTACGTTGCCTGGTATATCTGACCGGCTTGAAAGGATACTGAGAGGGAGGGGGAGGATCCAGTTGTTGTGGTCCATGTCGGTACCAACAACATAGGCAAGTCTAGGAAAGAGGAACTGTTTCGAGATTATAAAGAGCTAGGATTCAAATTAAAAAACAGGTCCTCAAGGGTCATAATCTCCGGATTACTGCCCGAGCCACGTGCAAATTGGCATAGGGAGGCAAGAATAAGGGAAGTTAACACGTGGCTGAAAGAGTGGTGTGGGAAAGAGGGGTTCCTTTTCATGGGACACTGGCATCAGCTTTGGGACAGGGGGGACCTATACCGTTGGGATGGTCTCCACCTGAACCGAGCTGGGACCAGTGTTCTGGCGAAAAGAGTAAATAGGGTGGTCAATAGGACTTTAAACTAAAGATTGGGGGGGGGGAAGGGAAAGTCAGGGAACCAAGCGGTGAAGTAATCAATGGGAAGCGTAGCTGCTTAGGAATACAAAAAAGCACGAAAAGACAAAACTCAGGAGAGGTTACGATAGTCCCCATCCCACAAAATATGACACAGTGTACGGAAAGGCTCAGTAAACCAAGGTCCACCACACTAAGAAAACAAAAGGGACGGTCAATAGAGAATTAAAGGTGCTATATTTAAATGTGCGCAGTGTACGGAACAAGGTAGATGAGCTTGTGGCCCAGATTGTGACTGGCAGGTATGATGTGGTAGGCATCACAGAGACATGGTTGCAGGGGGTTCAGGACTGGCATTTAAACATCCAGGGATTCACAACCTATCGAAAAGACAGGGAGGAGGGCAGAGGGGGCGGGGTTGCCTTGTTAATTAGGAATGAAATTAAATCAAAAGCACTAAACGACATAGGGTCAGATGATGTGGAGTCTGTGTGGGTAGAGTTGAGGAACCACAAAGGCAAAAAAACCATAATGGGAGTTATGTACAGGCCTCCTAACAGTGGTCAGGACCGTGGGCACAAAATGCACCGCGAAATAGAAAGTGCATGTCAGAAAGGCAAGGTCACAGTGTTCATGGGGGACTTCAATATGCAGGTGGACTGGGTAAATAATGCTGTCAGTGGACCCAAGGAAAGGGAATTCATTGAATGTTTACAGGAGGGCTTTTTGGAACAGATTGTGATGGAGCCCACGAGGGAACAGGCCATACTGGACTTAGTGTTATGTAACGAGGCAGACTTGATTAAAGATCTTAAAGTAAGGGAGCACTTAGGAGGCGGTGATCATAATATGGTAGAATTCAATCTCCAATTTGAAAGAAAGAAGGTAGAATCAGATGTAAAGGTGTTACAGTTAAATAAAGGTAACTACAGGGGCACGAGGGAGGAACTGACGAAAATCGACTTGGAGCAGAGCCTAGTGGGAATGACAGTAGAACAGCACTGGCAGGAGTTTCTGGGAGTAATTGAGGACACAGTACAGAGGTTCATCCCAAAGAAAAGAAAGATTATCAGAGGGGGGATTCGGCAGCCATGACTGACAAAGGAAGTTAGGGAATGCATCGAACCAGAAGAGAAAGCCTATAAATGTGGCAAAGAGTAGTGGGAAGTCAGGTGATTGGGAAGGCTACAATAACAAACAGAGGATAACAAAGAGAGAAATAAGGAAAGAGAGGATCAAATATGAAGGTAGGCTAGCCAGTAACATTAGGAATGATAGTAAAAGTTTCTTTAAATACATTAAAAACAAACGGGAGGCAAAAGTTGACATTGGGCCGATCCAAAATGACACTGGTAATCTAGTGATGGGAGACAAGGAAATAGCTGAGGAACTAAATAAGTACTTTGCGTCAGTCTTCACTGTAGAAGACATGAGTAAAAGCCCAACAATTCCGGAGAGTCAAGGGGCAGAGTTGAATATGGTAGCCATCACAAAGGAGAAAGTGCTAGAGAATCTAAGAGGTCTAAAAATTGATAAATTTCCGGGCCCAGATGGGCTACATCCCAGAGTTCTAAAGGAGATTGCTGAAGAAATAGTGGAGGCGTTAGTTATGATCTTTCAAAAGTCACTGGAGTCAGGGAAAGTCCCAGAGGATTGGAAAATCGCTGTTGTAACCCCCTGTTGAAGAAGGGAACAAGGATAAAGAGGGAGAACTATAGGCCAATTAGCCTAACCTCGGTTGTTGGCAAGATTCTAGAATCCATTGTTAAGGATGAGATTTCTAAATTCTTGGAAGTGCAGGGTCGGATTAGGACAAGTCAGCATGGGTTTAGTAAGTGGAGGTCGTGCCTGACAAACCTGTTAGAGTTCTTTGAAGAGATAATAAATAGGTTAGACCAAGGAGAGCCAATGGATGTTATCTATCTTGACTTCCAAAAGGCCTTTGATAAGGTGCCTCACGGGAGACTGCTGAGTAAAATAAGTTCCCATGGTATTCGAGGCAAGATACTAACATGGATTGACGATTGGCTGTCAGGCAGAAGGCAGAGAGTTGGGATGAAAGGTTATTTTACGGAATGGCAACCGGTGACGAGTGGTGTCCCGCAGGGTTCAGTGTTCTCTTTATATATTAACGATCTAGATGACGGGACTGGGGGCATTCTGGCTAAGTTTGCCGATGATACAAAGATAGTTGGAGGGGCAGGTAGTATGGAGGATCTCAATCTCCAGAAAGATTTAGACAGTTTAGGAGAGTGGTCCAAGAAATGGCTGATGAAATTCAACGTGGGCAAGTGCGAGGTCTTGAACTTTGGAAAAAAGAATAGAGGCATGGACTATTTTCTAAACGGTGACAAAATTCATAATGCTGAAGTGCAAAGGGACTTGTGGGTCCTAGTCCAGGATTCTCTAAAGGTAAACTTGCAGGTTGAGTCCGTAATTAAGAAAGCAAATGCAATGTTGTCATTCATCTCAAGAGGCTTGGAATATAAAAGCAGGGATGTTCTTCTGAAGCTTTATAAAGCATTAGTTAGGCCCCATTTAGAATACTGTGAGCAATTTTGGGCACCACGCCTCAGGAAGGACATACTAGCACTGGAGCGGGTCCAGCGGAGATTCACACGGATGATCCCAGGAATGGTAGGCCTAACATACGATGAACGTCTGAGGATCCTGGGATTATATTCATTGGAGTTTAGGAGGTTGAGGGGAGATCTAATAGAAACTTACAAGATAATGAATGGCTTAGATAGGGTGGATGTAGGGAAGTTGTTTCCATTAGCAGGGGAGACTAGGACAGGGGGGCACAGCCGTAGAATAAAAGGGAGTCACTTTAGAACAGAGATGAGGAGAAATTTCTTCAGCCAGAGAGTGGTGGGTCTGTGGAATTCATTGCCACAGAGGGCGGTGGAGGCCGGGACGTTGAGTGTCTTTAAGACAGAAGTTGATAAATTCTTGATTTCTCGAGGAATTGAGGGCTGTGGAGCGAGAGCGGGTAAATGGAGTTGAAATCAGCCATGATTGAATGGTGGAGTGGACTCGATGGGCCGAATGGCCTTACTTCCGCTCCTATTTCTTATGGTCTTATGGTCTTATATTTAGCGGATTCGTCCATGACAAGACTTAAGAACGATCACTGGTCTATCCAATCGGTGAGGTCTGCCTCAGCGTGAGACAATATTAACAGAGTGAGAACCAGGTTATTTAGATTCAGATCACACGGTTACAATAGAACTGAATCAGGAAAACCCCGCCTTCACAGCCTTGCCATTCGCCTGAGGTATCGTGATCCTCAGGTTAAATCACCATCAGTCAGATCTCACCGTCAACGGGGAAAGCAGCCTATGGTTATCAGGGACTGAAGCGACTTAATTTACTTTGGAACTGGATCAATTTATGATGTTTCCAGGATGCGACTTCCCTCAGACTGATCAAATGATTGGCAGCCGGAAAATTAGCGCCCATTGAGGAGTTACTGGTACCTGAGGCTTAGTTGGAGTATTGGTTTTAAAGATTAATCATGAAATCTCGAGATGAAAAGCCGGGAAAGTGGGCATGAGGATCATCATGAAATCATTAAAATGTAAAAGGTGGCCATTCGGCCCATCGACTCTGCACCGACCCTCTGAAAGAGTCCCTATGCCCCAACCACATCCCTGTAACGCACTACCCAACTTTATAAACACAAAGGGGCAATTTAGCATGGGCATTCCACCTAACCCACACACATTTGGACGTGCGAGGCAATCGCAGCACCCGGAGGAAACCCATAGACACAGAAAAAATGTGCAAACTCCATACAGTCAGTGACCAAAGGCTGGAATTGAACCCGGATCGCGGGCGCTGTGAGGTAGCCACTGTGACAACGTGCCACCGTATGAGGTCATCACACGTCACATATCAGATCAAGCATGATCTCATTGAAATACAGAGCACATTCGATAGGCTGAATGGTCTACTTCTGCTCCTCCGTCTTATACCCTGATATTGTGTAAATGTGTTCCGGTTCTTGTGTAAAACTCTTGTTAAAACAACACAGACACCGTATGTCGACTGCCTCTGATTATCTGGCGCAGAGAAGGTGATTGTGGAATACATGTCGTCCCCATCAAACTCTGCTACTCACCTGACTGAGATTTGTTCTGTATCTGTAAATCACAGGTAGTGTTCGCGAGTGGAGGGAACACTCTGCACCTCAGTCTCTGGAACAGATTGTGATAGCAGGATGCCTTTATTATGAGTCAATGTCTGGTACTTTTTGTGAGAGTGGAATTCAGTCTCTATCAGACATTGGTACTGAATGTCAGTGTGGAAATATTTCTGTATCTGTCAATCACAATTACTGTTTGGGAAAAGTAAGATGAATCCGTATCATCATCACGGCTGTGACAGACAGAGAAAGACACAGAGAAATGCAGGAAGAGACTATCAGGACACACACACAATGACACACAGAAAAGGTGCCGATATGAAGAAACTGTTTTTTTCGGAAAATGTGTTTTCTGCTGTGTAACTGTGCTCTCTGCTGTGTGACCGTGCTCTCTGCTGTGTAACTGTGCTTTCTCTGTCGGAACCGTCACTCTGCTGGTGACAGATCTTCACTGTGGTTGTGTCAAATCGTTCCCTGTTGTGCAAATGTGTTCCCAGTTGTGGAAATTGATCCGCCTGAAGCAGAACCTTCCTGCGCCATTACTGAGACGAAATTTCAATTCCAGATTTGTTAAATCTTGTTACCAAGGGTTAGTTCAGACCTCTGGATTCTCAGCCCAGCGACATAACCTTGCCTTCTTGTTGTGAAGACAGTTCATTCAGCATCAATCTTTTCCGATAATAGTAAGGAAGCGCCCAACATGAGGCTCGAACCCACGACTCTGGGATTAAGAGTTCCATGCTCTAACGACTGAGCTAGCCGAGCTGGTGCTGCATTGCCCATTAAACCTCTTCTTGTGGAGAGTGGCTGCGGTGCTCATTCGGAGGGTAAGTAATGACTTGTTGGGCCGAATGGCTTTCTGCGCTGGAGAATCTACGATTATATGAAGCAAGGAGGCTGATGCGTTCAAATGCTTCTGCTATAATGTCCACTCCTGACACCATGTAGAAATGGTCGTCTTTGAATGACTGGAAACCAAGGAGTTGTAATAAAAAATAATTGATTTAATAATTGAGCTGCTCCTCCTGGCTTGTGCTCTGACCGCGATCCGGGAAGAATTGCAGGAATCCAGACACGTGATAATTTTAGTTGCGTCATCACGTGACCATTCGGTCTCCACTGGTCTCCCTCGGTGCTCTAATTTCTAGATTCATCATTTTAACTTTCATCCAGACTGGGAAGTTTAGTGCTGCTGCATTTGAAAAGGAACATGAATTTCTAATATTTTTCCAATGTAACTGATGTTGTTACACAAACTATTTAATCAGTGGAATTGTGCGTTTAGGGAACTCAGATTTTCGAATATCTAAAGGCTTCTTTCCAAATCGAATGGTTATTTTCCACAAGATTCAACCCCTCCTCACATAAACCCCGGGGACGCTTTGATCGCTTGAATGCAATGACTTCCTGGAGTAATTCCAGGCCGGCTTTCGAATGTATTCTATCGACCAAATTACTGTTGAATGATGCAGCTGTGATGGCCGAGTGGTCAAGTCGTTGGACTTCAAGTCCAATAGCGTTTCCCACCCCCGCAGATTCGAGTGTGATTCGAAATGTTTATTCAACTCCCCGGAAAAGCTGCCGGCTCGACAATGAATCGGAATTTCGGTTGGTTGTCTGTTAACGGTGCTCACATTTATCGAATTCAGTTTTTTAGAAAAACGTTCTTTTTGGAAACTAAACGAAACATAAAGATAAATAAGGAGTTCACACTCAAAGCAACAATCAATAAATAATAAAGTTTCCTGCAACGTTCGGAAGGAGAAGCAGCAACGGCAGCGAATGGAAACGTGGTTTGGTTTCATTCTGGTGAATGTATTTCTGGGTAAAAAGATCGTGGCAGAAATGGAACATTTAAAAAAAATATTTTCTTGTTCTCTTTCTGTTGTCTCTCTATATGTTTCTTTCTCTCTCCCTCACTCACTGTTTTTGTGCTTCTCCGGGGACTGATTGGATACACAGTGAAACTCAGCCCCATCTCATCCCAACTCTTTTGGACGAATACGTCCTGGTGATGGACGGTCGTGAATCAGTGGAAGAATCGCAAACTATTCCATTCTTGCTCTGTAGGAAGTTCCATTCCTGGTTGTGAGGTGGCTCTGGGATAAAGGGATCGAAAGAGAACGAGTCTGACTCTTACTCTGCAAATCTGTTTTGTCCAGTAGTATGGGGAATCTATTTGGAGCGGGTGCAGTTGGTCAATATCTGTGCCTCTTGCTTGCCCAGCTCCCCGGGCAGCAGCAGCTCCATTCCTCGCCAAATGTGTGGACACAAACGGCAAACCCACGTTATTGTATCCCCGTGGAGGTTCGAACCCCGCTCGCAGCGGCTCTGCTCCGGAATATTTACTCAGCTCCATAAACAATCCACTGACCACACAAATGATCGGGGCTCCCTTTGCATCTCATTGATGGTTTTCACCCAATTTGGCTGTTTTGTGAATGAAAGTAAAAATTTATCGCGTCTGGTAATTAGTATTTTTAAATAAACTACACTAAACATATGAAACAATACTTAATAAATGATAATTAACGAATATTAATCATTATTTAAAAAGTGTTCTGCAACGATTGGCAGGAAAAGCCCATCCCATCAGATCAGGAAATGTTGGGAATGGACCGGAGTGAAACATTCCCAGACCATGTCCAACATGTTTCTCCTCAGCATGAAAACTCCCTGCGGAAACACTGAAACAGACACTCATTTGATCACATCATGATTAACATCACTCACACCTTAACCATGAGGCCACTGATGAAGTCATGATGACTTCGAATTTCTCCTAAAATGCCAACTGAACCCACTGACTGGCAGAAATACATTACCCAAGTGATTGGCGAAGCGCATCCACAGACCGACTTGCCGAGTGGTGCAAACTGACATCACTGCTTCTGATCAGCTCCAGAACAGAGAGATAAATGTCACATTGTCCTTTCATATTTCTAATTTATAATTGTGTGGGGAAACTGATGGGCTTTGGACGCAATTAAAAGTTGCTTCAAGTGTGATCAAATCAGCGGCTGGCTCGTTGGTCTGGGGAGACCCGTGCCACACAATGCAACAGAGTCTGCAGATAGAGAATGAATCGAATATTCACATGTCACACCAGAGAACACGTAGGAGAACAATTCAGCAGTCAAGGGCATTGAGCCTCTGATCTCCGGGTCAGCGTTCTGCAAGGCGGCCTTCAGGACGCGCGACAAGGAAAATCGCCGAACAAAAACTTCTAGCCAAATTCCGCATACATGAGTACGGCCTCAACCGGGACCTTGGATTCATGTCGCATTACATTTATCCCCCACCATCTGGCCTGGGCTTGCGAAATCCTACCAACTGTCCTGGTGTGAGCCAATTCACACCCCTTTAACCTGGGGTTAGCCCTATCTGGTTTAGCACAGGGCTAAATCGCTGGCTTTAAATGCCGACCGAGTCAGATCAGAAGCACGGCTCAATTCCCGGATCAGCCTCCCCGAACAGGCGACGGAATGTGGCTTTTCACGGTAACTTAATTTGAAACCAACTTGTGACAATAAGCGATTTTCATTTCATCTCTGGACCTGTAAAGACTTAATTACCTGCAAATGCTGGCATTCAAAGCATTGTCTTGCATTTTTGACTTTGCCTATATATATATGTTTCCGGAACATACCTCTTCATTCACCTGAGGAACGAGCATTGCTCCGAAAGCTAGTGTTTGAAACACACCTGTTGGACTTTAACCTGGTGTTGTCAGACTTGTTACTGTGCACAGCAGGGGCTGACATATAAAGAGTCATTCACCACCCAAATGTCTTTCTGCACCTCCCCCAACACACGCGCATGCCCACTGCCACTGAAAGTTTTGTCATGATTCTGATATGCAGACGTTTTAACGGAAACTAGCAAACAACATAATGATTTTATTCACTCAATAACAATATTAGAGATTGATCATTACAGATTTAGTTCAACCTTCACACAGATTTTCAGAGTATGAAAGATATTGAATGAATGACAGACTCTCATACAGTCCCAGAGACTCTCGCAAAGCGATTTAACTGAATCCCAAAGACAGATAGTTGCAGAAGATATGTAACAATCCGAAGAATGATTGGTATATTACAAATATGGAATGAATCTGACTCTGCGCTATAGTGTCAGGGACTGAAATATGCAGCAATTGTATTTCAAAATTGATCGCACTTAGCAGGGTGGTAGTGTCAAATAACCGGATGGTGCGAATCCTCAATGTGCAAATGGGACCTTGTCGCCACAAGGACTGTGTAATGGTCACTCTGAACGTCAAGACTATGGGAGACAGAGCGCCACAGACTGACTCCTACTTTCCACCGACCACCACTGACTGAATCATGGTGAATACCAAGAGCTGAATTATGTTGTCAACACTCATATAGAAATGGCACACAGAATAAAATGGCGAGATCATTGTGACGTGGCTCTTTATCTCAGAGCCACGTCACAACCAGGAATGGGACTTCTCACAGAGCCAAGAATGGAATAGGTTGTCGATTCTTCCACTCATTCAGGACCGCCCATCACCAGGACGTGTTGGTCCAAAAGAGTTGGAATGAGATGGGGCTGAGTTTCGCTGTGTATCCAGTCA
Organism: Scyliorhinus torazame; assembly: GCF_047496885.1. NCBI lineage: Eukaryota > Metazoa > Chordata > Chondrichthyes > Carcharhiniformes > Scyliorhinidae > Scyliorhinus > Scyliorhinus torazame. The sequence goes on from NC_092730.1 coordinate 40,887,300, forward strand.
GTCCTCGGAGAAGCACAAAAACAATGAGCGAGGGAGAGAGAAAGAAACAAAGAAACATATAGAGACGCAAAGGAAAAGAACAAGAAAATATTTTAAAAATATGTTCGATTTCTGCCACGATCTTTTTACCCAGAAATACATTCAGCTGAATGAAACCAAACCACGTTTCCATTCGCTGCCGTTGCTGCTTCTCCTTCCGAACGTTGCAGGAAATATTAAGACCATAAGACCATAAGACATAGGAGCGGAAGTAAGGCCATTCGGCCCATCGAGTCCACTCCGCCATTCAATCATGGCTGATTTCAACTCCATTTACCCGCTCTCTCTCCTTAGCCCTTAATTCCTCGAGAAATCAAGAATTTATCAACTTCTGTCTTAAAGACATTCAACGTCCCGGCCTCCACCGCCCTCTGTGGCAATGAATTCCACAGACCCACCACTCTCTGGCTGAAGAAATTTCTCCTCATCTCTGTTCTAAAGTGACTCCCTTTTATTCTAAGGCTGTGCCCCCGGGTCCTAGTCTCCCCTGCTAATGGAAACTACTTCCCTACATCCACCCTATCTAAGCCATTCATTATCTTGTAAGTTTCTATTAGATCTCCCCTCAACCTCCTAAACTCCAATGAATGTAATCCCAGGGTCCTCAGACGTTCATCGTATGTTCGGCCTACCATTCCTGGGATCATCCGTTTGAATATCCGCTGGACCCGCTCCAATGCCAGTATTAGAAAATAGTCCATGCCTCTATTGTTTTTTCCAAAGTGCAAGACCTCGCACTTGCCCACGTTGAATTTCATCAGCCATTTCTTGGACCACTCTCCTAAACTGTCGAAATCTTTCTGCAGCCTCCCCACCTCCTCCATACTACCTGCCCCTCCACCTATCTTTGTATCACCGGCAAACTTAGCCAGAATGCCCCCAGTCCCGTCATCTAGATCGTTAATATATAAAGAGAACAGCTGTGGCCCCAACACTGAACCCTGTGGGACACCACTCGTCACCGGTTGCCATTCCGAAAAATAACCTTTTATCCCAACTCTCTGCCTTCTGCCTGACAGCCAATCGTCAATCCATGTTAGTACCTTGCCTCGAATACCATGGGCCCTTATTTTACTCAGCAGCCTCCCGTGAGGCACCTTATCAAAGGCCTTTTGGAAGTCAAGATAGATAACATCCATTGGCTCTCCTTGGTCTAACCTATTTATTATCTCTTCAAAGAACTCTAACAGGTTTGTCAGGCACGACCTCCCCTTACTAAATCCATGCTGACTTGTCCTAATCTGACCCTGCACTTCCAAGAATTTAGAAATCTCATCCTTAACAATGGATTCTAGAATCTTGCCAACAACCGAGGTTAGGCTAATTGGCCTATAAGTTTCCATCTTTTTCCTTGTTCCCTTCTTGAACAGGGGGGTTACAACAGCGATTTTCCAATCCTCTGGGACATTCCCGGACTCCAGTGACTTTTGAAAGATCATAATTAACGCCTCCACTATTTCTTCAGCTGTCTCCTTTAGAACTCTAGGATGTAGTCCATCTGGGCCCGGAGATTTATCAATTTTTAGACCTCTTAGTTTCTCTAGCACTTTCTCCTTTGTGATGGCTACCATATTCAACTCTGCCCCCTGACTCTCCGGAATTGGTGGGATATTACTCATGTCTTCTACTGTGAAGACTGACGCAAAGTACTTATTTAGTTGCTCAGCTATTTCCTTGTCCCCCATCACAAAATTACAAGCGTCATTTTGGAGCGGCCCAATGTCAACTTTTGCCTCCCGTTTGTTTTTAACGTATTTAAAGAAACTTTCACTACCATTCCTAATGTTACTGGCTAGCCTACCTTCATATTAGATCCTCTCTTTCCTTATTTCTCTCTTTGTTATCCTCTGTTTGTTTTTTTAGCCTTCCCAATCTTCTGACTTCCCACTACTCTTTGCCACATTTATAGGCTTTCTCTTTTGCTTTGATGCATTCCCTAACTTCCTTTATCAGCCATGGCTGCCTAATCCCCTCTCTGATAACCTTTCTTTTCTTTGGAATGAACCTCTGCACTGTGTCCTCAATTGCTCCCAGAAACTCCTGCCATTGCTGTTCTACTGTCTTTCCCACTAGGCTCTGCTCCCAGTCGATTTTCGTCAGTTCCTCCCTCATGCCCCTGTAGTTACCTTTTTTTAACTGTAACACCTTTACATCTGATTCTACCTTCTTTCTTTCAAATTGGAGATTGAATTCTACCATATTATGATCACTGCCTCCTAAGTGCTCCCTTACTTTAAGATCTTTAATCAAGTCTGGCTCATCACATAACACTAAGTCCAGAATGGCCTGTTCCCTCGTGGGCTCCATCACAAGCTGTTCCAAAAAGCCCTCCTGTAAACATTCAATGAATTCCCTTTCCTTGGGTCCACTGGCAGCATTATTTACCCAGTCCACCTGCATATTGAAGTCCCCCATGATCACTGTGACCTTGCCTTTCTGACATGCACTTTCTATTTCGTGGTGCATTTTGTGCACCCGGTCCTGACCACTGTTAGGAGGCCTGGACATAATCCCATTATGGTTTTTTTGCCTTTGTGGTTCCTCAACTCTACCCACACAGACTCCACATTATGTCATTTAGTGCTATTGATTTAATTTCATCCCTAATTAAGAAGGCAACCCCGCCCCCTCTGCCCACCTCTCTGTCTTTTCGATAGGTTGTGAATCCCTGGATGTTTAAATGCCAGTCCTGAACCCCCTGCAACCATGTCTCTGTGATGCCTACCACATCATACCTGCCAGTCACAATCTGGGCCACAAGCTCATCTACCTTGTTCCGTACACTGCGCACATTTAAATATAGCACCTTTAATTCTCTATTGACCGTCCCTTTTTGTTTTCTTAGTGTGGTGGACCTTGGTTTACTGAGCCTTTCCATACACTGTGTCATATTTTGTGGGATGGGGACTATCGTAACCTCTCCTGAGTTTTGTCTTTTCATGCTTTTTTGTATTCCGAAGCAGCTACGCTTCCCACTGATTACTTCACCTCTTGGTTCCCTGATTTTCCGTTCCCTTATTATTTCCTGATTGCTGTTTTGGGTGTGAGTTCCTTATTCATCTGAATATTTCGTTCAGTGTCCCCCCCCCCCCCCGAAAATGTTAAATATCTGACTGAACTTGATTAACGTTGAAACCGCTTATTTACAAACAATCGGAAAACGTATTAATTTTCGAGTCAGCGGCTTGTGCGGGGAGTAGAACAAACATTTCGAATCACAGTCGCTGCGAGCAGGATTCGAACCCCATTGGATTTCAAGTCCAACGCCTTAACCACTCGGCCATCGCAGCTGCGTTTATTGCGTCATTCATTAGTTATTTGGTCGATGGAATACATTCTAAAACCAGCCTGGAATCACTCCAGGAAGTTATTCCATTCGAGCGACCAATAGTCGGCCGGTGCAGACACGGTGGGCCGAATGGCCTCCTTCTGCACTGTAAATTCAATGATAATCTATGATTAATCTAGGAAAAAGGTTCGGCACAACATCGTGGGCCGAAGGGCCTGTTCTGTGCTGTATTTTTCTATGTTCTAATAGTGTTTATGTGAGGTGGGGTTGAAACTTCGTGGAAAATGGCCATTGGATTTGGAGAGAAGCCTTGAGAGACTCGAAAATCTCAACTCCCTAAACGCACAATTCCACTGATTAAATAGTTTGTGTAACAACATCAGTTACGTTGGAAATATATTAGAAATTCAAATGGAACAGGACCACACTTCCCAGTCTGGGAGAAAATTAAAATGATGGAATCTAGAAATTACGGCACAGAAGGAGACCTGTGCAGGCCGAATAGTCACGTGATGACCTGATGACGCAACTAACATGATCACGTGTCTGGATTCGAGCAGTTCTCCCCGGATCGCGGCCAGAGCACAATCTAGGAGGGGCTGCTCAATTATTAATTTAATTATTTTTTATTACAAGACCTTGGTCGCCAGTCATTGAGAGACCAGCATTTTTACATGGTGTCAGGAGTGGGCAGTATGGCAGAAGGACTCCACCGCATCAACCTCCTTGTATCATCCAATCGTAAAATCTCCAGCGCAGAAGGAGGCCATTCGACCCAACGAGTCAACACTGACCCTCCGAATGAGCACCGCCGCTACTCTGCAAGAAGAGGTTTAATCAACAGGGCAGCACCATCCCCGCTAGCTCAGTCGGTAGAGCATGGTACTTTTAATTTCAGGATCGTGGGTTCGAGCCCCACGTTGGGCGCTTCCATATTAGTATCTTCAAATATTCATGCTGAATTAACTGTCTTCAATATATTATGTCGCTTGACTGGGAATCCAGGGGTGTGAACTAACCCTTGGTGACAAGATTGAATAAATCTGGAATTGAAATTTCGTCTCCGTAATGGCGCAGAAAGGTTCTGCTTCAGACGGATCGATTTCCACAACCGGGAACACATTTACACAACAGGGAATGATTTGACACAACCAAAGAACAAAGAAATGTACAGCACAGGAACCGGCCCTCCAAGCCTGTGCCGACCATGCTGCCCGACTAAACTACAACCTTCTACACTTCCTGGGTCCGTATCCCTCTATTCCCATCCTATTCATGTATTTGTCAAGATGCCCCTTAAATGTCACTATCGTCCCTGCTTCCACCACCTCCTCTGGTAGCGAGTTCCAGGCACCCACTACTCTCTGCGTAAAAAACTTGCCTCGTGCATCTACTCTAAACGTTGCCCCTCTCACCTTAAACCTAGTAATTGACCCCTCTACCCTGGGGAAAAGCCTCTGACTATCCACTCTGTCTGTGCCCCTCATAATTTTATAGACCTCTATCAGGTCTCCCCTCAACCACCTTCGTTCCAGTGAGAACAAACCGAGTTTATTCAACCGCTCCTCATAGCTAATGCCCTCCATACCAGGCAACATTCTGGTAAATCTCTTCTGCACCCTCTCTAAAGCCTCCACATCCTTCTGGTAGTGTGGCGACCAGAATTGAACACTATACTCCAAGTGTGGCCTAACTAAGGTTCTATACAGCTGCAACATGACTTGCCAATTCTTATACTCAATGCCCCGGCCAATGAAGGCAAGCATGCCGTATGCCTTCTTGACTACCTTCTCCACCTGTGTTGCCCCTTTCAATGACCTGTAGACCTGTACTCCTAGATCTCTTTGACTTTCAATACTCTTGAGGGTTCTACCATTCACTGTATATTCCCTACCTGCATTAGACCTTCCAAAATGCATTACCTCACATTTGTCCGGATTACACTCCATCTGCAATCTCTCCGCCCAAGTCTCCAAACAATCTAAATCCTGCTGTATCCTCTGACAGTCCTCATCGCTATCCGCAATTCCACCAACCTTTGTGTCGTCTGCAACCTTACTCAACAGACCAGTTACATTTTCCTCCAAATCATTTATATATACTACAAAGAGCAAAGGTCCCAGCACTGATCCCTGTGGAACACCACTGGTCACAGCCCTCCAATTAGTGCAGTGCAGTGCAGTTCTGTCACCGGCAGAGTCATTGTTCCACGACAGAGAGAACAGTCACACAGCAGAGAGCTCAGTTACACGGCTGAGAGCTCAGTTACACATCAGAGAGTACGGTTACACAGCAGGATATACATTTACAAACAGGGCCTCTCTGTGTGCAGCAGAAAACACATTTTCCTAAATACCCAATTTCTCCATCTCAGTATCTTGCTGGTTTGCACTGAACCTTTTCTGTGTGTCACTGTGTGTATCCTGATAGTCTCTTTCTGTGTGACTTTCTCTATCTCTTACAGCCATGCGGATGTTACGTATTCATCTCACGTTTCCCAAACAAGAATTGTGATTGATAAATACAGAAAGATTTCCACACTGACATTCAGTACCAATGTCTGATAGAGACTGAATCCCACCCTCACATACAGTACCAGACTTTGACTGAGAGGGAAACCGAGAATGGGAGGCAGTGTCATACTGGACTCGGAACTGTAACTTTCTCTCTCCACAGGTGTTGCCAGACCAGCCGAGTTATCCAACATTTTATATTTCTCTTTCAGGATTTTATGAAGAATCTCCATAGCGGCATTGCCCTTGTGCTCGACGCTTCTATTTATAAAGATTGGCCCCGGATGTCTATTGTTCTGTTCGCAGCGGAGGACAACAAACCAGAAAGAACCAAATTGACCCAATGACCCCGATAAGAAAAGCAAGGGACAAAAAAGAGTTTCTTTCGATTTTACTTTAACAACCAAACCAAATTGAACAGGAATTAAAAAGCCCATTGAGTTAATAAAATAAATTTTGCTTGGGAGGTAATGGTAAAATGGTGTCAGCGGCACGCTGACCACCGGCTGGCTCGTTGGTCTAGTGGGATGATTCTCGCTTAGGATCTTCTGCTGCCATAAAATGAGAGAGATCCCGGGTTCAGATTGCGGACTGTGCAAATAACTTTTTAAAATCTGTACGATCGATATGGTGCCATTGACTGAAATCGGGAGTAGTTTGGAGGAAAGGGAGGGAGGGAGCGAGGGTCATGTTTAGAGCTTAACCACTTCTTCACGCCAGTTCTTCGGCTGCCAACAGTACAGTCGAGGTGACCCAGTTGACCTCTTCCAGAATCCTCCTCTGCCGCTTCCACTGGATGAATTTCCTCATGTTTGTCCACTGGAGGGGTTCTTCGGCTACTTGTCTGTGAAAGCAGCACCGGAAGCAGCTGTGGAGACAGATTCCAATCTCCAGGATGCAACTCTCCAATTGGATACTTCACTTTGATCAGATCTTACACTCTCGTTTAGAGAATCATTGAATAGTTACAGATCAGGCGAAATCCATTCCGCCCACCGTATCCACGTTGGTCGCCGAGAGCTGGCGGTAGTCCCGTGATAAAAACAGAAAATGCTGGAAAATCCCAGCAGGCCTGGCAGCATCTGTAGAGAGGGAAACAGAGTATGAGAAGCAGGGTCATACTTGACTCGGAACTGTAACTCTCTTTCTCTCTCCACAGATGTTGCCAGACCAGCCGAGTAATCCAACATTTTCCAATTCTCTTTCAGGATTTTATGAAGAATCTGCATTATGAAGAATGTGCTCGACTCTCCTATTTATAAAGACTGGTCCCGGATGTCTATTGTTCTGTTCGCAGTGGAGGCCAACAAACCAGAAATAACCAAATTGACCCAATGATCCCGATAAGATAAGCAAGGGACAAAAAATAGTTTATTTGGATTTTACTTTAACAACCAAACCAAATTCAACAGGAATTAAGAAGCCCATTGAGTTAATAAAATAAGCTTCGGTTGGGAAGTAATGGTAAGATTGTTTCAGCTGGACGTTGATCAGAAGGTGGCTCGTTTGTCTAAGTGTATGATTCTCGCTTTGGCGATTCTCACGTAGGCAATTCTGCTGCCATAAAATACCAGAGGTCCCGGGTTCCAATCCCGGACGAACTCTGCAAAGCACTTTTTAACATCTGTGCGATCGATATGGTGCCATTGACTGAACGCGGGAGCAGTTTTGAGGAAAAGTAGGGAGGGACGTGTTTGGCGCTTAACCGCTCCTTGACACCTGTTCTTCGGTTGCCCACAGTACAGTCGAGGTGACTCAGTTGACCTCTTCCAGAATCCTCCTCTGCTGCCTCCACTGAATGAAGTTCCTCCTGTTTGTCCACTGGAGGCGTTCTTCACTGAGTTCTGAATTTGGTGCATTTGCGTGCTATAGTGAGAGTTTCGTGACTGAGGGTGTATAAGGGTTAATTTTGATCTAAAGTCTAGTCTTTCTTTTATTTAGTTAATTAACTTAACAGTTCCTGTTTGGTTGAGAAGGTGAATTTTCATCAAGCTTCAAACAAAGGTTCTATTTGTAGGTACTTGCAGCTGGAGCTTATTAATTAGCTAATTGGATTAGGCCAGTCTCCAGAGGCGAGATTCACGGTATAAAAGTGATCCAGCTACAGTGCACACTTTGTTTCCTCTGAGTGATGAATTTGGTGCATTTGACTGCTACAGTGAGTGTTTGGTGACTGAGGGAGTTAGGTGAGGAGTTAGTAAGGTGCTCCTTTAATTTCATTTCAGCAAAGAGCGAGAACGGAACCAGGAGTTTATAGAGTGTGCAGCTGACTGGGAGCAGAGTCAGAGGCCGGAAGTCCAGTTGATCCACAGGGCAGCTATATTCTGTAAGATAAGAAGGGTTGGAGGCTAGGGCAGTTACATGCTCATCCTGTAGGATGTGGGTGGTGAGGGATACGGTGTCCACGCTGACTGTACCTGAGGGAAGTGCACCCAACTTCAGCTCCTCAGAGACCGTGTTAGGGAACTGGAGCTGGAGCTGGATGAACTTCGGATCATCTGCGAGGCAGAGCGGGTTATAGAGAATAGTTACAGGGAGGTAAGCACACCCAAGGTACAGGACAAGAGTAGCTGGATTACAGTCAGGGGAAAGAAAACAAACAGGCAGACAGTGCAGGGATCCCTCGTGGCCGTTCCTCTTCAAAACAAGTATACCGTTTTGGATGCTGTTGGGGGGGGGGGGGGTGACCTACCGGGGGAAGGCCTTAGCGGCCAGCTCTCTGGCACTGAGTCTGGGTCTGGGGCTCAGAAGGGAAGGGGGAGAAGAGAAAAGTAATCGTAATAGGAAATTCAATGGTTAAGGGAATAGATAGGAGATTCTGTGGTCGCGAGCGAGACTCCCAGAAGGTATGTTGCTTTCCGGGTGCCTGTGCCAGGGATGTCTCGTATCGTGTCTTCAGGATCCTTAAGGGGGAGAGTGAGCAGCCAGAAGTCGTGGTGCACATTGCTATCAACGAGGTAGGTAGGAAAAAGGGTGTGGAGGTAATAAACGGAGTTAGGCTGGAAGTTAAAAGCCAGAACAGACAGAGTTGTCATCTCTGGTTTGTTGCCGGTGCCACGTGATAGCGAGGCTAGGAATAGGGAGAGAGTGCAGTTAAACACGTGGCTGCAGGAATGGTGTAGGAGGGAGGGCTTCAGGTATTTGGATAATTGGAGTGCATTCTGGGGGAGGTGGGACCTGTACAAGCAGGATGGGTTGCATCTGAACCAGAGGGGCACCAATATCCTGGGAGGGAGGTTTTCTAGTAATCTTCGGGAGGGTATAAACTAATTTGGCAGGGGGATGGGAACCGGATTTGTAGTCCAGCAACTAAGGTAGCCGATATTCAGAACGCCAAAGCGTGTAATGAGGCAGTGGGGAAGGTAACACTGACAAAGGAGAGTACTTGCAGGCACGGAGATGGGTTGAAGTGTGTATACCTCAACGCAAGAAGCATCAGGAATAAGGTGGGTGAACTTAAGGCATGGATCGGTACGTGGGACTACGATGTGGTGGCCATCACAGAAACTTGGATAGAAGAGGGGCAGAAATGGTTGTTGGAGGTCCCTGGTTATAGATGTTTCAATACGATTAGGGAGGGTGGTAAAAGAGGTGGTGGTGTGGGGGGGGGGGGGTGGCATTGCTAATTAGAGATAGTATAACAGCTGCAGACAGACAATTCGAGGAGGATCTGCCTACTGAGGTAGTATGGGTTGAAGTCAGAAATACGAAAGGAGCGGTCACCTTGTTGGGAGTTTTCTGTGGGCCCAAATATTAGCAGAGATGTGGAGGAACAGATTGGGAAACAGATTTTGGAAAGGTGCAGAAATCACAGGGTAGTAGTCATGGGTGACTTCAACTTCCCAAACATTGAGTGGAAACTCTTTACAAAGAACAAAGAGCAAAGAAAATTACAGCACAGGAACAGGCCCTTCGGCCCTCCCAGCCTGCGCCGATCCAGATCCTTCACCAAAACCTGTCGCCTATTTTCCAAGGATCTACTTCCCTCTGTTCCCCGCCCATTCATATATCTGTCTAGATGCATCTTAAATGACACTATCGTGCCCGCCTCTTCCAGCTCCGCTGGCAAAGCGTTCCAGGCACCCACCACCCTCTGCGTAAAATACTTTCCACGCACACCTCCCTTAAACTTTCCACCTCTCACCTTGAAATCGTGACCCCTTGTAATTGACACCCCCACTCTTGGAAAAAGCTTGTTGCTATCCACCCTGTATATACCTCTCATAATTTTGTAGACGTCAATCAGGTCCCCCTTCAACCTCCATCTTTCCAATGAAAACAATCCTAATCTACTCAACCTTCCTTCATAGCTAGCACCCTCCATACCAGGCAACATCCTGGTGAACCTCCTCTGCACCATCTCTAAATCATCCACATCCTTCTGGTAATGTGGCGACCAGAACTGCACGCAGTATTCCAACTGTGGCCTGACCAAAGTTCTAGACAACTGTAACATGACCTGCCGACTCTTGTACTCAATACCCCGTCCGATGAAGGCAAGCATGCTGTATGCTTTTTTGACCACTCGATCGACCTGCGTTGCCACCTTCAGGGTACAATGGACCTGAACTCCCAGATCTCTCTGTACATCAATTTTCCCCAGGACTCTTCCATTGACCGTAAAGTCCGCTCTTGAATTAGATCTTCCAAAATGCATCACCTCGCATTTGCCTGGATTGAACTCCACCTGCCATTTCTCTGCCCAACTCTCCAATCTATTTATATTTCCCGGTATTCTCTGACAGTCCTCCACGGTATCTGCAACTCCACCAATCTTACTATCATCTGCAAACTTGCTAATCAAACCACCTATTCCTTCGTCCAGATCATTTCTGTATATCACAAACAACAGTGCTCCGAGCACGGATCCCTGTGGAACACCACTAGACACCTTTCTCCGTTTTGAGACACTCCCTTCCACCACTACTCTCTGTCTCCTGTTGCCCAGCCAGTTCTTTATCCATCTAGCTAGTACAGCCTGAACCCCATACGACTTCACTTTTTCCAGCAACCTGCCATGGGAAACTTTATCAAACGCCTTACTGAAGTCCATGTATATGACATCTACAGCCCTTCCCTCATCAATTAACGTTGTCACTTCCTCAAAGAATTCTATTAGGTTTCTAAGTTATGACCTTCCCTGCACAAAACCATGCTGCCTATCACTGATAAGTCTATTTTCTTCCAAATGTGAATAGATCCTATCACGCAGTATCTTCTCCACAGTTTGCCTACCACTGACGTCAAGCTCACAAGTCTATAATTCCCACGATTATCTCTGCTACCCTGCTTAAACAAAAGGACAACATTAGCAAACCTCCAGTCCTCCGGGACCTCACCAGTGCTCAAGGATGCTGCAACGTTATCTGTTAAGGCCCCAGCTATTTCTTCCCTCGCTTCCCTCAGTAACCTGGGATAGATCCCATCCGGACCTGGGGACTTGTCCACCTTAATGCCTTTTAGAATACCCAAACTTCCCCCTTCCTTATGCCGACTTGACCTAGAGTATTTAAACATCCATCCTTAGCCTCAACATCCGTCATGTCTCTCTCTTTGGTGAATACCGATGCAAAGTACTCATTAAGAATCTCACCCATTTCCTCTGACTCCACGCATAAATTCCTTCTTTTGTCTTTGAGTGGGCCAATCCATTCTCTAGTTACCCTCTTGCTCCTTTCTACGAATAAAAGGCTTTGGGATTTTCCTTAACCCTGTTAGCCAAAGATATGTCATGACCCCTTTTAGAACTCTTTATTGCGCGTTTGAGATGTGTCCTACTTTCCCGATATTCCTCCAAAGCTTCATCAGATTTAAGTCGCCTAGATCTTATGTATGCTTCCTTTTTCATCTTCGCAAGTCTCACAATTCCACCCGTCATCCATGGTTCCCTAATCTTGTCATTTCGATCCCTCAATTTCACAGGGACATGTCTGTCCTGCACTCGAATCAAGCTTTCGTTAAAATACTCCCACATTTCAAATGTGGATTTACCCTGAAAGAGCTGCTCCCAATCCACATTCCCTAGTTCCTTCCGAATTTTGTTATACAAAGAACAAAGAACAAAGAAATGTACAGCACAGGAACAGGCCCTTCGGCCCTCCAAGCCAGTGCCGACCATACTGCCCGACTAAACTACAATCTTCTACACTTCCTGGGTCCGTATCGTTCTATTCCCATCCTATTCATATATTTGTCAAGATGCCCCTTAAATGTCCCTATCGTCCCTGCTTCCACTACCTCCTCCGGTAGTGAGTTCCAGGCACCCACTACCCTCTGCGTAAAAAACTTGCCTCGTACATCTACTCTAAACCTTGCCCCTCTCACCTTAAACCTATGCCCCCTAGTAATTGACCCCTCTACCCTGGGGAAAAGCCTCTGACTATCCACTCTGTCTATGCCCCTCATAATTTTGTATACCTCTATCAGGTCGCCCCTCAACCTCCTTCGTTCCAGTGAGAACAAACCGAGTTTATTCAATCACTCCTCATAGCTTATGCCCTCAATACCAGGCAACATTCTGGTAAATCTCTTCTGCACCCTCTCTAAAGCCTCCACATCCTTCTGGTAGTGTGGCGGCCAGAATTGAACACTATACTCCAAGTGTGGCCTAACTAAGGTTCTATACAGCTGCAACATGACTTGCCAATTCTTATACTCAATGCCCCGGCCAATGAAGGCAAGCATGCCGTATGCCTTCTTGACTACCTTCTCCACCTGTGTTGCCCCTTTCAATGACCTGTGGACCTGTACTCCTAGATCTCTTTGACTTTCAATACTCTTGAGTGTTCTACCATTCACTGTATATTCCCTACCTGCATTAGCCCTTCCAAAATGCATTACCTCACATTTGTCCGGATTAAACTCCATCTGCCATCTCTCCGCCCAAGTCTCCAGACAATCTAAATCCTGCTGTATCCTCAGACAGTCCTCATCGCTATCCGCAATTCCACCAACCTTTGTGTCGTCTGCAAACTTACTAATCAGACCAGTTACATTTTCCTCCAAATCATTTATATATACTACAAAGAGCAAAGGTCCCAGCACTGATCCCTGTGGAACACCACTGGTCACAGCCCTCCAATTAGAAAAGCATCCCTCCATTGCTACCCTCTGCCTTCTATGGCCTAGCCAGTTCTGTATCCACCTTGCCAGTTCACACCTGATCCCGTGTGACTTCACCTTTTGTACTAGTCTACCATGAGGGACCTTGTCAAAGGCCTTACTGAAGTCCATATAGACAACATCTACTGCCCTACCTGCATCAATCATCTTAGTGACCTCCTCGAAAAACTCTATCAAGTTAGTGAGACACGACCTCCCCTTCACAAAACCGTGCTGCCTCACACTAATACGTCCATTTGCTTCCAAATGGGAGTAGATCCTGTCTCGAAGAATTCTCTCCAGTAATTTCCCTACCACTGAAGTAAGGCTCACCGGCCTGTAGTTCCCGGGATTATCCTTGCTACCCTTCTTAAACAGAGGAACAACATTGGCTATTCTCCAGTCCTCCGGGACATCCCCTGAAGACAGCGAGGATCCAAAGATCTCTGTCAAGGCCTCAGCAATTTCCTCTCCAGCCTCCTTCAGTATTCTGGGGTAGATCCCATCAGGCCCTGGGGACTTATCTACCTTAATATTTTTTAAGACACCCAACACCTCGTCTTTTTGGATGACAATGTGACCCAGGCTATCTACACCCCCTTCTCCAGACTCAACATCTACCAATTCCTTCTCTTTGGTGAATACTGATGCAAAGTATTCATTTAGTACCTCGCCCATTTCCTCTGGCTCCACACATAGATTCCCTTGCCTATCCTTCAGTGGGCCAACCCTTTCCCTGGCTACCCTCTTGCTTTTTATGTACGTGTAAAAAGCCTTGGGATTTTCCTTAACCCTATTTGCCAATGACTTTTCATGACCCCTTCTAGCCCTCCTGACTCCTTACTTAAGTTCCTTCCTACTTTCCTTATATGCCACACAGGCTTCGTCTGTTCCCAGCCTTTTAGCCCTGGCAAATGCCTCCTTTTTCTTTTTGACGAGGCCTACAATATCACTCGTCATCCAAGGTTCCCGAAAATTGCCGTATTTATCTTTCTTCCTCACAGGAACATGCCTGTCCTGTATTCCTTTCAACTGACACTTGAAAGCCTCCCACATGTCAGATGTTGATTTGCCCTCAAACATCCGCCCCCAATCTATGTTCTTCAGTTCCCGCCTAATATTGTCATAATTAGCCTTCCCCCAATTTAGCACATTCATCCTCGGACCACTCTTATCCTTGTCCACCAGTACTTTAAAACTGACTGAATTGTGGTCACTGTTACCGAAATGCTCCCCTACTGAAACATCTACCACCTGGCCGGGCTCATTCCCCAATACCAGGTCCAGTACTGCCCCTTCCCTAGTTGGACTGTTTACATATTGTTTTAAGAAGCCCTCCTGGATGCTCCTTACAAACTCCGCCCCGTCTAAGCCCCTGGCGCTAAGTGAGTCCCAGTCAATATTGGGGAAGTTGAAGTCTCCCATCACCACAACCCTGTTGTTTTTACTCTTTTCCAAAATCTGTCTACCTATCTGCTCCTCTATCTCCCGCTGGCTGTTGGGAGGCCTGTAGTATACCCCCAACATTGTGACTGCACGCTTCTTATTCCTGATCTCTACCCATATAGCCTCACTGCCCTCTGAGGTGTCCTCTCGCAGTATACGTGGCCTTTCCCCAATTTAGCACTCTTTCTTTAGGACCACTCTCGTCTTTGTCCATGAGTAATCAAATAGTTTGGATGGGGTGGTGTTTGTGCAGTGTGTCCAGGAAGCTTTTCCAACACAGTATGTAGATTGTCCGACCAGTGGGGAGGCCATATTGGATTTGGTACTTGGTAATGAACCAAGGCAAGCGATAGATTTGTTAGTGGGGGAGCATTTTGGAGATAGTGACCACAATTCTGTGACTTTCACTTTAGTAATGGAGAGGGATAGGTGCGTGCAACAGGGCAAGGTTTACAATTGGGGGGAAGGGTAAATACGATGTTGTCAGGCAAGCATTGAAGTGCATAAGTTGGGAACATAGGCTGGCAGGGAAGGACACAAGTGAAATGTGAAACTTGTTCAAGGAATAGGTACTACGTGTCCTTGATATGTATGTCCCTGTCAGGCAGGGAAGAGATGGTCGAGTGAGGGAACCATGGTTGACAAGAGAGGTTGAATGTCTTGTTAAGAGGAAGAAGGAGACATCTGTAAGGCTGAGGAAACAAGTTTCAGTCAGGGCGCTGGAGGGATACAAGATAACCAGGAGGGAACTGAAGAAAGGGATTCGGAGAGCTAAGAGAGGGCAAGGAAAATCTTTGGCGGGTAGGATCCAGGTAAATCCCAAGGCCTTTTACACATGTGTGAGAAATATGAGAATGACTAGAGCGAGGGTAGGTCCGATCAAGGACAGTAGCGGGAGATTGTGTATTGAGTCTGAAGAGATAGGAGATGACTTGAACGAGTTCTTTTCTTCAGTATTTACAAATGAGAGGGGCCACATTGTTGGAGAGGATAGTGTGAAACAGTAAGCTCGAGGAAATACTTGTTAGGAAGGAAGATGTGTTGGGCATTTTGTAAAAGTTGAGGATAGACAAGTCCTCCGGGCCTGACGGAATATATACAAGAATTCTATGGGAAGCAAGAGATGAAATTGCAGAGCCGTTGGCAATGATCTTTTCGTCCTTACTGTCAGCAGGGGTGGTACCAGGGGATTGGGGAGTGGCGAATGTCGTTCTCCTGTTCAAAAAAGGGAATAGGGATAACCCTGGAAATTACAGTCCAGTTAGTCTTACTTCGGTGGTAGGCAAAGTAATGGAAAGGGCACTGAGCGATAGGATTTCTGAGTATCTAGAAAGACATTGCTTGATTAGGGATAGTCAGCATGGATTTGTGACAGGTAGGTCTTGCCACCAAGTCTTATTGAATTCTTTGAGGAGGTGATGAAGCATGTGGATGAAGGTAAAGAAGTGGATGTAGTGTACATGGATTTTACTAAGGCATTTGATAATGATCCCCATGGTAGGCTTATGCAGAAAGTAAGGAGGCATGGGATAGTGGGACATTTGGCCTGTTAGATAACGAACTGGCTAACCGATAGAAGTCAGAGAGTGGTGATGGATAGCAAATATTCAGCCTGGATCCCAGTTACCAGTGGCGTACCGCAGGGATCAGTTCTGGGTCCTCTGCTGTTTGTGATTTTCAATAATGACTTGGATGAGGGAATTGAAGGGTGGGTCAGTAAATTTGCAGACGATACGAAGATTGGTGGAGCTGTGGATAGTGAGGAGGGCTATTGTCGGTTGCAAATAGACATAGATAGGATGCAGAGCTGGGCTGAGAAGTGGCAGATGGAGTTTAATCCTGAAAAGTGTGAGGTTGTCCATTTTGGAAGGACAAATATGAATGCGGAATAATGGGTTAACGGTAGGGTTCTTGGCAATGTGGAGGAGCAGAGAGATCTTGGGGGCTATGTTCATAGATGTTTGAAAGTTGCCACTCAAGTGGATAGAGCTGTGGAGAAGGCCAATGGTGTGCTAGCGTTCATTAAAAGAGGGGTTGCATTTAAGAGCCGTGTGGTGATGATGCAGCTGTACAAAACTTTGGTAAGGCCATATTTGGAGCACTCGGATACAGGACTCTGGCTGGGGTTCAAAAGGAGGAAACGCATGTCTTGTTTGAAATGAAACGACGATGGAGATTGAATTTAAGTCGATTTGTGCACGGAGCTTAGTTTTGACGACGACGCATCAGGATGGCCAGGCGGTCTAAGATGCTGCGTTCAGCTCGCTGTCTCTTTTGGAGACGTGGGTTAGAATCTCTCTCCTGATATTCACTTTTCCTCCACGAGATTTAATTTCTCCAGACAGATTTTCAACCTCAGGAAGATCATTGGACAAGCGTTGGCCTGAGGTCATGGGATTGCTGCTTAAATACGCACAGCAAGACCCCACAGGCAAAAGCCCAGTTAATGACTCGATAATCTGCTTCAGTGACTCTGGTTGAGGAATTCATATTGATCCCAGGACCCCGTGTAAAATTCGTCTTCTCAACTTATAAATAGTGTGGCTGGTTAGATTGTTCACATGCGTCCGAGAGGGGAAGTTGGGATCTCGGTTTCTATTGTGATTTATTGCTCGATAAACCTTATTTCCTTATTGCCTCACTGTGAGGTATTACTGGATATCGTTATATATCAATATTGCCCCTCTGTGGAGTACTACTGGATAACGTTTCCCGTGCAGCTTTGACAAATTGTCACGTGGACTAGAAACGTTAGCTCTTTTCTCTCCCTGCAGATGCTGCCAGGCCTGCTGAGACTTTAAAACATTTTCTCCGTGGTTCCCTATGTGTGAGCTTTACAATGTTGCACTGTGTCATGCTGTCTCCTTCATTCTTGGGACTAATGTCGGGATGAGACTGCAAGAAATTTCTGATAGGTATTTGCTGCAAAGCAAACAGGAACGTGAGTTCTGTTTACTTTTGGTGCGAGGGAGAATGTAAATAGAAGAGAACAGCCTCGATTCCTCGTCCTCAGGGTAATGGCCCAGCACGGTTTCCCTACCGCACTCTGCTCCTTAAACCAGGAGGTACGTCATTACTGCCCTGCGGCAGCCACACAACTATTCACTTCCTCATTTTTTCTTTCAACAAGAATACACGTTTGAGCTCACTGATTCTGGTCAGCATGGTTCAGATAATTCAGTTTCGTGCTGAATGGTTGTTCTGTGAAGGTGACGTGAATTCTTCTGTGACGTTGATCAGATGGGAAAGTGGGGAATGACTGCAATCACCTTCATAGAATGACGTTCGGCGCGACAGATTCACCGCTCTGGGAACATTGATCACGTTGCTACTGATTTCTTCAAACTTTACCTCAAGTCCGACCCCGCAAAGGATCAACCACGAGCAGAGTGGCGCAGCGGCAGCGTGCTGGGCCCATAACCCAGAGGTCAATGGATCGAAACCATTCTCTGCTATTTATTTTCTAATTCACACCAAAAGCAAACAAGTCGCTATTTGTCAGCAACACATCTGCCTTTTTCTTTATTCGTATCAAAGTTTTGCTTTCAGTCTGATCCGCTCCTTGATACCTGTTCTTCAGCGACCCACAGTGCAGCGAGGTGACTAAGTTGACTTCTCCCAGAACACTCTTCTCCCTCTACTGGATGAACGTTCACCTGTTTGGACACTGGAGGATTTCTCTCGGCGACTTGTCTGTGCAAGCAGCACCGGAAGCAGCTGTGGAGAGAAATTCCAGTCGTCAGGATGCAACTCTCCAGTTGGATACTTCACGTCGCTCCGATCATAGACTCTCAGTGCCTTCGTGTGAGGAACGGATAGAGCCGGAATTCGGTCCTTGTTGATCGGAGCAACTGATCAATGCAGCAATGAGAAGCTGCTTAACCCCCAGCGGCTTGGGGAAGGATGGCACTCAGATACAGGACTCTGGCTGGGGTTCAAAAGGAGGAAACGTATGTCTTGTTTGAAATGAAACGACGATGAAGATTGAATTTAAGTCGATTTGTGCACGGAGCTTAGTTTTGACGACGACGCATCAGGATGGCCAGGCGGTCTAGAATGCTGCGTTGAGCTCGCAGTCGCTTTTGGAGACGTGGGTTAGAATCCCACTCCTGATATTGACTTTTCCTCCACGAGATTTAATTTCTCCAGCAAGATTTTCAACCTCAGGAATTTCATTGGAAAAGCGTTGGCCTGAGGTCATGAGATTCCTGCTTAAATATGCACAGCAAGACCCCACAGGCAAAAGCCCAGTTAATGACTCGATAACCTGCTTCAGTGACTCTGGTTGAGGAATTCATATTGATCTCAGGACCCCGGGTAAAATTCGTCTTCTCAACTTATAAATAGTGTGGCTGGTTGGATTGTTCACATGCGTCCGAGAGGGGAAGTTGGGAACTCGGTTTCTATTGTGATTTATTGCTCGATAAGCTTTATTTTCTTATTGCCCCACTGTGAGGTATTACTGGATATCGTTATATATCAATATTGCCCCTCTATGGGGTACTACTGGATAACGTTTCCCGTGCAGCTTTGACAAATTGTCACGTGGACTCGAAACGTTAGCTCTTTTCTCTCCCTGCAGATGCTTTCAGACCTGCTGAGACTTTAAAACATTTTCTCCGTGGTTCCCTCTGTGTGAGCTTTACAATGTTGCAATGTTTCATGCTGGACGCTTTGTTTCAGGATGCAGTCACACCCGGTAGAATAAGTACTGTTAATTCGGACAGTGGTCTGGGACAGAGTGGTGTGACTGCAAGGGAGTCATGTAGGAGGATCCTGAGTTTAGGAGTTGAGGAGCCTCTGCCCTTGACCTTGTCCAACAGGCAGGAGGTACTTACTCCCTGTGTGGATGAGGAAGAGGGCTGTAGGGAGGATGCGTTGACTGACCACTGCACCGTGGTACAGGAAGCCATTCAAGAGTGGCGAGCAAAAAGACAAGTGGTAGTTGTAGGGGATTCTATAATTAGGGGGATTGATGTCACCCTTTGTAAGCCAGATCGAGAGTCCCACATGGTATGTTGCCTGCCCGATGCCAGGGTGAGGGACATCTCTGATCGGCTTGAAATGATTTTGGAGAGGGGGAGGGTCCAGTTGTTGTGGTCCACGTGGGGACTAACAACATAGGTAAGACTAGGAAAGAGCACCTGTTTGGGGATTATCAAACACGAGGGACTAAATTAAAGAACAGGTCTTCCAGGGTTATAATCTCTGGATTACTACCCGAGCCACGTGCCAATTGGCATAGGGTTGAGAAAATTAGAGAAGTTTCCCGCACTGAAGGAGTGGTGCGGTAAAGAGGGATTCCATTTCATGGGGCATTGGCATCAGTAATAGGGCAGGAGGGACCTGTACCGTTGGGACGGACTTCACCTGAACCATTCTGGGACCAGTGTTCTAGCGAATAGGATAAATAGGTTGGTCACAAGGACTTTCAACTAGCAAGTTGGGGGGGAAGGGAAATGTAAAGCTCTGGACAGTATGATGGTTAATGGAGATTAAGGCAGCAGGTTACGTGACAGGTTATTATGTAGAGATATGGGTTCAAAGACAAGGAAACATGGGAGAAATGGTAAGAGGAAAAATAAATTGCGAAAAGTTACTGATCAAGGTGTTAGGATTCAGAACAAAGACGTAAGAAACAGCATAAGTGTACTTTACCTGAATGCTCGGAGTATACGAAATAAGGTAAATGAGTTGATGGCGCCAATCATCGTGAATGACTATGATTTAGTGGCCATTCCTGAAACATGGTTAAAAGATGGTGACGACTGGGAGTTAAATATTCAAGGGATTCAGACTATACGAAAGGATAGAATGGACGGTAAGGGCGGTGGTGTAGCGTTGTTGTTTAAGGATGGCGTCCGGGCAATAGTAAGAGATGATATTGGTGCTATGGAGGACAAGGTTGAATCAATTTGGGTGGAAATCAGGAATAGTAAGGCGAAAAGGGCACTGATAGGAGTAGTCTATAGGCCACCAAATAGTAACAGGATGGTAGGGAAGGCAATAAGCAAAGAAATAACAGATGCATGTAGAAATGGTACAGCGGTTATCATGGGAGATTTTAATCTGCATATCGATTGGTTTAACCAGGTTGGTAAAGGCAGCCTTGAGGAGGAGTTTATAGAATGTGCCCGGGATAATTTCCTGGAACAGTATGTAATAGAACCTACAAGGGAACAAGCGGTCCTAGATCTGGTCCTGTGTAATGAGGCAGGATTGATTAATGATCTCATAGTTCGGGATCCTCTTGGAAGGAGCGACCAGAATATGGTGGAAATTAAAATACAGTTGGAGGATGACAAGGTAAAATCAAACACTAGTGTTTTGTGCTTAAACAAAGGCGATTACAATGGGATGAGAGAAGAACTAGCTAAGGTAGACTGGGAGCAAAGACTTCATGGTGAAGCAGTTGAGGAACAGTGGAGAACCTTCCGAGCGATCTTTCACAGTGTTTCGAAAAGGTTCATACCGACAAAAAAGAAAGACGGTAGAAAGGGGATAAATCGACCGTGGATATCTAAGGAGGTGAGGGAGAGTATCAAATTGAAGGAAAAACATACAAAGTGTCAAAAATTAGTGGGAGACTAGAGGACTGGGAAGTCTTTAGGGGACAACAGAAAACTACTAAAAAAAGGCATAAAGAAGAGTAAGGTAGACTATGAAAGTAAACTGGCTGAGAACATAAAAGCAGATAGTAACAGCTTCTACAAATATATAAGACAAAAAAGAGTGGCTTAGGTAAATATTGGTCCTTTGGAAGACGAGAAGGGAGATTTAATAATAGGAGACGGGGAAATGGCTGAGGAGCTGAACAGGTTTTTTGGGTCAATCTTCACAGTGGAGGACACAAATAACATGCCAGTGACTGATAGAAATAAAGATATGATTGGTGAGGACCTTTGAGATGATTGTAATCACTAAGGAGGCAGTATTGGGCAAGCTAATGGGGCTAAAGGTAGACAAGTCTCCTGGCCCTGATGGGCTCCATCCCTGAGTGTTAAAAGAGATGGCTAGGGAAATTGTAAACGCACTAGTGCTAATTTACCAAAATTCACTAGACTCTGGGGTGGTCCCAGAGGATTGGAAAGTAGCAAACGTGACACCACTGGTTAAAAAAGGAGGTCGGCAGGAAGCGGGTAATTATAGGCCGGTAAGCTTAACTTCGGTTGTAGGGAAAATGGTGGAATCTATCATTAAGGATGAAATAGCGGGGCACCTGGAGGGAAATTGTCCCATTGGGCAGACGCAGCATGGGTTCGCAAAGGATAGTTCGTGTCTGACTAATTTGGTAGAATTTTTTGAGGACGTTACCAGTGCAGTAGATAACGGGGAGCCAATGGATGTGGTATATCTGGATTTCCAGAAAGCTTTTGACAAGGTGCCGCACAAAAGGTTGCTGCATAAACTAAAGATGCATGGCATTGAGGGTAAAGTGGTAGCATGGGTAGAGGATTGGTTAACTAACAGAAAGCAGAGAGTGGGGATCAAAGGGGTGTTTCTCTGGTTGGCAACCTGTAACTAGTGGGGTCCCTCAAGGATCAGCGTTGGGCCCGCAGTTATTCACAATTTACATAGACTATTTGGAGTTGGGGACCAAGTGCAATGTGTCAAAATCTGCAGACGACACTAAGATGAGTGGTAAAGCAAAAAGTGCAGAGGATACCGGAAGTCTGTAGAAGGATTTGGATACGTTAGGTGAATGGGATAGGGTCTGGCAGATGGAGTTCAATGTTGCCAAGTCTGAGGCTATCCATTTTGGGAGGAATAACAGCAGAATGGATTATTATTTAAATGGTAAGATGTTAAAACATGCTGCTGTGCAGAGGGACCTGGGTGTGCTGGTGCACGAGTCGCAAAAAGTTGGTGTGCAGGTGCAACAGGTGATTAAGAAGGCGAATCGAGTTTTGTCTTTCATTGCTAGAGGGATGGAGTTCAAGACTAGTGAGTTTATGCTGCAATTGTATAGGGTGTTGGTGAGGCCGCATCTGGAGTATTGTGTTCAGTTTTGGTCTCCTTACCTGAGAAAGGACATATTGGCACTGGAGGGACTGCAGAGGAGATTCACTAGGTTGATCCCAGAGTTGAGGCGATTAGATTATGACGCGAGGTTGAGCAGACTGGGACTGTACTCATTGGAGTTTAGAAGGATGCGGGGGGGGGGATCTTATTGAGACATATAAAATTATGAAGGGAATAGATAGGATAGATGTGGGCAGGTTGTTTCCACTGGTCGGGGAAAGCAGAATCAGGGGGCATAGCCTCAAAATAAGGGGAGGTAGATTTAGGACGGAGTGTAGGAGGAACTTCTTCACCCTAAGGGTTGTGAATCTCTGGAATTCCTTGCCCAGTGAAGCAGTTGAGGCTCCTTCTTTAAACGTTTTTAAGAAAAAGATTAATGCCTTTCTAAAGAATAAAGGGATTCGGGGATATGGTGAACGGGCCGGAGAGTGGAGCTGAGTCCACAAAGATCAGCCATGATCTCATGAAATGGCGGAGCCGGCTCGAGGGGCCAGATAGCCTACTCCTGTTCCTAGTTCTTATGTTCTTATGTCTTCTTCATTCATGGGACTAATGTCGGGATGAGACTGCAAGAAACATTCTGATAGGTATTTGCTTCAAAGCAAACAGGAACGTGTGTTATGTTTACTTTTGGTGTGAGGGAGAATGTAAATAGCAGAGAACAGCCTCGAATCCTCGACCTCAGGCTAATAACCCAGCACGCTTCCGCTGCGGCACTCTGCTCCTTAAACCAGGAGACACAACATTACTGCCCTGCGGTAGCCACACAACTATTCACTTCCTCATTTATTATATTCAACAAGAACACACTTTTTCGCACACTGATTCTGGTCAGCATATTTCAGTTAATTTACCTTCGTGCTCAGTGGTTGTTCTGTGAAGGTGATGTGATTTCTTCTGTGACGTTGTTCTGATGGGAAAGTGGGAGTGACTGGAATCACCTTCATAGAATGAAGTTCGGGAAGAAAGTTTCACCTCTTTGGGAACGTTGTTCACGTTGTTACTGATTTCTTCAAACTTTGCCTCAAGACCGACGCCGAAAAGCGTCAACCACGAGCAGAGTGGCGCAGCGGAAGCGTGCTGGGCCCATAACCCAAAGGTCGATGGATCGAAACCATCCTCTGCTATTTATATTCTCACTCACACCAAACGGAAACAAGTTGCTATTGGTCAGCAGCACATCTGCGATTTTCTTTATTGGTATCAAAGTTTTACTTTCAGTCTGATCCGGTCTTTGACACCTGTTCTTCAGCTACCCACACTGCAGTCGATGTGACTAAGTTGACTTCTCCCAGAACACTCTTCTGGCGCCTCTCCTGGGTGACCGTTCACCTGTTTGGACACTGGAGGGGTTGTTCGGCTCCATGTCTCTGAAACCAGCACAGGGAGCAGCTGTGGAGAGATATTGCAGTCGCCAGAATGCAACTCTCCAATTGGATACTTCACGTCTCTCAGATCTTAGACATTCAATACCGTCGTGCGAGGAACAGGTTGAGCGGGACTTTGGTCCTTGTTGATTGGAGCAAACTGATGAATGCAGCAATGAGAAGCTCCTTAACCCCCAGCAGTTTGGACAACGATGGCACTCAGATACAGGACTGCCTGGGGTTCAAAATTAGGAAAAGCATATCTTGTTTGAAAGGAAATGACGATGAAGATAGAATTTAAGTCGATTTGTGCACGGATCTTAAATTTGACGCGAGCGCATCAGGATGGCCGAGCGGCTAAGGAGCTACGTTCAGGTCGCAGTCTCTTCTGGAGGCGTGGGTTCCACTCACACCCCTGATTTTGACTTTTCCTCCACGAGGTTAAATTTTTCCAGGAAGATCCAATAGCTTCCTTTCAGTGGAAAAACATTGGTCTCAGGGCATCAGATCCCGCTTAAATACGCACAGCAAGACTCCACAGGCAAAAGCGCAGTTAATGACTCTATAACCTGCTTTAGTAAACTGGTTGAGGAATGAATATTGATCCCAGGACTCCGGGACAAATTCGTCTTCATTTCTTGTAAGTAGTCTGGCAGGTTGGATTGTTCACATCCGTCCGAGAGGGAAAATGGGAAATCTGTTTCTATTGTGATTCATTGCTCGATAAAGCTTTATTTCCTTGTTGGCCCCCTGTGAGTTATTACTGGATATCGTTCTATATCTATATTGCCCCTCTGTGGGGTACTGCTCGATAACGTTTCCGTCCAGCTTTGACAAAGGGTCACCTGGACTCGAAACGTTAGCTCTTTTCTCTCCCTTCAGATGCTGTCAGACCGTCTGAGACTTTAAAGAATTTTCTCTGTGGTTCCCTATGTGTGAGCTTTACAATGTTGTAATGTGCCATGCTGCCTCCTTCATTCCTGGGACTAATGTCAGGATGAGACTGCAAAAAGTTTCTGATAGGTATTTGCTGCAAAGCAAACATGAATCTGCGTTCTGTTAACTTTTGGTGTGAGGGAGAATGTAAATAGCAGAGAATAGCCTCGATTCCTCTACCTCGGGCTAATGGCCCAGCACGCTTCCACTGCGCACTCTGCTCCTTAAACCAGGAGCTACAACATTACTGCCTTGCGGTAGCCACACAACTATTCACTTCCTTATTTTTTCTTTCAACAGGAACACACTTTTGAACACACTAATACTGGTCAGCATAGTTCAGATAATTTATTTTCGTGCTGAATGGTTGTTCTGTGAAGGTGATGTGATTGATTCTGTGACGTTATTCTGATGGGAAAGTGGGGAGTGACTGGAATCACCTTCATAGAATGAAGTTCGTGACGGAAGTTTCACTCTCTGGGAACATTAATCACGCTGTTACTGATTTCTCCTCTGGAGACGTGTGTTCGAATCTCACTTCAGACATTCAACTTTCATCCGCGAGGATCCATTTCTCCAGCGAAGTGTTGAACCCGAGGATAATCCAATACCTCCGATTCAATGGGGAAGCGGTGGCCTCAGGACGTGAGATTCTTGCTTAAATACGCACAGCAAGACCGCGCAGGCAGAAGCCAAGTTCATGACGGGATGATCTGCTCAGTGACTCTGGTTGAGGAATTAATAATGATCACAGGTCTCCTGGTAAATTTTCACTTCCCTTGTTGGAAATAGTCTGGCTGCTTGGATTGGCGCAGGTGAATCCGTTGGCTTCTCCCAGAAAGTTCTTCTGCCGCCTTGACAGCATGAACTTCCTCGTGTTTGGACACTGGAGGCGTTATTCGGCTACTTGTCTGTGAAAGCAGCACCAGATGCAGCTGTGGAGAGAGATTCGAGTCGCAAGCATGCAACTGTATAATTGGATCCTTCACGCCGCTCAGATTTTAGACTCTCAATACCTTCGTGTGAGGAACAGGTCGGCGGGAGTTCGGTCTTTGTTAATTGCAGCAAACTGATCAATGCAGCAATGCGAAGCTCCTTAACCCCCAGCGGCTTGGAGAAGGACGGCACTCAGATAGAGGACTCTGGCTGGTGTTCAAAAATAGGAAAAGCACAACTGATTAAAAATGAAATGACAATGAAGATCGAATTTAACGTCCTTAGGTGAGCGATGGTGGTCTAGTGGTGAGCATAACTGCCTTCCAAGCAGTTGATCTAGGTTCGATTCCCGGCCGTCGCAGAAAAAACTTATTTCGAAAATTTGGGCAGCAAGGTAGCACAGTTGTTTCACAGCTCCAGGGTTCCAGGTTCGATTCCCGGCTTGGGTCACTGTCTGTGCGGAGTCTGCACGTTCTCCCCATGTCTG
Source organism: Scyliorhinus torazame (assembly GCF_047496885.1). NCBI lineage: Eukaryota > Metazoa > Chordata > Chondrichthyes > Carcharhiniformes > Scyliorhinidae > Scyliorhinus > Scyliorhinus torazame. The sequence continues at coordinate 40,913,436 of NC_092730.1, forward strand.
CGTGAATTTCACCCCGGGTGCTCCGGTTTCCTCCCACAGCATAAAGACGAGCTGGCTAGGGGAATTGGTCATGCGTAATTGCCCTTAGTGTCCAAAAAGGTAGGAAGGATTATTGGGTTGCGGGGTCAGGGTGATAGGATGGAATTGAGGTCTTAAGTGGATCGGTGCAGACTCGATGGGCTGAATATGTCTATTTGTGCACCGAGCATAACAGTTTCTGCAGCTCGTCAGGGTGGCCGAGCGGTCGAAGGCGCGGCGTTCAGGACGCAGTCTCCTCTGGAGGCGTGGGTTAGAATCCTACTTCTGACATTGCATTTTTTTCCACGAAGTTACGTTCCTCCAAAAATTGTTCAACCCCAGTAAGATCTCATACCTCCCATTCAATGGGGAAGCGGTGGCCTCGGGACGCGAGATTCGTACTAGAATTCGCACAGCAAGACCCCACAGTCAGAAGCCCAGTTCATGACTGGATGATCTGCTCAGTGACTCTGGTTGAGGAATTAATACTGATGCCAGGACTCCGGGTAAATTTCCACTTCCATTGTTGTAAATAGTCTGGCTGGTTGGATTGTCGGACGTGAATCAGCTGGCTTCTTCCAGAAAGTTCTTCTGCCGCCTTTACAGCATGAACATCCTCGTGTTTGGACACTGGAGGCGTTATTCGGCTACTTGTCTGTGAAAGCAGCACCAGATGCAGCTGTGCAGAGAGATTCCAGTCGCCAGGATGCAACTGTCTCATTGGATCCTTCCCGCCACTCAGATCGTAGACTCTTAATACCTTCGTGTAAGGAACAGTTAGACGGCAGTACGGACTTTGTTGATTGGAGCAAACTGATCAATGCAGAAATGAGAGCTCCTTAACACACAGCGTGTTGGAGAACGATCGCACTCAGATGCAAGAGTCTGGCTGGCGTTCAAAAATAGTAAAACCACATCTAGTTTGAAATGAAATGAAGATGAAAATTAAATTTAAATCGATTTGCGCATGGAGCATATCTTTGGCCACAGTGCGTCAGGATGGCCGAGCGGTCGAAGGCGCTGCGTTAAGGTCGCAGTCTCCTCTGGAGGCGTGGGTTCGAATCCCACTTCTGACATTCCCTTTTCCTCCACGTGGTTACGTTTCTCCAGCAAAATTTGCAACACCAGGACGATCCAATACCTCCCATTCAATGGGTAAGCGGTGGCCTCCTGGAATGAGATTCCTGCTGATATTCGCACAGCAAGACCCCACAGGCAGAAGCCCAGTTCATCACTGGATAATTTGCTCATGACTCTATTTGAGGAATTAATAATGATCCCAGGATTCCGGGTAAATGTCTCGTCTCTTGTTGAAATTTGTCTGGCTGGTTGGATTGTCGAGGTGTCTCAGTCGACATCTCCCAGAAAACTCATCTGCCGCATTTACTGGATGAATGTCCTCCTGCTTGGACCCTGAAGGGTTTTCTGGCTACTTGTTTGTGAAAGCAGCACCAGAAGCAGCTGTGGAGAGAGATTCCAGTCGCAAGGATGCAACTGTATAATTGGATCCTTCACGCCGCTCAGATCTTAGACTCTCAATACCTTCGTGTGAGGAACAGGTCGGCGGGAGTTCGGTCTTTGTTGATTGCAGCAAACTGATCAATGCAACGACGCGAAGTTCCTTAACTCCCAGCGGCTTGGAGAAGGCCGGCACTCAGATACAGGACTCTGGCTGGTGTTCAAAAATAGGAAAAGCACAACTGATTAGAAATGAAATGACAATGAAGATAGAATTTGAAGTTCTTCAGTGAGCGATGGTGGTGTAATGGTGAGCATAGCTGCCTTCCAAGCAGTTGACCTGGGTTCGATTTCCAGCCATCGCAGAAAAAGCTTATTTCGAAATTTTGGGCAGCAAGGTAGCACAGTTGTTTCACAGCTCCAGGGTTCCAGGTTCGATTCCCGGCTTGGGTCACTGTCTGTGCGGAGTCTGCACGTTCTCCCCATGTATGCGTGAATTTCACCCCGGGTGCTCCGGTTTCCTCCCACAGCAAAAAGACGAGCAGGCTCGGGGAATTGGTCATGCGTAATTGCCCTTAGTGTCCAAAAAGGTCGGAAGGATTATTGGGTTGCGGGGTGAGGGTGATAGGATGGAATTGAGGTCTTAAGTGGATCGGTGCAGACTCGATGGGCCGAATGGACTCCTTCTGCACTGTATGTTCTATGTCTATTTGTGCACCGAGCATAACAGTTTCTGCAGCTCGTCAGGGTGGCCGAGCGGCCGAAGGCGCGGCGTTAAGGACGCAGTCTCCTCTGGAGGCGTGGGTTAGAATCCTACTTCTGACATTGCCTTTTTTTCCACGAGGTTACATTTCTCCAAAAATTGTTCAACCGCAGGAATATCTCATACCTCCCATTCAATGGGGAAGCGGTGGCCTCGGGACGCGAGATTCGTACTTAAATTCGCACAGCAAGACCCCACAGTCAGAAGCTCAGTTCATGACTGGATGATCCGCTCAGTGACTCTGGTTGAGGAATTAATACTGATCCCAGGACTCCGGGTAAATTTCCACTTCCATTGTTGTAAATAGTCTGGCTGGTTGGATTGTCGGACGTGAATCAGCTGGCTTCTTCCAGAAAGTTCTTCTGCCGCCTTTACAGCATGAACATCCTCGTGTTTGGCACTGGAGGCGTTATTCGGCTACTTGTCTGTGAAAGCAGCACCAGATGCAGCTGTGCAGAGAGATTCCAGTCGCCAGGATGCAACTGTCTCATTGGATCCTTCCCGCCACTCAGATCTTAGACTCTTAATACCTTCGTGTAAGGAACAGTTAGACGGCAGTACGGACTTTGTTGATTGGAGCAAACTGATCAATGCAGAAATGAGAGCTCCTTAACACACAGCGCGTTGGAGAACGATCGCACTCAGATGCAAGAGTCTGGCTGGCGTTCAAAAATAGTAAAACCACATCTAGTTTGAAATGAAATGAAGATGAAAATTAAATTTAAATCGATTTGCGCATGGAGCATATCTTTGGCCACAGTGCGTCAGAATGGCTGAGCGGTCGAAGGCGCTGCGTTAAGGTCGCAGTTTCCTCTGGAGGCGTGGGTTCGAATCCCACTTCTGACATTCCCTTTTCCTCCACGTGGTTACGTTTCTCCAGCAAAATTTGCAACACCAGGACGATCCAATAGCTCCCATTCAATGGGGAAGCGGTGGCCTCCTGGAATGAGATTCCTGCTGATATTCGCACAGCAAGACCCCACAGGCAGAAGACCAGTTCATCACTGGACAATCTGCTCATGACTCTATTTGAGGAATTAATAATGATCCCAGGATTCCGGGTAAATGTCTCGTCTCTTGTTGTAAATAGTCTGGCTGGTTGGATTGTCGAGGTGTCTCAGTCGACATCTCCCAGAAAACTCTTCTGCCGCCTTTACTGGATGAACGCCCTCCTGTTTGGACACTGAAGGGTTTTCTGGCTACTTGTTTGTGAAAGCAGCACCAGAAGCAGCTGTGGAGAGAGATTCCAGTCGCAAGGATGCAACTGTATAATTGGATCCTTCACGCCGCTCAGATCTTAGACTCTCAATACCTTCGCGTGAGGAACAGGTCGGCGGGAGTTCGGTCTTTGTTGATTGCAGCAAACTGATCAATGCAACAATGCGAAGCTCCTTAACGCCCAGCGGCTTGGAGAAGGACGGCACTCAGATACAGGACTCTGGCTGGTGTTCAAAAATAGGAAAAGCACAACTGATTAGAAATGAAATGACAATGAAGATGGAATTTAAAGCTCTTCAGTGAGCGATGGTGGTATAGTGGTGAGCATAGCTGCCTTCCAAGCAGTTGACCTGGGTTCGATTCCCGGCCATCGCAGAAAAAACTTATTTCGAAATTTTGGGCAGCAAGGTGGCACAGTAGTTTCACAGCTCCAGGGTTCCAGGTTCGATTCCCGGCTTGGGTCACTGTCTGTGCGGAGTCTGCACGTTCTCCCCATGTCTGCGTGAATTTCACCCCGGGTGCTCCGGTTTCCTCCCACAGCAAAAAGACGAGCAGGCTCGGGGAATTGGTCATGCGTAATTGCCCTTAGTGTCCAAAAAGGTCGGAAGGATTATTGGGTTGCGGGGTGAGGGTGATAGGATGGAATTGAGGTCTTAAGTGGATCGGTGCAGACTCGATGGGCCGAATGGACTCCTTCTGCACTGTATGTTCTATGTCTATTTGTGCACCGAGCATAACAGTTTCTGCAGCTCGTCAGGGTGGCCGAGCGGCCGAAGGCGCGGCGTTAAGGACGCAGTCTCCTCTGGAGGCGTGGGTTAGAATCCTACTTCTGACATTGCCTTTTTTTCCACGAGGTTACATTTCTCCAAAAATTGTTCAACCCCAGGAATATCTCATACCTCCCATTCAATGGGGAAACGGTGGCCTCGGGACGCGAGATTCGTACTTAAATTCGCACAGCAAGACCCCACAGTCAGAAGCTCAGTTCATGACTGGATGATCCGCTCAGTGACTCTGGTTGAGGAATTAATACTGATCCCAGGACTCTGGGTAAATTTCCACTTCCATTGTTGTAAATAGTCTGGCTGGTTGGATTGTCGGACGTGAATCAGCTGGCTTCTTCCAGAAAGTTCTTCTGCCGCCTTTACAGCATGAACATCCTCGTGTTTGGCACAGGAGGCGTTATTCGGCTACTTGTCTGTGAAAGCAGCACCAGATGCAGCTGTGCAGAGAGATTCCAGTCGCCAGGATGCAACTGTCTCATTGGATCCTTCCCGCCACTCAGATCTTAGACTCTTAATACCTTCGTGTAAGGAACAGTTAGACGGCAGTACGGACTTTGTTGATTGGAGCAAACTGATCAATACAGAAATGAGAGCTCCTTAACACACAGCGCGTTGGAGAACGATCGCACTCAGATGCAAGAGTCTGGCTGGCGTTCAAAAATAGTAAAACCACATCTAGTTTGAAATGAAATGAAGATGAAAATGAAATTTAAATCGATTTGCGCATGGCGCATATCTTTGGCCACAGTGCGTCAGGATGGCTGAGCGGTCGAAGGCGCTGCGTTAAGGTCGCAGTTTTCTCTGGAGGCGTGGGTTCGAATCCCACTTCTGACATTCCCTTTTCCCCCACGTGGTTACGTTTCTCCAGCAAAATTTGCAACACCAGGACGATCCAATACCTCCCATGCAATGGGTAAGCGGTGGCCTCCTGGAATGAGATTCCTGCTGATATTCGCACAGCAAGACCCCACAGGCAGAAGACCAGTTCATCACTGGACAATCTGCTCATGACTCTATTTGAGGAATTAATAATGATCCCAGGATTCCGGGTAAATGTCTCGTCTCTTGTTGTAAATAGTCTGGCTGGTTGGATTGTCGAGGTGTCTCAGTCGACATCTCCCAGAAAACTCTTCTGCCGCCTTTACTGGATGAACGCCCTCCTGTTTGGACACTGAAGGGTTTTCTGGCTACTTGTTTGTGAAAGCAGCACCAGAAGCAGCTGTGGAGAGAGATTCCAGTCGCAAGGATGCAACTGTATAATTGGATCCTTCACGCCGCTCAGATCTTAGACTCTCAATACCTTCGCGTGAGGAACAGGTCGGCGGGAGTTCGGTCTTTGTTGATTGCAGCAAACTGATCAATGCAACAATGCGAAGCTCCTTAACGCCCAGCGGCTTGGAGAAGGACGGCACTCAGATACAGGACTCTGGCTGGTGTTCAAAAATAGGAAAAGCACAACTGATTAGAAATGAAATGACAATGAAGATGGTATTTCAGTGTGCGATGGTGGTATAGTGGTGAGCATCGCTGCCTTCCAAGCAGTTGACCTGGGTTCGATTCCCGGCTATCGCAGAAAAAACTTATTTCGAAATTTTGGGCAGCAAGGTGGCACAGTAGTTTCACAGCTCCAGGGTTCCAGGTTCGATTCCCGGCTTGGGTCACTGTCTGTGCGGAGTCTGCACGTTCTCCCCATGTCTGCGTGAATTTCACCCCGGGTGCTCCGGTTTCCTCCCACAGCAAAAAGACGAGCAGGCTCGGGGAATTGGTCATGCGTAATTGCCCTTAGTGTCCAAAAAGGTCGGAAGGATTATTGGGTTGCGGGGTGAGGGTGATAGGATGGAATTGAGGTCTTAAGTGGATCGGTGCAGACTCGATGGGCCGAATGGACTCCTTCTGCACTGTATGTTCTATGTCTATTTGTGCACCGAGCATAACAGTTTCTGCAGCTCGTCAGGGTGGCCGAGCGGCCGAAGGCGCGGCGTTAAGGACGCAGTCTCCTCTGGAGGCGTGGGTTAGAATCCTACTTCTGACATTGCCTTTTTTTCCACGAGGTTACATTTCTCCAAAAATTGTTCAACCCCAGGAATATCTCATACCTCCCATTCAATGGGGAAACGGTGGCCTCGGGACGCGAGATTCGTACTTAAATTCGCACAGCAAGACCCCACAGTCAGAAGCTCAGTTCATGACTGGATGATCCGCTCAGTGACTCTGGTTGGGGAATTAATACTGATCCCAGGACTCTGGGTAAATTTCCACTTCCATTGTTGTAAATAGTCTGGCTGGTTGGATTGTCGGACGTGAATCAGCTGGCTTCTTCCAGAAAGTTCTTCTGCCGCCTTTACAGCATGAACATCCTCGTGTTTGGCACAGGAGGCGTTATTCGGCTACTTGTCTGTGAAAGCAGCACCAGATGCAGCTGTGCAGAGAGATTCCAGTCGCCAGGATGCAACTGTCTCATTGGATCCTTCCCGCCACTCAGATCTTAGACTCTTAATACCTTCGTGTAAGGAACAGTTAGACGGCAGTACGGACTTTGTTGATTGGAGCAAACTGATCAATACAGAAATGAGAGCTCCTTAACACACAGCGCGTTGGAGAACGATCGCACTCAGATGCAAGAGTCTGGCTGGCGTTCAAAAATAGTAAAACCACATCTAGTTTGAAATGAAATGAAGATGAAAATGAAATTTAAATCGATTTGCGCATGGCGCATATCTTTGGCCACAGTGCGTCAGGATGGCTGAGCGGTCGAAGGCGCTGCGTTAAGGTCGCAGTTTCCTCTGGAGGCGTGGGTTCGAATCCCACTTCTGACATTCCCTTTTCCCCCACGTGGTTACGTTTCTCCAGCAAAATTTGCAACACCAGGACGATCCAATACCTCCCATTCAATGGGTAAGCGGTGGCCTCCTGGAATGAGATTCCTGCTGATATTCGCACAGCAAGACCCCACAGGCAGAAGCCCAGTTCATCACTGGATAATCTGCTCATGACTCTATTTGAGGAATTAATAATGATCCCAGGATTCCGGGTAAATGTCTCGTCTCTTGTTGTAAATAGTCTGGCTGGTTGGATTGTCGAGGTGTCTCAGTCGACATCTCCCAGAAAACTCTTCTGCCGCCTTTACTGGATGAACGTCCTCCTGTTTGGACACTGAAGGGTTTTCTGGCTCCTTGTTTGTGAAAGCAGCACCAGAAGCAGCTGTGGAGAGAGATTCCAGTCGCAAGGATGCAACTGTATAATTGGATCCTTCACGCAGCTCAGATCTTAGACTCTCAATACCTTCGTGTGAGGAACAGGTCGGCGGGAGTTCGGTCTTTGTTGATTGCAGCAAACTGATCAATGCAACAATGCGAAGCTCCTTAACGCCCAGCGGCTTGGAGAAGGACGGCACTCAGACACAGGACTCTGGCTGGTGTTCAAAAATAGGAAAAGCACAACTGATTAGAAATGAAATGACAATGAAGATGGAATTTAAAGTTCTTCAGTGAGCGATGGTGGTATAATGGTGAGCATAGCTGCCTACCAAGCAGTTGACCTGGGTTCGATTCCCGGCCATCGCAGAAAAAACTTATTTCGAACTTTTGGGCAGCAAGGTAGCACAGTTGTTTCACAGCTCCAGGGTTCCAGGTTCGATTCCCGGCTTGGGTCACTGTCTGTGCGGAGTCTGCACGTTCTCCCCATGTCTGCGTGAATTTCACCCCGGGTGCTCCGGTTTCCTCCCACAGCAAAAAGACGAGCAGGCTCGGGGAATTGGTCATGCGTAATTGCCCTTAGTGCCCAAAAAGGTCGGAAGGATTATTGGGTTGCGGGGTGAGGGTGATAGGATGGAATTGAGGTCTTAAGTGGATCGGTGCAGACTCGATGGGCCGAATGGACTCCTTCTGCACTGTATGTTCTATGTCTATTTGTGCACCGAGCATAACAGTTTCTGCAGCTCGTCAGGGTGGCCGAGCGGCCGAAGGCGCGGCGTTAAGGACGCAGTCTCCTCTGGAGGCGTGGGTTAGAATCCTACTTCTGACATTGCCTTTTTTTCCACGAGGTTACATTTCTCCAAAAATTGTTCAACCCCAGGAATATCTCATACCTCCCATTCAATGGGGAAGCGGTGGCCTCGGGACGCGAGATTCGTACTTAAATTCGCACAGCAAGGCCCCACAGTCAGAAGCTCAGTTCATGACTGGATGATCCGCTCAGTGACTCTGGTTGAGGAATTAATACTGATCCCAGGACTCTGGGTAAATTTCCACTTCCATTGTTGTAAATAGTCTGGCTGGTTGGATTGTCGGACGTGAATCAGCTGGCTTCTTCCAGAAAGTTCTTCTGCCGCCTTTACAGCATGAACATCCTCGTGTTTGGCACTGGAGGCGTTATTCGGCTACTTGTCTGTGAAAGCAGCACCAGATGCAGCTGTGCAGAGAGATTCCAGTCGCCAGGATGCAACTGTCTCATTGGATCCTTCCCGCCACTCAGATCTTAGACTCTTAATACCTTCGTGTAAGGAACAGTTAGACGGCAGTACGGACTTTGTTGATTGGAGCAAACTGATCAATGCAGAAATGAGAGCTCCTTAACACACAGCGCGTTGGAGGACGATCGCACTCAGTTGCAAGAGTCTGGCTGGCGTTCAAAAATAGTAAAACCACATCTAGTTTGAAATGAAATGAAGATGAAAATTAAATTTAAATCGATTTGTGCATGGAGCATATCTAAGGCGACAGTGCGTCAGGATGGCCGAGCGGTCGAAGGCGCTGCGTTAAGGTCGCAGTCTCCTCTGGAGGCGTGGGTTCGAATCCCACTTCTGACATTCCCTTTTCCTCCACGTGGTTACGTTTCTCCAGCAAAATTTGCAACACCAGGACGATCCAATACCTCCCATTCAATGGGGAAGCGGTGGCCTCCTGGAATGAGATTCCTGCTGATATTCGCACAGCAAGACCCCACAGGCAGAAGCCCTGTTCATCACTGGACAATCTGCTCATGACTATATTTGAGGAATTAATAATGATCCCAGGATTCCGGGTAAATGTCTCGTCTCTTGTTGTAAATAGTCTGGCTGGTTGGATTGTCGAGGTGTCTCAGTCGACATCTCCCAGAAAACTCTTCTGCCGCCTTTACTGGATGAACGTCCTCCTGTTTGGACACTGAAGGGTTTTCTGGCTACTTGTTTGTGAAAGCAGCACCAGAAGCAGCTGTGGAGAGAGATTCCAGTCGCAAGGATGCAACTGTATAATTGGATCCTTCACGCCGCTCAGATCTTAGACTCTCAATATCTTCATGTGAGGAACAGGTCGGCGGGAGTTCGGTCTTTGTTGATTGCAGCAAACTGATCAATGCAACGACGCGAAGCTCCTTAACCCCCAGCGGCTTGGAGAAGGACGGCACTCAGATACAGGACTCTGGCTGGTGTTCAAAAATAGGAAAAGCACAACTGATTAGAAATGAAATGACAATGAAGATGGAATTTAAAGTTCTTCAGTGAGCGATGGTGGTATAATGGTGAGCATAGCTGCCTTCCAAGCAGTTGACCTGGGTTCGATTCCCGGCCATCGCAGAAAAAAATTATTTCGAAATTTTGGGCAGCAAGGTGGCACAGTAGTTTCACAGCTCCAGGATTCCAGGTTCGATTCCCGGCTTGGGTCACTGACTGTACGGAGTCTGCACGTTCTCCCCATGTCTGCGTGAATTTCAACCCGGGTGCTCCGGTTTCCTCCCACAGCATAAAGACGAGCTGGCTCGGGTAATTGGTCATGCGTAATTGCCCTTAGTGTCCAAAAAGGTAGGAAGGATTATTGGGTTGCAGGGTGAGGGTGATAGGATGGAATTGAGGTCTTAAGTGGATCGGTGCAGACACGATGGGCCGAATAGACTCCTTCTGCACTGTATGTTCTATGTCTATTTGTGCACGGAGCATAACATTTTCTGCAGCTCGTCAGGAGGGCCGAGCGATCGAAGGCGCTGCGTTAAGGACGCTGTCTCCTCTGGAGGCGTGGGTTAGAATCCTACTTCTGACATTGCCTTTTTTTCCACGAGGTTACATTTCTCCAAAAATTGTTCAACCCCAGGAAGATCTAATACCTCCCATTCAATGGGGATGCGGTGGCCTCGGTTCGCGAGATTCGTACTTCAATTCGCACAGCAAGACCCCACAGTCAGAAGCCCAGTTCATGACTGGATGATCTGCTCAGTGACTCTGGTTGAGGAATTAATACTGATGCCAGGACTCCGGGTAAATTTCCACTTCCATTGTTGTAAATAGTCTGGCTGGTTGGATTGTCGGACGTGAATCAGCTGGCTTCTTCCAGAAAGTTCTTCTGCCGCCTTTACAGCCTGAACATCCACGTGTTTGGACGCTGGAGGCGTTATTCGGCTACTTGTTTGTGAAAGCAGCACCAGAACCAGCTGTGAGAGAGATTCCAGTCGCCAGGATGCAACTGTCTCATTGGATCCTTCCCGCCACTCAGATCTTAGACTCTTAATACCTTCGTGTAAGGAACAGTTAGACGGCAGTACGGACTTTGTTGATTGGAGCAAACTGATCAATGCAGAAATGAGAGCTCCTTAACACACAGCGTGTTGGAGAACGATCGCACTCAGATGCAAGAGTCTGGCTGGCGTTCAAAAATAGTTAAACCACATCTAGTTTGAAATGAAATGAAGATGAAAATTAAATTTAAATCGATTTGCGCATGGAGCACATCTTTAGCCGCCGTGCTTCAGGATGGCCGAGCGGTCGAAGGCGCTGCGTTAAGGTCGCAGTTTCCTCTGGAGGCGTGGGTTCGAATCCCACTTCTGACATTCCCTTTTCCTCCACGTGGTTACATTTCTCCAGCAACATTTGCAACACCAGGAAGATCCAATAATTCCCATTCAATGCGGAAGCGGTGGACTCCGGGAATGAGATTCCTCCTGATATTCGCACAGCAAGACCCCACAGGCAGAAGCCCTGTTCGCAACTGGATAATCTGCTCAGTGACTCTATTTGAGGAATTAATAATGATCCCAGGATTCCGGGTAAATGTCTCGTCTCTTGTTGTAAATAGTCTGGCTGGTTGGATTATTGAGGTGTCTCAGTCGACATCTCCCAGAAAACTCTACTGCCGCCTTTACTGGATGAGCGACCTCCTGTTTTGACACTGAAGGGTTCTCTGGCTACTTGTTTGTGAAAGCAGCACCAGAATCAGCTGTGGAGAGAGATTCCAGTCGCAAGGATGCAACTGTATAATTGGATCCTTCACGCCGCTCAGATCTTAGACTCTCAATACCGTCGTGTGAGGAACAGGTCGGCGGGAGTTCGGTCTTTGTTGATTGCAGCAAACTGATCAATGCATCAATGCGAAGCTCCTTAGCCCCCAGCGGCTTGGAGAAGGACGGTACTCAGATTCAGGATTATGGCTGGTGTTCAAAAATAGGAAAAGCACAACTGATTAGAAATAAAATGCGAATGAAGATCTAATTTAAAGCGGGTCTGTGAGCGATGGTGGTACAGTGGTGAGCATAGTTGCCTTCCAAGCAGTTGACCCGTGTTCGATTCTCGGCCATCGCAGAAGAAATTTATGTCGAAATTTTGGACAGCAAGGTAGCATCGTGGTTAGCTCAGTTGCTTCACAGCACCAGGGTTCCAGTTTCGATTCCCGGCTTCGGTCACTGTCTGTGCGGAGTCTGCATGTTCTCCCTGTGTCTGCGTGAATTTCACCCGGATGCTCCGGTTTCCTCCTCCAGCCCATAGACGTGCAGGCTAGGTGAATTGGCCATGCAAAATTGCCCTTCGTGTCCACAAAGGTAGGAAGGATTATCCGGTTGCGGGATGAGGGTGATAGGGTGGAATTGAGGGCTTAAGTGGGTCGCTGCAGACTCGATGGGCCGAATGGCCTCCTACAGCACTGTATGTTCTATGTCTATGTCTATTTGTGCACGGAGCATAACATTTCCCCCAGCTCGTCAGGATGGCCAAACTGTCTTGCTGGAGGCGAGGGTTCGAATGCCACCTCTGACATTAACTTTTCTTCCACGTGCTTACATTTCTCCAGCAAAATGTTCAGGCCCAGGAAGATCCAATACCTCCCATTCAAAGGGGAAGCGGTGGCCTCGGGACGTGAGATTCGTTCTTAAATTCGCACAGCAAGTTCCCACAGGCAGAAGCCAAGTTCATGACGGCATGATCTGCTCAGTAACTCTGGATCAGGAATGAATAATGATCCCAGGACTCCGGGTAAATTTCCACTTCCCTTGTTGTAAATAGTCTGGCATGTTGTATTGGCGGATGTAAATAAGTTGGCTTCTCCCAGAATGTTCTTCTGCCGCCTTTACAGCATGAACATCCTCGTGTTTGGACACTGGAGGGGTTATTAGGCTACTAGCCTGTGAAAGCAGCACCAGAAGCAGCTGTGCAGAGAGATTCCAGTCGCCAAGATGCAACTGTCTCATTGGATCCTTCCCGCCACCCAGATCTTAGACTCTTAATACCTTCGTGTAAGGAACAGTTAGACGGCAGTACGGACTTTGTTGATTAGAGCAAACTGATCAATGCAGAAATGAGAGCTCCTTAACACACAGCGCGTTGGAGAACGATCGCACTCAGATGCAAGAGTCTGGCTGCCGTTCAAAAATAGTAAAACCACATCTAGTTTGAAATGAAATGAAGATGAAAATTGAATTTAAATCGATACGCCGATGGAGCATAGCTTTGGTTACAGCGCGTCAGGATGGCCGAGCGGTCGAAGGCGCTGCGTTAAGGTTGCAGTCTCCCCTGAAGGCGTGGGTTCGAATCCTAGTTTTGACATTAACTTTTCCTCCACGTGGTTACGTTTCTCCAGCAAAATGTGCAACCCCAGGAAGACTCAATGGGGAAGCGGTGGCCTCCGGGAATGAGATTCCTGCTTACATTCGCACAGCAAGACCTCACAGGCAGAAGCCCAGTTCATAACTGGATAATATAAGAACTAGGAGCAGGAGTAGGCCATCTGGCCCCTCGAGCCTGCTCCACCATTCAATGAGATCATGGCTGATCTTTTGTGGACTCAGCTCCACTTTCCGGCCCGAACACCATAACCCTTAATCCCTTTATTCTTCAAAAAACTATCGATCCTTATCTTAAAAACATTTAATGAAGGAGCCTCTACTGCTTCACTGGGCAAGGAATTCCATAGATTCACAACGCTTTGGGTGAAGAAGTTCCTTCCAAACTCAGTCCTAAATCTACTTCCCCTTATTTTGAGGCTATGCCCCCTAGTTCTGTTTTCACCCGCCAGTGGAAACAACCTGCCCGCATCAATCCTTTCTATTCCCTTCATAATCTCATATGTTTCAATAAGATCCCCCCCTCATCCTTCTAAATTCCAATGAGTATAGTCCCAGTCTACTCAACCTCTCCTCGTAATCCAACCCCTTCAGCTCTGGGATTAACCTAGTGAATCTCCTCTGCACACCCTCCAGTGCCAGTACGTCCTTTCTCAAGTAAGGAGACCAAAACTGAACACAATACTCTAGGTGTGGCCTCACGAACACCTTATACAATTGCAGCAGAACCTCCCCAGTCTTAAACTCCATCCCTCTAGCAATGAAGGACAAAATTCCATTTGCCTTCTTAATCACCTGTTGCACCTGAAAACCAACTTTTTGAGACTCATGCACTAGAACACCCAGGTCTCTCTGCACAGCAGCATGTTTTAATATTTTATCATTTAAATAATAATCTCTTTTGCTGTTATTCCTACCAAAATGGATAGCCTCACATTTGTCAACATTGTATTCCATCTGCCAGACCCTAGCCCATTCACTTAGCCTATCCAAATCCCTCTGCAGACTTCCAATATCCTCTGCACTTTTTGCTTTACCACTTATCTTAGTGTCGTATGCAAACTTGGACACATTGCCCTTGGTCCCCAACTCCAAATCATCGATGTAAATTGTGAACAGTTGTGGGCCCAACACTGATCACTGAGGGACACCACTAGCTACTGATTGCCAACCAGAGAAACACCCATTAATCCCCACTCTTTGCTTTCTATTAATTAACCAATCCTCTATCCATGCTACTACTTTCCCCTTAATGCCATGCATCTTTATCTGATGCAACAACCTTTTGTGTGGCACCTTGTCAAAGGCTTTCTGGAAATCCAGATATACCAGATATACCACATCCATTGGCTCCGCGTTATCTACCGCACTGTTAATGTCCTCAAAATATTCCACTAAATTAGTTAGGCGCGACCTGCCCTTTATGAACCCATCCTGCGCCTGTCCAGTGGGACAATTTCCATCCAGATGCCTCGCTATTTCTTCCTTGATGATAGATACCAGCATCTTCCCTACTACCGAAGTTAAGCTCACTGGCCTATAATTACGCGCTTTCTGCCTACCTCCTTTTTTAAACAGTGGTGTCACGTTTGCTAATTTCCAATCCGCCGGGACGGCCCCAGATAATTTTGGTAAATTATCACTAGTGCATTTGCAATTTCCCTAGCCATCCCTTTTAGCACTCTGGGATGCATTCCATCATGTCCAGGAGACTTGTCTACCTTTAGCCCCATGAGCTTGCCCATCACTACCTCCTTGGTGATAACAATCCTCTCAAGGTCCTCACCTGTCATAGCCTCATTTCCATCAGTCACTGGCATGTTATTTGTGTCTTCCACTGTGAAGACCGACCCAAAAAACCTGTTCAGTTCCTCAGCCATTTCCTCATCTCCCATTACTAAATCTCCCTTCTCATCCTCTAAAGGACAAATATTTACCTTAGCCACTCTTTTTTGTTTTATGTATTTGTAGAAACCTTTACTATCTGTTTTTATATTCTGAGCAAGTTTACTCTCATAATCTATCTTACTCTTCTTTATAGCTTTTTTAGTAGCTTTCTGTTGCCCCCTAAAGATTTCCCAGTCCTCTAGTCTCCCACTGATCTTTGCTACTTTGTCTGTTTTATCCTTCAATTTGATACTCTCCCTTATTTCCTTAGATATTGACGGTCGATTTTCCCTCTTTTTACCGCCCTTCCTTTTTGTTGGCATCTACCTTTGCTGAGCACTGTGAAAAATCACTTGGAAGGTTCTCCACTGTTTCTCAACTGTTTCACAATAAAATATTTGCTCCCAGTCTACCTTAGCTAGTTCTTCTCTCATCCCATTGTAATCTCCTTTGTTTAAGCGCAAAACACTAGTGCTTGATTTTACCTTCTCACCCTCCATCTGTATTTTAAATTCCATCATATTGTGATCGCTCCTTCCGAGAGGTTCCCTAACTATGAGATCCTGAATCAATCCTGTCTCATTACACAGGACCAGATCTAGGACCGCTTGTTCCCTCGTAGGTTCCACCTAGGAAACTATCGCGGATACATTCTATAAACTCCTCCTCAAGGCTGCCTTGACTGACCTGGTTAAACCAATCAACATGTAGATTAAAATCCCCCATGATAACTGTTGTACCATTTCTACATGCATCTGTTATTTCATTGTTTATTGCCTGCCCCACCATAATGTTACTATTTGGTGGCCTATAGATTACTCCTATCAGTGACTTTTTCGCCTTACTATTCCTGATTTCCACCCAAATGGATTCAACCTTATCCTCCATAGCACCGGTGTCACCCCTTACTGTTGCCCGGATGTCATCCTTAAATAACAGAGCTACACCACCTCCCTTACCATCCACTCTGTCCTTCCGAAAGGTTTGATACCCTCGGATATTTAACTCCCAGTCGTGACCATCCTTTAACCATGTTTCAGTAATGGCCACGAAATCATAGTCATTCACGACGATTTGCGCCATCAACTCATTTACCTTATTCTGAATAATACGAGCATTCAGGTAAAGTACACTTATGGTGGCTTTTTTACCTCTGTTCTGCATCTTAACACCTCGATCAGTAACCTCTCCTTAGTTATATTTCCTCTTAACCTTTCTCCTAATTTTCCTTGTCATCGAACCCATATCTTCCTGTAACAACCTGCCGCGTTGCTTAACATTAATGTTTTCACTTCCCGTTTTATTTCTTTTAGTATTCGTGGTCCTATTCACTGAGCTCCCCTCAGTCACTGTACCTTGTACTGTCGCCCTTTTAGATTTTTGACTATGGCTTCTCTGCCTTACACTTTCCCCATTACTGCCTTTTGTTTCTGTCCCTGTTTTACTACCTTCCAACTTCCTGCATCGGTTCCCATCCCCCTGCCACATTAGTTTAAACTCTCCCCAACAGCTCTAGCAAACACCACCCCCCCCCCCCCCCACTAGGGCATCAGTTCCAGTCCTGCCCAGGTGCAGACCGTCCGGTTTGTACTGGTCCCACCTCCCCCAGAACCGGTTCCAATGTCCCAGGAATTTGAATCCCTCCCTCTTGCACCATCTCTCGAGCCACGTATTCATCCTCTCTATCCTGACACTCCTACTCTGACTAGCTCGTGGCACTGGTAGCAATCCTGAGATTACTACCTTTGAGGTCCTACTTTTTAGTTTTCCTCCTAGCTCCCTAAATTCAGCTTGTAGGACCTTGTCCCGTTTTTTACCTATATCGTTGGTGCATATGTGCACCACGACAGCTGGCTGTTCACCCCCCCCCCCCCCCCCCCCAGAATGTCCTGCAGCCGCTCCGAGACATCCTTGACCCTTGCACCAGGGAGGCAACATACCATCCTGGAGCCTCGATTGCGTCCGCAGAACCGCCTGTCTATTCCCCTTACAATTGAGTCCCCTATCACTATAGCCCTGCCATTCTTCTTCCTGCCCAGCTGCGCAGCAGAGCCAGCCACGGTGCCATGAACCTGGCTGCTGCTGCCTTCCCCTGGTGAGCCATCTCCCTCAACAGTATCCAATGCAGTATATCTGTTGTGCAGGGAGATGACCGCAGAGGACACCTGCACTGCCTTCCTACTCTTGCTCTGTCTTTTGGTCACCCATTTACTATCTCCCTCAGTACCTTTCACCTGCTACTTGTTTCTAGCTTGAAATTAAATGACGACGAAGATAGAATTTTAATCCATTTGTGCACGCAGCATATCTTTTGCGACAGCGCGTCAGGATGGTCGAGCGTTCGAAGGCACTGCGTTAAGGTCACAGTCTCCTCTGGAGGCATGGGTCCGAATCCCACTGCTGATATTAACTTTTCCTCCACGAGGTTACATTTCTCCAGCAAAATGTTCACCCCAGGAAGATCCAATGCCTCCCATTCACCGGGGAAGAGGCGGCCTCAGGACGTGAGAATCCTGCTTAAATTGGCACAGCAAAACCCAACAGGAAAAGATCAGTTACTGACTGGATAATCAGATCTGTGACTCTGGCACTCAGATACAGGGTTCAAAAATAGTAACAGCACATCAAGTTTGAAATGAAATGACGATGAATATAGAATTCAAATCGCTTTGTGCATTCCACTGAAACAATTTACCATTTCCTCCGAAGCAAAGCTTATTTTATCAAGTCAATGTGCTTCTTAATTCCTGTTAAATTTTGTTTCCTTGCTGATGTAAAATCAAAAGAAAGACTTTTTGTCCCTTGGTTTTATATCGGGATCACTGGGTCAATTTGGTTCTTTCTGGTTTGGTGGCGTCCACTGCGAACAGAACAATAGACATAAGTGAGCAGTCTTTACAAATAGAAGAGTCGAGCACAAGAGCAATGCCGCTATGCAGATTCTTCATAAAATCCTGAAAGAGAAATAGAAAATGTTGGATAACTCGACTGGTATGGCAACATCTGTGGAGAGAGAAAGACAGTTACAGTTCCGAATCCAGTACGACACTCCCTCCCATTCTCTGTTTCCATCTCCATAGCTGCTGCCAGGCCTGTTAAGGATTTCCAGCATTTTCTGTTTTTATCACGGGATTACACGCCAGCTCTAGGCGGCTGTCATGGGCACGGTGGGCGGAATGGACTCATCCTGATCTGTAACCATTTTTTGATTCTCTAAACAAGAGTTAGCAACGGGAAGTATCCAATTGGAGAGTTGCACCCTGGCGTATGTAATCTCCCTCCACAGCTGCTGCCGGTGCTACTTTCACAGACATGTAGCCGAAGAACACCTCCAGTGGACAAAACAGAAGGAAATTCATCCAGTGGAGGCGACAGAGAAGGATTGTGGAAGAGATCAACTGAGTCACCTTGACTGTACTGTGGACAGCCGAAGAACTGATGTCAAGGAGCGGTTAAGCTCCAAACATGACCTTCGCCCCTCCCTCCTTTTCCTCCAAACTGCTCCCGAGTTCAGTCAATGGGACCATATCGATCGCACAGATGTTATAAAGTCCTTGCAGGGCTCGGCGGGGGTTTGAACCCGGGACTAATCGCATTTTGCCGATCAGAAGACCTTAAGCGAGAATCATACCCCTAGATCAACGAACAAGCCGGAGATCAGTATTCCGCTGAAACCATCTTACCATTACCTCCCAAGCAAAGCTTATTTTATCAACTCAACGGACTTCTTAATTCCTGTTGAATTTGGTTTGGTTGTTAAAGTAAAATCAAAAGGAACTCCCTTTTGCCCCTTGCTTTCCTTATCGGGATTATTGGGTAAATTTGTTTTTTTCTTGTTTGTTGGCCTCCACAGGGAGCAGAACAATAGACAGAAGGGACAAGTCTTTGTAAATAGAAGCGCCGGGCACAAGGGCAATGCCGCTATGGAGATTCTCCATAAAATCCTGAAAGACAAATAGAAATTGCTGGACAAATCGTCTGGTATGGTAACATCTGTGGAGAGAGGAAGAGAGTTACCATTCCGAATTCAGAATGACCCTGCTTCCCATTCTCTGTTTCGCTCAACACAGCTGCTGCCAGGCATGTTGGGATTTTCCAGCATTTTCTGTTTGTATCACGGTACTATACGCCAGCTCTAGGCGATTGTCATGGACACGTTGGGCGGAATGGACTCACCCTGATCTGTTACCATTTAATGATTCTCTAAACGAGTGTGAGCAACGTGAAGTATCCAATTGGAGAGTTGCATCCTGGCGATTGGAATCTCTCTCCCCCGCTGTTTACGGTGCAGCCTTCACAGATACTTAGCAGAAGAATCCCTCCAGTGGACAAACAGGAGGAAATTCATCCAGTGGAGGCGGTAGAGGAAGGTTCTGGGAGTGGTCAACTGTGTCACCTCGACTGCACTGTGGGCAGCCAAAGAACTGGTGTCAAAGAGCGGTTAAGCCCCAAACATGACCCTCGCTCCCACCCTCCTTTTTCTCCAAACTGCTCCCTCATTCAGTCAATGGCACCATATCGATCGCACAGATATTAAAAAGTGCTTTGCAAGGCTCGTCCAGGATTTGAACACGTGACCTCTAGCATTTTATTGCAGCAGAAAACCCCAAGCGAGAATCATACCCCTAGACCAACGAACCAGGTGTGCTCAACGTACCGCTGAAACCACCATTACGTCCCAAGCAAAGTTTATTTGAGCAACTCAATGGACTTCTTAATTCCCGCTGAATTTGGTTTGGTTGTGAAAGTAAAATCAAAAGAAAGTCTTCTTTGTCCCTTGCTTTTCTTATCGGGATCATTGCGTCAATTTGGTTCTTTCTGGTTCGTTGTCCTCCTCTGCGAACAGAACAATAGACATACGGGACCAATCTTTATAATTAGAAGCGCCGAGCACAAGGGCAATGCCGCTATGGCGATTCTTCATAAAATCCTGAAACAGCAATAGAAAATGGTGGATAACTCGGATGGCCGGGCAACACCTGTGGAGGGAGAAAGAGAGTTACAGTTCCGAATCCAGTCTGACCCTCCTTCCCATTCTCTGTTTCCCTCCCCACATCTGCTGCCAGGCCTGTTGAGATTTTACAGCATTTTCTGTCTTCATCACAGGACTACACGCCAGCTCTAGGCGACTGACATGGACACGATGGGCGGAATGGATTCACGCTGATCTTTAACCATTCTATGATTCTCTAAACGAGCGTGTAAGTTCTGAGCAACGTGAAGTATCCAATTGGAGAATTGCATCCTGGCGACTGGAATCTCTCTCCCCCGCTGCTTCCGGGGCTGCTTTCACAGGCACGTAGCCGAGAAACACCTCCAGTGGACAAACAGGAGGAAATTCACCCAGTGGAGGCGGCAGAGAAGGGTTCTGGGCGAGTGTATCAGTGCCTATCACTGTCTGTAAGTGTGCGATTGTATCATTCAGTGTCTGTGACTGTGAGTGTATGAAAATGAAATGAAATGAAAATCGCGCGCGTATTGTCACAAGTAAGCTTCAAATGAAGTTACTGTGAAAAGCCCCTAGTCGCCACATTCCGGCGCCTGTTCGGGGAGGCTGTCACGTGAATTTAACTGTGCGGCTGGCCTGCCTTGGTCTGCTTTCAAAGCCAGCGATTTAGCCCTGTGCTAAACAGCCACACGCTGATTGGATGTATCAGCGTGTGTAAATGTCTGTGAGTTGTGATTGTAACTGTCAGTATCTGTTAATGCCTGTTTGTGTGTGATTGTAGCTATCAGTGTATTTCAGTGTATGTGAGTTGTGATTGTATCTTTCAGTGTTTGATACTGTGTGTGAATGTACAATTGTATCTGTCAGTGTGGGTTACTGTCTGTAAGTGTCTGATTGTATCTGTCAGTCTCAGTTCTTATCTGTGAATGTGATTTACCTGTCAGATTGTTACTTTCTGTCAGTCTCTGTTGCTGTCAGTATCTGTCAGTGTCTGAAAATACTGCAAATTGTTATTCGTCCTCTCCATAATGCTCATAATTGAAAACAGACACTTCTCTAATTGTTACAGTGCTCCAGGAGATCCTACACCCAGACTAAAGAATTGGTGGATTCTATGGACTACTTCATGCAACATTATTTGTTTGTCTCTGAAATCCATTCTCACTCCTGTACTCGTCCAGATTTCACTTAAAAACATTTCTGCTATTCGTCTTAATTGATCCTCAAGATAAACACTTCCAAATTCTACCAACTCCATTGGGAAATACATGAATATAGATTGTTTAAATTGTACTTACTTCTAACACCTCTCAGTCCTGCCGATCACATTCTATCACCGGTTCTTCATGTTGACCTGTTTCTGCAACACCGACAGTTCATGTGAATCTCCCCCGCTCTGTTGCGGTTCTGTGTCGTGGCCAATAGATGTCAGCACACTCTGGTGGAACGAAGTTCGCAGGTCAGAGTGACACACAACTGATAACAATTGTTTATATTATATTGAACTTGGGACGGCGGGATTTATGAGAACATAATATTTGGTGATGATCTTTTCTTATATTTTGGTTGTGTTGAATCCGTCAACATGTTGTATGTGGGAGTGAGGTGCATTCGCTCTGCCCTTCTCTGGTCCCGTTTGTAAATGGGGGGTTCCTGTCACTCTCAGGTAATGAGTGAGAGTGAAAGAGACAATCTGAACCTGTCAGTCTTCGTCACTATATGTGCCTGTGGATACGTTGTCAGTGGAACAGCTCCTTGACACCAGTTCTTCGGCTACCCACAGTACAGTTGAGGTTACCGGGATGACTTCTCCCCTAATTCTCTTCAGCCAGCTCTCCAGGATGAACCACCTCCTGTTTGTAGACGGGAGGGGTTCTTTAGCTACTTGCCTGTAAGAAGATCGCGTATTAAAATTCAATAAAGTAAAGGAGTTGTATCATGTGGTTAATGAGATGCACAATAATCCATTGTACTCTACACACGTGGAATGAAATCCCATCCTCGTCTGTAATGTGTCTGTTGTGTCTCTGTTTGGTCCACTTCATGAGCAAAAATTAAAAATGCTGTGATTTTTCGCATTTGTTCAAGGGCTTGGAGGGTGGTGAATTCGTCCAACACTGTACATGTTGATACCACGTTATAAAAAGGTGAGAAAGTTACTTATTTCACTCCCTGCCCTAATTGCGCATAAATCCTGAGTTCGAAATTGCTTCTTCCTCTCAATTTGAAACTCACAAAGTCGCGCAAAAGATAAGTTCACAAGGTATAGGAGCAGAATTAAGCCAGTAGACCGATCGAGTCTGCACGCCATTCTATCATGGCTGAGTTGTTCCTCATCTGCTACCTACAAAGTTACAGATGAAGTGGTCGATTGCAATATCAGCCAGAGCACCTCCTCCCGAGAACACACGTCTTCGGAGCGGGAGTAGGCAATTTAGCCTACTGAGCCTAACACCTTCCAGGTGATCCTGGCTTATGCCATCCTGGCCTCAACTCCACCATCCTGCCCGTTCTCCATAACCCATCAACTCATTACCAATAAACATCTCTCTAACCCCTCCTTAACTTTCCTCACTCTCCCTGTATGCAACGCACCCTGGGGTAGCGAATTCCACGGAATCACAACCCTTTGGGAGAAGTAGTTTTTCCTCAAATCTTTTTTAAATTTGCAATCTCTTATTCTAAAACTATGACCTCTCGTTTTAGAATGCTCCATAAGAGGAAGCATCAGCCCCACGTCTACTTTATCCATACCTTTTGGCATCTTATACACCTCAATTAGATAATTGCGCATAGATTCTGAGTGAGAAACTGTTGGCCAGTCTTCCTCAGTTTGAAACTCATGGTGTCGCGCAAAATCATCCGATACAACTATTACTGCGATGGCCGGGATCCGAACCCGGTACAACTGCTTGGAAGAAAGCTGTGCTGACCACTGCACCACCATCGCTGCATTTCCAAATTTGAACACCAGGTGGAATAGATGGAGGCCGATACTTTCCATCTGTTCATGGATGCAAAACGAGTGAAGACACATTAACTTGCGCGCTTGTGGGCCGCGGTAAAGGTGATCGACTGATGATCTATTGTGCTCTGCACACTGGGGTTCGAATCCCATACTCCTTGAAATTGTATCCACTGTTTCCGCGAAATGTGACTCATTTTTCCAAGGTGGATCCATAATCACTGATGTGACAGTCTATTACAAGTTGTCAGGCCAGAATGCATCCAGTTGGGTTAGAGGAGGGAGGAACGGAGGCAGACGTGTTTGGGGCTGAACAGCTCATTGACACCAGTTCTTCTTCGGCTACCCACAGTCTCGGCGAGGTGACCGGGTTGACTTCTCCCACAATTACCTTCTGCTACCTCTCCTGGATTAATTTCATTCTATTTGTCCACTGGAGGAGTGCGTCGGCTGCTTGTCTGTGAGAAGATCGGACATTAGTGTTTCATGAAGTAAAGTAGTTGTACCACGTGGTTAAGGGGCTGCACAATAATCCTTGTTGCTCTGCGCACGTGGGTTCGAATCCCATCCTCGGCTGAAACGTGTCTGCTGTGTCTCTGTTTGGTCCATGTCACGAGCATAAAGTAAAAATGCTGTGATTTTTAGCTTTTGTTTAAGGGCTTGGGGGTGGTTAATAGTCGAACACTATTCATGTTGAAATCACATTACAAATAGGTGAGAAAGTTACTTATTTAACTCACTGCTCTAATTGCGCATAAATTCTGATTTGGAAACTGTTTCTTCCCCTCAGTTTGAAACTCACGAAGTCGCGCAAAAGTTACGTTCATAAAATATCAGGAGCAGAATTAAGCCATTAGACTCATCGAGTCTGCCCCGCCATTCTATCGTGCTGATATGTTCCTCATCTGCTACCGACAATGTTTCAGATGAAGAGGTCGATTGCGCTTTAGCCAGAACACATCCTCTCTGGAAAACAAGACTTCGGAGCTGGAGTAGGCAATTTAGCTTCGTGAGCCTAACACATTTCATGTGATCTTGGCTGATCCCATCCTGGCCTCAACTCCACCGTCTGGCCCGTTCTCCACAATCCTTCAACTCCTCACCAATAAAAATCTCTCTAACACCTCATGAAATTTACTTAGTCTCCCTGCATCCAACACACTCTGGGGTACCGAATTCCACAGACTCACACCCTTTGCGAGAAGTAGTTTTTCCTCCACTCTTTTTTAATTTGCGATCTTTTATTCTAAGGTCATGACCTCTCGTTTTAGAATGCGCCACAAGAGGAGGCATCAGCTCCATGTCTACCTTTCGGCATCTGATACACCTCAGTTAGATAATTACACATACACTCAAGTGAGAAACTGTTGACCAGTTTTTCTCAGTTTGAGATTCACGATTTCAAGACATCCGAGCTAACAATTACTGCGATGGCTGGGAAGCGAACCCGAATCAACTGCTTGGAAGGCAACTGTGCTCACCACTATACCACCATCGCTTCATTTCCATCGTTGAACACCAGTTTGAAACGAACGAGGCAGATAATTTCCATCAGTTCATGGATGCAAAACAAATTGAGACGTATTGACGTCTGAACCAGCGGGACGAAGTGGCTGAGTGATTAAAGCGATGGACTGTTTATCTTTTGTGCTGTGTACACCTGGGTTCGAATCCCGTCCTCGTCGATTTTTCATTCACACATTTTTCGGAAGTGGAATTCAGTTTTCCACGATCGATCTGCAATCACTGATGTGACAATCCTTTCCAGTTTGTCAGGCCAGATTGCATCGAGTTGGATTCAAGGGACGAATGGAGGCAGACGTGTTTGGGGCTTAACTGCTCATTGCCACCAGTTCTTCGGCTACCCACAGTGCAGTCGAGGTGATCGGATTGACTTCGCCCATAATTCTCTTCTGACGATTCTACTGGATGAACTCCCTCCTGTTTGGACACTGGAGGGATTCTTCGGCTACTAGTATATGAAAGTAGCACCGGAAGCAGCTGTGGAGAGAGATTTCAGTCGCCAGGTTGCAACGCTCCATTTGGATGCGTCACGTCGCTCAGATCTTAGACTCTCAATACCTTGGTGTGAGGAACAGGTAGAGTGGGAATTCGCTCCTTGCTGATTGGTGAAAACTGACCAATGCAGCTTTGAGCAGCTCCTTTATGCCCTGCGGCTTGGAGAAGGTGGCACTCAGATACAGGACTCTGGCGGGGGTTGAGAAATAGGAAAAGCGTCACTGCGCCGAGGTCCCAAGTTCGATCCTGTTCTGGGTAGTTGTCCGCGTAGAGTTTACACATTCGCCCCGTGTTGGCGTGTTGGCATTTGGAGTATTGCGTACAGTTCTGGTCAGCGCATTATAGGAAGGACGTGGAGGCTTTGGAGCGGGTGCAGAGGAGATTTACCAGGATGTTGCCTGGTATGGAGGGAAAATCTTATGAGGAAAGGCTGATGGACTTGAGGTTGTTTTCGTTGGAGAGAAGAAGGTTAAGAGGAGACTTAATAGAGGCATACAAAATGATTAGGGGGTTGGATAGGGTGGACAGTGAGAGCCTTCTCCCGCGGATGGAAGTGGCTGGCACGAGGGGGCATAACTTTAAACTGAGGGGTAATAGATATAGGACAGAGGTCAGAGGTAGGTTCTTTACGCAAAGAGTAGTGACGCCGTGGAATGCCCTACCAGCTACAGTAGTGAACTCGCCAACATTGAGGGCATTTAAAAGTTTATTGGATAAACATATGGATGATAATGGTATAGTGTAGGTTAGATGGCTTTTGTTTCGGTGCAACATCGTGGGCCGAAGGGCCTGTACTGCGCTGTATTGTTCTATGTTCTATGTTCTATCACCCAAAGATGTGCCAAGTAGGTGGATTGAACACGCTAAATTGCCGCTTAGTTGGAAAAAATGAATTAGGTGCTCTAAATTTATTTTTAAAATAAATAAATGGGAAAAGCAGATCTAACTTGAAATGAAATGGCGTTGAAGATATAATTTAAATCGATTTGTATCTTCTATCGCAACGTGTTCTGATGGTTGGGCGGCCAAAGGCGCTGTGTTAAAGTCGAAGCCTACTCTGGTGCTCTGGGTTCGAATTCCACTCCTGATATGGACTTGTGTTCCACGAGGTTACATTTCTCGAGCAAGATTTTCAAACCTGGGAAGATCTAATACCTCCCATTCAAGGGAAATCCTAGGTCTCAGGACATGCCTAACCTGTTGAGATTTTACAGCATTTTCTCCGTGGTTCCCTATGTTGTAATGCTGTCTCCTTCATTCCTGGGACAAATGTCGGGATGATAGGTATTTGCTGCAAAGCCAACAGGAACGTGCGTTACGTTTACTTCTGGTGTGAGTGAGAATGTATACAGCAGAGAACAACCTCGAACTAGGGCTAATGGCCCAGCACGGTTCCGCTGCGGTCCTCTGCTCCTTAAACCAGGAGCTACGGCATTACTGCCCTGCGGTAGCCAGACAACTATGCACTTCCTCATTTTTTCTTTCACCAAGAACACACGTTTGAGCACACTGACTCTGGTCAGCATCGTTCAGATATTTTAGTTTCGTGCTGAATGGTTGGTCTGTGAAGGATCTGCGATTTCTTCTGTGCAGTTGTTCTGATGGGAAAGTGGGAGTGACTGGAAACACCTTCACAGGAGGAAGTTCGTGGCGGAAGTTTCACCTCTCTGGGAACATTGATCAACCTGTTACCGATTTCATCAAACTTTGCCTCAAGTCCGATCACAGACAGACTCAACCACGAGAAGAGTGGCGCAGCGGAAGCGTGCTGGGCCCAGAAACCAGAGGTCGATGGATCTAAACCATCCTTTGCTATTTGTATTCTCACTCACACCAAAAGCAAACAAGTCGCTGTCACCCAGCAGCACATCTGCCGTTTTGTTTATTAGTATCAAAGTTTTGCTTTCAGTCCGATCCGCTCCTTGACACCTGTTCTTCAGCTACCCACAGTACAGTCAAGGTGACTCAGTTGACTTCTCCCAGAATGATCTTCTGCGGCCTCTGCTGGATGAACTTCCTCCTGGTTGGACACTGGAGGGGTTCTCCGTCTACTCGTCTGTAAAATCAGCATCAGGAGCAGCTGTGGAGAGAGATTCCAGTCGCCAGGTTTCAACTGTCCAATTGGATACCGCACGTTGCTCAGATCTTTGACTCTCAATACCTTCGTGGGAGGAACAGGTAGAGCAGGAATTCGGTCCTTGTTGATTGGAGCAAACTGATCAATGCAGCGATAAAATGCTCCTTAAGCCGCTGCGGCTTGGAGATGCATGGCACTCAGATACAGGACTCTGGCTATGGTACAAAAATAGTAAAAGAACATTTAGTTTCAAATCAAATGACGATGAAGATAGAATTTAAATCGATTTGTGCACGGAGAATATCTTCGGCCGCAAAGTGTCAGGATGGCCGAGCGATCTAAGGCGCTGCATTAAGGTCGCCGTCACCTCTGGAGGCGTGGCTTCGGATACCATTCCAGAGATTGAGTTTTCCTCCAAGAGATTACATTTCTCCTGCAAAATGTTCAACTCAAGGAAGATCCAGTACCTCCCATTCAATGGGGAAGCGGTGACCTCATGACATGAGATTCCTGCTTAAATACGCACAGCAAGACGCAACAGGCAAAAGCCCAGTTAATGACTGCATAATCTGCACATAAACTCTGATTGAGGAATAAATATTGATTCCTCGACTCCGGGGAAAAATCGTCTTCTCTTGTGGGAAAATGTCTGGCTGGTTGGAGTGTTCACATCCGTCCAAGAGGGGAAGTTGGGGACTCGGTTTCTATTGCGATTCATTGCTCGATAAAGATGTATTTCCTTATTGGCCCCCTGTGAGGTATTACTGGAAATCGTTGTATATCTATATTGCCCCTCTGTGGGTTACTACTGGAAAGCGCTTCGAGTCCAGCATTGACAAAGGGTCAATGCTGGATCAACTTCCTCCTGCTTGGAGATTTTACATCATGTTCTCTGTGGATCTTTGTTTGTGAACTTTACAGTGTTGTAATGCTGTCTCCTTAATTCCTGGGACAAATGTCGGGATGAGACTGCAAGCAAGATTCTGATAGGTATTTGTTGCAAAGTTAACAGAAACGTGCGCTATGTTTACGTTTTTGTCAGTGTGAATGTAACTGCAGAGAATGGCCTCGATTCCTCGACCTCGGTCTAATGGCCCAGCACGCTTCCGCTGCGGCACTCTGCTCCTTAAACCAGGAGCTACAACATTACTGCCCTGCGGTAGCCACACAACTATTCATTTTCTCATTTTTTCTTTCACCAAGAACACGCGTTTGAGCACACTGACTCTGGTCAGCATCGTTCAGATATTTTACTTTCGTGCTGAATGGTTGTTCTGTGAAGGGGATGTGATTTGTTCTGTGACGTAGTTCTGATGCGGAAGTGGGGAGTGACTGGAAACACCTTCATGGAAGGAAGTTCGTGGCGGCAGTTTCACCTCTCTGGGAATATTGATCAACCTGTTACTAATTTCTTAGAACTTTGCCTCAAGTCCAAGCCCAGAGGCATTCAACGAGGTGCAGAGTGGCGCAGCGGAAGCGTGCTGGGCCCATATCCCAGAGGTCGATGGATTGAAACCATTCTCTGCTATTTATACGTTCACTCATTCGAAAAGCCAACAGTTTGGTGTCACCCAGCTGTACTCCTGACTATAACTTTATTAGTATCAAAGTTTTGCTTTCAGTCTGATCCGCTCCTTGACACCTGTTTTTCAGCTACCCACAGTACAGTCGTGGTGACTCAGTTGACTTCTCCCAGAATCGTCTGCTGCCGCATCTCCTGGATGGAATTTCTCCTGTTTGGACACTGGAGGGCGCCTTCGGCTACTTGTCTGTGAAATCAGCTGTGGAGAGAGATTCCAGTCGCCAGGCTGCAACTTTCCTATTGGATCCTTCACGTCGCTTAGATCTTAGACTCTCAATACCTTCGTGTGAGGAACAGGTAGAGCGGGAATTCGGACCTTGTTGATTGGGGCAAACTGGTGAATGCAGCAATGAGAAGCTCCTTAACCACCAGCGGCTCGGAATAGGATGGCACTCAGATACAGGCCTCTGGCTGGGGTTCAAAAATCGTAAAAGTACATCCAGTTTGAAATGAAATGACGATGAAGGTGGAATTTAAATCGATTTCTGCACGGAGCATATATTTTGCCACAACGCGTCAGGATGGCCGAGCGGTCGAAGGTCACAGTCTTCTCTGGTGGCGTGGATCCGAATCCGCCTCCTGATATTGACTTTTCCTCCACGAGGTTACATTTCTCCAGCAAAATGTTCAACCCACGAAGATCAAATGCCTCCCATTCAATGGGGAAGCGGCGATCTCAGCACAAGACATTCCTTCTTAAATTCGCACAGAATGATCCCACAGGTAAAAGCCCAGCCAATGACTGGATAACCTGTTCAGTGACTCTGGATGAGGAATTAATAATGATCCCAGGACTCCGGGTAAAATCCTTCTTCCCTTGTTGTATATAGTCTGGCTGGTTGGATTGTCCGCATCCATCCGAGAGGGGAAGCTGGGCACTCAGTTTCTATTGTGACTTATTCCTCGATAATGTTTTATTTCTTTATTGCTCCCTTGTGACGTATTACTGGTTATCGTTATATATCTATATTGCCCCTCTGTGTGGTACTACTGGATAATGTTTCGTGTCCAGCTTTGACAAAGTGTCACCTGGACTCCAAACGTTAGCTCTTTTCTCTCCCCATAGATGCTGCCAAAGCAGCTGAGATTTAGAACATAGAACATTAGAGCGCAGTACAGCCCTTCAGCCCTCGATGTTGCGCCGACCTGTGAAACCACTCTAAAGCCCATTTACACTATTCCCTTATCGTCCATATGTCTATCCAATGACAATTTGAATGCCCTTAGTGTTGGCGAGTCCAATACTGTTGCAGGCAGGGCATTCCACGCCCTTACTACTCTCTGAGTAAAGAACCTACCTCTGACGTCTGTCTTATATCAATCTCCCCTGAATTTAAAGCTATGTCCCCTCGTGCTAGACATCAACATCCGAGGAAAAAGGCTCTCACTGTCCACCCTATCCAATCCTCTGATCATCTTGTATGCCTCAATTAAGTCACCTATTAACCTTCTTCTCTCGAACGAAAACAGCCTCAAGTCCCTCAGCCTTTCCTCATAAGATCTTCCCTCCATACCAGTCAACATTCTGGTAAATCTCCTCTGTACCCTTTCCAATGCTTCCACATCCTTCCTATAAAGCGGTGACCAGAATTGAATGCAGTACTCTAAATGCAGCCGCACCAGAGTTTTGTTCAGCTGCAACATGACCTCATGGCTCCGAAACTCAATCCCTCTACCAATAAAAACTAACACACCGTACGCCTTCTTAACAACCCTCTCAACCTGAGTGGCAACTTTCAGTGATCTATGTACATGGACACCGAGATCTCTCTGCTCATCCACACTGCCAAGAATCTTACCATTAGCCCAGTACTCTGTCTTCCTGTTATTCCTTCCAAAATGAATCACCTCACACTTTTCTGCATTAAACTCCATTTGCAACCTCTCCGCCCAGAGCTGCAGTTATCTATGTACATGTAAAGGTGTTACAGTTAAAAAAAGCTAACTACAGGGGCATGAGGGAGGAACTGACGAAAATCGACTGGGAGCAGAGCCTTGTGGGAAAGACAGTAGAACAGCAATGACAGGAGTTTCTGGGAGTAATTGAGGGCACAGTACAGAGGTTCATCCTAAAGAAAAGAAAGGTTATCAGGGGGGGGGGGGGGGGGGATTAGGCAGCCATGGCTGACAAAGGAAGTTAGAGAATGCATCAAAGCAAAAGAGAAAGCCTATAATGTGGCAAAGAGTAGTGGGAAGTCAGAAGATTGGGAAGGCTCCAAAAACAAACAAAGGATAACAAAGAAAAATAAAGAAAGAGAGGATCAAATATGAAGGTAGGCTAGCCAGTAACATTAGGAATGATAGTAAACGTTTCTTTAAATACATTAAAAACAAACGGGTGGCAAAAGTAGACATTGGGCCGCTCCAAAATGACGCTGGTAATCTGGTGATGGGAGACAAGGAAATAGCTGAGGAACTAAATAAGTACTTTGCGTCAGTCTTCACAGTAGAAGACATGAGTAATATCCCA
Source organism: Scyliorhinus torazame (assembly GCF_047496885.1). Taxonomy (NCBI): domain Eukaryota; kingdom Metazoa; phylum Chordata; class Chondrichthyes; order Carcharhiniformes; family Scyliorhinidae; genus Scyliorhinus; species Scyliorhinus torazame. Next base: position 40,944,425 of record NC_092730.1, read on the forward strand.
ACAATTCAGGAGAGTCAGGGGGCAGAGCTGAATATGGTAACCATCACAAAGGAGAAATTGCGAGAGAAACTAAGAGGTCTAAAAATTGATATATCTCCGGGCCCAGATGGGCTACATCCTAGAGTTCTAAAGGAGATAGCTGAAGAAATAGTGGAGGCATTAGTTATGATCTTTCAAAAGTCACTGGAGTCAGGGAAAGTCCCAGAGGATTGGAAAATCGCTGTTGTAACCCCCCTGTTCAAGAAGGGAACAAGGAAAAAGATGGAAAATGATAGGCCAATTAGCCTAACCTCGGTTGTTGGCAAGATTCTAGAATCCATTGTTAAGGATGAGATTTCTAAATTCTTGGAAGTGCAGGGTCGGATTAGGACAAGTCAGCATGGATTTAGTAAGGGGAGGTCGTGCCTGACAAACGTGTTAGAGTTCTTTGAAGAGATAACAAATAGGTTAGACCAAGGAGAGCCAATGGATGTTCTCTATCTTGACTTCCAAAAGGCCTTTGATAAGGTGCCTCACGGGAGACTGCTGAGTAAAATAAGGGCCCATGGTATTCGAGGCAAGGTACTAACATGGATTGACGATTGGCTGTCAGGCACAAGGCAGAGAGTTGGGATAAAAGGTTCTTTTTCGGAATGGCAACCGGTGACGAGTGGTGTCCCGCAGGGTTCAGTGTTGGGGCCACAGCTGTTCTCTTTATATATTAACGATCTAGAGGATGGGACTGGGGGCATTCTGGCTAAGTTTGCCGATGATACAAAGATAGGTGGAGGGACAGGTAGTATGGAGGAGGTGGGGAGGCTGCAGAAAGATTTAGACAGTTTAGGAGAGTGGTCCAAGAAATGGCTGATCAAATTCAACGTGGGCAAGTGCGAGGTCTTGCACTTTGGAAAACAGAATAGAGGCATGGACTATTTTCTAAACGGTGACAAAATTCATAATGCTGAAGTGCAAAGGGACTTGGGAGTCCTAGTCCACGATACTCTAAAGGTAAACTTGCAGGTTGAGTCCGTAATTAAGAAAGCAAATGCAATGTTGTCATTTATCTCAAGAGGCTTGGAATATAAAAGCAGGGATGTACTTCTGAAGCTTTATAAAGCATTAGTTAGGCCCCATTTAGAATAATGTGAGCAATTTTGGGCCCCACACCTCAGGAAGGACATACTGGCACTGGAGCGGGTCCAGAGGAGATTCACACGGATGATCCCAGGAATGGTAGGCCTAACATACGATGAACGTCTGAGGATCCTGGGATTATATTAATTGGAGTTTAGGAGGTTGAGGGGAGATCTAATAGAAACTTACAAGATAATGAATGGCTTAGATAGGGTGGACGTAGGGAAGTAGTTTCCATTAGCAGGGGAGACTAGGACCCGGGGGCGCAGCCTTAGAATAAAAGGGAGTCACTTTAGAACAGAGATTAGGAGACATTTCTTCAGCCAGAGAGTGGTGGGTCTGTGGAATTCATTGCCACAGAGGGCGGTGGAGGCCGGGACGTTGAGTGTCTTTAAGACAGAAGTTGATAAATTCTTGATTTCTCGAGGAATTAAGGGCTAAGGAGAGAGAGCGGGTAAATGGAGTTGAAATCAGCCATGATTGAATGGTGGAGTGGACTCGATGGGCCGAATGGCCTTACTTCCGCTCCTATGTCTTATGGTCTTATGGTCCCTCTGTAACTTGTAACATCCTTCCGCACTATCCACAACTCCACCGACTTTAGTGTCATCTGCAAATTTACTCACCCATCCTTTTTTACAGCATTTTCTCTGTGGTTCCCCATTTTTTACCTTTACAATATTGTAATACTGTCTGCTTCATTCCTGGGACAACTGTCGGGATGCGACTGCAAGCAGGATTCTGATAGGTATTTGCTGTAAAGCAAACAGGAACATTGTTTCTGTTTGCTTTCTTGTGAGGGCGATTGTAAATAGCAGGGAATACCCTCGATTCTTCGTACTCGGGGTAATGGCCCATCATTCCGCTGCAGCACTCTGCTCCTTAAACCAGGAGCTACGACATTACTGCCCTGCGGTTGCCAGTCAACTATTCACTTCCTCAATTTTTCTTTCAACAAGAACTCACGTTTGAGCAGACTGATTCGGGTCAGCATAGTTCACATATTTTACTTTCCTGCTGAATGGTCGTTTCTGTGAAGGTGATGTGTTTTCTTCTGTGACGTTGTTCTGATGAGAAAGTGGGGGAGTGACTGGAGGAACCTTTCTGGAAGGAAGTTCCGGGCGGCAGTCCTCTGGGAACATTGATCAACCCGTGACTGATTTCGTAAAACATTATTTAAAATGTGACTCTTATGGGAGTCAAACCCACAACCATTGAACGTCTCACCACGACAGCAACCAGAAGTCCAACGCACTATCCGTTGCGCCATAGAGCCACACTTGCAGTAATCGCCCATCCCCACATGGGAATTTCCGATGTTGTCCAACAGGCAGTTCAAAAGTTCAGCAATTTGCACAGTTCAAAGAGTACATTTCAAGAGAACATTATTGTCTGAAATGGTTTGGGCCAGCCTGTGGTTGTGAAAAGAGTTCCAGGAATTCTGAACACCGTCGAACACTGAAAGGACATAGACTTGTTGGTGCAACAGGAGAACATGTGGCAGACAAGAAATGAAGTGATTAATTTCTGTACGAAGAACACAAGTAGGCAATATAAAATAAAGGATATAATTCCAAAAGTGTGTGCAGGAACAGCGGGAAATGGATGGACAAGTGCATAAATCATTGAAGCAGGTAGAAAAGGTTGCAAGAGCCGTTAATAAAGCAGACGGTATCCTCGGCTTTATTAATAGGGCACAGAGGACAAGATGACCTCTCTCCCTTTTCAGATTCTGATTGCAGTGTTTGTTGTGAAATATTTTATTGTGAAAACATGTTTTTCCGCTGCCTGAAAGGATGGTGGAGCAAAGACCCTCATAATATTGAAGTATTTAGATGTGCACTTGCCATCCCAGGGCACACAATGCTTTGGGCCAAGTTCTGGAAAATGGGATGAGAATGGTTAGGTGGTTGTTTTTCAGCAGCACAGACGTGACGGGCCGAAGGGCCTTTTCTGTGCTGTATGGTTCTATGACTCTATGAATGAAATGCAATGTGTGTTTTCAACTGTTTCTCTTGATATTCTGTTGTATTCCCAGGAACAAACAAACTGTGCTGGCCACTCAGCCCCTCGAGACTGTTCCACTCTTTATTTAAATTGAATTAGGGCTCGGCTGCATCTTCACTCCAGCTCCCTTACAGGATTTCAGAAACAATCAGACCAGAGCTTGTTAAAAATATGTGAAATATTCAAAACTATATTATTGACTCTGAGTTTCACTGGCTTGTTCGGCGCGAGTTCCTAATTTCCGTTACCTTTTGTGTGAAGAAACGTCTCTTTACCACATTCAACTCTCATGTTCTGCTTTTCTCATTGTTCTGGAGTGAAGTCCACACTGCAGAAAAACAACCTTCCCTCTGACCCTGTCTCTCGGGCTTTGTATTGAGGGACCGGGTTAGCACAGTAGTCGAAACAGCTGCCTTGTTCTGCAAAACAAAGTCAGCAGCGCGGATTCAATTCCCATTCTGGCCTCCCTGAACAGGTGCCGGAATGTGTCGACTTCACAGTAACTTTAAAGAATCCGACTTGTGATAATAAGCGATTATTATTTTTGTTATTTGTCCCATGATGATAATCTAAGTCTGTCTCTGCAATTGCTTTTGTTGCTGGTCACAGGCAGCAGGCGGCTGCAACGAGTGTGACCTGCTCACTGATAGGGAATGCTGCTCCTGAATGCAGTAAATGGGACTAGCTCATGATAAATCGTTCAATGATTCATAAAGATCCCAGAGATGGATAATCAGCGATAATCACATCCAGAGAGACCTGCATAACCCTCAGAGCAGGAAGGACAACTCATTGTCCTTAGGCCCAAAACCAAAATACTGCGGATGCTGCAAACCCGAAACAAAGACAGAAAATGCTGCAAATATTCAGCTGATCCGGCAGCTTCTGTGGAGAGAGGAACAGGTCGTTCCAATGAAAGATCAGGATCTGAAATGGTAACTATTTCTCTTTTCACAGATACTACAGATCCGTAAAGTATTTCCAGCATTCCCTTGTGATTACCTCAAAATACTCACACACTGTAGTTTAGTACGTTAAAGTGTCTGTTCCCTAAAGAAAAATCTAAATTCAAATCTCAGCCGAGCCTTATTCCCTTTGACCATGTGTAAGAATGAGAACTTCCTCCATAACAGCGGGATATCTGTCTTTTGCAAATTCTCCTTCCCTTTCCTGTGGAATATCAACAGGGATTTTAACACAATTGCTGATGTCAGCTGACGTTATCCAGTTGTTAAATCTTTCGACCAGAAATTCATCGAATATTCCCCATTTGATTTGAGTCCAGCTCCCAGAGGATCTATTCAGTGTTTTGTTTCAATATAAATTTAGAGTACCCAATTCATTTTTCCAATTAAGGGGCAATCCACCTACCCTGCACATCTTTGGGTTGTGGGGATGAAACGCACACAAATACGGGGCGAATGTGCAAACTCCACACGGACAGTGACCCAGGGCCGGGATCGAAAGTGGGACCTCTGTGCCGTTAGGTATTCTGCAGGTTGTGACTGCGCCGTCTAATGGAGACATGCTCACAGGACTGTGAGAGAGGCTTTCTTTCAGGGTTTAGGCCTCTTTTGATCCATTAACAGCAACCGGCTGTCTGCAGGGGATCTCGGAATGTCAAGCCCCTCTTCCCAAGATGGACTTAATCAGGGACAAGATGTTGGTTGAAGAGAGAATCAAATGTCTGAAGATTTGGTCTGAGATTCCTGATGTTTTGTGAAGAGAACAAGGTGGTGGAGCAAGGTGACAATAGCAGGATACAAGTTTGGGATATTATCCAGTCCTCAGGGAACTAAGGAAATTCGGCATGTCCACATTATCTCTTACCCACTTTTACAGATGCACCATTGAAAGAATCTATCTGGCTGCATCACAGCCTGTTATGGCAACTGCTCGGTCCATGACCGTAAGAAAATTCAGAGAGTCGTAAACACCGCCCAGTCCATCACACGAACCTGCCTCCCCTCCATTGACTCCATCTACACCTTCCGCTGCCTGGGGAAAGCGGGCAGCACAATCAAAGACGCCTCCCACCCGGATTACTCACTGTTCCAACTTCTTCCAATGGGCAGGAGATACCGAAGTTTGAGATAACGCATGAACAGCTTCTTCCCCGCTGTTAGCGGACTCCTAAACGATCCTCTTATGGACTGACCACATGAACACTACACCCCTGTATGCTTCACCCGATGCCGGTGTTATGTAGTTACATTGTGTAACATGTGTTGCCCTATTATGTATTTTCTTTTATTTCCTTTCCTTTTCATGTACTTAATGATCTGTTGAGCTGCTCGCAGAAGAATACATATCACTGTACCTTGGAGAACGTGACAATATACAAAATAAAATCCAAGGAGACCGTCCGAATATATTAGCCAGAAAACCATGGTCTCTTATTTTATTAAGTTAACTTATGTGTGGCATCTTGTCGAACGCGTTATTGGATATCCAAATATATTACACCTTTTGGGTCTCCTTTATTTATCCTGGTGATTAACGCCGCAAAGAATTCCAATTAATCTGTCGTCCATGACGTTCCCTTCATAAAGCCGTGCTGAATCTGCTTGATTCTGAGATTCTGATTGAACACCCACACAAACTTTGCCTCCAGCCTGGAGCTCAATGTCTGAAGATAGTGTTTGACTTTCTAATGAAAACGATTGTAGTTTGAACAATTTGCTGTCGTTCCTTTGATTATCTCCAGGCCTGTCGGGAAGTTGCTGGGTGACATGTACAATATTGTAGTGAGGAAAATGGAAAAGAAAATTGGTGCTATGACGCACCCTTTGTTTGTCTGCAGTTCTTATTGAGCCGGGTTTGTGTTGATTCACTTGGTGAGGATCACTGACTCTATGTGAATGCCGAACAGGCAGAGGATGTGACACATGCCCGTGAGCAGCTAAATTTGAGGATGATGCTCCATGAATCTTCACGGCTCTCAATGTGAAGGACTTTTGCGACATCGAAAATGACCATGTCCGGCAGCTGGAGCTTTCCGTGTATTTTCTGTGATCTGGGAAAAAGGGTATAATCAAAAACAGAACTGAAATGGAAATATTGACAGTGATTATTGACAGGGTGAAAACATCAGCTTCCTCTTTGCAGCGGATGGAAACGGCGTCTGACGTCGAGGAATTTAACGTTGAGTCCATGTGGTAGACCTGCTGCGGTCACTTCACACAGAAATCTGGTGGAACTTCCTGATAACCCAGTCATCACGTGACCACTCGGTCTGCGCAGGTCTCTTTCTGTGTTGTAAGATTCTTCGATTCCATTACTTTAATTTTGACCGAGACTGGGAAGTTCTGTACTGGTCCATTCAAAAAACATCAATTTATCGCATATTTCCTTTGCAACTGATATTGTGACACAAAAGTAGAACAGTGCGTTATGGAAGGTGAGATTTTCGTGCAGCTCAAGGCGTTGCCCCAAATCTCATGGTCTTTTTCCATGTTAATTCTACCCTTCCCAGATAAAGACTGGGACACCGTTCATTGCATTACTGCAATACCTGGAGTGCATTTTACAATGCTTTCGACAAGCGAGCTGTCAGCTGCAATGGCCGAGTGGTTAAGGCGTTGGACTCGAAATCCAATGGGGTTTCCCCGCGTAGGTTCGAACACTACTCGCAGCGGCTATGATCCCAAATCTTTACTCCGTTTGGAACAATCTGTTTGCAGAACACGATGTCAGTCTAAGTATCAATTTGAAGTTCTTGTTCATTCAATGTATTCGGATTAAATGTCTGTGTCATGACAGAAGAACCTTCCTTTTTCTCATTCTGCTTTCGCTCTGAATTTTCTTATTTGTCAGGATAGTTTCACAACCTCAGTAACGTTCATATTAACTTCACCGGGCACCAGAATTGTGAAAATCGATGATAACAAAGCTTCAAATTTATTTTTGCCTGTCATTTGTTAGATCTTTTTGTTCTCTTATTTTGAAATTGACCAGCTCGCATAAATTTCTAAATAAATTGGCGCAACAATGGCCGGTAATCGAACGCTGGTTAACCACCGGGAACACCGCGGTGCTCCCCACTATGCCGGTTCAGGCGATGGACTAGAAATCCATTGGGCTTTCCCCGCGGAGGTTCGAATCCTGATGACAACGTGTCTTCCTTTACTCATGCAATTTACAAATTCACGCAAGTTTCGTTGTCATAAGTTATGCCTTACATGGAAAGCTGTGAGGTGGTGTAAAACACAAAAATGTCAAAGGAACTTTCGTGAAAATGTGTCGAACGGCAAGACTTCTCTGCCGTTCTTAATGGCCGCTGGTCTCGCCGACGAATGAGCAAAATGTCTGGATATCATTTTATTGTTCAAATCAAAGGCTAATGAATGAATAGAACGAGGTGCGAGCAGGCAGTGGGACTGCACCGGCTACCTTCCACACTTCAACCATCTGCAGCTTAGTTGGATGGGCCATGTTTACTAGGCCTTTACTTTCCAGACATTAGGTGGAGTTATGGGCAGGGCATGGACAGGGTATGAAATGAAATATGAAATATGAAAATCGCTGATTGTCACAAGTAGGCTTCAAATGAAGTTACTGTGAAAAACCCCTAGTCGCCACATGCCGGCGCCTGTTCGGGGATGCTGGTACGGGAACGGTATGATGCTCGTTCGGAGGGTCGGTGCAGACTTAATGGACCGAATAGCCCTTCTCTGCCCGCAAGGGAATCGATTTTTCAATTAATTACAGCAGCTCATTGGAGAGATTTGCCCAGACAATGGACTGGAGGAATGAATTTCGCCTCTGATATGACAGCCTGGAAGTTGAGAACGAGAAACTAGTAATCGGATATTTCCACTGACGGTGAATGACTCCGAAACAAGGGTCTCCAATCCCTTTGCTCCTCCAAGGTCTATCGTTTCTCACCATCTGCAAAGTACACCAATTTCCCACTGGTCCTGCAATGTAAGGCTGTTGTGTAACCCTGCACATCTTTACTGACTGCCTCTGCGTCTACTATTCATTGCATTTCCAGCCTGTATTCTACTGGCACATATCAGTTTATTTCGTTCTAGCCGAGGAATTCACATATTCCTTTTTCATATCTCCGCCAATCTAAATTGCAGAATGGATGCGACAAATGACAGAAGAATATAAAATCTTCGAGTTCCTCCCGCTGAAGAACGCACTCCGATGGCATCTTCAACGTAGCTGTTGCAGGTATTGGATAATATCAAGCTCTAAATAAAACAATATTTATGATTACTATTGCGACGTTTGCATTTGAATTTTATGTGTAGGAGCATGATAGTGCGTTGAATAATAGAATAATTGTGTATTTATTTCTGTTATCTCTCAATCTGTTTGTGTTGAGCTGCTTTGTGTATCAATGTGTTTTGACCTGATTGAAAACTGAAGGAAAGATGTTGCCTTTTCTTTGCCTGTCTTTTCTGTGACTCTGTTCCAATTATGGCAATCAATAAGTTTGCCCACCTTTCTTTTGATATCTATGTTCTAATGCTCAGAGTCGCCAGGTATCAAATGATTCCACCACAAGGTTCAACCGGCTATTGATCAAAGAGCCAAACACCAGTTAGTTAGTTCAAGGTCAAGGGTACTTTATTTACACACAATTAGTCATGCAACATAAACACTGCTAGTTAACTACACCTATCGACTAAGACAACCTGTACTTAACTTCAGACACCCGGCTTAGGTCAGAGGAACAGTGGCTGCTGTCCAATTCTGGAACACTCGAGTCTGGAGAAATAAGTGCTGCTCCGCTCGGCTCATCCGTCTGGTAGCGAGCGTTGAACTTGCACTTACTTCTGGTGTTACTGCACTTGGAAATGGTCGTGGCCGGGGCGCAAGGTCCAAGAGAGGACGAATATCTGACAAACTCTTCAACTTATACTTGGGGGGGGGGGGGGGGGGGGGTCTTCGTGTTCTTTTGGCGGTCCTTCAGTTTGGATCCCACTAATTGGGTGACCCCTGATCACTCTGTTCGATTCCTAACCAATAAGTTGGCGGGGACCTGGATGGCTGGCCGTGTTCCAAGCGGTCACTGACCCGGTTGCTTACGCTTCCCCTGAACAGGGAGTGGCGCTGAAATGTCTGGGACTGTACCGGTCGCTCGAGTACCAGTCCTTTGTTTTGGTGAAGATGGGCCATCAAATGCTAATCGGCCGCATCAAAATGCTAATTGGTCGGAGTTTCGATAACGTCTGGATTTCTTGCTTGCAAATATACATCTCAGGCTCTGAGCCTGCCTGAGCCTTGCCTTGTCCGTTTTACCCGCTAGGCTTTGCGAGTTTCTCTGTCCCTAGTTGTAAGTGGCCATCCCAGATGGCTATACTCCGTCCTCTTGATCCTCATCGCGAAGCGTGAAGGATCACAATACTGGGTCTTCTCCTGTTCTCTGAAATGCCAGTACTCTCAATCAAGGACAGGTTCTACCCTACTCTGTGCCACGGGTCGAAAGCATTTACCTAAATCTCCCTGATACAACACGTACCTAAATATTCCTAAGGGGCCTTTTAACATTCAATCCTATATTCCATTCTCCGTATAAATAATATAAAAGGAGAACCTCTAACTGTGTCTCAGTAAACTACCCTCATGCTGCTATTTAACAATCAAAGAACTTATCTTGCAGCACAAAAATCCAATAGCAGTATCACATTTCTTCATATCACTAACATTCATATACAGAAAATTAACTTTATTAACGAAGCAACAACTGCGGAATTCATGAAATAAAAAAGTTCAGAAAGAGTGTGGAGTTTGCTGGAGTCCGAGGATAGGGACTCTAAAGGTGTATACTGGAGGGCGGGAGGCTCTCCTTCTCCATTTCCGCAATCTGATTGTCTGGGTGACTCTGCAGAATATGGCTATCACTAGTAAGGCTTCTACTGTTTTTGACAGGGAGGACCATTTAATCAGATTCTCACACCATGTGGGGGTATCGGTGGCTGGGTCTATGTGTGATGTCGTGTCCAGGCTGGGGTTGTTGTGTTGGGTAGTCGTGTTCGGGGCCTCTGTGGTGAGGGAGGTAGAGGTAGGTAACTCGCGCAACTGTATTGTTCCAGCTATGGTCATGATGCAGATCATCAGGGTCGTCTTCATCTTGTTCAGGCTTTTCTCCGTCTGCAGGTATCTTCGTATCTTCTTCGGGGAGCAAGCAAAATGTCTGTTATTATCTTGTTGCTTAACATCTCGTTTGTCTGTCTGTTTCTCCTTAACGTCAATTTCCCGTTAGAATCGTCACCATATGTGACTCCCTCATTTTATTTGCATACCAACCATTTGCGGAGACAAGACATCCGAAAAACAAATTCTGTCACAGTGCCAGCAGTCTCGCAGCTGGTGTTTGATGGGCTGAGTGGACGGACAATTTCTCCGTCCTCTGCAAACTCGTTTTTCCAACGAAGTGATTCTGACATGTAAATAGGAGGTGGGGGATAACAACCGAAGGGTTGCCTGAAAGGAGCAAAGTTGTGGCAAAATGCATTCTTTAAACCACAGGAATGAAAAAGAACAGCAAAGAGATTCGAAAATAATTCTCTGAATGGCGTGCGTATGATCTGCGGCAGGGCAAGAATGGGTGGGATCCCCGGGTAGGGTGGTGACCAGTGCCTTTACACCACTCCCCGAGCTTGGCTGACCAAATGTATCAGGGGTCCTCTGGCAGGGCGTCGATAAATGCCGTTACTCTACTGCCTGAGTGACCTTCCAAGAGCGGTACGAATTTGGAAATTTGTTTTCTTAACTGCCATGTGGCGTCAGAAGAGTAGTTATTACTGTATCAGGAAAGTATTCGTGAGGCTGACACAAAATCGTACAAGAGAGAATATACAACATTTAAAAACAAAGTAAAGAACAAAAGCGGACAGGTTCCATCAGAGTATAGGACACCGTAAATCTCAATCGGTTCCTGTCTCTCATCATCTGGACACCTCAAGGTTCCATTCTGAAAAGGGTTTCAAAGGGGTTACCATGGTGGGAGTCAGACATGGAGTCATCAGCATCTCCCAGGTGCCAAACTCGCGTGTAGAGTTTCCGTGCTAACACCGCGTTTGCCGATGTGGGGTCCATTCCATCATTCCGTGTCAGACGACAGGAATGATCGCTTTGCCAGTGTTTCATGTTCCATATGGCGGTCTGGGCAATGTCCCTATCGGCGGGTGGTGGGTCAGAATTCCTAACATTTTCGCAGGGAGCTGAGAAGTTTCCTTTTAAAATTCCCTTCAATGTCTCGTCTTCCTTCTGGGCCTGGGTTAAGTCTTGGATGTTGGTCTGTGAGACCTGAACTGCGTGTACTGGGGCAGTCTCGGGGGGTTGCCAAAAGTGGCCATGTCGTGAGCCTGCCTTCGCTTGGGCATCAGCTTTCATGTTGCCGGGTGGGGAGGAACGATGGTGACTTCTTACTTTTACCGCACCAGATTTTCTGCCTCTCGCATTCTGAAGGATATATTTGATCAGTGGGGCTGAGGGTAGAGGTTTTCCGTCGTCGGAAATTAATCATTTAGACTCCCACAGGGATAGGAATTCTGTTAGGCTGTTGCAGACATGCAAACTGTCTGAATATATGTCTGCTGGGGCCGGGAACGAATCGGGGTGCTGGACAATGTAAGCGATGGCTGCTAACTCGGCTGCCTGCGAACCTAAGTGTCCAGGCAACTTTAAAGCAATTTCTTCTGAAGCGCGTCCCTGCGCATCCTCGACATAAATACCACATCCTGTGATCCTTTTTCCATCAAGGACTGTGGAGGAGCCATCTACATAGATTCTCAATGCTTTGTCTGTGTTTGTCTATCGTCAGATGCCTGTCTTTTTTGGTGCCGACTTTGGAACAAAGGGGCCTGTACTGTGCTTGGGGGCTATGATCTCGCACTCATGTGGGGTTCCTGCATCGTGCAAATGGTCGGCCAGAAACATGTGCGTTTTTGTCCGTTTTACCGTAATGTCGCTTCCTTGTACGAGTAGGGTCCATCGTGCTGTTTGAATGTCGCTTACTGTGCCGTCTTTTAGTCTGCGTCCAGTAAAAGCTGTGTCGGGGTATGCTCGGTCAAAATGGTTACTGGGTTGAGTCCGGTTACGTACGAGAAGCACTGTACTGCCCAGAAAACTGCTAACAGCTTTCGCAGGCTGAAAATCCCTGCTCGACTGCATCTAAAACACGTGAGGCATAGGATATGGGTCCGAAACGATCGTGCCTTTCCTGCAGGAGTACGACCGAAAGGGTTCGGTCGGTGGTCGCTACCTCTATCGCATATGGGGAGTGAGGATCTGGGGCTTGCAAGGCGGGGATTGTGCTCAGGGCGCGATTTAAAACATTCATGGCATCCGTGTGCTGTGGAAGCCATTTCCATGGGGCCCGTTTCTTTCTGAGCTCGGAAAGTGGGGCTGCTTTTGCGGCGAATCCGTCTATGGGGTTTCTACAAGATCCAACCACTCCTAAAAATGAACGGAGTGCTGTAACGTTCTGGGGCAACGGCAAATTTAGAATGGAATCTATGCGTTTGAATTCTATTTTACTCTTCCCATGCGTGATGACCGTACCTAAATTTGTGAAATTTCCCTGGAGGATTTGGGCTTTCTTGGGGTTAATTTTGCATTCAATTGTTGTGAGTAGTCCTAATAGTTCTGAAAGAAGCAAGATGTGTGCTTCCTTGGTGTCCATCTGTCGGAGCAAGTCATCCACATACTGAACAAGGCATTCAGGGCGGGAAAATTTAGATAAGCCATTCGCCAATTGTCTGTGAAAAATGGAGGAGAAGTTGTGGAAGGCACGTCCACGTGTACTGCTGTCCCTGGAACGTGAACGCAAATTTATACTGGCAACCTTTGTCCAGTGGTATGGACCAAAAACCATTGCTAATGTCCAATACCGTGAAAACGTTCGACTGGAGTCCCTGTTTTAACATGGTCTCGGAGCTCGTGGCAACAGTGAAGACTGCTAGGGGAGTCACTTTGTTCAATTCCCTGTAGTCGATGGTCAGTCGCCATGAACCATCTGGTTTTCTTACTGGCCAAATCGGGGCATTGTTCGTCGATGCTACTGGTCGAATCACTCCTTGATTTAATAAGCTTTAATAAGCAATTACCTTGACTATCTCTCCCTCGGCTTCCTGGGGGAAGCCATACTGTTTCTGGGGCTTAGGATTGGGACCTGTAATGTTAACCACTCTTGGGAATTTGTCGCAGTCGTGCTTGTGCTGGGCAAACGCTGCTTTATGTCTCTTCAAGATCTCTCTAACCGCTTTGTCTGTGGTAATGGTTTGTGCATCAAACCAGTACTCTCCTAATGAGCTGCGTCAATGGGCATAATCTACTACCATGAGCCTGGCGGCGGCTCGCGCTGCTCTAGCCATTTCCCATATACATCTGTTGACTGGGTCCAATGAAAGGTTGGTGCACTCATGAAATCTATGCCTAGGATGTGTTCTGCTGCCTAGGGTAAATCTACAAAAATGACCAAGTGTTTTGTTTTAATATTGCCAATCTGTACATCCACAGGGGCTGTGATGTGTCCGTGCTGGAGTTGACCTGTAAAGCGATGAAGGTTAATGGTGTCCGTAGTGGGCCATATCTCTCTTTGGTACATGGTGGAGGGGTTTGCCGTGGTTCAGGACCCTCCTGTATCCCAAAGGAAATCTACGGGGCGTCCCCGGACGGTGCATGCAACTACCGGTCTTCCGGAGTTATCCTAAAGTGTATCTCAGACCCAGGTTGCGGAGCCCGAAGACCGTCAATCGGTGCCATTCATGGCCGAATTATCTGGTCGGGTGCTAACACAGTGGATGGGTCTGGCATTGTTTCTGGGCGGGGGTGGGGGGGGGGGTGGGGGGGGGGGGGTGCTTATTCCTTTGCTGCTTCGGGCGGCATTGCATTCTCCGGCAAAATGTCCTTCGTGTCCGCAATTATAACATTCCTATGCTTTAGCATGCTGCGCGCTACTTCGACCTTAATTTACCCATGCGGGGTCTTGGTGTGCCCTTACTGGGTTAATTGTGGCGCCCACTCTCTCCTGCTCTGTCGTTCTCTGTACAGACTGTTCCCAAGCTCTCGATATGCGTTTCAGAACCCACACTTCATTGTGTGCCGGGTCTGAGGGGTCGTAACTGGCACATCTTCTGTCCTGCTTCTGTGGCATGGGATACTAGTGTATGGTTCCATTTGACCGTATCGTCTGCTGATGAACGGGCGCGGGCTAACTCAGCAACTACAGCAGTAAAGTGAATCCAAAGGTGTTCAGCAAAAGCTGTTGGATGCTCTCCCTTTTTCTGTCTGCACCGGTTGAGTCCTTCTACCGCATCTCCTCTATTATAGTCAATGGCGTCTAAAATGGCTGTTTTCATGTCTTGGAGGCTGCCACCTCCTACCGTTTGTGAGTTGGGAAGGGCTGAACTAACTGACGGGTCGAGGCACATAACTATGAGCGTTACCTCCTCATTCTCATCTAAACTGTACATGAGGGTCTGTTGCTTCACTAGCTCGAAAAGGTGGTGTATGTCTGATGTGCGGTGGAAAGTCTCAATCTTATCGTCGGCATCTCTTAACTGGGTGATGGTTAATGGGGTTGTCTATAGAAAATCGGGTTAGTCTTCCGTGGTGACCCTGCGCTGCATGGTGATGGGGTTCATTGTGTTGGGTGCTGCCTGTGCAGTCGGTGGTGCGGGTGCTTTTCTTTTCGGAGCCTGGGGGGGCGGGAGGGGGAGCTCTATTTTGATTTTCGGTCTCACTCATGTACCGTTGGGCCGTTTCACTGAGTTCCTGCCAATCAGGACCGTCTTCCTCATCTAGCTGTGGGCCAAAGGTGTCTCTGAACCCATTTTGGACAGATAGCAGGGATTGCAATTTTGCAATTTGCTGCCTGCATTTGGCATGACCCACCAAACTCTGCCTCTGTCCCGTGGTGGAACTGTGGAGTGCTCGGAGGGCTGCCTACAAATCATAGCACTGTTTCCTCAATTGTTCTAACTGGTTCGCTGTTCCTTCTCTTACCATCACATCACGTTGCGTGTCCTGGTAGGCCTTATCATAGTGAATTTGGAAGCTGCTACGGTGGGCGAGACAGGATTGGTGTGTCTTCTTGACATCATCCATCTCCTTGTCCTTCGCCGCTAGCTGGTACCGCAGCTGCACATTTAATCTCTCGCTTGCACTAATTTCTCCCTCTCGACATCTCTCCTTCTCCTCAAGCTGCTTACGGAGTGCCCTCACGACCTCCTCCGTGACACGCAATTGCCAGACAGGACACGATTGCCATCGGCTTACGAACCTCACTTAAACGTTTCTTGTGCATCTCTGTCAGGCTGTCCCACCAAGTCTGTCCTATGCTGCCAGGAACTCTTTCCTCAGTTGCGCAAAATTCCGACCATAGGGGCCATCCTTTCCCCTTTAGGTATCTCCTAAGCTCTTCTTCCCATACGGGACACTGTTCTGATCTGTTGCTCGCTGCACCCTCGGGTGCCTGTGGATGCATAACGCGTTCCATTGCCTTCATGGCAATCCCAACAATTACTTCTGTCTCTACCGGAAATTTGGAACAAGGGGGAATAAAGCGGTGGTGCCAATACGGGTAAGGCTCAAGCTATTTTCCGGTTTACGCAACTCCCGAGAGTTTCACGCAACAAAACCTATCGAGTTTACCTTATATCACTTTGTTAGTACGCATGCAGATTACACACTCCTGAATTTTGGATGTTTGATCGATATTGGTTTCGCTTGTGGTTTCTTTTACTTTGCCAATTTGGATATCTAATTCAAACACTTTTGTGGGTTCTCCCGGAGTGACACGGTCACGTTTGGGTCAATTCCCGTCAGGTGTCGCCAATGACTGTTGCCTTTTTTCCCCCTGTCTTTTTCTGTGGCTCTGTTCCAATCATGGCAATCAGTGAGTTTGCCCTCCTTTCTTTTGGTATCTATGTTCTAATGCTCAGAGTCGCCAGGTATCAAATTATACCACCACAAGGTTCAACTGGCTATTGATCAAAGAGCCAAACACCAGTCAGTTAGATCAAGGTCAAGGATACTTTATTTACACACAATTAGTCATGCAATATAAACACTACTAGTTAACTACACCTATCGACTAAGACAACCTGTACTTAACTTCAGGCACCCGGCTTTGGTCAGAGGAACAGTGGCCGCTGTCCGATTCTGGATCTATCGAGTCTGGAGAAGTAAGTGCTGCTCAGCTAGGCTCATCTGTCTGGTAGCGAGCGTTGAACTTGGACTTGCTTCTGGTGTTGCTGCGATTGGAGATGGTCATTGCCAGGGCGCCAGGTCCAAAAGAGGTCGAACACATGGCGAACTCTTCTTCTTATACTTGGGGGTTTTCGCGCTCTTTTGGGCGGTCCTTCAGTTTGGACCCCACTAATTGGGTGATCCCTGATCACTCTGTTCGATTCCTAACCAATAGATGGACGAGGATCTGGATGGCTGAAGGTGTGCCAAGCGGAATTGCTTTAGCTTCCCCTGAACAGGGAGTGGCGCCGAAATGTCTGGGACTGTACGGTCTCTGGAGTACCAGTCCTTTGTTTACGTGAAAATGGGCCATCAAATGCTCATCGGCCCCATCAAAACGCTAATTGGTCGGAGTTTCGATACCGTCTGGACTTCTTGCTTGCAAATATACATCTCAGGCTCTGAGCCTGGCTGAGTCTTGCCTTGTCCGTTTTAGGCTTTGCGAGTTTCTCTGTCCCTCGTTGTAAGTGGCCATCCCAGATGGCTACAAAGGCTGATTAAAACCCACCCCGATTAAATACGATTCACTCTAAATGCAGAGTACAGATCTACATAACCATCAGAATGCCGAAATACATTAAGATGCAGCACCGGAATTCAAAATGCGGCAGTACATTTTTGACATGTTTATAGATAAGGACATGCTTCATTCAATGTTAATCTCCTTAATCGCGTCAAATATCAATTGTTCTGAGATCTCTGACAATAAATATTCGTCAAATTCTGCAATCTGTCCATGAACAACCCGCCCTTCAACCCATTTATTGTGACTTTAATTTTACTAAACCTACTTCTTTATCACAAATAAATAATAGGATTCGTGTACAGAATGTGATTCACGCAGTTTTCTGCTCTGAATTCAAATGTGATCCTTCTGTATCACGTGGTGATGGTTCTTCCGACATCCGAGGAACATCACTCCAGAACAATCGAGTGAAGCAGAAAATGAGAGTTGAGACGCTGAAAGATGGCTTCGTACGAACGGAATATGGCGTTCGACTAATCGATCAACAGTTCCAACGCACCACAGCAAAAGACCGCACGGACCTCCTCAGATGACAAAAACGGGACACAACCGACAGAGTACCGTTCGTCGTCCAGTACTTCCCTGGAGCGGAGAAACTAGGAAATCTTCTTTCCAGCCTACAACACGTCATCGACGAAGACGAACATCTTGCCAAGGTCATCTCCACACCTCCACAACTTGCCTTCAAACAACCGCGCAACCTCAAACAAACCATTGTTTGCAGCAAACTACCCAGACTTCAGAACAACGACCACGCCACCACCCTTCTCTGCCATGCCAATCTTGTCAAGATGTGCCAGATCATCGACATGGGTACCACCATTAAACATGAGAACACCACCCACCAGGTACGCGGTACATACTCGTTCGAGTTGACCAATGTTGTCTACCTCATACGCTGCAGGAAAATTTGTCCCGAAGCGTGGTATATTGGCGAGACCATGTAGATGCTTGGACAACGGATGATCGGACATGGCGCGACAATCGTCAGGCAGGAATGTTCCCTTCCAGTCGGGGAACACTTCAGCTGTCAAGGGCATTCAGGCTCTGATCTTTGGGTAAGCATTCTCCAAGGCAGCATTCAGGTCGCGCGACAACGCAGAATGCCCGAGCAGAAACTTGTAGCCAAGTTCCACACTCATTGCTACGGCCTCAACCGGGACCTTTGATCCTTGTCGCATTACATTCACCACCACCCACCATCTGGCCTGGGCTTGCAAAATCATCCTACCAACTATCCTGGCTTGGGCAATTCACACCCCTCTTAAATCTGGGATCACCCCTGCAAGTGCATGCATTCTAAGTATCGTTTTGCATCTTTGACTTTGTCGGTATATATGTTCCTGGAACCTACTTCTTCATTCACCTGAGGAAGGAGCAATGCTCTGAAAGCTAGTGATTTGAAACAAACCTGTTGGACTTTAACCTGGTGTTGTAAGATATCTTGCTGTGCTCACTGTAGTCCAACGCAGGCATCTCCACATCTTATATAATTGTAACAAGACATCCTTGCTCCTGCACTGAAATGCTGTCGCGATGAAAGCCAACGTACCACTTGCCTTCTTTACCGCCTGCTGCACCTGCACGTTTATCTTCAGCGACTGGTGCACAGGGACACCCAGGTCTCGTGGCACATTCACATTTCCTAATTTATTGCCATCCACATAATAATCTACCTTCTTGTTTTTGCTACCAAAGTTGCGAACCTAACATTCATCCAAATTGTACTGCATCTGCCATTCATTTGCCCACTCACTCAACTTGTCCGAATCATGTGGAGTTACAGCAATTCTGCCTGTCAGTTGGCGTTTCGTAATAGTTGGATTCCGGTCTTGCGTGGCTATCCGTGTGGAGTTTCCACATTCTCCCCGTCTCTGCGGAAAGAGGATCTTCCGGGTGCTGCGGATTCGTACCTCATTTTAAAGCTATGCAGGCTAGGTGGATAGGCCATGGGCAATGCGTGGTGTTAGGGGAATAGGGCGGGCGGGGGATTGGGGGGTTCTGGACAGAGGGCTGTTTCGGAGGGTCGGTGCAGACTTAATGGGCCGAATGACCTTCTTCGGAATTTGAGGGATTCTATGGATAACAAATTAGATTTGTCATGAGTTCCACATGACCTGATCCTTAAGGCGCCTGAGCGATGTTCATCATGACATGATCAAATGTTTGTACCACGTGGTTAAAGCGATACTCAATCATCCATTCTGCTCTGTACACGTGGTTTCAGCTCCCATCGTCGTCTGTAAAGTATCTGTTGTGTCTCTGTTTGGTCCAGTTCATGAGGGTGAACTGAAAATGCTGTGATTTTTAGTTTTTAATTCATGGAGTTTAATATATTCACAGAAACAAGATGGCAGATGATGTTTGAGTGCCTGGAATAATCGAACTCCTTCTATATTGAATCCAAAGTTTACGCTCTTCAAACAAAATGCTGAGTAAGTTAAGTATTTCACTACTTGACTTAATTTCTCATACCTCCCGAATTAGAAACTGTGTCTGTTCCTCTCATTCTCTGAGCCTCGATTTCCTCGCCGTCTTCGTTGCCAGGGTGGGCCTCACACGCTGCTTCCTACCGGCTCTGCTGAATGGAGTCTTCGCTGTTCGGGGGAGCGGGATTTGATTGTTATACCCCTCCCCCTGCCTTTCCAGAACTTTATCCGGCCCCCAGCCAATGAGGTCACAGTGTGTGAGTGGACCATTGAGTGGTGCCAATTTACTTAATACTACCCCAATGCGACTAACTTGGGTATTTGGTTCAGGTAGGGCCACCTTCTCAAACTCACCCCTCTCCCGAGGTGCAGCGGTTCTCAGGTTAAATCAACACCAGTCAGCTCTCCCCCTTAGAGGAGGAAACAGGCGCCGCAGTGCAGCGACTAGTGATTTTTCATTGTAACTTCATGGCTGTGTTAATGGAAACCTATGTGGTAATAAAAAAGTGGATTATTATTCGATTATTATATCTGTCAGTCTCTCTTGCTGTCTGTGTGTGATTATATATGTCAGTTTCTGTTGCTGCCAATCTGTTTCTCTCTGTGCGTGTGTGATTGTATCTGTCAGTGTCTGTTACTGTGTGTGATTGTGTGATTGTGCATGCCAGCCTCTGTTACTCTCTGTGAGTGCCTGATTCTATCTGTGAGCCTGTCATTTACCGTGTGATAGGCCTGCAATTCTTTGTTTCGGTATATGAGTATGTGGATGAATCTGTCAGCCTCTTTCTATCTGTAAGTGTGAGACAGTATCAATAAGTGTCTGCTACTGTCTGTGCCGGCGCGATTGCAGCTATCCGTGTCTGTTCCTGTCTGTGAGTTTGTGTTGTATCTATAAGTGTCTATTACAGTTTGTGAGTGTCTGATTGTGTCTGTCAGTGTATGTTACTGTCTGAGTGTGTGATTGCATCTATCAGTGTGCAGTGTTGCCGACGAATGTGTAATTTCATCTGTCGGTTTACGTTACTGTCTGTGAGTGTGTGAATGCATCGATCACTGTATCTTACTGTCTGTGAGTTGTGATTAGATCTGCCAGTGTGTGTTACTGACTGTGCGTGTGCGACTGTATCTGTCAGTGTCTCTTACTGTCTGTGATTATATCTATCAGTGCCTGTTACAATCAGTGAGTGTACTATTGGACCTGCTAGTGTCTGTTACTGTCTGTGAGTGTGTAATTGCCTCTATCAGCGTCTGTTACAGTCTGTGGGTGATCTATTGCATCTATCAGTGTCTTTTACAGTAAGTGTGCCATTCCATCTATAAGTGTCTGCGGCTGTCTGTGAGTGTGCAATTGCATCTTACCGTGTCTGTGACTGTCCGGAAGAGTGCGATTGCATCTTTCAGTGTCTGTGAGTGTGTGATTGTATCTTTCAGTGCCTGTCGCTTTCTCTAATTGTGTGGTTGTATCTGTCAGTGTCTGTGACTGTGAGTGTGTGATTGGATCTATCAGCGTGTGTCACTGTCTGTGCGTTATCATTGTATCTATCAATGTTTGATACTATTTGTGAGTGTCTGATTGTATCTGTCAGCGTTGCTTACAGTCTATGAGTGTGTGATTGTATCTGTCAGTATCTGTTACTGTCTGAGTGTGTGATTGCATCTATCTGTTTCTGAGACTGTCTCTGAGTGTGTGATTATGCGTATCGCTATATTTCACTAACTGTGAGTGTGTCATAGTACCTGTCAGTGTATGTCACTTTTTGTGACTGTGTGATTGTATCTGCCAGTGTTTGGGGTTTAACCGCTCAATGCCACCAGTTCTTCTTCGGTTACTCACTGCGCAGTCCAGGTTACCATATTCACTTCTCCCATAATTCTCTTCAGCCACCTCTCCTGGATGAACCTTCTACTGTTTGTACACTGGAGGGGTCCTTCGGCTACTTATCTGTGAGAAGATCGCATATTAAATTTCCATGAAGTAAAGGAGTTGGACCACGTGGTTAAGGTGATGCACAATAATCCATTGCACGTGGATTCCAATCCCACCCTCGTCTGTAACGTGGTCAACTTTATGAGGATAAAATAAAAATGCGATGATATGTAGCAGTTGTTGAAGGGCTTGGCGGGTGGTGAATAGTAGAACACCTTGCATATTGAAACCACATTCAAAAACGATGAGGAAGTTACTTAATTCACTCTCTGCCCTAATTGCGCATACATGCTGAGTCGGAACCCGTTTCTTTCCCTCAGTTCGAAACTCACGAATTCGCGCAAAAGGTAAGTTCATTAAATATAGGAGCTGAATTAAGCCATTAGACCTTTAGAGTCTGCCCTGCCATTCTATCATCGCTGATACGTTCCTTATCTGCTATCTACAATGTTACAGATGAAGAGGTCGATTGCGATACCAGCCAGAGCACCTACTCCCATGACCTCGGAGCGGGAGGAGGTAATTTAGACTCCTGAGCCTAACACCTTCCATGTGATCTTGGCTGAACCCACCCTGGCCTCAACTCTACCGTCCTACCCGATCTCAATAACCCTTAAACTCCTTACCGCTAAAAATCTCTCTAACTCCTCCTTAAATTTACTCACTCACCCTGCATCCAACCCACTCTGGGGTCGGGAATTCCACAGAATCACAAGTCTTTGGGAGAAGTAGTTTTTCCTCAAGTCTTTATTAAATTTGCAATCTCTTATTCTAAGGTCATGACCTCGCGTTTTAGAATGCCCCACTAGAGGAAGCATCAACTCCACGTCTACCTTATCCATACCTTTTGGCATCTTATACCCCTCAATTAGATACTTGCGCTTATATTCTGAGTGAAATACTGTTGGCCAGTCTTCTCGTTTTGAAACTCACGGTGTCGCACAAAAACATCCGATACAACTATTACTGCGATGGCGGTAAATCGACCACTGTTCAACTGCTGAGAATGCAGCGATGCTCACCACTAGACCACTATCGCTGCATTTTCAATATTGAACACCAGGATGAATAGAACGAGGCAGATATAATCCATCAGTTCATGGGTGTAAAATGAACTAAGACGTATAGACGTGCGAGCTTGCGGGACGGGGTGGCCGAGTGGTTAAGGCGATGGACTGCTAATCCATTGTGCTTTGCACGCGTGGGTTCGAATCCCATCCTCGTCGATTTTTCATCCACCGTTTCTCGAAAGTGGGACTCATTTTTCAAAGATGGATCTGCAATCACTGATGTGACAGTCTATTCAAAGTTGTCATCCCGGATTGCATCGAGTTGGGCGAGAGGAGGGACGAATGGAGGCAAGCGTGTTTGTGGTTTAACCACTCAATGCCACCAGTTCTTCGTCGGTTACCCACAGTACAGTCGAGGTTACCGGGTTCACTTCTCCCAGAATTCTCTTCAGCCACCTCTCCTGGATGAACCTTCTCGTGTTTGTACACTGGAGGGGTTCTTCGGCTGCTTGTCTGTGAAAAGATCGCATATTAAATTTCCATGAAGTAAAGGAGGTATACCACGTGGTTAAGGTGATGCACAATAATCCATTGTGTTCTGCGCACGTGAATTCCAATCCCATCCTCGTCTGTAAAGTGGTCAACTTCATGAGGATAAAATAAAAATGCTGTGATATTTAGCTTTTGTTTAAGGGCTTGGCGGGTGGTGAATAGTAGAACACCTTGCATATTGAAACCACATTCAAAAACGATGAGGAAGTTACTTAAATCACTCTCTACCATAATTGCCCATAAATTCTGAGTTGGAAACCGTTTCTTTCCCTCAGTGTGAAACTCACGAATTCGCGCAAAAGATAAGTTCATAAAATATAGGAGCAGAATTAAGCCATTAGACCTTTCGAGTCTGCCCCGCCATTCTATCATCGTTGATATGTTCCTCATCTGCTATCTACAATGTTACAGGTGAAGAGGTCGATTGCGATATCAGCCAGAGCACCTCCTCCCGAGAACACATGACCTCGGAGCGGAAGTAGGCAATTTAGCCTCCTGAGCCTAACACCTTCCATGTGATCTTGGCTGATCCCATCGTGGCCGCAACTCCACCGTCCTGCCCGCTCTCCTTATTGGTAAGGAGTTGAAACGCCTTACCAATAAAAATCTCTCTAACTCCTCCTTAAATTTACTCACTCTCACTGCATCCAACGCACTGTGGGGTTGCGAATTCCACAAGTATCACAAGCCTTTGGGAGAAGTAGTTTTTCCTCAAATCTTTGTTAAATTTGCGATCTCTTATTATGACCTCGCGTTTTAGAATGCCCCACTAGAGGAAGCATCAACTCCACGTCTACCTTATCCATACCTTTTGGCATCTTATACACCTCAATTAGATAATTGCGCATATATTCTGAGTGAAAAACTGTTGGCCAGTCTTCCTCGGTTTGAAACTCACGGTGTCACGCAAAAACATCCGATACAACTATTACTGCGATGGCGGTAAATCGATCACTGTTCAACTGCTGAGAAGGAAGCTATGCTCACCACTATGCCACTATCGTTGCATTTTCAATATTGAACGCCAGGATGAATAGAACGAGGCAGATATAATCCATCAGTTCATGGGTGCAAAATGAACGAAGACGTATAGACGTGCGAGCTTGCGAACGGGGTGGCTGAGTGGTTAAGGCGATGAACTGCTAATCCATTGTGCTCCGCACTTTATCCATACCTTCTGACATCTTTTCCTTCTCAATTAGATAATGACGCATAAATTCTGAGTGAAAAACTGTTGGCCAGTGTTCCTCAGTTGGAAACTCACGATAAATTGCCCTTCGTGTCCAAAATTGCCCTTAGTGTTGGGTGGAGGTGTTCTTTCCAAGACCCGGTGCAGACTCAATGGGCCGAATGGCCTCCTTCTGCACTGTAAATGCTATGATAATCTATGATGAATTTAGGACAAAGGTTCGGCACAACATCGTCGTCCGAAGGGCCTGTTCTGTGCTGTATTTTTCTATGTTCTATGTGGCGCAAAAACATCCAATACAACTATTACTGCGATGGCCGGGAACAGATCCCCGGTCAACTGTTTGGTAAGCAGCTATGCTCAACACTGTACCGCCATCGCTCCATTTTAAGTTTTGGACACCAGGTTGAATAGAATGAGGCAGATAATTTCCATCAGTTCATGGATGCGAACCGCATTTAGACGTATTTGCGGCTGAGTGCGTGGGACGTGGTGGCCCAGTGGTTACGGCGATGGACTGCTGATCCATTGTGCTTTGCGCGCGTGAGTTCGAATCTCATCCTCGTGGAATTTTCATCCACTGGTTCTCTGAAGTGTCGCTCATTTATCCAAGATGGATCTGCAATCACTAATGTGACAATCTATTCCAGGTTTTCAGGCCAGATTGCATCGAGTTGGGTTAGTGGAGGGAGGAACGGAGGCAGACGTGTTGGGGCTTCACCGCCGGTTGACACCAGTTCTTCTTCTGCCGAACACAGTAGAGTCGATGTTTCCGTGTTGACCTCTCCTATAATTAAGTTCTCCCACCTCTCCCAGGTGGAATTCCTTCTGTTTGTGCATTGGAGGGGTGCCTCGGTTCCTTGTATGTGAGAAGATCAAATATTAAAGATCCATGAAGTGAAGGAGTTGTACCACGAGGTTAAGGGATACACAATAACCCTTGGTGCTCTGCGCTCGTGGGTCCGCATCCCATCATCTTCTGTAACGTGTATGTTGCGTCTCTGTTTGGTCTATTTCATGAGGGTGAAGTAAAAATGCTGTAATTTTTAACTTTTCTTTTAGGGCTGGAGGTGGTGAATACTCGAACACTTGCCATATTCAAACCACATTAAAAAATGACGAGGAATTGACTTTATTCACTCCCCGCCCTAATAGCGCATAAATTCTGTGTTGGAAACTATTTCTTTCCCTCAGTTTGCAAGGCATGAAGTCGCGCCAAACAGATAAGTTCATCAGGTATAGAAGCAAAATTAAGCCAGTCGACCCATCGAATCTGCCCGCCATTCCATCATGGCTGAAAGGTTCCTCAGCTGCTACTTAGAATATTACAGACCAAGAGATCGATTATGATACCAGCCAGAATTCCCTGTCCCAAGGATACATGACCTCGGAGCGGGAGTAGGCAATTTAGCCTCCTGAGTCTAACACCTTCCATGTGATCTTAGCTGATCCCATCGTGGCCTCAACTCCACCGTCCTGCACGCTCTCCATAAACCTTCAACTCCTTACCAATAAAAATCTCTCTAACTCCTCCTTACATTTACTCACTCTCCCTGCATCCAACGCACTGTGGGGTTGCGAATTCCACAGAATCGCAAGCATTTGGGACACGTAGTTTTTCCTCAAATCGGTTTTAAATTTGCGATCTCTTATTCTAAGATCATGACCTCTGGCTTTAGAATGCCCCACAAGAGGAAGCATCAACTCCACGTCTACTTTATCCATACCTTCCGACATCTTATACATCTCAATTAGATAATGGCGCATAAATTCTGAATGAAAAACTGTCCGCCAGTACTCCTCAGTTTGAAACTCACGATGTCGTGCAAAAACATTCAATACAACTATTACTGCCATAGCTGGGAATCGCACCCAGATCAACTGTTTGAAAGGCAGCTGTGCTCATCACTGTACCACCATCGCTCCATTTCAAATTTTGGACACCAGGTTGAATAGAAAGAGGCAGATAATTTCCATCAGTTCATGGATGCGAACCGAATTTAAACGTATTAGCGGATGCGTGCCTGTAATGTGGTGGCCGAATGGTGAAGGCGATGGACTGCTGGTCCATTGTGCTCTGAAAACATGGGTCCGAATCCCATCCTCGTCGAATTTTCATCTAGTGTTTCTCGGAAGTGGGGCTAATTTTTCCATGATGGATCTGCAATAACTGATGTGTCAATCTATTCCAATTTTTCAGGCCTTTTGCATCGAGTTGGGTTAGTGGAGGGAGGAACGAAGACAGACGTGTTGGTGCTCAACCACCCGTTGACACCTGTTCGTCTTCGGCCGAACACAGGAAAGTCGATGTTTCCGTGTTGACCTCTCCTATAATTAAGTTCTGCCACCTCTCACAGATGAAATTCCTTCTATTTGTACATTGGAGGGGTACCTCGGATCCATGTCTGTGCGAAGATCAAATATTAAAGATCCATGAAGTGAAGGAGTTGTACCACGTGGTTAAGGGGATGCACCGTAACCCTTTGTGCTCTGCGCTCGTGGGTCCGTATCCCATCATCGTCTGTAACGTGTCTGTAGCGTCTCTGTCTGGTCCACTTCATGAGGGTGAAGTAAAATTGCTGTGATTTTTAGCTTTTGTTTAAGGGCTTGGAGGTGGTGAATACTCGAACACTTTCCATATTCAAACCACATGACAAAATGACGAGGAATTGACTTTATTCACTCCCCGCCCTAATAGCGCATAAATTCTGTGTTTGAAACGATTTCTTTCCCTCAGTTTGAAAGGCATGAAGTCGCGCCAAAAAGATAAGTTCATCAGGTATAGAAGCAAAATTAAGCCAGTCGATCCATCGAATCTGCCCGTCATTCCATCATGGCTGAAAGGTTCCTCAGCTGCTACTTAGAATGTTACAGACCAAGAGATCGTTTATGATATCAGCCAGAACACCTTCTCCCAAGAATACATGACCTAGGAGCGGGAGTAGGCAATTTAGCCTCCTGAGTCTAACACCTTCCATGTGATCTTAGCAAATCCCATCGAGGCCTCAACTCCACCGTCCTGCACGCACTCCCTAAACCTTCAACTCCTTACCAATAAAAATCTCTCTAACTCCTCCTTACAATTACTCACTCTCCTTGCATCCAACGCACTGTGGGGTTGCGAATTCCACAGAATCACAAGCATTTGGGACACGTAGTTTTTCCTCAAATCGGTTTTAAATTTGCGATCTCTTGTACTCAGATCATGACCTCTGGTTTTAGAATGACCCACAAGAGGAAGCATCAACGCCACGTCTCCTTTATCCATACCTTCCGACATCTTATACATCTCAATTAAATAATGGCGCATAAATTCTGAGTGAAAAGCTGTTGGCGAGTCTTCCTCAGTCTGAAACTAACGATGTGGCGCAAGAACATCCAATACAACGATTACTGCGAAGGCCAGGAATCGAACCCGACTCAACTGCTTTTGGTCAGCACAGTTCAGATATTTTACTTTCGTGATGAATGGTTGTTCTGTGAAGGTGATGTGATTTCTTCTGTGATGTTGTTCTGATGGGAAAGTGGGGAGTGACTGGAATCACCTTCATAGAAGGAAGTTCGGGGCGGCAGTTTCACCTCTCTCGGAACATTGATCAACCTGTTACTGATTTCATCACACTTTGCCTCAAGTCCGACCCCGAAGAGAGTCAATCACGAGCAGAGTGGCGCCGTGGGGGCGTGCTAGGCCCATAGCCCAGAGGTCGATGGATCAATACCATCCTCTGCTGTTTATATTCTCACTCACACCAAACGGAAACAAGTGGCAATTCATCAGCAGCACATCTGCCTTTTTCTTTATTAGTATCAAAGTTTTGCTTTCAGTCTGATCCGCTCTTTGACACCTGTTCTTCAGCTACCTTCAGTACAGTCGAGGTGACTCAGTTGACTTTTCCCGGAACACTCTTCTGCCGCCTCTACTTGCTGAAAGTCCTCCTGTTTGGACACTGGAGGGGTTATTCGGCAACTTGTCTGTGAAAGCAGCACCGGAAGTGGCTGCGGGGAGAGATTCCAGTCGCCAGAATGCAACTCTCCAATTGGATACTTCACGTCGCTCAGATCTCAGACTCTCAATAACTTCGTGTGAGGAACAGGTAGAGCGGGAATTCAGTCCTTGTGATTAGAGCAAACTGATGAATGCAGCAATGAGAAGCTGCTTAACCCCAGCGGCTTGGACAAGGATGGCACTCAGTTACAGGTCTCAGGCTGG
Source organism: Scyliorhinus torazame (assembly GCF_047496885.1). Classification (NCBI taxonomy): domain Eukaryota; kingdom Metazoa; phylum Chordata; class Chondrichthyes; order Carcharhiniformes; family Scyliorhinidae; genus Scyliorhinus; species Scyliorhinus torazame. The sequence goes on from NC_092730.1 coordinate 40,972,600, forward strand.
GGTTTAAAAGTAGGAAAAGCGTATCTTGTTTGAAATGAAATGACGATGAAGACAGAATTTAAGTCTATTCATGCACGGATCTTCATTTCGACGGCAACGCGCCAGGAAGTGTTTGATAAGGTTCCCCACGGTAGGCTATTGCAGAAAATACGGAGGCTGGGGATTGAGGGTGATTTAGAGATGTGGATCAGAAATTAGCTAGCTGAAAGAAGCCAGATGGTGGTGGTTGATGGGAAATGTTCAGAATGGAGTTCAGTTAGAAGTGGCGTACCACAAGGATCTGTTCTGGGGCCGTTGCTGTTTGTCATTTTTATAAATGACCTAGAGGAGGGCGCAGAAGGGTCGGTGAGTAAATTTGCAGACGACACTAAAGTCGGTGGTGTTGTCGACAGTGCGGAAGGATGTTGCAGGATACAGAGTGACATAGATAAGCTGCAGAGCTGGGCTGAGAGGTGGCGAATGGAGTTTAATGTAGCGAAGTGTGAGGTGATTCACTTTGGAAGGAATAGCAGGAATGCGGAATATTTGGCTAATGGTAAAATTCTTGGAAGTGTGGATGAGCAGAGGGATCTCGGTGTCCATGTACATAGATCCCTGAAAGTGGCCACCCAGGTTGATAGGGTTGTGAAGAAGGCCTATGGAGTGTTGGCCTTTATTGGTAGAGGGATTGAGTTCCGGAGTCATGAGGTCATGTTGCAGCTGTACAAAACTCTGGTACGGCCCCATTTGGAGTATTGCGTACAGTTCTTGTCACCTCATTATAGGAAGGACGCGGACGCTTTGGAACGGGTGCAGAGGAGATTTACCAGGATGTTGCCTGGTATGGAGGGAAAATCTTACGAGGACAGGCTGATGGACTTGAGGTTGTTTTCGTTGGAGAGAAGAAGGTGGAGAGGAGACTTAATAGAGGCGTACAAAATGATCAGGGGGTTAGATAGGGTGGACAGTGAGAGCCTTCTCCCACGGATGGGAATGGCTAGCACGAGGGGACATAGCCTTAAACTGAGGGGTAATAGATATAGGACAGAGGTCAGAGGTAGGTTCTTTACGCAAAGAGTGGTGAGGCCGTGGAATGCCCTACCTGCAACAGTAGTGAACTCACCAACATTGAGGGCATTTAAAAGTTTATTGGATAAGCATATGGATAATAATGGCATAGTGTAGGTTAGATGGCTTTTGTTTTTTGACTTCCCATGTCGGTGCAACATCGTGGGCCGAAGGGCCTGTACTGCACTGTATCGTTCTATGTTCTATGAAGGCCGAGCGTTCTAAGGCTCTGCATTCAGGTCGCAGTCTCTTCTGGAGGCTTGGGTCCGAATCCTACTCCTGATATTGACTTTTCCCCCCCAGGTAAAATTTCTCCAGCTAGATTTTCAACCTGAGGAAGATCCAATATCTCCCATTCAATGGATAAGCGTCGGTCGCAGGACAGGAGATTCCTGCTTAAATACGCACAGCAAGACGCCATTGGCAAAAGCCCAGTTAATGACTCGATAATCTGCTTCAGTGACTCTAGTTGAGGAAATAATATTGATCCCAGAGCTCCGAGTAAAATTGGTTTTCTCTTGTTTCAAAAGTCGTGCTGGTTGGATTGTTCACATCCGTCCGAGAGAGGAAGATGGGAACTCGGTTTATTTCCTTATTGCCCCCTGTGAGGGATTACTGGATATCGTTATATATCTATGTTGCCCCTCTGTGTCGTTCTCCTGGATAACGTTTCCAGTCCAGCTTTGACAAAGCGTCACCTGGACTCGAAGCGTTAGCTCATTTGTCACCCTACAGATGCTGTCAGACCGGCAGAGATTTGAAAACGTTTTCTCCGTGGTTCCATATTTGTGAGCATTACAATGTTGTAATGTGTCATTTTGTCTCATTCATTCCTGGGACAAATGACGGGATGAGACTGCAAGAAACATTCTGACGGGTATTTGGTGCACAGCAAACAGGAGCGTGCGTTATGTTTACTTTTGGTGTTAGGGAGAATGTAAATTGCAGAAAATTGCCTCGATTCCTCGACCTCGGGGTAATGACCCAGCACGCTTCCGCTGCGGCACTCTGCTCCTTAACCAGGAGCTGCAACATTACTGCCCTGCGGTAGCCACACAACTATTCACTGCCTCATTTATTCTTTCAACAGGAACACACGTTTGAGCAAACTGATTCTGGTCAGCATAGGTCAGATAATTTACTTTCGTGCTCAATGGTTGTTCTGTGAAGGTGATGTGATTTCTTCTGTGACGTTGTTCAGATGGGAAAGTGGGGAGTGTCTGGAATCACCGTCATAGAATGAATTTCGGGCGGCAGTTTCACCTCTCTGGGAACATTGATCACGCTGTCACTGATTTCTTCAAACTTTGCCTCAAGTCCGACCCCGAAAGAACACAACCACGAGCAGAGTGGCGCAGCGGAAGCGTGCTGGGCCCATAACCCAGAGATCCATGGATCGAAACCATCATCTGGCATTTATATTCTCTCTTACATCAAACGGAAACAAGTCATTGTTTGCCAGCAGCATATCTGCCTTTTTCTTTATTTGCATCAAAGTTTTGCTTTCAGTCTGTTCCGTTCTTTGACACCTGTTCTTCAGCTACCCACAGTACAGTCGAGGTGACTAAGTTGATTTCTCCCAGAACACTCTTCTGGCGCCTCTACTGGATGAACGTCCTCCTGTTTGTACACTGGAGGGGTTCTTCGGCAACTTCTCTGTGACAGCAGCACCGGAAGCAGCTGTGGAGAGAGATTCCAGTCGCCGGGTTGCAACTCTCCAATTGGATACTTCACGTCGCTCAGATCTTAATCTCTCAATATCTTCGTGTGAGGAACAGGTCGAGCGGGAGTTCGGTCCTAGATGATTAGAGCAAACTGATCAATGCAGTAATGAGAATCTGCTTAACCCCCAGCGGCTTGGAGAAGGATGGCATTGAGATACAGGACTCTGGCTGGGGTTCAAAATTAGGAAAATCACATCAAGTTTGAAAAGAAATGACGATGAAGATAGAATTTAAATCGATTTGTGCACGGAGCATATCTTTGCCGCAACGCGTCAGGATGTTGGAGCCGTCGAAGTCGCAGCGTTAAAATCGCAGTCTCGTCTGTTGGCGTGGGTTCGAATCCAACTTCTGGCATTAACATTTCCTCCACGACGTTACGTTTCTCCAGCAAAATGTTCAGCCCAAAGAAGATCCAATACCTCCCATTCAATGGGGAAGCGGTGGCCTCAGGACATGAGATTTCTACTTAAATTCGCACAGCAAGACCCCACAGGCAGAAGCCGAGTTCATGACTGGATGACCTGCTCAGTGAGTCTGCTTGAGGAATTAATATTGATACCACGACTCCGTGTAAAATTCCTCTTCTCATTATTTAAATAGCCTGTCTGGTTGGATTGCCGAGGTGACTCAGTTGACGTCTCCCAGAATCCTCTTCTGCCGCCTTTCCTGGATGTACCTCATCCTGTGTGGACACTGAAGGGCTTCTTCGGCTACTTGTCTGTGAAAGCAGCACCAGAGGCAGCTGTGGAGAGAGATCCCAGTCGCCAGGATGCAACTGTCTAATTGGATCCTTCACGCCGCTCAGATTTTAGACTCTCAATACCTTCGTGTGAGGAACAGGTAGGGGGCAGTTCGGACTTTGTTGTTTGCAGCAAACGGATCAATGTATCAATGAGAAGCTCCTTAACCTCCAGCGGCTTGGAGAAGGATGGCACTCAGATACCGGACTCTGGCTGGAGTTGATAAATAGGAAAAGCACATCTGATTTTGCCCAGTTCAAGGAGACTCACCCTGAGTGAGTGAGACACATCCAGAATGTGAATTGAAACTTGGTAATTTGGTGCAGTGAGGAAATCAGGAAAGGTAAGTGGGAAGTCAAATTCTGCTGCTTCTCAGTTAAAGGTGCAGTGTTTAGCTTAGTGTATGACTTGCTGAAGCTGCCCCCACCCTACTTGCTGAGAGGCAGTCATCTGTCAGTTCTGTGAAAGCTGCACCTGAAGCAGCTGTGGAGAGAGATTATAGTCGCCAGGATGCAACTATCTCATTGGACCCTTCATGCCGCTCAGATATTAGACTCTCAATACCTTCGTGTGGGAACAGGTAGAGCGGCAGTTCGGCCATTGTTGATTGGAGCAAACGGATCAATGCAGCAATTGGAAGCTCCTTAACCCCCAGCGGCTTGGAGAAGTATGGCACTCAGATACAGGACACTGGCTGGGTTTCAAAAAGAGGAAAAGCACATCGAGTTTGCAGAGAAATGACGATGAAGATATAATTTAAATCGTTTTGTGCCAGAAGTCGTTTGCCACTACGCGGCTGGATGGCTGATCAGTCGAAGGCGCTGCGTTAAGGCCGCAGTTTTCTCTGGAGGCGTGGGTTTGAATCCCACTTCTGACATTAAGTTTCCCTCCACGAGGTTACAGTTCTCCAGCAAAATGTTCAACTCCAGGAAGTTCCAATTACGCCAATTCAATGGGGAAGCGGTTGTCTCCGGACAAGAGATTTCTACTTAAATTCGCACATCAAGACCCCACAGGCCGAAGCCCAGTTCGTGACTGGATGACCTGCTCAGTGACACTGGCTGAGGAATTAATATTGAACCCAGGACCCTGGATAAAATTCCCCCTCTCTTGTTGCAAAAAGCATGTCTGGTTGGATTGTCGAGGTGACTCAGTTGACCTCTCGCAGAATCCTTCTCTGACGCTTTTCCTGGATGTACCTCCTCCTGTGTGGACACTGAAGGGCTTCTTCGGCTACTTGTCTGTGAAAGCAGCACCAGAGGCAGCTGTGGAGAGAGATCCCAGTCATCAGGATACAACTGACTAATTGGATCCTTCACGCCGCTCAGATCTTACACTCTCAATATCCTCGTGTGATGAACAGGTCGGCGGCAGTTCGGTCCTTGTTGATTGGAGCAAACTGATCTGTGCAGCAATGAGAAACTCCTTAACCCCCGGCGGCCTGGAGAAGGCTGGCACTCAGATACACGACTCTGGCTGGGCTTCAAAAATAGGAAAAGCAAATCTAGTTTGAAATGAAAGGACATAGAACATAGAACCGTACAGCACAGAACAGGCCCTTCGGCCCTCGATGTTTTGCCGAGCATTTTCCGAAACCAAGATCAGCCTATCCCACTCCCTGTCATCCTGGTGTGCTCCATGTGCCTATCCAATAACCGCTTGAAAGTTCCTAAATTGTCCGACTCCACTATCACAGCACGCAGTCCATTCGACACCCTAACCACTCTCTGAGTAAAGAACCTACCTCGGACATCCCTCCTATATCTCCCACCCTGAATCTTATATTTATGCCCCCTTGTAACAGCTACATTTACCCGAGGAAATAGTCTATGAACGTCCACTCTATCTATCCCCCTCATTATCTTATAAATTTCTATGAAGTCACCTCTCATGATTTGAAGTTGGGGACCAAGGGCAATGTGTCCAAGTTTGCAGACGACACTAAGATAAGTGGTAAAGCAAAAAGTGCAGAGGATACCGGAAGTCTGCAGAGGGATTTGGATAGGCTAAGTGAATGGGCTAGTGTCTGGCAGATGGAATACAATGTTGACAAATGTGAGGTTATCCATTTTGGTAGGAATAACAGCAAAAGGCATTATTATTTAAATGATAAAATATTAAAACATGCTGCTGTGCAGAGCGACCTGGGTGTGCTAGTGCATGAGTCGCAAAAAGTTGGTTTACAGGTGCAACAGGTGATTAAGAAGGCAAATGGAATGTTGTCCTTCATTGCTAGAGGGATGGAGTTTAAGACTAGGGAGGTTCTGCTGCAATTGTATAAGGTGTTAGTGAGGCCACACCTGGAGTATAGTGTTCAGTTTTGGTCTCCTTACTTGAGAACGGACGTACTGGCGCTGGAGGGTGTGCAGAGGAGATTCACTAGGTTAATCCCAGAGCTGAAGGGGTTGGATTACGAGGAGAGGTTGAGTAGACTGGGACTGTACTTGTTGGAATTTAGAAGGATGAGGGGGGGATCTTATAGAAACATATAAGATTATGAAGGGAATAGATACGACAGATGCGGGCAGGTTTTTTCCACTGGCGGGTGAAAGCAGAACTAGGGGGCGTAGCCTCAAAATAAGGGTGAGTAGAATTAGGACTGAGTTTAGGAGGAACTTCTTCACCCAAAGGGTTGTGAATCTATGGAATTCCTTCCCCAGTGAAGCAGTAGAGGCTCATTCATTAAATGATTTTAAGATAAAGATTGATAATTGTTTGAAGAATAAAGGGATTAAGGGTTATGGTGTTCGGGCCGGAAAGGGGATCTGAGTCCACAAAAGATCAGCCATGATCTCATTGAATGGTGGAGCAGGCTCGAGGGGCCAGATGGCCTACTCCTGCTCCTAGTTCGTATGTTCTTATGTTCTTATGTTCATCCTCCTCCGCTCCAAAGAGAAAAGCCCTAACTCCCTCAACCTTTCCTCATAAGACCTATCCTGCAAACCAGGCAGCATCCTGGTAAATCTCCTTTACCCCCTTTCCAATGCTTCCACATCCTTCCTATAATGAGGTGACCAGAACTGCACACAATACTCCAAATGTGGTCTCACCAGGGTCATGGAGAGTTGCAGCATAATCCCACGGCTCTTAAACTCAAGTCCCCTGATCATAAACGCTAACACACTATAAGCCTTCTTCACGGCCCTATCCACTTGAGTGGCAACCTTCAGAGATCTGTGGACATGAACCCCAAGATCTCTCTGTTCCTCCAGCTTCCTCAGAACCCTGCCGTTGACCCTGTAATCCGCATTCAATTTTTTTCTACCAAAATGAATCACCTAGCATTTATCAAGGTTAAACTCCACCTGCCATTTTCTGGCCCAGCTCTGCATCCTATCAATGTCTCTTTGCAGCGTACAACAGCCCTCCTCCTCATCCACTACTCCACCAATCTTGGTGTCATCAGCAAATTTACTGACCCACCCTTCAGCTCCCCCCTCCAAGTCATTGATAATAATCGCAAATAGCAGACGATTAAGGTAGAATTTAAATCGAGTTGTGCACGGAGCATATGGTTTGCCGTAGCGCGTCAGGATGGCCGAGCGGTCGAACGCGTTGCCTTAAAGTTGTCGGCTCCTCTGGAGGCGTGGGTTCGAATCACACTTCTGACATTAGCTTTTCCTCACGAGGTTACATTTCTCCAGCAAAATGTTCAACCCCAGGAATATCCATTATCTCCCATTCCATGGTGAAGTGGTGGCCTCAGGACGTCAGATTCCTGCTGAAGTAGGCACAGCAAAACACCACAGGCAAAAACCCAGTTAATGGCTGGATAATCTGCTCTGTGAGTCTGGTTGAGGAATTAATATTGATCCCGGGGCGCCAGGTAAAATTCCTCTTCTCTTGTTGTAAATAGTCTGTCTGGCTGGATTGTCGAGGTGACTCAGTTGACCTCTCCCAGAATCCTCATCTGCCGCCTTTACTGGATGAATGTCCTCCTGCTTGGACGCTGAAGGGGTTCTTTGGCTACTTGTCTGCGAAAGCAGCACCAGAAGCATCTGTGGAGAGAGATTCCAGTCGCCAGGATGCAACTGTCGAATTGGATACTTCACCCCGCTCAGATCTTTTAGACTCTCAATACCTTCGCGTGAGGAACAGATAGGCGGCAGTTCCGTCAATGTTGATTGGAGCAAACTGATCAATGCAGCAATGAGAAGCTCGTTAAACCCCAGCGGCTTGGAGAACAATGGCACTCAGATACAGCACTCTGGTTGGGGCACAAAAATAGGAAAAGCGCATCAAGTTTGAAAATAAATTACGATGAAGATAGAATTTAAATCGATTTGTGCACGGAGCATGTGTTTTGCCACAAAGCGTTCGAATGACGGAGCGGTCGAAGGCGCTGCCATACGGTCGCAGCCTTCTCTGGAGGCGTGGGTTCGAATCTCACTTCTGGCATTCACTCTTCTTCCACCAGGTTACGTTTCTTCAAATAAACGTTCAACCCCAGGAAGATCCAATACTTCCGGGTCAATGGGGAAGTGGTGGCCTGTTGAGATTTTCCAGCATTTTCTGTTTTTAACACGGGACTACACGCCAGTTCGAGGCGACCGACGTGGACACGGTGGGCGGAATGGACTCACCCTGACCTGTCAGCATTCTATGAATCCCGAAACGAGTGTGTAAGATCTGAGCAACGTGAAGTGCTCAATTGGAGAGTTGCATCCTGGCGACTGGAATCTCTCTCTCCTGCTGCGTCCGGTGCTGCTTTCACAGCCAAGTAGCCCAACCTGTATCCTAGATTGATCATGGATTATCATAGAATTTTGCAGAACAGTGCAGAAGGAGGCCACCCGGCCCACCGGCTTCCGGAAAGAGCACCCTACCCAAGGTCAACACCTCCACCCTATCCCCATAACCCATTAACCGCTAAAGGCAATTTTGGACACTAAGGGCAATTTATCATGGCCAATCCACCTAACTTCAGCCAGAGAGTGGTGGGTCTGTGGAATTCATTGCCACAGAGGGCGGTGGAGGCCGGGACGTTGAGTGTCTTTAAGACAGAAGTTGATCAATTCTTGATTTCTCGAGGAATTAAGGGCTGTGGAGAGAGAGCGGGTAAATGGAGTTGAAATCAGACATGATTGAATGGTGGAGTGGACTCGATGGGCCGAATGGCCTTACTTCCGCTCCTATGTCTTATGGTCTTAACCTGCACATCTTTGGACTGTGGGAGGAAACCGGAGCACCCTGAGAAAACCCACGCACACACGGGGAGGATGTGCAGACTCCTCACAGACAGTGACCCAAGCCGGAATCGAACCTGAGACCCTGGAGCTGTGAAGCAATTGTGCTGTCCACAATACTACCATGCTGCCCTTAGAATCAAATTAATCTACACTATATAATTACACCGTAATCCATGTACCTATCCAATAGCCACTTGAAGGTCCCTCATGTTTCCGACTCAACTACTTCCACAGGTAGTGCATTCCATGCCCCCATTACTCTCTGGGTAAAGAACCTACCTCTGACATCCCCCCTTTATCTTCCACCGTTCACCTTAAATTTATGTCCCCTTGTAATGGTTTGTTCCATTCGGGGGAAAAGTCTCTGTCGACTCTATCTATTCCCCTGATCATCTTATAAACCTTAATCACGTCGCCCCTCATCCTTCTCCGTTCTGATGAGAAAAGGCCGAGCCCCCTCAACTTTTCCTCGAAAGACCTACTCTCCATTCCAGGCAACATCCTGTTAAATCTCCTTTGCACCTTTTCCAAAGCTTCCACATCCTTCCTAAAATCAGGCGACCAGAACTGTACACAGTACTCCAAATGTGGCCTTACCAAAGTTTTGTACAGCTGCATCATCACCACACGGCTCTTAAATTCAATCCCTCTGTTAATGAACGCTAGCACACCATTGGCTTTCTCCACAGCTCTATCCACTTGAGTGGCAACTTTCAAAGATCTATGACCATAGTCCCCAAGATCTCTCTGCTCCTCCACATAGGCAAGAACCCTAACGTTAACCCTATATCCCACTTCCCAGCCCAGCTCTGCATCCTATCTATGTCTCTTTGCAGCCGACAATAGCCCTCCTCACTATCCACAACTCCGCCACTCTTCGTATCGTCTGCAAATGTACTGACCCACCCTTCAATTTCCTCATCCAAGTCATTAATGAAAATCACAAACAGCAGAGGACCCAGAACTGATCCCTGCGGTACGCCACTGGTAACTGGGGTCCAGGCTGAATATTTGCCATCCACCACCACTCTCTGACTTATATCGGTTATCCAGTGCGTTATCCAACTGGCCAAATTTCCCACTATCCCATGCCTCCTTACTTTCTGTAGAAGCCTACCATGGGGAACCTCATCAAATGCCTTAGTCAAAGCCATGTACACTACGTCCACTGCTTCACCTTCATCCACATGCTTGGTCACCTCCTCAAATAATTCAATGAGACTTGTAAGGCAAGGCCTACCGCTCACAAATCCGTGCTGACTATCCCTAATCAAGCAGTGCCTTTCCAGATACTCAGAAATCCTATCCGTCAGTGCCCTTTCCATTCGTTTGCCGACCACCGAAGTAAGACTAACTGGCCTGTAATTTCCAGGGTTATCCCTATTCCCTTTTTTTAACAGGGGCACGACATTCGCCACTCCCCAATTCCCCTGGTACTACCCCTGTTGACAGTGAGGACGAAAAGATCATTGCAGACGGCTCTGCAATTTCATCTCTTGCTTCCCATAGAATTCTTGGATATATTCTGTCAGGCCCGGGGGACTTGTCTATCCTCAACGTTTTCAAAATGCCCAACACATCTTCCTTCCTAACAAGTATTTCCTCGAGCTTACTGTTTCACACTGTCCTCTCCAACAATATGGCCCCTCTCATTTGTAAATACTGAAGAAAAGTACTCGTTCAAGACCTCTGCTCTCTCTTCAGACGCAATACACAATCTCCCGCTCTTGTCCTTGATCGGACCTACCCTCGCTCTAGTCATTCTCATATTTCTCATATCTCTGTAAAAGGCCTTGGGGCTTTCCTTGATCTTACCCGCCAAAGATTTTCTATGCCCTCTCTTAGCTCTCCTAATCCCTTTCTTCAGTTCCCTCCTGGTTATCTTGTATCCCTCCAGCGCAGTGTCTGAAACGTGTTTCCTCAGCCTTACATAAGTCTCGTTCTTCCTCTTAACAAGACATTCAACCTCTCTTGTCAACCATGGTTTCCTCACTCGACCATCTCTTGCCTGCATGACAGGGACATACATATCAAGGACACGTAGTACCTGTTCCTTGAACAAGTTCCACATTTCACTGTCCTTTCCTGACAGCCTATGTTCCCAACTTATGCACTTCAACGCTTGCCTGACAACATCGTATTTACCCTTCCCCCAATTGTAAACATTGCCCTGTTGCACGCACCCATTCCTCTATATTACTGAAGTGAAAGTCACAGAATTGTGGTCACTATCTCCAAAATGCTCCCCCACTGACAAATCTATCACTTGCCCTGGTTCATTACCAAGTACCAAATCCAATATGCCCTCCCCACTGGTCGGACGATCTACATACTGTGTTAGAAAAGCTTCCTGGACACACTGCACAAACACCACCCCATCCAAACTATTTGATTACTCATGGACAAAGACGAGAGTGGTCCTAAAGAAAGAGTGTTAAATTGGGGAAAGGCCAAGTATAACAAAATTCGGAAGGAACTAGGCAATGTGGATTGGGAGCAGGTCTTTAAGGGTAAATCCACATTTGAAATGTGGGAGTCTTTTAAGGAAAGGTTGATTCGAGTGCAGGACAGACATGTCCCTGTGAAATTGAGGGATAGAAATGGCAAGATTAGGGAACCATGGATGACGGGTGGAATTGTGAGACTTGCTAAGATGAAAAAGGAAGCATACCTTTTTCATCTAGGCGACTTAAATCTGATGAAGCTTTGGAGGAATATCGGGAAAGTAGGACACATCTCAAACGCGCAATAAAGAGTTCTAAAAGTGGTCATGACATATCTTTGGCTAACAGGGTTAAGGAAAATCCCAAAGCCTTTTATTCGTAGAAAGGAGCAACAGGGTAACTAGAGAAAGGATTGGCCCACTCAAAAAAAAAAAAGGAATTTATGCGTGGAGCCAGAGGAAATGGGTGAGATTCTTAATGAGTACTTTGCATCGGTATTCACCAAGGAGAGGGACATGACGGATGTTGAGGCTAAGGATGGATGTTTAAATACTCTAGGTCAAGTCGGCATAAGGAAGGGGGAAGTTTGGGTATTCTAAAAGGCATTAAGGTGGACAAGTCCCCAGGTCCGGATGGGATCTCTCCCAGGTTACTGAGTGAAGCGAGGGAAGATATAGCTGGGGCCTTAACAGATATCTTTGCAGCATCCTTGAGCACTGGTGAGGTCCCGGAGGACTGGAGAATGGCTAATGTTGTCCTTTTGGTTAAGCAGGGTAGCAGAGATAATCGAGGGAATTATAGACTTGTGAGCTTGACGTCAATGGTAGGCAAACTGTTGGAGAAGATACTGCGTGATAGGATCTATTCACATTTGGAAGAAAATAGACTTATTAGTGATAGGCAGCATGGTTTTGTGCAGGGAAGGTCATAACTTACAAACCTAATAGAATTCTTTGAGGAAGTGACAACGTTAATTGATGAGGGAAAGGCTGTAGATGTCATATATATGGACTTCAGTAAGGAGTTTGATAAACTTTCCCATGGCAGGTTGCTGGAAAAAGTGAAGTCGTATGGGGTTCAGGGTGTACTAGCTAGATGGATAAAGAACTGGCTGGGCAACAGGAGACAGAGAGTAGTGGTGGAAGGGAGTGTCTCAAAACGGAGAAAGGTGACGAGTGGTGTTCCACAGGGATCCGTGCTCGGAGCACTGTTGTTTGTGATATACATAAATGATCTGGACGAAGGAATAGGTGGTTTGATTAGCAAGTTTGTAGATGATATTAAGATTGGTGGAGTTGCAGATAGCGTGGAGGACTGTCAGAGAATACAGGAAAATATAAATAGATTGGAGAGTTGGGCAGAGAAATGGCAGATGGAGTTCAATCCATGCAAATGCGAGGTGATGCATTTTGGAAGATCTAATTCAAGAGCGGACTATACGGTTAATGAAAGAGTCCTGGGGAAAATTGATGTACAGACAGATCTGGGAGTTCAGGTCCATTGTACCCTGAAGGTGGCAACGCAGGTCGATAGAGTGGTCAAAAAAGCATACAGCATGCTTGCCTTCATCGGACGGGGTATTGAGTACAAGATTCGGCAGGTCATGTTACAGTTGTCTAGAACTTTGGTTAGGCCACAGTTGGAATACTGCGTGCAGTTCTGGTCGCCACATTACCAGAAGGATGTGGATGATTTCGAGAGGGTGCAGAAGAGGTTCACCAGGATGTTGCCTGGTATGGAGGGTGCTAGCTATGAAGAAAGGTTGAGTAGATTAGGATTGTTTTCGTTGGAAAGACGGAGGTTGAAGAGGGACCTGATTGAGGTCTACAAAATTATGAGAGGTATATACAGGGTGGATAGCAACAAGCTTTTTCCAAGAGTGGGGGTGTCAATTACAAAGGGTCACGATTTCAAGGTGAGAGGGGGAAAGTTTAAGGGAGGTGTGCGTGGAAAGTATTTTACGCAGAGGGTGGTGGGTGTTTGGAACGCTTTGCCAGCGGAGCTGGTAGAGGCGGGCACGATAGCGTCATTTAAGATGCATCTAGACAGATACATGAACGGGCGGGGAACAGAGGGAAGTAGATCCTTGGAAAATAGGCGACAGGTTTTGGTGAAGGATCTGGATCGGCGCAGGCTGGGAGGGCCGAAGGGCCTGTTCCTGTACTGTAATTTTCTTTGTTCTTAGTTCTTTGTAAAGAGTTTCCACTCAATGTTTGGGAAGTTGAAGTCACCCATGACTACTACCCTGTGATTTCTGCACCTTTCCAAAATCTGTTTCCCAATCTGTTCCTCCACATCTCTGCTAATATTTGGGCCCACAGAAAACTCCCAACAAGGTGACCGCTCCTTTCCTATTTCTGACTTCAACCCATATACCTCAGTCGGCAGATCCTTCTCGAACTGCCTGTCTGCAGCTGTTATACTATCTCTAATTAGCAATGCCACCCCCCACCTCTTTTAACACCCTCCCTAATCGTATTCAAACATCTATAACCAGGGACCTCCAACAACCATTTCTGCCCCTCTTCTATCCAAGTTTCTGTGATGGCCACCACATCGTAGTCCCAAGTACCGATCCATGCCTTAAGTTCACCCACCTTATTCCTGATGCTTCTTGCGTTGAGGTATACACACTTCAACCCATCTCCGTGCCTGCAAGTACTCTCCTTTGTCAGTGTTCCCTTCCCCACTGCCTCATTACACGCTTTGGCGTCCTGAATATCGGCGACCTTAGTTGCTGGACTACAAATTCGGTTCCCATTCCCCAGCCAAACTAGTTTATACCCTCCCGAAGATTACTAGAAAACCTCCCTCCCAAGATATTGGTTCCCCTCTGGTTCAGATCCAACCCATCCTGCTTGTACAGGTCCCACCTCCCACAGAATGCACTCCAATTATCCAAATACCTGAAGCCCTCCCTCCTACACCATAGCTGCAGCCACGTGTTTAACTGCACTCTCTCCCTATTCCTAGCCTCGCTATCACGTTGCACCGGCAACAAACCAGAGATGACAACTCTGTGTGTTCTGGCTTTTAACTTCCAGCCTAACTCCGTTTATTACCTCCACACCCTTTTTCCTACCTACCTCGTTGATAGCAATGTGCACCACGACTTCTGGCTGCTCACTCTCCCCCTTAAGGATCCTGAAGACACGATACGAGACATCCCTGGCACAGGCACCCGGAAGGCAACATACCTTCTGGGAGTCTCGCTCGCGACCACAGAATCTCCTATCTATTCCCTTAACCATTGAATCTCCTATTACGATTGCTTTTCTCTTCTCCCCCTTCCCTTCTGAGCCCCAGACCCAGACTCAGTGCCAGAGAGCTGGCCGCTAAGGCCTTCCCCCGGTAGGTCATCCCCCCCCCCCCAACAGCATCCAAAACGGTATACTTGTTTTGAAGAGGAACGGCCACGAGGGATCCCTGCACTGTCTGCCTGTTTGTTTTATTTCCCCTGACTGTAATCCAGCTACTCTTGTCCTGTACCTTGGGTGTGCTTACCTCCCTGTAACTATTCTCTATTACCCCCTCTGCCTCGCGGATGATCCGAAGTTCATCCAGCTCCAGCTCCAGTTCCCTAACACGGTCTCTGAGGAGCTAGAGTTGGGTGCACTTCCCTCAGGTACAGTCAGCGTGGACACCGGTGGTATCCCTCACCACCCACATCCTACAGGATGAGCATGTAACTGCCCTAGCCTCCAACCCTTCTTGCCTTACAGAATATAGCTGCCCTGTGGATCAACTGGACTTCCGGCCTCTGACTCTGCTCCCAGTCAGCTACACACTCTATAAACTCCTGGTTCCGTTCTCGCTCTTTGCTGAAATGAAATTAAAGGAGCACATTACTACCTCCTCACCTAACTCCCTCAGTCACCAAACACTCACTGTAGCAGTCAAATGCACCAAATTCATCACTCAGAGCAAACAAAGTGTGCACTGTAGCTGGATCACTTTTATACTGTGAATCTAGCCTCTGGAGACTGGCCTAATCCAATTAGCTAATTAATAAGCTCCAGCTGCAAGTACCTACAAGTAGAACCTTTGTTTAAAGCTCGTTGAAAATTCACCTTCTCAACCAAACAGGAACTTTTAAGTTAATTAACTTAAGAAAGACTAGACTTTAGATCAAAATTAACCCTTATACACCCTCAGTCACGAAACTCTCACTATAGCACGCAAATGCACCAAATTCAGAACTCAGTGAAGAACGCCTCCAGTGAACAAACAGGAGGAACTTCATTCAGTGGAGGCGGCAGAGTAGGATTCTGGAAGAGGTCAACTGATTCACCTCGACTGTACTGTGGGCAGCCGAATAACAGGTGTCAAGGAGCGGTTAAGCGCCAAACACGTCCCTCCCTACCTTTCCTCAAAACTGCTCCCGCGTTCAGTCAATGGCACCATATCGATCGCACAGATGTTAAAAAGTGCTTTGCAGGTTCCGTCCGGGATTGGAACCCGGGACCTCTGGCATTTTATCGCAGCAGAATTGCCTACGAGAGAATCGCCTAAGCGAGAATCACCAAAGGTGATCAACGTCCCGCTGAAACAATCTTACCATTACTTCCCAACCGAAGCTTATTTTATTAACTCAATGGGCTTCTTAATTCCTGTTGATTTGGTTTGGTTTGGTTGTTAAAGTAAAATCCAAATAAACTATTTTTTGTCCCTTGCTTATCTTATCGGGATCATTGGGTCAATTTGGTTCTTTCTGGTTTGTTGGCCTCCACTGCGAACAGAACAATAGACACACGGGACCAGTCTTTATAAATAGAAGCGTCGAGCACATTCTTCATAATGCAGATTCTTCATAAAATCCTGAAAGAGAATTGGAAAATGTTGGATTACTCGGCTGGTCTGGCAACATCTGTGGAGAGAGAAAGAGAGTTACAGTTCCGAGTCAAGTATGACCCTGCTCCTCATACTCTGTTTCCCTCTCTACAGATGCTGCCAGGCCTACTGGGATTTTCCAGCATTTTCTGTTTTTATCACGGGACTACCGCCAGCTCTCGGCGACCAACGTGGACACCGTGGGCAAAATGGATTTCGCCTGATCTGTAACTATTCAATGATTCTCTAAACGAGAGTGTAAGATCTGATCAAAGTGAAGTATCCAATTGGAGAGTTGCATCCTGGAGATTGGAATCTGTCTCCACAGCTGCTTCCGGTGCTGCTTTCACAGACAAGTAGCCGAAGAACCCCCCCTAGTGGACAAACATGAGGAAATTCATCCAGTGGAAGCGGCAGAGGAGGATTCTGGAAGAGGTCAACTGGGTCACCTCGACTGTACTGTTGGCAGCTGAAGAACTGGCGTGAAGAAGTGGTTAAGCTCTAAACATGACCCTCGCTCCCTCCCTCCCTTTCCTCCAAACTACTCCCGAGTTCAGTCAATGGCACCATATCGATCGTACAGATTTTAAAAAGTTATTTGCACAGTCCGCAATCTGAACCCGGGATCTCTCTCATTTTATGGCAGCAGAAGATCCTAAGCGAGAATCAGACCAACGAGCCAGCCGGTGGTCAGCGTGCCGCTGACACCATTTTACCATTACCTCCCAAGCAAAATGTATTTTATCAACTCAATGGGCTTCTTAATTCCTGTTCAATTTGGTTTGGTTGTTAAAGTAAAATCGAAAGAAACTCTTTTTTGTCCCTTGCTTTTCTTATCGGGGTCATTGGGTCAATTTGGTTCTTTCTGGTTTGTTGGCCTCCGCTGCGAACAGAACAATAGACATCCGGGACCAATCTTTATAAATAGAAGCGTCGAGCACAAGGGCAATGCCGCTATGGAGATTCTTCATAAAATCCTGAAAGAGAAATATAAAATGTTGGATAACTCGGCTGGTCTGGCAACATCTGTGGAGAGAGGAAGTTACAGTTCCGAGTCCAGTATGACACTGCCTCCCATTCTCGGTTTCCCTCTCAGTCAATGTCTGGTACTGTATGTGAGGGTGGGATTCAGTCTCTATCAGACATTGGTACTGAATGTCAGTGTGGAAATCTTTCTGTATTTATCAATCACAATGCTTGTTTGGGAAACGTGAGATGAATACGTAACATCAGCATGGCTGTAACAGATAGAGAAAGTCACACAGAAAGAGACTATCAGGATACACACAGTGACACACAGAAAAGGTGCAGTGCAAACCAGCAAGATACTGAGATGGAGAAATTGGGTATTTAGGAAAATGTGTTTTCTGCTGCACACAGAGAGGCCCTGTTTGTAAATGTATATCCTGCTGTGTAACCGTGCTCTCTGATGTGTAACTGAGCTCTCAGCTGTGTAACTGAGCTCTCTGCTGTGTGACTGTTCTCTCTATCGTGGAAAAATGACTCTTCCGTTGACAGATTTGCACTGCACTGCACTAATTGGAGGGCTGTGACCAGTGGTGTTCCACAGGGATCAGTGCTGGGACCTTTGCTCTTTGTAGTATATATAAATGATTTGGAGGAAAATGTAACTGGTCTGTTTAGTAAGTTTGCAGACGACACAAAGGCTGGTGGAATTGCGGATAGCGATGAGGACTGTCAGAGGATACAGCAGGATTTAGATTGTTTGGAGACTTGGGCCGAGAGATGGCAGACGGAGTTTAATCCGGACAAATGTGAGGTAATGTATTTTGGAATGTCTAATGCAGGTAGGGAATATACAGTGAATGGTAGAACCCTCAAGAGCATTGAAAGTCAAAGAGATCTAGGAGTTCAGGTCTACAGGTCATTGAAAGGGGCAACACAGGTGGAGAAGGTAGTCAAGAAGGCATACGGCATGCTTGCCTTCATTGGCCGGGGCATTGAGTATAAGAATTGGCAAGTCATGTTGCAGCTATATAGAACCTTAGTTAGGCCACACTTGGAGTATAGTGTTCAATTCTGGTCGCCACACTACCAGAAAGATGTGGAGGCTTTAGAGAGGGTGCAGAAGAGATTTACCAGAATGTTGCCTGGTATGGAGGGCATTAGCTATGAGGAGCGGTTGAATAAACTCGGTTTGTTCTCACTGGAACGAAGGAGGTTGAGGGGAGACCTGATAGAGGTATACAAAATTATGAGGGGCACAGACAGAGTGGATAGTCAGAGGCTTTTCCCCAGGGTAGACGGTTCAATTACTAGGTTTAAGGTGAGAGGGGCAAGGTTTAGAGTAGATGTACGAGGCAAGTTTTTTACGCAGAGGATAGTGGGTGCCTGGAACTCGCTACCGGAGGAGGTGGTGGAAGCAGGGACGCTAGTGACATTTAAGGGGCATCTTGACAAATACATGAATAGGATGGGAATAGAGGGATACGGACCCAGGAAGTGTAGAAGATTGTAGTTTAGTCGGGCAGCATGGTCTTCACGGGCTTGGAGGGCCGAAGGGCCTGTTCCTGTGCTGTACATTTCTTTGTTCTTTGGTTGTGTTAAATCATTCCCTGTTGTGTAAATGTGTTCCCGGTTGTGGAAATCGATCCGTCTGAAGCAGAACCTTTCTGCGCCATTACGGAGACGAAATTTCAATTCCTGATTAATTCAATCGTGTCACCAAGGGTTAGTTTCGACCCCTGGATTCCCAGTCAAGCGACAGAACCTTGTGTTTTTGTTATGAAGACAGTTAATTCAGCATGAATATTTTAAGATACTAAGATGGAAGCGCCCAACGTGGGGCTCGAACCCACGATACTGAAATTAAAAGTACCATGCTTTAACCGACTGAGCTAGCCGGAATGCTGCACTACCTATTGCAGATTAGCGGTGGTGCTCATTTGGAGGGTCAGTGTTGACTCGTTGGGTCGAATGGCCTCCTTCTGTTCTGGAGATTTTACGATTCGATGATACAAGGAGGTTGATGCGGTGGAGTCCTTCTGCCATACTGCCCACTCCTGACACCATGTAGAAATGCTGGTCTCTCAATGACTGGCGACCAAGGTCTTGTAATAAAAAATAATTAAATTAATAATTGAGCAGGTGCTCCTGGTTTCTGCTCTGACCGCGATCCGGGGAGAACTGCTCGAATCCAGACACGTGATCATGTTATTTGCGTCATCAGGTCATCACGTGACCATTCGGCCTGCACAGGTCTCTTTCTGTGCCGTAATTTCTAGATTCCATCATTTTAATTTTCTTCCAGACTGGGAAGTGTGGTCCTGTTCCATTTGAATTTCTAATATATTTCCAATGTAACTGATGTTGTTACACAAACTATTAAATCAGTGGAATTGTGCGTTTAGGGAGTTGCGATTTTCGAGTCTCTCAATGCTTCTCTCCAAATCCAATGGCCATTTTCCACGAAGTATCAACCCCTCCTCACATAAACACTATCAGAACTTAGAAAAATACAGCACAGTACAGGCCCTTCGGCCCACGATGTTGTGCCGAACCTTTTTCCTAGATTAATCATAGATTATCATTGAATTTACAGTGCAGAAGGAGGCCATTCGGCCCACCGTGTCTGCACCGGCCGACTATTGGTCGCTTGAATGGAATAACTTCCAGGAGTGATTCCAGGCTGGTTTTAGAATGTATTCCATCGACCAAATAACTAATAAATGATACGTTGAACGCAGCTGCGGTGGCCGAGTGGTTAAGGCGTTGGACTTGAAATCCAATGGGGTCTCCCCGCGCAGATTCGAATCCTGCTCGCAGCGGCTGTGATTCGAATTGTTTCTTCGAAAATTAGTACGTTTTCCGATTGTTTGTAAATAAGCGGTTTGAACGTTAATCAAGTTCAGTCAGATATTTAACATTTTTGGGGGGGGTACTGAACGAAATATTCAGATGAATAAGGAACTCACACCCAAAACAGCAATCAGTAAATAATAACATTTGCTGCAACGTTCGGAAGGAGAAGCAGCAACGGCAGCGAATGGAAACGTGGTTTGGTTTCATTCAGCTGAATGTATTTCTGGGTAAAAAGATCGTGGCAGAAATGGAACATATTTTTAAAATATTTTCTTGTTCTCTTTCCTTTGTCTCTCTATCTGTTTCTTTGTTTCTTTCACTCTCCCTCACTCATTGTTTTTGTCCTTCTCCGGGGACTCATTGGATACACAGCGAAACTCAGCCCCATCTCATCCCAACTCTTTTGGACCAACACGTCCTGGTGATGGACGGTCCTGAATCAGTGGAAGAATCGACAACCTATTCCATTCTTGGCTCTGTGAGAAGTTCCATTCCTGGTTGTGAGGTGGCTCTGAGATAAAGGGATCGAGAGAGAACGAGGTGACTGCAGTCTGACTCTTACTCTGAAAACCAGTTAGTGCGCCCTTGTAGAAAGTGGATGTGTCTGAGAACAGGAGAAAAGCAGATCATGGGTCTGTGATTGATTTTATTGAGCAGGACCTTGAAAAGTGATGCAATCTTCTAACCCGTCAGCGCCTGTCTGAGAACTGGCAAGGAATTAAGGCTGATATTGAAACGGTTGATTTTGAATTAGTCTAGGCAAATCGATTCTTTATGAGGTGTTGGTATATTGTTTTCAGAGACACTGTCATACTTTCTTAAAATATGATTTGTGCTTGTTTTTGTTTTGTTCAATAATTTGGGGAATCTATTTGGAGCGGGTGCAGTTTGTTAATATCTGTGCCGCTTGCTTGTCCAGCTGCCCGTGCAGCAGCAGCTCCATTCCTGTCGAGATCTGCGGACACAAACAGGTTATCCAAACTATTGCGCACTGCTGCCATCTCCTGGTTGAACGCGAGTTGTACAACACGGTAACGCTGTATTCGTAACACATTTCAATTGGAGCAAAAGAACATTAACATGGTTAAATATTATCATTGTAGTAATCATCTTGAAATCCCCAGATATCTGATTTCTGACTGAGCTACCCAGCTCTACCCGATCTATCGGAATATGAAAGATTCCCATTGCAGCCATATTGGTTACAAGAATATCGAATCCCTGATTTAATACATTCACCCGCTTCATTGTTTGTGTATTCGTTCTATAAATACAGAGGGGGCAACATTGCCCAGTGACAGGTGGTGGTATAGTGGTGACTGTCCCAGCATTTGACCCAGATTCAGTTCCTGCCCATCACAGTGGTGAATTATTTAATTAGATACCGCAGGTCAGGACAGAAAAGGAGTGGACACTCCTCAAATAAAATTCACCAATTGTTTTCATCACCCATGGGTTCCTTATGTAATAACCAGCATCAATTTGTTTTGAGTGGAAACTTAATTTAAATAAACGACAATCTTCAACATTAATAACTAAGTTCTCAGTCTGCAACAATAGTAAATAGGTGGGTTAAACGGGACAAAAATACGAGCCACGCAAAGTTCCGTTTACAAAATGAGCTTAAAACACTCCTAGTGGCTGAATAACTTAATCACTAAGTAAGTTACATAATTAATACCAGTAAAAAGTTATTACTGAAACAGGATGAAAAGGGCAGCATCAGGGCACAAGGACAAGGTAACGTCTCAGACCAGAGTAAGAGTCCAATGTATTGACACACAGAACATCAGAAATATATTGCATAAATACAGTTATTGTGGACTGGTGCCATCTCCTGGCTGATCGGGAGCCGTGTGACACAGACACTTTCATTCAGGAGCGTTTTAAATTGGAGTGAAATTCACACAAACAACACGAATTTCTTTCTGCTCACTGTGCCAGGTATAGTGATCTGTATTAAACAGCAGGAGCGGGATCCGCAGTCTTCACCTTGTTTTAAAATAATTTAGAGTACCCAATTAATTTTTCCCAATTAAGGGGCAATTTAGCGTGGCCAATCCACCTAGCTTGCACATCTTTGGATTCTGGGGGCGAAACCCACGCAAACACGGGAGAATGTTCAAACTTCACACGGACAGTGACCCAGAGCCGGGATCGAATCTGGTACCTCGGCGCCGTGAGGCAGTAGTGCTGACCACTGTGCCGCCATGCTGCCCTCGCAGTTTCGTTGTTGAAATAAAATCAAAAGAAACAATTTTTGTCCCTTGCTTTTCGTACTGGGATCATGGGTAAATTGGGTTATTTTTGGTTTGTTGGCCTCCACTGCGAACAGAATAAAACACATACGGGACCAGTCTTTGCCGTTGCTGAGTAAGCACTGTGCAATGGTCACTCCGAACGATCCTGTCATGAAGCTGCTCTTCAAGTATTCTCTTTCTCAATCTGCCGCAGGCTGAGCTGACACATTGGAGGTGAGGGCGAATCCTATCTGCTGGATCTGCCTTTTTCCAGTGGTGGCTTCCGGTCATGGAAAACGGTCCACATTTTCCACGATCTCGCCATTTTATTCTGTGTGCCATTTCTATGTGAGTGTTGACAACATTATTCAGCTCTTGGTATTCACCATGATTCAGGGACAGCACGGTAGAATAGTGGTTAGCACTGTGGCTTCACAGCGCCGGGTCTCATGTTCGATTCCCACTTGGATCACTGTCTGTGTTCTCCCTGTGTCTGCGTGGGTTTCCTCCGGGTCTCCAGTTTCCGACCACACTCCAGCGGTGTGCAGTATAGGTGGATTGGCCATGCTAAATTACCCTTAGGTTAGATGGGGTTGCTGGGATACAGGGAAAGGGTGGACTTCAGTGGGGTGCTATTTTAAGAGCTGGTGCAGATTCCATGGTACGAATGGCCACCTCTGCACTGTAAATTCTATGATTCTCCATTCCCTTAAAAAATGCATAATGAATGAAAACCGCTTATTGTCACAAGTAGGCTTCAAATGAAGTTACTGTGAAAAGCCCCTCGTCGCCTCATTCCTGCGCTTGTTCGGGGAGGCTGGTACGGGAATTGAACCGTGCTGTTGGCCTGCCTTGGTCTGCTTTAAAGGCCAGCGATTTACCCCAGTGTGCTAAACCAGCCCCTGCCTGGTTTCTAGTCTAAACCAGTCATCTCACACGTCTCCAGACTGAAAATCATCTTTCGTCGTTTGAAGTTCTAGACTGTCCACGTATCAGTTCAGAAAATTTCCAAGTTTGTACCATCATCAAACTTTGAAACTGTTCCCTCTACACCATGATCTAGCACATTGTTATATACCAGGGAAAGCAAATATTCCAGTAGGAACCCATGTCGCACACTACAAACCTTCTTCCAGTCCGAAAACTCTCTACTGGCCATTATATTCTGTTTCTGATTATTCAACCACATTTATATCCATATTGCTGCTGTCCCTTTTATTCCAGGAGCTACACATTTCGCTAATTCTGTGCAGTTTTGGTTTCCTTATTTAGGTAAATACGGTTCAGAGGAGGTTTCCTCGATTGGTCCAGGAATGAGCGGGTTTTCTAATGAGGAAAGGTTAGACAGACTGCACTTGTTTCCAATAGAGATGTGAAGAGTGACAGTTGATTTGATTGAAGTACATCAGATTTTGAATGGTCTTGGCAAGGTGGAGGTGGAAAGGATGTCACTGCTTGTGGGTGAGACCAGAACTACTGGGCAGTTAAAAACAAGGATGTCGCCCTTTTCGGATGGAGATGTAGAAATTTCTCACAGAGAGTTGTGCGACTTTGGAACTCTGCCTCAGAAGGCGGCGGAAGCGGGACATTGATTATTTTTAAGGCGGAGATTCAGCAAATAAATCAAAGGTTTATCGGGGTTACATACAAACATTGCATTCAGCCAACTACCTGGATGCGCAAGCATTCGTTTGTTTTTCTTGATATCTGAGGATAAATTCAGAGTCCTACACCATGGTGAAACGGTCTTTAAATGTCGCGTTCGTTTCTTCACGTGTTCTGTACTGACACATTCTCTGGAGCTCAAACTTGTTCCCGATTTCAGTCAATGACACCACATGGATCGTACTGATTAAACATAAACAGGGCTCGTCCGGGATTTGAACCCGGGACCTCTCGCATTTTACCGTTAACGGAAATCCCTAAGCGAGAATCATACCGCTAGACCAACGAGCCAACCAGCAGACAGCCCTTACTCAAACCAGCTTATCATTGCGTCCCGAAGCCTATTGTATCAGCTCAATGCGCTTTTTAATTCCTGTTCAATTTTGTTTCGTTGTTGAAATAAAATCAAAATAAACAATTTTTGTCCCTTGCTTTTCGTACTGGGATCATTGGGTAAATTGGAGTATTTTTGGTTTGTTGGCCTCCACTGCGAACAGAATAAAACACATACTGGACCAGTCTTTGCCGTTGCTGAGTAAGCACTGTGCAATGGTCACTCCGAACGATTCTGTCATGAAGCTGCTCTTCAAGTATTCTCTTTCTCAATCTGCTGAAGGCTGAGCTGACACATTGGAGGTGAGAGCGAATCCTGTCTGATGGATCTGCCTTTTTCCAGTGGTTGCTGCCGGTCATGGAAAACGGTCCACATTTTCCACGATCTCGCCATTTTATACTGTGTGCCATTTCTATGTGAGTGTTGACAACATAATTCAGCTCTTGGTATTCACCATGATTCAGTCAGTGGTGGTCTGTGGAAAGTAGGAGTCAGTCTGTGGAGCTCTGTCTCCCATAGTCTTGACGTTCAGAGTGACCATTACACAGTCCTTGTGGCGACAAGGTCCCATTTGCACATTGAGGATTCGCACCATCCGGTTATTTGACACTACCACCCTGCTAAGTGCGATCAATTTTGAAATACAATTGCTGCATATTTCAGTCCCTGACACTATATGGCAGAGTCAGATTCATTCCATATTTGTAATATACTAATCATTCTTCGGATTGTTACATATCTTCTGCAACAATCTGTCTTTGGGATTCAGTTAAATCGCTTTGCGAGAGTCTCTGGGACTGTATGAGAGTCTGTCATTCATTCAGTATCTTTCATTCTCTGAAAATCTGTGTGAAGGTCGAAGAAAATCTGTAATGATCAATCTCTGATATTGTTATTGAGTGGACAAAATCATTATGTTGTTTGCTAGTTTCCGTTAAAACGTCTGCATATCAGAATCATGACAAAACTTTCAGTGGCAGTGGGCATGCGCGTGTGTTGGGGGAGGTGCATATAGACATTTGGGTGGTGAATGACTCTTTATCTGTCAGCCCCTGCTGTGCACAGTAACAAGTCTGACAACAACAGGTTAAAGTCCAACAGGTGTGTTTCAAACACTAGCTTTCGGAGCACTGCTCGTTCCTCAGGTGAATGAAGAGGTATGTTCCGAAAACATATATATAGACAAAGTCAAAAATGCAAGACAATGCTTTGAATGCCAGCATTTGCAGGTAATTAAGTCTTTACAGGTCCAGAGATGAAATTAAAATGAAAATGAAAATCGCTTATTGTCACAAGTAGGTTTCAAATTAAGCTACCGTGAAAAGCCACGTTCCGTCGCCTGTTCGGGGAGGCTGATCCGGGAATTGAACCATGCTTCCGATCTGACTCAGTCGGCTTTTAAAGCCAGCGATTTAGCCCTGTTAGAGGGGTGTGAATTGGCTCACACTAGGACAGTTGGTAGGATTTCGCAAGCCCAGGCCAGATGGTGGGGGATAAATGTAATGCGACATGAATCCAAGGTCCCGGTTGAGGCCGTACTCATGTATGCGGAACTTAGCTAGAAGTTTCTGTTCGAAATTCATGACTTCATCAGTGGCCTCATGGTTAAGGTGTGAGTGATGTTAATCATGATGTGATCAAATGAGTGTCTGTTTCAGTCTTTCCGCAGGGAGTTTTCATGCTGAGGTGAAACATGTTGGACATGGTCTGGGAATGTTTCACTCCGGTCTATTCCCAACATATCCTGCCCTGATGGGATGGGCTTTTCCTTCCAATCGTTGCAAAACACTTTTTAAATATTGATTAATATTCGTTAATTATCATTTATTAAGTATTGTTTCATATGTTTAGTTTAGTTTATTTAAAAATACTAATTACCAGACGCGATAAATTTTTACTTTCATTCCCGAAACAGCCAAATTGGGTGAAAACCATCAATGAGAGGCAAAGGGAGCGCCGATCATTTGTGTGGCCAGTGGTTTGTTTATGGAGCTGAGTAAATATTCCGGAGCAGAGCCGCTGCGAGCGGGGTTCGAACCTCCGCGGGGATACAATAATGTGGGTTTGTCGTTTGTGCCCACTGATTTGGCGAGGAATGGAGCTGCTGCTGCCCGGTGAGCTGGGCAAGCAAGAAGCACAGATATTGACCTACTGCACCCGCTCCAAATAGATTCCCCAAACTACTGGGCAAAACAAAAACAAGCACAACTGATCTTTTCAGAAACTATGTCAGTCTCTACGAAAACAATATGCCAACACCGCTTCAAGATTCGATCTGCTGTAAGAATTCACTATGAACTGCCTCAATGTCAGCCGTAATTCCTTACCAGCTCTCAGACAGAAGCTGACTGTTTAGAAGTTTCCTTCACTTTTCTAGGTCCGGCTCAGTAAAATCAATCACACCCCCATGATCTGCTTTTCTCCTGTTCTCAGACACATCCACTTTCTACAAGTGCGCACAAAATGATTTGAAGAGTAAGAGTCAGACTCGTTCTCTCTCGATCCCTTTATCCCAGAGCCACCTCACAACCAGGAATGGAACTTCTTACAGAGCAAGAATGGAATAGTTTGTCGATTCTTCCACTGATTCACGACCGTCCATCACCAGGACGTATTCGTCCAAAAGAGTTGGGATGAGATGGGGCTGAGTTTCACTGTGTATCCAATCAGTCCCCGGAGAAGCACAAAAACAGTGAGTGAGGGAGAGAGAAAGAAACATATAGAGAGACAACAGAAAGAGAACAAGAAAATATTTTTAAAAAATGTTCCATTTCTGCCACGATCTTTTTACACAGAAATACATTCACCTGAATGAAACCGAACCACGTTTCCATTCGCTGCCGTTGCTGCTTCTCCTTCCGAACGTTGCAAGAAACTTTATTATTTATTGATTGTTGCTTTGAGTGTGAACTCCTTATTTATCTTTATGTTTCGTTTAGTTTCCAAAAAGAACGTTTTTCTAAAAAACTGAATTCGATAAATGTTACTACCGTTAACAGACAACCAACCGAAATTCCGATTCATTGTCGAGCCGGCAGCTTTTCCGGGGAGTTGAACAAACATTTCGAATTTGAGGGGGGGAAACGCTATTGGATTTGAAGTCCAACGACTTGCCCACTCGGCTATCACAGCTGCATCATTCAACAGTAATTTGGTCGATAGAATACATTCTAAAACCGGCCTGGAATCACCCCAGGAAGTCATTGCATTCAAGCGATCAAAGCGGCCCCGGGGTTTATGTGAGGAGGGGTTGAATCTTGTGGGAAAATAACCATTCGATTTGGAAAGAAGCCTTCAGATATTCGAAAATCTGAGTTCCCTAAACGCACAATTCCACTGATTAAATAGTTTGTGTAACAACATCAGTTACATTGGAAAAATATTAGAAATTCATGTTCCTTTTCAAATGCAGCAGCACTAAACTTCCCAGTCTGGATGAAAATTAAAATGATGAATCTAGAAATTAGAGCACAGAGGGAGACCAGTGGAGACCGAATGGTCACGTGATGACGCAACTAAAATGATCACGTGTCTGGATTCCTGCAATTCTCCCCGGATCGCAGTCAGAGCACAAGCCAGGAGGAGCAGCTCAATTATTAAATCAATTATTTTTTTTAATTACAACTCCTTGGTTTCCAGTCATTCAAAGACGAACATTTCTATATGGTGTCAGGAGTGGACATTATAGCAGAAGCATTTGAACGCATCAACCTCCTTGCTTCATAGAATCGTAGATTCTCCAGCGCAGAAAGCCATTCGGCCCAACAAGTCATTACTTACCCTCCGAATGAGCACCGCAGCCACTCTCCACAAGAAGAGGTTTAATGGGCAATGCAGCACCACCTCGGCTAGCTCAGTCGGTCGAGCATGGAACTCTTACTCCCAGAGTCGTGGGTTCGAGCCCCATGTTGAGCGCTTCCTTACTATTATCGGAAAAGATTGATGCTGAATGAACTGTCTTCACAACAAGAAGGCAAAGTTATGTCGCTGGACTGGGAATCCAGAGGTCTGAACTAACCCTTGGTGACAAGGTTTAACAAATCTGGAATTGAAATTTCGCCTCAGTAATGCCGCAGAAAGGTTCTGCTTCAGGCGGATCAATTTCCACAACTGGGAACGATTTGACGCAACCACAGTGAAGATCTGTCACCAGCAGAGTGACGGTTCCGACAGAAAGAGCACAGTTACACAGCAGAGAGCACAGTTACACAGCAGGATATACATTTACAAACAGGGCCTCTCTGTGTGCAGCAGAAAACACATTTTCCGAAAAAAACAGTTTCTTCATATCGGCACCTTTTCTGTGTGTCATTGTGTGTGTGTCCTGATAGTCTCTTCCTGCATTTCTCTGTGTCTTTCTCTGTCTGTCACAGCCGTGATGATGTTACGGATTCATCTCACTTTTCCCAAACAGTAATTGTGATTGACAGATACAGAAATATTTTCACACTGACATTCAGTACCAATGTCTGATAGAGACTGAATTCCACTCTCACAAAAAGTACCAGACATTGACTCATAATGAAGGCATCCTGCTCTCACAACCTGTTTCAGAGACTGAGGTGCAGAGTGTTCCCTCCACTCGCGAACACCACCTGTGATTTACAGATACAGAACAAATCTCAGTCAGGTGAGTAGCAGAGTTTGATGGGTACGACATGTATTCCACAATCACCTTCTCTGCGCCAGATAATCAGACGCAGTCGACATACGGTGTCTGTGTTGTTTTAACAAGAGTTTTACACAAGAACCGGAACACATTTACACAATATCAGGGTATAAGACGGAGGAGCAGAAGTAGACCATTCAGCTTATCGAATGTGCTCTGTATTTCAATGAGATCATGCCTGATCTGATATGTGACGTGTTATGACCTCATACGGTGGCACGTTGTCACAGTGGCTACCTCGCAGCGCCCGCGATCCGGGTTCAATTCCAGCCTTTGGTCACTCACTGTATGGAGTTTGCACTTTTTTTCTGTGTCTATGGGTTTCCTCCGGGTGCTGCGATTTCCTCGCGCGTCCAAATGTGTGTGGGTTAGGTGGAATGCCCATGCTAAATTGCCCCTTTGTGTTTATAAAGTTGGGTAGTGCGTTACAGGGATGTGGTTGGGGCATTGGGACTCTTTCAGAGGGTCGGTGCAGAGTCGATGGGCGGAATGGCCACCTTTTACATTTTAATGATTTCATGATGATCCTCATGCCCACTTTCCCGGCTTTTCATCTCTAGATTTCATAATTAACCTTTAAAACCAATACTCCAACCAAGCCTCAGGGACCAGTAACTCCTCAATGGGCGCTAATTTTCCGGTTGCCAATCATTTGATCAGTCTGAGGGAAGTCGCATCCTGGAAACATCATAAATTGATCCAGTTCTAAAGTAAATTAAGTCGTTTTAGTCCCTGATAACCATAGGCTGCTTTCCCTGTTGACGGTGAGACCTGACTGATGGTGATTTAACCTGAGGATCATGATACCTCAGGCGAGCGGCAAGGCTGTGAAGGCGGGGTTTTCCTGATTCAGTTCTATTGTAACCGTGTGATCTGAATCTAAATAACCTGGTTCTCACTCTGTTAATATTGTCTCACGCTGAGGCAGACCTCACCGATTGGATAGACGAGTGATCGTTCTTCAGTCTTGTCATGGACGAATCCGCTAAATATAAGACCATAAGACCATAAGAAATAGGAGCGGAAGTAAGGCCATTCGGCCCATCGAGTCCACTCCACCATTCAATCATGGTTGATTTCAACTCCATTTACCCGCTCTCTCTCCACAGCCCTTAATTCCTCGAGAAATCAAGAATTTATCATCTTCTGTCTTAAAGACACTCAACGTCACGGCCTCCACCGCCCTCTGTGGCAATGAATTCCACAGACCCACCACTCTCTGACTGAAGAAATTTCTCCTCATCTCTGTTCTAAAGTGACTCCCATTTATTCTACGGCTGTGCCCCCGTGTCCTAGTCTCCCTTGCTAATGGAAACAACTTCCCTACATCCACCCTATCTAAGCAATTCATTATCTTGTAAGTTTCTATTAGATCTCCCCTCAACCTCCGAAACTCGAATGAATATAATCCCAGGATCCTCAGACGTTCATCATATGTTAGGCCTACCATTCCTGGGATCATCCGTGTGAATCTCCGCTGGACCCGCTCCAGTGCCAGTATGTCCTTCCTGAGGCGTGGTGCCCAAAATTGCTCACAGCATTCTAAATGGGGCCTAACTAATGCTTTATAAAGCTTCGGAAGTACATCCCTGCTTTTATATTCCAAGCCTCTTGAGATGAATGACAACATTGCATTTGCTTTCTTAATTACGGACTCAACCTGCAAGTTTATCTTTAGAGAATCCTGGACTAGGACTCCCAAGTCCCTTTGCACTTCAGCATTATGAATTTTGTCACCGTTTAGAACATAGTCCATGCCTCTATTCTTTTTTCCAAAGTGCAAGACCTCGCACTTGCCCACGTTGAATTTCATCAGCCATTTCTTGGACCACTCTCCTAAACTGTCTAAATCTTTCTGCAGCCTCCCCACCTCCTCCATACTACCTGCCCCTCTACCTATCTTTGTATCATCGGCAAACTTAGCCAGAATGCCCCCAATCCCGTCATCTAGATCGTTAATATATAAAGAGAACAGCTGTGGCCCCAACACTGAACCCTGCGGGACACCACTCGTCACCGGTTGCCATTCCGAAAAAGAACCTTTTATCCCAACTCTCTGCCTTCTGCCTGACAGCCAATCGTCAATCCATGTTAGTACCTTGCCTTGAATACCATGGGCCCTTATTTTACTCAGCAGTCTCCCGTGAGGCACCTTATCAAAGGCCTTTTGGAAGTCAAGATGGATACCATCCATTGGCTCTCCTTGGTCTAACCTATGTATTATCCCTCCAAAGAACTCTAACAGGTTTGTCAGGCACGACCTCCCCTTACTAAATCCATGCTGACTTGTCCTAATCCGACCCTGCACTTCAAAGAATTTAGAAATCTCATCCTTAACAATGGATTCTAGAATCTTGCCAACAACCGAGGTTAGGCTAATTGGCCTATAGTTCTCCATCTTTATCCTTGCTCCCTTCTTGAACAGGGGGTTACAACAGCGATTTTCCAATCCTCTGGGACTTTCCCTGACTCCAGTGACTTTTGAAAGATCATAACTAACGCCTCCACTATTTCTTCAGCTATCTCCTTTAGAACTCTGGGATGTAGCCCATCTGGGCCCGGTGATTTATCAATTTTTAGACCTCTTAGTTTCTCTGGCACTTTCTCCTTTGTGATGGCTACCATATTCAACTCTGCCCCCTGACTCTCCGGAATTGTTGGGCTTTTACTCATGTCTTCTACAGTGAAGACTGACGCAAAGTACTTATTTAGTTCCTCAGCTATTTTCTTGTCTCCCATCACTCGATTACCAGTGTCATTTTGGAGCGGCCCAATGTCAACTTTTGCCTCCCGTTTGTTTTTAATGTATTTAAAGAAACTTTTACTATCATTCTTAATGTTACTGGCTAGCCTACCTTCATATTTGATCCTCTCTTTCCTTATTTCTCTCTTTGTTATCCTCTCTTTATTTTTGTAGCCTTCCCAATCTTCTGACTTCCCACTACTCTTTGCCACATTATAGGCTTTCTCTTTTGCTTTGATGCATTCCCTAACTCCCTTTGTCAGTCATGGCTGCCGAATCCCCCCTCTGATAATCTTTCTTTTCTTTGGGATGAACCTCTGTACTGTGTCCTCAATTACTCCCAGAAACTCCTGCCATTGCTGTTCTACTGTCATTCCCACTAGGCTCTGCTCCAAGTCGATTTTCGTCAGTTCCGCCCTCATGCCCCTGTAGTTACCTTTATTTAACTGTAACACCTTTACATCTGATTCTACCTTCTTTCTTTCAAATTGGAGATTGAATTCTACCATGTTTTGATCACTGCCTCCTAAGTGCTCCCTTACTTTAAGATCTTTAATCAAGTCTGTCTCATTACATAACACTAAGTTCAGTATGGCCTGTTCCCTCGTGGGCTCCATCACAAGCTGTTCCAAAAAGCCCTCCTGTAAACATTCAATGAATTCCCTTTCCTTGGGTCCACTGGCAGCATTATTTACCCAGTCCACCTGCATATTGAAGTCCCCCATGATCACTGTGACCTTGCCTTTCTGACATGCACTTTCTATTTCGTGGTGCATTTTGTGCCCCCGGTCCTGACCACTGTTTGGAGGCCTGTACATATCTCCCATTATGTTTTTTTTGCCTTTGTGATTCCTCAACTCGACCCACACAGACTCCACATCATCTGACCCTATGTCGTTTAGTGCTATTGATTTAATTTCATTTCTAATTAACAAGGCAACCCCGCCCCCTCTGCCCACCTCTCTGTCTTTTCGATAGGTTGTGAATCCCTGGATGTTTAAATGCTAGTCCTGAACCCCCTGCAACCACGTCTCTGTGATGCCTACCACATCATACCTGCCAGTCATAATCTGGGCCACAAGCTCATCTACCTTGTTCCGTACACTGCGCGCATTTAAATATAGCACCTTTAATTCTCTATTGACCGTCCCTTTTTGTTTTCTTAGTGTGGTGGACCTTGGTTTACTGAGCCTTTCCATACACTGTGTCATATTTTGTGGGATGGGGACTATCGTAACCTCTCCTGAGTTTTGTCTTTTCGTGCTTTTTTGTATTCCTAAGCTGCTACGCTTCCCACTGATTACTTCACCTCTTGGTTCCCTGACTTTCCCTTCCCCCCCAATCTTTAGTTGAAAGTCCTATTGACCACCCTATTTACTCTTTTCGCCAGAACACTGGTCCCAGCTCGGTTCAGGTGGAGACCATCCCAACGGTATAGGTCCCCCCTGTCCCAAAACTGATACCAGTGTCCCATGAAAAGGAACCCCTCTTTCCCACACCACTCTTTCAGCCACGTGTTAACTTCCCTTATTCTTGCCTCCCGATGCCAATTTGCACGTGGCTCGGGCAGTAATCCGGAGTTTATGACCCTTGAGGACCTGTTTTTAAATTTGAATCCTAGCTCTTTATAATCTCCAAACAGGTCACCTTTTCTAGACTTGCCTGTGTTGTTGGTACCGACATGGACCACAACAACTGGATCCTCCCCTCCCTCTCCAGTATCCTTTCAAGCCGGTCAGATATACCAGGCAACGTACCACGCGGGACTCTTTATCCTGCTCACAAAGGATACTATCTATCCCCCTGATAATAGAATCCCCTACAACTACAACTTGCCTATTTACTCCCTCCCCTTGAATGGCCTGCTGAACCATGGTGCCTTGGTCAGCTGACTCATCCTTCCTGCAGCCCTGTTCGCCATCCACACAGGGAGCAAGTGCCTCATACCTGTTGGACAGGGTCAAGGGCTGAGGCTCCTGAGTTCCTGACTGCTGGTTCCCTTTAACTGCCTGACCTGCAGTCACACCCTGCTGTCCCTGGCCACTGGCAGGATTTAAACTAGTTACTCTGACAGGTGTGACTGCCTCCTGAAACACAGTGTCCAGCTAAGTCTCCCCCTCCCGGATGTGCCTCAGTGTTTGAAGCTCAGACTCCAGCTCATCAACTCTGAGCCGGAGCTCTTCGAGCAGCCAACACTTACTGCAGATGTGGTCGCTGCAGCTCGCAATGCGATCTGCCAGCTCCCACATCGAGCAGCTCAAGCACATCACCTGACCAGCCATCGCTAATTAATTAATTAGTTTAATTTAAGTTTACGAGTTAAGCTGTGTTTTGTTTTAAATGTGGTGCCGATTTGCTATCAACCACAATATGAAGGCACTTTCTGGAAAATTTACCATTCAACCAGCAATAGTCTCATCGTACCACAATAATTTATCATTAATCTGCTCCAAGTATACTTTCACGACTCGCTGAAAGAATATAATCCCTATTTCCTGGGGAATAAAGCCAGGCAGGAGTAGAAACCTGTAACTGAATGATCAGAAAATGTCCATCGTGAAATGTGTGTTCCGATGATCGACGGATTCCTCTGTGAAGCCGGGAGCGTTTGTTTTTGCTGTCAAATGCTGGTTGATTCCAGTCTTTCAGCGGGGGCCTTTCACACTGTGTGGAAACATCTTGGAAATAATATTGAAGTGTTTCACATCAGTCCATTCATAAAAGTCCCTGAAAGTGATGGGAATTCATTTTATTGAAAAACACTGCATTTCCAACATTGAACACGGGGCTGGAGTCAAAGATCATAGAATTTACAGTGCAGAAGGAGGCCATTCGGCCCTTCGAGTCTGCACCGGCTCTTGGAAAGAGCATCCTACCTAACGTCAACACCCCCACCCTATCCCCATAACCCACTAACCCCACCCAACACTAAGGGCAATTTTGGACACTAAGAGCAATTTATCATGGCCAATCCACCTAACCTGCACATCTTTGGACTCTGGGCGGATATTTTCCATCAGTTCACGGATGCAAAACGAATTAAGACGTTTCGACGCATGCACTTGTCGGTTGAGGTGGCCGAGTGGTGAAGGCGATGTACTGCTAGTCCATTGCGCTCTGTAACGGCGTTCGAATCCCATCCTCGTCGATTTTTCATCCGCTGTTTTCTCGGAAGTGGGACTCATTTTCAGATGATGGATCTGCAATCACTGACGTGCAAATCCATTCCAGGTTGTGAGGTCGGATTGCATCGAGCTGTGTTGGAAAAGCGAGAATTCAAAATTCAGTCTTGTTCTGATTGAGACGAATTGATCGGGTAGGGAGAGAGGAACCACTTTGATTTGACTTACTGGCACATGTACTGAAGTACAGTGAAAAGTATTTTTCTGTTACCAAGGCACATACACATTACATACAGAGTGGGCAAAAAAAGAATAATCGACACAGTGCATTGCCAAATGGTACATCGACAAACAGTGATTGGTTACAGTGCGGAACAAGTGGACAAACAAATTAAATCCATGAGCAAGAGCAGCATAGGGCGTCGTGAATAGTGTTCTTACACGGAACAGATCAGTCCGAGGGAGAGTTGTTGAGGAGTCTAGTAGCTGTGGGGAAGAAGCTGTTCCTATGTCTGGATGTGCGGGTCTTCAGACTTCTGTACCTTCTGGCTGATGAAATAGTCTGTAAAAAGTCAAAACCTGGGGGGGGGGGGGGGGGGGGGGGGGGGGGGGGGAGGGTCTCTGATAATGTTGTCTGCTGTCCTGCGGCAGCGGGAGTTGTAGGCAGAATCACTGTTCGGGTGGCATGCTTGTGTGATGGGTTGGGCTGAGTTCACCACATTGCAGTTTCTTGCGAAGTTGGACCGAGCAGTTGCCATACCAAGCTGTGATGCAGCCCGATAGGATGCTTTCTATGGCGCATCTGTACAAGTTTGTGAGAGTCGAAGCAGACATGACGAATTTCTTGTCCTTCCTTCGGAGGTAGAAAGGATGTTGGGCTTTCTAGATTGTTGCATCAACGTGAGTGGACCAGGACAGACTGTTGGTGATAGGTGTAAAGCTATCGACCATCTCCACTTCGCACCCATTGATGCAGACGGGTGTGTGTGTTGTGCAACGCTTCATGGCGTCGATGATCAGTTCCTTGGTCTTTCCGATATTTAGAGACAGGCTGTTTTAGGTACTGTTATGGGCGAGGCGTTTTCCGAACCCCAAAATGTATCAGAAAGTTCTACCGATCTCTCCCTTTAATGGATTTGTTGCTTTTGCTAGCACATGGCTTTTTCCCTAGGTGTGGGATTACAATTATGGACACGTGGGTTTTTAAACACAAAACATTGTTTATTCCATGAACTCAACTGAACATCTTAAATAAACATTGGATCTCTTACCACAGCTTAC
The DNA here is from genome assembly GCF_047496885.1 of Scyliorhinus torazame. Taxonomy (NCBI): domain Eukaryota; kingdom Metazoa; phylum Chordata; class Chondrichthyes; order Carcharhiniformes; family Scyliorhinidae; genus Scyliorhinus; species Scyliorhinus torazame. The sequence goes on from NC_092730.1 coordinate 41,008,450, forward strand.
TTCAAAGATAACTCAGAAAATATTGCAACAGTAAATAATTCCTTAAACTGTTCCTTCAAACTTCCAAGGGACTTAACACCTTGAAACAGAATCACATCAGGTTAAAGGCTTTACAATCATCAGTTTAAATCACCCAAATGATCCAAAGATGGTCTTTTATGTCAGAGATCCAGCTCCCTGCTAACACAGACACTCCCAAGCTCTTTTCAAACTTGCAGCTCCCTGGAAACACACAGACACACACAAGGTGCTTTTTAAACTGAAAGTAAAAACCTGAAAAATGGCTGACCTAAAGCCCAGCTCCACCCACTCTCTGGCATCACTGTTTTCTTAAAGGTACATTGCTCAAATATCCATGTCTTAAAGGTACTCTTACATGACAACTCCACCCAAGAAAAAAAACCTTCAATTTCAAGATGGTTTCATTTTTCACTTTTGCACCATTCACTAAGAAATATACACAGTAAATATACACTTTCGCTTAAAAAAAAACAACACATGCAAACAGGTATAATAATATAGTCCATTTTTTCTTTGTTATTCTTCCTCCAACCGAAATCCTTCTCGATTGACAGTCTCTTTGAACAAAATCTCTGCACGAGATCTCTGCACGGGGGCAGCACGGTAGCCTTGTGGATAGCACAATTGCTTCACCGCTCCAGGGTCCCAGGTTCGATTCTGGCTTGGGTCACTGTCTGTGCGGAGTCTGCACATCCTCCCCGTGTCTGCGTGGGTTTTCTTCGGGTGCTCTGGTTTCCTCCCACAGTTCAACGATGTGCGGGTTAGGTGGATTGGCCATGATAAATTGCCCTTAGTGTCCAAAATTGCCCGTGCGGTTACTGGGTTATGGGGATAGGGTGGCGGTGTTGACCTTGGGTAGGGTGCTCTTTCCAAGAACCGGTGCAGACTCGATGGGCTGAATGGCCTCCTTCTGCTCTGTAAATTCTATGATAATGATCCATCCATTCCTCTACTACTCTGCATTTCTCTGTGGAATCAGATACTTTAGTTCAATCTGACCACATAGTCCTTTGCAATTCTCCAATACAGGGACATTGGTGATCACAGCTTTCAGGCAGTCAAATGCCTGTTGAAAGTACGCTGTCCATTGAATATTTTTACGTTTCTTCAGCAATTCCATCAGTGGAGTAATCACGCCACAAAACGTTTGCACTAAAGTTCGATTAAATCCACTCATTCTAAGAAATCGCATTATTTCCCTTCCTCTTTAGGGTATCAGAAACTCCTCAAGGAAAGTGACTCGGGCTCCTGCAAATTCACTTTCGGCTAGTTTCATTACCAACCCCGCCACCTGAAGTCGATCGAAGAACTCCATACGATGCTTTAAATGTTCTTTCCATATCTGGAAGTTGGAAATAAAAGCAGATTGTCCTACTTTCTCAATGCAATCATTCAAACGTGGGATAGGGTAAGAGTCAGTTCTTGTAACTGCATTCATCTTTCTATAGTCCACATACAACCGTTGGGTACCGTCTGGTTTAGGTACCATCACTATGGGTGAGCTCCATTGGATGCTACCCACTTCAATTATGCCATTTTAAGCATACTCTCAATCTCTTTGTTAACCTGTGCCAATTTTAAAGGATTAAATCTATATGAATGTTGTTTGATAGGAACAGTATTTCCTACATCTACATCATGTATAGCCATTTTAATACTCCCCAATTTATCACTACAAACTTGCCCATGTGATTTCAATAACTCTCTCAGGTCAGTTCGTTTTTCCTCTGGAAGGTAACTTAACAATTGATACCAAATTTTAAGAACATCCTCATTATCCAATTTAATTTGAGGATGTCAAATTCACAGTCATCTGGATTTGGTTCGTCACTTTGAGTTAGAATCATTAAAACCTCCTTTTTCTCTCCTTCCCTTTCAAAGTACCTTTTAAGCATATTCACATGACACACTCGGTGAGTCTTCCTTCTATCTGGTGTTTTTACCACTTAATTCACCTCATTTAATTTCCTTTCAATCTGATACTGTCCACAAAACCTAGCTTTTAAAGGCTCCCCTGCAACTGGTAACAACTTTATCCCCACTGGCAAAACTACGAACTTTGGATTTCTTGTCCGCTAACCATTTCATTCCATTTTGTACAACTTTCAAATGTTGTCTAGCCAATTCACCTGCTCTATTTAATCGTTTCCTAAAATTTGACACGTAATCCAATAGTGTAATTTCCGATTTCGCACCCACCAATTTTTCCTTAATCAAATTAGGCGGACTAAAGGACTAAATTTGGTAGACTCATTAGGTGCATCCCTAATTGCAAACAATACGAATGGGATTCATTTATCCCAATCCTCTGGTTAATCTTGACAATACGGCCTCAACATTGGCTTTAATGTCTGATGCAAACTTTCTGACGCTCCCTGCGATTCTGGATGGGACGCAGTTGATTTAAATTGTTTTATTCCTAAGCTATCCATAACTTCTTTGAATAACTTTGAAGTAAAATTAGTTCCTTGATCGGATTGAATTTCTGGTGGTAGTCCATATCTAGTAAAGAAATGAAGTAACTCCTCCACAATCCTTTTAGCTGTAATATTACGTACTGGAATGGCCGCTGGAAACCTAGTAGACACATCCATTACAGTCAAAATATATTGATTCCCACTTTTTGTTTTAGAAAGCGGTCCTACACAATCGATTAGGGCCCTTGTAAAAGGTTCCTTAAATGCTGGAATGGGTATTAAGGGCGCTGGTTTTATCATTGCTTGAGGTTTCCCTATCACTTGACATGTGCGACATGATTTATAAAATCTAACTACATCTTTATGTAGTCCAGGCGAGTAAAACAATTTTGGATTTTAGCTTGTGTTTTCCTAATTTCCAAATGACCTCCCACTGGTACCTCATGTGCAACTCGCAACACCTCCTTTCTATACCCTATCGGCAATTCTACTTGATGATCTTCTGCCCACTTTTCGTCCGCCTGCATATGTACAGGTCTCCATTTTCTCATCAGGCCATCATGTTTACGGTAATAACACACTGGTATACTCTCAGATTCCTCTTCCGTGTATGCTTTCTGATATATCCGTTTTATTTCTACATCTTTCTGTTATAACTCCGCAAATATTCCTGAACTAAAAATATCCGCCTCATCCTCCACCTGTTCTTGTTCTTTTTCAACCATCTGATCAAAAATTGTTGCTGATAATTGCACTTCAACTTCACCTTTACTCTTTGATTTCTCCTCTTGTCTTCACCTGTAACTTTGCGACCTTGTTACGACACAAACCGGAAAAATCCCAGGATATTCGTCCTTCAACACTTCAGTTGACTGATTTTCCACTGCCTTATCAACCACAGTAGGCATCACTCCCACCTGCGATGCAGGTATATCATTACCCAAGATAAACTGTATTCCTGGACAAGATAGTTTATCTATTACTCCTACTACCTCTTCACCATTCTTCACTGGACTTTCCAACTTCACCTTATACAATGGAACGCGACTCCTCTCACCCTGAATTCCACATATCACCACCTTTTCTGGCAACATTCTTCCCAAACTACATAATTCCTCATTTTTACCATTAAAGATTGACTAGCCACTGTATCTCAAAACATTGTGACTTCTTCACCTGCTCCTCTTGATACACATAAGTAAATTCTACCCACACAAGTAAATTCTTTAAATACATCTGGCACCTTCTTAACAATTACTTCTTGAACAGGCTGTACAATTGTTTGCACCTCCTTCGCGTCCCTTGGGATTTCCTTTACCACTCTTACAAACCCCACCGTCTTATCCTGTTTTACCACATCACCCTTCTCAGTGCTTGTCTTCAACCACCAACACTGTGACTTTAATGGACTAGTTTATTACAGTGAAAACATTTGAAAATTTTCATTTCTTTTCCACCCTCCTGGATTTATTTTTTAATCAGTGGTACACTCCCTTTATTGTCTCCCATCATATCACCTTTACCTTTACCACTTGAGTATTTCTCATGTCCCCAGTTTCTATCCCTAATCGGCTGAAACTGATGTCGGAAAACAATCTTTGATTTATGAACGTATTCATAATCATCTGCCATTTCCGATACTAATTTCGCGGCTCTAACCTTCTGTTCTTCCACATGAGTTCTCACTACATCAGGAATTGAATTTTTAAACTCCTCCAAAAGTATAATTTTCTGAGAACTTAATACATTTGGTCTATTTTCAAAGCCCTTATCCACCTATCAAAATTACTCTCTTTCAGCCTTTCAAACTCCATGTATGTTTGACCAAATTCTTTCCTTAAATTTCTAAACCTTAGTCTGTAAGCTTCAGGCACTCGCTCAGCTGCCTTAAGATGGGTTTCTTCACCTGCTCATACGTTCCAGATTCCACCTCCGGTCGTGATGCAAACACTTCACTAGCTCTACCTACCAGCTTTGTTTGAATCAGTAACGCCCACATGTCCTGTGGCCATTTCATTTGTTTAGCTACCTTCTGAAATGAAATGAAAAAGGCTTCCACTTCCTTCTCGTCAAACCGTGGCAGTGCTTGGACATATTTAAATAGTTTCCCACCAAGCCTTCGACTATGACGCGCTTTCACACTATCCTCATCACTATCATCCAGCTGTACGTTTCCCTTTACGTCTGCCAATGTTAACTGATTGTCATGTTTCATGGCCATTTTCTGAAGTTCAAACTCGCTCTCTTTATCTTTTTCCCTCCTCTGTATTTCCATTTCTTTTTCTTTTTGTTCTGCTAGGACTATTCTTTCTTTTCGCCTTTCTGCTCTCTCCTTTTCTTTTTCCTCTCTCTCTCTCTTTCTCTTTCTTTTTCCTCTCTCTCCCTCTCATATTCAAGCCGCTTTCATTCTTTCTCATGTTCCATTTGTTCAATTTGCAACTGAATTTTTGCCATTTCCAATGAGTCAAACTCTATCGCATGCAACTTTAAATGCTTAACCACCGCCATAATTACTTCATCTTTTCGCATTTTGTCAGGTAAGGTTAACTGCAATGTTCTTGCCAAATCTAACAGTCTGCTGTTCGTTTCTGCCCGTAAAGTACTTCGTGTGACATTCTCCACCCCCAAAAACTTCTGAGCCTCTGAAAGAACCATTGTTCACAACACTCTCCCCACGTAAACTAAAATACCACACCGGAAAAGGAACAATCCTTCACTGTCTTTAAGTTCACAAAAGCCAATCCAATAGATAGACTTTTATCCCGGACGAGCCCCCAATTTCTATGGGTGAGGCGTTTTCAGAACCCCAAAATGTATCATGGAGTTCAACCAACCTCTCCCTTTAATGGATTTGTTGCTTTTCCTGGCACACGGCTTTTTCCCTTGGTGTATTATTATTATACAATTATGGACTCGTGGGCTTTTAAACACAAAGCACTGTTTATTCCATGAACTCAACTTAACATCTTAAATAAACATTGGATCTCTTAACGCCCCTTACTTCAAATATAACTCAGAAAATATCGCAACAGAAACAATTCCTTAAAATGTTCCTTCAAACTTCCAAGAGACTTAACACCTTTAAACAGAATCACATCAGGTTGAAGGCTTTACAATTATCAGTTTAAATCACCCAAATGATCCAGAGATGGTCTTTTATGTCAGAGATCCAGCACCCTGCAAACGAAGACACTCCCAATCTCTTTTCAAACTTGCAGCTCTCTGGAAACACACAGACACACACAAACTGCTTTTTAAACTGAAAGTAAAAATCTGCAAAATGGCTGACCTAAAGCCCAGCTCCACCCACTCTCTGACATCACTGTTTTCTTAAATGTGCGTTGCTTAAACTTACATGTCTTAAATGTACACTCACATGACAGTGCACTATGCAACCATGTGATTTATCTACCTCCTGCATCTGATTCGTCATTGTTTGCGATACGACCTACCGCAGTGGTATCTTGAAACTTATAGCTTGAGTTGGAGCTAAATCCTGCCACACAGGATATGCCTCCATATTCAGCGGGTCCGACAATGACAAGACTGAAGAACGATCACTCGTCTATCAAATCAGTGAGGTTTGCCTCACTGTGAGACAAGATTAGCAGAAGCAAAACCAAATTAATTAGATTCAGATCACACGGTTATACTCGACTTGAAACATGAAAACCCCGCCATCTCACAATTCCCGTTCCAGCCTCCCCGAACCGGCGCCGGAATGTGGCGACTCCGGGCTTTTCACAGTAACTTGATTGAAGCCTACTTGTGACAATAAGAGATTATTAGTATTATTATTATTGATCCTCGCCTGAAGTATGGTGATCCTCAGGTTAAATCACCACCAGTCAGATCTTAGACTCAAAGGGCCTATGGTCATCAGGGACTAGAGCGACTTAATTTATTTTAGAACTGGATCAATGTATGTCATTTCCAGGATGTGACTTCACTCAAGATTGGCCAAATGACTGACAGCCGGGAAATTAACGACCATTGAGGAGTTACCGCTACCTGAGGCTTGGTGGGATTGCTGGTTTTAAAGGTTCATCGTGAAATCTAGAGATAAAATGCCGGGAAAGTGGACATGAGTATTATCATGAGATCATTAAAATGTAAAAGGAGGCCATTCTTCCAATGGACTCGGCAACGATATTCTGAAAGAGCCTCTGTGTCTCCATCACATCCCTGTAACACCACCCAACTTTCTGAACACTAAGGGGCAATTTAGCATGGACAGTCTACCTAACGCGCACACATTTGGACTGTGCGAGGAAATCGCAGCACCCGGAGGGAACCCACACAGACACGGAGAGAAAGTGCAAACTCCACACAGTCAGTGATCAAAAGCTGGAATTGAACCCGGATCGCTGGCTCTGTGAGGTAACCACTGTGATAATATGCCACCGTATAAGGCCATAACACGTCATATATCAGATCAAGCATGATCTCATTGAAATGCGGAGCATATTCGATGGGCTGAATGGCCTGCTTCTGCTCCTACGTCTTATACCCTGATATTGTGTAAATCTGTTCCTGTTCTTGGGTAAAACCCTTGTTAAACCAACACAGACGCCGCATGTCGTCTGCATCTGATTATCTGGCGCAGAGAAGGTGATTGTGGAATACATGTTGTACCCATCAAACTCTGCTACTCACCTGACTGAGATGTGTTCTGTCTCTGTAAATCACAGGTAGTATTCGCGAGTGGAGGGAACACTCTGCACCTCAGTCTCAATAGTTTGTGAGAGCAGGATTCCTTCATTATGAGTCAATGTCTGGGACTGTATGTGAGGGTGGGTTTCAGTCTCTATCAGACATTGCTACTGAATGTCAGTTTGGAAATGTTTCTGTATCTATCAATCACAATTACTGTTTGGGAAAAGTGAGATTAATACATAACAGCAGCACTGCTGTAACAGACAGAGAAAGATACACAAAAAATCACGAAGAGACTATCAGGACACACATACAATGACACACACACAGAAAAGGTGCCGAGATGGAGAAACTGTTTTTTTAGGAAAATGTGTTTTCTGCTGCACACAGAGAGACCCTGTTTGTAAAATTATATCTTGCTGTGTAACTGAGATCTCTGCTATGTAGCCGTGCTCTCTGCCATGGAACCGTGACACTGCCGGTGACAGATCTTCACTGTAGTTGTGTCAAATCATTATCTGTTGTGTAATGTGTTCCCAGTTGTGGAAGTAAGATCCGTCGGAAGCGCCGTTTCTGAGACGAAATTTTAATTACATATTTATTAAATTTTGTCACGAGGTTCGTTTAGACCTCTGGATTCCCAGTCAAGGGACATAACCTTGTGTTCCTGTGATGAAGACAGTTCATTCAGCATCAATATTTTCAGATAATAACAAGAAAGCGCCCAACGTGGGGCTCGAACTCACGACCCTGGGATTAAGAGTTCCATGCTCTACCGACTGAGCTAGCCGGGCTGCTGGTGCCCTGTCTATTAAACCTCTTCTTGAAGAGAGTTGCTGCGGTGCTCATTCGGAAGGTCAGTGCTGACTTGTTGGGCCGAATGGCCTACTTCTGAGCTGGATATTCTACGATTCTGTGATACAAGCATGTTGATGCGGTGAAGACGTTCTGCCCACTCCTGATACCATGTAGGAATGCTGGTCTCTCAATGACTGACGACCAATGACATGTAATAAAAAATAACTGACTTAATAATTGAGCAGCACCTCCTGGCTTGTGCTCTGACCGCGATCCGGGGAACTGCCGAAATCCCGACACGTGACCATTTTAGTTGCGTCATCAGGTGACCGTTCGGCCTGCACAGGTCTCCTTCTGTGCTGTAATTTCTAGATTTCATCATTTAAATTTTCTTCCAGACTGTAAAGTGTGGTCCTGTTCCATTTGAATTTCTAATATATTTCCAATGTAACTGATGTTGTTCCACAATCTATTTAATCGGTGGAATTGGGCGTTTAGGGAGCTGAGGTTTTCGAGTCTCTCAAGGCCTCTCTCCAAATCCAATGGTCATTTTCCACGAAGATTCAACCTCTCCTCACATAAACATCGGGGCCCCGTTGATCGTTTGAATGCGATAACTTCCTGGAGTGATTCCAGGCTGGTTTTAGAATGTATTCTATCGACCAAATTACTAATGAATGGCACACTAGACACAGCTGCGATGGCCGAGTGGTTAAGGCGTTAGACTTGAAATCCCGTGGGGCTTCCCCAAGCTGGTTCGAACTCTGTTCGCAGCGACTGTGTTTCGAAGTGTTTGCGAAACTACCCGCGCAAACCACTGACTCGAGAATGAATTGGAATGTTTGTAAATGAACCGTTTGAGTCAGTCAGATGTTCAGCATTTGTTTTGGAAACTGAACGAAATATAAAGAAGCTCGCACTCAAAACAACAATCAATCAATAATAACGTTTCCTGCAACGTTTGGAAGGAGAAGCAGCAACGGCAGCGAATGGAAACGTGGTTCGGTTTCATTCAGCTGAATGTATTTCTGGGTAAAAAGATCGTGGCAGAAATGGAACATATTTTATCTCTCTATCTGTTTCTTTGTTTCTTTCTCTCTCCCTCACTCACTGTTTTTGTGCTTCTCCGGGGACTGATTGGATACAGTGAAACTCAGCCCTATTTCATCCCAACTCTTTTGGGCGAATACATCCTGGCGATGGGCGGTCCTGAATCAGTGGAAGAATCGACAAACTATTCCATTCTTGGCTCTGTGAGAAGTTCCATTCCTGGTTGTGAGGTGGTTCTGGGATAAAGGGATCGAGAGAGAACGAAGTGACTGCAGTCTGACTCTTACTCTGAAAACCAGTTAGTGCGCCCTTGTACAAAGTGGATGTGTCTGAGAACAGGAGGAAAGCAGATCATGGGCCTTTGATTGATTTTATTGAGCCAGACCTTGAAAAGTGAAGCAAACTTCTAACTAGTCGGTGCCTGTCTGAGAACTGGTAAGGAATTACGGCTGATATTGAAACGGTTCATCTTTAATTAGTTACAGCAAATCGATTCTTTCAGAGGTCATGGTGTATTGTTTTCAGAGTCACTGTCATAGTTTCTTAAAATATGATTTGTGCTTGTTTTTGTTTTGTTCAGTAATTTGGGGAATCTATTTGGAGCGGGTGCAGTTGGTCAGTATCTGTGCCTCTTGCTTGGCAGCTCCCCGGGAAGCAGCAGCTCCATTCCTATCGAGATCTGTGGACACAATCAGGAGACCGAAACTATTGCGCACTGCTGCCATCTCCTGGCTGAAAGCAAGTTGTGCAACAAGTTAACGAGGTATTCGTGATACGTTTCAATTGGAGCAAAATAACATTAACATGGTTAATATTATCACTGTAGTAATCACATTTAAATCCCCAGATATCTGATTTCTGACTGAGCGATCTGTTCATCCCGATTTATCGGAAAATGAAGGATTCCCATTACAGCCGTATTGGTTACAAGAATATCCAATCTCTGATTTAATGCATTCTCCCGCTTCATTGTTTGTGTATTCGTTCTATAAATACAGGCAAAGCTTGAAGAAATCAGTAACAGAGTAATCAATGTTCCCGGAGAGATGAAACTGCCGCCCCGAACTTCATTTTATGAAGGTGATTCCAGTCACTCCCCACTTTCCCATCAGAACAACGTCACAGAAGAAATCACATCCCCTTCACAGAATAACCATTCAGCACGAAAGTAAATTATCTGAACTATGCTGACCAGAATCAGTGTGCTCAAACGTGTGTTCTTGTTGAAAGAAAAAATGAGGAAGTGAATAGCTGTGTGGCTACCGCAGGGCAGTAATGTTGTAGCTCCTGGTTTAAGGAGCAGAGTGCCGCAGCGGATGCGTGTTGGGTCATTAGCCCGAGGTCGAGGAATCGAGGCTATTCTCTGCTATTTACATCCTCCCTGACACGTAAAGTAAAAATAACGCACGTTCCTGTTTGCTTTGCAGCAAATACCGATCAGAAAATTTCTTCCAGTCTCATCCCGACATTAAACCCAGGATAAAGCAGACAGCATGACACATTACAACATTGTAAAGCTCACACAGAGGGAACCACAGAGAAAATGCTTTAAAGTCTCAGCAGGTCTGACCAGATCTGTAGGGAGAGAAAAGAGTTAACGTTTCGAGTCCAGATGACACTTTGTCAAAGCTGGACCGGATACGATATCCAGTAGTACCCCACAAAGGGGCAATATAGGTATATAACGATATCCAGTAATACCTCACAGGGGGCACATAAGGAAATAAAGCTTTATCGAGCAACAAATCACAATAGAAACTAAGTTCCCATCTTCCCCTCTCGGACGGATGTGAACAATCGAACCTGCCGGACTATTTACAAGAGAAGACGAATTTTACCCGGAGTCCTGGGATCAATATTAATTCCTCAACCAAAGTCACTGAAGCAGATTATCGAGTCATTAACTTCGCTTTTGCCTGTGTGGTCTCGCTGTGCGTATCTGAGCAGGAATCTCATGTCCTGAGACCAACGCTTTTCCATTGAAAGGAAGGTATTGGACAATCGTGAGGTTGAAAATCTCCTTGGAGAAATTTAACCTCGAGGGGGAAAGGTCAATATCAGGAGTGGGATTCGTATCCACGCTTCCATAAGAGACTGCGACCTGAACTTCAGCGCCTTTGACCGCTCGGTCACCCTGATGCGTTGTCGCCGAAACTAAGATCCGTGCACAAATCGACTCAAATTCTATGTTTATCATCATTTCATTTCAAACAAGATATGCTTATCCTACTTTTGAACACCAGCCATAATCCTGTATCTGAGTGCCATCCTTGTCCAAGCCGCTGGGGGTGAAGGAGCTCCTCATTGCTGCACTGATCAGTTTGCTCCAATCAACCAGGACCGAATTCCCGCTCTACCTGTTCCTCACTCGAAGATATTGAGAGCCCAAGTCCTGAGCGACGTGAAGTATCCAATTGGAGAGTTGCATTCCGGCGAATGGAATCTCTCTCCACAGCTGCTTCCGGTGCTGTTTTCACCGACAAGTAGCCGAAGAATGCCTCCTGTGTCCAAACAGGAGAACGTTCGTCCAGGAGAGGCGCCGGAAGAGTGTTCTGGGAGAAGTCAACTTAGTCACCTCGACTATACTGTGGGTAGCTGAAGAACAGGTGTCAAAGAGCGGATCAGACTGTAAGCTAAACGTTGATACTGATAAAGAAAAAGGTAGATGTGCTGCTGACAAACAGCGACTTGTTTCCGTTTGGTGTGAGTGAGAATATTAATAGCAGAGAATGGTTTCGATCCATCGACTTCTGTGTTAGGGGTCCAGCGTACGTCCGCTGCGCCACTTTGCTCGTAGTTGATTTTCTCTGGGGTCGGACTTGAAGCAAAGCTTGTAGAAATCAGTAAGAGCGTGATCAATCTTCCCAGAGAGGTGAAACTGCCGTCCCGAACTTCATTCTATGAAGGTGATTCCAGTCATTCCCCACTTTCTCATCAGAACAACGTCACATAATAAATCACATCCCCTTCACAGAACAACCATTCAGCACGAAAGTAAATTATCTGAAATTTGCTGACCAGAATAAGTGTGCTCAAACGTTTGTTCTAGTTGAAACAAAAAAATGAGGAAGTGAATAGCTGTGTGGCTACCGCAGGGCAGTAAATCGGAGCTCCTGGTTTAAGGAGCAGAGTGCCGCAGCGGAAGCGTGCTGGGCCATTAGCCCGACGTCAGGGAATCCTGGCTATTCTCTGCTATTTACATTCTCCCTGACACGAAAAGAAAACATAACTCACGTTCCTGTTTGTTTTGCAGCAAATACCTTTCAGAATCCTTCTTGCAGTCTCGTCCCAGGAATGAAGGAGACAGCATGACACAGTACAACGTTGCAAAGCTCACACAGAGGGAAGCACAGATAAAATGCTTTAAAGTCTCTGCTCAATTGATCCTCAAGATAAACACTTCCAAATTCCACCAATTCCATTGGGAAATGCATGAATATCGATTGTTTAAATTTTACATACATCTAACACCTCTCCGTCCACCCGGTCACATTCTATCACCGACAGTTCATGTGAATCTCCCCCGCTCTGTTGCGGTTCTGTGTCGTGGCCAGTAGATGTCAACACACTCTGGTAGAGCGTAGTTCACAGATTAGAGTGAGACACAACTGATAAAAATTGTTTTATTATATTAAAGTTGGGACGGCGGGATTTCGAAGAAGATAATATGTGGTGATGATCTATTCTTATATTTTGGTTGTGTTGAAGCCGTCAACATGTTGTATGTGGGAGTGAGGTGCATTCTCTCTGCACTTCTCTGGTCCCGTTTGTAAATGGGGGATTCCTGTTACTCTCGGGTAATGTGTGAGAGTGTAAGAGACATTCTGAACCTGTCAGTCTTCGTCACTATATGTGCCTGTGGATACGTTGTCAGTGGAACCGCACCGTGACACCAGTTCTTCAGCGACCCACAGTACAGTTGAGGTTACCGGGATGACGTCTCCCATAATTCTCTTCAGCCACCTCTCCAGGATGAACCTCCTCCTGTTTGTAGACTGGAGGGGTTCTTTGGCTACTTGCCTGTAATAAGATCGCATATAAAAATTCCATTGAAGTAAATGAGTTGTATCATGTGGTTAAGGAGACGCACAATAACCCATTGTACTCTGCACACGTGGGTTCAAATCCCATCCTCGTCTATCATGTGTCTGTTGTGTCTCTGGTCCACTTCATGAGCATGAAGTACAAATGCTGTGATTTTTTGCTTTGGTTCACGGGCTTGGCGGGTGGTGAATTCGGCGAACACTGTCTGTGTTGAAACCACATTATAAAAAGGTGAGAAAGTTACTTATTTCACTCCCTGACTTAATTGCGGATACATTCTGAGTTGGAAACTGTTTCTTCGTCTCAGTTTGAAACTCACAAAGTCGCGCAAAAGGTAAGTTCATAAAATAAAGAAGCAGACTTCAGCCATTAGACCCATCGAGTCTGCCCAGCCATTCTATCGTGGCTGATATCTTCCCCATCTGCGACCTACAATGTTACAGATGAAGAGGTCGATTGCGATATCAGCAGGAACACCTTCTCCCTAGAACGCATGATCTCGGAGCGGGAGTAGGCAATTTAGCCTCCTGAGCCTAACACCTTCCATGTGATGTTGGCTGATCCGATCCTGGCCTCAACTCCACCGTCTTCCCGTTCTCCGTATCCCTTCAACTCCTTACCAATAAAACTCTCTCTACCACCTCCTTAAATTTACTCACTCTCCCTGCATCCAACGCAATCTGGGGTACCGAATTCCACAGAATCATAAACGCTTTGGAATAAGTAGTTTTCCCTCAAATCTTTTTTTCACATTGCAATCTCTTATTCTAAGATCATGACCTCCTCTTTTAGAATGCCCCACAAGAGGAAGCAACAGCTCCACGTCAACTTTTTCCATACCTTTTGGCATCTGATACACCTCAATTAGATAATGACGCATACATTCTGAGTGTGAAATTGTTGGCCAGTCTTCCTCAGTTTGAAACTCACGATGTTGCACGATAACATCCGATTCAATGGCCGGGAATCGAACAGGGACAACTGCTTGGAAGAAAACTTTGCTCACCACTCTCCCACCGTCGCTGCATTTCCAATTTTGAACACCAGGTGGAATAGAAGGAGGCAGATACATTCAATCAGTTCATGGATGCAAAACGAATTAAGGCATATTGCCATGCGTACTTGTGGGACGAAGTGGCCGAGTGGTTAAGGCGATGGACTACCAATCCATTGTGCCCTACACACGTGTGTTCGAGTTCCATGCTCGTTGATTTTAAATCCACTTTTCTCGGAAGTAGGCCTCCTTTTTCCAAGATGGATATGCAATCACTGATGTGACAATCTATTCCAAGTTATCAGGCCAGATTGCATCGAGTTGGGTTAGAGGACGGTGGAACGGAGGCAGACGTGTTTGGGGCTTAACCGCTCTTTGACACCAGTTCTTCTTCGGCTACCCACAGTACAGTCGAGGATACCGGGTTGACTTCTCCCATAATTACCTTCTGCCACCTCTCCTGGATGAACATCCTCCTGTTTGTGTACTGGAGGGTTGCTTCGGTCACTTGTCTGTGAGAAGGTCAGGTATTAAAGTTCCATGAAGTAAAGGAGTTGTACCACGTGGTTAAGGGGATGCACAAGAAACCTTTGTGCTCTGCGCACTTGAGTTCGAATCCAATCCTCGTCTGTAACGTATCTGTTGTGTCTCTGTTTGATCCACTTCATGAGGGTGACGGAAAAATGCTGTGATTTTTAGTGTTTGGGGCTTGGAGTTGTGAATAATCGAACACTTTCCATATTGAAACCACTTTAGAAAATGACGAGAAAGTTACTTAATTCACTCCCCCCTCCCATAATTGCGCACACATTCTGAGTTGGAAACTATTTCTTTCCCTCAGTTAGAAAGTCATGAAGCCGCGCAAACGATAGATTCATCAGATAGATGAGCAGTATTACGCCATTCGACCCATCGAGTCTGCCCGCCATTCGATCATGACTGAAATGTTCATCATCTGCTACCTGAAATGTTACGGAACAAGAGATCGATTGAGATATCAGCCAGAACACCTCCTCCCGAGAACACATAACATTGGAGCTGGGATATGGAATTTAGCCTCTTGGGCGTAAAACCTTCCATGTGATCTTGCCTGATCAAACATAATGGCCTCAACACCACCGTCCTGCCCGTTCTCCAGAACCCTTCAACTCATTACCAATAAAAGTCTCTCTAAGTCCTCCTTAACTTTCTCACTGTCCCTGCATCCACCACACTCTGAGGAAGTGAATTCCACAGAATTACAAGCCTTTGGGAGAAGTCGTTTTTCTTTTTAAAATTTGCAGCCTCATATTCTAAGATGATGACCTCTCGTTTTACACTACCCCACAACAGGTAACATCAGCTCCACGTCTACAATATCTACACCTTTTCGCATCTTAAACACCTCACTTAGATAATCCGCATAAATTCTGAATGAGAAACAGTTGACCAGTCTTCCTCAGTTTGAAACTCAGGATGTCGCGCAAAAACATCCGATTCAACTATTACTGCGATGACCAGGAATCGAACCGGAGTCAATGGTTTCAAAAGCAGCGATGCTCACCACTATACCACCACCACTGCATTTCCCTCGTCGAATACCTGGTTGAATAGAAAGAGGCAAATAATTGCCATCAGTTCATGGATGCAAAACGAATTAAGACGTATTGACGCGCCAAGTTGTGCGATGAGGTGGCCGAGTGGTTAAGGCGATGGATTGCTAATCCATTGTGCTCTGCACACGTGGGTTCGAATCCCATCCTCGTCGATTTTTCG
Organism: Scyliorhinus torazame; assembly: GCF_047496885.1. Lineage (NCBI taxonomy): Eukaryota > Metazoa > Chordata > Chondrichthyes > Carcharhiniformes > Scyliorhinidae > Scyliorhinus > Scyliorhinus torazame. The sequence goes on from NC_092730.1 coordinate 41,024,185, forward strand.
CCCATTGTTTCTCGGAAGTGGAATTCATTTTTACACGATGGATCTGCAATCACTGATGTGACAAACTATTCCAAGTTGTCAGGCCACTTGCATCGAGTTGCGTTAGAGGAGGGACGAACGGAGGCACGAACGGCGGCAGACGTGTTTGGGGCTTAACTCCACATTGACACAATTCTTCTTCGGCTACCAACTGTGCAGTCGAGGTTACCGGGTTCACTTCTTCCATTATTACCTTCTGCCACCTCTCGTGGATGAACGTCCTCCTGATTGTACATTGGTGGGGTGCTTCGGCTACTTGTCTGTGACAAGATCAGATATTAAAATTCCATGAACTAAAGGGGTTGTACCACGTGGTTAAGGTGAGGCACAATAATCCATTGTACTCTGCACACGTGGAATCAAATCCTATTCTTGTCTGTAACGTGTCTGTTGTGTCTCTGTTTCGCCCACTTCATGAGGATATAGAAAAAAGGCTGTGATTTTTAGCTTTTGTTTCAGGGCTTGGCGGGCGGTGAACAGTCGAACACTGTCCATGGTGAAACCAAATAATAAAAAGCTGAGAAAGTTACTTTTCACTCCCTGCCCTAATTGCGCATAAATTCTGAGTTGGAAACTGTTCCTTCCCCTCAGTTTGAAACTCAGACTCGATGGGTCTAATGGCTTAATTCTTCTCCTATATTTTATGAACTTATCTTTTGCGCGACTTTGTGAGTTTCAAACTGAGGAGAAGGAACAGTTTCCAACTCACGAAGTCGCGCAAGAGATAAGTTCATAAAATATAGGAGCAGAATTAAGCCATTAGACCCATCGAGTCTGCCCCGCCATTCTATCGCGGTTGATTGTGCCAGTTAGAAACTTCTAATATTCTAACAATTATTTGGGAACTAGAATCGTCTAATATTCCATTCCCTGTGTAGGTTAGAAACTTCTAATATTCAAACCTCCACCTGCTTAACTAGAAACTTCTAATATTCTAGCATCGCTTTACCCAGAAACTTCTAATATTCTAGCCCTCCACGTTGCGCGCCATGAAGTTAAAACCTCACCACTATTCTTAGAATTCCCCCTGTACCAGAAAAGGGTCAAGATATTCTAAATGATGAACAGGGATTCTCACTCCCTGACTCCTATGCAGACTTAGGTGGGCGCTATTCGTGTCAAACCAGTGTTTCATGTTATCCCACGGCATAACCCATGTCTTCAGAGAAGATTCTGTTTACTTTCCACTCAGGTGCTTCACTCACGGGTCCGGCTTTTCTAAGTAGAGTAAAGTAAACTTTCTAATAAACACTCTTTCAGGTTATCAATTTAAGTTAGTTTTAATTTCAAATTAAAAGATGTAATCACTGTTTTTACAGAAAAGTAATAAGATCTTTTCTTTGCATCTTCCTGGTCAGTTGTTAGACCTTCAAGTCTGCCTTGACAATTTTCTCCTGTAACTTTTGTTTTTTTCCTGATGGATTCGATGTTCTGCTCGGCTTCCTTGTTCAGTCCTTCCCATGACCGAGGGCAGCTATGAGAGCTGGCTGCTGAATTATTAGGTATTATATAGCCCTTTGCGCAGCCTTAGTTTCTACATGGCATTTATTGAAATGTAACTGTTGCTTGCTGACTGTAGCTAATGCAAGCTCCCTGTCGTTGAACTAGCTTATTCTGCTTGACATGTAATACTTTTGTTTGGCTGGTAATACATTTATTTGTTGCTTCGTCAGCAACTTTCCTGATATCTGTCTTTAGTGATGTTTTTTCTCAGTCTAAATACTGGATATGAACTCGTGTTCAACGAAGCAGTTCGCCTCTGCACTTCTACTGGTCAGCTGGTGTCAACGGCAGGTCGGCCCCTATATTTCTAACCTATCTGGCTTAGACCTATACCCTATGACCTGATTATTTGCTAAAAGATTTTTAACGTCAAAAATGTGTAAATTATGGGATAAACGTGCCACCTCATGTGTTTCTTAGCTGGAAAGCAGTTGTCTCATATTTAAGTGACGTCAGCAAGGTTTCCCGCTTAACCTTCTCCCCCAATTTAAACCTAAGATCCTGGTTGTTCCTTTTTTAATTGTTCAGTAAAATAATGCACTTCTCGGGAAGTGTGAAATACTGTTCCCGTTTATATAACTTAAGATTTTAAATTGATTGAATGTCTTTTTAACTTTAATACCATGTTAGTTGTCCATATCTGTTTTCTTTAACGCCTGCGAAGCTATCTGTATTTTAAACAACCTGCGGCTGTTAACCCTTTGTGGGACCTTTCCCTTTCAGTTAAAATCTCTGTCTTTTCCAGGTTCACATTCATGGTTCAAATGATATATTTTTTCATTATAACCTGTTCCTCACACGAAGGTTTTGAGAGACGAAGATCTGAGCGACGTGAAGTATCCAATTGGAGAGATGCATCATGGCGACTGGAATCTCTCTCCACAGCTGCTTCCGGTGCTGCTTTCACAGCCGACGAACCCCTCCAGTGTCCAAACAGGTGAAAGTTCATCCAGTAGAGGCGGCAGAAGGGAGTTCTGGGAGAAGGCAACTTAGTCACCTCGACTATACTGTGGGTAGCTGAAGAACAGGTGTCAAGGAGCAGATCATACTGAAAGAAAAATGTTGATACTAATAAAGAAAAAGGCAGATGTGCTGCTGGGTGATAGCGACTTGTTTGCTTTTGGTGTGAGTGCGAATACAAATAGCAGACGATGGTTTTGGTCCATCGACTGCTGGGCTATGGGCCCACCACGCTCCCGCTGCGCCAGTCCGCTCGTGGTTGAGCTATTCGCGGTCGAGGTCGAGGAATCGACTCACAGGGGGCCAATAAGGAAATAAAGCTTTATCGAGCAATGAATCACAATAGAAACCGAGTCCCCAACTTCCCCTCTTGGACGGATGTGAACAATCCAACCTGCCAGACTATTTACAAGAGAAGACGAATTTTACCCTTCTCTTGGGATCAATATTAATTCCTCAACCAGACTCACCGAAGCAGATTATCGAGTCATGAGCTGGGCGTTTGCCGATGGGGTCTTGCTGTGCGTATTTAAGCTGGAATTTCATGTCCTGAGACCAACGCTTTTCTATTGAAAGGGAGGTAATGGATCTTCCTGAGGTTGAAAATCTTGCTGGAGAAATTTAACCTCGTGGAGGAAAAGGCAATATCAGGAGTCGGATTCGAACCATCGCCTCCAGAAGAAACTGCGACCTGAACGCAGCGCCTCAGACCGCTCGGCCATCCTGATGCGTTGTCGCCGAAACAAAGATCCGTGCACAAATCGACTTAAAGACTATCTTCATCGTTATTTCATTTCAAACAAGATATGCTTTTCCTACTTTTGAACCCCTTCCAGAGTCCTGTGTCTGAGTGCCATCCTTGTCCAAACCGCTGGTGTTTAAGGAGCTTCTCATTGCTGCATTGATCAGTTTGCTCTAATCAGCAAGGTCCGAATTCCCGCTCTACCTGTTCCTCACACGAAGGTATTGAAAGTCTACGATCTGAGCGACGTGAAGTATCTAATTGGAGAGTTGCATTCTGGCGACTGCAATAACTCTCCACAGCTGCTTCCGGTGCTGCTCTCACAGACAGGCAGCCGAAGAACCCCTCCAGTGTCCAATAAGGTGAACGTTAATCCAGTAGAGGCGGCAGAAGAGTGTTCTGGGAGAAGTCAACTTAGTCACCGCGACTGTACTGTGGCTAGCTGAAGAACAGGTGTGAAAGAGCGGATCAGACTGAAAGCAAAACTTTGATACTAATAAAGAAAAAGGCAGATGTGCTGCTGACAAACAGCAACTTGTTTCCGTTTGGTGTGATTGAGAATATGAATAGCAGAGGATGGTTTCGATCCATCGACCTCTGGGTTATGGGCCCAGCACGCTTCCGCGTAAGGAGTTACACGTCCTTGGTCGCCAGTCTTTGAGAGATCAGAATTTCTCCATGGTGTCAGGAGTGGGCAGTATGGCACAAGGGCTTCGCCACCTAAACCCGCTGCTGTCATAGAATCAGAGAATCCCTAATGTGCAAATGAAGACCATTCGGCACAACGAGTATGTACTGACCCTCCGAAAGCTCACTCACCTGCCCTCTACTGGAATATTGGGTCCGATGGAGCAACTCTGGCCCCCATTCCAACCCCTGAAATCCGTCCATCCCCTCTCATGAGTGGGTGCAGGATTGGAGGGTCAGTGCAGACTCGATGGGCCGAATAGCCTCCTTCTGCATTTTACTGGTTTCTACGGAAACAGATATGATCACAGTATTTATTCACATGGGATAAGCATTGGCTCGCACGTCCCTGGCGGTGGCCGCGTGGCCTAATGGATAAGGCGTCTGACTTCGATGAATCTAATGATGATATCAGAAGATTGCAGGTTCGTGTCCTGTCGCGGACGTTTTATACAGAAATGCGGTGGAACTTGCTGACAGCCGAGTTTTCCCTCCTCAGCTCACAGTTCCACCTTTCCATCCAAGCATTGCAGGGCTTTTTATGGTATATAATTCCTTCTAACATTGTTTTCATTCAATTCGCTCTCATCCTAGTATTTTGTTTATCCCCTGATGAATCCACAGTATCTGTTTGACTTGGATCAAGTATAGAATAAAATATTATGTATCAATCGGTTCAATACAATTCTGTGGAGGAAATTCTAATGTCGTCACGAAGACAGACAGAGTGATTGAGTCATAGAAGTTGGCAGCATGGAAAAAGCCGTTCGGCCCAGCTTGTCAATGCCGCCCAGTTTCTTTCACTAAGCGAGACAAACTTGTCCGCATTTGGCCCATATCCCTCTATACCCACCCTGCCCATGTAACTGTCTAACTGATTTTTAAAAGACAAAATGATACCCGCCTCCACCACTGCCTCTGGCAGCCCGTTCCAGATGCTCCTCAGTACCTTATTTATGCTCCTAATTATTTCATAGACCTCTATGACATTACCCATAAGCCTCCTACGCTCCAGGAAAAAAAGTCCCAGCCTATCCAGCCTCTACCTTTCACTCAGACCATCAAGTCCTGGTAGCACCCTTGTAAACCACTTCTGCACTCTTTCTAGTTTAACAATATCCTTCGGAAAACAGGGTGACCAGAACTGAACACAATATTCCATGTGTGGTCTTACCAATGTCTTGTGCAACTTGAACAAGACGTCCCAACTCTTGTATTCAACATTTTCAGCTTAAAACCTCGCATTCCGAATGCCTTCTTCACCACCCTATCCACCTGCGACACTACCTTCAAGGAGCTGTGAACCTGTACTCCTAGATCTGTTTGTTCTGTAATTCTCCCCAACTCGCTACTAGTAACTGATTAGGTCAATCCCTGATTTGAGCTACCAAAATACACCACCTCACATTTATCCAAATTAAACTCCATCTGCCATTCATCGGCCCACTGGCCCAAGATGTTTAATAATGAGCTGAATCAACTGTTTTTTGTTCAGAGGGATGAAAGATTATCGCACTGCATTGGGAATCCAGAGGCCTGAAATACTCTTTGGGACAGGGAATAAATCTCACCATTCAAATTCACTGATTCAATAGATTTTCAGAGGCGTTGAAAGGGTGGATGCTGAGAGGTTGTTTCTCCATGTGGGAGAGTCTAGGACCAGAGGGAATGATCTCAGAGTAAGGGGCCGCCCAATTAAATCAGAAATGATGAGTAATTTGTTCTCTCAGAGTATAGTGTATCTGTGGAAACATTGTTTCTAAGCGAATACTTGTCGAGGCTGGGGAAGTTAATATGCGCAAGATTAAATCAGTAAGGGAATCAAGGATTATGGGGATAAGGCGGGAAAGTGGGTTTGAAGATTATATCAGGTCAATCATAACCTCTTTGAATGGTGGAGCAGACAGGATGGGCCGAATGGGCCACTTCTGCTCCTCCGTCTTACAGTGTAATGAGGTCACCTGATGGACTTGTTTTTACGGCTGGGCGGCCGGTTCCGGAAAGACAAAATCTGCCAGCAGTGCCCCAGATGAAGCTGGCGTCTGTTTTGGAGCTTCTGAAGCCGCAAGTTTTCATGGTGCCAAACTCCTGCCCAAAGCTGGTGTCGTGATTTAAATCGATTATCAGACAGAGGATTAGGAATATCGGTATAGAGATTGGTGCAAGAAGATTCACTCCTCAGGCCTGTTGAACTCCGAATCTAAACTCCATCCTAGTTCCGGATACACTGAATGAATCATCAGGTCACCCTCAATAAGTGGCCCAACGCGGAGACGCAGGACATTGATCATCGAGGAGGATGGATACAAACCCGCAGATGCAAAGCACAATGCATTAGCAGCGCATCACCGTCACCTCTCGGCCAACTCGCCAAATGACCTAACTTCACCAAACCACCTCATGGACCTTTAACATCTACAACAACTAACGGAAGAAGGTTGTATTTGTCCATTGGTCCAGATGTGCAGCCAGTTGTGAAATGTTGGAAATATAGTCTCTGTCAGCAAATTACATTTCCAACATATCAGCTGAAGGATTGTTCTGAACGGACTGATGGGAAACACTTCAACACCATTGGAGTGGGCACGTGAGCAATAGGTCAGAAGGTGAGAGCATTGAGGGAGAACTCACAGACTGTATCAGAGAGAGACCTCTCCTGTGGAAATGTGTTCTCTGCTGTGTTACTGTGTTCTCTGATATGAAACTGCTCTCTGCTGTGGGACTGTGCTCTCTGCTGTGGGACTGTGTTCTCTGCTGTGGGACTGTGTTCTCTGCCGTGAACTGTGCGCTCTGCTGAGAAACTGCAATCTCTCCAGTCGAAATGTACTCTCTGCTGTGAAACTGCTCTCTGCTGAGGAAACGTGGACCAGATGTGATGCAGCTGAGGGTGCTGAGTGATGTAACGTGGACATGGTGAAGTTACTGGCCAGAAATTTCCGAATTCTATTTTTGCTTTTAATGGACAGCTACAATCCACGTGTTTATACTCGGACACAACAATGATTAAAAATGAATCAGTGCTGAGCAGATTCTAACATCCCACACCTCCAGTTTGTTCTTATTGAGAACCCCGTCCTCGATGGAAGCTTTTGCTCTCCGAATCAGACCACCGCCTCCTGGGAATACAGCAGCGATACCTCCAAGATCTGATCAGTAACAGAATCACAGAATAATACAGTGTCCCCTTGTGACTGAGGGGAACAGGTGCTCCCTATCCGCCCTGCCTATACCTATCATAATCTTGTACACCTCGATGAGATCACCCCTCAGTCATCTCTGTCCCTGCGTGAGAGAGAAAACAAGCCTATCCAACCTCTCTTCATATCCTAACTGTTCCATCCCAAGCAACATCCTGCTGAATCACCTCTGCACCCCATCCAGTGCAGTCACATATTTCCTATAATGTGGTGACCAGAATTGCACACGGTACTCCAGCTGTGGCCTCACCAACATTCTATACAACTCCACCATGACCTCTCTGCATTTGTAATCCATGCCCCGATTGATAAAGACAAATATCTCAAATGTCTTTTCCACCACCCTATTAACCTGCCCGTCTGCCTTCAGAGATCTATGGACAAACACTCCAAGGTCCCTTTGTTCCTCAGGACTTCCCAGTGTCAGGCCATTGACATTAATCCTATAATAATAATATTATATTCTTTATTGTCACAAGTAGGATTATATTAACACTGCAATGAAGTTACTGTGAAAACCCCCTACCAAATGATCACATCTAAGTTTGCAGCGTTAAATTCCATCAGCCACTTTTCTGCCCATTTGACCATCCCGTCTGTATCTTCCTGTAACTCAAGACACTCAACCGAACTCTGAGCTTGAAACTCAGTGAAAGGATTTCACCCTCCTCTCGGAATCTGATCACCACCTCAATCCCAACATTCAGCTTGGGTGGGCAGACAAGACAACGTCCTTCCCGCAGCTCTCCCAGCACAGACTGGATAATATCCCAAACTCGTATCCTGCTAGTGTCACATTGCTCCACCACCTTGTTCTCTTCACAAAACGCCAGGAATCTCAGACCAATTCTTCAGACCTTTGATTCGCTCTTCAAACAACATCTTGTCCCTGATTAAGTTCATCCTGGGAAGAGGTGCTCGGTATTCCGAGTTTCTCTGCAGCATCCGGTTGCTGTTGATGAACCAAAAGAGGCCTCACGCCTGAAGGAAAGCCCCTCTCACAGCCCTGTGAGCATGTCTCCATTAGACGGTGCAGTCAATACCTGCAGGGTAGATAACAATGGAGAGAAGTGTGAGCAATTTCAGCGTCACAATTCTCTGGACACAGAGCATTCAAAATATTATATTATTGAAAATACTGAACTGATCCTCTGGGAGCAGGACTCAAGTCAAAGGGGAAAATCCAGTGGGTTTCTAGTGGAAAGATTTAACAGCTGGATGATGGCAGCTGAAATCAGTCATTGCGTTACAATCTCTGTAGATATTCTACTGAATTTAACCCTGCAAAAGGCATATTTTCCGACTAGAAATCCAACACATTTCCCCCTGTTGTGGAGGAAGTTCTCAATCGCACAGGTGGTCAAACGGAATAAGGCTGGGCTGGGATTTGAGTCCAGATTTTTCTTTAGGGAACAGACACTTCAACGGATTAAGCTACAGAGTCTGAGGATGTTCAGCTAATCACAAGGGAATGCTGGAAATACTGTACGGATCTGCAGTATCTGTGAAAAGCGAAATAGTTACCATTTCAGATCCTGACATTTCGTTGGAACGACCTGTTTCTCTCTCCGCAGAAGCTGCCGGATAAACTGAATATTTGCAGCATTTTCTGTCTTTGTTTCAGATTTGCAGCATCCGCAGTATTTTGCTTTTGGGCCAAAGGACATTGAGTTGCCTTTCCTGCTCTGAGGGTTATTGAAGGTTTCTCTGGCTTTGATTGTCGCTGATTCGGCAAAACATTTACAATCTATCATTAATTGACCGTGAGAATGGGCGGTGAGGGGATTCTGGAACCGCTGGAAGTCCATCTGGTGTATGTACACACACAGTGCTGTTCGGGAGGGGTTCCAGGTTTGGATGGTGCCTCGCGGAGGAAAAGTCACTTTCAGGAGTGGGATTCGAGCCCTGGCCTCCAGAGGAGACTGCGACCTGAACTCGGCCATCCTGACGTATTTGAAAGGTTAGGTGCGTTTGAGCCGAAATCTGGTGCTCTTTCCGAGGGTCGGTACCGGTTCCATGGGCCGAATGCCCTCTTTCTGCACTGGAGGCATTCTATGATTACTTAAACAGGGTGAAAATGACAGCATCAGGACACAGGTACGAGTTAAGGTCTCAGGCCAGAGTAAGTGTCCTATGTAATGACACATAGAATGTACATTTATTGTGGACTGGTGCCATCTCCTGGCTGAACAGGAGCCGTGCGACACGGACACTTTCATTCAGCAGCATTTTAAATTGGAGTGAAATAACTTACGCAAAGTAAGTACTTGATACCAAACAGTTAATCAAACTGATCTAAAGAACCAAAAGGACACGACGTCAGTGAGCGATGGTGGTATAGTGGTGAGCATATTTGCCTTCCAAGCAGTTGACCCGGGTTCGATTCCCAGCCATCGCAATAATAAATTGGGAATTTCTGCGCCTCTTGCTGAGTTTCAAACTGAGGAAGAGAAAGTTTCTCACTCAGAATTTATACGCAAATACAGCGGGGAATGAAATAAGTACTTATCGTTTTTTAACGTGGTTTCAATGTCGACACTGTTTGACTATCCCCCCGCCCCCCCCCCCCCCCCGCCCCCCGCGCCAGCCTTCAAACAAAAGTTAAAAATAACAGCATTTTTACTTCATCTTTGATGCACGATCAATTGCACAAATACTAAAGTTGTGGACAACTGTGGCTTTATTACAGTCAGATGCGAGGCCTCCTGCTGCATCTGGCGAAATGGCAGGGCACTGGAGGGCATGCATATTTATACAGTTCTCACTGGGCGGAGCCAGACGGCAGGTCCTATCTTACATCTCCTATTACAGTGGATCACCACATTCACCCTCTGTTAAAAATGAGTCCGGCGGGGGTGACATGAAACTTTTTACAATTATTGGAATTATGTACGGTGGTAGGGAAAGAAAAGTCCATGTTGACGGTCCGGAGTCCGTCAAAGGTTCAGCCGGTCTGGTGCTTTGGTGCTTCGTTGGGATCGGCGTAATGGTGGCGACGAAGCCGGTGCTGGCGGAGGTAAAGGTGGCGCCGATGGCGGTGCTGATGCTGGCCAGTCATCGGGGAACTCCGGGAGCGTGCAGAAGTCCTCTTCGTCCTCTTGTGCGGAAAAGGTGAGGGGGTCTGGTGGGTCAATATTGGCGGCGCGGTGAGAGGTGGGGGGCGGGCGGGGAGGCGCATTGGTGGGGGGGGGGTGTTGGGGTGGAACTTGACGGTGCCAGGTCCCTGAGTGAGACAGTATCTTGGCGGCCGTCGGGAAACTCAACGTCGGCATATTGAGGGTTGGCGTGAAGCAGGTGAACCCTGTCCACCAAGGGGTCCGCCTTGTGGAGTCGGAGGTGCCTACGGAGAAGGACCGGTCCTGGAGCAGCGAGCCAAGTAGGGTGCGACACACCAGATGTGGACTTCCTGGGGAAGGTAAAAACACGTTCATGGGGTGTGTTATTAGTGGTGGTGCACAATAGTGACCGGATGGAGTGCAGAGTGTCAAAGAGGACCTCCTGCCAGCGAGAGGCTGGGAGGTTCCTGGACCATAGGGCCAGCGGGACGGCCCTCAAACTGTCCCATTCACCCGTTCTACTTGCCCGTTTCCCCGGGGATTGTAGCTGGTCATCCTACCGGAGGCTATACCCCTGCTGAGCAGGACGTGACGCAGCTCATCGCTCATGAATGAGGATCCCCTGTCACTGTGGATGTAGGCAGGGAAACCGAACAGCGAAGATGGTGCTGAGGGCCTTGATGACGGTGGCAGACGTCATATCGGGGCATGGGATGGTGAAGGGGAATCTGGAGTACGCATCGACCACACTGAGAATATGGTGTTATGGTCGGTGGAGGGGAGGGGCCCTTTGAAATCCACCCTGAGGCGTTCAAATGAGTGGGGAGCCTTCACCAGGCGTGCACGGTCTGGCCGGTAGAAGTGCGGCTTGCACTCCGCACAGACCTGGCAGACCCTGGTCACTGTCCTTACTTCCTCGACGGAGTAGGGCAGATTGTGAGCTTTGACCAGATGGTACAATCGGGTGACCTCCGGGTGACAAATGCTGTTGTGTAGGGCCCAGAGTTGGTCCTCATGTGCGCTGGCACATGTACCTCGGGAGAGGGCGTCTGGAGGCTCGTTGAGTTTACCGGGGCGAAAAAAGATCTCGTAATTATAGGTGGAGAGCTCGATTCTCCACCGCAAGATTTTATCATTTTTGATCTTGCCCCGCTGTGTGTTATTGAACAATAAGGCTACCGACCGTTGGTCCGTAAGGAGAGTGAATCTCTTACCTGCCAGGTAATACCTCCAATGCCGCTTCAAACAGCTTCAACGATAGCTTGAGCCTCCTTCTCGACGGATGAGTGTCGAATTTCAGAGACATGAAGGGTGCGGGGAAAGAATGCCACGGGTCTGCCTGCCTGGTTAAGGGTGGCAGCCAGGGCGACGCCTGAAGCGTCGCTTTCTACTTGGAAAAGCAGTGACTCATCCACTGCGCGCAACCCAGCCTTGGCGATGTCTGCTCTGATGCGGACGAAAGCATGTTGTGTCTCGGCCGCAACGGGGAAATTGGATGGACTGAATGAGTGGGCGGGCCATGTCGGCATAGTTTGGGACCCACTGAGCGTGGTAGGAAAAGAAGCCCTGGCAGTGTTTGAGGGCCTTGGGGAAGTTCCATGAAGGGGCGCATGCGCTCGGGGTCGGGCCAGAGAAGACCATTTTGGACTACATAGCCGAGAATGGCTAACCGGGTCATGCTGAACACACACTTCTCTTTGTTGTAGGTCAGGTTGAGAAGGGTGGCAGTGCGGAGGAATTTATCGAGGTTGGCATCGTGGTCCTGCTGGTCATGGCCGCAGATGGTGACATTTTATAAGTACGGAAAGGTGGCCCACAAACCGTACTGGTCGACCACTTGGTCCATCTCTTTTTGGAAGACCGAGATCCCGTTTGTGATACTGAACCCTAAGGAAGTGGTTGAGGCGACTGTCCCCCTCGAGGGCAGTGTATGGCCGGTCCGACTTCCAGGTGGGGAGCTGTAGGAAGCAGCCATCCGGTGAAATGGAAAACACCAGCCTCCTCCGCAGCTCCGCATCTCCGGCAACCTTGGCGCCAATTGGAAAATCTTCAAGCAAAAGTTCCTCCTGTACATCGAGGCATCCGACCTCGAAGCAGCATCGGATGCCAGGAAGATCACATTATTTGTCTCCACCGCGGGGGACCATGTCATCCACATCTACAACTCCCTTACGTTCGCTGCCGGCGAAGACAAAACAAAATTCAAAACAGTCCTGCTGAAGTTTGACAGCCACTGCGACACTGAGGTGAATGAGAGCTTTGAATGGTACTTTTTCCAGCAGAGGCTTCAGGGTAAGAATGAACCTTTTCAGTCCTTCGTGACCCATCTCTGCATCCTAGCGCAGTCATGTAACTATGACTCGACGGTTGATTCCATGATCCGGGATCAGATCGTTTTCGGGGTCCACTCCGATTCCATTCGGCAGCAGCTCCTGAAAGTCAAACAGTTGACCCTCTCAGTTGCTATCGAGACATGCGTTATCCATGAGCATGCTAAGAATCGTTACTCCCACATCAGGGCGGCAGAAACGGCAAAACTGGCCTCCCACGAGGCGGAACGGGTGCAGGCCATTGTTCAAATGCAGGGCCTGAGCATCGAGGAGAGTGGTCACTTTGTGCACTTTTCCCGGGTCCCTGCGCATGTGCGCCATGACCAAGTGGACGACGAGGCCGAAAACACGACTGCACAGGTGCGTACGTCGACCGACCGCACTGCGCATGCGCGATGGCGCACGGAATGCCCTGCCATCGGCATCATGACATCTCCGAATTGTGGCTCCACGCACTTAAAGCGGAAATGTCCGGCAAAAGGACGCCGGTGTCTACAGTGTGGCAAGCTTGGCCACTATGCAGCCCTTTGCAGATCTGCTCCACCGCTCATCAGCCTGCGATCTCAGCTGCGGCGCAGAAGTGTCCGCTCGATACAACAAGGCATGCCAGATTCCGATCCCGACAGCCCAACAGACCCTGATGCTGAGTGCGTCAGGTCCCCATACCGGGTGGGCATCATAACTACACATGCGCTTCCTTCCACCACAACGAGAAACGCCTCCCGATCCTCAGTGTGGATCAACGGGTGGTGTGCTGTCCACACAATTAATGAAATGAAAACGAAATGAAATGAAATGAGACAAGGCTTGCATCCGATTCAAACTTCACACCGGCGCATCAGCGAACCTCATCTCAAAATCCGGCCTCGACACCATGTGCGCCAGACCAAGCATTATTCCACCGGCCTGCCAGTTCCTTGACTACAATGGTAATGCCATCGCTGCCAGTGGTTCCTGTCAACTAGGGGTATCCAACAAGGCGATCAAGGCAACACTGTGGTTTGAAATCGTCGGGCCTGACAGAGCGTCCCTGCTCGGTGCTCGAGCTCCTGAACCTGGTTCAGCGAGTCCACGCCACGTCATCATCACCGGCGACGGCCTCGCCAGCAAGTTACAAGCCTATTTATATTCTCACTCACACCAAACGGAAACAAGTCGCTATTTGTCAGCAGCACACCTGCCTTCTTCTTTATTAGTAGCAAAGTTTTGCTTTCTGTCTGATCCGCTCCTTGTTTTTCAGCTAACCACAGTACAGTCTGTGAACTTGTCTGTGAAAGCAGTACGGGAAGCAACTGTGGAGAGAGATTGCAGTCGCCAGAATGCAACTCTCCAAATGGACACATCACGCGGTTCAGATCGTAGACTTTCAATACCTTCGTCTGAGGAACAGGTGGAGCGGGAAATCGGACCTTGTTGATTAGAGCAAACTGATCAATGCAGCAATGAGAAGCTCCTTAACCACCAGCGGTTTGGACAAGGATGGCACTCAGATACAGGACTCTGGCTGGGGTTCAAAAGTAGGAAGAGCATATCTTGTTTGAAATGAAATAACGATGAAGATAGACTTTAAGTCGATTTGTGCACGGATCTTAGATTCGACGACGACGCATCAGGATGGCCGAGCGGTCTAAGGCGCTGCATTCAAAACGCAGTCTTTTCTGGAGGCGTGGGTTCGAATCTCACTCCTGATGTTCCCTTTTCCTCCACGAGGTTAAATTTCTCCAGCCAGATTTTCAACCTCAGGAAGATCCAATACCTCCCTATCAATGGAAAAGCGTTGGTCTCAGGACATGAGATTTCTGCTTCAATATGCACAGCAAGACCCCACCGGCAAAAGCCCAGTTCATGACTCGATAATCTGCTTCAGTGACTCTGGTTGAGGAATTAATATTGATGCCAAGAGAAGGGTAAAATTCAACAAAGAACAAAGAACAAAGAAATGTACAGCACAGGAACAGGCCTTTCGGCCCTCCAAGCCCGTGCCGACCATGCTGCCCGACTAAACTACAATCTTCTACACTTCCTGGGTCCGTATCCTTCTATTCCCATCCTATTCATATATTTGTCAAGATGCCCCTTAAATGTCCCTATCGTCCCTGCTTCCACCACCTCCTCCGGGAGCGAGTTCCAGGCACCCACTACCCTCTGCGTAAAAAACTTGCCTCGTACATCTACTCTAAACCTTGCCCCTCTCACCGTAAACCTATGCCCCCTAGTAATTGACCCCTCTACCCTGGAGAAAAGCCTCTGACTATCCACTCTGTCTATGCCCCTCATAATTTTGTATGCCTCTATCAGGTCGCCCCTCAACCTCCTTCGTTCCAGTGAGAACAAACCGAGTTTATTCAATCGCTCCTCATAGCTAATGCCCTCCATACCAGGCAACATTCTGGTAAACCTCTTCTGCACCCTCTCTAAAGCCTCCACATCCTTCTGGTAGTGTGGCGACCAGAATTGAACACTATACTCCAAGTGTGGCCTAACTAAGGTTCTATACAGCTGCAACATGACTTGCCAATTCTTATACTCAATGCCCCGGCCAATGAAGGCAAGCATGCCGTATGCCTTCTTGACTACCTTCTCCACCTGTGTTGCCCCTTTCAATGACCTGTGGACCTGTACTTCTAGATCTCTTTGACTTTCAATACTCTTGAGGGTTCTACCATTCACTGTATATTCCCTACCTGCATTAGACCTTCCAAAATGCATTACCTCACATTTGTCCGGATTAAACTCCATCTGCCATCTCTCCGCCCAAGTCTCCAGACAATCTAAAGCCTGCTGTATCCTCAGACAGTCCTCATCGCTATCCGCAATTCCACCAACCTTTGTGTCGTCTGCAAACTTACTAATCAGACCAGTTACATTTTCCTCCAAATCATTTATATATACTACAAAGAGCAAAGGTACCAGCAGTGATCCCTGTGGAACACCACTGGTCACAGCCCTCCAATTAGAAAAGAATCCCTCCATTGCTACTCTCTGCCTTCTATGGCCTAGCCAGTTCTGTGTCCACCTTGCCAGCTCACCCCTGATCCCGTATGACTTCACCTTTTGTACTAGTCTACCATGAGGGACCTTGTCAAAGGCCTTACTGAAGTCCATATAGACAACATCTACTGCCCTACCTGCATCAATCATCTTAGTGACCTCCTCGAAAAACTCTATCAAGTTAGTGAGACACGACTTCCCCTTCACAAAACCGTGCTGCCTCTCACTAATACGTCCATTTGCTTCCAAATGGGAGTAGATCCTGTCTCGAAGAATTCTCTCCAGTAATTTCCCTACCACTGAAGTAAGGCTCACCGGCCTGTAGTTCCCGGGATTATCCTTGCTACACTTCTTAAACAGAGGAACAACATTGGCTATTCTCCAGTCCTCCGGGACATCCCCTGAAGACAGTGAGGATCCAAAGATTTCTGTCAAGGCCTCAGCAATTACCTCTCCAGCCTCCTTCAGCATTCTGGGGTAGACCCCATCTAGCCCTGGGGACTTATCTACCTTAATATTTTTTAAGACACCCAACACCTCGTCTTTTTGGATCACAATGTGACCCAGGCTATCTACACCCCCTTCTCCAGACTCAACATCTACCAATTCCTTCTCTTTGGTGAATACTGATGCAAAGTATTCATTTCGTATCTCGCCCATTTCCTCTGGCTCCACAGATAGATTCCCTTGCCTATCCTTCAGTGGGCCAACCCTTTCCCTGGCTACCCTCTTGCTTTTTATGTACGTGTAAAAAGCCTTGGGATTTTCCTTAACCCTATTTGCCAATGACTTTTCGTGACCCCTTCTAGCCCTCCTGACTCCTTGCTTAAGTTCCTTCCTACTTTCCTTATATGCCACATAGAAGATAATTCGTCTTCTCTTGTAAATAGTCTGGCAGGTTGGATTGTTCACATCCGTCCAAGTGGGGAAGTTGGGGACTCGGTTTCTATTGTGATTCATTGCTCGATAAAGCTTTATTTCCTTATTGGCCCCCTGTGAGTTATTACTGGATACCGTTATATATCTATATTGCCCCTCTGTGGGGTACTGCTGGATAACGTTTCCCGAGCAGCTTTGACTAAGGGTCATCTGGACTCGAAACGTTAGCTCATTTCTCTCCCTCCAGATGCTGTCAGATATGCTGAGACTTTGAAGCATTTTCTCTATGGTTCCCTGTGTGTGAGCTTTACAATGTTGTAATGTGTCATGCTGTCTCTTTCATTCTTGGGACTAATGTCGGAATGAGACGGCAAGAAGGTTTCTGATAGGTGTTTGCTGCAAAGCAAATAGGAACGTGTGTTATGTTTACTTTTGGCGTGAGAGAGAATGTAAATAGCAGAGAATACCCTCGATTCCTCGACCTCTGGCTAATAGCCCAGCACGCTTCCGCTGCGGCACTCTGCTCCTTAAACCAGGTGCTACAACATTACTGCCCTTTCCAACTCAGAATGTATGCGCAATTAGGTCAGGGAGTGAAATAAGTAACTTTCTCACCTTTTTATAATGTGGTTTCAACATAGACAGTGTTCGCCGAATTCACCACCCGCCAAGCCCGTGAACCAAAGCAAAAAATCACAGCATTTGTACTTCATGCTCATGAAGTGGACCAGAGACACAACAGACACATGACAGACGAGGATGGGATTTGAACCCACGTGTGCAGAGTACAATGGGTTATTGTGCGTCTCCTTAACCACATGATACAACTCATTTACTTCAATGGAATTTTTATACGCGAACTTATTACAGGCAAGTAGCCAAAGAACCCCTCCAGTCTACAAACAGGAGGAGGTTCATCCTGGAGAGGTGGCTGAAGAGAATTATGGGAGACGTCATCCCGGTAACCTCAACTGTACTGTGGGTCGCTGAAGAACTGGTGTCACGGTGCGGTTCCACTGACAACGTATCCACAGGCACATATAGTGACGAAGACTGACAGGTTCAGAATGTCTCTTACACTCTCACACATTACCTGAGAGTAACAGGAATCCCCCATTTACAAACAGGACCAGAGAAGTGCAGAGAGAATGCACCTCACTCCCACATACAACATGTTGACGGCTTCAACACAACCAAAATATAAGAAAAGATCATCACCACATATTATCTTCTTCGAAATCCCGCCGTCCCAACTTTAATAGAATAAAAACAATTTTTATCAGTTGTGTCTCACTCTAATCTGTGAACTTCTCTCTACCACAATGTGTTGACATCTACTGGCCACGACACAGAACCGCAACAGAGCGGGGGAGATTCACATGAACTGTCGGTGATAGAATGTGACCGGGTGGACGGAGAGGTGTTAGATGTATGTAAAATTTAAACAATCGATATTCATGCATTTCCCAATGGAATTGGTGGAATTTGGAAGTGTTTATCTTGAGGATCAATTGAGCAGAGACTTTAAAGCATTTCATCTGTGCTTCCCTCTGTGTGAGCTTTGCAACGTTGTACTGTGTCATGCTGTCTCCTTCATTCCTGGGACGAGACTGCAAGAAGGATTCTGAAAGGTATTTGCTGCAAAGCAAACAGGAACGTGCGTTATGTTTACTTTTCGTGTCAGGGAGAATGTAAATAGCAGAGAATAGCCAGGATTCCCTGACGTCGGGCTAATGGCCCAGCACGCTTCCGCTGCGGCTCTCTGATCCTTAAACCAGGAGCTACGATTTTACTGCCCTGCGGTAGCCAGACAGCTATTCACTTCCTCATTTTTTTGTTTCAACTTGAACAAACGTTTGAGCACACTGATTCTGGTCAGCATAGTTCAGATAATTTACTTTCGTGCTGAATGGTTGTTCTGTGAAGGGGATGTGATTTATTATGTGACGTTGTTCTGATGAGAAAGTGGGGAATGACTAGAATCACCTTCATAGAAGGAAGTTCGGGTCGGCAGTTTCACCTCTCTGGGAACATTGATCACGCTCTTACTGATTTCTTCAAGCTTTGCTTCAAGTCCGACCCCAGAGAAAATCAACTACGAGCAAAGTGGCGCAGCGGACGTACGCTGGACCCCTAACACAGAAGTCGATGGATCGACACCATTCTCTGCTATTAATATTCTCACTCACACCAAACGGAAACAAGTCGCTGTTTGTCAGCAGCACATCTACCTTTTTCTTTATCAGTATCAACGTTTAGCTTACAGTCTGATCCGCTCTTTGACACCTGTTCTTCAGCTACCCACAGTATAGTCGAGGTGACTAAGTTGACTTCTCCCAGAACACTCTTCTGGCGCCTCTCCTGGACGAACGTTCTCCTGTTTGGACACAGGAGGCATTCTTCGGCTACTTGTCGGTGAAAACAGCACCGGAAGCAGCTGTGGAGAGAGATTCCATTCGCCGGAATGCAACTCTCCAATTGGATACTTCACGTCGCTCAGGACTTAGGCTCTCAATATCTTCGAGTGAGGAACAGGTAGAGCGGGAATTCGGTCCTGGTTGATTGCAGCAAACTGATCAGTGCAGCAATGAGGAGCTCCTTAACCCCCAGCGGCTTGGACAAGGATGGCACTCAGATACAGGATTATGGCTGGTGTTCAAAAGTAGGATAAGCATATCTTGTTTGAAATGAAATGATGATGAACATAGAATTTGAGTCGATTTGTGCACGGATCTTAGTTTCGGCGACAACGCATCAGGGTGACCGAGCGGTCAAAGGCGCTGAAGTTCAGGTCGCAGTCTCTTATGGAAGCGTGGATACGAATCCCACTCCTGATATTGACCTTTCCCCCACGAGGTTAAATTTCTCCAAGGAGATTTTCAACCTCACGATTGTCCAATACCTTCCTTTCAATGGAAAAGCGTTGGTCTCAGGACATGAGATTCCTGCTCAGATACGCACAGCGAGACCACACAGGCAAAAGCGCAGTTAATGACTCGATAATCTGCTTCAGTGACTTTGGTTGAGGAATTAATATTGATCCCAGGACTCCGGTTAAAATTCGTCTTCTCTTGTAAATAGTCCGGCAGGTTCGATTGTTCACATCCGTCCGAGAGGGGAAGATGGGAACTTGGTTTCTATTGTGATTTGTTGCTCGATAAAGCTTTATTTCCTTATATGCCCCCTGTGAGTTATTAATGGATATCGTTATATACCTATATTGCCCCTTTGTGGGGTACTACTGGATATCGTATCCGGTCCAGCTTTGACAAAGTGTCATCTGGACTCGAAACGTTAACTCTTTTCTCTCCCTACAGATCTGGTCAGACCTGCTGAGACTTTAAAGCATTTTCTCTGTGGTTCCCTCTGTGTGAGCTTTACAATGTTGTAATGTGTCATGCTGTCTGCTTTATCCTGGGTTTAATGTCGGGATGAGACTGCAAGAAATTTTCTGATAGGTATTTGCTGCAATGCAAACAGGAACGTGTGTTATGTTTACTTTTCGTGTCAGGGAGGATGTAAATAGCAGAGAATAGCCTCGATTCCTCGACCTCGGGCTAATGGCCCAGCACGCTTCCGCTGCGGCATTCTGCTCCTTAAACCAGGAGCTACAACATTACTGCCCTGCGGTAGCCACACTATTCACTTCCTCATTTTTTCTTTCAACAAGAACACATGTTTGAGCACACTGATTCTGGTCAGCATAGTTCAGATAATTTACTTTCGTGCTGAATGGTTGTTCTGTGAAGGTGATGTGATTTCTTCTGTGACGTTGTTCTGATGGGAAAGTGGGAGTGACTGGAATCACCTTTATAGAAGGACGTTCGGGGCGGCAGTTTCACCTCTCCGGGTACATTGATCAACCTGTTACTGAGTTCTTCAAACTTTGCCTCCATATATAGAACACAAACAATGAAGCGAGTGAATGTATTAAATCAGAGATTGGATATTCTTGCAACCAATATGGCTGTAATGGGAATCCTTCATTTTCCGATAAATCGGGATGAACTGATCGCTCAGTCAAAAATCAGATATCTGGGGATTTAAATGTGATTACTACAATGATAATATTTAACCATGTTAATGTTATTTTGCTCCAATTGAAACGTGTCACGAATACATCGTTACCTTGTTGCACAACTTGCTTTCAGCCAGGAGATGGCAGCAGTGCGCAATAGTTTGGGTCTCCTGTTTGGCCCACAGATCTCGATAGGAATGGAGCTGCTGCTTCCCGGGGAGCTGCCAAGCAAGAGGCACAGATACTGACCAACTGCACCCGCTCCAAATAGATTCCCCAAATTACTGAACAAAACAAAAACAAGCACAAATCATATTTTAAGAAACTATGACAGTGACTCTGAAAACAACACACCAACACCTCTGAAAGAATCGATTTGCTGTAACTAATTAAAGATGAATTGTCTCAATGTCAGCCGTAATTCCTTACCAGTTCTCAGACAGGCACCGACTGGTTAGAAGTTTGCTTCACTTTTCAAGGTCCGGCTCAATAAAATCAATCACAGGCCCATGATCTGCTTTCCTCCTGTTCTCAGACACATCCACTTTGTACAAGGGCGCACTAACTGGTTTTCAGAGTGAGAGTCAGACTGCAGTCACCTCGTTCTCTCTCGATCCCTTTATCCCAGAGCCACCTCACAACCAGGAATGGAACTTCTCACAGAGCCAAGAATGGAATAGTTTGTCGATTCTTCCACTGATTCAGGACCGTCCATCACCAGGATGTATTCGCCCAAAAGAGTTGGGATGAAATAGGGCTGAGTTTCACTGTGTATCCAATCAATCCCCGGAGAAGCACAAAAACAGTGAGTGAGGGAGAGAGAAAGAAACAAAGAAACAGATAGAGAGATAAAATATGTTCCATTTCTACCACGATCTTTTTACCCAGAAATCCGTTCACCTGAATGAAACCAAACCACGTTTCCATTCGCTGCCGTTGCTGCTTCTCCTTCCAAACGTTGCAGGAAACGTTATTATTTATTGATTGTTGTTTTGAGTGCGAGCTTCTTTATATTTAGTTCAGTTTCCCCAAAAAACATTAAATATCTGACTGAGCTCGATATAGGTTCATTTACAAACATTACGATTCATTCTCGAGTCAGTGGCTTGCGCGGGTAGTTCAGCAAACACTTCGAATCACAGTCGCTGCGAGCAGGACTAGAACCAGCGCGGGGAAACCCCATTGGATTTCAAGCACGACGCCTTTACCACTCGGCCATCGCAGCTGTGCCCAGGGTGTCATTCATTAGTAATTTGTTCGATAGAATACATTCTAAAACCAGCCTGGAATCACTTCAGGAAGTTATTCCATTCAAACGATCAACGGGGCCCCGGTGTTTATGTGAGGAGGGGTTGAATCTTCGTGGAAAATGACCATTGGATTTGGAGAGAGGCCTTGAGAGACTCGAAAACCTCAGCTCCCGAAACGCACAATTCCACCGATTAAATAGATTGTGGAACAACATCAGTTACATTGGAAATATATTAGAAATTCAAATGGAACAGGACCACACTTTACAGTCTGGAGGAAAATTTAAATGATGAAATCTAGAAATTACAGCACAGAGGGAGACCTGTGCAGGCCGAACGGTCACCTGATGACCTGACGACGCAACTAAAATGGTCACGTGTCTGGATTCCGGCAGTTCCCCGGATCGCAGTCAGAGCACAAGCCAGGAGGACCTGCTCAATTATTAAGTCAGTTATTTTTTATTACATGTCATTGGTCGCCAGTCATTGAGAGACGAGCATTTCTACATGGTGTCAGGAGTGGGAAGTATGGCAGAAGGACTTAACCGCATCAGCTCTCTTCAAGAAGACGCTTAATAAATAGTGCACCAGCAGCCCGGCTAGCTCAGTCGGTAGAGCATGGGACTCTTAATCCCAGGGTCGTGGGTTCGAGCCCCACTTTGGGCGCTTCCGTGTTATTATCTGAAAATATTGATGCTGAATGAACTTTCTTCGTAACAAGGTTATGACTGGGAATCTAAACGAACATTTCGTGACAAAATTTAATAAATATGGAATTAAAATGTCGTCTCAGTACGGTTCCGCTTCCGATGGATCTTATTTCCACAACTGGGACCACATTACACAACAAGTAATGATTTGGCACAAACACAGTACAGATCTGTCACCGGCAGTGTCACGGTTACAGAGAGCTCAGTTACACAGTTACAAACAGGGCCTCTCTGTGTGCAGCAGAAAACAACATTTTCCGAAAAAAACAGTTTCTCCATCTCGGCGCCTTTTCTGTGTGTCATTGTGTGTGTCCTGATAGTCTCTTTCTGATTTTTTGTGTCTCTTTCTCTGTCTGTTACAGAAGTGCTGCTGTTGTGTATTAATCTCACTTTTCCCAAACGGTAAATGTGATTGATAGATACAGACAGATTTCCAAACTGACATTCAGTACCAATGTCTAATAGAGACTGAAACCCACCCTCACATACAGTCCCAGAAATTGACTCATAATGAAGGAATTCTGCTCTCACAACCTGTCCCAGATACTGAGGTGCAGAGTGTTCCCTCCACTCGCGAACACTACCTGTGATTTACAGATACAGAACAAATCTCAGTCAGGTGAGTAGCAGAGTTTGATGGGTACGACATGTATTCCACAATCACCGCGCCAGATAATCAGATGCAGACGACATACGGTGTCTGTGTTGGTTTAACAAGGGTTTTACCCAAGAACAGGAACACATTTACACAATATCAGGGTATAAGACGTAGGAGCAGAAGCAGGCCATTCAGCCCATCGAATATGCTCCGCATTTCAATGAGATCATGCTTGATCTGATGTATGACGTGTTATGACCTCATACGGTGGCACGTTGTCACAGTGGCTACCTCACAGCGCCCGCGATCCGGGTTCAATTCCAGCCTTTGGTCACTGACTGTGTGGAGTTTGCACTTTCTCTCCGTGTCTGTGTGGGTTTCCTCCGGATGCTCCGATTTCCTCGCACAGTCCAAACGTGTGCGGGTTAGGTGGACTATCCATGCTAAATTGC
This sequence comes from Scyliorhinus torazame, assembly GCF_047496885.1. Lineage (NCBI taxonomy): Eukaryota > Metazoa > Chordata > Chondrichthyes > Carcharhiniformes > Scyliorhinidae > Scyliorhinus > Scyliorhinus torazame. The sequence continues at coordinate 41,047,597 of NC_092730.1, forward strand.
CCCTTAGTGTTCAGAAAGTTGGGTGGTGTTACAGGGATGTGGTGGGGACACAGAGGCTCTTTCAGAATATCGTTGCAGAGTCCATTGGCAGAATGGCCTCCTTTTACATTTTAATGATCTCATGATAATACTCATGTCCACTTTCCCGGCTTTTTATCTCTAGATTTCATGATGAACCTTTAAAACCAGCAATCCCACCAAGCCTCAGGTAGCGGTAACTCCTCAATGGTCGTTAATTTCCCGGCTGTCAGTCATTTGGCCAGTCTTGAGTGAAGTCACATCCTGGAAATGTCATACATTGATCCAGTTCTAAAGTAAATTAAGTCACTCTAGTCCCTGATGACCATAGGCCCTTTGAGGGTAAGATCTGACTGGTGGTGATTTAACCTGAGGATCACCATACCTCAGGCGAGGAGCAATAATAATAATACTAATAATCTCTTATTGTCACAAGCAGGCTTCAATCGAGGTTCTGAGAAAAGCCCCGAGTCGCCACATCCCGGCCCCGGTTCGGGGAGGCTGGAACGGGAATTGTGAGATGGCGGGGTTTTCATGTTTCAGGTTTAGTATAACCGTGTGATCTGAATCTAATTAATTTGGTTTTCCTTCTGCTAATCTTGTCTCACAGTGAGGCCAACCTCACTGATTGGATAGACGAGTGATCGTTCTTCAGTCTTGTCATTGTCGGACCCGCTGAATATGGAGGCATATCCTGTGTGGCAGGATTTAGCTCCAACTCAAGCTATAAGTTTGTGGATGATACCACTGCGGTAAGTCGTATCGCAAACAATGACGAATCAGATACAGGATGTAGATAAATCACATGGTTGCATAGTGCACTGTCATGTGATTGTACCTTTAAGACCTAGCTGTTTAAGCAATGTACATTTAAGAAAACAGTGAGGTCAGAGAGTGGGTGGAGCTCGGCTTTAGGTCAGCCATTTTGCAGATTTTGACTTTCAGTTTAAAAAGCACCTTGTGTGTGTCTGTGTGTTTCCAGAGAGCTGCAAGTTTGAAAAGAGATTGGGAGTGTCTTCGTTTGCAGGGAGCTGGATCTCTGGCATAAAAGACCATCTCTGGATCATTTGGGTGATTTAAACTGATAATTATAAAACCTTTAACCTGATGTGATTCTGTTTAAAGGTGTTAAGTCTCTTGGAAGTTTGAAGGAACATTTTAAGGAATTATTTACTGTTGCAATATTTTCTGAGTTATCTTTGAAGTAAGGGGTGTTAAGAGATCCTATGTTTATTTAAGATGTGAAGTTGAGTTCATGGAATAAACAGTGTTTTGTGTTTAAAAGCCCACGTGTCCATAATTGTATAATAACAATACACCTAGGGAAAAAGCCGTGTGCTAGGAAAAGCAACAAATCCATTAAAGGGAGAGGTTGGTTGAACTCCATGATACATTTTGGGGTTCTGAAAACGCCTCACCCATAAAAATTGGGGGCTCATCCGGGATAAAAGTCTATCTATTGGATTGGCTTTTGTGAACTTAAAGACAGTGAAGGATTGTTGCTTTTCCGGTGTGGTATTTTAGTTTACGTGGGGAGAGTGTTGTGAACAATGTCTCTTTCAGAGGCTCAGAAGTTTTTGGGGGTGGAGAATGTCACACGTAGTACTTTACGGGCAGAAACGAAAAGCAGACTGTTAGATTTGGCAAGAACATTGCAGTTAACCTTACCTGACAAAATGCGAAAAGATGAAGTAATTATGGCGGTGGTTAAGCATTTAAAGTTGCATGCGATAGAGTTTGACTCATTGGAAATGGCAAAAATTCAGTTGCAAATTAAACAAATGGAACATGAGAAAGAATTAAAGCGGCTTGAATACGAGAGGGAGAGAGAGGAAAAAGAAAGAGAAAGAGAGAGAGAGGAAAAAGAAAAGGAGAGAGCAGAAAGGAGAAAAGAAAGAATAGTCCTAGCAGAAAAAAAGAAAAAGAAAGGGAAACACAGATTAGGGAAAAAGATAAAGAGAGCGAGTTTGAACTTCAGAAAATTGCCATGAAACATGACAATCAGTTAAAATTGGCAGACGGAAAGGGAAACGTACAGTTGGATGATAGTGATGAGGATAGTGAGAAAGCGCGTCCTAGTCGAAGGCTTGGTGGGAATCTATTTAAATATGTCCAAGCATTGCCACGGTTTGACGAGAAGGAAGTGGAAGCATTTTTCATTTCATTTCAGAAGGTAGCTAAACAAATGAAATGGCACAGGACATGTGGGCGTTACTGATTCAAACAAAGCTGGTAGGTAGAGCTAGTGAAGTGTTTGCATCACGACCGGAGGTGGTATCTGGAACGTATGAGCAGGTGAAGAAACCCATCTTAAGTGCATCTGAGCGAGTGCCTGAAGCTTACAGACTAAGGTTTAGACATTTAAGGAAAGAATTTGGTCAAACATACATGGAGTTTGAAAGGCTGAAACAGAGTAATTTTGATAGGTGGATAAGGGCTTTGAAAATAGACCAAATGTATTAAGTTCTCAGAAAATTATACTTTTGGAGGAGTTTAAAAATTCATTTCCTGATGTAGTGTGAACTCATAGAATCATAGAAGTGTACAGCATGGAAACAGGCCCTTCGGCCCAACCAGTCCATGCCGCCCAGTTTTTACCATTAAGCTAGTCCCAGTTGCCCGCACTTGGCCCATAACCCTCTATACCCATCTTACCCATGTAACTATCCAAATGCTTTTTAAAAGACACAATTGTACCCGCCTCTACTACTACCTCTGGCAGCCCATTCCAGACATTCACTACCCTCTGAGTGAAGAAATTGCCCCTCTGGGCCCTTCTGAATCTCTCCCCTCTCTCCTTAAACCTATGCCCTCTAGTTTTAGACTCCCCTACCTTTGGGAAAAGATGTTGACTATCTACCTTATCTATGCCCCTCATTATTTTATATACCACTATAAGATCACCCCTAAGCCTCCTACGCTCCAGGGAAAAAAGTCCCAGTCTATCCAGCCTCTCCTTATAACTCAAACCATCAAGTCCCGGCAACATCCTAGTAAATCTTTTCTGCACTCTTTCTAGTTTAATAATATCCTTTCTATAATAGGGTGACCAGAACTGCACACAGTATTCCAAGTGTGGCCGTACCAATGTCTTGTACAACTTCAACAAGGCGTCCCAACTCCTGTATTCAATGTTCTGACCAATGAAACCAAGCATGCCGAATGCCTTCTTCACCAACCTGTCCACCTGCGACTCCACCTTCAAGGAGCTATGAACCTGTACTCCTAGATCTCTTTGTTCTATAACTCTCCCCAACGCCATACCATTAACTGAGTAGGTCCTGGCCTGATTCGATCTGCCAAAAGGCCATTCGTCGGCCCACTGGCTTAATTGATCAAGATCCCGTTGCAATCCTAGATAACCTTCTTCACTATCCACTGTGCCACCAATCTTGGTGTCATCTGCAAACTTACTAACCATGCCTCCTAAATTCTCATCCAAATCATTAATATAAATCACAAATAACAGTGGCTCCCAGCACCGATCCCTGAGGCGCACCACTGGTCACAGGCTTCCAGTTTGAAAAACAACCTTCTACAACCACTCTCTGCCTTCTGTCGTCCAGCCAATTTTGAATCCAATTGGCAACCTCACCCTGGATCCCGTGAGCTTTAACCTTCTGCAACAACCTACCATGCGGTACCTTGTCAAAGGCTTTGCTAAAGTCCATGTAGACAACGTCTACTGCACTGCCCTCATCTACCTTCTTGGTCACCCCCTCAAAAAACTCAATCAAATTTGTGAGACATGATTTTCCACGCACAAAGCCATGCTGGCTGCCCCGAATCAGTCCTTGCCTCTCTAAATGCTTGTAGATCCTGTCTCTCAGAATACCTTCTAGCAACTTACCTACTACAGACGTTAGGCTCACCGGTCTGTAGTTCCCAGGCTTTTCCCTGCTGCCCTTCTTAAACAAGGGCACAACATTCGCCACTCTCCAATCTTCAGGCACCTCACCTGTGGCTGCCGATGATTCAAATATCTCTGTTAGGGGACCCGCTATTTCCTCCCTAGCCTCGCACAACATCCTGGGATACATTTCATCAGGTCCCGGGGATTTATCTACCTTGATGCGCTTTAAGACTTCCAGCACCTCCTCCTCTGTAATATGCACACTTCTCAAGACATCACTATTTATTTCCCTTAGTTTCCTAACATCCATGCCTTTCTCCACCGTGAATACCGATGAGAAATATTCATTCAGGATCTCACCCAACTCTTGTGGCTCTGCACATAGATGTCCTTGTTGATCCGGAAGAGGCCCTACTCTGTCCCTAGTTACTCTTTTCCCCTTTATGTATCTGTAGAATCTCTTTGGATTCTCCCTTGCATTATTTGCCAAAGCAATTTCATGTCCCCTTTTTGCCCTCCTGATTTCCCTCTTAACTCTATTTCGACAATCTCTATACTCTTCAAGGGATCCACTTGATCCCAGTTGCTTATGTACGTCATATGCCTCCTTCTTCTTTTTGACCAGAGTCTCAATATCTCGAGTCATCCAGGGTTCCCTACTTCTACCAGCCTTGCCCTTCACTCTAAAGGGAATGTGCGTACCCTGCACCCTGGTTAACACATTTTTAAAAGCCTCCCATTTACCAGCCGTCCCTTTGCCTGCCAACAGTCTCCCCCAATCTACCTCTGCAAGTTCCTGTCTGATACCATCAAAATTGGCCTTGCCCCAATTAAGAATTTTAACTCTTGGGCCAGACCTATCATTCTCCATAGCTATCTTAAAACTAATGGACTTATGGTCACTTGTCCCAAAGTGATCCCTCATTAGCACTTCTGTCACTTGCCCTTCCTTATTTCCCAAGACGAGGTCAAGTTTTGCCCCGTCTCTAGTCGGTCCATCCACATACTGAATGAGAAATTCCTCCTGAATACACTCAACGAATTTCCCTCCATCCAAGCCCCTAATGCTATGGCTGTCCCAGTCAATGTTGGGAAAGTTAAAGTCCCCTACTACTACCACCCTATTATTCTTGCAGCTATCTGTAATCGCCTTACATACTTGCTCCTCAATTTCCCGCTGACTATTTGGGGGCCTGTAGTACAGTCCTACCAAGGTGATCTCTCCATTCTTATTTTTCAGTTCCACCCATATAGACTCAGTGGGCGAACCCTCGGACATATCCCCTCTAAGTACTGCCGTGATGTTCTCCCTAATCAAAAACGCCACTCCCCCTCCTCTCCTACCCTCTGTTCTATCCTTTCTATAGCATCTGTACCCCGGAACATTGAGCTGCCAGTCCTGCCCCTCCCTTAGCCATGTTTCAGTCATAGCTATAATATCCCAGTCTCATGTGCCCATCCATGCCCTGAGTTCATTCGCTTTGCCCGTCAGGCCCCTTGCATTGAAATAAATGCAGTTTAATGTAAACTTTCCTTGCTCTCTGCCCTGCTTTCTCTGGTCATGCTTTACACACTCTCCCTTCCTGCCTTTTGTTTCTGTCCCCACATCTGTCCTACATCGGTTCCCATCCCCCTGCCACATTAGTTTAAACCCTCCCCAACTGCACTAGTAAACACACACCCGAGAACATTGGTTCCGGTCCCACCCAGATGCAGACCGTCCGATTTGTACAGGTCCCACCTCCCCCAGAACCGGTCCCAATGTCCCAGGAATTTGAAACCCTCCCTCTTGCACCATCTCTCAAGCCACGTATTCATCCTAGCTATCCTGTCATTCCTACTCTGACTATCACGTGGCACTGGTAGCAATCCTGAGATTACTACCTTTGAGGTCCTACTTTTTAGTTTAACTCCTAACTCCCTAAATTCAGCTTGTAGGACCTCATCCCGTTTTTTTACCTATATCGTTGGTGCCTATATGCACCACGACAGCTGGCTGTTCACCCTCCCCCTCCAGAATGCCCTGCAGCCGCTCCGAGACATTCTTGACCCTTTCACCAGTGAGGCAACATACCAACCTGGATTCTCGTTTGCGTCCGCAGAAACGCCTGTCTATTCCACTTACAATTGAATCCCCTATCACTATAGCTCTGCCACTCTTTTTCCCGCCCTTCTGTGCAGCAGAGCCAGCCACGGTGCCATGAACCTGGCTGCTGCCACCTTCCCCTGGTGAGCCATCTCCCCCAACAGTTTCCAAAACGGTAAATCTGTTTTGGAGGGAGATGACCGTAGGGGATCCCTGCACTGCCTTCCTACTCTTCCTCTGTCTGTTGGTCACCCATTCCCTATCTGCCTCAGTAATTTTAATCTGTGGTGTGACCAACTCACTGAATGTGCTATCCACAACTTCCTCAGCATCGCGGATGCTCCAAAGTGAGTCCATCCGCAGCTCCAGAGCCGTCAAGCGGTCTAACAGGAGCTGCAGTTGGACACACTTCTTGCAGATGAAGGAGTCAGGGACACCAGAAGGGTCCCTGACTTGCCACATCTCACAAGAGGAGCATGACACGGGTCTGAGCTCTCCTGCCATGACTTAAACCTGAAGTTAAATTTGAACTACACTACACAGCTAAGAGAAAGTCAAAGAGAGAGAAATCACTTACCAGTCACAAGCCAATCACTTACCTGCTGGCTGTGATGTAATTGGTCCCGAGACTCCCTCACAGGTCTGCTTCTCTGCACCTCCTTAAGATGAGCACCAAATTCCCATAACTAGTTAATTAATTTACTTAATTAATTGGATTTTTTTTTTTTTGAAACTCAACCCCAAACACCAAACTCCAAAAAAACACAGCCCTCACTCACCTCTTACCCGAACTCAGCCTTACCCAAACTCAGATGCACTCTGTTTGCCTCCAGCACTCTGTTTCTATAGGCACTTCAGCCACACCCTTTGTATCCTTCCTGATTTAGTCAGCCAATAGGCCTGCTCCCGAAACTGATTTCCCGAAACTAACAGCTGACCTGCAAGGTAAGGAAGTTGTTAAGCAGTACTTACCAAATTCTCACTCTGTCTGTGTCTCACTCACTCAGGCTGTGTCTCCTTGACCTGCGCAATGCTTACTAAGTTCACTTTCTGTCTGTCTTTTATACAGACTTTAGGATGACTCACACTAAAACTTCAAAGAGAAGAATACAATGTGTACCTTTGTGCCCCTCAACAGGCCTCAGGTGACTGCCAGATAACTGCCTCTCAGAAATTAGGGTGGGGGCAGCTTCAGCCAATCAGACACTAATCTACACTGCACTTTTAACTGAAAAACAGCAAAATTAGATGAACCACTTACCTTTCCTGGTTACCTCACTGCACCAAATTACCAATTTCTCACTCGGTCTGTATCTCTCTCACTCAGGCTGTGTCTCCTTGACCTGCGCAATGCTTACTAATGTGCGCTTTCTATCTGACTTTTATACAGACTTTAGGATGACTCACACTAAAACTGTATCTCATGTGGAAGAACAGGGGGTTAAAACTGCGAGATTAGTAGCAGAAATGGCAGATGATTATGAATTAGTTCATAATTCAAAGATTGTTTTCCGACGTCAGTTTCAGCCGATGAGGGATAGAAACTGGGGACATGAGAAATACTCAAGTGGTAAAGGTAAAGGTGATATGATGGGAGACAATAAAGGGAGTGTACCTCTGATTGAAAAAGATATCCAGGAGGGTGGAAAAGAAATGAAAAGTTTCAAATGTTTTCACTGTATTAAACTAGGCCATGTAATGTCACAGTGTTGGTGGTTGAAGACAAGCACTGAGAAGGGTGATGTGGTAAAACAGGATAAGACGGTGGGGTTTGTAAGAGTGGTAAAGGAAATCCCAAGGGACGCGAAGGAGGTGCAAACAATTGTACAGCCTGTTCAAGAAGCAATTGTTAAGAAGGTGCCAGATGTATTTAAAGAATTTACTTGTGTGGGTAAAATTTACTTATGTCTATCAAGAGGAGCAGGTGAAGAAGTCACAATGTTAAGAGATACAGTGGCTAGTCAATCTTTAATGGTAAGAGATGAGGAATTATGTAGTTTGGGAAGAATGTTGCCAGAAAAGGTGGTGATATGTGGAATTCAGGATGAAAGGAGTCGCGTTCCGTTGTATAAGGTGAGGTTGGAAAGTCCAGTGAAGAATGGTGAAGAGGTAGTAGGAGTAATAGATAAACTATCTTGTCCAGGAATACAGTTTATCTTGGGTAATGATATAGCTGCATCGCAGGTGGGAGTGATGCCTACTGTGGTTGATAAGACAGTGGAAAATCAGTCAACTGAAGTGTTGAAGGACGAATATCCTGGGATTTGTCCGGATTTTGTAGTAACAAGGTCGCAAAGTTACAGGTTAAGGCAAGAGGAGAAATCAAAGAGTAAAGATGAAGTTGAAGTGCAATTATCAGCAACAATGTTTGATCAGATGGTTGAAAAAGAACAGGAACAGGTGGAGGATGAGGCGGATATTTTTAGTTCAGGAAAATTGGCGGAGTTATAACAGAAAGATGTAGAAATAAAACGGATATATCAGAAAGCAGATACAGAAGAGGAATCTGAGAGTATACCAGTGTGTTATTACCGTAAAAATGATGTCCTGATGAGAAAATGGAGATCAGTACATATGCAGGCAGATGAAAAGTGGGCAGAAGATCATCAAGTAGTATTGCCGGTAGGGTATAGAAAGGAGGTGTTGCGAGTTGCACATGAGGTACCAGTGGGAGGTCATTTGGGAATAGGAAAAACACCAGCTCAAATACAGAATTTTTTTATTGGCCTGGACTACATTAAGATGTAGTTAAATTTTGTAAATCATGTCGCACATGTCAAGTGATAGGGAACTCTCAAGCAGTGACAAAACCAGCGCCCTTAATACCCATTCCAGCATTTAAGGAACCTTTTACAAGGATCCTAATCCATTGTCTAGGACCTCTTCCTAAAACAAAAAGTGGGAATCAATATCTTTTGACTGTAATGGATGTGTCTACTAGGTTTCCAGAGGCCATTCCAGTACGTAATATTACAGCTAAAAGGATTGTGGAGGAGTTACTTCAATTCTTTACTAGATATAGACTACCACCAGAAATTCAATCCGATCAAGGAACTAATTTTACTTCAAAGTTATTCAAAGAAGTTATGGATAGCTTAGGAATAAAGCAATTTAAATCAACTGCGTCCCATCCAGAATCGCAGAGAGCGTCAGAAAGGTTGCAACAGACATTAACGCCAATGTTGAGGCCGTACTGTCAAGATTATCCAGAGGATTGGGATAAATGAATCCCATTCGTATTGTTTGCAATTAAGGATGCACCTAATGAGTCTACCAAATTTAGTCCTTTTGAACTAGTTTTTGGTCATGAGGTAAGAGGACCGCTTAAATTGATTAAGGAAAAATTGGTGGGTGCGAAATCGGAAGTTACACTATTGGATTACGTGTCAAATTTTAGGAAACGATTAAATAGAGCAGGTGAATTGGCTAGACAACATTTGAAAGCTGGACAAAATGGAATGAAACGGGTAGCGGACAAGAAATCCAAAGTTCGTAGTTTTGCCAGTGGGGATAAAGTTGTTACCAGTGGCAGGGGAGCCTTTAAAAGCTATGTTTTGTGGGCCGTATCAGATTGAAAGGAAATTAAATGAGGTGAATTAAGTGGTAAAAGCACCAGATAGAAGGAAGACTCACCGAGTGTGTCATGTGAATATGCTTAAAAGGTACTTTGAAAGGGAAGGAGAGAAAAATGAGATTTTAATGATTCTAACTCAAAGTGACGAACCAATTCCAGATGACTGTGAACTTCATATACCTCAAATTAAATTGGAAAATGAGGATGTTCTTAAAAATTGGTATGAATTGTTAAGTTAGCTTCCAGAGGAAAAACGAACTGACCAGAAAGAGTTATTGAAATCACTTGGGCAAGTTTGTAGAGATAAATTGGGTAGTATTAAAATGGCTATACATGATGTAGATGTAGGAAATGCTGTTCCTATCAAACAACATCCATATAGACTTCATCCGTTAAAATTGGCACAGGTTAACAAAGAGATTGAGAGTATGCTTAAAAATGGCATAATTGAAGTGGGTCGCAGCCAATGGAGCTCACCCGTATTGATGGTACCTAAACCAGACGGTACCCAACGGTTGTATGTGGACTATAGAAAGGTGAATGCAGTTACAAGAACTGACTCTTATCCTATCCCACGTTTGAATGATTGCATTGAGAAAGTGGAACAATCTGCTTTTATTTCCAACTTCCAGATATGGAAAGAACATTTAAAACATCGTATGGAGTTCTTCGATCGACTTCAGGTGGAGGGGTTGGTAATGAAACTAGCCGAAAGTGAATTTGCAGGAGCCCGAATCACTTTCCTTGAGGAGTTTCTGATACCCTCAAGAGGAAGGGAAATAATGCGATTTCTTAGAATGAGTGGATTTAATCGAACTTTAGTGCAAACGTTCTGTGGCGTGATTACTCCACTGATGGAATTGCAGAAGAAACGTAAAAATATTCAATGGACTGCGGACTTTCAACAGGCATTTGACTGCCTGAAAGCTGTGATCACCAATGTTCCTGTATTGGAGAATTGCAAGGGACTCTGTGGTCAGATTGAACTAAAGTGTCTGATTCTAAAGAGAAATGCCGAGGAGTAGAGGAATGGATGGATCGTGCAGAGATTTTGTTCAAAGAGACTGTCAATCGAGAAGGATTTCGGTCGGAGGAAGAAGAACAAAGAAAAATGGACTATATTCTTTTACCTGTTTGCATGTGTTGTTATTTTTTTTCAACGAAAGTGTATATTTAGTATATTTCTTAGTGAATGGTGCAAAAGTGAAAAATGAAACCATCTTGAAGTTGAAGGTTTTTTTTTGCTTGGGTGGAGGTATCATGGAAGAGTTCCTTTAAGACATGGATGTTTGAGCGATGTCCCTTTAAGAAAACAGTAATGCCAGAGAGTGGGTGGAGCTGGGCTTTAGGTCAGCCATTTTTCAAATTTTTGTTTCAGTTTAAAAAGCAGCTTGTGTGTGTCTGTGTGTTTCCAGAGAGCTGCAAGTTTGAAAAGAGCTTGGGAGTGCCTGTGTTAGCAGGGAGCTGGATCTCTGATATAAAAGACAATCTCTGGATCATTTGGGTGATTTAAACTGATAATTGTAAAGCCTTTAACCGGATGTGATTCTGTTTCAAGATGTTAAGTCTCTTGGAAGTTTGAAGGAACAGTTTAAGGAATTATTTACTGTTGCAATATTTTCTGAGTTATCTTTGAAGTAAGCTGTGGTAAGAGATCCAATGTTTATTTAAGATCTTCAGTTGAGTTCATGGAATAAACAGTGTTTTGTGTTTAAAAACCCACGTGCCCATAATTGTAATCCCACATCTAGGGAAAAAGCCATGTGCTAGGAAAAGCAGCAAATCCATTAAAGGGAGAGATTGGTTGAACTTTCTGATACATTTTGGGGTTCGGAAAACGCCTCGCTCATAACAGTACCTAAAACAGCCTGTCTCTAAATATCGGAAAGACCAAGGAACTGATCATCGACGCCATGAAGCGTTGCACAACACACACACCCGTCTGCATCAATGGGTGCGAAGTGGAGATGGTCGATAGCTTTACGTCTCTGGGGGTCGCCATCACCAACAGTCTGTCCTGGTCCACTCACGTTGATGCAACAATCTAGAAAGCCCAACATCGTTTCTACCTCCTAAGGAAGGACAAGAAATTCGTCATGTCTGCTTCGACTCTCACAAACTTGTACAGATGCGCCATAGAGAGCATCCTATCGGGCTGCATCACAGCTTGGTATGGCAACTGCCCGGTCCAACTTCGCAAAAAACTGCAATGTGGTGAACTCAGCCCAACCCATCACACAAGCATGCCACCCGCACAGTGATTATGCCTACAACTCCCGCTGCCTCAGGACAGCAGACAACATTATCAGAAACCCTCCCACCCAGGTTTTGACTTTTTACAGACGATTTCATCAGGCAGAAGGCACTGAAGTCTGAAGACCCGCACATCCAGACATAGGAACAGCTTCTTCCCCACAGCTACTAGACTCCTCAACAACTCTCCCTCGGACTGATCTGTTCCCTGTAAGAACACTATTCACGACGCCCTATGCTGCTCTTGCTCATGGATTTACTTTGTTTGTCCACTTGTTCCGCACTGTGACCAATCACTGTTTGTCGATGTACCATTTGGCAATGCACTGTGTCGATTATTCTTTTTTTGCCCACTCTGTATGTAATGTGTATGTTCCTTGGTATGAGAAAAATACTTTTCACTGTACTTCAGTACATGTGACAGTAAGTCAAATCAAAGTGGTTCCTCTCTCACTACCCGATCAATTCATTCAATCAGAACAAGACTGAATTTTGAATTCTCGCTTTTCCAACACAGCTCGATGCAATCCGGCCTCACAACTTGGAATAGATTTGCACGTCAGTGATTGCAGATCCATCATCGAAACATGAGTCCCGCTTCCGAGAAAACAGCATATGAAAAATCGACGAGGATGGGATTCGAACGCCGTTACAGAGCGCAATGGACTAGCAGTACATCGCCTTCACCACTCGGCCACCTCAACCCACAAATGCATGCGTCAAAAAGTCTTAATTCGTTTTGCATTCATGAACTGATGGACAATATCCGCCTCTTTGTCTTCAGCCCGTGTGCAATGTTGGGAATGCAGTTTTTTTCAGTAAAATGAATTCCCATCACATTCAGGGACTTTTATGAATGGACTGATGTGAAACACTTCAATATCATGTCCAAGATATTTCCACACAGTGTGAAAGCCCCCCGCTGAAAGACTGGAATGAACCATCATTTGACAGCAAAAACAAACGCTCCCGGCTTCACCGAGGAATCCGTCGATCATCGGAACACACATTTCACGATGGACATTTTCTGATCATTCAGTTGCAGGTTTCCACACCTGCCTGGCTTCATTCCCCAGGAAATAGGGATTATATTCTTTCAGCGAGTCGTGAAAGTATACTTGGAACAGATTAATGATAAATTATTGTGGTACGATGAGACTATTCCTGGTTGAAAGGTAAACTGTCCAGAAAGTGCCTTCATATGAAATGAAAAATGAAAATCGCTTATTGTCACGAGTAGGCTTCAATGAAGTTACTGTGAAAAGCCCTTAGTCGCCACATTCCGGCGCCTGTTCGGGGAGGCTGGTACGGGAATTGAACCGTGCTGCTGGCCTGCCATAAAAGCCAGCGATTTAGCCCAGTGAGCTCGGATTCGTCCATGACAAGACTGAAGAACGATCACTCGTCTATCCAATCGGTGAGGTTTGCTTCAGCGTGAGACAATATTACCAGGGTGAGAACCAGGTTAATTAGATTCAGATCACACGGTTACAATAGAACTGAATCAGGAAAACCCCGCCTTCACAGCCTTGCCACTCGCCTGAGGTATCGTGATCCTGAGGTTAAATCACCATCAGTCAGATCTCACCGTCAACGGGGAAAGCAGCCTATGGTTATCAGGGACTAAAGCAACTTAATTTATTTTGGAACTGGATCAATGTATGATGTTTCCAGGATGTGACTTCCCTGAGACTAATCAAATGATTGGCAGCAGGAAAATTAACGCCCATTGAGGAGTTACTGGTACCTGAGGCTTAGTTGGAGTATTGGTTTTAAAGGTTAATCATGAAATCTAGAGATGAAAAGCCGGGAAAGTGGGCACGAGGATTATCATGAAATCATTAAAATGTAAAAGGTGTCCATTCGGCCCATCGGCTCTGCACCGAACTCTGAAAGAGTCCCTATGGCCCAACCACATCCCTGTAACGCACTACCCAACTTTATAAACACAAAGGGGCAATTTAGCATGGGCATTCCACCTAACCCACACACATTTGGAAGTGCGAGGAAATCGCAGCACCCGGAGGAAACCCATAGACACAGAAAAAAAGTGCAAACTCCACACAGTCAGTGACCAAAGGCTGGAATTGAACCCGGATCGCGGGCGCTGTGAGGTAGCCACTGTGACAACGTGCCACCATACCAGATCATAGCACGTCGTATAAATCATGATCTCATTGAAATACAGAGCACATTCGATAGGCTGAATGGTCTACTTCTGCTCCTCCGTCTTATATCCTGATATTGTGTAAATGTGTTCCGGTTCTTGTGTAAAACTCTTGTTAAAACAACACAGACACCGCATGTCGATTGCATCTGATTATCTGGCGCAGAGAAGGCGATTGTGGAATACATGTCGTACCCATCAAACTCTGCTACTCACCTGACTGAGATTTGTTCTGTATCTGTAAATCACAGGTAGTATTCGCGAGTGGAGGGAACACTGCACCTCAGTCTCTGGAACAGGTTGTGAGAGCAGGATTCCTTCATTATGTGTCAATGTCTGGTACTGTATGTGAGGGTGGGTTTCAGTCTCTATCAGACATTGGTACTGAATGTCAGTGTCAAAATCTTTCTGTATCTGTCAATCGCAAGTACCGTTTGGGAAAAGTGAGATTAATCCGTAACATCATCACGGCTGTGACAGACAGAGAAAGACACACAGAAATGCAGGTAGGGACTATCAGGACACACACACAATGCCACACAGAAAAGGTGCCGAGATGGTGAAACTGTTTTTTTCGGAAAATGTGTTTTCTGCTGCACACAGAGAGGCCCTGTTTGTAAATGTATACCCTGCTGTGTAACTGAGCTCTCTGCTGAGTAACTGTGCTCTCTGCTGTGTAACTGAGCTCTCTGCTGTGTAACTGAGCTCTCTGCTGTGAAACTGTGCTCTCTGCTGTGTAACTGAGCTCTCTGCTGTGTAACTGAGCTCTCTGCTGAGTAACTGTGCTCTCTGCTGTGTAACTGAGCTCTCTGCTGTGTAACTGTTCTCTCTGTTGGAACCGTGACTCTGCCGGTGACAGATCTTCAGTGTGGTTGTGCTAATCATTCCCTGTTGTGTAAATGTGTTCCCAGTTGTGGAAATATGGTCCGTCTGAAGCAGAACCTTTCTGCGCCATTACTGAGACGAAATTTCAACTCCAGATTTATCAAATCTTGTCACGAAAGGTGAGTTCAGGCCTCTGGATTCCCAGTCCAGCGACATAATCTTGTGTTCCTGTTATCAAAACAGTTCGTTCTTCTTAACATTCTCAATACTGTGAAGGTTCATCTAATGGTTTTTTCCCCACGCAGTTTCAATCCCTACTCAAAGAAAGACTGGGACACCGTTCATCGCATTACTGCAATCCCGCGTGTCTGATTTTACAATGCTTTCTATAGAACGAATTGGCTGCACAGCTGTCAGCTGCGATGGCCGAGTGGTTAAGGCGTTGGACTCGAAATCCAATAGAATTCCCCGCGTAGGTTCGAACCCTACTCGCAGCTAGTAACGGCCATGTTGGAGTCATTTGTTCGAAAAATGCAGTTTTGTGTCATCATTCAATGTATTCTGATGAAATGTCATTGCATTAGAATCTTCTTGTGCCCTGAAGCTGTTTTTCTTATTCTGCTTTCGCTCTGAATTTTCTTATTTGTCAGGACAAGATCATCACCTCAGTAACGTTCATATTAACTTCATCAGGAACCAGAATTGTGAAAATGCCTGATCACAAAGCAATGTGAAATTTATTTTTGTCACATCTTTTGCCAGAATTCATCATATGTCAGAATTTTTAATGTCTCTCATTGTGAAACTGACCAGCCGAACTGAAAGTTCTAAATAAAGCAGCGCAACAAATTGAAGGCTGGTTAACAGCCGGGAAGGCAGCAATGCTCCCCATATACCGTCACTGCCGACTTACCATGGCCCAACTATTGTTTATCTTCACTTTGCATTTGCTTGAGAGACTGTTTTTAATCATTCTTACAATGTTTATGCTATTTCACTCCAATTTTAAAATGTTCCTGAAAGTGTCAGGAACCATCCAGGAGATGGCACCAGCCCACAATACATTTATTTATGCAATTTATTTCTGATGTTCTGTGTGTAATAACAATCGCTTATTGTCACAAGTATGCTTCAATGAACTTACTGTGAAAAGCCACATTCCGGCGCCTGTTTCGGCAGGCCGTACGGTACCATTACATAGGACTCTGACTCCGGCCTGAGACCTCAACTTGTCCTTGTGTCCCGATGCTGCCGTTTGTAACCTGCTTTGTAACCATCACTTTGATGAATTAGTCATCATTTTGTAAGTAACTTAGGTGTTAATTTCACCAGGTACCAGGTGTGTCCATAACACAGTTTGTAAACTGAAATGTACTTGTCTCATTTTTCTGGCCCGGATAACCCAGCTGTTTACTATTGTTTCTAACTGAGAACTCATGTGTTCAAAAAACATTTGTACTGAAAAAGAATGAAGCTGGATTTTAAGAAAGAAGCGCACGAATGAAGATTATTTTGTGTATTGTATTTGAGGAGTGTCCAAATTTCAAATGCTCATGAATGAAAGTGTCTTTGCCGAACGCCTCCCGTTCAGCCAGGAGATGGCACCAGTGCACAATAAATGTATTTTTGCAGTTTATTTCCAATGTTAGGAATCATTACATAGGGCTCTTACTCTGGCCTGAGAGCTTACCTTGTCTCTGTGTCCTGAGGCTGCCATCTTCACCCTGTTTAAGCAATCATGGAATACTTCTTGTGCAGAAGGAGGACATTCGGCCCATCGAGTCTGCACTGATCATCCGAAGGAGCACCCAACCTACGGCCCATACCCACGTAAACGTTTGGACTCTAAGGGCTAATTTAACATGGCCAATCCACCTAAACTGGACATCTTTGGACAGTGGAGGAAACTCACGCAGACACGGGAAGAACGTGCAAGACTGTAACCCAAGGCTGGAATTGACCCCGGGTCCCTGAGTGTTAACCACGGTGACACCCAAAAGCCGACTCTGGTGGGATTTGAATCTACCGCCTCATGGCCACGAATTGCATGTTTTTGTATTAGTCGTCATAATGTAAGCCATGATGTGGTGATGCCGGTGTTGGACTTGGGTGGGCTCAGTAAGAAGTCTTACAGAACCAGGTTTAAGTCCAACAGGTTTCTTTCGATTCACCTGAGGAAGGAGCTGCGCTCCAAAAGCTAGTGATTCGAAAGAAACCTGTTGGACTTTAACCTAGTGTTGTAAGACTTCTTATCACAATGCAAATACATCAGTTGCTGATCTCATCAGGCTCCAGGAGTGTCCGTAAACTGAATGTTGCTTGTGTCATTTTACTGACGCGATTAACCCAACTTTTCACTCTTGTCTCTGTTTACGATTTGCTATTGTTTACTAATATTACTTACATTTATTATTACTGTTATTATTATTTACATTGTGTATTTATGCATGGCTTATGTTTTACATGTATGAACCGATCTGTCTGGACTGTATGTAGAACAATACTTCTCACTGTACCTCGGTCCACGTATTATGGGCCAGGGTTTAGAGAACCCCAAAGTATATCACGGAGTTCACCTGACCCACAACTTTAAATACATTTTGGTTATGGGGAGCACAAGGGCCCATTTTACAGGTGTGATGCAACAGAGATCTAAAGTATGTTTAAAACAAAAGTATTTTTATTACATGAATCCAGTTAACATTTTATAAACACACAGTAAACAGTATATCAACTACAAATCCTGACCACTCCCCAAAAGATACAGGACTCTATAGACAACCCTTGATAACTTTCCAAACACCATCTGGCCTTTGGTTGCGAAATCCAACCAACTGTCCTGGCTTGAAACAATTCACACCTCTTTAACCTGGGGTTACCCCTCTCTCTGGCTCTGTAAAGACTTAATTACCTGCAAATTCTCGCATTTAAAGTCCTGCATCTTTGACTTTGTCTATATAAATGTTTCTGGAACCTACCTCTCCATTCAGCTGGGGAAGGAGCAGCGCTCCGAGAGCTAGTGATTTGAAACAAACCTGTTGGACTTTAATTTGGTGTTGTAAGACTTCTTACTGTATGTGAGAAGGGATAGAATCTCCGTGGAAAAAGACCATTGGATTTGGAGTCCAACCCTTGAACTGTTCGAAAATCTCAGCTCCCTAAACGCACTGTTCGACTGATTAAATTGTTGGTGTAACAATATCAGTTACAGATATTCCAGAAATTCATGTTTTTTTAAAAAACATTGCGGTCAGTTGGGCGCAGTTGGTGAAGAAGTGCAGTATTGACTGCGGTGCATTATCTAACCAATCAGAAAAGGTACCAGCTTACACCTGACTAAAGTTAACCAGCTCCGATGCCTTTCAATTCCAGATTTATTAAATCAGTGAATTTAACTGTCACCAGAGGCCGTGTTGGGATTTATTCTCTGTCCCAAAGATTAGTTCGGGCCACTGGTTTCCCAATCCAGTGTCATAACCTTTCACCCCAGTTAACAAAAACCGTCCATTCAGCTCATTACTAAACATCTTCCTGAGGAGATTAGAATTCCCGCCACAGAATCTTATTGAACCGATTGACACAAAACATTTTGTTCTGGATGGAGCTTCGATTGTTTATCCAGATCAAACAGAAATTGTGGATTCCTTAGGATCTAAGCAGAGTACCAAGATGAGAGACAATTGAATGAACAAAATAGCAAGAAAATAGATTCTGAGACAAGTCGGGAAATGTTTAGACGGAAACGCGGAACTTTGAGCTGAGGAAGGAAAACCAGCAATGTGATTTCTGTATGAAACGGCCGCGGCAGGACTCGAACCTGCAGTTTTCTGATATCGTCACTAGATTCACCTTATCCGTTAGGCCACGCAGCCACCTGCTGCGCTGAGATAACTGATGTTAACATCATGTGATAAAATACTGTGACTTGACGTGTTTCATTTCTGTGTTTTGATGATCCGCTGATTCCCAGATTCCATAAAATACAAGGGAAAGCTCCAGCTGCCGGACATGGTCATTTTCGACGTCGAAAACTCCTTTCACCCTGTGAGCCGTGAAAATTCATGGAGCAACAGCCACAAACTCGGCTGCTTCCGGACATGTGTCACATCCTCTGCCTGCTCCACAATCACATACAGTCAGTGATCCTCACCAAGTGAACCAACACAAACTTCCCTCAATAAAAACTGCAGAGAAACAAAGGGTGCGTCATTGCACCAATTCACTTTTCCATTTTGCTCACTTCAATATTGTACCTGTCACCCAGCAACTTCCCCACAGGCCTGGAGAAAATCAAAGGAAGGACAGGAAATTGTTCACACTCCAACCATCTTCATTGGAAAGATAAACTCGATCTTCAGTCATTGAGCTCTAGGCTGTAGGTAATGTTTGTGTGGGTGCTGACTCAGAAACGTAGCCCAGGTCACTGCAGTTATGGATTTGATATCATTTGCGCTGGGAGTTTCTGATAGTGCGTCGTGTGTCAGGATGGCCGAGCGGGTCTAAGGCCAGTTCGCAGTTCAGGTCGCAGTCTCCTCTGGAGGCGAGGATTGAAATCCCACCCCTGACATTGACTGTTCCTCCGCGAGGGTCATCCAACCCCGCGGGATCTCTCACCTGGAAACACAAGGGGAGCAGATCCAGAGAAACAGCGACCACCTGCAAGTTCCACTCCGAGACACACACCATCCTGGGAAATATATCACCCTTTCTGTGGCTGGCTCACAATCCTGGAACTCGCTCCCTAACAGCACTGTGTGTGTACATACACCACATGGACTTGCAGCGGCTCAAGAATCACGTCACCGCCAAATTCTTAAGGGTAATTAATTTTGGACAATAATTGTTGACGGATTCAGCGACACTCACATCCCGTCAAATATTTTTTAAAATATTTTGGAAACCGAGTCCCCTGAACTCAGCTCAGAAAGTTCACAAATCACAAAGCAAATTACTTCAAATGTTGATCATCATAAATAATAAACACAGGAAATGCTGGAAATGCTCAGAATTAAACAGCATCTGTGGGGAGAAAACGAGAAGTAGCGTTCCAGCTCTGTGATTGGATCATTTCCTTCTCTCTCAATGTGAAATCCTGGACTCAGCTGATAAACAGCAAGATGCCAATCACCAGTCATCAGTATCAGAAACAATGAACCTTTAGGATAGCGAGGCCGAGCGGTCTGAGGAGATGGGTTTAGGTTTCAGTCTCTTCGAGGATGCGGGTGGAAATCCAACCGCTGCCAACATTTGTAGGAAAAGCGGCTAAGGTGGGAAATGGAAATAAAAGTGAACGATGTTGCAAAGCACTTGCTCTTATCCCAAAAGATCTTTCCGTTACTGACATTGTTGTGTCCTGTGTAAGTCGAGCTGAACTGATTTGGTGCCGCTTGTTCTCACCTTGCAGCCCGTCAGTCTCCGTATTCCAGGGACCATTTATGACATCATCAAAAAGGCCCTCCCATGCTCTCCCCATTCACCAGACTGAAGGGACAATCCACTCTGCGACCGCTGCTCCACCGCCAATATCCGCTCACTTTCTATCTGCACCTTTCTTTGCAAGTGCAGGAGATGCAACTTCTGCCTTTTTACCCCCTCCCTCCTCATTATCCAAGGGCCCAAAACACTCATCCCAAGTGAACCAGTGAGACACTTGTGCTTTTCAGTTTAATCTCCTGTATCATAGATTATCATCGAATTTACAGTGCAGAAGGAGGCCATTCGCCCCCATCGGTATTTGCTGCCACATTTTGGTCTCATCTACTTCAACAGGTCAGATAACAGACTGTGACCGCTTTGATAAATCTCTGTTCAATCCACAATCATGACTTTGAGTTTCCTGCCACTTGTCATTTCAATTCTCCACCTCTCCCACTCTGACCTTTCTGTCGTTGGTCATCCGTGTTCCAATGGCGATTAACGGAAACTCGAGTAAAACCACCTCAACATTTAAGTAGCCACCCACAGAATTCCGTCCTCAACATCGAGCTCAGTAATTTTAGATTATGTTTTGTTTGGTGTGTTTCTTGCCCGTCCCTTTTTTTTTGCTTCTAATTGCATTCATTCATTTTGCACTTGGACGGCGGAGAGACAGCTGGAGATTTTTCAAGAATGAATTGTAGAGCTCAAGGCTCAGACAGCTGAAGACGCGGCCGCCATTGATGGAACAATGAAAAGTGCAAATGAGCAAGAGGACAGGGATGGATTCAGAAAGAGAAAGGGAAATGTCTGGGAATGGAACCGGAACTCCAGTCTGGTAAGTGAGAAATCTCCCCCTGAACCGCTAATGTTCACACGGCCGCTCATTCCATGTGTCCAGTCGGAAACGTGCCTGAAGGAACATGCAGTCTGACAGAGCGCCTGTGATAATCCTCCACTGTCTGATCTAAAGCTGCAACATGAGCTGTTCATCACAGCTGTGATGAACGTGTTGGTGTTAGCATTCAGTGGTGTCGATTCACATCATCCTTGTTTGGAGCTGCCTGTGAGGAACAAACTGCCCGCTGATATATCTGCCCGGTTTGCAATCTGTCTGAGGAGGGAACAGACTGACTCTGGTCAGCAGCTTGCAAAGATTTTATTTTTGTCCAGAATGGGATTTCTTCTGTGACGTTGTTCTGATGGGAAAGGGGAGAGTGACTGGAGTCGCCTTTCAGAAGGAAGTTCGGGGCGGCAGTTTCACTCACCTGGGGACATTGATAAACCTGTTGCTGATTTATTCAAACCTTGCCTAAAAACCGACTCTGGTGGGACTCGAACCCACAACCTTTGAATGTCTCATCACGACAGCGACTAGAAGTCCAACGCGCTATCCGTTGCGCCACAGAGCCACACCTGCAGCGCTTTCCCATCCCCATATGAGGATTTCTGTAGTTTTCCAACAGGCAGTTCAAAAGTTCAGTAATTCGCACAGTGACGACATTTCAAAACTACTTCATTGTCTGGGAATGTTTTGGGCAGCCCTGTGGTTGTGAAAAGCGCTACAGAAATTCTAGTAAAACTCCGAAAGGACACAGCCAGGTTGGTGCAAAGGGAGGACATGTAGCAGACAAGGAATGAGGCGATTTATTTTTGTAGGAATAACAGAAGTAAACAATATAAAATAAAGTGTCTATTTACAAAAAAGAGTGCAGGAACAGCGGGACATGTGTCCAAATCATTGAAGGTGACAGGGCAGGCTGTAAGAGTCGTTTATAAATCAAACAGTGTCATGACTTTATTAATAGCGGCACAGAGTACAAGATGACAGAGGGGTCATCTCTCCCTTTTCAGCTCCTGACTGCAGAGGCTTTTCTTGTGAAACCGTTTATTGGAAAACCTCTTTCCCTGGAGGGAGGCGGGAGTTTGGAACTGTTGGAAGTGTTTAGATGGGCATTTGCGATTCCAGGGTACACGAAGCGATGATCCAAGTGCTGGGAAATGGGATGAGAATGGTTCGGTGGTTGTTTCTGACCGGCACAGATGCGATGGGCTGAAGGGCCATTTCTCTGCTGTCTGATTCGATGACTTTATGAATGAAATGCAACATGTGTTTGCAGCTGTCTCTGTTTATATCCTGTTGTATTCACAGGAACAAACAAACTGGGCTGGCCGTTGAGCACCTCGAGACTGTTCTGCCCTACATTTAGATTGAGTAAGGGCTCCGTGTATTTTAACTCCAGCTCCCTGACTGGATTTCAGAAACCCTCCACAAACGGCAGTCTTATTGAATAATACAGATCCCAGAGATGGATAATCAGCGATAATCACAGCCAGAGAGACCTGCAATAACCCTCAGAGCAGGAAAGACAACTCATTGTCCTTTGGCCCAACAGCAAAATACTGCGGATGCCGCAAATCTGAAACAAAGACAGAAAATGCTGCAAATATTCAGCTGACACGGCAGCTTCTGTGGAGAGAGGAACAGGTCGTTCCAATGAAGGGTCAGGATCTGAAATGTTAACTATTTCTCTTGTCAGTGATACCACAGATTCGTAAAATATTTCAAGCATTCCGGTTTGTTCAGCTAAACATCCTCACACTCTGTAGCTTAGATCAATCCCAGCAGGGTGTCACTGCGTTTGACTTGATCTGTGTGATTGAACACTTGCTCCATAAAGTCACAGAGTCATAGATGTTTACAGCATGGAAATAGGTCCTTCGGCCCAGCTTGTCCATGTTGCCCAGTTTCTATCACCAAGTTATTCCCACTTGCCCACATTTGATCCATGTCCCTCTATATTCACCCTGCCCAGGTAAATTTGATTTGATAAAATTAGCATTTGATAAGGTTCCCCATGGTAGGCTTATGCAGAAAGTAAGGAGGCATGGGATAGTGGCAAATTTGGCCAGTTGGATAACGAACTGGCTAACTGATAGAAGTCAGAGAGTGCTGGTGGATGGCAAATATTCCGCCTGGATCCCAGTTACCAGTGGCGTACTGCTGGGTCCTCTGCTGTTTGTGATTTTCATTCATGACTTGGATGAGGGAGTTGAAGGGTGGGTCAGTAAATTTGCAGACGATACGAAGATTGGTGGAGTTGTGGATAGTGAGGAGGGCTGTTGTCGGCTGCAAAGAGACATAGATAGAATGCAGAGCTGGGCTGAGAAGTGGCAGATGGAGTTTAACCCTGAAAAGTGTGAGGTTGTCCATTTTGGAAGGACAAATATGAATGCGGAATACAGGGTTAACGGTAGAGGTCTTGGCAATGTGGAGGAGCAGAGAGATCTTGGGGTCTATGTTTATACATCTTTGAAAGTTGCCACTCAAGTGGATAGAGCTGTGAAGAAGGCCTATGGTGTGCTCGCGTTCATTAACAGAGGGATTGAATTTAAGAGCCGTGAGGTGATGATGCAGCTGTACAAAACTTTGGTAAGGCCACATTTGGAGTACTGTGTACAGTTCTGGTCGCCTCATTTTAGGAATCATGTGGAAGCTTTGGAAAAGGTGCAAAGAAGATTTACCAGGATGTTGCCTGGAATGGAGAGTAGGTCTTACGAGGAAAGGTTGAGGGTGCTAGGCCTTTTCTCAAAGCACCTTGTGTGTGTCTGTGTGTTTCCAGAGAGCTGCAAGTTTGAAAAGAGATTGGGAGTGTCTTCGTTTGCAGGGAGCTGGATCTCTGGCATAAAAGACCATCTCTGGATCATTTGGGTGATTTAAACTGATAATTATAAAACCTTTAACCTGATGTGATTCTGTTTAAAGGTGTTAAGTCTCTTCGAAGTTTGAAGGAACATTTTAAGGAATTATTTACTGTTGCAATATTTTCTGAGTTATCTTTGAAGTAAGGGGTGTTAAGAGATCCTATGTTTATTTAAGATGTGAAGTTGAGTTCATGGAATAAACAGTGTTTTGTGTTTAAAAGCCCACGTGTCCATAATTGTATAATAACAATACACCTAGGGAAAAAGCCGTGTGCTAGGAAAAGCAACAAATCCATTAAAGGGAGAGGTTGGTTGAACTCCATGATACATTTTGGGGTTCTGAAAACGCCTCACCCATAGAAATTGGGGGCTCATCCGGGATAAAAGTCTATCTATTGGATTGGCTTTTGTGAACTTAAAGACAGTGAAGGATTGTTGCTTTTCCGGTGTGGTATTTTAGTTTACGTGGGGAGAGTGTTGTGAACAATGTCTCTTTCAGAGGCTCAGAAGTTTTTGGGGGTGGAGAATGTCACACGTAGTACTTTACGGGCAGAAACGAAAAGCAGACTGTTAGATTTGGCAAGAACATTGCAGTTAACCTTACCTGACAAAATGCGAAAAGATGAAGTAATTATGGCGGTGGTTAAGCATTTAAAGTTGCATGCGATAGAGTTTGACTCATTGGAAATGGCAAAAATTCAGTTGCAAATTAAACAAATGGAACATGAGAAAGAATTAAAGCGGCTTGAATACGAGAGGGAGAGAGAGGAAAAAGAAAGAGAAAGAGAGAGAGAGGAAAAAGAAAAGGAGAGAGCAGAAAGGAGAAAAGAAAGAATAGTCCTAGCAGAAAAAAAGAAAAAGAAAGGGAAACACAGATTAGGGAAAAAGATAAAGAGAGCGAGTTTGAACTTCAGAAAATGGCCATGAAACATGACAATCAGTTAAAATTGGCAGACGTAAAGGGAAATACAGTTGGATGATAGTGATGAGGATAGTGAGCAAGCGCGTCCTAGTCGAAGGCTTGGTGGGAATCTATTTAAATATGTCCAAGCATTGCCACGGTTTGACGATAAGGAAGTGGAAGCCTTTTTCATTTCATTTCAGAAGGTAGCTAAACAAATGAAATGGCCACAGGACTTGTGGGTGTTACAGATTCAAACAAAGCTGGTAGGTAGAGCTAGTGAAGTGTTTGCATCACGACCGGAGGTGGTATCTGGAACGTATGAGTAGGTGAAGAAACCCATCTTAAGTGCATCTGAGCGAGTGCCTGAAGCTTACAGACTAAGGTTTAGACATTTAAGGAAATAATTTGGTCAAACATACATGGAGTTGGAAAGGCTCAAACAGAGTAATTTTGATAGGTGGATAAGGGCTTTGAAAATAGACCAAACGTATGAAGTTCTCAGAAAATTATACTTTTGGAGGAGTTTAAAAATTCATTTCCTGATGTAGTGTGAACTCATAGAATCATAGAAGTGTACAGCATGGAAACAGGCCCTTCGGCCCAACCAGTCCATGCCGCCCAGTTTTTACCATTAAGCTAGTCCCAGTTGCCCGCACTTGGCCCATAACCCTCTATACCCATCTTACCCATGTAACTATCAAAATGCTTTTTAAAAGACACAATTGTACCCGCCTCTACTACTACCTCTGGCAGCCCATTCCAGACATTCACTACCCTCTGAGTGAAGAAATTGCCCCTCTGGGCCCTTCTGAATCTCTCCCCTCTCTCCTTAAACCTATGCCCTCTAGTTTTAGACTCCCCTACCTTTGGGAAAAGATGTTGACTATCTACCTTATCTATGCCCCTCATTATTTTATATACCACTATAAGATCACCCCTAAGCCTCCTACGCTCCAGGGAAAAAAGTCCCAGTCTATCCAGCCTCTCCTTATAACTCAAACCATCAAGTCCCGGCAACATCCTAGTAAATCTTTTCTGCACTCTTTCTAGTTTAATAATATCCTTTCTATAATAGGGTGACCAGAACTGCACACAGTATTCCAAGTGTGGCCGTACCAATGTCTTGTACAACTTCAACAAGGCGTCCCAACTCCTGTATTCAATGTTCTGACCAATGAAACCAAGCATGCCGAATGCCTTCTTCACCACCCTGTCCACCTGCGACTCCGCCTTCAAGGAGCTATGAACCTGTACTCCTAGAGCTCTTTGTTCTCTAACTCTCCCCAACGCCATACCATTAACTGAGTAGGTCCTGGCCTGATTCGATCTGCCAAAAGGCCATTCGTCGGCCCACTGGCCTAATTGATCAAGATCCCGTTGCAATCCTAGATAACCTTCTTCACTATCCACTGTGCCACCAATCTTGGTGTCATCTGCAAACTTACTAACCATGCCTCCTAAATTCTCATCCAAATCATTAATATAAATCACAAATAACAGTGGACCCAGCACCGATCCCTGAGGCACACCACTGGACACAGGCCTCCAGTTTGAAAAACAACCGTCTACAACCACTCTCTGCCTTCTGTCGTCCAGCCAATTTTGAATCCAATTGGCAACCTCACCCTGGATCCCGTGAGCTTTAACCTTCTGCAACAACCTACCATGCGGTACCTTGTCAAAGGCTTTGCTAAAGTCCATGTAGACAACGTCTACTGCACTGCCCTCATCTACCTTCTTGGTCACCCCCTCAAAAAACTCAATCAAATTTGTGAGACATGATTTTCCACGCACAAAGCCATGCTGACTGCCCCGAATCAGTCCTTGCCTCTCTAAATGCTTGTAGATCCTGTCTCTCAGAATACCTTCTAGCAACTTACCTACCACAGACGTTAGGCTCTCCGGTCTGTAGTTCCCAGGCTTTTCCCTGCTGCCCTTCTTAAACAAGGGCACAACATTCGCCACTCTCCAATCTTCAGGCACCTCACCTGTGGCTGCCGATGATTCAAATATCTCTGTTAGGGGACCCGCAATTTCCTCCCTAGCCTCCCACAACATCCTGGGATACATTTCATCAGGTCCCGGGGATTTATCTACCTTAATGCGCTTTAAGACTTCCAGCACCTCCTCCTCTGTAATATGCACACTTCTCAAGACATCACTATTTATTTCCCTTAGTTTCCTAACATCCATGCCTTTCTCCACCGTGAATACCGATGAGAAATATTCATTCAGGATCTCACCCAACTCTTGTGGCTCTGCACATAGATGTCCTTGTTGATCCGGAAGAGGCCCTACTCTGTCCCTAGTTACTCTTTTCCCCTTTATGTATCTGTAGAATCTCTTTGGATTCGCCCTTGCATTATTTGCCAAAGCAATTTCATGTCCCCTTTTTGCCCTCCTGATTTCCCTCTTAACTCTATTTCGACAATCTCTATACTCTTCAAGGGATCCACTTGATCCCAGTTGCTTATGTACGTCATATGCCTCCTTCTTCTTTTTGACCAGAGTCTCAATATCTCGAGTCATCCAGGGTTCCCTACTTCTACCAGCCTTGCCCTTCACTCTAAAGGGAATGTGCGTACCCTGCACCCTGGTTAACACATTTTTAAAAGCCTCCCATTCACCAGCCGTCCCTTTGCCTGCCAACAGTCTCCCCCAATCTACCTCTGCAAGTTCCTGCCTGATACCATCAAAATTGGCCTTGCCCCAATTAAGAATTTTAACTCTTGGGCCAGACCTATCATTCTCCATAGCTATCTTAAAACTAATGGAGTTATGGTCACTTGTCACAAAGTGATCCCTCACTAGCACTTCTGTCACTTGCCCTTCCTTATTTCCCAAGACGAGGTCAAGTTTTGCCCCCTCTCTAGTCGGTCCATCCACATACTGAATGAGAAATTCCTCCTGAATACACTCAACGAATTTCCCTCCATCCAAGCCCCTAATGCTATGGCTGCCCCAGTCAATGTTGGGAAAGTTAAAGTCCCCTACTACTACCACCCTATTATTCTTGCAGCTATCTGTAATCGCCTTACATACTTGCTCCTCAATTTCCCGCTGACTATTTGGGGGCCTGTAGTACAGTCCTACCAAGGTGATCTCTCCATTCTTATTTTTCAGTTCCACCCATATAGACTCAGTGGGCGAACCCTCGGACATATCCCCTCTAAGTACTGCCGTGATGTTCTCCCTAATCAAAAACGCCACTCCCCCTCCTCTCTTACCTCCTGTTCTATCCTTTCTATAGCATCTGTACCCCGGAACATTGAGCTGCCAGTCCTGCCCCTCCCTTAGCCATGTTTCAGTCATAGCTATAATATCCCAGTCCCATGTGCCCATCCATGCCCTGAGTTCATTCGCTTTGCCCGTCAGGCCCCTTGCATTGAAATAAATGCAGTTTAATGTAAACTTTTCTTGCTCTCTGCCCTGCTTTCTCTGGTCATGCTTTACACACTCTCCCTTCCTGCCTTTTGTTTCTGTCCCCACTGACTTCCTAATTCGGTTCCCATCCCCCTGCCACATTAGTTTAAACCCTGCCCAACTGCACTAGCAAACACACCCCCGAGAACATTGGTTCCGGTCCCACCCAGATGCAGACCGTCCGATTTGTACAGGTCCCACCTCCCCCAGAACCGGTCCCAATGTCCCAGGAATTTGAAACCCTCCCTCTTGCACCATCTCTCAAGCCACGTATTCATCCTAGCTATCCTGTCATTCCTACTCTGACTATCACGTGGCACTGGTAGCAATCCTGAGATTACTACCTTTGAGGTCCTACTTTTTAGTTTAACTCCTAACTCCCTAAATTCAGCTTGTAGGACCTCATCCCGTTTTTTACCTATATCGTTGGTGCCTATATGCACCACGACAGCTGGCTGTTCACCCTCCCCCTCCAGAATGCCCTGCAGCCGCTCCGAGACATTCTTGACCCTTGCACCAGGGAGGCAACATACCAACCTGGATTCTCGTTTGCGTCCGCAGAAACGCCTGTCTATTCCACTTACAATTGAATCCCCTATCACTATAGCTCTGCCACTCTTTTTCCCGCCCTTCTGTGCAGCAGAGCCAGCCACGGTTCCATGAACCTGGCTGCTGCCACCTTCCCCTGGTGAGCCATCTCCCCCAACAGTTTCCAAAACGGTAAATCTGTTTTGGAGGGAGATGACCGTAGGGGATCCCTGCACTGCCTTCCTACTCTTCCCCTGTCTGTTGGTCACCCATTCCCTATCTGCCTCAGTAATTTTAATCTGCGGTGTGACCAACTCACTGAATGTGCTTTCCACAACTTCCTCAGCATCGCGGATGCTCCAAAGTGAGTCCATCCGCAGCTCCAGAGCCGTCAAGCGGTCTAACAGGAGCTGCAGTTGGACACACTTCTTGCAGATGAAGGAGTCAGGGACACCAGAAGGGTCCCTGACTTGCCACATCTCACAAGAGGAGCATGACACGGGTCTGAGCTCTCCTGCCATGACTTAAACCTGAAGTTAAATTTGAACTACACTACACAGCTAAGAGAAAGTCAAAGAGAGAGAAATCACTTACCAGTCACAAGCCAATCACTTACCTGCTGGCTGTGATGTAATTGCTCCAGAGACTCCCTCACAGGTCTGCTTCTCTGCACCTCCTTAAGATGAGCACCAAATTCCCTTAACTCGTTAATTAATTTACTTAATGAATTGGATTTTTTTTTTTTGAACCTCAACCCCAAACACCAAACTCCAAAAAAACACAGCCCTCACTCACCTCTTACCCGAACTCAGCCTTACCCAAACTCAGATACACTCTGTTTGCCTCCAGCACTCTGTTTCTATAGGCACTTCAGCCACACCCTTTGTATCCTTCCCGATTTAGTCAGCCAATAGGCCTGCTCCCGAAACTGATTTCCCGAAACTAACAGCTGACCTGCAAGGTAAGGAAGTTGTTAAGCAGTACTTACCAAATTCTCACTCGGTCTGTATCTCTCTCACTCAGGCTGTGTCTCCTTGACCAGCGCAATACTTACTAATGTGCGCTTTCTGTCTGTCTTTTATACAGACTTTAGGATGACTCACACTAAAACTTCAAAGAGAAGAATACAATGTGTACCTTTGTGCCCCTCAACAGGCCTCAGGTGACTGCCAGATAACTGCCTCTCAGCAATTAGGGTGGGGGCAGCTTCAGCCAATCAGACACTAATCTACACTGCACTTTTAACTGAAAAACAGCAAAATTAGATGAACCACTTACCTTTCCTGGTTACCTCACTGCACCAAATTACCAAATTCTCACTCGGTCTGTATCTCTCTCACTCAGGCTGTGTCTCCTTCACCTGCGTAATGCTTACTAATGTGCGCTTTCTATCTGACTTTTATACAGACTTTGGGATGACTCACACTAAAACTGTATCTCATGTGGAAGAACAGGGGGTTAAAACTGCGAGATTAGTAGCAGAAATGGCAGATGATTATGAATTAGTTCATAATTCAAAGATTGTTTTCCGACATCAGTTTCAGCCGATGAGGGATAGAAACTGGGGACATGAGAAATACTCAAGTGGTAAAGGTAAAGGTGATATGATGGGAGACAATAAAGGGAGTGTACCTCTGATTGAAAAAGATATCCAGGAGGGTGGAAAATAAATGAAAAGTTTCAAATGTTTTCACTGTAATAAACTAGGCCATGTAAAGTCACAGTGTTGGTGGTTGAAGACAAGCATTGAGAAGGGTGATGTGGTAAAACAGGATAAGACGGTGGGGTTTGTAAGAGTGGTAAAGGAAATCCCAAGGGACGCGAAGGAGCTGCAAACAATTGTACAGCCTGTTCAAGAAGCAATTGTTAAGAAGGTGCCAGATGTATTTAAAGCATTTACTTGTGTGGGTAAAATTTACTTATGTGTATCAAGAGGAGCAGGTGAAGAAGTCACAATGTTAAGAGATACAGTGGCTAGTCAATCTTTAATGGTAAGAGATGAGGAATTACGTAGTTTGGGAAGAATGTTGCCAGAAAAGGTGGTGATATGTGGAATTCAGGATGAAAGGAGTCGCGTTCCCTTGTATAAGGTGAGGTTGGAAAGTCCAGTGAAGAATGTTGAAGAGGTAGTAGGAGTAATAGATAAACTATCTTGTCCAGGAATACAGTTTATCTTGGGTAATGATGTAGCTGCATCGCAGGTGGGAGTGATGCCTACTGTGGTTGATAAGACAGTGGAAAATCAGTCAACTGAAGTGTTGAAGGACGAATATCCTGGGATTTGTCCGGATTTTGTAGTAACAAGGTCGCAAAGTTACAGGTTAAGGCAAGAGGAGAAATCAAAGAGTAAAGATGAAGTTGAAGTGCAATTATCACCAACAATGTTTGATCAGATGGTTGGAAAAGAACAGGAACAGGTGGAGGATGAGGCGGATATTTTTAGTTCAGGAAAATTGGCGGAGTTATAACAGAATGATGTAGAAATAAAACGGATATATCAGAAATCAGATACAGAAGAGGAATCTGAGAGTATACCAGTGTGTTATTACCGTAAAAATGATGTCCTGGTGAGAAAATGGAGACCTGTACATATGCAGGCAGCTGAAAAGTGGGCAGAAGATCATCAAGTAGTATTGCCGGTAGGGTATAGAAAGGAGGTGTTGCGAGTTGCACATGAGGTACCAGTGGGAGGTCATTTGGGAATAGGGAAAACACCAGCTAAAATACAGAATTTTTTTATTGGCCTGGACTACATTAAGATGTAGTTACATTTTGTAAATCATGTCGCACATGTCAAGTGATAGGGAACTCTCAAGCAGTGACAAAACCAGCGCCCTTAATACCCATTCCAGCATTTAAGGAACCTTTTACAAGGATCCTAATCCATTGTCTAGGACCTCTTCCTAAAACAAAAAGTGGGAATCAATATCTTTTGACTGTAATGGATGTGTCTACTAGGTTTCCAGAGGCCATTCCAGTACGTAATATTACAGCTAAAAGGATTGTGGAGGAGTTACTTCAATTCTTTACTAGATATAGATTACCACCAGAAATTCAATCCGATCAAGGAACTAATTTTACTTCAAAGTTATTCAAAGAAGTTATGGATAGCTTAGGAATAAAGCAATTTAAATCAACTGCGTCCCATCCAGAATCGCAGAGAGCGTCAGAAAGGTTGCAACAGACATTAACGCCAATGTTGAGGCCGTACTGTCAAGATTATCCAGAGGATTGGGATAAATGAATCCCATTCGTATTGTTTGCAATTAGGGATGCACCTAATGAGTCTACCAAATTTAGTCCTTTTGAACTAGTTTTTGGTCATGAGGTAAGAGGACCGCTTAAATTGATTAAGGAAAAATTGGTGGGTGCGAAATCGGAAGTTACACTATTGGATTACGTGTCAAATTTTAGGAAACGATTAAATAGAGCAGGTGAATTGGCTAGACAACATTTGAAAGTTGCACAAAATGGAATGAAACGGGTAGCGGACAAGAAATCCAAAGTTCGTAGTTTTGCCAGTGGGGATAAAGTTGTTACCAGTGGCAGGGGAGCCTTTAAAAGCTATGTTTTGTGGGCCGTATCAGATTGAAAGGAAATTAAATGAGGTGAATTAAGTGGTAAAAGCACCAGATAGAAGGAAGACTCACCGAGTGTGTCATGTGAATATGCTTAAAAGGTACTTTGAAAGGGAAGGAGAGAAAAATGAGATTTTAATGATTCTAACTCAAAGTGACGAACCAAATCCAGATGACTGTGAACTTCACATACCTCAAATTAAATTGGAAAATGAGGATGTTCTTAAAAATTGGTATGAATTGTTAAGTTACCTTCCAGAGGAAAAACGAACTGACCAGAAAGAGTTATTGAAATCACATGGGCAAGTTTGTAGTGATAAATTGGGTAGTATTAAAATGGCTATACATGATGTAGATGTAGGAAATGCTGTTCCTATCAAACAACATCCATATAGACTTCATCCGTTAAAATTGGCACAGGTTAACAAAGAGATTGAGAGTATGCTTAAAAATGGCATAATTGAAGTGGGTCGCAGCCAATGGAGCTCACCCATATTGATGGTACCTAAACCAGACGGTACCCAACGGTTGTATGTGGACTATAGAAAGGTGAATGCAGTTACAAGAACTGACTCTTATCCTATCCCACGTTTGAATGATTGCATTGAGAAAGTGGAACAATCTGCTTTTATTTCCAACTTCCAGATATGGAAAGAACATTTAAAACATCGTATGGAGTTCTTCGATCGACTTCAGGTGGCGGGGTTGGTAATGAAACTAGCCGAAAGTGAATTTGCAGGAGCCCGAATCACTTTCCTTGAGGAGTTTCTGATACCCTCAAGAGGAAGGGAAATAATGCGATTTCTTAGAATGAGTGGATTTAATCGAACTTTAGTGCAAACGTTTTGTGGCGTGATTACTCCACTGATGGAATTGCAGAAGAAACGTAAAAATATTCAATGGACTGCGGACTTTCAACAGGCATTTGACTGCCTGAAAGCTGTGATCACCAATGTTCCTGTATTGGAGAATTGCAAGGGACTCTGTGGTCAGATTGAACTAAAGTGTCTGATTCTAAAGAGAAATGCCGAGGAGTAGAGGAATGGATGGATCGTGCAGAGATTTTGTTCAAAGAGACTGTCAATCTAGAAGGATTTCGGTCGGAGGAAGAAGAACAAAGACAAATGGACTATATTCTTATACCTGTTTGCATGTGTTGTTATTTTTTTTAAACGAAAGTGTATATTTACTGTGTATATTTCTTAGTGAATGGTGCAAAAGTGAAAAATGAAACCATCTTGAAGTTGAAGGTTTTTTTTTGCTTGGGTGGAGGTATCATGGAAGAGTTCCTTTAAGACATGGATGTTTGAGCGATGTCCCTTTAAGAAAACAGTAATGCCAGAGAGTGGGTGGAGCTGGGCTTTAGGTCAGCCATTTTTCAAATTTTTGTTTCAGTTTAAAAAGCAGCTTGTGTGTGTCTGTGTGTTTCCAGAGAGCTGCAAGTTTGAAAAGAGCTTGGGAGTGCCTGTGTTAGCAGGGAGCTGGATCTCTGATATAAAAGACAATCTCTGGATCATTTGGGTGATTTAAACTGATAATTGTAAAGCCTTTAACCGGATGTGATTCTGTTTCAAGATGTTAAGTCTCTTGGAAGTTTGAAGGAACAGTTTAAGGAATTATTTACTGTTGCAATATTTTCTGAGTTATCTTTGAAGTAAGAGATCCAATGTTTATTTAAGATCTTCAGTTGAATTCATGGAATAAACAGTGTTTCGTGTTTAAAAACCCACGTGCCCATAATTGTAATCCCATATCTAGGGAAAAAGCCATGTGCTAGGAAAAGCAGCAAATCCATTAAAGGGAGAGATTGGTTGAACTCTCTGATACATTTTGGGGTTCGGAAAACGCCTCGCTCATAACAGTACCTAAAACAGCCTGTTTATAAATATCGGAAAGACCAAGGAACTGATCATCGACGCCATGAAGCGTTGCACAACACACACACCCGTCTACATCAATGGGTGCGAAGTGGAGATGGTCGATAGCTTTAAATCTCTGGGGGTCGCCATCACCAACAGTCTGTCCTGGTCCACTCACGTTGATGCAACAATCTAGAAAGCCCAACATCGTTTCTACCTCCTAAGGAAGGACAAGAAATTCGTCATGTCTGCTTCGACTCTCACAAACTTCTAAAGATGCGCCATAGAGAGCATCCTATCGGGCTGCATCATAGCTTGGTATGGCAACTGCTCGGTCCAACTTCGCAAGAAACTGCAATGTGGTGAACTCAGCCCAACCCATCACACAAGCATGCCACCCGCACAGTGATTCTGCCTACAGCTCCCGCTGCCGCAGGACAGCAGACAACATTATCAGAAACCCTCCCACCCAGGTTCTGACTTTTTACAGACGATTTCATCAGCCAGAAGTAACTGAAGTCTGAAGACCCGCACATCCAGACATAGGAACAGCTTCTTCCCCACAGCTACTAGGCTCCTCAACAACTCTCCCTCGGACTGATCTGTTCCCTGTAAGAACACTACTCACGACGCCCTATGCTGCTCTTGCTCATGGATTTACTTTGTTTGTCCACTTGTTCCGCACTGTGACCAATCACTGTTTGTCGATGTACCATTTGGCAATGCACTGTGCGATTATTCTTTTTTTGCCCACTCTGTATGTAATGTGTATGTTCCTTGGTAGCAGAAAAATACTTTTCACTGTACTTCAGCACATGTGACAGTAAGCCAAATCAAAGTGGTTCCTCTCTCACGACCCGATCAATTCATTCAATCAGAACAAGACTGAATTTTGAATTCTCGCTTTTCCAACACAGCTCGATGCAATCCGGCCTCACAACTTGGAATAGATTTGCACGTCAGTGATTGCAGATCCATCATCGAAACATGAGTCCCACTTCCGAGAAAACAACATATGAAAAATCGACGAGGATGGGATTCGAACGCCGTTACAGAGCGCAATGGACTAGCAGTACATCGCCTTCACCACTCGGCCACCTCAACCCACAAATGCATGCGTCGAAACGTCTTAATTCGTTTTGCATTCATGAACTGATGGACAATATCCGCCTCTTTGTCTTCAGCCCCGTGTTCAATGTTGGGAATGCAGTTTTTTTCAGTAAAATGAATTCCCATCACATTCAGGGACTTTTATGAATGGACTGATGTGAAACACTTCAATATCATGTCCAAGATATTTCCACACAGTGTGAAAGCCCCCCGCTGAAAGACTGGAATGAACCATCATTTGACAGCAAAAACAAACGCTCCCGGCTTCACCGAGGAATCCGTCGATCATCGGAACACACATTTCACGATGGACATTTTCTGATCATTCAGTTGCAGGTTTCTACACCTGCCTGGCTTCATTCCCCAGGAAATAGGGATTATATTCTTTCAGCGAGTCGTGAAAGTATACTTGGAACAGATTAATGATAAATTATTGTGGTACGATGAGACTATTCCTGGTTGAAAGGTAAACTGTCCAGAAAGTGCCTTCATATGAAATGAAAAATGAAAATCGCTTATTGTCACGAGTAGGCTTCAATGAAGTTACTGTGAAAATCCCTTAGTCGCCACATTCCGGCGCCTGTTCGGGGAGGCTGGCACGGGAATTGAACCGTGCTGCTGGCCTGCCTTAAAAGCCAGCGATTTAGCCCAGTGAGCTCGGATTCGTCCATGACAAGACTGAAGAACGATCACTCGTCTATCCAATCGGTGAGGTTTGCCTCAGCGTGAGACAATATTATCAGAGTGAGAACCAGGTTAATTAGATTCAGATCACACGGTTACAATAGAACTGAATCAGGAAAACCCCGCCTTCACAGCCTTGCCACTCGCCTGAGGTATCGTGATCCTCAGGTTAAATCACCATCAGTCAGATCTCACCGTCAACGGGGAAAGCAGCCTATGGTTATCAGGCACTAAAGCACCTTAATTTATTTTGGAACTGGATCAATGTATGATGTTTCCAGGATGTGACTTCCCTCAGACTAATCAAATGATTGGCAGCCGGAAGATTAACGCCCATTGAGGAGTTACTGGTACCTGAGGCTTGGTTGGAGTATTGGTTTTAAAGGTTAATCATGAAATCTAGAGATGAAAAGCCGGGAAAGTGGGCACGAGGATTATCATGAAATCATTAAAATGTAAAAGGTGTCCATTCGGCCCATCGGCTCTGCACCGAACTCTGAAAGATTCCCTATGCCCCAACCACATCCCTGTAACGCACTACCCAACTTTATAAACACAAAGGGGCAATTTAGCATGGGCATTCCACCTAACCCACACACATTTGGACGTGCGAGGAAATCGCAGCACCCGGAGGAAACCCATAGACACAGAGAAAAAGTGCAAACTCCACACAGTCAGTGACCAAAGGCTGGAATTGAATCCGGATCGCGGGCGCTGTGAGGTAGCCACTGTGACAACGTGCCACCGTATGAGGTCATAACACGTCATATATCAGATCAAGCATGATCTCATTGAAATACAGAGCACATTCGATAGGCTGAATGGTCTACTTCTGCTCCTCCGTCTTATACCCTGATATTGTGTAAATGTGTTCCGGTTCTTGTGTAAAACTCTTGTTAAAACAACACAGACACCGCATGTCGATTGCATCTGATTATCTGGCGCAGAGAAGGCGATTGTGGAATACATGTCGTACCCATCAAACTCTGCTACTCACCTGACTGAGATTTGTTCTGTATCTGTAAATCACAGGTAGTATTCGCGAGTGGAGGGAACACTGCACCTCAGTCTCTGGAACAGGTTGTGAGAGCAAGATTCCTTCATTATGTGTCAATGTCTGGTACTGTATGTGAGGGTGGGTTTCAGTCTCTATCAGACATTGGTACTGAATGTCAGTGTGAAAATCTTTCTGTATCTGTCAATCACAATTACCGTTTGGGAAAAGTGAGATTAATCCGTAACATCATCACGGCTGTGACAGACAGAGAAAGACACACAGAAATGCAGGTAGAGACCATCAGGACACACACACAATGCCACACAGAAAAGGTGCCGAGATGGTGAAACTGTTTTTTTCGGAAAATGTGTTTTCTGCTGCACACAGAGAGGCTGTTTGTAAATGTATACCCTGCTGTGTAACTGTGCTCTCTGCTGTGTAACTGAGCTCTCTGCTGTGTAACCGTGCTCTCTGCTGTGTAACCGTGCTCTCTGCTGTGTAACTGACCTCTCTGCTGTGTAACTGTGCTCTCTGCTGTGTAACTGTGCTCTCTGCTGTTTAACTGAGCTCTCTGCTGTGTAACTGTGCTCTCTGCTGTGTAACTGTGCTCTCTGCTGTGTAACTGACCTCTCTGCTG
This sequence comes from Scyliorhinus torazame, assembly GCF_047496885.1. Classification (NCBI taxonomy): domain Eukaryota; kingdom Metazoa; phylum Chordata; class Chondrichthyes; order Carcharhiniformes; family Scyliorhinidae; genus Scyliorhinus; species Scyliorhinus torazame. The sequence goes on from NC_092730.1 coordinate 41,085,213, forward strand.
TGTAACTGAGCTCTCTGCGGTGTAACTGAGCTCTCTGCTGTGTAACTGGGCTCTCTGCTGTGTAACTGGGCTCTCTGCTGTGTAACTGTGCTCTCTGCTGTGTAACTGAGCTCTCTGCTGTGTAACTGACCTCTCTGCTGTGTAACTGAGCTCTCTGCTGTGTAACCGTGCTCTCTGCTGTGTAACTGTGCTCTCTGCTGTGTAACTGAGCTCTCTGTTGTGTAACTGGGCTCTCGGCTGTGTAACTGACCTCTCTGCTGTGTAACTGAGCTCTCTGCTGTGTAACTGAGCTCTCTGCTGTGTAACTGTGCTCTCTGCTGTGTAACTGACCTCTCTGCTGTGTAACTGAGCTCTCTGCTGTGTAACTGTGCTCTGTGTTATGTAACTGAGCTCTCTGCTATGTAACTGACCTCTCTGCTGTGTAACTGAGCTCTCTGCTGTGTAACTGAGCTCTCTGCTGTGTAACTGAGCTCTCTGCTGTGTAACTGTACACTGCTGTGTAACTGAGCTCTCTGCTGTGTAACTGACCTCTCTGCTGTGTAACTGAGCTCTCTGCTGTGTAACTGACCTCTCTGCTGTGTAACTGACCTCTCTGCTGTGTAACTGTGCTCTCTGCTGTGTAACTGTGCTCTCTGCTGTCCGCTGTGTAACTGAGCTCTCTGCTGTGTAACTGTACACTGCTGTGTAACTGATCTCTCTGCTGTGTAATTGTGCTCTCTGCTGTGTAACTGAGCTCTCTGCTGTGTAACTGTTCTCTCTGTTGGAACCGTGACTCTGCCGGTGACAGATCTTCAGTGTGGTTGTACTAATCATTCCCTGTTGTGTAAATGTGTTCCCAGTTGTGGAAACATGGTCCGTCTGAAGCAGAACCTTTCTGCGCCATTACTGAGACGAAATTTCAATTCCAGATTTATCAAATCTTGTCACGAAAGGTGAGTTCAGGCCTCTGGATTCCCAGTCCAGCGACATAATCTTGTGTTCCTGTTATCAAAACAGTTCGTTCTTCTTAACATTCTCAATACTGTGAAGGTTCATCTAATGGTTTTTTCCCCACGCAGTTTCAATCCCTACTCAAAGAAAGACTGGGACACCGTTCATCGCATTACTGCAATCCCGCGTGTCTGATTTTACAATGCTTTCTATAGAACGAATTGGCTGTATAGCTGTCAGCTGCGATGGCCGAGTGGTTAAGGCGTTGGACTCGAAATCCAATAGATTTCCTCCGCGTAGGTTCGAACCCTACTCGCAGCGAAATAACGGCCATGTTGGAGCCATTTGTTCGAAAAATGCAGTTCTGTGTCATCATTCAATGTATTCTGATGAAATGTCATTACATTAGAATCTTCTTGTGCCCTGAAGCTGTTTTTCTTATTCTGCTTTCGCTCTGAATTTTCTTATTTGTCAGGACAAGATCATCACCTCAGTAACGTTCATATTAACTTCATCAGGAACCAGAATTGTGAAAATGTCTGATCACAAAGCAATGTGAAATTTATTTTTGTCACATCTTTTGCCAGAATTCATCATATGTCAGAATTTTTAATGTCTCTCATTGTGAAACTGACCAGCCGAACTGAAAGTTCTAAATAAAGCAGCGCAACAAATTGAAGGCTGGTTAACAGCCGGGAAGGCAGCAATTCTCCCCATATACCGTCACTGCCGACTTACCATGGCCCAACTATTGTTTATCTTCACTTTGCATTTGCTTGAGAGACTGTTTTTAATCATTCTTACAATGTTTATGCTATTTCACTCCAATTTAAAAATGTTCCTGAAAGTGTCAGGAACCATCCAGGAGATGGCACCAGTCCACAATACATTTATTTATGCAATTTATTTCTGATGTTCTGTGTGTAATAACAATCGCTTATTGTCACAAGTAGGCTTCAATGAACTTACTGTGAAAAGCCACATTCCGGCGCCTGTTCAGGGAGGCCGTACGGTACCATTACATAGGACTCTTACTCCGGCCTGAGACCTCAACTTGTCCTTGTGTCCCGATGCTGCCGTTTGTAACCTGCTTTGTAACCATCACTTTTATGAATTAGTCATCATTTTGTAAGTAACTTAGGTGCTAATTTCACCAGGTACCAGGTGTGTCCATAACACAGTTTGTAAACTGAAATGTACTTGTCTCATTTTTCTGGCCCGGATAACCCAGCTGTTTACTATTGTTTCTAACTGAGAACTCATGTGTTCAAAAAACATTTGTACTGAAAAAGAATGAAGGTGGATTTTAAGAAAGAAGCGCACAAATGAAGCTTATTTTGTTTATTGAATTTGAGGAGTGTCCAAATTTAAAATGCTCATGAATGAAAGTGTCTTTGCCGAACGCCTCCCGTTCAGCCAGGAGATGGCACCAGTGCACAATAAATGTATTTATGCAGTTTATTTCCAATGTTAGGAATCATTACATAGGGCTCTTACTCTGGCCTGAGAGCTTACCTTGTCTCTGTGTCCTGAGGCTGCCATCTTCACCCTGTTTAAGCAATCATAGAATACTTCTTGTGCAGAAGGAGGACATTCGGCCCATCGAGTCTGCACTGATCATCCGAAGGAGCACCCAACCTACGGCCCATACCCACGTAAACGTTTGGACTCTAAGGGCTAATTTAACATGGCCAATCCACCTAAACTGGACATCTTTGGACAGTGGAGGAAACTCACGCAGACACGGGAAGAACGTGCAAGACTGTACAAAGAACAAAGAAATGTACAGCACAGGAACAGGCCCTTCGGCCCTCCAAGCCCGTGCCGACCTTACTGCCCGACTAAGCTACAATCTTCTACCCTTCCTGGGTCCGTATCCTTCTATTCCCATCCTATTCATATATTTGTCAAGATGCCCCTTAAATGTCCCTATCGTCCCTGCCTCCACTACCTCCTCCGGTAGTGAGTTCCAGGCACCCACTACCCTCTGCGTAAAAAACTTGCCTCGTACATCTACTCTAAACTTTGCCCCTCTCACCTTAAACCTATGCCCCCTAGTAATTGACCACTCTACCCTGGGGAAAAGCCTCTGACTATCCACTCTGTCTATGCCCCTCATAATTTTGTAGACCTCTATCAGGTCGCCCCTCAACCTCCTTCGTTCCAGTGAGAACAAACCGAGTTTATTCAATCGCTCCTCATAGCTTATGCCCTCCATACCAGGCAACATTCTGGTAAATCTCTTCTGCACCCTCTCTAAAGCCTCCACATCCTTCTGGTAGTGTGGCGACCAGAATTGAACACTATACTCCAAGTGTGGCCTAACTAAGGTTCTATACAGCTGCAACATGACTTGCCAATTCTTATACTCAATGCCCCGGCCAATGAAGGCAAGCATGCCGTATGCCTTCTTGACTACCTTCTCCACCTGTGTAGCCCCTTTCAGTGATCTGTGGACCTGTACTCCTAGATCTCTTTGACTTTCAATACTCTTGAGGGTTCTACCATTCACTGTATATTCCCTACCTGCATTAGCCCTTCCAAAATGCATTACCTCACATTTGTCCAGGTTAAACTCCATCTGCCATCTCTCCGCCCAAGTCTCCAGACAATCTAAATCCTGCTGTATCCTCAGACAGTCCTCATCGCTATCCGCAATTCCACCAACCTTTGTGTCGTCTGCAAACTTACTAATCAGACCAGTTACATTTTCCTCCAAATCATTTATATATACTACAAAGAGCAAAGGTCCCAGCACTGATCCCTGTGGAACACCACTGGTCACAGCCCTCCAATTAGAAAAGCATCCCTCCATTGCTACCCTCTGCCTTCTATGGCCTAGCCAGTTCTGTATCCACCTTGCCAGTTCACCCCTGATCCCGTGTGACTTCACCTTTTGTACTAGTGTACCATGAGGGACCTTGTCAAAGGCCTTACTGAAGTCCATATAGACAACATCTACTGCCCTACCTGCATCAATCATCTTAGTGACCTCCTCGAAAAACTCTATCAAGTTAGTGAGACACGACCTCCCCTTCACAAAACCGTGCTGCCTCTCACTAATACGTCCATTTGCTTCCAAATGGGAGTAGATCCTGTCTCGAAGAATTCTCTCCAGTAATTTCCCTACCACTGAAGTAAGGCTCACCGGCCTGTAGTTCCCGGGATTATCCTTGCTACCCTTCTTAAACAGAGGAACAACATTGGCTATTCTCCAGTCCTCCGGGACATCCCCTGAAGACAGCGAGGATCCAAAGATTTCTGTCAAGGCCTCAGCAATTTCCTCTCCAGCCTCCTTCAGTATTCTGGGGTAGATCCCATCCGGCCCTGGGGACTTATCTCCCTTAATATTTTTTAAGACACCCAACACCTCGTCTTTTTGGATTACAATGTGACCCAGGCTATCTACACCCCCTTCTCCAGACTCAACATCTACCAATTCCTTCTCTTTGGTGAATACTGATGCAAAGTATTCATTTAGTACCTCGCCCATTTCCTCTGGCTCCACACATAGATTCCCTTGCCTATCCTTCAGTGGGCCAACCCTTTCCCTGGCTACCCTCTTGCTTTTTATGTAAGTGTAAAAAGCCTTGGGATTTTCCTTAACCCTATTTGCCAATGACTTTTCATGACCCCTTCTAGCCCTCCTGACTCCCTGCTTAAGTTCCTTCCTACTTTCCTTATATGCCACACAGGCTTCGTCTGTTCCCAGCCTTTTAGCCCTGACAAATGCCTCCTTTTTCTTTTTGACGAGGCCTACAATATCATTCGTCATCCAAGGTTCCCGAAAATTGCCGTATTTATCTTTCTTCCTCACAGGAACATGCCTGTCCTGTATTCCTATCAACTGACACTTGAAAGCCTCCCACATGTCAGATGTTGATTTGCCCTCAAACATCCGCCCCCAATCTATGTTCTTCAGTTCCCGCCTAATATTGTTATAATTAGCCTTCCCCCAATTTAGCACATTCATCCTCGGACCACTCTTATCCTTGTCCACCAGTACTTTAAAACTTACTGAATTGTGGTCACTGTTACCGAAATGCTCCCCTACTGAAACATCTACCACCTGGCCGGGCTCATTCCCCAATACCAGGTCCAGTACCGCCTCTTCCCTAGTTGGACTGTTTACATATTGTTTTAAGAAGCCCTCCTGGATGCTCCTTACAAACTCTGCCCCGTCTAAGCCCCTGGCACTAAGTGAGTCCCAGTCAATATTGGGGAAGTTGAAGTCTCCCATCACCACAACCCTGTTGTTTTTACTCTTTTCCAAAATCTGTCTACCTATCTGGTCCTCTATCTCCCGCTGGCTGTTGGGAGGCCTGTAGTATACCCCCAACATTGTGACTGCACCCTTCTTATTCCTGATCTCTACCCATATAGCCTCACTGCCCTCTGAGGTGTCCTCTCGCTGTATAGCTGTGATACTCTCCTGAACAAGTAGCGCAACTCCGCCTCCCCTTTTACATCCCCCTCTATCCCGCCTGAAACATCTAAATCCTGGAACGTTTAGCTGCCAATCCTGCCCTTCCCTCAACCAGGTCTCTGTAATGGCAACAACATCATAGTTCCAAGTAGTAATCCAAGCTCTAAGTTCATCTGCCTTACCCGTAATGCTCCTTGCATTAAAACATATGCACTTCAGGCCACCAGACCCGCTGTGTTCAGCAACTTCTCCCCGTCTGCTCTGCCTCAGAGCCACACTGTCCCTATTCCCTAGTTCTCCCTCAACCCTCTCACCTTCTGACCTATTGCTCCCGTGCCCACCCCCCTGCCATACTAGTTTAAACCCTCCCGTGTGACACTAGCAAATCTCGCGGCCAGGATATTTATGCCTCTCCGGTTTAGATGCAACCCGTCCATCTTATACAGGTCACACCTGCCACGGAAGAGCTCCCAGTGGTCCAGATAACAGAAACCCTCCCTCCTACACCAGCTGTTTAGCCACGTGTTTGTCTGCTCTATCTTCCTATTTCTAGCCTCACTGGCACGTGGCACAGGGAGTAATCCCGAGATTACAACCCTCGAGGTCCTGTCTTTTAACTTTCTGCCTAGCTCCCTGAACGCCTGCTGCAGGACCTCATGCCCCTTCCTGCCTATGTCGTTAGTACCAATATGTACAACGACCTCTACCTGTTTGCCCTCCCCCTTCAGGATTCCCTCTACCCGTTCGGAGACATCCTGGACCCTGGCACCAGGGAGGCAACATACCATCCTGGAGTCTCTTTCACGTCCACAGAAGCGCCTATCTGTTCCCCTGACTATAGAGTCCCCTATAACTATTACTCTTCTGCGCTTTGACCCTCCCTCCTGAACATCAGAGCCAGCCGTGGTGCCACTGCTCTGGCTGCTGCTGTTTTCCCATGAGAGGCTATCCCCCCCGACAGTATCCAAAGGGGTATATCTGTTCGAGAGGGGGACAACCACAGGGGATTCCTGCACTGACTGCCTGCCCTTTCTGGTGGTCACCCATTTCTCTGCCTGCACCTTGGGTGTGACCACACTTAGATAACTGCGATCTATGACGCTTTCCGCCACCTGCATGTTCCTAAGTGCATCCAATTGCTGCTCCAACCGAACCATGCGGTCTGTGAGGAGCTGCAGTTGGGTGCACTTTCTGCAGATGAAGCCATCCGGGACGCTGGAAGCCTCCCGGACCTGCCACATCTCAGTCAGAGCACACCACCCCTCTAACTGACATTGCGTCAATTAATTAAAATTAAAATGTGTCTTTTTTTTTATATAAATACTTTTTTTTTTTAAATTACAAAGTTACTGTCAACTATCTGTTTCCTAGCACTAGATTTCTAATAGAAATGCGATAGCTAACTATAATATTCTCCGATCCCTGGCTTAGATATCCTCTAAATTATAATTAAGTTATTATGTTTAATTAGTTCCCAAATACTCAAAAAAATTTAGGTTAGAATCCCAACCAGCCACTCAGGTCACAGCTTTTCTGTGATGTCACTTCAGTTTCCCCCCGACACACACAATTTGAAAAAAAGGTATAAAAGTAAAAATCACTTGCTTACCTTCTGAGATGTTCTCAGGTTCTCTCGCTGACAGAGACTGCTCCTCCACCTCCTATCCTTGACCTGCACAATGCTAATAATATAATAATATAATATGACACTTACCTTACACCAATGGGTCTTATTATTAGGTTAGAGGAGGAGGGTGGGTGGGAGACACTACACGTGTAGTGTCTCGGGTTTTCTCTCCACCAGAATTTATTGGGGGGGGGGGGGGGGCTTGCCAGAGGTCGAACTTCCGGTTCCCGCCGAAATCCAAAGGGCTGCTCCTGTAAAGGTAAGGTTTTTAAACTAACTACTCACCTCCCAGAAGGCCCCTGCGCACCGCTGCCGCCGAAATCCAAAGGGCTGCTCCTGTAAAGGTAAGGTTTTTAAACTAACTACTCACCTCCCAGAAGGCCCCTGCGCACCGCTGCCGCCGAAATCCAAAGGGCTGCTCCTGTAAAGGTAAGGTTTTTAAACTAACTACTCACCTCCCAGAAGGCCCCTGCGCACCGCTGCCGCCGAAATCCAAAGGGCTGCTCCTGTAAAGGTAAGGTTTTTAAACTAACTACTCACCTCCCAGAAGGCCCCTGCGCACCGCTGCCGCCGAAATCCAAAGGGCTGCTCCTGTAAAGGTAAGAGCTTTTAAACTAACTACTCACCTCCCAGAAGGCCCCTGCGCACCGCTGCCGCCGAAATCCAAAGGGCTGCTCCTGTAAAGGTAAGGTTTTTAAACTAACTACTCACCTCCCAGAAGGCCCCTGCGCACCGCTGCCGCCGAAATCCAAAGGGCTGCTCCTGTAAAGGTAAGGTTTTTAAACTAACTACTCACCTCCCAGAAGGCCCCTGCGCACCGCTGCCGCCGAAATCCAAAGGGCTGCTCCTGTAAAGGTAAGGTTTTTAAACTAACTACTCACCTCCCAGAAGGCCCCTGCGCACCGCTGCCGCCGAAATCCAAAGGGCTGCTCCTGTAAAGGTAAGGTTTTTAAACTAACTACTCACCTCCCAGAAGGCCCCTGCGCACCGCTGCCGCCGAAATCCAAAGGGCTGCTCCTGTAAAGGTAAGGTTTTTAAACTAACTACTCACCTCCCAGAAGGCCCCTGCGCACCGCTGCCGCCGAAATCCAAAGGGCTGCTCCTGTAAAGGTAAGGTTTTTAAACTAACTACTCACCTCCCAGAAGGCCCCTGCGCACCGCTGCCGCCGAAATCCAAAGGGCTGCTCCTGTAAAGGTAAGAGCTTTTAAACTAACTACTCACCTCCCAGAAGGCCCCTGCGCACCGCTGCCGCCGAAATCCAAAGGGCTGCTCCTGTAAAGGTAAGGTTTTTAAACTAACTACTCACCTCCCAGAAGGCCCCTGCGCACCGCTGCCGCCGAAATCCAAAGGGCTGCTCCTGTAAAGGTAAGGTTTTTAAACTAACTACTCACCTCCCAGAAGGCCCCTGCGCACCGCTGCCGCCGAAATCCAAAGGGCTGCTCCTGTAAAGGTAAGGTTTTTAAACTAACTACTCACCTCCCAGAAGGCCCCTGCGCACCGCTGCCGCCGAAATCCAAAGGGCTGCTCCTGTAAAGGTAAGGTTTTTAAACTAACTACTCACCTCCCAGAAGGCCCCTGCGCACCGCTGCCGCCGAAATCCAAAGGGCTGCTCCTGTAAAGGTAAGGTTTTTAAACTAACTACTCACCTCCCAGAAGGCCCCTGCGCACCGCTGCCGCCGAAATCCAAAGGGCTGCTCCTGTAAAGGTAAGGTTTTTAAACTAACTACTCACCTCCCAGAAGGCCCCTGCGCACCGCTGCCGCCGAAATCCAAAGGGCTGCTCCTGTAAAGGTAAGAGCTTTTAAACTAACTACTCACCTCCCAGAAGGCCCCTGCGCACCGCTGCCGCCGAAATCCAAAGGGCTGCTCCTGTAAAGGTAAGGTTTTTAAACTAACTACTCACCTCCCAGAAGGCCCCTGCGCACCGCTGCCGCCGAAATCCAAAGGGCTGCTCCTGTAAAGGTAAGGTTTTTAAACTAACTACTCACCTCCCAGAAGGCCCCTGCGCACCGCTGCCGCCGAAATCCAAAGGGCTGCTCCTGTAAAGGTAAGGTTTTTAAACTAACTACTCACCTCCCAGAAGGCCCCTGCGCACCGCTGCCGCCGAAATCCAAAGGGCTGCTCCTGTAAAGGTAAGGTTTTTAAACTAACTACTCACCTCCCAGAAGGCCCCTGCGCACCGCTGCCGCCGAAATCCAAAGGGCTGCTCCTGTAAAGGTAAGGTTTTTAAACTAACTACTCACCTCCCAGAAGGCCCCTGCGCACCGCTGCCGCCGAAATCCAAAGGGCTGCTCCTGTAAAGGTAAGAGCTTTTAAACTAACTACTCACCTCCCAGAAGGCCCCTGCGCACCGCTGCCGCCGAAATCCAAAGGGCTGCTCCTGTAAAGGTAAGGTTTTTAAACTAACTACTCACCTCCCAGAAGGCCCCTGCGCACCGCTGCCGCCGAAATCCAAAGGGCTGCTCCTGTAAAGGTAAGGTTTTTAAACTAACTACTCACCTCCCAGAAGGCCCCTGCGCACCGCTGCCGCCGAAATCCAAAGGGCTGCTCCTGTAAAGGTAAGGTTTTTAAACTAACTACTCACCTCCCAGAAGGCCCCTGCGCACCGCTGCCGCCGAAATCCAAAGGGCTGCTCCTGTAAAGGTAAGGTTTTTAAACTAACTACTCACCTCCCAGAAGGCCCCTGCGCACCGCTGCCGCCGAAATCCAAAGGGCTGCTCCTGTAAAGGTAAGAGCTTTTAAACTAACTACTCACCTCCCAGAAGGCCCCTGCGCACCGCTGCCGCCGAAATCCAAAGGGCTGCTCCTGTAAAGGTAAGGTTTTTAAACTAACTACTCACCTCCCAGAAGGCCCCTGCGCACCGCTGCCGCCGAAATCCAAAGGGCTGCTCCTGTAAAGGTAAGGTTTTTAAACTAACTACTCACCTCCCAGAAGGCCCCTGCGCACCGCTGCCGCCGAAATCCAAAGGGCTGCTCCTGTAAAGGTAAGGTTTTTAAACTAACTACTCACCTCCCAGAAGGCCCCTGCGCACCGCTGCCGCCGAAATCCAAAGGGCTGCTCCTGTAAAGGTAAGAGCTTTTAAACTAACTACTCACCTCCCAGAAGGCCCCTGCGCACCGCTGCCGCCGAAATCCAAAGGGCTGCTCCTGTAAAGGTAAGGTTTTTAAACTAACTACTCACCTCCCAGAAGGCCCCTGCGCACCGCTGCCGCCGAAATCCAAAGGGCTGCTCCTGTAAAGGTAAGGTTTTTAAACTAACTACTCACCTCCCAGAAGGCCCCTGCGCACCGCTGCCGCCGAAATCCAAAGGGCTGCTCCTGTAAAGGTAAGAGCTTTTAAACTAACTACTCACCTCCCAGAAGGCCCCTGCGCACCGCTGCCGCCGAAATCCAAAGGGCTGCTCCTGTAAAGGTAAGGTTTTTAAACTAACTACTCACCTCCCAGAAGGCCCCTGCGCACCGCTGCCGCCGAAATCCAAAGGGCTGCTCCTGTAAAGGTAAGGTTTTTAAACTAACTACTCACCTCCCAGAAGGCCCCTGCGCACCGCTGCCGCCGAAATCCAAAGGGCTGCTCCTGTAAAGGTAAGAGCTTTTAAACTAACTACTCACCTCCCAGAAGGCCCCTGCGCACCGCTGCCGCCGAAATCCAAAGGGCTGCTCCTGTAAAGGTAAGGTTTTTAAACTAACTACTCACCTCCCAGAAGGCCCCTGCGCACCGCTGCCGCCGAAATCCAAAGGGCTGCTCCTGTAAAGGTAAGGTTTTTAAACTAACTACTCACCTCCCAGAAGGCCCCTGCGCACCGCTGCCGCCGAAATCCAAAGGGCTGCTCCTGTAAAGGTAAGAGCTTTTAAACTAACTACTCACCTCCCAGAAGGCCCCTGCGCACCGCTGCCGCCGAAATCCAAAGGGCTGCTCCTGTAAAGGTAAGGTTTTTAAACTAACTACTCACCTCCCAGAAGGCCCCTGCGCACCGCTGCCGCCGAAATCCAAAGGGCTGCTCCTGTAAAGGTAAGGTTTTTAAACTAACTACTCACCTCCCAGAAGGCCCCTGCGCACCGCTGCCGCCGAAATCCAAAGGGCTGCTCCTGTAAAGGTAAGAGCTTTTAAACTAACTACTCACCTCCCAGAAGGCCCCTGAGCACCGCTGCCGCCGAAATCCAAAGGGCTGCTCCTGTAAAGGTAAGAGCTTTTAAACTAACTACTCACCTCCCAGAAGGCCCCTGCGCACCGCTGCCGCCGAAATCCAAAGGGCTGCTCCTGTAAAGGTAAGAGCTTTTAAACTAACTACTCACCCCCCAGAAGGCCCCTGCGCACCGCTGCCGCCGAAATTCAAAGGGCTGCTCCTGTAAAGGTAAGGTTTTTAAACTAACTACTCACCTCCCAGAAGGCCCCTGCGCACCGCTGCCGCCGAAATCCAAAGGGCTGCTCCTGTAAAGGTAAGAGCTTTTAAACTAACTACTCACCTCCCAGAAGGCCCCTGCGCACCGCTGCCGCCGAAATCCAAAGGGCTGCTCCTGTAAAGGTAAGAGCTTTTAAACTAACTACTCACCTCCCAGAAGGCCCCTGCGCACCGCTGCCGCCGAAATCCAAAGGGCTGCTCCTGTAAAGGTAAGAGCTTTTAAACTAACTACTCACCTCCCAGAAGGCCCCTGCGCACCGCTGCCGCCGAAATCCAAAGGGCTGCTCCTGTAAAGGTAAGGTTTTTAAACTAACTACTCACCTCCCAGAAGGCCCCTGCGCACCGCTGCCGCCGAAATCCAAAGGGCTGCTCCTGTAAAGGTAAGGTTTTTAAACTAACTACTCACCTCCCAGAAGGCCCCTGCGCACCGCTGCCGCCGAAATCCAAAGGGCTGCTCCTGTAAAGGTAAGAGCTTTTAAACTAACTACTCACCTCCCAGAAGGCCCCTGCGCACCGCTGCCGCCGAAATCCAAAGGGCTGCTCCTGTAAAGGTAAGAGCTTTTAAACTAACTACTCACCTCCAAGAAGGCCCCTGCGCACCGCTGCCGCCGAAATCCAAAGGGCTGCTCCTGTAAAGGTAAGGTTTTTAAACTAACTACTCACCTCCCAGAAGGCCCCTGCGCACCGCTGCCGCCGAAATCCAAAGGGCTGCTCCTGTAAAGGTAAGAGCTTTTAAACTAACTACTCACCTCCCAGAAGGCCCCTGCGCACCGCTGCCGCCGAAATCCAAAGGGCTGCTCCTGTAAAGGTAAGGTTTTTAAACTAACTACTCACCTCCCAGAAGGCCCCTGCGCACCGCTGCCGCCGAAATGCAAAGGGCTGCTCCTGTAAAGGTAAGGTTTTTAAACTAACTACTCACCTCCCAGAAGGCCCCTGCGCACCGCTGCCGCCGAAATCCAAAGGGCTGCTCCTGTAAATGTAAGGTTTTTAAACTAACTACTCACCTCCCAGAAGGCCCCTGCGCACCGCTGCCGCCGAAATCCAAAGGGCTGCTCCTGTAAAGGTAAGGTTTTTAAACTAACTACTCACCTCCCAGAAGGCCCCTGCGCACCGCTGCCGCCGAAATCCAAAGGGCTGCTCCTGTTAAGGTCAGGTTTTTAAACTAACTACTCACCTCCCAGAAGGCCCCTGCGCACCGCTGCCGCCGAAATCCAAAGGGCTGCTCCTGTAAAGGTAAGGTTTTTAAACTAACTACTCACCTCCCAGAAGGCCCCTGCGCACCGCTGCCGCCGAAATCCAAAGGGCTGCTCCTGTAAAGGTAAGAGCTTTTAAACTAACTACTCACCTCCCAGAAGGCCCCTGCGCACCGCTGCCGCCGAAATCCAAAGGGCTGCTCCTGTAAAGGTAAGGTTTTTAAACTAACTGCTCACCTCCCAGAAGGCCCCTGCGCACCGCTGCCGCCGAAATCCAAAGGGCTGCTCCTGTAAAGGTAAGAGCTTTTAAACTAACTACTCACCTCCAAGAAGGCCCCTGCGCACCGCTGCCGCCGAAATCCAAAGGGCTGCTCCTGTAAAGGTAAGGTTTTTAAACTAACTACTCACCTCCCAGAAGGCCCCTGCGCACCGCTGCCGCCGAAATCCAAAGGGCTGCTCCTGTAAAGGTAAGAGCTTTTAAACTAACTACTCACCTCCCAGAAGGCCCCTGCGCACCGCTGCCGCCGAAATCCAAAGGGCTGCTCCTGTAAAGGTAAGGTTTTTAAACTAACTACTCACCTCCCAGAAGGCCCCTGCGCACCGCTGCCGCCGAAATCCAAAGGGCTGCTCCTGTAAAGGTAAGGTTTTTAAACTAACTACTCACCTCCCAGAAGGCCCCTGCGCACCGCTGCCGCCGAAATCCAAAGGGCTGCTCCTGTAAAGGTAAGGTTTTTAAACTAACTACTCACCTCCCAGAAGGCCCCTGCGCACCGCTGCCGCCGAAATCCAAAGGGCTGCTCCTGTAAAGGTAAGGTTTTTAAACTAACTACTCACCTCCCAGAAGGCCCCTGCGCACCGCTGCCGCCGAAATCCAAAGGGCTGCTCCTGTAAAGGTAAGGTTTTTAAACTAACTACTCACCTCCCAGAAGGCCCCTGCGCACCGCTGCCGCCGAAATCCAAAGGGCTGCTCCTGTAAAGGTAAGGTTTTTAAACTAACTACTCACCTCCCAGAAGGCCCCTGCGCACCGCTGCCGCCGAAATCCAAAGGGCTGCTCCTGTAAAGGTAAGAGCTTTTAAACTAACTACTCACCTCCCAGAAGGCCCCTGCGCACCGCTGCCGCCGAAATCCAAAGGGCTGCTCCTGTAAAGGTAAGGTTTTTAAACTAACTACTCACCTCCCAGAAGGCCCCTGCGCACCGCTGCCGCCGAAATCCAAAGGGCTGCTCCTGTAAAGGTAAGAGCTTTTAAACTAACTACTCACCTCCAAGAAGGCCCCTGCGCACCGCTGCCGCCGAAATCCAAAGGGCTGCTCCTGTAAAGGTAAGGTTTTTAAACTAACTACTCACCTCCCAGAAGGCCCCTGCGCACCGCTGCCGCCGAAATCCAAAGGGCTGCTCCTGTAAAGGTAAGGTTTTTAAACTAACTACTCACCTCCCAGAAGGCCCCTGCGCACCGCTGCCGCCGAAATCCAAAGGGCTGCTCCTGTAAAGGTAAGGTTTTTAAACTAACTACTCACCTCCCAGAAGGCCCCTGCGCACCGCTGCCGCCGAAATCCAAAGGGCTGCTCCTGTAAAGGTAAGGTTTTTAAACTAACTACTCACCTCCCAGAAGGCCCCTGCGCACCGCTGCCGCCGAAATCCAAAGGGCTGCTCCTGTAAAGGTAAGGTTTTTAAACTAACTACTCACCTCCCAGAAGGCCCCTGCGCACCGCTGCCGCCGAAATCCAAAGGGCTGCTCCTGTAAAGGTAAGGTTTTTAAACTAACTACTCACCTCCCAGAAGGCCCCTGCGCACCGCTGCCGCCGAAATCCAAAGGTCTGCTCCTGTAAAGGTAAGGTTTTTAAACTAACTACTCACCTCCCAGAAGGCCCCTGCGCACCGCTGCCGCCGAAATCCAAAGGGCTGCTCCTGTAAAGGTAAGGTTTTTAAACTAACTACTCACCTCCCAGACGGCCCCTGCGCACCGCTGCCGCCGAAATCCAAAGGGCTGCTCCTGTAAAGGTAAGAGCTTTTAAACTAACTACTCACCTCCCAGAAGGCCCCTGCGCACCGCTGCCGCCGAAATCCAAAGGGCTGCTCCTGTAAAGGTAAGGTTTTTAAACTAACTACTCACCTCCCAGAAGGCCCCTGCGCACCGCTGCCGCCGAAATCCAAAGGGCTGCTCCTGTAAAGGTAAGAGCTTTTAAACTAACTACTCACCTCCCAGAAGGCCCCTGCGCACCGCTGCCGCCGAAATCCAAAGGGCTGCTCCTGTAAAGGTAAGGTTTTTAAACTAACTACTCACCTCCCAGAAGGCCCCTGCGCACCGCTGCCGCCGAAATCCAAAGGGCTGCTCCTGTAAAGGTAAGAGCTTTTAAACTAACTACACACCTCCCAGAAGGCCCCTGCGCACCGCTGCCGCCGAAATCCAAAGGGCTGCTCCTGTAAAGGTAAGAGCTTTTAAACTCACTACTCACCTCCCAGAAGGCCCCTGCGCACCGCTGCCGCCGAAATCCAAAGGGCTGCTCCTGTAAAGGTAAGAGCTTTTAAACTAACTACTCACCTCCCAGAAGGCCCCTGCGCACCGCTGAAGCCGAAATCCAAAGGGCTGCTCCTGTAAAGGTAAGAGCTTTTAAACTCACTACTCACCTCCAAGAAGGCCCCTGCGCACCGCTGCCGCCGAAATCCAAAGGGCTGCTCCTGTAAAGGTAAGGTTTTTAAACTAACTACTCACCTCCCAGAAGGCCCCTGCGCACCGCTGCCGCCGAAATCCAAAGGGCTGCTCCTGTAAAGGTAAGGTTTTTAAACTAACTACTCACCTCCCAGAAGGCCCCTGCGCACCGCTGCCGCCGAAATCCAAAGGGCTGCTCCTGTAAAGGTAAGGTTTTTAAACTAACTACTCACCTCCCAGAAGGCCCCTGCGCACCGCTGCCGCCGAAATCCAAAGGGCTGCTCCTGTAAAGGTAAGGTTTTTAAACTAACTACTCACCTCCCAGAAGGCCCCTGCGCACCGCTGCCGCCGAAATCCAAAGGGCTGCTCCTGTAAAGGTAAGAGCTTTTAAACTAACTACTCACCTCCCAGAAGGCCCCTGCGCACCGCTGCCGCCGAAATCCAAAGGGCTGCTCCTGTAAAGGTAAGAGCTTTTAAACTCACTACTCACCTCCAAGAAGGCCCCTGCGCACCGCTGCCGCCGAAATCCAAAGGGCTGCTCCTGTAAAGGTAAGAGCTTTTAAACTAACTACTCACCTCCTAGAAGGCCCCTGCGCACCGCTGCCGCCGAAATCCAAAGGGCTGCTCCTGTAAAGGTAAGAGCTTTTAAACTAACTACTCACCTCCCAGAAGGCCCCTGCGCACCGCTGCCGCCGAAATCCAAAGGGCTGCTCCTGTAAAGGTAAGAGCTTTTAAACTAACTACTCACCTCCCAGAAGGCCCCTGCGCACCGCTGCCGCCGAAATCCGAAGGGCTGCTCCTGTAAAGGTAAGAGCTTTTAAACTCACTACTCACCTCCAAGAAGGCCCCTGCGCACCGCTGCCGCCGAAATCCAAAGGGCTGCTCCTGTAAAGTTAAGAGCTTTTAAACTAACTACTCACCTCCCAGAAGGCCCCTGCGCACCGCTGCCGCCGAAATCCAAAGGGCTGCTCCTATAAAGATAAGAGCTTTTAAACTCACTACTCACCTCCAAGAAGGCCCCTGCGCACCGCTGCCGCCGAAATCCAAAGGGCTGCTCCTGTAACGGTAAGAGCTTTTAAACTAACAACTCACCTCCCAGAAGGCCCCTGCGCACCGCTGCCGCCGAAATCCAAAGGGCTGCTCCTGTAAAGGTAAGAGCTTTTAAACTAACTACTCACCTCCAAGAAGGCCCCTGCGCACCGCTGCCGCCTAAATCCAAAGGGCTGCTCCTGTAAAGGTAAGGTTTTTAAACTCACTACTCACCTCCAAGAAGGCCCCTGCGCACCGCTGCCGCCGAAATCCAAAGGGCTGCTCCTGTAAAGGTAAGGTTTTTAAACTAACTACTCACCTCCCAGAAGGCCCCTGCGCACCGCTGCCGCCGAAATCCAAAGGGCTGCTCCTGTAAAGGTAAGAGCTTTGAAACTAACTACTCACCTCCCAGAAGGCCCCTGCGCACCGCTGCCGCCGAAATCCAAAGGGCTGCTCCTGTAAAGGTAAGAGCTTTTAAACTAACTACTCACCTCCCAGAAGGCCCCTGCGCACCGCTGCCGCCGAAATCCAAAGGGCTGCTCCTGTAAAGGTAAGGTTTTTAAACTCACTACTCACCTCCAAGAAGGCCCCTGCGCACCGCTGCCGCCGAAATCCAAAGGGCTGCTCCTGTAAAGGTAAGGTTTTTAAACTAACTACTCACCTCCCAGAAGGCCCCTGCGCACCGCTGCCGCCGAAATCCAAAGGGCTGCTCCTGTAAAGGTAAGAGCTTTTAAACTAACTACTCACCTCCCAGAAGGCCCCTGCGCACCGCTGCCGCCGAAAACCAAAGGGCTGCTCCTGTAAAGGTAAGAGCTTTTAAACTAACTACTCACCTCCCAGAAGGCCCCTGCTCACCGCTGCCGCCGAAATCCAAAGGGCTGCTCCTGTAAAGGTAAGGTTTTTAAACTCACTACTCACCTCCAAGAAGGCCCCTGCGCACCGCTGCCGCCGAAATCCAAAGGGCTGCTCCTGTAAAGGTAAGGTTTTTAAACTAACTACTCACCTCCCAGAAGGCCCCTGCGCACCGCTGCCGCCGAAATCCAAAGGGCTGCTCCTGTAAAGGTAAGAGCTTTTAAACTAACTACTCACCTCCCAGAAGGCCCCTGCGCACCGCTGCCGCCGAAATCCAAAGGGCTGCTCCTGTAAAGGTAAGGTTTTTAAACTAACTACTCACCTCCCAGAAGGCCCCTGCGCACCGCTGCCGCCGAAATCCAAAGGGCTGCTCCTGTAAAGGTAAGAGCTTTTAAACTAACTACTCACCTCCCAGAAGGCCCCTGCGCACCGCTGCCGCCGAAATCCAAAGGGCTGCTCCTGTAAAGGTAAGAGCTTTTAAACTAACTACTCACCTCCAAGAAGGCCCCTGCGCACCGCTGCCGCCGAAATCCAAAGGGCTGCTCCTGTAAAGGTAAGGTTTTTAAACTAACTACTCACCTCCCAGAAGGCCCCTGCGCACCGCTGCCGCCGAAATCCAAAGGGCTGCTCCTGTAAAGGTAAGAGCTTTTAAACTAACTACTCACCTCCCAGAAGGCCCCTGCGCACCGCTGCCGCCGAAATCCAAAGGGCTCCTTGTAACCCAAGGCTGGAATTGACCCCGGGTCCCTGAGTGTTAACCACGGTGACACCCAAAAGCCGACTCTGGTGGGATTTGAATCTACTGCCTCATGGCCACGAATTGCATGTTTTTGTATTAGTCGTCATAATGTAAGCCATGATGGTGATGCCGGTGTTGGACTTGGGTGGGCTCAGTAAGAAGTCTTACAGCACCAGGATTAAGTCCAACAGGTTTCTTTCGATTCACCTGAGGAAGGAGCTGCGCTCCAAAAGCTAGTGATTCGAAAGAAACCTGTTGGACTTTAACCTAGTGTTGTAAGACTTCTTATCACAATGCAAATACATCAGTTGCTGATCTCATCAGGCTCCAGGAGTGTCCCTAAACTGAATGTTGCTTGTGTCATTTTACTGACGCGATTAACCCAACTTTTCACTCTTGTCTCTATTTACGATTTGTTATTGTTTACTAATATTACTTACATTTATTATTACTGTTATTATTATTTACATTGTGTATTTATGCATGTCTTATGTTTTCCATGTATGAACCGATCTGTCTGGACTGTATGTAGAACAATACTTCTCACTTTACCTCGGTCCACGTATTATGGGCCAGGGTTTAGAGAACCCCAAAGTATATCACGGAGTTCACCTGACCCACAACTTTAAATACATTTTGGTTATGGGGAGCACAAGGGCCCATTTTACAGGTGTGATGCAACAGAGATCTAAAGTATGTTTAAAACAAAAGTATTTTTATTACATGAATCCAGTTAACATTTTATAAACACACAGTAAACAGTATATCAACTACAAATCCTGACCACTTCCCAAAAGATACAGGACTCTATAGACAACCCTTGATAACTTTCCAAACAGCATCTGGCCTTTGCTTGCGAAATCCGACCAACTGTCCTGGCTTGAAACAATTCACACCTCTTTAACCTGGGGTTACCCCTCTCTCTGGCTCTGTAAAGACTTAATTACCTGCAAATTCTCGCATTTAAAGTCTTGCATCTTTGACTTTGTCTATATAAATGTTTCTGGAACCTACCTCTCCATTCAGCTGGGGAAGGAGCAGCGCTCCGAGAGCTAGTGATTTGAAACAAACCTGTTGGACTTTAATTTGGTGTTGTAAGACTTCTTACTGTATGTGCGAAGGGACAGAATCTCCGTGGAAAAAGACCATTGGATTTGGAGTCCAACCCTTGAACTATTCGAAAATCTCAGCTCCCTAAACGCACTGTTCGACTGATTAAATTGTTGGTGTAACAATATCAGTTACAGATATTCCAGAAATTCATGTTTTTTTAAAAAACATTGCGGTCAGTTGGGCGCAGTTGGTGAAGAAGTGCAGTATTGACTGCGGTGCATTATCTAACCAATCAGAAAAGGTACCAGCTTACACCTGACTAAAGTTAACCAGCTCCGATGCCTTTCAATTCCAGATTTATTAAATCAGTGAATTTAACTGTCACCAGAGGCCGTGTTGGGATTGATTCTCTGTCCCAAAGATTAGTTCGGGCCGCTGGTTTCCCAATCCAGTGTCATAACCTTTCACCCCAGTTAACAAAAACCGTCCATTCAGCTCATTACTAAACATCTTCCTGAGGAGATTAGAATTCCCGCCACAGAATCTTATTGAACCGATTGACACAAAACATTTTGTTCTGGATGGAGCTTCGATTGTTTATCCAGATCAAACAGAAATTGTGGATTCCTTAGGATCTAAGCAGAGTACCAAGATGAGAGACAATTGAATGAACAAAATAGCAAGAAAATAGATTCTGAGACAAGTCGGGAAATGTTTAGACGGAAACGCGGAACTTTGAGCTGAGGAAGGAAAACCAGCAATGTGATTTCTGTTTGAAACGGCCGCGGCAGGACTCGAACCTGCAGTTTTCTGATATTGTCACTAAATTCACCTTATCCGTTAGGCCACGCAGCCATAATGCTGCGCTGAGATAACTGATGTTAACATCATGTGAGAAAATACTGTGACTAGACGTGTTTCATTTCTGTGTTTTGATGATCCGCTGATTCCCAGATTCCATAAAATACAAGGGAAAGCTCCAGCTGCCGGACATAGTCATTTTCGACGTCGAAAACTCCTTTCACCCTGTGAGCCGTGAAGATTCATGGAGCAACATCCACAAACTCGGCTGCTTCCGGACATGTGTCACATCCTCTGCCTGCTCCACAATCACATACAGTCAGTGATCCTCACCAAGTGAACCAACACAAACTCCCCTCAATAAAAACTGCAGAGAAACAAAGGGTGCGTCATTGCACCAATTCACTTTTCCATTTTCCTCACTTCAATATTGTACCTGTCACCCAGCAACTTCCCCACAGGCCTGGAGAAAATCAAAGGAAGGACAGGAAATTGTTCACACTCCAACCATCTTCATTGGAAAGACAAACTCGATCTTCAGTCATTGAGCTCCAGGCTGTAGGTAATGTTTGTGTGGGTGCTGACTCAGAAACTTAGCCCAGGTCACTGCAGTTATGGATTTGATATCATTTGCGCTGGGAGTTTCTGATAGTGCATCGTGTGTCATGATGGCCGTGCGGGTCTAAGGCCAGTTCGTAGTTCAGGTCGCAGTCTCCTCTGGAGGCGAGGATTGAAATCCCACCCCTGACATTGACTGTTCCTCCGCGAGGGTCCATCCAACCCCGCGGGATCTCTCACCTGGAAACACATGGGGAGCAGATACAGAGAAACAGCGACCACCTGCAAGTTCCACTCCGAGACACACACCATCCTGGGAAATATATCACCCGTTCTGTGGCTGGCTCACAATCCCGGAACTCCCTCCCTAACACCACTGTGTGTGTACATACACCACATGGACTTGCAGCGGCTCAAGAATTACGTCACCGCCAAATTCTCAAGGGTAATACATTTTGGACAATAATTGTTGACGGATTCAGCGACACTTACATCCCGTCAAATATTTTTAAAAATATTTTGGAAACCGAGTCCCCTGAACTCAGCTCAGAAAGTTCACAAATCACAAAGCAAATTACTTCAAATATTGATCATCATAAATAATAAACACAGGAAATGCTGGAAATGCTCAGAATTAAACAGCATCTGTGGGGAGAAAACTAGAAGCAGCGTTCCAGCTCTGTGATTGGATCATTTCCTTCTCTCTCAATGTGAAATCCTGTACTCAGCTGATAAACAGCAAGATGCCAATCACCAGTCATCAGTATCAGAAACAATGAACCTTTAGGATAGCGAGGCCGAGCGGTCTGAGGAGATGGGTTTAGGTTTCAGTCTCTTCGAGGATGCGGGTGGAAGTCCAACCGCTGCCAACATTTGTAGGAAAAGCGGCTAAGGTGGGAAATGGAAATAAAAGTGAACGATGTTGCAAATCACTTGCTCTTATCCCAAAAGATCTTTCCGTTACTGACATTGTTGTGTCCTGTGTAAGTCGAGCTGAACTGATTTGGTGCCGCTTGTTCTCACCTTGCAGCCCGTCAGTCTCCGTATTCCAGGGACCATTTATGACATCATCAGAAACACCCTCCCCTGCTCTCCCCATTCACCAGAGTGAAGGAACAATCCCCTCTGCGACCGATGCTCCACCGCCAATATCCGCTCACTTTCTATGTGCACCTTTCTTTGCAAGTGCAGGAGATGCAACTCCTGCCTTTTTACCCCCTCCCTCCTCATTATCCAAGGGCCCAAAACACTCATCCCAAGTGAACCAGTGAGACACTTGTGCTTTTCAGTTTAATCTCCTGTATCATAGATTATCATCGAATTTACAGTGCAGAAGGAGGCCATTCGCCCCCATCGGTATTTGCTGCCACAATTTGGTCTCATCTACTTCAACAGGTCAGATAACAGACTGTGACCGCTTTGATAAATCTCTGTTCAATCCACAATCATGACTTTGAGTTTCCTGCCACTTGTCATTTCAATTCTCCACCTCTCCCACTCTGACCTTTCTGTCGTTGGTCATCCGTGTTCCAATGGAGATTAACGGAAACTCGAGTAAAACCACCTCAACATTTAAGTAGCCACCCACAGAACTCCGTCCTCAACATCGAGCTCAGTAATTTTAGATTATGTTTTGTTTGGTGTGTTTCTTGCCCGTCCCTTTTTTTTTGCTTCTAATTGCATTCATTCATTTTGCACTTGGACGGCGGAGAGACAGCTGGAGATTTTTCAAGAATGAATTGTAGAGCTCAAGGCTCAGACAGCTGAAGACGCGGCCGCCATTGATGGAACAATGAAAAGTGCAAATGAGCAAGAGGACAGGGATGGATTCAGAAAGAGAAAGGGAAATGTCTGGGAATGGAACCGGAACTCCAGTCTGGTAAGTGAGAAATCTCCCCCTGAACCGCTAATGTTCACACGGCCGCTCATTCCAAGTGTCCAGTCGGAAACCTGTCTGAAGGAACATGCAGTCTGACAGAGCGCCTGTGATAATCCTCCACTGTCTGATCAAAAGCTGCAACATGAGCTGTTCATCACAGTAGTGTCGATTCACATCATCCTTGTTTGGAGCTGCCTGTGAGGAACAAACTGCCCGCTGATATGTCTGCCCGGTTTGCAATCTGTCTGAGGAGGGAACAGACAGACTCTGGTCAGCAGCTTTCAAAGATTTTATTTTTGTCCAGAATGGGATTTCTTCTGTGACGTTGTTCTGATGGGAAAGGGGAGAGTGACTGGAGTCGCCTTTCAGAAGGAAGTTCGGGGCGGCAGTTTCACTCACCTGGGGACATTGATAAACCTGTTGCTGATTTATTCAAACCTTGCCTAAAAACCGACTCTGGTGGGACTCGAACCCACAACCTTTGAATGTCTCGACAGCGACTAGAAGTCCAACGCGCTATCCGTTGCGCCACAGAGCCACACCTGCAGCGCTTTCCCATCCCCATATGAGGATTTCTGTAGTTTTCCAACAGGCAGTTCAAAAGTTCAGTAATTCGCACAGTGACGACATTTCAAAACTACTTCATTGTCTGGGAATGTTTTGGGCCGCCCTGTGGTTGTGAAAAGCGCTACAGAAATTCTAGTAAAACTCCGAAAGGACACAGCCAGGTTGGTGCAAAGGGAGGACATGTGGCAGACAAGGAATGAGGCGATTTATTTTTGTAGGAATAACAGAAGTAAACAATATAAAATAAAGTGTCTATTTACAAAAAAGAGTGCAGGAACAGCGGGACATGTGTCCAAATCATTGAAGGTGACAGGGCAGGCTGTAAGAGCCGTTTATAAATCAAACAGTGTCATGACTTTATTAACAGCGGCACAGAGTACAAGTTGACAGAGGGGTCATCTCTCCCTTTTCAGCTCCTGACTGCAGAAGCTTTTCTTGTGAAACCGTTTATTGGAAAACCTCTTTCCCTGGAGGGAGGCGGGAGTTTGGAACTCGCTGCCTGAAAGGTTGGTGGAGCAGAGCCCCTCATAATATCTAAGAAGTGTTTAGATGGGCATTTGCGATCCCAGGGTACACGAGGCGATGATCCAAGTGCTGGGAAATGGGATGAGAATGGTTCGGTGGTTGTTTCTGACCGCCACAGATGCGATGGGCTGAAGGGCCATTTCTCTGCTGTCTGATTCGATGACTTTATGAATGAAATGCAACATGTGTTTGCAGCTGTCTCTGTTTATATCCTGTTGTATTCACAGGAACAAACAAACTGGGCTGGCCGTTGAGCACCTCGAGACTGTTCTGCCCTACATTTAGATTGAGTAAGGGCTCCGTGTATTTTAACTCCAGCTCCCTGACTGGATTTCAGAAACCCTCCACAAACGGCAGTCTTATTGAATAATACAGATCCCAGAGATGGATAATCAGCGATAATCACAGCCAGAGAGACCTGCAATAACCCTCAGAGCAGGAAAGACAACTCATTGTTCTTTGGCCCAACAGCAAAATGCTGCGGATGCCGCAAATCTGAAACAAAGACAGAAAATGCTGCAAATATTCAGCTGACACGGCAGCTTCTGTGGAGAGAGGAACAGGTCGTTCCAATGAAGGGTCAGGATCTGAAATGTTAACTATTTCTCTTGTCAGTGATACCACAGATTCGTAAAATATTTCAAGCATTCCGGTTTGTTCAGCTAAACATCCTCACACTCTGTAGCTTAGATCAATCCCAGCAGGGTGTCACTGCGTTTGACTTGATCTGTGTGATTGAACACTTGCTCCATAAAGTCACAGAGTCATAGATGTTTACAGCATGGAAATAGGTCCTTCGGCCCAGCTTGTCCATGTTGCCCAGTTTCTATCACCAAGTTTTTCCCACTTGCCCACATTTGATCCATGTCCCTCTATATTCACCCTGCCCAGGTAAATTTGATTTGATAAAATTAGCATTTGATAAGGTTCCCCATGGTAGGCTTATGCAGAAAGTAAGGAGGCATGGGACAGTGGCAAATTTGGCCAGTTGGATAACGAACTGGCTAACTGATAGAAGTCAGAGAGTGCTGGTGGATGGCAAATATTCAGCCTGGATCCCAGTTACCAGTGGCGTACCGCTGGGTCCTCTGCTGTTTGTGATTTTCATTAATGACTTGGATGAGGGAGTTGAAGGGTGGGTCAGTAAATTTGCAGACGATACGAAGATTGGTGGAGTTGTGGATAGTGAGGAGGGCTGTTGTCGGCTGCAAAGAGACATAGATAGAATGCAGAGCTGGGCTGAGAAGTGGCAGATGGAGTTTAACCCTGAACAGTGTGAGGTTGTCCATTTTGGAAGGACAAATATGAATGCGGAATACAGGGTTAACGGTAGAGGTCTTGGCAATGTGGAGGAGCAGAGAGATCTTGGGGTCTATGTTTATACATCTTTGAAAGTTGCCACTCAAGTGGATAGAGCTGTGAAGAAGGCCTATGGTGTGCTCGCGTTCATTAACAGAGGGATTGAATTTAAGAGCCGTGAGGTGATGATGCAGCTGTACAAAACTTTGGTAAGACCACATTTGGAGTACTGTGTACAGTTCTGGTCGCCTCATTTTAGGAAGGATGTGGAAGCTTTGGAAAAGGTGCAAAGAAGATTTACCAGGATGTTGCCTGGAACGGAGAGTAGGTCTTACGAGGAAAGGTTGAGGGTGCTAGGCCTTTTCTCATTAGAACGGAGAAGGATGAGGGGCGACTTGATAGAGGTTTATAAGATGATCAGGGGAACACATAGAGTAGACAGTCAGAGACATTTTCCCTGGGTGGAACAAACCATTACAAGGGGACATAAATTTACGGAGAAAGGTGGAAGACATAGGAGGGATATCAGAGGTAGGTTATTTACCCAGAGAGTAGTGGGGGCATGGAATCACTGCCTGTGGAAGTAGTTGAGTCGGAAACATTAGGGACCTTCAAGCAGCTATTGGATAGGTACATGGATTACGGTAAAATGATATAGTGTAGATTTATTTGTTCTTAAGGGCAGCACGGTAGCATTGTGGATAGCACAATTGCTTCACAGCTTCAGGGTCCCAGGTTCGATTCCGGCTTGGGTCACTGTCTGTGCGGAGTCTGCACGTCCTCCC
Source organism: Scyliorhinus torazame (assembly GCF_047496885.1). NCBI lineage: Eukaryota > Metazoa > Chordata > Chondrichthyes > Carcharhiniformes > Scyliorhinidae > Scyliorhinus > Scyliorhinus torazame. The sequence continues at coordinate 41,110,524 of NC_092730.1, forward strand.
CGTGTCTGCGTGGGTTTCCTCCGGGTGCTCCGGTTTCCTCCCACAGTCCAAAGATGTGCAGGTTAGGTGAATTGGCCAATGATAAATTGCCCTTAATGTCCAAAATTGCCCTTGGTGTTGGGTGGAGGTGTTGAGTTTGGGTAGGGTGCTCTTTCCAGGAGCCGGTGCAGACTCAAAGGGCCGAATGGCCTCCTTCTGCACTGTAAATTCAATGATAATCTATGATTAATCTAGGACAAAGGTTCGGCACAACATCGTGGGCCGAAGGGCCTTTCTGTGCTGTATGTTCTATGTTCTATGTAAATATCTCACTGTATTTTAAAGGAAAACATTGTACCGATTCTACACTGCCTCTGGCAGCCGATTTCGGATGCTCACCACCCTCCGCGTGAAAGCAAATCCTCTCTGGTCTCTTTTGCATCTCTCCCCTCTCACCTTAAACCTATGCCCTTTAGGCTCCTCTACCTTTGGGAACATATGTTGACTATCTGCCTGATCTATGCTCCTCATTATTTTATATTCCTCTATCAGTTCACCTCGATGCCTCCGACGCTCCAGGGAAAAAATCCAAGCCTGTCCAGTCTCTCCTTATAACCCACAGGACCAAGTCCTGGTAGCATCCTCGTAAATCTCTTCTGCACTCTTTCTAGTTTACCAATATACTTCCCATAATAGGGTGACTAGAACTGAACATAGTATTTCATGTGTGCTCTTACCAATGTATTGTACAACTTCAATAAGACGTCCCGACTCCGATATTCAATATCCTGACCAATGAAACCGAGCATGCTGAATGGCTTCTTCACCACCCTGTCCACCTGCGACTCTACTTACAAGGAGCTCCGAACTTGTACCCCTAGATCTCTTTGTTCTGTAATTCTCCCCAAAGAATACAACAGCGCAAAATCAGTCTTTGTTCCAGAATTGCAGGTTTAACTTGTCCTTCACTTTCCAGTGGATAATTTACAGACATTTTAACACAAGGACTGAATTCAGTCCAATGGTTAATGCTTTCGACTAGAAATCAACTGGATTTTTCCCTTTGACTTCAGTCCTGCTCCCAGAGAATCTGTTCAGTCGTTAAAATAATGTTTTCTTTTGAATCCTTTATTTCCACCGAATGTTGACGCTGAAATTCCTCACAGTTCTCTCCATTGTTATCTACTCTGCGGGTATTGACTGCACCGTCTATTTGAGACATGCTCACAGGGCTGTGAGAGAGGCTTTCTTTCACGTTTTAGGCCTCTTTTGGTCATTAAACAAAAACCGGATATCTGCAGAGGAACTCGGAATACCAAACCTCTCTTCCCAGGATGAACTTAGTCAGGGGACAAAATGTTGTTTGAATACAGAATAAAAGGTTTGAGGATTTGGGGTGAGATTCCTGGAGATTTGGGAAGAGAGCGATGTTGTGGAGCATTGTGACAATAGCAGGATACGAGTTTGGGAGATTACCCAGTCTTTGTGGGGGGCTGGGGGAAGGAAAGTGTCTTGCCTGCCCATCCAAGTTGAATGTTGGGGTTGAGATGGTGATCAGATTCCGTGCGGAGGGTGAAATCCTTTCACTGAATTTCACGTTTACAGCTCAGGTCCTCGAGGAATCGCTGCTGTATTCCCAGGAGGTGGTGGTCTCATTCTTAAAGCAAAAAACTTCAATCCAGGACCGGTTTGTCAATAAGAACAAGCTGGAGGATTGGGATGATAGAAACTGTTCAGCACTGATTCATTTTATTCATTGTTGTGTCCTGGAATAAGCAAGTGGATTGTAGCTGTCCATTAAAAACGCAAATAGAATTCGGACGTTTCTGGCCAGTAACTTCACAATGTCCACTATTACATCACTCAGCATCCTCAGATGCATCTCATCTGGTCCACATGACATGTCACCATTACCTACAGCCAGTCTTTCTCATTCCTCTTTGACATAAGTTTGTACAAAAGAAAACAATTACGAATGGTCGATGAGGAAAGTGAGCACTTTTATTGAAGGGAGTTTAAAGAAACCTTTGTGATAAAGAAGTGGGATTAGGGAAATGAAAGTAACAATAAGTGGAATGAAGGCACGGGTTGTTCCTGAACTGACTGTAGAATTTGCTGTTTATTTGTTCAATAGAGATTTCAGGCCAATTGTATTTGATGTCATTAAGGAGATTAACATTGAAGGAAGCATGTCATTGTCTATAATGTGTGATTACCTCCTTTTATCAAAATTGCTCTGATAGATGGGATTCAAAGAATTGGAGTCATATGGCATTCCTGTGGATTGTTAGATTCTTGCGAGGGATCAAACAAATCCTTTGGAAAACCGCCAAGAGCGAGGAGATTGTGCAGTGGAGATTGACTGGAGTGGTATCAGTGGTGAAGAGTGTGCTTCCGGAAGATGTATTTCCAATATTGCAAACCGGGCTGCACATTCAGAACCTTCTTACCAACTTCTCATCGATGAAAAGGATGCACTGGTGAAAATCTTCCATGAATCCTTAAATTCTGGAAAATCGCAGCGTGTTTACTTCAGACAGGCATCATAATCATCGATCATCGAATTTACAGTGCAGAAGGAGGCCATTCGGCCCATCGAGTCTGCACCGGCTCTTGGAAAGTGCACCCTACTCAAGGTCAACACCTCCACCCTATCCCCATAACCCAGTAACCCCACCCAACTCTAAGGGCAATTTTAGACACTAAGGGCAATTTAGCATGGCCAATCCACCTAACGTGCACATCTTTGGACTGAGGGAGGAAACCGGAGCACCCGGAGGAAACCCACGCACACACGGGGAGAACGTGCAGACTCCGCACAGACAGTGACCCAAGCCGGGAATCGAACCTGGGACTCTGGAGCTGTGAAGCAATTGTGCTAACCACCATGCTACCGTGCTGCCCTAAACAGTTCGTTCAGCATCAATATTTTCAGATAATAATGTAGACCGCCCAACGTGGGGCTCGAACCCACGACCCTGGGATTAAGAGTCCCATGCTCTACCGACTGAGCGCAGGCTGGTAGTGCCGGAGAGCCTGTTCCTGTGCTGTACTGTTCTTTATGGAAAACTGCCAACATAACACCCTTATTCGAAAAGGGAGGGAGACAGGAACAGATAACTAAATGCTAGTTAGCATAATATCTGTCATGTGGAAACTGTTAGAGTCCATTCTAAAGGATATAATAGCAGAACATTTAGCAATATATAACATAATGAAACAGATTCAGCATGGCTTCAAGAAGGGCACATAATGCATGACAATCTGTTCGAATTATTTGAAGTGGTAATGATCAGGATAAATAAAGGGGAATCCTGCCTCCAGCTGCCTCCCTACCTCCAGTTCCCTCCATCTGTTCCTCTCACAATATCACCCATTGTGTCACTCACCTCTTTTCCCCCCTCTCACCCTTCCTCGCTTTTCCTAGCCGCCTTCTATCTCTAATCCATTTCCCTTTCTCTGGGATCTGCCTTGTCTCCAGGCTCCCACTGACCCCGGGTTCGGGGACTCTCAGGCCGGCCAGGGCTCTTTAACCGGCACAATTCACAGGAAAAGTGACTTCAGTTTCCACAATATCATCCGCTCTCTCTGAAACCCCCAAACTGAAATTCAGACTCACCGTGAAGGTGTAGACTGCGAGCGCAGCATGGCGGCACAGTGGTTAGCACTGCTGCCTGACGGCGCCGAGGTCCCAGATTCGATCCCGGCTCTGGGTCATTGTCCGTGTGACGTTTGCACGTTCTCCCGTGTTTGCGTGGGTTTCGCCCCCAGAATCCAAAGATGTGCAAGCTAGGTGGATTGGCCACGTTAAATTGCCCCTTAATTAGGAAAAATGAATTGGGTACTCTAAATTCTTTTAAAACAAGGTGAAGACTGCGGGTCCCGCTCCTGCTGTTTAATACAGATCACTATAACAGGGCACAATGAGCAGAAAGAAATTCGTGTTCTTTGTGTAAATTTCACTCCAATTTCAAACGCCCCTGAATGAAAGTGTCGGTGTCACACGGCTCCCGTTCAGCCAGGAGATTGCACCAGTCCACAATAAATGTAGTTATGCAATTTATTTCTGATGTTCTGTGTGTCATTACATAGGACTCTTACTCTGATCTGAGACCTTACCTTGTCCTTGTGTCCTGATGCTGCCCTTATCATCCTGTTTCGGTAATAACTTTTTACTGGTATTAATTATGTAACTTACTTAGTGATTAATTTATTCAGCCACTAGGAGTGTTTTAAGCTCATTCTGTAAACGGAACTTTGCGTGGCTCGTATTTCTGGCCCGTTTAACCCACCTATTTACTATTGTTTCAGACTGAGAACTTAGTTATTAATGTTGAAGATTGTTGTTTATTTAAACTATGTTTCCACTCAAAACAAATTGATGCTGGTTATTAGATAAGAAACCCATGGCTGATGAGAACAATTGGTGAATTTTATTTGAGGAGTGTCCCCTCCTTTTCTGTCCTGACCTGCGATATTTACAAAGAACAAATAACAAAGAAATGTACAGCACAGGAACAGGCCCTTCGGCCCTCCAAGCCCCTGCCGACCATGCTGCCCGACTAAACTACAATCTTCTACACTTCCTGGGTCCGTATCCCTCTATTCCCATCCTATTCATGTATTTGTCAAGATGCCCCTTAAATGTCACTATCGTCCCTGCTTCCGCCACCTCCTCAAGGCAGAAGGAGGCCATTCGGCCCATCGAGTCTGCACCGACCCTCTTAAGCCCTCGCTTCCACCCTATCCCCGTAACCCAATAACCCCTCCTAACCTTTATGGTCACTAAGGGCAATTTATCATGGCCAATCCACCTAACCTGCACGTCTTTGGACTGTGGGAGGAAACCGGAGCACCCAGAGGAAACCCACGCTGACACGGGGAGAACGTGCAGACTCCACACAGACAGTGACCCAGTGGGGAATCAAACCTGGGACCCTGACACTGTGAAGCCACAGTGCTAATCACTTGTGCTACCATGCTGACCTAGAATTAGGCCACTCGACCCATCGAGTCTGCTCCGCCATTCAATCATGGCTGATATGTTTCTCATCCCCATTCTCCTGCCTTCTCCCCATAACCCCTGATCCCCTTATTAATCCAGAACCTATCTGTAAGATAGATCCAAATCTCACTCCTAGCCCCGTAACCCCACCTAATCTTTTTGGGGCAATTTCCCCCACAAAGTCACCCAATTCACCTAACCACATCCTTGGACCGTGGGAGGAAACCGGAGCACCCGGAGGAAACCCACGCAGACAAGAGGAGAACGTGCAAAGTCCACACAGACAGTCACCCGAGGCCGGAATCGAACCTGGGAACTGGCGCTGTGAGGCAGCAGTGCAGACCACTGTGCCACCGTGCCGCCTCCAAATAAATTCCACCAGTTGCCATGGAGGGATTTTGAACCTGTGTCCCTCGAGAATTAGCCTGGGCCTCTGGATTACTAGCCCAGGAACATCACCATTACACCACAACCACTTATTTAATTAAATAATTCACCACTGTGCTGGCCATGAACTGAAGCTGGGTCAAATGCTGGGACAGTCACCACTATATCACCACCTGCCCCCCGGGCAATGTCACCCCCTCTGTATTTATAGAACGAATACACAAACAATGAAGCGGGGGAATGTATTAAATCAGAGATTGGATATTCTTGTAACCAATATGGCTGTAATGGGAATCCTTCATTTTCCGATAGATCGGGATGAGCTGGATCGCTCAGGCAGAAATTAGATATCTGGGGATTTAAATGTGATACTACAATGATAATATTTAACCATGTTAATGTTATTTTGCTCCAATTGAAACGTGTCACGAATACATCGTTGCCTTGCTGCACAACTTGCTTTCAGCCAGGAGATGGCAGCAGTGCGCAATAGTTTGGGTCTCCTGTTTGGCCCACAGATCTCGATAGGAATGGAGCTGCTGCTTCCCGGGGAGCTGCCAAGCAAGAGGCACAGATACTGACCAACTGCACCCGCTCCAAATGGATTCCCCAAATTACTGAACAAAACAAAAACAAGCACAAATCATATTTTAAGAAACTATGACAGTGACTCTGAAAACAATACACCAACACCTCTGAAAGAATCGACTTGCTGTAACTAATTCAAGATGAACCGTTTCAATATCAGCCGTAATTCCTTACCAGTTCTCAGACAGGCACCGACTGGTTAGAAGTTTGCTTCACTTTTCAAGGTCCGGCTCAATAAAATCAATCACAGGCCCATGATCTGCTTTCCTCCTGTTCTCAGACACATCCACTTTGTACAAGGGCGCACTAACTGGTTTTCAGAGTAAGAGTCAGACTGCAGTCACGTCGTTCTCTCTCGATCCCTTTATCTCAGAGCCACCTCACAACCAGGAATGGAACTTCTCACAGAGCCAAGAATGGAATAGTTTGTCGATTCTTCCACTTATTCAGGACCGTCCATCACCAGGACGTATTCGTCCAAAAGAGTTGGAATGAGATGGGGCTGAGTTTCACTGTGAATCCAATCAGTCCCCGGAGAAGCACAAAAAAAGTGAGTGAGGGAGAGAGAAAGAAACAAAGAAACAGATAGAGAGATAAAATATGTTCCATTTCTGCCACGATCTTTTTACCCAGAAATACATTCAGCTGAATGAAAGCAAATCACGTTTCCATTCGCTGCCGTTGCTGCTTCTCCTTCCAAACGTTGCAGGAAACGTTATTATTTATTGATTGTTGTTTTGAGTGGGAGCTTCTTCATATTTCGTTCAGTTTCAAAAACAAATGTTGAATATCTGACTGAACTCGATATAGGTTCAAACCATTCATTTACAAACATTCCGATTCATTCTCGAGTCAGCGGCTTGTGCGCGGAGTTCAGCAAACATTTCGAATCACAGTCACTGCGAGCAGGGCTCGAACCTGATATTTAACAATATCCAGTAATACCCCACAGAGGGGCAATAAGGATGTTTAACAATATCTAGTAATACCCCACAAAGGGACAATAAGAATGTTTAACAATATCTAGTAATACCCCACATAGAGGCAATAAGGATATTTCACAATATCCGGTAATACCCCACAGAGGGACAATAAGGATATTTAACAACATCCAGTAATACACCACAGAGGGACAATAAGGGTATTTAACAATATCCAGATATAAACCACAATAAAACTCGAGACACCAGTTTCCCCTCTCGGACGGGTGTGAACAATCCAACCAGACTATTTACAACCAGAGAAGAGGAGATTTACCCGGAGTCCTGCCTCCAGCTGCCTTTCTTCCTCCAGCTCTCTCCCTCTGTTCCTTCTTCACTCTCACACATTGTGCCATCCTTCGATTTCCCTCCCTTTCCCCCTCCCTGTCTCTTCCTACCCCACTCCCTCTCTCTAATGTCTTTCTCTTTCTCTGGGCTCTCCCTTGTCTCCGGGCTCCCACTGACCCCGGGCTCGGGGACTTTCATCCCGGCCAGGGCTCTTTAACCGGCTCCATTCACAGGAAAAGTTTCCACAATAACATCCGCTGTCTCTGAAACCCCCAAACTGAAATTCAGACTCACCGTTCAGGTGAAGACTGCGGACTGCGGTTCCCGCTCCTGCTGTTTAATACAGATCACTATAACTGTGTACAGTGAGCAGAAAGAAATTGCTGTTGTTTGTAAACATTTCTTACTGACATCACTGTCATTCTGCTTTAACAGGACGAGGTTGTGTCTTCTGATATTTCAATCGATATAAAACTGTGCAAAGATATAAACTGAACGGGTAAATCTGAAATATCCTGAAAAGATTATTTACATTATGCTTCTAAACGGAGTCATTTCATTTCCACACAATGAACTTTGTCCAAATGTAAAATTGTGGAATCAGCTGTAGATAAACTCAGTCAGCCTGACGTGATTTGAACAAGCAACCTCCTGATGTGACAAAGAGTCATTAGACTCAAAACATTAGATTTTACCCTCCCTGCAGATGCTGCCAGACCTGCTGTGATTTTCCATCATTTTCTCTTTCGTATCAAGCAACCTTCTGATCTGGAGTCAGACGCGCTACCGTTGCGCGACACGCTCAAGTGCTGGTCACTGAACCTGTCTCCTCATAGATTTATTCATTATCAGTCAATGACTGGTACTGCACGTGAGGGTGGAATGCAGTCTCTGTCAGATATTTGTGCCGAATATCAGTGTGGAAATCTTTCTGTATCTACCAATCACAATTACTGTTTGGGAAAAGTGGGATTAATTCAGTATCAGTGGGTATGAGTGTTTTTTGGGCTGTTGGGGCACTCAACAGCAGATCAATAGTTTCCTGCTTGAACCAAGCATAGAATTCATTGAGTTCATCGGAGAGGGGTGCTCTGCTGCTGGAGACGCTGCTCAGCGTCGCTTTGTAGCCCGTTATGTTGTTTAAACCTTGCCGCAACCGACGAGAGTCTGTAACGCTAGGCTGTGACTCTAGCTTGGTCTGATATTCTCTCTTGGCATACCGGATGGCTTTACCGAGGTTGTACCTGGATTTATTGTATAGGTCAGGGCCGCCTGACTTGAACACCTCAGACCTGCCCTTCTGTAGGGAGTCAATCTCCCGATTAAGCCATGGTTTCTGTCATGATATCCTCATTAACATATCTTGGTGCAATAACACACAAACACTGATAAGCAGGTAGATGGACTAACCAACACACACACAACATCGCAGCCAATCAGCAGTGAGAGCACACGCACTATAAAACAGGGAACACCACAGTTCCCGCTCATTCTACCAGGAGAGAGCTCAGAGCACAGATCTCACAGCGTGCCACTCAGACATACACCATGTGCTGAGTGTCTCACTCAGATAGTGTTGGGCTGGGTCCACAGGTTTGCTGGTGAAGTACGAACCACAGCCAGAAGTTAATAGTTATTATTGTACAGAATAATAAAACAGAGTTGTACCATCTACAACCGTGTTGGTTTGTTTGTTTATCGGAACACCCAACACGACATGATACCAGGTCTGGATACTCGCCAGCAACTGTGAGACCTACCGGCACCTCTTCAGAAACCCGCCATCCTGCGCCATTGAAACCATCATCCCGCCACATCGGATCGCTGGAAACCTTCATATTCCGGATCGCTGGAAATCTTGGCGTCAACTGGAAGCTGTTTAAACAGAGCTTCCAACTCTTCCTAGAAGCCACAGGCAGGGAGAATGCATCGGACACCAGGAAGATCGCCCTCCTCCTCTCCACGGCAGAGCAACACGCCATCCACATCTACAACTCCCTGGCATTCACGGAAGGCGAGGACAAGACGAAGTACAAGACGGTCCTTCTAAAATTTGAGCAACACTTCAGCGTGGAAGTAAATGAGAGGTTCAAGAAGTAGCTCTTCCAGCAGCGCCTGCAGGGTATGGATGAGCCTTTTCAGTCTTATTTGACATATCTCCATATCCTCGCGCAGTCCTGTGGCTATGAGGCCACCTCCGACTCCATGATTCGGGATCAGATAGTTTTTGGGGTCACCTCGGACACCCTACGCCAGCAGCACTTCAACATAAAGCGCCTCACCCTAGCCACCGCCATCGAGACCTGTGTCCTCCACGAAGACGCAACCAGCCGGTACTCCAAATTCCAGGCAGCCGAATCGGCACGGCAGGGTTCCTATGAGCCGAGCAGGTCCAGTCGATTGAGTTCTTCCCGGCCCGCGGCCCGGACGGCGGCGGCCATTTCGCGCGCTTTCCGAGGCCTCCCGCGCTTGTACGCGCCAAAAGAGGGGACATCGACACAGAGAGACGGGATGCGCAGGCATGCTCTATGCAGGACCGCACCATGCATGCACGGTGGCGCGACGAACGCCATGACGTCACGACGTGCGGCAACTGTGGATTCGCAAACTTAAAGCGGCAATGTCCAGCCAAAGCGCGACAATGCCTCTGCTGCAGCAGGATGGGCCACTACGCTGCCTGCTGTCGAGCAGCTCAACGTGCCAACACTCTGCAATTCTGCTAACCTCGCAGGGACGTGACGGCCATTTAGCCCCCATACACCGAATCATACCCTGACGATGTGCAGACCGGTGATACCGACGACCGGAACCCTTTTGTGTTGTGGTAATAAACAAGAACTGGATGTCCCCAAGTCGGACCCACCAGCCGATGCCAGTGCACAGCATTAATCCGGGCGATGAATGGTGTGCCATCCTAACGGCCAACCCAAATCCGTCGCCCACCTAATAGACTGGACTTATGAGCCTGTTTGCACATTGGACTCACTGAATTGTTTTGCAATACTGTTAACGTGTTTCGTTCTTGTTGTTCCAGAAGTTCTGTTTCGATATTTGCTGATTGCACTTGTTTTGTTTGTGCTACAACCTAGTTGCTCTGTTGCACCTGACACCTTCCGATGTATATAGTTTAGCGTCATGTACATGTTGTAAATATTGCACACACATATTCATATACACTCAGTACACACCAATATTTATTACCATGTAGGCACATTACCTTGTGAAAAGGGGGGATGTCATGATATCCACATTAACATATCATAACATATTCTCTGAAGGTAAATTTGCAGGTTGAGTTCGTAATTAAGAAAGCAAATGCAATGTTGTCATTTATCTCAAGAGGCTTGCAATATAAAAGCAGGGATGTACTTCTGAAGCTTTATAAAGCACTAGTTAGTCCCCATTTAGTCTTCTGTGAGCAATTTTGGGCCCCACACCTCAGGAAGGACATACTGGCAGTGGAGCGGGTCCAGTGGAGATTCACACGGATGATCCCAGGAATGGGAGGCCTAACATACGATGAACATCTGAGGATCCTGGGATTATATTCATTGGAGTTTAGGAGGTTGAGGGGAGATCTAATAGAAACTTACAAGATAATGAATGGCTTAGATAGGGTGGACGTAGGGAAGTTGTTTCCATTAGCAGGGGAGACTAGGACCCGGGGGCACAGCCTTAGAATAAAAGGGAGTCACTTTAGAACAGAGATGAGGAGAAATTTCTTCAGCCAGAGAGTGGTGGGTCTGTGGAATTCATTGCCACAGAGGGCGGTGGAGGCCGGGACGTTGAGTGTCTTTAAGACAGAAGTTGATAAATTCTTGATTTCTCGAGGAATTAAGGGCTATGGAGTGAGAGTGGGTAAATTGAGTTGAAATCAGACATGATTGAATGGTGGAGGACTCGATGGGCCGAATGGCCTTACTTCCACTCCTATGTCTTATGGTGTTATGGTGCAATCACACACACACACTGATGGACAGGTAGTTGGACCAACCAACACACACACAACATCGCAGCCAATCAGCAGTGAGAGCACACGCACTATAAAACAGGGCACACCACAGTCCCCGCTCATTCTACCAGGAGATAGCTCAGAGCACAGAGCTGACAGCGTGCCACTCAGACATACACCATGTGCTGCGTGTCTCACTAAGATAGTGCTAGGGCTGGGTCCACAGGTTAGCTGTTGAAGTACGAACCACAGCCAGAAGTTAATGGTTATTATTGTACAGAATAATAAAACAGAGTTGTACCATCTACACCCGTGTTGGTTCATTTGTGTATCGCAACACCCAACACGACAGTTTCTGGTTGGGAAACGTACGTACTGCTTTCTTTGGCACGCAGTCGTCCACACATTTGCTGATGAAGTCTGTGACAGTGGTGACATACTCATTTCAGTTAGTCGCTGAGTTCTTAAATATGGACCAGTCCACTGTCTCCAAGCAGTCACGTCAGAGCTCTTCTGCTTCCTCGAACCAGCACTGCACGCCTGATGTTGAAAATCTTGCTGGAGAAATTTAACCTCGTGGAGAAAAAGTCAATATTAGAAATGGGAGTCGAACCCACACCTCTAGTGGAGACTTCGATTTAAACGCAGCAGCTTAGACCACTCGGCTGTCGTCCAAACTGAGATCAATGCACAAATCGACAATAATTCTATCTTCATCGTCATTTCATTTCAAACAATAGATGCTTTCCCTACTTTTGATCCCTAGCCAGAGTCCTGCATCTGAGTGCCATCCTTATCCAACCCACTGGGGGTTAAGGAGCTTCTCATTGCTGCATTGATCAGTTTGTTCCAATCAACAAGAACCGAATTCCCGCTCTACCTGTTCCTCACACGAAGATATTGAGAGTCTAAGATCTGAGCGACGTGAAGTATACAATTGGAGAGTTGCATTCTGGCGACTGCAATCTCTCCCCACAGCTGCTTCCGGTGCTGCTTTCACGGACAAGTAGCCGAAGAACCCCTCCAGTGTCCAAACAGGTGACCGTTCGTCCACTAGAGGAGCCAGAAGAATGTTCTGGGAGAACTCAACTTAGTCTCCTCGACTGTACTATGGGTAGCTGAAGAACAGGTGTCAAAGAGCGGATCAGACTGAAAGCAAAACTTTGATACTAATAAAGAAAAAGGCAGATGTGCTGCTGACATATAGCAACTTGTTTCCGTTTCGTGTGAGTGAGAAAATAAATAGCAGAGGATGGTTTAGATCCATAGACCTCTGGGTTAGGGGTCCAGCACACGTCCGCTGCGCCACTTTGCTCGTAGTTGATCTTCTCTGGAGTCGGACTTGAAGCAAAGCTTGAAGAAATCAGTAAGAGCGTGATCAATGTTCCCAGAGAGGTGAAACTGCCGTCCCGAACTTCCTTCTATGAAGTGATTCCAGTCATTCCCCACTTTCTCATCAGAACAACGTCACAGAATAAATCACATCCCCTTCACAGAACAACCGTTCAGCACGAAAGTAAATTAACTGAACTATGCTGTCCAGAATCAGTGTGCTCAAACGTGTGTTCTTGTTGAAAGAACAAATGCGGAAGTGAATAGTTGTGTGGCTACAGCCAGGCAGTAATGTTGTAGCTCCTGGTTTAAGGAGCAGAGTGCCGCAGCGGAAGCGTGCTGGGCCATTAGCCCGAGGTCGAGGAATCGTGGCTATTCTCTGCTATTTACATTCTACCTCACAGCAAAAGTAAACATAACGCACTTTCCTGTTTGCTTTGCAGCAAATACCTTTCAGAATCCTTCTTGCAGTCTCGTCCCAGGAATGAAGGAGACAGCAGGACACAGTACAACATTGCATAGCTCACACAGAGGGAACCACAGATAAAATGTTTTAAAGTCTCTGCTCAATTGATCCTCAAGATACACACTTCCAAATTCCACCAATTCCATTGGGAAATGCATGAATATAGATTGTTTAAATTTTACATACTTCTAACACCTCTCCGTCCACCCGATCACATTCTATCACCGACAGTCCATGTGAATCTCCCGCGCTCTGTTGCGGTTCTGTGTCGTGGCCAGTATATGTCAACACACTGTGGTAGAGAGAAGTTCACAGATTAGAGTGAGACACAACTGATAAAAATTGTTTTTATTATATTAAAGTTGGGACGGCGGGATTTCGAAGAAGATAATATGTGGTGATGATCTTTTCTTATATTTTGGTTGTGTTGAATCCGTCAACATGTTGTATGTGGGAGTGAGGTGCATTCTCTCTGCCCTTCTCTGGTCCCGTTTGTAAATGGGGGATTCCTGTCACTCTCGGGTAATGTGTGAGAGTGTAAGAGACATTCTGAACCTGTCAGTCTTCGTCACTATATGTGCCGGTAGATACGTTGTCAGTGGAACTGCACCGTGACACCAGTTCTTCGGCTACCCACAGTACAGTTGAGGTTACCGGGATGACGTCTCCCATAATTCTCTTCAGCCACCTCTCCAGGATGAACCTCCTCCTGTTTGTAGACTGGAGGGGTTCTTTGGCTACTTGCCTGGAATAAGATCGCATATAAAAATTCCATTGAAGTAAATGAGTTGTATCATGTGGTTAAGGAGACGCACAATAATCCATTGTACTCTGCACACGTGGATTCAAATCCCATCCTCGTCTGTAATGTGTCTGTTGTGTCTCTGTTTGATCCACTTCATGAGCATGAAGTACAAATGCTGTGATTTTTAGCTTTGATTCACGGGCTTGGCGGGTGGTGAATTCGGCGGGCACTGTCCATGTTGAAACCACATTATAACAAGGTGAGAAAGTTACTTATTTCACTCCCTTAACTAATTGCGTATAAATTCTGAGTTGGAAACTGTTTCTTCCTCTCATTTTGAAACTCACAAAGTCGCGCAAAAGATAAGTTCATAAAATAAAGAAACATAATTCAGCCATTAAACCCATCCAATCTGCCCGCCATTCTATCATGGCTGATATCTTCCCTATCTGCGACCTATAATGTTACAGACAAAGAGGTCGATTGCGTTATCAGCAGGAACACCTTCTCCCTAGAACGCATGACCTCGAAGCGGGAGTAGGCAATTTAGCCTCCTGAGCCTAACACCTTCCATGTGATGTTGACTGATCCCATCCTGGCGTCAACTCCACCGTCTTCCCGTTCTCCGTATCCCTTCAACTCCTTACCAATAAGAATCTCTCTACCTCCTCCTTAAACTTACTCACTCTCCCTGAATCCAACGCAATCTGGGGTACCGAATTCCACGGAATCATAAACCCTTTGGGATAAGTAGTTTTTCCTCAATTTAGAAAAGAATTACAGTGCAGAAGGAGCCAATTCGGCCCATCGAGTCTGCACCGGCTCTTGGAAAGAGCACCCTACCCAAGGTCCACACTTCCACCCTATCCCCATAACCCAGTAACCCCACCCAACACTCAGGGCAATTTTGGACACGAAGGGCAATTTTATCATGGCCAATCCACCTAACCTGCACATCTTTGGACTGTGGAAGGAAACCAGAGCACCCGGAGGAAATCCACGCGCACACGGGGAGGATGTGCAAAACTCTGCACTGACAGTGACCCAAACCGGAATCGAACCTGGGACTTTGGAGTTGCGAAGCAATTGCGCTATCCACAATGCTACTGTGCTGCCCTAAAAGGCAAATGTGCTGCTAACAAATAGCAACTTGTTTTCGTTTGGTGTGAATGAGAATATGAATAGCCGAAGATGGTTTCAATCCATCGACATTTGGGTTACGGGCCCAGCACGCTTCCCTTGCGCCATTCAACTCGTGACTAAATCTATTATTCTAAGAGCATGACCTCTCCTTTTAGAATGCCCCACAAGAGGAAGCAACAGCTCCACGTCAACGTTTTCCATACCTTTTGGCACCTGATACACCTCAATTAGATAATGACGCATACATTCTGAGTGGGAAACTGTGGACCAGTCTTCCTCAGTTTGAAACTCACGATGTCGCACAATAACATCCGATTCAACTATTAGAACGCTGACCGGGTGGTGAATTCGGCGAACACTGTCCATGTTGAAACCACATTATAAAAAGGGGAGAAAGTTATTTATTTCACTCCCTGCCCTAATTGCGCATACATTCTGAGTTGGAATCTGTTTCTTCCTCTCAGTTGAAAACTCACGAAGTCGCGCAAAAGATAAGTTCATAAAATAACTAAACATAATTCAGCCATTAGACGCATCGAGTCTGCCCCCCATTCTATCATGGCTGATATCTTCTCCATCTGCGACCTACAATGTTACAGATGAAGAGGTCGATTGCGTTATCAGCAGGAACAACTTCTCCCTAGAACACATGACCGCGGAGCGCGAGTAGGCAATTTAGCCTTCTGAGCCTAGCACCTTCCATGAGATCATGGCTGATCCCATCCTGGCCTCAACTCCACCGTCTTCCCGTTCTCCGTAACGCTTCAACTCCTTCCTAATAAAACTCTCTCTACCACCTCCTTAAATTTACTCACTCTCCCTGCATCCAACGCAAACTGGGGTACCGAATACCACAGAATCATAAACCCTTTGGGATAAGTAGTTTTTCCTCAAATCTTTTTTCACATTGCTATCTCTTATTCTAAGATCATGACCTCGCCTTTTAGAATGCCCCACAAGAGAAAGACACAGCTCCACGTCAACTTTTTCCATACCTTTTGGCATCTGATACACCTCAATTAGATAATTGCGCATAGATTCTGAGTGAGAAACTGTTGGCCAGTCTTCCTCAGTTTGAAACTCACGATGTCGCACGATAACATCCGATTCAATGGCGCGGAATTGAACCGGGACAACTGCTTGGAAGAAAACTTTGCTCACCACTCTCCCACCATCGCTGCATTTCCAATTTTGAGCACCAGGTGGAATAGAAGGAGGCTGATACATTCAATCAGTTCATGGATGCAAAACGAATTAAGACATATTGACATGTGCACTTGTGGGACGAAGTGGCCGAGTGGTTGAGGCGCTGTGCTGCCATTCCCTTGTGCTCTACACATGTGTGTTCGAATTCCATGCTCGTTGGTTTTAAATCCACTTTTCTCTGAAGTAGGCCTCCTTTTTCCAAGATGGATATGCAATCACTGATGTGACAATCTATTCCAAGTTGTCAGGCCAGATTGCATCGAGTTGGGTTAGAGGACGGTGGAACGGAGGCAGACGTGTTTGGGGCTTAACCGCTCTTTGACACCAGTTCTTCTTCGGCTACCCACAGTACAGTCCAGGATACCGGGTTGACTTCTCCCATAATTACCTTCTGCCACCTCTCCTGGATGAACATCCTCCTGTTTGTGCACTGGAGGGTTGCTTCGGTCACTTGCCTGTGAGAAGGTCAGATATTAAAGTTCCATGAAGTAAAGGAGTTGTACCACGTGTTTAAGGTGATGCACAAGAAACCTTTGTGCTCTGCGCACTTGAGTTCGAATCCAATCCTCGTCTGTAACGTATCTGTTGTGTCTCTGTTTGATCCACTTCATGAGGGTGACGGAAAAATGCTGTGATTTTTAGTGTTTGGGGCTTGGGGTTGTGAATAATCGAACACTTTCCATATTGAAACCACTTTAGAAAATGACGAGAAAGTTACTTAATTCACTCCACCCCCCCCCCCCCCCCATAATTGCGCACACATTTTGAGTTGGAAACTATTTCTTTCCCTAAGTTTGAAAGTCATGAAGCCGCGCAAACGATAGATTCATCAGATATATGAGCAGTATTACGCCATTCGACCCATCGAGTCTGCCCGCCATTCGATCATGACTGAAATGTTCATCATCTGCTACCTGAAATGTTACGGAGCAAGAGATCGATTGAGATATCAGCCAGAACACCTACTCCCGAGAACTCATAACATTGGAGCTGGGATATGCAATTTAGCCTCTTGGGCGTAAAACCTTCCATGTGATCTTGCCTGATCAAACATAATGGCCTCAACACCACCGTCCTGCCCCTTCTCCAGAACCCTTCAACTCATTACCAATAAAAGTCTCTCTAAGTCCTCCTTAACTTTCTCACTGTCCCTGCATCCACCACACTCTGAGGAAGTGAATTCCACAGAATTACAACCCTTTGGGAGAAGTAGTTTTTCTTTTTTAAATTTGCCGCCTCATATTCTAAGATGATGACATCTCGTGTTAGACTGCCCCACAACAGGTAACATCAACTCCACGTCTACAATATCTACACATTTTCGCATCTTAAACACCTCACTTAGATAATCCGCATAAATTCTGAATGAGAAACAGTTGACCAGTCTTCCTCAGTTTGAAACTCAGGATGTCGCGCAAAAACATCCGATTCAACTATTACTGCGCTGGCCGGGGATCGAACCGGAGTCAACGGTTTAAAAAGCTGCGATGCTCACCACTATACCACCATCGCTGCACTTCCCTCATCGCATTCCTGGTTGAATAGAAAGAGGCAAATAATTGCCATCAGTTCATGGATGCAAAACGAATTAAGACGTATTGACGCGAAATACTGTGCGACGAGGTGGCCGAGTGGTTGAGGCGCTGTGCTGCCATTCCCTTGTGCTCTACACATGTGTGTTCGAATTCCATGCTCGTTGGTTTTAAATCCACTTTTCTCTGAAGTAGGCCTCCTTTTTCCAAGATGGATATGCAATCACTGATGTGACAATCTATTCCAAGTTGTCAGGCCAGATTGCATCGAGTTGGGTTAGAGGACGGTGGAACGGAGGCAGACGTGTTTGGGGCTTAACCGCTCTTTGACACCAGTTCTTCTTCGGCTACCCACAGTACAGTCCAGGATACCGGGTTGACTTCTCCCATAATTACCTTCTGCCACCTCTCCTGGATGAACATCCTTCTGTTTGTGCACTGGAGGGTTGCTTCGGTCACTTGCCTGTGAGAAGGTCAGATATTAAAGTTCCATGAAGTAAAGGAGTTGTACCACGTGTTTAAGGGGATGCACAAGAAACCTTTGTGCTCTGCGCACTTGAGTTCGAATCCAATCCTCGTCTGTAACGTATCTGTTGTGTCTCTGTTTGATCCACTTCATGAGGGTGACGGAAAAATGCTGTGATTTTTAGTGTTTGGGGCTTGGGGTTGTGAATAATCGAACACTTTCCATATTGAAACCACTTTAGAAAATGACGAGAAAGTTACTTAATTCACTCCACCCCCCCCCCCCATAATTGCGCACACATTCTGAGTTGGAAACTATTTCTTTCCCTAAGTTTGAAAGTCATGAAGCCGCGCAAACGATAGATTCATCAGATATATGAGCAGTATTACGCCATTCGACCCATCGAGTCTGCCCGCCATTCGATCATGACTGAAATGTTCATCATCTGCTACCTGAAATGTTACGGAGCAAGAGATCGATTGAGATATCAGCCAGAACACCTACTCCCGAGAACTCATAACATTGGAGCTGGGATATGCAATTTAGCCTCTTGGGCGTAAAACCTTCCATGTGATCTTGCCTGATCAAACATAATGGCCTCAACACCACTGTCCTGCCCCTTCTCCAGAACCCTTCAACTCATTACCAATAAAAGTCTCTCTAAGTCCTCCTTAACTTTCTCACTGTCCCTGCATCCACCACACTCTGAGGAAGTGAATTCCACAGAATTACAACCCTTTGGGAGAAGTAGTTTTTCTTTTTTAAATTTGCCGCCTCATATTCTAAGATGATGACATCTCGTGTTAGACTGCCCCACAACAGGTAACATCAACTCCACGTCTACAATATCTACACATTTTCGCATCTTAAACACCTCACTTAGATAATCCGCATAAATTCTGAATGAGAAACAGTTGACCAGTCTTCCTCAGTTTGAAACTCAGGATGTCGCGCAAAAACATCCGATTCAACTATTACTGCGCTGGCCGGGGATCGAACCGGAGTCAACGGTTTAAAAAGCTGCGATGCTCACCACTATACCACCATCGCTGCACTTCCCTCATCGCATTCCTGGTTGAATAGAAAGAGGCAAATAATTGCCATCAGTTCATGGATGCAAAACGAATTAAGACGTATTGACGCGAAATACTGTGCGACGAGGTGGCCGAGTGGTTGAGGCGCTGTGCTGCCATTCCCTTGTGCTCTACACATGTGTGTTCGAATTCCATGCTCGTTGGTTTTAAATCCACTTTTCTCTGAAGTAGGCCTCCTTTTTCCAAGATGGATATGCAATCACTGATGTGACAATCTATTCCAAGTTGTCAGGCCAGATTGCATCGAGTTGGGTTAGAGGACGGTGGAACGGAGGCAGACGTGTTTGGGGCTTAACCGCTCTTTGACACCAGTTCTTCTTCGGCTACCCACAGTACAGTCCAGGATACCGGGTTGACTTCTCCCATAATTACCTTCTGCCACCTCTCCTGGATGAACATCCTTCTGTTTGTGCACTGGAGGGTTGCTTCGGTCACTTGCCTGTGAGAAGGTCAGATATTAAAGTTCCATGAAGTAAAGGAGTTGTACCACGTGTTTAAGGGGATGCACAAGAAACCTTTGTGCTCTGCGCACTTGAGTTCGAATCCAATCCTCGTCTGTAACGTATCTGTTGTGTCTCTGTTTGATCCACTTCATGAGGGTGACGGAAAAATGCTGTGATTTTTAGTGTTTGGGGCTTGGGGTTGTGAATAATCGAACACTTTCCATATTGAAACCACTTTAGAAAATGACGAGAAAGTTACTTAATTCACTCCACCCCCCCCCCCCCCCCCATAATTGCGCACACATTCTGAGTTGGAAACTATTTCTTTCCCTAAGTTTGAAAGTCATGAAGCCGCGCAAACGATAGATTCATCAGATATATGAGCAGTATTACGCCATTCGACCCATCGAGTCTGCCCGCCATTCGATCATGACTGAAATGTTCATCATCTGCTACCTGAAATGTTACGGAGCAAGAGATCGATTGAGATATCAGCCAGAACACCTACTCCCGAGAACTCATAACATTGGAGCTGGGATATGCAATTTAGCCTCTTGGGCGTAAAACCTTCCATGTGATCTTGCCTGATCAAACATAATGGCCTCAACACCACCGTCCTGCCCCTTCTCCAGAACCCTTCAACTCATTACCAATAAAAGTCTCTCTAAGTCCTCCTTAACTTTCTCACTGTCCCTGCATCCACCACACTCTGAGGAAGTGAATTCCACAGAATTACAACCCTTTGGGAGAAGTAGTTTTTCTTTTTTAAATTTGCCGCCTCATATTCTAAGATGATGACCTCTCGTGTTAGACTGCCCCACAACAGGTAACATCAACTCCACGTCTACAATATCTACACATTTTCGCATCTTAAACACCTCACTTAGATAATCCGCATAAATTCTGAATGAGAAACAGTTGACCAGTCTTCCTCAGTTTGAAACTCAGGATGTCGCGCAAAAACATCCGATTCAACTATTACTGCGCTGGCCGGGGATCGAACCGGAGTCAACGGTTTAAAAAGCTGCGATGCTCACCACTATACCACCATCGCTGCACTTCCCTCATCGCATTCCTGGTTGAATAGAAAGAGGCAAATAATTGCCATCAGTTCATGGATGCAAAACGAATTAAGACGTATTGACGCGAAATACTGTGCGACGAGGTGGCCGAGTGGTTAAGGCGATGGACTGCTAATCCATTGTGCTCTGCACACGTGGGTTCGAATCACATCCTCGTCGATTTTTCGTCCATTGTTTCTCGGAAGTGGGATTCATTTTTACACGATGGATCTGCAATCACTGATGTGACAAACTATTCCCAGTTGTCAGACCACTTACATCGAGTTGGGTTAGAGGAGGGACGAATGGAGGCACGAACGGAGGGAGACGTGTTTGGGGCTTAACCCTACATTGCCACCACTTCTTCTTCGGCTCCCCACTGTGCAATCGAGGTTACCGGGTTCACTTCTCCCATTATTAACTTCTGCCACCTCTCGTGGATGAACGTCCTCCTGATTGTACATTGGTGGGGTGCTTCGGCTGCTTGTCTGTGACAAGATCAGATATTAAAGTTCCATGAACTAAAGGGGTTGTACCACGTGGTTAAGGTGAGGCACAATAATCCATTGTACTCTGCACACGTGGATTCAAATCCCATTCTTGTCTGTAACGTGTCTGTTGTATCTCTGTTTCGTCCACTTCATGAGGATATAGAAAAAAGGCTGTGATTTTTAGCTTTTGTTTAAGGGCTTGGCGGGCGGTGAATAGTCGAACACTGTCCATGGTGAAACCAAATAATAAAAAGCTGAGAAAGTTACTTTTCACTCCCTGCCCTAATTGCGCATAAATTCTGAGTTGGAAAATGTTCCTTCCCCTCAATTTGAAACTCACGAAGTCGCACAAAAGATAAGTTCATAAAATATAGGAGCATAATTAAGCCATTAGACCCATCGAGTCTGCCCCGCCATTCTATCACGGATGAAGTGTTCCTCATCTGTTACCTACAATGTTACAGATGAAGAGGGCGATTCATCTCAGCTAGAATACGTCCTCACTATAACACATGACCTAGGAGCGGGAGAAGGCAGTTTCGTCTCCTGAGCCTAACACATTCCATGAGATCTTGGCTGATCCCATACTGCCCTCAACTCCACCCGTTCTCCATAACCCTTCCACTCATTATCAACAACAATCTCTCTAACTCCTCCTTAAATGTATTCAGTGTCCCTGCATCCATCGCAATCTGGGGTAGCGAATTCCACAGAATCACAAGTCTTCAGAGGCTAGATTCACAGTATAAAAGTGATCCCCTACCGTGCAGACTGTGTTTGCACTGAGTGCTGAATTTTGTGCATTTGAGTGTTGTAGTGAGAGTTTGGTGACTGAGGGAGTGCTGAATTTGGTGCATTTGAGTGCTATAGTGAGAGTTTGGTGACTGAGGGAGTGCTGAATTTGGTGCATTTGAGTGCTATCGTGAGAGTTTGGTGACTGACGGAGTTAGGTGAGGAGGGAGTAAGGTGCTGCTTGCATTTTGTTTCCTCCATTTCCGCAAAGAGTGAGAAGAGAGCCAGGAGTTTACAGTGAGTGCAGCTGACTGGGAGCAGTGTCGGAGGGCGGAGATCCAGTTGGTCCAGAGGGCAGCTATATTCTGTAAGGTAAGAGGGGATGGAGGCTAGGCCAGTTGCATGCTCCTCCTGTAGGATGTGGGTGGTGAGGGATACCACCCGTATCCGCGCTGACTATACCAGCGGGAAGTGCACCTAACTCCAGCTCCTCAAAGACCGTGTTAGGGAACTGGAGCTGAAGCTGGATGAACTTCGGATCATCCGGGAGGCAGAGGGGGCGATAGAGAAGAGTTACAGGGAGGTAACCACACCCAAGGTACAAGACAAGAATAGCTGGGTTAGAGTCAGGGGCGGGGGGGGGGGGGGGGCGGGGGGAGGCAGACAGTGCAGGAATCCCTCGTGGCCGTTCCCCTTCAAAATAAGTATACCGTTTTGGACGCTTTTGGGGGGTGACCTACCGGGGGAAGGCCCTAGCGGCCAGGTCTCTGGCACTGAGTCTGGCTCTGGGGCTCAGAAGGGAACGGGGGAGAATAGAAAAGCAATAGTTGTATTAGCTGCTGATGCGCTATTTATTAAACCGCTTCTTGAAGAGAGTTGCTGCGGTGCTCATTCGGAGGGTCAGTGCTGACTTGTTGGGCCGAATGGCCTACTTCTGAGCTGGATATTCTACGATTCTGTGATACAAGCATGTTGATGCGGTGAAGTCCTTCTGCCATACTGCCCACCCCTGACACCATGTAGAAATGCTGGTCTCTCAATGACTGGCGACCAATGACATGTAATAAAAAATAACTGACTTAATAATTGAGCAGCTCCTCCTTGCTTGTGCTCTGACCGCGATCCGGGGAACTGCCGGAATTCCGACACGTGACCATTTTAGTTGCGTCATCGGGTCATCGGGTGACCGTTCGGCCTGCACAGGTCTCCTTCTGTGCTGTAATTTCTAGATTTCATCATTTAAATTTTCTTCCAGACTGTAAAGTGTGGTCCTGTCCCATTTGAATTTCTAATATATTTCCAATGTAACTGATGTTGTTCCACAATCTATTTAATCGGTGGAATTGTGCGTTTAGGGAGCTGAGGTTTTCGAGTCTCTCAAGGCCTCTCTCCAAATCCAATGGTCATTTTCCACGAAGATTCAACCCCTCCTCACATAAACACCGGGGCCCCGTTGATCGTTTGAATGCAATAACTTCCTGAAGTGATTCCAGGCTGGTTTTAGAATGTGTTCCATCGACCAAATTACTAGTGAATGACACACTAAACACAGGTGCGATGGCCGCGTGATTAAGGCGTTGGACTTGAAATCAATGTGGTTTCGCCGCGCAGGTTCGAGCCCTGCTCGCAGCGACTGTGATTGGAAGTGTTTGCTAAACAACCCGCGCAAGCCACTGACTCGAGAATGAATCGGAATGTTTGTAAATGAACGGTTTGAACCTATATCAGATTTAGTCAGCATTTGTTTTGGAAACTGAACGACATATAAAGAAGCTCGCACTCAAAACAACAATCAATAAATAATAACGTTTCCTGCAACGTTTGGAAGGAGAAGCAGCAACGGCAGCGAATGGAAACGTGGTTCGGTTTCATTCAGGTGAATGTATTTCTGGGTAAAAAGATCGTGTTAGAAATGGAACATATTTTATCTCTCTATCTGATTCTTTGTTTCTTTCTCTCTCCCTCACTCACTGTTTTCGTGCTTCTCCGGGGACTGATTGGATACACAGTGAAACTCAGCCCTATTTGGTTGCTCAGACGGGAAGGGGGGAGAGGAGCAGAGCATTAGTAATTGGGGACTCTATAGTCAGTGGCACAGATAGGAGATTTTGTGGGAGCGTGAGAGACTCACGTTTGGTATGTTGCCTCCCAGGTGCAAGGGTACGTGATGTCTCGGATCGTGTTTTCCGGGTCCATAGGGGGGAGGGGGAGCAGCCCCAAGTCGTGGTACACATTGGCACTAACGACATAGGTAGGAAAGGGGACAAGGATGTCAGGCAGGCTTTCAGGGAGCTAGGATGGGAGCTCAGAACTAGAACAAACAGAGTTGTTATCTCTGGGTTGTTGCACGTGCCACGTGATAATGAGATAAGGAATAGGGAGAGAGAGCATTTAAACACGTGGCTATAGGGATGGTGCAGGCGGGAGGGATTCAGATTTCTGGATAACTGGGGCTCTTTCTGGGGAAGGTTGGACCTCTACAGACAGGATGGTCTACACCTGAACCTGAGGGGCACAAATATCCTGGGGGGGAGATTTGTTAGTGCTCTTTGGGGGGGGGGGGGTTAAACTAATGCAGCAGGGGCATGGGGACCTGGATTATAGTTTTAGGGTAAGGGAGAATGAGAGTATAGAGGTCAGGAGCAAAGATTTGACGTCGCAGGAGGGGGCCAGTGTTCAGGTAGGTGGTTTGAAGTGTGTCTACTTCAATGCCAGGAATATACAAAACAAGGTAGGGGAACTGGCAGCATGGGTTGGTACCTGGGACTTCGATGTTGTGGCCATTTCGGAGACATGGATAGAGCAGGGACAGGAATGGATGTTGCAGGTTCCGGGGTTTAGGTGTTTTAGTAAGCTCAGAGAAGGAGGCAAAAGAGGGAGAAGTGTGGCGCTGCTAGTCAAGAGCAGCATTACGGTGGCGGAGAGGATGCTAGATGGGGACTCTTCTTCCGAGGTAGTATGGGCTGAAGTTAGAAACAGGAAAGGAGAGGTCACCCTGTTGGGAGTTTTTTATAGGCCTCCTAATAGTTCTAGGGATGTAGAGGAAAGGATGGCGAAGATGATTCTGGATAAGAGCAAAAGTAACGGTAGTTATTATGGGAGACTTTAACTTTCCAAATATTGACTGGAAAAGATATAGTTCGAGTACAATAGATGGGTCGTTTTTTGTACAGTGTGTGCAGGAGGGTTTCCTGAAACAATATGTTGACAGGCTAACAAGAGCCGAGGCCACGTTGGATTTGGTTTTGGGTAATGAACCAGGCCAGATGTTGGATTTGGAGGTAGGAGAGCACTTTGGGGACAGTGACCACAATTCGGTGACGTTTACGTAAATGATGGAAAGGGATAAGTATACACCGCAGGGCAAGAGTTATAGCTGGGGGAAGGGCAATTATGATGCCATTAGACGTGACTTGGGGGGATAAGGTGGAGAAGTAGGCTGCAAGTGTTGGGCACACTGGATAAGTGGGGCTTTTTCAAGGATCAGCTACTGCGTGTTCTTGATAAGTATGTACCGGTCAGGCAGGGAGGAAGGCGTCGAGCGAGGGAACCGTGGTTTACCAAGGAAGTGGAATCTGTTGTTAAGAGGAAGAAGGAGGCCTATGTGAAGATGTGGTGTGAAGATTCAGTTGGGGCGATGGATTGTTACAAGGTAGCGAGGAAGGATCTAAAGAGAGAGCTAAGACGAGCAAGGAGGGGACATGAGAAGTATTTGGCAGGAAGGATCAAGGAAAACCCAAAAGCTTTCTATAGGTATGTCAGGAATAAGCGAATGACTAGGGAAAGAGTAGGACCAGTCAAGGACAGGGATGGGAAATTGTGTGTGGAGTCTGAAGAGATAGGCGAGATGCTAAATGAATATTTTTCGTCAGTATTCACTCAGGAAAAAGATAATGTTGTGGAGGAGAATGCTGAGCCCCAGGCTAATAGAATAGATGGCATTGAGGTATGTAGGGAAGAGGTGTTGGCAATTCTGGACAGGCTTAAAATAGATAAGTCCCCGGGACCTGATGGGATTTATCCTAGGATTCTCTGGGAGGCCAGGGAAGAGATTGCTGGACCTTTGGCTTTGACTTTTATGTCATCATTGGCTACAGGAATAGTGCAAGAGGACAGCAAATGTGGTCCCTTTGTTTAAAAAGGGGAGCAGAGACAACCCCGGCAACTATAGACCGGCGAGCCTCACGTCTGTAGTGGGTAAAGTCTTGGAGGGGATTATAAGAGACAAGATTTATAATCATCTAGATAGGAATAATATGATCAGGGATAGTCAGCATGGCTTTGTGAAGGGTAGCTCATGCCTCACAAACCTTATTGAGTTATTTGAGAAGGTGACTGAACAGGTAGATGAGGGTAGAGCAGTTGATGTGGTGTATATGGATTTCAGCAAAGCGTTTGAAAAGGTTCCCCACGGTAGGCTATTGCAGAAAATACGGAGGCTGAGGATTTAGGGTGATTTAGAGATGTGGATCAGAAATTGGCTAGCTGAAAGAAGACAGAGGGTGGTGGTTGATGGGAAATGTTCAGAATGGAGTACAGTCACAAGTGGAGTACCACAACAAGGATCTGTTCTGGGGCCGTTGCTGTTTGTCATTTTTATCAATGACCTAGAGGAAGGCGCAGAAGGGTGGGGAGTAAATTTGCAGACGATACTAAAGTCGGTGGTGTTGTCGATAGTTTGGAAGGATGTAGCAGGTTACAGAGGGATATAGATAAGCTGCAAGAGCTGGGCTGAGAGGTGGCAAATGGAGTTTAATGTAGAGAAGTGTGAGGTGATTCACTTTGGAAGGAATAACAGGAATGCGGAATATTTGGCTAATGGTAAAGTTCTTGAAAGTGTGGATGAGCAGAGGGATCTAGGTGTCCATGTACATAGATCCCTGAAAGTTGCCACCCAGGTTGATAGGGTTGTGAAGAAGGCCTATGGAGTGTTGGCCTTTATTGGTAGAGGGATTGAGTTCCGGAGTCGGGAGGTCATGTTGCAGCTGTACAGAACTCTGGTACGGCCGCATTTGGAGTATTGCGTACAGTTCTGGTCACCGCATTATAGGAAGGACGTGGAGGCTTTGGAGCGGGTGCAGAGGAGATTCACCAGGATGTTGCCTGGTATGGAGGGAAAATCTTATGAGGAACGGCTGATGGACTTGAGGTTGTTTTCGTTGGAGAGAAGAAGGTTAAGAGGAGACTTAATAGAGGCATACAAAATGATCAGGGGGTTGGATAGGGTGGACAGTGAGAGCCTTCTGCCGCGGATGGAAATGGCTGGCACGAGGGGACATAACTTTAAACTGAGGGGTAATAGATATAGGACAGAGGTCAGAGGTAGGTTCTTAACGCAAAGAGTAGTGAGGCCGTGGAATGCCCTACCTGCTACAGTAGTGAACTCGCCAACATTGAGGGCATTTAAAAGTTTTTTGGATAAACATATGGATGATAATGGCATAGTGTAGGTTAGATTGCTTTTGTTTCGGTGCAACATCGTGGGCCGAAGGGCCTGTACTGCGCTGTATTGTTCTATGTTCTATGTTCTATTTCATCCCAACTCTTTTGGACGAATACATCCTGGTGATGGACGGTCCTGATTCAGTGGAAGAATCGACAAACTATTCCATTCTTGGCTCTGTGTGAAGTTCCATTCCTGGTTGTGAGGTGGCTCTGGGATGAAGGGATCGAGAGAGAACGAGGTGACTGCAGTCTGACTCTTACTCTGAAAACCAGTTAGTGCGCCCTTGTAGAAAGTGGATGTGTCTGAGAACAGGAGGAAAGCAGATCATGGGCCTGTGATTGACTTTATTGAGTCTGACCTTGAAATGTGAAGCGAACTCCTAACCAGTCGGTGCCTGGCTGAGAACTGGTAAGGAATTACGGCTGATGTTGAAACGGTTCATCTTTAATTAGTTACAGCAAATCGATTCTTTCAGAGGTGTTGGTGTATTGTTTTCAGAGTCACTGTCATAGTTTCTTAAAATATGATTTGCGCTTGTTTTTGTTTTGTTCAGTAATTTGGGGAATCTATTTGGAGCGGGTGGAGCTGGTCAATATCTGTGCCTCTTGCTTGGCAGCTCCCCGGGAAGCAGCAGCTCCATTCCTACCGAGATCTGTGGACACAAACAGGAGACCCAAACTATTGCGCACTGCTGCCATCTCCTGGCTGAAAGCAAGTTGTGCAACAAAGTAACGATGTATTCGTGACACGTTTCAATTGGAGCAAAATAACATTAACATGGTTAAATATTATCATTGTAGTAATCACATTTAAATCCCCAGATATCTGATTTTTGACTGAGCGACCCAGCTCATCCCGATCTATCGGAAAATGAAGGATTCCCATTACAGCCATATTGGTTACAAGAATACCCAATCTCTGATTTAATACATTCTCCCGCTTCATTGTTTGTGTATTCGTTCAATAAATACAGGCAAAGTTTGAAGAAATCAGTAACAGTGATCAATGTTCCCGGAGAGGTGAAACTGCCGCCCCGAACTTCCTTCTATGAAGGTGATTCCAGTCACTCCCCACTTTCCCATCAGAACAACGTCACAGAAGAAATCACATCACCTTCACAGAACAACCATTCAGCACGAAAGTAAAAGATCTGAACTATGCTGACCAGAATCAGTGTGCTCAAACGTGTGTTCTTGTTGAAAGAAAAAATGAGGCAGTGAATAGTTGTGTGGCTACCGCAGGGCAGTAATGTTGTAGCTCCTGGTTTAAGGAGCAGAGTGCCGCAGCGGAAGCGTGTTGGGTCATTAGCCCGAGGTCGAGGAATCGAGGCTATTCTCTGCTATTTACATCCTCCCTGACACGAAAAGTAAAAATAACGCACGTTCCTGTTTGCTTTGCAGCAAATAGCTATCAGAAACTTTCTTGCAGTCTCATCCCGACATTAAACCCAGGAATGAAGCAGACAGCATGACACATTACAACATTGTAAAGCTCACACAGAGGGAACGACAGAGAAAATGCTTTAAAGTCTCAGCAGGTCTGACCAGGTCTGTAGGGAGAGAAAAGAGTTAACGTTTCGAGTCCAGATGACACTTTGTCAAAGCTGGACCGGATACGATATCCAGTAGCACCCCACAAAGGGGCAATATAGGTATATAACGATATCCAGTAATAACCTCACAGAGGGCATATAAGGAAATAAAGCTTTATCGAGCAACAAATCACAACAGAAACCAAGTTCCCATCTTCCCCTCTCGGACGGATGTGAACAATCGAACCTGCCGGACTATTTACAAGAGAAGACGAGTTTTGCCCGGAGTCCAGGGATCAATATTAATTCCTCAACCAAAGTCACTGAAGCAGATTATCGAGTCATTAACTGCGCTTTTGCCTGTGTGGTCTTGCTGTGCGTATTTAAGCGGGAATCTCATGTCCTGAGACCAACGCTTTTCCATTGAAAGGAAGGTATTGGACATTCGTGAGGTTGAAAATCTCGCTGGAGAAATTTAACCTCGTGGGGGAAAGGTCAATATCAGGAGTGGGATTCGCACCCACGCTTCCAGAAGAGACTGCGACCTGAACCTTTGACCGCTCGGTCACCCTGATGCGTTGCCGCCGAAACTAAGATTCGTGCACAAATCGACTCAAATTCTATCTTCATCATCATTCCATTTCAAACAAGATATGCTTATCCTACTTTTGAACACAAGCCAGAGTCCTGTATCTGAGTGTCATCCTTGTCCAGGCCGCTGTGGGTTAAGGAGCTCCTCATTTCTGCACTGATCTGTTTGCTCCAATCAACCAGGAACGAATTCCCGCTCTACGTGTTCCTCACTTGAAGATATCGAGAGCGAAAGATCTGAGCGACGTGAAGTATCCAATTGGAGAGTTGCATCCTGGCGACTGCAATCTCTCTCCACAGCTGCTCCCGGTGCTGCTTTCACAGACAAGTAGCCGAAGAATCCCTCCTGTGTCCAAACAGGAGAACGTTCATCCAGGAGAAGCAATAGAAGAGTGTTCTGGGAGAAGTCAACTTTGTGACCTCGACTATACCGTGGGTAGCTGAAGAACAGGTGTCAAAGAGCGGATCAGACTGTAAGCAAAACGTTGATACTAATAAAGAAAAAGGTAGATGTGCTGCTGACAAATAGCGACTTGTTTCCGTTTGGTGTGAGTGAGAATATGAATAGCAGAGAATGGTTTCGATCCATCGACCTCTGGGTTATGGGCTGCTGCTCCACGCTGCTCGTGGTTGACCCTGTCCGGGGTCGGACTTGAGGCAAAGTTTGAAGAAATCTCTAACAGCGTGATCAATGTTCCCAGAGAGGTGAAACTGCCGCCCCGAACTTCATTCTATGAAAGTGATTCCAGTCACTCCCCACTTTATGATCAGTACAACGTCACACAAGAAATCTTCACAGAACAACATTCAGAACGCAAGTAAATTATCTGAAATTTGCTGACCAGAATTACTGTGCTCAAACGTGTGTTCTAGTTGAAAGAAAAAAATGAGGAAGTGAATAGCTGTGTGGCTACCGCAGGGCAGTAAAATCGTAGCTCCTGGTTAAAGGAGCAGAGTGCCGCAGCGGAAGCGTGTTGGGGCATTAGCCCAACGTCAGGGAATCGTGGCTATTCTCTGCTATTTACATTCTCCCTGACAGAAAAAGAAAACATAACGCACGTTCCTGTTTGCTTTGAAGCAAATACCTATCAGAAACATTCTTGCAGTCTCATCCCGACATTCGTCCCAAGAATGAAGGAGACAGCATGACACAGTACAACATTGTAAAGCTCACACATAGGGAACCACAGAGAAAATGCTTTAAAGTATCAGCAGATCTGACAGCATCTGTAGGCAGAGGAAAGAGCTAACGTTTCGAGTCCAGGTGACCATTTGTCAAAGCTGGACTGGAAACGTTACCCAATAGTACCCAACAGGGAGTCAATATAGAGAAATAACGATATCGAGTAATACCTCACAGGGGGCCAATAAGGAAATAAAGTTTTATCCAGCAGTAAATCACGATAGAAACCGAGTTTCCAACTTCCCCTCTCGGACGGATGTGAACACTCTCACCAGCCAGACTATTTACAAGAAGATGAGACGAATTTTACCCGGAGTCCTGTGCTCAATATTAATTCCTCAACCAGAGTCACTGAAGCAGATTATCGAGGCATTAACTGCGCTTTTGCCTGTGTGGTCTTGCTGTGCGTATTTAAACAGAAATCTCATGTCCTGAGACCAACGCTTTTCCACTGAAAGGGAGGTATTGGACCTTCTTGATGTTGAAAATCTTGCTGGAGAAATTTAACCTCATGAATAAAAAGTCAATATCAGGAATGGGAGTCGAACCCACGCCTCTAGTAGAGACTTCGATCTAAACGCAGCAGCTTAGACCACTCGGCTGTCGTCCAAAACAAGATCTATGCACAAATCGACATAAATTCTATCTTCATCGTCATTTATTTCAAACAATAGATACTTTCCCTACTTTTGACCCCTAGCCAGAGTCCTGTATCTGAGTGCCATCCTTATCCAACCCGCTGGGGGTTAAGGAGCTTCTCATTGCCGCATTGATCAGTTTGCTCCAATCAACAAGGACCGAATTCCCGCTCCAACTGCTCCTCACACGAAGGTATTGAGAGTCTAAGATCTGAGCGACGTGAAGTATACAATTGGAGAGTTGCATTCTGGCGACTGCAATCTCTCTCCACAGCTGCTTCCGGTGCTGCTTTCACAGACAAGTAGCCGAAGAACCCCTCCAGTGTCCAAACAGGTGACCGTTCATCCACTAGAGTAGCCAGAAGAATGTTCTGGGAGAACTCAACTTAGTCTCCTCGACTGTACTGTGGTTAGCTGAAGAAGCGGTGCCAAAGAGCGGATCAGACTGAATGCAAAACTTTGATACTAATAAAGAAAAAGGCAGATGTGCTGCTGACAAATAGCAACTCGTTTCCGTTTCGTGTGAGTGAGAATATAAATAGCAGAGGATGGTTTCCATTCATAGACCTCTGGGCTAGGGGTCCAGCACACGTCCGCTGCGCTACTTTGCTCGCAGTTGATCTTCTCTGGGGTCGGACTTGAAGCAAAGCTTGAAGAAATCAGTAACAGCGTGATCAATGTTTCCAGAGAGGTGAAACTGCCGCCCCGAACTTCCTTCTATGAAGGTGATTCTAGTCATTCCCCACTTTCTCATCAGAACAACGTCACAGAATAAATCACATCCCCTTCACAGAACAACCGTTCAGCACGAAAGTAAATTATCTGAACTATGCTGACCAGAATCAGTGTGCTCAAACGTGTGCTCTTGTTGAAAGAACAAATGCGGAAGTGAATAGTTGTGTGGCTACAGCCAGGCAGTAATGTTGTAGCTCCTGGTTTAAGGAGCAGAGTGCCGCAGCGGAAGCGTGCTGGGCCATTAGCCCGAGGTCGAGGAATCGAGGCTATTCTCTGCTATTTACATTCTACCTCACAGCAAAAGTAAACATAACGCACGTTCCTGTTTGCTTTGCAGCAAATACCTTTCAGAATCCTTCTTGCAGTCTCGTCCCAGGAATGAAGGAGACAGCATGACAAAGTACAACATTGTAAAGCTCACACAGAGGGAACCACAGATAAAATGCTTTAAAGTCTCTGCTCAGTTGATCCTCAAGATAAACACTTCCAAATTCCACCAATTCCATTGGGAAATTCATGAATATAGATTGTTTAAATTTTACATACTTCCAACACCTCTCCGTCCACCCGATCACATTCTATCACCGACACTTCATGTGAATCTCCCCCGCTCTGTTGCGGTTCTGTGTCGTGGCCAGTAGATGTCAACACACTCTGGTAGAGCGAAGTTCACAAATTAGAGTGAGACACAACTGATAAAAATTGTTTTTATTATATTAAAGTTGGGACGGCGGGATTTCGAAGAAGATAATATGTGGTGATGATCTTTTCTTATATTTTGGTTGTGTTGAATCCGTCAACATGTTGTATGTGGGAGTGAGGTGCATTCTCTCTGCCCTTCTCTGGTCCCGTTTGTAAATGGGGGATTCCTGTCACTCTCGGGTAATGTGTGAGAGTGTAAGAGACATTCTGAACCTGTCAGTCTTCGTCACTATATGTGCCGGTGGATACGTTGTCAGTGGAATCGCATCGTGACACAAGTTCTTCGGCTACCCACAGTACAGTTGAGGTTACCGGGATGACGTCTCCCATAATTCTCTTCCGCCACCTCTCCAGGATGAACCTCCTCCTGTTTGTAGACTGGAGGGGTTCTTTGGCTACTTGCCTGGAATAAGATCGCATATAAAAATTCCATTGAAGTAAATGAGTTGTATCATGTGATTAAGGAGACGCACAATAATCCATTGTACTCTGCACACGTGGATTCAAATCCCATCCTCGTCTGTAATGTGTCTCTGTTTGGTCCACTTCATGAGCATGAAGTACAAATGCTGTGATTTTTTGCTTTGGTTCACGGGCTTGGCGGGTGGTGAATTCGGCGAACACTGTCCATGTTGAAACCACATTATAAAAAGGTGAGAAAGTTACTTATTTCACTCCCTGCCCTAATTGCGTATAAATTCTGAGTTGGAAACTGTTTCTTCCTCGCATTTTGAAACTAACAAAGTCGCGCAAAAGATAAGTTCATAAAATAGAACAAAGAACAAAGAACAAAGAAATGTACAGCACAGGAACAGGAACATAATTCAGCCATTAGACCATCGAGTCTGCCCGCCATTCTATCATGGCTGATATCTTCCCCATCTGCGACCTACAATGTTACAAAGAGGTCGATTGCGTTATCAGCAGGAACACCTTCTCCCTAGAACGCATGACCTCGAAGCGGGAGTAGGCAATTTAGCCTCCTGAGCCTAACACCTTCCATGTGATGTTAGCTGATCCCATCCTGGCGTCAACTCCACCGTCTTCTCGTTCTCCGTATCCCTTCAACTCCTTACCAATAAAAATCTCTCTACCTTCTCCTTAAACTTACGCACTCTCCCTGCATCCAACGCAATCTGGGGTACCGATAATCATAAACCCTTTGGGATCAGTAGTTTTTCCTCAAATCTTTTTGCACATTGCAATCTCTGATTCTAACATCATGACCTCGCCTTTTAGAATACCCCACAAGAGAAAGCAACAGCTCCACGTCAACTTTTTCCATACCTTTTGGCATCTGATACACCTCAATTAGATAATTGCGCATAGATTCTGAGTGTGAAACTGTTGGCCAGTCTTCGTCAGTTTGAAACTCACGATGTTGCACGATAACATCCGATTCAATGGCCGGTAATCGAACCAGGACAACTGCTTGGAAGAAAACTTTGCTCACCACTCTCCCACCATCGCTGCATTTCCAATTTTGAATACCAGGTGGAATAGAAGGAGGCTGATACATTCAATCAGTTCATGGATGCAAAACGAATTAAGGCATATTGACGTGTGCCCTTGTGGGACAAAGTGGCCGAGTGGTTAAGGCGCTGGACTGCTAATCCATTGTGCTCTGCAGATGTGTGTTTGAATTCCATCCTCGTTGTTTTAAATCCACTTTTCTCTGAAGTAGGCCTCCTTTTCCAAGATGGATATGCAATCACTGATGTGACAATCTATTCCAAGATGCCAGGCCTGATTGCATCGAGTTGGGTTAGAGGACGGTGGAACGGAGGCAAAGGTGTTTGGGGCTTAACCACTCTTTGACACCAGTTCTTCTTCGGCTACCCACAGCACAGTCGAGGATACCGGGTTGACTTCTCCCATAATTACCTTCTGCCACCTCTCCTGGATGAACAACCTCCTGTTTGTGCACTGGAGGGTTGCTTCGGTCACTTGTCTGCGAGAAGGTCAGATATTAAAGTTCCATGAAGTAAAGGAGTTGTACCACGTGGTTAAGGGGATGCCTAAGAAACGTTTGTACTCTGCGCACTTGAGTTCGAATCCAATCCTCGTCTGTAACGTATCTGTTGTGTCTCTGTTTGATCCACTTCATGAGGGTGACGGAAAAATGCTGTGATTTTTAGTGTTTGGGGCTTGGGGTTGTGAATAATCGAACACTTTCCATATTGAAACCACTTTAGAAAATGACGAGAAAGTTACTTAATTCACTCCCCCCCCCCCCATAATTGCGCACACATTCTGAGTTGGAAACTATTTCTTTCCCTCAGTTAGAAAGTCATGAAGCCGCGCAAACGATAGATTCATCAGATATATGAGCAGTATTACGCCATTCGACCCATCGAGTCTGCCCGCCATTCGATCATGACTGAAATGTTCATCATCTGCTACCTGAAATGTTACGGAACAAGAGATCGATTGAGATATCAGCCAGAACACCTACTCCCGAGAACTCATAACATTGGAGCTGGGATATGCAATTTAGCCTCTTGGGCGTAAAACCTTCCATGTGATCTTGCCTGATCAAACATAATGGCCTCAACACCACAGTCCTGCCCGTTCTCCAGAACTCTTCAACTCATTACCAATAAAAGTCTCTCTAAGTCCTCCTGAACTTTCTCACTGTCCCTGCATCCACCGCACTCTGAGGAAGTGAATTCCACAGAATTACAACCCTTTGGGAGAAGTAGTTTTTCTTTTTTAAATTTGCAGCCTCATATTCTAAGATGATGACCCTCTCGTTTTAGACTGCCCCACAACAGGTAACATCAACTCCACGTCTACAGTATCTACACCTTTTCGCATCTGAAACACCTCACTTAGATAATCCGCATAAATTCTGAATGAGAAACAGTTGACCAGTCTTCCTCAGTTTGAAACTCAGAATGTCGCGCAAAAATATCCGATTCAACTATTACTGCGATGGTCGGGAATGGAACCGGATTCAACGGTCTCAAAAGCAGCGTTGCTCACCACTGTACCGCCACCACTGCATTTCCCTCGTCAAACACCTGGCTGAATAGAAAGAGGCATATAATTGCCATCAGTTCATGGATGCAAAACGAATTAAGACGTATTGACGCAAAAAGTTGTGCGACGAGGTGGCCGAGTGGTTTAGGCGATGGACTGCTAATCCATTGTGCTCTGCACACGTGGGTTCGAATCCCATCCTCGTCGATTTTTCGTCTATTGTTTCTCGGAAGTGGGATTCATTTTTACACGATGGATCTGCAATCACTGATGTGACAAACTATTCCAAGTTGTCAGGCCACTTGCATCGAGTTGGGTTAGAGGAGGGACGAATGGAGGCACGAACGGAGGCAGACGTGTTTGGGGCTTAACCCCACATTGCCACCAATTCTTCTTCGGCTACCCACTGAGCAATCGAGGTTACCGGGTTCACTTCTCCCATTATTAACTTCTGCCACCTCTCGTGGATGAACGTCCTCCTGATTGTACATTGGTGGGGTGCTTCGGCTACTTGTCTGTGACAAGATCAGATATTAAAGTTCCATGAAGTAAAGGGGTTGTACCACATCGTTAAGGTGATGCACAATAATCCATTGTACTCTGCACACGTGGATTCAAATCCCATTCTTGTCTGTAACGTGTCTGTTGTATCTCTGTTTCGTCCCCTTCATGAGGATATGGAAAAAAGACTGTGATTTTTAGCTTTTGTTAAAGGGATTGGCGGGCGGTGAATAGTCGAACACTGTCCATGGTGAAACCAAATAATAAAAAGCTGAGAAAGTTACTTTTCACTCCCTGCCCTAATTGCGCATAAATTCTGAGTTGGAAAATGTTCCTTCCCCTCAGTTTGAAACTCACGAAGTCGCGCAAAAGATAAGTTTATAAAATACAGGAGCAGAATTAAGCCATTAGACCCATCGAGTCTGCCCCTCCATTCTATCACGGTTGATGTGTTCCTCATCTGTTACCTGCAATGTTACAGATGAAGAGGGCGATTGATCTCAACTAGAATACGTCCTCACTATAACACATGACCGAGGAGCGGGAGAAGGCAATTTAGCCTCCTGAGCCTAACACATTCCATGAGATCTTGGCTGATCCCATACTGGCCTCAACTCCACCCGTTCTCCCTAACCCTTCCACTCAATACCAACAAAAATCTCTCTACCTTCTCCTTAAATTTATTCACTGTCCCTGCATCCACCGCACTCTGGGGTAGCGAATTCGACAGAATCACAAGCCTTTAGAGGCTAGCTTCACAGTATAAAAGTGATCCCCTACAGTGCAGACTTTGTTTGCACTGAGTGCTGAATTTGGTGCATTTGAGTGCTATAGTGAGAGTTTGGTGACTGAGGGAGAGCTGGATTTGGTGCATTTGAGTGCTATAGTGATAGTTTGGTGACTGAGGGAGTTAGATGAGGAGGAATAAAGGTGCCCCTTTCATTTTCTTTCCTACATTTCCGCAAAGAGTGTGAAGAGAGCCAGGAGTTTACAGAGAGTGCTGCTGACTGGGAGTCGGAAGGCAGAGATCCAGTTGTTCCACAGGGCAGCTATATTCTGTAAGGTAAGAGGGGATGGAGGCTAGGCCAGTTGCATGCTCCTCCTGTAGGATGTGGGTGGTGAGGGATACCACCGGTGTCCCTGCTGACTATACCTGCGGGAGGTGCACCCAACTCCAGCTCGTCAAAGACCGTGTTCGGGAACTGGAGCTGAAGATGGACGAACTTCGGATCATCCGGGAGGCAGAGGGGGTGATAGAGAAGAGTTACAGGGAGGTAACCACACACAAGGTACAGGACAAGAATAGCTGGGTTACAGTCAGGGGGTGGGAAAAGGCAAGCAGTGCAGGGATCCCTTGTGGCCGTTCCCCTTCAAAACAAGTATACCGTTTTGGACGTTGTTGGGAGGGGGGATGACCAACCGGGGGAAGTTCCTAGCGGCCAGGTCTCTGGCACTGAGCCTGGCTCTGGGGCTCAGAAGGGAAGGGGGGAGAATAGAAAAGCAATAGTTGTAGTAGATTCAATGGTTAGGGGAATAGATAGGACCATTTGTGGTCGCGAGCGAGACTCCGGAAGGTATGTTGCCTCCCGGGTGCCAGGGCCAGGGATGTCTCGGTTCGTGTCTTCAGGATCCTTAAGGGGGAGGGGGAGCAGCCAGAAGTCGTGGTGCACATTGGTACCAACAACATAGGTAGGAAAAGGGGTGTGGAGGCAATAAATGAGTTTCGGGAGTTAGGCTGGAAGTTAAAAGCCAGGATAGACATAGTTGTCAACTCTGGTTTATTGCCGGTACCACGTGATAGCGAGGCTAGGAATAGGGAGAGAGTGCAGCTGAACACGTGGCTGCAGGAATGGTGTAGGAGGGAGGGCTTCAGGTATTTGGATAATTGGAGCGCATTCTGGGGAAGGTGGGACCTGTACAAGCAGGACGGGTTGCATCTGAACCAGAGGGGCACTAATATCATGGGAGGGAGATTTTCTAGTACTCTTCGGGAGGGTTTAAACTAATTTGGCAGGGGAATGGGAACAGGATTTGTAGTCCAGCAACTAAGGTAGCCGATATTCAGGACTTCAAAGCGTGCAGTGAGGCAGTGGGGAAGGGAACACTGACAAAGGAGAGTACTTGCAGGCACAGAGATGGGTTGAAGTGTGTATACTTCAACGCAAGAAGCACCAGGAATAAGGTGGGTGAACCTATGGCATGGATCGGTACTTGGGACTACGATGTGGTGGCCATCACGGAAACCTGGATTAAGAGGGGCAGAAATGGCTGTTGGAGGTCCCTGGTTATAGATGTTTCAATAAGATTAGGGAGGGTAGTAAAAGAGGTGGTGGGGGGGGGGGTGGCATTGTTAATTAGAGATAGTATAACAGCTGCAAAAAGGCAGTTCGAGGAGTATCACCCTAATGAGGTAGTATGGGTTGAAGTCAGAAATAGGAAAGGAGCAGTCACCTTGTTAGGAGTTTTCTATAGGCCCCCCAATAGTAGCAGAGATGTGGAGGAACAGATTGGGAAACAGATTTTGGAAAGGTGCAGAAGTCACAGGGTAGTAGTCATGGGTGACATTAACTTCCCAAACATTGAGTGGAAACTCTTTAGATCAAATAGTTTGGATGGGGTGGTGTTTGTGCAGTGTGTCCAGGAAGCTTTTCTAACACAATATGTAGATTGTCCGACCAGAGGAGGGGCAATATTGGATTTAGTACTTGGTAATGAACCAGGGCAAGTGATAGATTTGTTAGTGGGGGAGCAGTTTGGAGATAGTGACCACAATTCTGTGACTTTCACTTTAGTAATGAAGAGGGATAGGTGGGTGCAACAGGGCAAGTTTTACAATTGGGGGAAGGGTAAATACGATGTTGTCAGACAAGAATTGAAGTGCATAAGTTGGGAACATAGGCTGTCAGGGAAGGACACAAGTGAAATGTGGAACTTGTTCAAGGAACAGGTACTACGTGTCCTTGCTATGTATGCCCCTGTCAGGCAGGGAAGAGATGGTCGAGTGAGTTAACCATGGTTGGCAAGAGAGGTTGAATGTCTTGTTAAGAGGAAAAGGGAGACTTATGTAAGGCTGAGGAAACAGGGCGTTGGAGGGATACAAGAAAGCCAGGAGAGAACTGAAGAAAGGCATTAGGAGAGCAAAGAGAGGGCATGATTTTAGGAAGGCATTTGATAAGGTTCCCCATGGTAGGCTTCTGCAGAAAGTAAGGAGGCATGGGATAGTGGGAAATTTGGCCAGTTGGATAACGTACTGGCTAACCGATAGAAGGTGGATCCTGGTTACCAGTGGCGTAACGCAGGGATCAGTTCTGAGTCCTCTGCTGTTTGTGATTTTCATTTATGACTTGGATGAAGGAGTTGAAGGGTGGGTCAGTAAATTTGCAGACGATACGAAGATTGGTGGAGTTGTAGATAGTGAGGAGGACTGTTGTCGGCTGACGAGACTGAGATAGGATGCAGAGCTGGGCTGACAAGTGGCAGATGGAGTTTAACCCTGAAAAGTGTGAGGTTGTTCATTTTAGAAGGACAAATATGAATGCGGAATACAGGGTTAACGGTAGGGTTCTTGCAAATGTGGAGGAGCAGAGAGATCTTGGGGTCTATGTTCCTACATCTTTGAAAGTTGCCACTCAAGTGGATAGAGCTGTGAAGAAGGCCTATGGTGTGCTAGCGTTCATTAACAGAGGGATTCAATTTAAGAGCCGTGAGGTGATGATGCAGCTGTACAAAACTTTGGTAAGGCCACATTTGGAGTACTTTGTACAGTTCTGATCACCTCATTTTAGGAAAGATGTGAAAGCTTTGGAAAAGGTGCAAAGGAGATTTACCAGGATGTTGCCTGGAATGGAGAGTAGGTCTTACGAGGAAAGGTTGAGGCTGCTAGGCATTTTCTCATTAGAACGGAGAAGGATGAGGGGCGACTTGATAGAGGTTTATAAGATGATCAGAGGAATAGATCGAGTAGACAGTCAGAGACCGGAAACATTAGGGACCTTCAAGCAGCTACTGAATAGTTACATGGATTACGGTAAAATGATATAGTGTAGATTTATTTGTTCTTAAGGGCAGCACGGTAGCATTGTGGATAGCACAATTACTTCACAGCTCCAGGGTCCCAGGTTCGATTCCGGCTTGGGTCACTGTCTGTGCGGAGTCTACACATTCTCCCCGTGTCTGCGTGGGTTTCCTCCGGATGCTCCGGTTTCCTCCCACAGTCCAAAGATGTGCAGGTTAGGTGGATTGGCCATGATAAATTGCCCTTAGTGTCCAAAATTGCCCTTAGTGTTGGGTGGAGGTGTTGACTTTGGGTAGGGTGCTCTTTCCAAGAACCGGTGCAGACTCAATGGGCCGAATGGCCTCTTTCTGCACTGCAAATTCTATGATTAATTTAGGACAAAGGTTCGGCACAATATCGTGGGCCGAAGGGCCTGTTCTGTGCTGTATTTTTCTATGTTTTGGGAAAAGCATATTTTTCCTCAAATCTTTATTAAATTTGAGATCTCTTATTGTAAGATTCTGACCTCGCAATTTAGAATGCCCCACAAGAGGAAGCACCAACTCCACGTTTACTTTATCCACACCGTTTGACATCTTATACACCTCAATTACAGAATTGCGCATAAATTCTGAATGAGAAACTGTTGGCCAGTCTTCCTCAGTTTGAAACTCACAATGTCGCGCAAAAACATCCGTTACAACTATTACTGCGATGGGACAAGGAGTTTTTCCTCAAATGTTTTTTAAATTTGCTATCTCTTACTCTAAGGTTAAGAACTCTGGTTTGAGAATGCCGCAAAAGAGGAAGCAATAGCTCCACATATACTTGATCCTGACCGTTTTGCAGTTTATACACCTCAAGTAGATATCAGCGTAAAACGTCACAGTTACAAACTGTTTCTCTTCTTCACTTTGAAACCCACAATGTCGCGCAAAAGCTTACGATTACATTTTTACCGCGATGGCCGGCATTCAATCTCGGTTGAACTGCTTAGAAGGCAGCTATGCTCACCACTGTACCACCGCCGCTCACTGCCTGAGTCCTTTTGGTACCTGGCATTTGTTTGATAAACTGTTTGTAAAAAAAGTCGTACTAAGCTTCTGTTATTTTACTCCAATTGAATATGCTTCTGAATGAAAGTGTCCTTGTCGCATGGCTCCCACTCAGCCAGAAGAATTGCCGAGTCCGCAATAAATATATTTATGCAATTGAATTCCGATGTTCTGTGTGTCCTTACATAGGATTCTTACTCCGACCTGAGACCGAACCTTGTCCTGATCCTGTGTATTTCACCATTATTCAGTAATCTACAGTCCCTCCAGTGGATTCTGACGTTATCGGTTCTTATTCCACAAGAGTCTGCTCTTGGGCGGCACAGCGGCACAGGGGCTAGCACTGCTGTCTCACAGCGACAGGGACCCGGGTTCAATTCCGGCGTAACACGGTCTTCGAATCGGCACCGACCCTCGGAATGAGCACTGTACCTTGGTCCAAAACCCTAACCTCTTCCTGTAACCTCACCTGAGGCAATTTAGCCGGGCTAGTCAATCTCGGGAATTGAGTAAGCGGAGGGAACTGCGACAGGAAACCAGGGTACCCAGAGAACACCCACGCAGACATGGGGAGAACGTGCAAACTCCGCACACAGTCATCCAATGCTGGAATTGAACCCGGATCCCTGGCTCTGTGATGCAGCAGTGCTAACCACTGTGCTTTGGTCCCACCCAAAAGCCGACTCCGCTGGACAGCACGCTGGCGCAGTGGTTAGCACTGTGGTATCACGCGCCGAGGTCCCAGGTTCGATCGCCGCTCTATGTGACTGTC
Organism: Scyliorhinus torazame; assembly: GCF_047496885.1. Classification (NCBI taxonomy): domain Eukaryota; kingdom Metazoa; phylum Chordata; class Chondrichthyes; order Carcharhiniformes; family Scyliorhinidae; genus Scyliorhinus; species Scyliorhinus torazame. Next base: position 41,152,544 of record NC_092730.1, read on the forward strand.
CCTGTGAAGTTTGCACATTCTCCCCGTGACTGCGTGTGTTTCGCCCCCACAACCCAAAATAAATGTGTAAGCTAGGTGGATTTTCGACGCTAAATTGCCCCTTCATTGGAAAAAATGAATTGGGTACTCGAAATTTATTTTAAAAATGCGATTCTGGCGGATTTCGAACCAATAACGTCAGAACGTCTCAGCAGAACACGAAATACAAGTCCTACACTGTATCACTTGCTCCATAGAGCCACCAATCATATATTTTTTATTATTGGTTATTGTGTAAATAATTTAGTTGCTAATTCATCTGGCCCCAGGAGTATCCATAACACAGTTTGTAAATTGAACTTTGAGTTTGTCGTTTTTTTGACGCGATTAACCCACTCTTTTACTCATGTTTCTATTTACTATTGTTGACTAAAGATTCCGCGGAAAACAAGTTGAAACTGGATAGATGAAGTTAGATGATGATAATATTTTGTGAATTTTATTTGAGGACTGTCCCCTCATTTTCTGTCGTGACCTGCGATATCTAATTAAATAATTCACCACTGTGATGGCCAGGAGCTGAACCTGTGTCAATTGTTCGGACAGACGTAACTCTACTACTATCTCTTACCGGGCTTGGTCACCCCCTCTGTATTTATAGAACGAATACACAAGCAATGAACCGGGATAATGGATTAAATCAGAGATTAGATTGTTTTGCAACAATTTGGCTGGAATGGGAGTCTTACATTTTCCGACAGACCGGGATGAGCAGCTTCGCTCAGTCAGAAAGCAGATGTCTGGGGCTTTAATAGTGATTAATTGGTGTTTTACAATAATGCACTTCTAAAGAAGTGTGAAATACTGTTCCCTTTTATATAACTTAAACATTTAAATTGATTGAATGTCTTTTTAACTTCGAAAACAGGATGAGTTGGCCATAGCTGTGTTCTTTAACGCCTGTGAAGCTATCTGTATTTCAAACAAGCTGCGGCTGTTAACCCTTTGTGGGACCTTTCCCTTTCTTTTAAAATCTCAGGCTTTTCCAGGCTTACTTTCATGGTTCAAATGACATATTTTTCCATTTTTGCATGACACCCCCGCTTGGCATTTGAAACATGGCCCCATTCTTTTAATTCTTATCCCCCTACTCAATTTATACCATCGTATCCCATATCTGTGCTTGCAATATTCAATTTTCCTGGTTTCAAATCGTGTCCCAACCCCATCGTGTGCTTTTATCCATCGCTTATACCACAGTTGACAGACAGGTCATTCCTTAATTGTAATCACCGTGGACTATAGTGGCATCTGTTCAGAAAGGTAACACAATAGCTATTTTTCGTGTATTACACTATCTCCAAAGCATTTTATCTCCTTGGGATAGCAGCACCGTACAAGCTTCCTCGTGTCCCTTAGGATCAGTAAGCCACTCAATACATCAATAACCAAAATGGTTGTTTATCTGTCACTGGCAGTCGAGTGTCCCATTCCTGTTGAATCCAAATTGCTTTATGTTCCTCATTGGTATCGTAAACGACTATATCATGTATTAACCACTTACTTCCGTGCCTCATCAATGTAAAAGGTGTCTTTGAACTCACTTCCAACCCTGATTTTCTCTCATGGGTAACTAACATGTCCCTGAACCAAGTACGTCCGGAAACATTTGATAGACATGCTATTGTAACTGACTGCCATGTCTCTTCAAGATTCCTTTCCTCCGTTATCATGTCTTGAGACACATGAAGCGTATATTTGCCCTTATAACAGTCGCCACATAACCAACCAAAAATGGTTGACAACCCTGTTTCTATTACAAGGAGCAATACATTTAATACATCCAACTGGTGGGTGTCCAACTCAATTGAGCCCACTTTCTTCACATCGAATCATCACTTTATCGTCTTCCATATAAACATTATTCCTCCCTGTTGTCAAGTACAAAGTTACAAAAGTAAGCCTTATCTCAACACTTTGCTTTGCAACTAATCACACAAACAGTTTGTGTGTTACAGCTTTACATATGTTTTAGCAATCACAATTTGAAAGACAAAATATAATATCAACACATCGTTTCCTGGTCTTAACAGAGTGCTTTATAAGCCAGCACTTGTGACCAATAATGAGAGTATATAAATCACACATGGTATTAACAACATCAATATTCCCCGTGATATGATATGTGCTGGTACTTTGGTAAATTACCCACGAGATTACCCTTACTACACTTTAAGTGAACCCCTTGTTTAACCCCTTGTATTAAAACAGTCCCATTTTACAGAAAACTCACACCCTTTGTGGTTGTTGAGTAAACAAAATTTGTTCAAACTGTTGAGCAGCTTTAGCTCCGTCATCATCAGACAGACTGAGATTCCCTGCTGGTTTTCGCTATTGTATGACAAGTTGTGCTCCTGTCTCAAGTTCTAATTAACTCTGTCAGATTCTGTGCTGTTGCGTTTAATTCTAAGCATGTCAATTGTATCTGTAGATGTCACTTGTTCTTTAGAATAATTCATGCTTTTGACAGCATCCAATGCTATCCTAGTTCCAATTCTTCTATTGCCCAGCTATCTGCCGCCTGTTGTAGTTTAGTGCTGTAAGTCTACCTCTAACTAAAATCAACTACCAAAGTCCAGCATTTGTTCCTTGTCAGTTGGCATCTGTTATCTCAAGTCCATGTCAAATTATTTTTCATACATACATAACAATTCTTAAAAAGATGCACGACATTACTTTTTAATAACTATCATAATGCCTCAAGGGAACTTCGTTTAATACATTGGTTGTAAATTTCCCACCACAACATCAAGCTGAAACAAACAAAAATGTCATAATACTATTGTCTCGTAAATTGTGGGGGTTCCTCATCAGTCACTGCTGTCTGTCGCGACCCTTAAAAAATCCATCATGTAGTACACGTCCCGTGGAGAACTCAGATCATGCATTGTTGAATCCCAAATTTCTTTATCCGTCAGTCTGGCCTCAATAAAATTCGAGATGGATTTGCAGGTATAACATTAGTTATTTTATTCAGCTTGCAAGCTAAACTTAGTCCACAGTGATACAGATAACATGTTGCTCTCTGCAGCTCCGGGACTAAGTGAATGTCCCAGACAAAGAGATCAGTACTGATACATTCAAATGGCATCAAGTTTCACATACTCGACACCCATAGGTCATCCTATGTCCCTCCTGACCTGTTTGATCTATTCTGATTGGCTCACTTCCAATCCCTTTCTCCGGCCCCTATCAATTCAACATCACTCTCATAGACACACCTCTTCCTGCTTTTTCCCATGCGGTCTAAAATCCTTTGTCTCTACTTGCCAGAATCAAAGTGGTTTATTTCTACATTACATTAACTAATATCTCTAAAGTAACTATTTTATATCACATTCGTCATTCCCTCCTTTTATCATTCCATGATAACCAGACTATCCAATCCATAGCTACGGTTCCCGATCTAAAAAGATCCGTCGCTGCATTTCCAATTCCTGTCTTAGCCCCCCTCCCCCCCCCCCCCCCCCTCATCTGCCTCACCCTCATGGATTTTAACAGTTAAATTTTTTGAGGCGCTGATCTGATCCAGTGCACCCCGCATGCTACCCATCACACATTTATGGATGGCTAGGCTCACAAAGATGCAGCCGATAGCTACCACTAAATACATGGCCATATTTATCAACCAGTCCTTCCAACCTCCAAATCCCCAGTTACCCCAAGAGCCAGAACCCTGCATCCCGTCCAAGTGATCCCGTATGCGATCCATAAATTTAGTGATGTTAGCGGTCAAGCCTTGAACTCCCATGATACACTTGCCCTGCACTATGGCGCATGCCCCACCCTCACGAGCCAGAAGATAGTCAAGAGCATACCGGTTCTGCATTGCAAACAACCGTATCTGAGACAACTCCTTGGTTATTGCCCCGAGGGCTCCCAAGGTTTCATTTCCCAAGATGGTAAGGCCGCAAATAAAATAATTCCTATCACTGACAGCCAAGGAACCCCCCACACCTCCCAGTGTCAATACGCTCAGAATGCCCCACCCGGCTGAGTGGCCCCGGTTGGGTGCAAGAACCTGAGGTTTTTTCCAGTTCTCGCAAAATTCAGCAGAGACTGCCCGGCGTGCTAACTGATTATGCAGGTTCCACGCCGAAGGGCAGGGGACTGTGGTAGGGACTAGGGTCCCTATAGCAATTCGGCGGGGAAATGGGGGTGACAAAACGTTGGTCGCTGTACCATTAAATAAAAAGTAGTATCCTTGCTCCGTGTGCAGGCTAGCATCACAATCAGCATATCGGTTGCGTAAGGACCCCCCAGTAGCCCAGTTTATCCAACTTTGAAATGCCCATTCGGGCCGCCCAGCAATGCGGAAAGCCCTAGTCCCAACAGTGATATGAGAGACATTCGCCCAGCCACAAAGGAGCTGGAGGCCGGCGTTCAATGGAACACAAGTGGTGTTGTAACAAATGCATTGGCCAGAAGCCTGGGTGATATGGCACCTCCTGTCCGTACAGGTGGGGAACAGACATGTTATATTTGTGTCCACTTCTACCAGCAAACAGCCGTATCCTTCACTGCTGAAGCAATTCTCGTACGACCGGGAATCCCTATTGGGAGTGAAGTGGCTAGGTATGTACGCCCTCCACCGCCGCAGCCTATCGTACTGTGAATGGGAATTATCCCGAGGAAGGGGAGGGCAAATAGCCGGTGGTGCTGAACCCGGATCGTAAGGAAGAGTGACCTGATCGGGCAGTGGCTCGGAACGCTGACAATGAACCACCGTTTGGGGAGTGCCCCAAAGCGGTGAAACAGAAAATAACCTAGACACCGCTGCGGGGTTTGGGTAGCAGACAACCCGTCCCTGGCCATACAAGCGATGGTAAATCTGATAGAAGAGATTCATACTACCCGGGTTTTCCTCAGTTTGGCCTTTAATTAACTTAAGTGTATCTCCCGGTAACCTACATTCTAGCTGTACTTCCCTTCTCATACGCCCCGTCCTCTCTCTAGTCCCTTTCACTTTCTCATAGCCTCTTCCTACGCTCCTCTGACAGCCTGATGTTACCTTTATTGCACCACCCTTAACACATCCAAAATCGAATTTACATGTACTCCAAAAACAAGGCAATGTCCATATAATGTTCCCTTCCCATCGCCGGGACCGGTGCAACTGCTTCATGACTCCTGCATTCTCCTTAACTTTGATGATTTTCCATGAGTCGATACCATGTCCTCGTATATGGGGGCAGCGAAGAACATCACCTTTGCAGAGGTGATGTATCCTTGTAGATTGGTTGGGGCTACACAGATACATAATATTCCCCTTTTCCATGTCCATCGCCAATAACACGCCAAGCGGAGTGAGGCCAAATATCATACAGACGATGCGTAGCCACTCCATCATGCTCCACACCTGTAAAATAGCACTGGAGAAGGGAGGCAGGTTAGTATCCGACCTTTTACAGTAATGGAGATGGACTCAATTTACAGTGATGTAGGTGGACCCAAGCACTTCGCCCCTCCACTTTAACTGCTGTGGGGGTGGTAAGGAGAACTTGGAAGGGCCCGTCCCATCGCGGCTCCGACCCCTTCCTAGTCCAATTTTTGACCATGACATAACTACCGGGCTGGACTGAAAGTGAGCTAGGTACTGGGGGCAATGGCTGGTGAGCCGCGCGGACCTGGCCATGGAGCTCCTTGAGCACCTGCGTGAGGGCTAGAACATAGGTGGTCATCTCTTCAGTCATATGGTGAAACTGAACCAGTCTGGGAACCTGCAGGCTCCAGGGAGTTCTAAGAGGCCTGCCATAAAGAATTTCGGCAGGAGAGAGCCGGGCCGGTCCCGCAGGTGTAACCCGCAGCTGGAAGAGGGCAACGGGGAGCAACTTAAGCCATGTCAGTCCCGTGTCTGCTCTTAATTTAGCCAATTTAGTTTTGAGGGTCTGATTGTGTCTCTCAACCAACCCGGCCGCCTGCGGTCTATAAGCACAGTGTAACTGCTGGCGTATGCCCAACTGGGAGCAAAGCTTCTTGTTAATTTGTCCAATAAAATGAGGCCCATTATCAGAACTTAACTGGGCTGGTATACCGTACCGGGGAATGATTTCCCGCATCAATACTTTAACCACAGTAGCTGCTTTATTATCGATAGTCGGATACGCCTCGACCCATCTGCTGAACACATCCACAATGACCAAAACATATTTATAACATTGACACCTTTCCAACTCAATGTAATCCATTTGGAGCGTCTCAAAGGGACCACTGGGCAACGGGGTTTGCCCCATCCCACAAGGGATACCTTTTCCGGTGTTATATTGCAGACAAATCAAACACCGATTACTGATACTTTGGGCCAACCCCTGCATTTTAGGGTGCCACCAAGTGTCCAGCAACAAATCACTAGTCCCTCGAGCCCCACAATGAGTTGCAAAGTGTACACATTCAATGACCCATAAAGCCAGCACATCAGACATACAAGTCTGATGTGCAGGCGTGGTCCATAAAGAGGAAACAGAATCATATGTACAACCTAACCGTTTCCACATTTGTTTATCACTCTCAGGAGCGTCCTCCTGTAACCATATGACGTCTTGGATGGTTGGCATTGACTTGTCAGAAGCAGACATATTTATAGTAGATCGTTTAGTCTGACTTAACATCTTAGGCACCATCACTTGCTGAATTTGCGCGGCTGTTCGCGCTGCACAATCTGCTCTTTCATTACCAACGTCAACTGGGGTTCTACCATTCGTGTGGGCAGTGCATTTAATAACGGAAATCTGCGCGGGCATAAGGAGGGCCTGCAGTAAGTCATTAACTAAACCCCGGTTGGATATTTCTGTGCCTGCCGAGGTAAGGAATCCCCTATTCTTCCAGAGTTGTCCGAAGTCATGAACTACCCCGAAAGCATATCGGGAGTCAGTGTAGATATTTACCCGGCGATCTCCCCCAAGTATACATGCACGGGTGAGGGCAAAAAGTTCGGCTTGTTGTGCTGAGTAAGGGGTCTGGAAAGCTGCCGCTTCTAGAATCAGACCATCCTGATCTATGATTGCTTAACCGGACAGTCTCCGGCCAGTGGGGCTTACTAATGCACTGCCATCAACATACATAATCATGTCAGGTTGTTCTAACGGAATATCACTCAGATCGTCCCTTATTGTTGTAGTTTCCTGAATCAAGGCTAAACAGTCGTGACCAGGCGCGTCCTCATTGACGGGGGGACCGCTAAGAAAACAGGCTGGATTGATAGTGGTACAATATTTAAATGTCAGACGTGGATTGTTCAAAAGGTATACCTCATACCTATTCTGACGAGCTGCGGTAAGATGCTGAGTCTGCAGTTGCCTCAGTAGTGCGATGACCGAGTGGGAGCTATACACCGTAATATCCTGTTGGAGGGTGAGAGCAAGTAACGGCTATGCGATGGCATTGATTGAACGTAAATCCTGTACTGGTCTGGTTTGGCTGGTTTAGGCACAGCAAGTATGGGGGTGTTACATTCTGATTGGCAAGGGACCAAAATACCCTGTTGCAACAGCTCTTGAATTAATTTGTCTATAGACGGAGCAGCTTGGGGTCTCAGGGGGTATTGCTGAATGGAAGGTAGCTTTACATGATCCTTAATCATTACCTTTATAGGTGTAACATTTGTCTTTCCCACTTGTGATGGGTATTCCGCCCAGACCTGTGGATTGACATATTCCAACACACCATCTCCCCTGTGATGCTGCAGTTGAGTGTTAATCGTTTCAGGGACCTCAAAATATTTTATGGTAGTGCCGTCCGGCATGACTTGAAGTGCGTACTCTGTTGGATCCGAATGATCCACTGCCCTCCTGACCATTCGCCCCATATCCCTGGCATGGTACTGGTCGTGGACCTGACGTGTAATATGAGGGCTTACCGAAGCTGACTGTGGCCATAACTGTGGTGATATTGTAACAAAATCGGCTGTACCTTCTTTTCCGATGACTGTGGCTGTAACCTTGACTGGCCATTCGGTCTCAATTAATGGCCGGTATTTGTCCTCCAACTCCCTGTTTCGTCCAGTTCTGTCATAGGCCAGGGTAATGTGATGCAGTGACTGTTCAATGTCTAACGTCCACCACTGGGGGGGTGATAGAAATAGAGCACTGTTGTCTCATCCTCCATGATGTAACCGTTACCCCCTCATCTCCGCACTCTAGCTGTAGCTGGAAGATACACAGTAAATCTCGGGCCAACAAGTTACAGTCCAATCCAGTAGTCACTACAAACTGATGATCTGCAGACTTATTCTCGTAAGTGACTGTCACAGGCTCAGAAATAGGATACTCACACACCTGTCCTGTCTTTTAAAGGGGCATTCCTGTTGCCAGTGATCTGCACGGCCGCAATTAAAACATGCATTGCTCCCTCTATATCTGCCTCGTCCTCTTCTCCCAGTAGACCAATGGCCCCTCAGAGGGGGCTGCGGTTGTAAAGCTGTCGATGCGTTCGGTGGGCCATAAAAAGGAGCTAAGGGTCCCTTTGGGTGGGTTTGGTATCCTCCTCCTCGCTGATCCACCCACCCAAAGTCACAATATTGGGGCTCCTGCTGATAAACTACCATTTCTGCCGCTTGTTGGGATCGCCAATCATCCTTTTTCATTACATACTCAGTCTTAACCTTTGTAACTGAGCCTCCTTCTTGGCCTACACCCTCCTTCCAATAAAATCTGACTGCCCTTGCCATCTGGGAAGGGTCGTTCTCTGTCCAATTCATGTTATTACATTTCACAGCAGTAACCACAGAAAGTGGTAGGCAATGCATTAACATAGCACAATATTGAGGGGAATTCTGACCATTTTGATACAGCAAATCGCCTGACTGCCCCCGGTAGATTTCATTAAAACGCTCCAGAAATTCCTCTGGCTCTTCAGTCTTCTTAGGTTTTAGGTCTAAGATAACAGAAAGATTTATGGGCCTTTGAAATGTGCTATTCAACGCATTCAAGATCTGTGTCCTTCTATCGTCGTCTAACGCATAGGCCTGCTGAAGTGCGGCATGACTAGCATAATTCAGGTGGTTAAGATAATTGCGGTACTCTGCTGGGGTTAAAATCTGCTGGACTAGGGCCCAGAGGTCCCTTGAATCAGCTTGATAAATTGAGATGGTAGTTCTCAAGGAATCCACGAAGGCAGCAGGAGATTTTTTTCTATCTGGGATTGTAGCCATAATAGCCATCATCTCACTGGGTGTCCATGGGAAGTAAACGTCTATCGTGGGGTTCGCTCCCGCAGTCACTGCGTCGGGGTTTCGCATCTTCCTAATCGGTAACTGTCTCCGAATGTCACCAGGGGGCACTCTAGCTATTTCCCCTGGTTGTTCCAAGACTTCAACGTCTCTCCCTGTCACTAGGGGGAGTTCTTTCTCTTCAAAAGAAGTTGTTTCAGCTTCCTTTGTTCCCGAATCTTGTGGTTTCTCCTTAGTTTGGAGAGACTTAGGTGATATGCTAAATTGTTTCTGGTGAGGGTCAAGGCCCTCTCTCGCTGTCCGAGATCTTGTCCTAGAGCTAACTGGGCTTGTGGGACAGAGTTCCTTTTGCTCTTCTGGTCGTGAAGTTGGTAAATCAGGACCCACACTATCACCCACACTATCATCCAAAAGGGCTTGAGTTTCTGGCATATTTGGAATCTGGGGAGCAATGACTGGGTATATATTATTGTACTCTGGTGGTTCTGGAATGAGCGCAGACCATGCTATGGGTGTGGACGGAACTTTTACTGACTATTCCAAATTATTGAATTTTTCTTTTTCTGTCAATTCAAGGCCAGCCATTGAACTACGTAGCTCATCTTTTGTTTCACACGTGCCTTTCCTGTCCCTACTTGGTTGAAAAGGTTCTAACAGTGGTTTTTTTTCTAAACTTAAAAATGTTTGAAAATTCAAATTGAATTACTGCAACTTGCAAGCTAAGCTCTGATCTCAACTCAGAACTAAATTTACGGTTTGCTTAACACAAACTTGTATAACATTTACAACTTAATTATGTCTTTATCTTAACAATTTTTTTCTTTTACATTCACATAAATGTTGGCAAAATCAACTATCATCTCCAGATTTACACTTTTTTAAAAAATGCTGTCCGTGACCTCCTTTAAGTTTCTATTAATCTCCTGATAAAATGAGATAAACATTATTTCAAGTAAGTAAAACTTAAGATTCTGGCAATTTCAATCAATTGCTTTCGAAAATAATAACTTTTATAAAAGAGGTGGAGAAACCCACTGGTTTCCTTTAAATAATTCAAAACGTAACTTTGCTGGTGTTCACTGACTCAAAGGAAAGGTATCCGATTACACTACAGGCTGCTGCTGTTACCTCAAAGCCTGAGTGATAAGCACTGTCTGTCTTTTGAATTTGCCTGCTGCTGTTAACCCTTTGAGAGACTTCTGCTTCAAACAATATGCAGCATTCCCCACAATCTCAATTAGTCCTCGGAACTGCGTTTTTCGCCACCACAGTCCAAGGGTACAATTTTAGCTTAATCAACTATATATTTAAAACACTCACACATAGAGTTGAACAATCTTCAGATTTAAAAACAGTTATACTGGACTGAACCTTCACTACCGAAGTCCCATCAGCCCCTGAACCCATATAATAGACTGAACCTTCACTACTGAAGTCCCACCAGCCTCTGAACCCTTATACTTGGAATTGAATCATCATTTGAGATGTCACATCAACCCAAAACCCTAACACAAGCCGAATCAACAATATGAAATCCCATCAATTAAATTGCTAATCCCCAGACTGACCTGTGATTTCGTCGAGGCGGTCTTTCTGTGCCAACCGCGAGTGACCAGACTAATCAGACGATAAGAAGAGGGGAACAATCAATGCGCGTTCGTTTTCCAGTTCTACATTGAGGGCCCTTTGTTCCCCATCCTCCTGTTCATAATCAGTCTAATTCTGATTTCGCAGTTGGATCAGGATCGCCCTGAGAAATCCCGGGTTTCGGCACCAAATGTTGAATCCCAAATTACTTTATCCGTCAGTCTGGCCTCAATAAAAGTCGGGATGGATTTGCAGGTATAACATTAGTTATTTTATTCAGCTTGCAAGCTAAACTTAGTCCACAATGATACAGATAACATGTTGCTCTCTGCAGCTCCGGGACTAAGTGAATGTCCCAGACAAAGAGATCAGTACTGATACATTCAAATGGCATCAAGTTTCACATACTCGACACCCATAGGTCATCCTATGTCCCTCCTGACCTGTTTGATCTATTCTGATTGGCTCACTTCCAATCCCTTTCTCCGGCCCCTATCAATTCAGCATCACTCTCATAGACACACCTCTTCCTGCTTTTTCCCATGCGGTCTAAAATCCTTTGTCTTTACTTGAAAGAATCAAAATGGCTTATTTCTACATTACATTAACTAATATCTCTAAAGTAACTATTTTATATCACACTCGTCACCATCAGCTGGTGTCCAGGCCACATGTCCAGTCAGAGATGTGTCACCGAAGGTTTCAGTGCTCAGTAATCATTTGATACTTCGGTTTATTCCTAACTCGAAAAGATTTCTTCCTGGCTTTGTCATTTACGTTCCTCAAATATGTAACCAATTGTATCATTTTTCTCTCTTTCCGTTGAGCAATTTTATTTCAACATTTGCAACATAGGTTTTGACAAAATTTAAAATTTCCCAATTTCCACAGCAATGCTGCGGCAATTACCCCTCCCGCAATTGATACAAACAAGTACCAATTGTTTTGAACCAAGGTTAACATATTCCAAAACCATTTAAATGGACTTGCTATAATTTTAATTGCTGTTTTAAATGTTTCTTTAATTTTTAAGCCCACGTCTATTAAATCGTTTCCCAAATTACTCCTACTTGTGGTTTTATTTTGCAACGCATTTCTTATCTTATCTTGCCCTTTCTCGGGGTCCTAGTTAGTATCATTAGTTTTCCCCGAATACTGTCTAAAAATCTTTAACCGATCTGATAATTTTAGTACGTATTCCAGGTTGCTTGTAAGTGCTCCCAACATTCTACTGAACATTTTGTTACTGACACCGTTGCTTGATTCTAACATACTGCTGTTGAGCCCTATCTCCTGGATGTCTTAGAAATTAATGATTTCTTCCGTTATATTTAAACATTTGCTTATTCTTATTTTTATTCGGTGTTTTATCTGATTGAAGCTGGTATCTATTTTTCCATATCCCATTACTTCACCCGATTTCCCGAATGCAATTAGAATACTAATATTCCGATACTAATCACGGTAATCCCCATTAACCTTGTTGCCCCCATTTTAAGCAATCTAGCTTACTCCTAGTCCTAGCTTCTTCCATTCCTTCTTTAAACCCGATCCTTGTATCCCTCTTGATTGTAGTCCTATTTCTCCTTCCAAACAAATGTGTCTGTATCATTCTATCCATCTGAAAAATCAAACGAACAGGCCAAGGTTGGAGAGGGCCCTATTTGTTCATTTGTATTTTCTATTCATGTTCGGATACTCCAGAAGTGCCCTCTCCAGGACCTCCGGATGTCCTTTGCTACCATCTGTTTCTTTTGGGGTTTTTTGCTGGCTTGGTTTTTGCTCATTTATGTACTTCATACAATTAAGGCCAGTTAAGCCTTCTCCTTCTATCATTGCACCACTGAGTGAGATTCGAAGAATCACAAATCCCTCCTCTTTTGCTCGCTCAGTGGTCCAATCTAGTTGAAACCTCCCCTGATACATTTCGGATATTGCTACTGCCTTCACTTCAATTTCTTTATTTCTGATTATGACAGGAGTTTTATGAAAGGTAAGTTCTGAACATGACATTTTAACTTCATCATCTGTCCTATCAATGCTGCTAACAGGTTTTAATTCACTGTCATCCCACTCTACTTCATCACATAATACTAGTGAGTGCAGTAATTCCCTGACACTCATAACCAAACATTCCTTTCCTATAAAGCCTGTCCATTGTCTGGGGTTTTCAATTTATCCACAGAACTCCCTTCACTGTATCGGGAAAGTTTTGGTTCATATTTTTTCCAAATCCATAGCCCGGGTCAATCATTAATTTCGTACACCATTCCTTTTTTCCTTGTCCAACCGGTTTGGGGTATGGTCTACCTTCTGGCATGGCACCATTGCGGTTTTACAGTCTCTGAACACTGTTAGGCTAATTTTATGTCCCCGGGTCATCCCAACATCTTTTAAACTATATAGTCCCTCACTAATTGGGATAATAAATTTGTCACTTCTCCACAATCCTGCACATCCTTTCAGAATTACATCATCGTTAGCTAGGTTGTCTCTGCAGTAATGCCATTTTGTCATTATCATACCATCCCATATACAATCCTTGCAGATTACGTTTCTTCGTTGCTGCCGAAAGGTTGCCTATGGATTATCATAATCCCTTGGTTATTATTTAGCTGGGTCAGATGTTTTAGTTCTGGTACAATTCTTTTTGCTCCAGACGCCATGCTTCTCTAATTCAACTATATGTTCACCCAAATTCTGAACGATCTTTTCTTTACCTTTTACCTGGTTTTAGTTGGTAGCTTCACCCAAACTGCCTCTGTGCTATCGATTGGTATTTAATATCCCAATTTTTCCTGCGTCGAATTTTATTAAATATTTCCCTGCCATCAGATTCTCATTTCCTGATACTGAAAGTAATTCTCCTAATCTAACTTCTGGTCTAATATCTTCATTCCCTAAAGCTCCTTCTACCATGTATTTAACATTCTAAACATCATTTTTCCTGCTCCTGACTATATTTTGAGTCTTCGGGCACTAGGGACCTGCTGGAGCTGTGCCGTGTCAATTTCAACCGGTTAGTTTCAAAGTACTTTCCTGCACAGAGCTCTGACTGCTCCCGAGTAAAACCTCTTTTGTGTTTATGCTGTGACCAATTTAGTTCTGAACATACTGATTTACTACCTCATAATATTGGTCACATTTCTACCTGCCGTTTATAACTTCTAATTGATGTGAAACTCGGTTTTGCAAAATACAACATTTTATAAACTTGAAACACCAAAGGGAAATTCACAAATCCTGATTAAACACACACACACTCATTTATCCACCGAGACCTTGGATGTCTATTCCATCGGGTTTTAGGTACTCTAACAAAAATTGAGACCCCTCCGTTCTGATAAGCCTCTCTTATCCAGGAGTTTTTTTTGCCTCTTTTAATCTCTTCCACTCTCGCCCCGTACTCTCGCCCCGTTGCTTCATCTCTCTTGACCGTGTTTCAGAGCAAGAGGATTACCCTAATTGCCATTTCCTGGACTTCTAAATTTCTGTTCCTGGTTGTCCCTTTCAGGTGCACTCCGACATTCAGGATATGCACCCTATCTGGGACCTAGCCAGGGGTACTGAGGCACTATCTTCTTGTTTTAGTTAAAGGTCGATTGATCTTGGTCTCTAAAGTTTTGTCGGCGTCCCTATTTCTCTCAGCTTTCCCTCACAATCTGCTTGACTCCAAGGAAGATTTATTTTTGTCCTCCTTCTACGAGTAATGGATGCAAGAATCCCAGTACCTTTACTAAGATGTCTTGCAGGCTTTTACTCAGGGTCAGTATCTTCTAGTCTTCTGACGCTCGCACCCAACAGAGTTTCATGTGTCGTCCTCCCCCCCCCCCCCCCCCCTCCCGCCCCCGATCCACAGAATATCCTTCCAAAAGACAATCACACATGACTTTCCGCATTAAACTCAGCAGGTAAAGTTCGCCTCACACATAGACTAGAAACTTCTAATATTCTAGCCGTTGTGCCGGTTAGAAACTTCTAATAGTCTAACAATTATTTGGGAATTAGAAACGTCTAATATTCCTCCCTGGGTTCGTTTAGAAACTTCTAATATTCAAACCTCCACCTGCTTAACTAGAAACTTCTAATATTCTCGCCTCGCTTTACCCAGAAACTTCTAATATTCTAGGCCTCCAAGTTGTGCGCCATGAAGTTAAAACCTCACCACTATTCTTAGAATTCCCCCTGTACCAGAAAAGGGTCAAGATATTCTAAATGATGAACAGGGATTCTCACTCCCTGACTCCTATGCAGACTTAGGTGGGGGCTATTCGGGTCAAACCAGTGTTTCATGTTATCCCACGGCATAACCCATATCTTCAAAGAAGATTCTATTTACTTTCCACTCAGGTGCTTCACTCACGGGTCCGGCTTTTCTAAGTAGAGTGAAGTAAACTTTCTAATAAACCCTCTTTCAGGTTATCAATTTAAGTTAGTTTTAATTTCAAATTAAAAGATGTAATCACTGTTTTTACAGAAAAGTAATAAGATCTTTTCTTTGCATCTTCCTGGTCAGTTGTTAGACCTTCAAGTCTGCCTTGACAATTTTCTCCTGTAACTTTTGGTTTTTTCCTGATGGATTCGCTGTTCTGCTCGGCTTCCGTGTTCAGTCCTTCCCATGACCGAGGGCAGCTATGAGAGCTGGCTGCTGAATTATTAGGTATTATATAGCCCTTTGCGCAGCCTTAGTTTCTACATGGCATTTATTGAAATGTAACTGTTGCTTGCCGACTGTAGCTAATGCAAGCTCCCTGTCGTTGAACTAGCTTATTCTGCTTGACATGTAATACTTTTGTTTGGCAGGTAATACATTTATTTGTTGCTTCGTCAGCAACTTTTCTGATATCTGTCTTTAGTGATGTTTTTTCTCAGTCTCAATACTGGATATGAACTCGTGTTGAACGAAGCAGTTCGCCTCTGCACTTCTACTGGTCAGCTGGTGTCAACGGCAGGTCGCCCTCTATATTTCTAACCTTATCTGGCTTGGACCTATACTCTATGACCTGATTATTTGCTAAAAGAGTTTTAACGTCAAAAATGTGTAAATTATGGTAGAAACGTACCACCTCATGTGTTTCTTAGCTGGAAAGCAGATGTCCTGGGGGGGGGGGGGGGGGGGGGTGTTTGCTAGAGCTGTTGGGGAGAGTTAATGTGGCAGGGGGATGGGAACCGATGCAGGAAGTTGGAAGGTAGTAAAACAGGGACAGAAATAAAAGGCAGTAAGGGGGAAAGTGTCAGGCAGAGAAGCCACAGTCAAAAATCAAAAATAGGGCAGTGCAAGGTACAGTGACTGAGGGGAGCTCAGTGAATAGGACCAGGAATACTAAAAGAAATAAAACGGAAAGTGAAAACATTAATGGTAAGCGACGCGGCAGTTTGTTACAGGAAGATATGGGTTCGACGACAAGGAAAATTAGGAGAAATGTTAAGAGGAAATATAACTTAGGAGAGGTTACTGATTGAAGTGTTAAGATTAAGAACAGAGGTAAAACAGCCAACTTAAGTGTACTTTACCTGAATGCTCGTAGTATTCAGAATAAGGTTGATGGCGCAAATCATCGTGAATGACTATGATTTAGTGGCCATTACTGAAACATGGTTAAAGGATGGTCACGACTGGGAGTTAAATATCCGAGGGTATCAAACTTTTCGGAAGGACAGAGTGGATGGTAAGGGAGGTGGTGTAGCTCTGTTATTTAAGGATGACATCCGGGCAACAGTAAGGGATGACATCGGTGCGATGGAGGATAAGGTTGAATCCATTTGGGTGGAAATCAGGAATAGTAAGGCGAAAAAGTCACTGATAGGAGTAATCTATAGGCCACCAAACAGTAACATTATGGTGGGGCAGGCAATAAACAAAGAAATAACAGAAGCATGTAGAAATGGTACAGCAGTTATCATGGGGGATTTTAATCTACATGTTGATTGGTTTAACCAGGTCGGTCAAGGCAACCTTGTGGAGGAGTTCATAGAATGTATCCGCGATAGTTTCCTAGAACAGTATGTAATGGAACCTACGAGGGAACAAGCGGTCCGAGATCTGGTCCTGTGTAATGAGACAGGATTGATTCAGGATCTCATAGTTAGGGATCCTATCGGAAGGAGCGATCACAATATGGTGGAATTTAAAATACAGATGGAGGGTGAGAAGGTAAAATCAAGCACTAGTGTTTTGTGCTTAAACAAAGGAGATTACAATGGGATGAGAGAAGAACTAGCTACGGTAGATTGGGAGCAAAGACTTTATGGTGAAACAGTTGAGGAACAGTGGAGCACCTTCCAAGTGATTTTTCACAGTGCTCAGCAAAGGTTTATACCAACAAAAAGAAGGACGGTAAAAAGAGGGAAAATCGACCGTGGATATCTAAGGAAATAAGGGAGAGTATCAAATTGAACGAAAAAACATACAAAGTAGCAAGGATTAGTGGGAGGCTAGAGGACTGGGAAATCTAAAGTGGGCAACAGAAAGCTACTAAAAAAGCTATAAAGAAGAGTAAGATAGATTATGAGAGTAAACTTGCTCAGAATATAAAAACAGATAGTAAAAGTTTCTACAAATACATAAAACAAAAAACAGTGGCCAAGGTAAATATTGGTCCTTTAGAGGATGAGAAGGGAGATTTAATAATGGGAGATGAGGAAATGGCTGAGGAACTGAACAGGTTTTTTGGGTCGGTCTTCACAGTGGAAGACACAAAAACATGCCAGTGACTGATGGAAATGAGGCTATGACAGGTGAGGACCTTGAGAGGATTGTTATCACCAAGGAGGTAGTGATGGACAAGCTAATGGGGCTAAAGGTAGACAAGTCTCCTGGACCTGATGGAATGCATCCCAGAGTGCTAAAAGAGATGACTAGGGAAATTGCAAATGCACTAGTGATAATATAACAAAATTCACGAGACTATGGGGTGGTCCCGGCGGATTGGAAATTAGCAAACGTGACACCACTGTTTAAAAAAGGAGGTAGGCAGAAAGCGGGTAATTAAATGCCAGTGAGCTTAACTTCGGTAGTAGGGAAGATGCTGGAATCTATCATCAAGGAAGAAATAGCGAGGCATCTGGATGGAAATTGTACAATTGGACAGACGCAGCATGGGGTCATAAAGGGCAGGTCGTGCCATCTAATTTAGTGGAATTGTTTGAGGACATTAACAGTGCGGCAGATAACGGGGGGCCAATGGATGTGGTATATCTGGATTTCCAGAAAGCCTTTGACAAGGTGCCACATAAAAGGTTGTTGCATAAGATAAAGATGCATGGCATTAAGGGGAAAGTAGTAGCATGGATAGAGGATTGGTTAATTAATAGAAAGCAAACAGTGGGGATTAATGGGTGTTTCTCTGGTTGGCAATCAGTAGCTAGTGGTGTCCCTCAGGGATCAGTGTTGGGCCCACAACTGTTCACAATTTACACAGATGATTTGGATTTGGGGACCAAGGGCAATGTGTCCAAGTTTGCAGACGACACTAAGATAAGTGGTAAAGCAAAAAGTGCAGAGGATACTGGAAGTCTGCAGAGGGATTTGGATAGACTAAGTGAATGGGCTAGGGACTGGCAGATGGAATACAATGTTGACAAATGTGAGGTTATCCAATTTGGTAGGAATAACAGCAAAAGGGATTATTATTTAAATGATAAAATATTTAAACATGCTGCTGTGCAGAGAGACCTGGGTGTGCTAGTGCATGAGTCGCAAAAAGTTGGTTTTCAGGTGCAGCAGGTGATTAAGAAGGCAAATGGAATTTTGTCCTTCATTGCTAGAGGGATGGAGTTTAAGACTAGGGAGGTTCTGCTGCAATTGTATAAGGTGTTAGTGAGGCCACACCTGGAGTATTATGTTCAGTTTTGGTCTCTTAACTTGAGAAAGGACGTACTGGCACTGGAGGGTGTGCAGAGGAGATTCATTAGGTTAATCCCAGATCTGAAGGGGTTGGATTACGAGGTGAGGTTGAGTAGACTGGGACTGTACTCGTTGGAATTTAGAAGGATGAGGGGGGACCTTATAGAAACATATAAGATTATGAAGGGAATAGATAGGATAGATGCGTGCTGGTTGTTTCCACTGGCGGGTGAAAGCAGAACTAGGGGGCATAGCCTCAAGATAAGGGGAAGTAGATTTAGGACTGAGTTTAGGAGGAACTTCTTCACCCAAAGGGTTGTGAATCTATGGAATTCCTTGCCCAGTGAAGCAGTAGAGAGTCCTTCATTAAATGTTTTTAAGATAAAGGTAGATAATTTTTTGAAGAATAAAGGGATTAAGGGTTATGGTGTTCGGGCCGGAAAGTGGAGCTGAGTCAACAAAAGATCAGCCATGATCTCATTGAACGGTGGAGCAGGCTCGAGGGGCCAGATGGCCTACTCCTGCTCCTAGTTCTTATGTTTTTATGTTCTTATGTCTCATATTTAAGTGGCGTCAGCAAGGTTTCCCGCTTAACCTTCTCCCCCATTTTAAATGACATATTTTTTCATTACAACCTGTTCCTCGCACGAAGGTATTGAGAGACGAAGATCTGAGCGACGTGAAATATCCAATTGGAGAGATGCATCCTGGCGACTGGAATCTCTCTCCACAGCTGCTTCCGGTGCTGCTTTCACAGCCGAAGAACCCCTCCAGTGTCCAAACAGGTGAAAGTTCATCCAGTCGAGGCGGCAGAATAGTGTTCTGGGAGAAATCAACTTAGTCACATCGACTGCGCTGCGGTTAGCTGAAAACAGGTGTGAAAGCGCGGATCAGACTGAAAGCAGAACTTTGACACTAATAAAGAAAAAGGCAGATGTGCTGCTAACAAATCGCAACTTGCTTCCGTTTTGTGTGGGTGAGAATACGAATAGCAGAGAATGGTTTCGATCCATCGACCTCTGGGTTATGGGTACAGAACACTCCCGCTTCGCCACACGGCTCGTGGCTCATTCTTTCCGTTATCGGACTTGAGGCAAAATTTGAAGAAATCTCTAACAGCGTGATCAATGTTCCCAGAGAGGCGAATCTGCCGCCCCGAACTTCATTTTTTGAAGAAGATTCCAGTCACTCCCCACTTTCCCATCAGAACAACGTCACAGAAGAAATCACATCACCTTCACAGAACAACCATTCAGCACGAAAGTAAAGTATCTGAACTATGCTGACCAGAATCAGTGTGCTCAAACGTCTGTCCTTGTTGAAAAAAAAAAATGAGGCAGTGAATAGTTGTGTGGCTACCGCAGGGCAGTAATGTTGTAGCTCCTGGTTTAAGGAATAGAGTGCCGCAGCGGAAGCGTGCTGGGCCATTAGCCCGAGGTCGAGGAATCGAGGGTATTCCCTGCTATTTACATTCTCCCTCACGCCAAAAGTAAACATAACACGCGTTCCTGTTTGCTTTGCAGCAAATACCTATCAGAAACTTTCTTGCAGTCTCTTCCCGACATTAGTCCCAAGAATGAAAGAGACAGCATGACACATTACAACATTGTAAAGCTCACACATAGGGAACCACAGAGAAAATGCTTTAAAGTCTCAGCAGGTCTGACAGCATCTGGAGGGAGAGAAATGAGCTGACGTTTCGTGTACAGGTGACCCTTAGTCAAAGCTGCTCGGGAAACGTTATCCAGCAGTCACCCACAGAGGGGCAATATAGATATATAACGATATCCAGTAATAACTCACAGGGGGCCAATGAGGAAATAAAGCTTTATCGAGCAATGAATCACAATAGAAACCGAGTTCCCAACTTCCCCTCTTGGACGGGTGTGAACAATCCAACCTGCCAGACTATTTACAAGAGAAGAAGAATTTTACCCTTCTCTTGGGATCAATATTAATTCCTCAACCAGACTCACCGAAGCAGATTATCGACTCATTAAATGGGCTTTTGCCGGTGGGGTCTTGCTGTGCGTATTTAAGCAGGAATCTCGTGTACTGAGACCAACGCTTTTCCATTGAAAGGGAGGTATTGGATCTTCCTGGGGTTGAAAATCTTGTGGAGAAATTTAACCTCGTGGAGGAAAAGGCAATATCAGGAGTGGGATTCGAACCCACGCCTCCAGAAGAGACGGCGACCTGAACGCAACGCCTCAGACCGCTCGGCGATCCTTATGCGTTGTCGCTGAAACTAAGATCCGTGCACCTATCGACTTATAGTTTATCTTCATCGTTATTTCATTTCAAACAAGATATGCTTTTTCTACTTTTGAACACCAGCCAGAGCCCTGTATCTGAGTGCCATCCTTGTCCAAACCGCTGGTGATTAAGGAGCTTCTCATTGCTGCATTGATCAGTTTGCTCTAATCAACAGGGTCCGAATTCCCGCTCTACCTTTTCCTCACACGAAGGTATTGAAAGTCGAAGATCTCAGCGACGTGAAGTATCCAATTGGAGAGTTGCGTTCTGACGACTGCAATCTCTCTCCACAGCTGCTTCCGGTGCTGCTCTCACAGACAAGGAGCCGAAGAACCCCTCCAGTGTCCAATCAGGTGAACGTTCATCCAGGGGAGGCGGCAGAAGAGTGTTCTGGGAGAAATCAACTTAGTCACCTCGTCTGTACTCTGGTTAGCTGATGAACAGGTGTCAAAGAGTGGATAAGACTGAAAGCAAAACTTTGGTACTAATAAAGAAAAAGGCAGATGTGCTGCTGACAAATAGCAACTTGTTTCCGTTTGGTGTGAGTGAGAACATGAATAGCAGAGGATGGTTCGATCCAGCCACTTCTGGGTTATAGGCCCGGCACTTTCCGCTGCGCCATTCGGCTCGTAGCACATTCTTTTCGTGGTCGGACTTGAGGCAAAGTTTGAGGAAATCTGCAATAGCGTGATCCATGTCCCCAGAGGGGCGAAACTACCGCCGCGAACTTCATTCTATGAAGGTGATTCCAGTCACTCCCCACTTTCTCATCAGAACAACGTCACAGAAGAAATCACATCACCTTCACAGAACAACCATTCAGCACGAAGGTAAATAATCTGAACGATGCTGACCAGAATCAGTGTGCTCAACAATCCTTTAAAAACACTTACCTTCACAGGAACAGGCCAGTCGATTTCAGCGGGAGCGGTGCGCAAGTGATTTCTGGGAGGTAAGTGTATCCTTTAAAAACACTTACCTTCACAGGAACAGGCTAGTCGATTTCAGCGGGAGCGGTGCGCAAGTGATTTCTGGGAGGTAAGTGTATCCTTTAAAAACACTTACCTTCACAGGAACAGGCCCGTCGATGTATCCTTTAAAAACACTTATCTTCACAGGAACAGGCTAGTCGATTTCAGCGGGAGCGGTGCGCAAGTGATTTCTGGGAGGTAAGTGTATCCTTTTTAAAAAAAACACTTCTCTTCTGTTTTATTGTTTTCGCCCCGCGGACTTCTGGGAAGACCCCCCCCCCCCCCCCAATAAATTCTGGTGGTTTCTGGGAGGTAAGTGCATCCTTTAAAAACACTTACCTTCACAGGAGCAGGCCAGTCGATTTCAGCGGGAGCGGTGCGCAAGTGATTTCTGGGAGGTAAGTGTATCCTTTAAAAACACTTACCTTCACAGGAGCAGGCCAGTCGATTTCAGCGGGATCGGTGCGCAAGTGATTTCTGGGAGGTAAGTGTATCCTTTAAAAACACTTATCTTCACAGGAACAGGCCAGTCGATTTCAGCGGGAGCGGTGCGCAAGTGATTTCTGGGAGGTAAGTGTATCCTTTAAAAACACTTACCTTCACAGGAACAGGCCCGTCGATTTCAGCGGGAGCGGTGCGCAAGTGATTTCTGGGAGGTAAGTGTATCCTTTAAAAACACTTACCTTCACAGGAGCAGGCCAGTCGATTTCAGCGGGAGCGGTGCGCAGGTGATTTCTGGGAGGTAAGTGTATCCTTTAAAAACACTTATCTTCACAGGAACAGGCTAGTCGATTTCAGCGGGAGCGGTGCGCAAGTGATTTCTGGGAGGTAAGTGTATCCTTTTTAAAAAAACACTTATCTTCTGTTTTATTTTTTTCGCCCCGCGGACTTCTGGGAAGGCCCCCCCACCCCCCCCTACCAATAAATTCTGTTGGAGAGGAAACCCGAGACACTACACGTGTAGTGTCTCCCACCCGCCCTCCTCCTCTAACCTAATAATAAGACCCATTGGTGTGAGGTAAGTGCCATATAATATTATTATTATATTATATTATTAGCATTGTGCAGGTCAAGGTTCGGAGGTGGAGGAGCAGTCTCTGTCAGGGAGAGAACCTGAGAACATCTAAGCCACTCAGAAGGTAAGGAGGTAAGTAAGTGATTTTTACTCATTTTTACTTTTATACCTTTTTCAAATTGTGTGTGTCGGGGGAAACTGAAGTGACATCACAGAAAAGCTGTGACCTGAGTGGCTGGTTGGGAATCTACACTAAATTAAAAAAATTAAGCATTGGTAACTAATTAAACATTATTACTTAATTATAATTTAGAGGGATATCTAAGCCAGAGATCGGAGAGTACTATATTTAGCTTTCGCATTTATATTAGAAATCTAGTGCTAGGAAACAGATAGTTAACAGTAACTTTGAAAAAAAAATGTAAATATATTTAAAAAAAACTTTTTTTTTTTAAATTTAAATTTTAATTAATTGACGAAACGTAAGTTAGAGGAGTGCAGTGTTCTGACTGTGAGATGTGGCAGGCCCGGGAGGCTTCCAGCGTCCCGGATGGCTTCATCTGCAGAAAGTGCACCCAACTGGAGCTCCTCACAAACCGCATGGTTCGGTTGGAGCAGCAATTGGATGCACTTAGGAGCATGCAGGTGGCAGAAAGCGTAATAGATCGCAGTTATGTAAATGTGGTCACACCCAAGGTGCAGGCAGAGAAATGGGTGACCACCAGAAAGGGCAGGCAGTCAGTGCAGGAATCCCCTGTGGTTGTCCACCTCTCGAACAGGTATACCCCTTTAGATACTGTTGGGGGGGATAGCCTATCAGGGGAAAACAGCAGCAGCCAGAGCAGT
The DNA here is from genome assembly GCF_047496885.1 of Scyliorhinus torazame. Classification (NCBI taxonomy): domain Eukaryota; kingdom Metazoa; phylum Chordata; class Chondrichthyes; order Carcharhiniformes; family Scyliorhinidae; genus Scyliorhinus; species Scyliorhinus torazame. The sequence continues at coordinate 41,176,270 of NC_092730.1, forward strand.
GGCACCACGGCTGCCTCGGATGTTCAGAAGGGAGGGTCAAAGCGCAGAAGAGCAATAGTAATAGGGGACTCTATAGTCATGGGCACAGATAGGCGCTTCTGTGGATGTGAAAGAGACTACAGGATGGTATGTTGCCTCCCTGGTGCCAGGGTCCAGGATGTCTTCGAACGGGTAGAGGGCATGCTGAAGGGGGAGGGCAAACAGGCAGAGGTCGTTGTACATATTGGTACTAACGACATAGGCAGGAAGGGGCATGAGGTCCTGCAGCAGGAGTTCAGGGAGCTAGGCAGAAAGTTAAAAGACAGGACCTCGAGGGTTGTAATCTCGGGATTACTCCCTGTGCCACGTGCCAGTTAGGCTAGAAATAGGAAGATAGAGCAGCTAAACACGTGGCTAAACAGCTGGTGTAGGAAGGAGGGTTTCCATTATCTGGACCACTGGGCGCTCTTCCGGGGCAGGTGTGACCTATATAAGAAGGACAGGTTGCATCTAAACCGGAGAGGCATAGATATCCTGGCCGCGAGGTTTGCTAGTGTCACACGGGAGTGTTTAAACTAGTATGGCAGGGGGGTGGGCACGGGAGCAATAGGTCAGAAGGTGAGAGCATTGAGGGAGAACGAGGGAATAGGGACAGTGGGGCTCTGAGGCAGAGCAGACAGGGAGAAGTTGCTGAACACAGCGGGTCTGGTGGCCTGAAGTGCATATGTTTTAATGCAAGAAGAATTACGGGTAAGGCAGATGAACTTAGAGCTTGGATTAGTACTTGGAACTATGATGTTGTTGCCATTACAGAGACCTGGTTGAGGGAAGGGCAGGATTGGCAGCTAAACGTTCCAGGATTTAGATGTTTCAGGCGGGATAGAGGGGGATGTAAAAGGGGAGGCGGAGTTGTGCTACTGGTTCGGGTGAATATCGCAGCTGTACTGTGGGAGGACACCTCAGAGGGCAGTGAGGCTATATGGGTAGAGGTCAGGAATAAGAAGGGTGCAGTCACAATGTTGGGGGATTACTACAGGCCTCCCAACAGCCAGCGGGAGATAGAGGAGCAGATAGGTAGACAGATTTTGGAAAATAGTAAAAACAACAGGGTTGTGGTGATGGGAGACTTCAACTTCCCCAATATTGACTGGGACTCACTTAGTGCCAGGGGCTTAGACGGGGCGGAGTTTGTAAGGAGCATCCAGGAGGGCTTCTTAAAACAATATGTAGAGAGTCCAACTAGGGAAGGGGCGGTACTGGACCTGGTATTGGGGAATGAGCCCGGCCAGGTGGTAGATGTTTCAGTAGGGGAGCATTTCGGTAACAGTGACCACAATTCAGTAAGTTTTAAAGTACTGGTGGACAAGGATAAGAGTGGTCCTAGGATGAATGTGCTAAATTGGGGGAAGGCTAATTATAACAATATTAGGCGGGAACTGAAGAACATAGATTGGGGGTGCATGTTTGAGGGCAAATCAACATCTGACATGTGGGAGGCTTTCAAGTGTCAGTTGAAAGGAATTCAGGAGCGGCATGTTCCTGTGAGGAAGAAGGATAAATGCGGCAATTTTCGGGAACCTTGGATAACGAAAGATATTGTAGGCCTCTTCAAAAAGAAAAAGGAGGCATTTGTCAGGGCTAAAAGGCTGGGAACAGACGAAGCCTGCGTGGAATATAAGGAAAGTAGGAAGGAACTTAAGCATGGACTCAGGAGGGCTAGAAGGGGTCACGAAAAGTCATTGGCAAATAGGGTTAAGGAAAATCCCAAGGCTTTTTACACGTACATAAAGAGCAAGGGGGTAGCCAGGGAAATGGTTGGCCCACTGAAGGATAGGCAAGGGAATCTATGTGTGGAGCCAGAGGAAATCGGCGAGGTACTAAATGAATACTTTGCACCAGTATTCACCAAAGAGAAGAAATTGGTAGATGTTGAGTCTGGAGAAGGGTGTGTAGATAGCCTGGGTCACATTGAGATCCAAAAAGACGAGGTGTTGGGTGTCTTAAAAAATATTAAGGTAGATAAGTCCCCAGGGCCTGATGGGATCTACCCCAGAATACTGAAGGAGGCTGGAGAGGAAATTGCTGAGGCCTTGACAGAAATCTTTGGATCCTCACTGTCTTCAGGGGATGTCCCGGAGGACTGGAGAATAGCCAATGGTGTTCCTCTGTTTAAGAAGGGTAGCAAGGATAATCCGGGGAACTACAGGCCGGTGAGCCTTACTTCATGGGAGTGAAATTACTGGAGAGAATTCTTTGAGACAGGATCTACTCCCATTTGGAAGCAAATGGACGTATTAGTGAGAGGCAGCATGGTTTTGTGAAGGGGAGGTCGTGTCTCACTAACTTGATAGAGTTTGTCGAGGAGGTCACAAAGATGATTGATGCAGGTAGGGCAGTGGATGTTGTCTATATGGGCTTCAGTAAGGCCTTTGACAAGGTCGCTCATGGTAGACTAGTACAAAAGGTGATCACGGGTGAGCTGGCGAGGTGGATACAGAACTGGCTAGGTCATAGAAGGCAGAGAGTAGCAATGGAAGGATGCTTTTCTAATTGGAGGGCTGAGACCAGTGGTGTTCCACAGGGATCAGTGCTGGGACCTTTGCTCTTTGTAGTATGTATAAATGATTTGGAGGAAAATGTAACTGGTCTGATTAGTAAGTTTGCAGACGACACAAAGGTTGGTGGAATTGCGGATAGCGATGAGGACTGTCAGAGGATAAAGCAGGATTTAGATTGTTTGGAGACTTGGGCGGAGAGATGACAGATGAAGTTTAATCCGTACAAATGTAAGGTAATGCATTTTGGAAGGTCTAATGAAGGTAGGGAATATACAGTGAATGGTAGAACCCTCAAGAGTATTGAAAGTCAAAGAGATCTAGGAGTACAGGTCCACAGGTCATTGAAAGGGGCAACACAGGTGGAGAAGGTAGTCAAGAAGGCATACGGCATGCTTGCCTTCATTGGCCGGGGCATTGAGTATAAGAATTGGCAAATCATGTTGCAGCTGTACAGATCCTTAGTTAGGCCACACTTGGAGTATAGTGTTCAATTCTGGTCGCCACACTACCAGAAGGATGTGGAGGCTTTAGAGAGGGTGCAGAAGAGATTTACCAGAATGTTGCCTGGTATGGAGGGCATTAGCTATGAGGAGCGGTTGAATAAACTCGGTTTGTTCTCACTGGAACGAAGGAGGTTGAGGGGAGACCTGATAGAGGTCTACAAAATTATGAGGGGCATAGACAGAGTGGATAGTCAGAGGCTTTTCCCCAGGGTAGAGGGGTCAATCACTAGGGGGCATAGGTTTAAGGTGAGAGGGGCAAGGTTTAGAGTAGATGTACGAGGCAAGTTTTTTACGCAGAGTGTAGTGGGTGCCTGGAACTCGCTACCGGAGGAGGTGGTGGAAGCAGGGACGATAGTGACATTTAAGGGGCATCTTGACAAATACATGAATAGGATGGAAATAGAGGGATACGGACCCAGTAAGTGTAGAAGATTGTAGTTTAGTCGGGCAGTATGGTCGGCACGGGCTTGGAGGGCCGAAGGGCCTGTTCCTGTGCTGTACATTTCTTTGTTCTTTGTTCTTTGTGTGTTCTTGTTGAAAGAAAAGAATGAGGCAGTGAATAGTTGTGTGGCTACCGCAGGGTCGTAATGTTGTAGTTCCTGGTTTAAGGGGCAGAGGGCCGCAGCGGAAGCGTGCTGGGCTATCAGCCCGAGGTCGAGGAATTTAGGGTATTCTCATCTATTTACATTCTCCCTCACACCAAAAGTAAACATAACACACGTTCCTGTTTGCTTTGCAGCAAATAGCTATCAGAAACTTTCTTGCAGTCTCATCCCGACATTAGTCCCAAGAACGAAAGAGACAGCATGACACATTACAACATTGTAATGCTCACACATAGGGAACCACAGAGAAAATGCTTTAAAGTCTCAGCAGATCTGACAGCATCTGGAGGGAGAGGAATGAGCTAACGTTTCGTGTCCAGGTGACCCTTAGTCAAATCTGCACGGGAAACGTTATCCAGCAGTACCCCACAGAGGGGCAATATAGATATATAACGATATCCAGTATTAACTTACAGGGGGCCAATAAGGAAATAAAGCTTTATCGAGCAATGAATCACAATAGAAACCGAGTCCCCAACTTCCCCTCTTGGACGGATGTGAACAATCCAACCTGCCAGACTATTTACAAGAGAAGACGAATTTTACCCTTCTCTTGGGGTCAATATTAATTCCTCAACCAGACTCACTGAAGCAGATTGTCGAGTCATGAGCTGGGCTTCTGCCGGTGGGGTCTTGCTGTGCATATTTAAGCAGGAATCTCATGCCTGAGAGCAACGCTTTTCCATTGAAAGGGAGGTATTGGATCTTCCTGAGGTTGAAAATCTTGCTGGAGAAATTTAACCTCGTGGACGAAAGGGCAATATCAGGAGAGGGATTCGAATTCACGCCTCCACAATAGACCGCTCGGCCATCCTGATACGTTGAAACCGAAACAAAGATCCGTGCACAAATCGACTTAACTTCTGTCTTCATCTTTATTTCATTTCAAACAAGATATGCTTTTCCTACTTTTGAACCCCTGCCAGAGTCCTGTGTCTGAGTGCCATCCTTGTCCAAACCGCTGGTGGTTAAGGAGCTCCTCATTGCTGCGTTGATCAGTTTGCTCCAATCAACAAGGTCCGATTTCCCGCTCTACCTGTTCCTCACACGAAGGTATTGAAAGTCTAAGTTCTCAGCGACGTGAAGTATCCAATTGATGAGTTGCATTCTGGAAACTGCAATCTCTTTCCACAGCTGCTTCCGGTGCTGCTTTCACAAACAAGTAGCCGAAGAACCCCTCCAGTGTCCAATCAGATGAATGTTCATCCAGTCGAGGCGGCAGAAGAGTGTTCTGGGAGAAATCAACTTAGTCACCTCGACTGTACTGCGGTTAGCTGAAGAATAGGTGTGAAAGAGCGGATCAGACTGAAAGCAAATCTTTGATACTAATAAAGAAAAAGGCAGATTTGCTGCTGACAAATAGCAACTTGTTTCCGTTTCGTGTGAGAAAACGAATACCAGAGAATGGTTTCGATCCATCGACCTCTGGGTTATAGGTACAGAACACTCGCGCTTCGCCACACGGTTCATGGCTCATTCTTTCCGTGGTCGGACTTGAGGCAAAGTTTGAAGAAATCTCTAACAGAGTGATCAATGTTTCCAGAGAGATGAAACTGCCGCCCCGAACTTCATTTTATAAAGGTGATTCCAGTCACTCCCCACTTTCCCATCAGAAAAACGTCACAGAAGAAATCAAATCACCTTCACAGAACAACCATTCAGCACGAAAGTAAAGTATCTGAACTATGCTGACCAGAATCAGTGTGCTCAAACGTGTGCTCTTGTTGAAAGAACAAATGCGGAAGTGAATAGTTGTGTGGCTACCGCAGGGCAGTAATGTTGTAGCTCCTGGTTTAAGGAGCAGAGTGCCGCAGCGGAAGCGTGCAGGGCTATTAGCCCGAGGTCGAGGAATCGAGGCTATTCTCTGCTATTTACATTCTCCCTCACACCAAAAGTGAGCATAACACACGTTCCTGTTTGCTTTGCAGCAATTAGCTATCAGAAACTTTCTTGCAGTCTCATCCCGACATTAGTCCCAGGAATGAAAGAGACAGCATGACACATTACAACATTGTAAAGCTCACACATCGGGAACCACAGAGAAAATGCTTTAAAGTCTCAGCAGATCTGAGAGCATCTGGAGGGAGAGAAATGAGCTGACGTTTCGTGTCCAGGTGACCCTTAGTCAAAGCTGCTCGGGAAACGTTATCCAGTAGTACCCCACAGAGGGGCAATATAGATATATAACGGTATCCAGTAATAACTCACAGGGGGCCAATAAGGAAATGAAGCTTTATCGAGCAATGAATCACGAGAGAGGCCGAGTTCCCAACGTCCCCTTTTGGACGGATGTGAACAATCCAACCTGCCAGACTATTTACAAGAGAAGACGAATTTTACCCTTCTCTTTGGATCAATATGAATTCCTCAACCAGACTCACCGAAGCAGATTGTCGAGTCATGAGCTGGGCTTCTGCCGGTGGGGTCTTGCTGTGCATATTTAAGCTGGAATCTCATGGCCTGAGACCAACGCTTTTCCATTGAAAGGGAGGTATTGGATCTTCCTGAGGTTGAAAATCTTGCTGGAGAAATGTAACCTCGTGGAGGAAAAGACAATATCAGGAGTGGGATTCGAACCCACGCCTCCAGAAGAGACTGCGACCTGAACGCAGCGCCTTTGTCCGCTCGGCTATCCTGATGCGTTGACGCAAAAACTAAGATCCGTGCACAAATCGACTTAAAGTCTGTCTTCATCTTGATTCCATTTCAAACAAGACATGCTTTCCCTACTTTTGAACCCCAGCCAGAGTCCTGTATCTGAGTGCCGTCCTTGTCCAAACCGCTGGTGGTTAAGGAGCTTCTCATTGCTGCATTGATCAGTTTCCTCTAATCAGCAAGTACCGATATACCGCTCTACCTGTTCCTCAGACGAAGGTATTGAAAGTCTAAGATCTGAGGACGTGAAGTATCCAATTGGAGAGTTGCATTCTGGCAACTGCCATCTCTCTCCACAGCTGCTTCCTGTGCTGCTCTCACAGACAAGTAGCCGAAGAACCCCTCCAGTGTCCAATCAGGTGAACATAGAACATAGAACATAGAACAATACAGCGCAGTACAGGCCCTTCGGCCCACGATGTTGCACCGAAACAAAAGCCATCTAACCTACACTATGCCATTATCATCCATATGTTTATCGAATAAACTTTTAAATGCCCTCAATGTTGGCGAGTTCACTACTGTAGCTGGTAGGGCATTCCACGGCCTCACTACTCTTTGCGTAAAGAACCTACCTCTGACCTCTGTCCTATATCTATTACCCCTCAGTTTAAAGCTATGTCCCCTCGTGCCAGCCATTTCCATCCGTGGGAGAAGGCTCTCACTGTCCACCCTATCTAACCCCCTGATCATTTTGTATGCCTCTATTAAGTCTCCTCATAACCTTTTTCTCTCCAACGAAAACAACCTCAAGTCCATCAGCCTTTCCTCATAGGATTTTCCCTCCATACCAGGCAACATCCTGGTAAATCTCCTCTGCACCCGCTCAAAAGCCTCCACGTCCTTCCTATAATGCGATGACCAGAACTGTACGCAATACTCCAAATGCTGCCGAACCAGAGTTCTGTACAGCTGCAACATGACCTCCTGACTCCGGAACTCAATCCCTCTACCAATAAAGGCCAACACTCCATAGGCCTTCTTGACAACCCTATCAACCTGGGTGGCAACTTTCAGGGATCTATGTACATGGACACCAAGATCCCTCTGCTCATCCACACTTTCAAGAACTTTACCATTAGCCAAATATTCCGCATTCCTGTTATTCCTTCCAAAGTGAATCACCTCACACTTCTCTACATTAAACTCGATTTGCCACCTCTCAGCCCAGCTCTGCAGCTTATCTATATCCCTCTGTAACCTGCTACATCCTTCCACACTATCGACAACACCACCGACTTTAGTATCGTCTGCAAATTTACTCACCCACCCTTCTGCGCCTTCCTCTAGGTCATTGATAAAAATGACAAACAGCAACGGCCCCAGAACAGATCCTTGTGGTACTCCACTTGTGACTGTACTCCATTCTGAACATTTCCCATCAACCACCACCCTCTGTCTTCTTTCAGCTAGCCAATTTCTGATCCACATCTCTAAATCACCCTCAATCCCCAGCCTCCGTATTTTCTGCAAGAGCCTACCATGGGGAACCTTATCAAACGCTTTGCTGAAATCCATATACACCACATCAACTGCTCTACCCTCATCTACCTGTTCAGTCGCCTTCTCAAAGAACTCAATAAGGTTTGTGAGGCATGACCTACCCTTCACAAAGCCATGCTGACTATCCCTGATCATATTATTCCTATCTAGTTGATTATAAATCTTGTCTCTTATAATCCCATCCAAGACTTTACCCACTACAGACGTGAGGCTCACCGGTCTATAGTTGCCGGGGCTGTCTCTGCTCCCCTTTTTGAACAAAGGGACCACATTTGCTGTCCTCCAGTCCTCTGGCACTATTCCTGTAGCCAATGATGACATAAAAATCAAAGCCAAAGGTCCAGCAATCTCTTCCCTGGCCTCCCAGAGAATCCTAGGATAAATCCCATCAGGTCCCGGGGACTTATCTATTTTCAGCCTGTCCAGAATTGCCAACACCTCTTCCCTACGTACCTCAATGTCATCTATTCTATTAGCCTGCGGCTCAGCATTCTCCTCCACAACATTATCTTTTTCCTGAGTGAATACTGACGAAAAATATTCATTTAGTATCTCGCCTATCTCTTCAGACTCCACACATAATTTCCCATCCCTGTCCTTGACTGGTCCTACTCTTTCCCTAGTCATTCACTTATTCCTGACATACCTATCAAAGCTTTTGGGTTTTCCTTGATCCTTCCTGCCAAATACTTCTCATGTCCCCTCCTTGCTCGTCTTAGCTCTCTATTTAGATCCTTCCTCGCTACCTTGTAACTATCCATCGCCCCAACTGAAACTTCACACCTCATCTTCACATAGGCCTCCTTCTTCCTCTTAACAAGAGATTCCACTTCCTTGGTAAACCACGGTTCCCTCGCTCGACGCCTTCCTCCCTGCCTGACCGGTACATACTTATCAAGAACATGCAGTAGCTGATCCTTGAACAAGCCCCACTTATCCAGTGTGCCCAACACTTGCAGCCTCCTTCTCCACCTTATCCCCCCCCCCCCCCCAAGTCACGTCTAATGGCATCATAATTGCCCTTCCCCCAGCTATAACTCTTGCTCTGCAGTGTATACTTATCCCTTTCCATCATTAACGTAAACGTCACCGAATTGTGGTCACTGTCCCCAAAGTGCTCTCCTACCTCCAAATCCAACACCTGGCCTGGTTCATTACCCAAAACCAAATCCAACGTGGCCTCGCCTCTTGTTGGCCTGTCAACATATTGTTTCAGGAAACCCTCCTGCACACACTGTACAAAAAACGACCCATCTATTGTACTCGAACTATATCTTTTCCAGTCAATATTTGGAAAGTTAAAGTCTTCCATAATAACTACCCTGTTACTTTCGCTCTTATCCAGGATCATCTTCGCCATCCTTTCCTCTACATCCCTAGAACTATTAGGAGGCCTATAAAAAACGCCCAACAGGGTGACCTCTCCTTTCCTGTTTCTAACTTCAGCCCATACTACCTCGGAAGAAGAGTCCCCATCTAGCATCCTCTCCGCCACCGTAATACTGCTCTTGACTAGCAGTGCCACACCTCCCCTCTTTTGCCTCCTTCTCTGAGCTTACTAAAACACCTAAACCACGGAACCTGCAACATCCATTCCTGTCCCTGCTCTATTCATGTCTCCGAAATGGCCACAACATCGAAGTCCCAGGTACCAACCCATGCTGCCAGTTCCCCTACCTTGTTTCGTATACTCCTGGCATTGAAGTAGACACACTTCAAACCACCTACCTGAACACTGGCCCCCTCCTGCGACGTCAAATCTGTGCTCCTGACCTCTATACTCTCATTCTCCCTTACCCTAAAACTACAATGCAGGTTCCCATGCCCCTGCTGCATTAGTTTAAACCCCGCCCCCCCCAAAGAGCACTAACAAATCTCCCCCCCCCCCCCAGGATATTTGTGCCCCTCAGGTTCAGATGTAGACCATCCTGTCTGTAGAGGTCCCACCTTCCCCAGAAAGAGCCCCAGTTATCCAGACATCTGAATCCCTCCTGCCTGCACCATCCCTGTAGCCACGTGTTTAAATGCTCTCTCTCCCTATTCCTCATCTCACTATCACGTGGCACGGGCAACAACCCAGAGATAACAACTCTGTTTGTTCTAGTTCTGAGCTTCCATCCTAGCTCCCTGAAAGCCTGTCTGACATCCTTGTCCCTTTTCCTACCTATGTCGTTAGTGCCAATGTGGACCATGACTTGGGCTGCTCCCCCTCCCCCCTAAGGACCCGGAAAACACGATCCGAGACATCACGTACCCTTGCACCTGGGAGGCAACATACCAAACGTGAGTCTCTCACGCTCCCACAAAATCTCCTATCTGTGCCCCTGACTATAGAATCCCCAATTACTAATGCTCTGCTCCTCTCCCCCCTTCCCTTATGAGCAACAGGACAGACTCCGTGCCAGAGGCCCGTACCCCATGGCTTACCCCTGGTAAGTCCCCCCCCCCCCCCCCACAAGTATCCAAAGCGGTATACTTGTTTCTCAGGGGCACGGCCGCAGGGGATCCCTGCACTGACTGCTTTTTCCCAGTCCCTCTTACAGTTACCCACCTATCACCAATCTTTGGTGTAACTAATTCCCTGAAGCTGCTATCTATGACCCCTTCTGCCTCCCGAATGATCCGAAGTTCTTCCAACTCCAGCTCCAGTTCCCTAACTCGGTCTTGGAGGAGCTGGAGATGGCAGCACTTCCTGCAGGTAAAATCAGCAGGGACACTAACTGCATCCCTCACCTTAAACATCCTGCAGGAGGAACATTGCACTCCCTTCCCTGCCATTCCTCTAACTTTCTACCAAGATCTGGCTAACCACTAAATTAAATTTTTTATAAAAAATAATAATAATATAATAAAATATGGTACTTACCTCAGACCAATGGGTTTTATTATTAGGTCAGAGGAGGAGGGCGGGTGGGAGACACTACACGTGTAGTGTCTCAGGTTTCCTCTCCACCAGAATTTATTGGTGAGGGTCTTCCCAGACGTCCGCGGGTCGACTTCCTGTTCCCGCCTAAAACACTAATTTTTTTTAAAAATTCTCAGCTCCTGCTGAAATTGACTAACCAGCCAGCTCCACTCCCGCCGAAATCGACTGGCATGCCCCTACAAAGACAAGTGCTTTTAAAGGACAGACTTACCTCCCAGCAGCCACTTCCGCACTGCTCCCGCTGAAACTGACTCACCAGCTGATTCTCCCGCCGAAATCGACTGGCCTGCCCCTGCAAAGACAAGTGTTTTTAAAGGACAGACTTACCTCCCAGCAGCAACTTCCGCACTGCTCCCGCTGAAACTGACTCACCAGCTGATTCTCCCGCCGAAATCGACTGGCCTGCCCCTGCAAAGACAAGTGCTTTTAAAGGACAGACTTACCTCCCAGCAGCCACTTCCGCACTGCTCCCTCTGTAACTGACTCACCAGCGGATTCTCCCGCCGAAATCGACTGGCCTGCCCCTGCAAAGACAAGTGCTTTTAAAGGACAGACTTACCTCCCAGCAGCCACTTCCGCACTGCTCCCGCTGAAACTGACTCACCAGCTGATTCTCGCGCCGAAATCGACTGGCCTGCCCCTGCAAAGACAAGTGCTTTTAAAGGACAGACTTACCTCCCAGCAGCCACTTCCGCACTGCTCCCGCTGTAACTGACTCACCAGCGGATTCTCCCGCCGAAATCGACTGGCCTGCCCCTGCAAAGACAAGTGCTTTTAAAGGACAGACTTACCTCCCAGCAGCCACTTCCGCACTGCTCCCGCTGAAACTGACTCACCAGCTGATTTTCCCGGCGAAATCGACTGCCCTGCCCCTGCAAAGACAAGTGCTTTTAAAGGACAGACTTACCTCCCAGCAGCCACTTCCGCACTGCTCCCGCTGAAACTGACTCACCAGCTGATTCTCCCGCCGAAATCGACTGGCCTGCCCCTGCAAAGACAAGTGCTTTTAAAGGACAGACTTACATCCCAGCAGCCACTTCCGCACTGCCCCCGCTGAAACTGACTCACCAGCTGATTCTCCCGCCGAAATCGACTGGCCTGCCCCTGCAAAGACAAGTGCTTTTAAAGGACAGACTTACCTCCCAGCAGCCACTTCCGCACTACTCCCGCTGAAACTGACTCACAAGCTGATTCTCCCGCCGAAATCGACTGGCCTGCCCCTGCAAAGACAAGTGCTTTTCAAGGACAGACTTACCTCCCAGCAGCCACTTCCGCACTGCTCCCGCTAAAACTGACTCACCAGCTGATTCTCCCGCCGAAATCGACTGGCCTGCCCCTGCAAAGACAAGTGCTTTTAAAGGACAGACTTACCTCCCAGCAGCCACTTCCGCACTGCTCCCGCTGAAACTGACTCACCAGCTGATTCTCCCGCCTAAATCGACTGGCCTGCCCCTGCAAAGGCAAGTGCTTTTAATGGACAGACTTACCACCCAGCAGCTACTTCCGCACTGCTCCCGCTGAAACTGACTCACCAGCTGATTCTCCCGCCGAAATCGACTCTTCCAGTAGAGTCGAACGTTCATCCAGTAGAGGCGGCAGAAGAGTGTTCTGGGAGAAGTCAACTTAGTCACCTCGACTGTACTGTGGTTAGCTGAAGAACAGGTGTCAAAGAGTGGATAAGACTGAAAGCAAAACTTTGGTACCAATAAAGAAAAAGGCAGATGTGCTGCTGACAAATAGCAACTTGTTTCCGTTTGGTGTGATTGAGAATATGAATAGCAGAGGATGGTTTCGATCCATCAACCTTTGGGTTATGGGCACAGAACACTCCCGCTTCGCCACACGGCTCGTGGCTCATTCTTCCCGTGGTCGGACTTGAGGCAAAGTTTGAAGAAATCTCTAACAGCGTGATCAATGTTCCCAGAGAGGCGAATCTGCCGCCCCGAACTTCATTCTATGAAGATGATTCCAGTCACTCCCCACTTCCCATCAGAACAACGTCACAGAAGAAATCACATCACCTTCACAGAACAACTATCCCGCAGGAAAGTACAGTATCTGAACTATGCTGACCAGAATCAGTGTGCTCAAACGTGTGTTCTTGTTGAAAGAAAAAAATGAGGATGTGAATAGTTGTGTGGCTACCGCAGGGCAGTAATGTTGTAGCTCCTGGTTTAAGGAGCAGAGTGCCGCAGCGGAAGCGTGCTGGGCCATTAGCCCGAGGTCGAGGAATCGAGGGTATTCTCTGCTATTTGCATTCTCCCTCACAACAAAAGTAAACATAACACACGTTCCTGTTTGCTTTGCAGCAAATAGCTATCAGAAACTTTCTTGCAGTCTCATCCCGACATTAGTCCCAAGAATGAAAGAGACAGCATGACACATTACAACATTGTAATGCTCACACATCGGGAACCACAGAGAAAATGCTTTAAAGTCTCAGCAGATCTGACAGCATCTGGAGGGAGAGAAATGAGCTGACGTTTCGTGTCCAGGTGACCCTTAGTCAAAACTGCACGGGAAGCATTATCCAGTAGTACCGAACAGAGGGGCAATATAGATATAAAGCGATATCCAGTAATAACTCACAGGGGGCCAATAAGGAAATGAAGCTTTATCGAGCAATGAATCACAATAGAAGTCGAGTTCCCAACGTCCCCTTTTGGACGGATGTGAACAATCCAACCTGCCAGACTATTTACAAGAGAAGACGAATTTCTCCCTTCTCTTTGGATCAATATGAATTCCTCAACAAGACTCACCGAAACAGATTGTCGAGCCATAAGCTGGGCTTCTGCCGGTGGGATCTTGCTGTGCATATTTAAGCTGGAATCTCATGTCCTGAGACCAACGCTTTTCCATTGAAAGTGAGGTATTGGATCTTCCTGAGGTTGAAAATCTTGCTGGAGAAATTTAACCTCGTGGAGGAAAAGACAAAATCAGGAGTGGGATTCGAACCCACGCCTCCAGAAGAGACTGCGACCTGAACGCAGCGCCTTAGACCGCTCGGCCATCCTGATGCATTGACGCAGAAATTAAGATCCGTGCACAAATCGACTTAAAGTCTGTCTTCATCTTGATTCCATTTCAAACAAGACATGCTTTCCCTACTTTTGACCCCCAGCCAGAGTCCTGTATCTGAGTGCCATCCTTGTCCAAACCGCTGGTGGTTAAGGAGCTTCTCATTGCTGCATTGATCAGTTTGCTCTAATCAACAAGGCCCGGTTTCCCGCTCTACCTGTTCCTCAGACGAAGGTATTGAAAGTCTAAGATCTGAGGACGTGAAGTATCCAATTGGAGAGTTGCATTCTGGCAACTGCAATCTCTATCCACAGCTGCTTCCGGTGCTCCTTTCACAGACAAGTAGCCGAAGAACCCCTCAAGTGTCCAATCAGGTGAACGTTCATCCAGTCGAAGGGGCAGAAGAGTGTTCTGGAAGAAATCAACTTAGTCACCTCGACTGCACTGTGGTTAGCTGAAGAACAGGTGTGAAAGAGTGGATAAGACTGAAAGCAAAACTTTGATACTAATAAAGAAAAATGCAGATGTGCTGCTGACAAATAGCAACTTGTTTCCGAAAACTTTGATACTAATAAAGAAAAATGCAGATGTGCTGCTGACAAATAGCAACTTGTTTCCGTTTGGTGTGATTGAGAACATGAATAGCAGAGGATGGTTCGATCCATCGACTTCTGGGTTATAGGCCCGGCACTTTCCGCTGCGCCATTCGGCTCGTAGCACATTCTTTTCGTGGTCGGACTTGAGGCAAAGTTTGAAGAAATCTCTAACAGCGTGATCAATGTTCCCAGAGAGGCTAATCTGCCGCCCCGAACTTCATTCTATGAAGATGAATCCAGTCACTTCCCACTTTCCCATCAGAACAACGTCACAGAAGAAATCACAGAAGCTGGGCTTCTGCCGGTGGGATCTTGCTGTGCATATTTAAGCTGGAATCTCATGTCCTGAGACCAATGCTTTTCCATTGAAAAGGAAGTATTGGATCTTCCTGTTATAAAGAAGAAGGCAGGTGTGCTGCTGACAAATAGCGACTTGTTTCCGTTTGGTGTGAGTGAGAATATAAATAGGCTTGCAACTTGCTGGCGAGGCCGTCGCCGGTGATGATGACGTGGCGTGGACTCGCTGAACCAGGTTCAGGAGCTCGAGCACCGAGCAGGGACGCTCTGTCAGGCCCGACGATTTCAAACCACAGTGTTGCCTTGATCGCCTTGTTGGATACCCCTCGTTGACAGGAACCACTGGCAGCTATGGCATTGCCATTGTAGTCATGGAACTGGCAGGCCGGTGGAAGAATGCTTGGTCTGGCGCGCATGGTGTCGAGGCCGGATTTTGAGATGAGGTTCGCTGATGCGCCGGTGTGAAGTTTGAATCGGATGCAAGCCTTGTCTCATTTCATTTCATTTCGTTTTCATTTCATTAATTGTGTGGACAGCACACCACTCGTCGATCCACACTGAGGATCGAGAGGCGTTCCGCGTTGTGGTGGAAGGCAGCGCATGTGTAGTTATGATGCCCACCCGGTATGGGGACCTGACGCACTCAGCATCAGGGTCTGTTGGGCTGTCGGGATCGGAATCTGGCATGCCTTGTTGTATTGAGCGGACACTTCTGCGCCGCAGCTGGGATCGCTGGCTGCTGAGCGGTGGAGCAGATCTGCAAAGGGCTGCATAGTGGCCAAGCTTGAAACACTGTAGACACCGGCGTCCTTTTGCCGGACATTTCCGCTTTAAGTGGGTGGACCCACAATTCGGAGATGTCATGACGCCACCGACAGGGCATTCCGTGCGCCATCGCGCATGCGCAGTGCGGTCGGTCGACGTACGCACCTGTGCAGTCGTGTTTTCGGCCTCGTCGTCCCCTCGGTAACGGCGCACATGCGCAGGGACCTGGGAAAAGCGCAAAAAGTGACCACTCTCCTCGATGCTCAAGCCCTGCATTTGAACAATGGCCTGCACCCGTTCCACCTCGTGGGAGGCCAGTTTTGCAGTTTCTGCCGCCCTGATGTGGGAGTAATGATTCTTAGCATGCTCATGGATAACGCATGTCTCGATAGCAACTGAGAGGGTCAACTGTTTGACTTTCAGGAGCTGCTGCCGAAGGGAGTCGGAGTGGACCCCGAAAACGATCTGATCCCGGATCATGGAATCTGCCGTCGAGTCATAGTTACATGACTGCGCTAGGATGCGGAGATGGGTCACGAAGGACTGAAAAGGTTCATTCTTACCCTGAAGCCTCTGCTGGAAAAAGTACAATTCAAAGCTCTCATTCACCTCAGTGTCGCAGTGGCTGTCAAACTTCAGCAGGACTGTTTTGAATTTTGTTTTGTCTTCGCCGGCAGCGAACGTAAGGGAGTTGTAGATGTGGATGGCGTGGCCCCCCACGGTGGAGACAAATAATGTGATCTTCCTGGCATCCGATGCTGCTTCGAGGTCGGAGGCCTCGATGTACAGGAGGAACTTTTGCTTGAAGATTTTCCAATTGGCGCCAAGGTTGCCGGAGATGCGGAGCTGCGGAGGAGGCTGGTGTTTTCCATTTCACCGGATGGCTGCTTCCTGGTCAATGCTGATTCACTCGAGGTAGGTCCGTAAAGATCAGTATCACTCTGGTACCATGATGTGTTAGGCAGGTAGGCTCAATGTGGACTGCACTCGATGCAGGGAAGCTAAAAACAGACGTCGAACACTGGAGAAAATCCAACACTGTTTTATTCAACGATAGAACTGATACACATATTCAGCTGTGGGTCGACACTATACTGAACTGACTGGAGACCTTGTAGTAGCCTGATCAGACTTACTAGCTACCGCATGGTGTTTGCACTTGCTAGCTCGTGGACTCTGACTGTCTCAGTGGCTGGGTCCAGAGAGAGCGGGAAACCTAGTGCCCTCTGGCTTTATAGTAGTAGTGTCCTGTTTGGTGATTGGCTGCACTGTGTTGTGCTTACTGGTCATCCTGTGTGTCCATCACTGACTGTCTGCATCTCATTATATACATGAGTGGATATTATGACAGACTCCAAATCCAATGGTCTTTTTCCGCGGAGATTCTATCCCTTCTCACAGACAGACTGGGAGACTCGTCATCGCATGAAAGCAATAACTTCCTGGAGTGATTCCAGGTTGGGTTTATATCGCATAAATTGTCAATGAATGTCTTGTTAAACGTGGTTCAGTTAGCGGAGTGGCTGTGGCTTGGTACTTGCAATCAACTGGGGTTCCCCCGCACAGATTCGAAACCTACCTGCACTGTAGGCAGCACGGTAGCACAGTGGTTAGCACAGTTGTTTCACACCTCCAGGGATCTGCCTTTGCGGAGTCTGCGCGTTCACCCGGTGTCTCCGTGGGTTACCTCCGGGTGCCTCCGGTTACTTTCGGACGTTCGGTGCAGACGCAAGAGGCCGAATGTCCTGCAGGGATTCTCTGGATAACAAATTAGAATCGTCAGAACTCCGACATTGACGGGATGTTTAAGGCGTCTGACTGATCTTCATCATGATGCGATCAAATGTTTGTATCTTTCAGACTTTCCGCGGTGTTTTATTTACAATGTGTAGAAACATGTTTAACATGGTGTTGAAGTGTTTCCCATCAGTCCATTCAGAACAATCCTTCAGTTGATATGGAAATGTAATTTGCTGACAGAAACAACATTCCCAACACTTCACATCTGGCTGCACATCTGGACCAATGCACAAAGACGAACTTCTTCCGTTAGTTATTGGGGATATTAAACATCCATGAGGTGGTTTGGTGAAGTCAGGTCATATGGCGAGTTGGCCGAGAGGTGATGGCGATGCGCTGCTAATCCATTGTGCTTTGCATCTGCGGGTCTGAATCCATCCTCGTCGATGATCCATTTCCTGCGTCTCCGCGTTGGGCCACTTATTGAGGGTGACCTGATGATTCATTCAGTGTATCCGGAACTAGGATGGAGTTTAGATTCGGAGTTCAACAGGCCTGAGGAGTGAATCTTCTTGCACCATTCTCTATACCGATGTTCCTAATCCTCTGTCTGATAATCGATTTAAATCACGACACCAGCTTTGGGCAGGAGTTTGGCACCATGAAAACTTGCGGCTTCAGAATCTCTAAAACAGACGCCAGCTTCATCTGGGGCACTGCTGGCAGATTTTGTCTTTCCAGAACCGGCCGCCCAGCCGTGAAATCAAGTTCATCAGATGACCTCATTACACTGTAAGACGGAGGAGCAGAAGTAGGTCATTCGGCCCATCCTGTCTGCTCCACCATTCAAAGAGATTATGACAGATCTGATATAATCCTCAAATCCACTTTCCCGCCACATCCCCATAACCCTTGTTTTCTTTACTGATTAAATCTTGAACATATTAACTGACCCACCCTCGACAATCCTATTCGCTGAGAAACGATATTTCCACAGATACACTATCTCTTTAGAGAAGAAATTACTCATCATTTCTGGCTTAACTGGGCGGTCCCTTACCCTGAGATTAATCCCTCAGGTCCCAGACTCTCCCACGTGGAGAAACAACCTCTCAGCATCCACCCTGTCAACCCGCCTGAAAAGCAATTAAATCTGTGAATTTGAATGGTGGGAATTATTCCCTGTCCCAAAGATTAGTTCAGGCCTCTGGATTCCCAATCCAGTGACATAATCTTTCATCCCTCTGAACAACAGTTGATTCGGCTCATTATTAAACATCTTGGGCCAGTGGGCCGATGAATGGCAGATGGAGTTTAATTTGGATAAATGTGAGGTGAGGCATTTTGGTAGCTCAAATCAGTGATTGACCTACTCAGTTAATGGTAGGGAGTTGGGGAGAATTACAGAACAAACAGATCGAGGAGAACAGGTTCACACATCCTTGAAGGTGATGTCGCAGGTGGACAGGGTGGTGAAGAAGGCATTCAGCATGCTTGGTTTTAAGGTCAAAATATTGAATCCAAGAGTTGTGATGTCTTGTTCAAGTTGTACAAGACATGCTGGTAAGACCACACGGGAAATACTGTGTTCAATTCTGGTCACCCTATTTTCGGAAGGATATTGTTAAACTAGAAAGGGTGCAGAAGTGATTTACAAGGATGGTACCAAGACTTGATGGTGTGAGTGAAAAGTAGAGGCTGGATAGGCTGGGACATTTTTTTCCTGGAGCGTAGGAGGCTTATGGGTGATGTCATAGAGGTCTATGAAATAATGAGGAACAGAAATAAGGTAATGAGGAGCATCTGAACGGGCTGCCAGAGGCAGTGCAGTGGTAGTGGCGGGTATCATTTTGATTTTAAAAATCAGTTAGACAGTTACATGGGCAGGTTGGGTGTAGATGGATATGGGGAAAATGCGGGCAAGTGGGACTAGCTTAGTGATAGAAACTGGGCGGCATTGACAAGCTGGGACGAAGGGCTGTTTCCATGCTGCCAACATCCACTACTCTTTGACTCTGTCTGTCTTCCTGATGATATTAGAATATCCTCCACAGAATTGTATTGAACCGATTGATACATAATATTTTATTCTATATTTTATCCAAGTCAAACAGGTACTGTGGATTCATCAGGGGATAAACAAAATACTAGGATGAGAGCGAATTGAATGAACAATGTTCCCAAAAATTATATTCCAAAAAGAGCCCTGCAACGTTTGGATGGAAAGGTGAAACTTTGAGCGG
Source organism: Scyliorhinus torazame (assembly GCF_047496885.1). Taxonomy (NCBI): domain Eukaryota; kingdom Metazoa; phylum Chordata; class Chondrichthyes; order Carcharhiniformes; family Scyliorhinidae; genus Scyliorhinus; species Scyliorhinus torazame. The sequence continues at coordinate 41,195,661 of NC_092730.1, forward strand.
AGAAAGGAAAACTCGGCTGACAGCAAGCTCCACCGGATTTCTATATCAAACGATCGCGGTGGGACACGAGCTTCCAATATCTTCATTAGGTTCACAGAAATCAGATGCCTTAGCCATTAAGCCACGCGACCATCGCATGGGACATACGAGCCGATGTTTATCGCATGTGAATAAATACTGTGATTCTCTCTGTTTCCCTAGAAACCAGTACAATGCAGAAGGAGGCCATTCGGCCTATCGACTCTGCACCGACCCTCCAATCCTGCACCCCACTCATGCTTTAATTTGGATCGAGACTGGGACGTTCGGTGCTGTTCCATGTAAAGCAAAAATGAACTTCGAGGATATTTCCAATTTAACTGTTTTTCTTCCGCAAACAATTGAATCAGTAAAATTGTGCGTTTCGGGAGCTGGGATTTTCGAGTCTCTCAAGGCTTCTCTCCAAATCCATTGGTCATTTTAAGGTAGATTCAACCGCTCCGCACATAAACACCGGTGCACCGTTCATCGCAGGAATGCAAGAACTTCCTGGAGTGATTCCAGGCCGGTTTTATAATGTTTAATGAATGACCGATTGAACCGGGCTGCGATGGTCGAGTGGTTAAGGTGTTGGACTTTCCCCAGCAGGTTCGAGCCCTGCTCCCAACGACTGTGACTGAAGAATTAATCGATTTTTAGTCAACGGTTTGACACAACGTTCGCTACTTAGCAAATTCTAATATCCTCAGGAAGAGGGTTAATGGTATTTTGGACATCAGGTCGGCTAGTTTAGTCGGTAGAGCATCATAGATTATCATAGAATTGCATCGAGTCTGTACCGGCTCTTGGAAAGAGCACTCTACCCAAGGTCAACACCTCCACCCTATTCCCATAACCCAGGAGCCCCACCCAACACTAAGGGCAATTTTGGAGACTAAGGGCAATTTACCATGGCCAATCCACCTAACCTGCACATCTTCGGACTGTGGGAGGAAACCGGAGCACCCGGAGGAAACCCACGCACACACGGGGAGGATGTGCAGACTCCGCACAGACAGTGACCCAAGCCGGAATCGAACCTGGGACCCTGGAGCTGTGAAGCAATTGTGCTATCCACAATGGTACCGTGCTGCCCTCATGCATGGGACTCTTAATCCCAGGGTCGTGGGTTCCAGACCCACGTTGGGCGCTTCCATATTGTAATCTGAGAGTGTTGAGCTGAACGAACTGATTTGGTAACAGGAACACAAGGTTATGTTCCTGGACTGGGAATCCAGAGGCCTGAACTAATCTTTCGTGACAAGATTTAATTAATCTGGAATTGAAATTTCATCTCAGTAATGGCGCAGGAAGGTTCTGCTGCAGACGGATCATATTTCCACAACTGGGAACACATTTACACAACAGGGAATGATTAGCACAACCACAGTGAAGTTCTGTCACCGGCAGAGTCACGGTTCCAACAGAGAGAACAGTTACACAGCAGAGAGCTCAGTTACACAGCAGAGAGCACAGTTACACTGCAGAGAGCTCAGTTACACAGCAGAGAGCTCAGTTACACAGCAGAGAGCACAGTTACACAGCAGAGAGCTCAGATACACAGCAGAGAGCACAGTTACACAGCAGAGAGCTCAGTTACACAGCAGAGAGCATAGTTACACAGCAGAGAGCACAGTTACACAGCAGAGAGCTCAGTTACACAGCAGAGAGCACAGTTACACAGCAGACAGCAGAGAGCTCAGTTACACAGCAGAGAGCTCAGTTACACAGCAGAGAGAACAGTTACACAGCAGAGAGCTCAGTTACACAGCAAGAAAAACATTTAATTGCCTATCTTTGTGGAACAGAAAATCCCTTTTTGATAAATAACCAGTTTTTCCATCTCAGTACCTTGCTGGTTTGCTCGGCACCTTTTCTGTGTGTCATTGTGTGTGTGTCCTGATAGTCTCTTCCTGCTTTACTGTGTCTTTCTCTGTCTGTCACAGCCGTGCTGATGTTCCGTGTTATTGCCCAGCCAAGTTGAGCTTCACAACACGTGGTTCTCGTTTAAGAAAAAAATAGTTACGTGGCTGCCGCAGAACAGCAATTGCGAACACGGCGAATTTAAAAAGCAGAGTGGCGCAGCGGAAGCGTGCTGGGCCCATAACCCAGAGGTCGATGGATCGAAACCATCCTCTGCTATTTATATTCTCAGTCACCCCAAAATTAAACATGACGCTATCACCCTGCGGCACATCCGCCTTTTCTTTTCAGTAGATTAGTATCAAAGTGTTGCATCCAGTGTGATCCGGACATTTGCGCCAGGAATGAAGCAGACAGCATTACATCACTGTGAAGCTCAAAGTAACAAAATAGGGAAGCTCTTCAATTGACTCTCTCTGAGGAAAACAGACAACATCTGCTGTGTTGTGTGAGTATTATTGGTGCCAATATCACATCTCCACTGACTGGAATGAATTATGTTTTATTAGCACAGTCATGTCATTTGGTAAAGATCGAACCGGGAGTTTTTCAGTGTTTTCAAATCCTATAACAGCGAGAACGTGAAAAGTTTAGATAATAACTTCCAGGAATACCCCACAGAGGGGTAATAAGCATATATAACAATATCCAATAATAAACCACTATAGAAACCGAGATCACAGTTTCGCCACTCGGACGGATGTGAACAATCCAACCAGACTATTTAGAACAAGCGGAGATTCCTGCCTCCAGCCACCTCACTTTCTCCAGCTCTCTTCCTCAGCTCGAAACACAGGAAAAGACGCAAACGCCTCCAATCAAATTATTATTGCGATGGCCGGGAATCGTACCCGGATCAACTGCTTGGAAGGCAGCGATGCTCACCAGTATCCCCCCATCACTTACTGCCGAATGTTGAGCCCTTTTGATGCTTTGCATTAGTTTGATAAATTGTTTCGTAAACAACGTCTTACTATGTTTCTGTTATTTCACTCCAATTTAAAATGCCCCTGAATGAAAGTGTCCGTGTCGTACGGCTCCCGGTCAGCCAGGAGATGGCACCAGTCCACAATAAAAGTATTTATTTCTGATGTTCTGTGTGTCATTACATGGGACTCTTGCTCTGGCCTGAGACCTTACCTTGTCCTTGTGTCCTGATGCTGCCGTTTGCACCCTGGTTAAGTAATCATAGAATCCCTCCAGTGCAGAAGGAGACCATTTGGCCCATCCAGGCTGCACTGACCCTCGGAAAAAGCACCCCAACACGGCCCAATCGTCTCCGAACCGTTTGGATACATCAGGTGTCAGTCTCCTCTGGAGACGGGGGTTCAATCCCACTCCTGACATTGACATTAATTCTCAGCTGCGATAAAATGCCAGAGGTCCCGGGTTCAAAAATCCGGACGACCCCGGATGGTGTCATTGACTGAAATCGGGAGGAGGTTTGAGCTCCAGGGACGTTATTGCAGCGAATATATCAGTGCAGAACACGTGAAGAAACGGACAGGGTATTTAAAGGTCGTTTGATCATGGTGTGGGATTCTGAATTTCTCCTCAAGTAAAAACAGACGCACGCTTGTGCATCCGCGCAGCTGGCTGAATACAATGGTTATTTGTACCTGATAAACGTTTGATTTGACAAACGCGCTTGCGGGATGAGGTGGCCGAGTGGTTAAGGGGACGGGTTGTTAATCCATTGAGCTCTCCGTGCGTGGGTTTGAAACCCATCATTGTCGATTTTTCATCCTGCTTTCCCCCAGTGGGACTCATTTTTCCAAAGTATCTGCAATCACTGATGTGACAATCCAGTCCAAGTTGTGAGGCCGGATTGCATCGAGTTGTGTTGGAAGCGCGAGAAATAAAAATCCGTCTTGTTCGGATTGAGATGCATTGATCGGGTAGTGAGGTCGGAACCACTCTGTCTATTGGGTAGTGTCAAAGCCAAGCGACATTTCATTGTTCGAGAGAATGAGGAGTTTAGGGAATCAGGATATTTACCCGGCAAAAATCTGCTGGAGGAGGGAATGAGGGGAGTCCAAAAATGTATTCAGAACCTTAATGTAGCGGCGGCAATGCAGATTCACCAGAATGATACAGACATAGAAGGTTTCAATTACGAGAACAGATTAGAATTATAGAATCATAGAATGGTTCCAGCACAGGGTGCGGCCATTCCGCCCACCGTGCCCATGTCAGTCGCCCAGAGCTGGAAAATCTCAGCAGACCTGGCAGCATCTGTGGAGCGGGAACCAGAGAATGGGAAGCAGGGTCAGACTGGACTGGAAACTGTAACTCTGTTTCCCGCTCCACAGATGCTGCCAGACCAGCCGAGTTATCCAACATTGTCTATTTCTGTTGCAGCATTTTATGAAGAATCTCCAGAGCGGCCTTGCCTTTGTGCTCGGCGTTTCTATTTATTTATTTAGTTCTGTATAAATTTAGAGCACCCAATTATTTTTTTTCTCCAATTAAGGGCCAATTTAGGGTGGCCAATCCACGTACCTTGCACATCTTTGGGTTGCGGGGGTGAAACCCACGCACACATGGGAAGAATGAGCAAATTCCAGGCGGGCAGTGACCCAGGGCCGGAATGACGCTTCTATTTATGAAGACTGGTCCCGTATGGGCACTAAGGGCAATTTATCCAATCCACCTAATGCACGTCTTTGCACTGTGGGAGATATCCGGAGCACCCGGAGGAAACCCACGCAGACACGGGCAGAAGGTGCAGACTCCGCACAGACAGTGAATCGAACCTGGTACCCTGGCACTGTGAAGCCACAGTGCTAGCCACTTGTGCTACCGTGCTTTGTGCCTAGAGAGGTTATTGCAGCGAATATATCAGTGGAGAACAAGTAAAGAAATGAAAACGACATTTTTAAAAAACCGCACGCTTGTGCACCCAGGTAACTGGCTGAATGCAATGGTTGTATGCAACCCCGATAAACCTTTGATTTATTTGCTGAACAAGAATTTCCCCATCTGCGCCTTAAAAATAATCAATGTCCCGCTTCCGCGGCCTTCTGAGGCAGAGTTCCAAAGTCGCACAACTCTCTGAGAGGGAGAAATCTCCTCATCTCCGCCCGAAAAAGAGCGACATCCTTGTTTTTAACTGCCCAGTTGTTCTGGTGTCATCCACGAGCAGTGAGATTGAACCAACTGTTTGGGCAGCACGGTAGCACAATGTTAGCACAGTTGGTTCAATATTCTCAGATAATAATATGGACGCGGCCAACTGGGAGGTAGAGTCCCATGCTCTACTGACTGAGCTATCCGAGTCTCCGCATGTTTGATTAAACTGCTCAAAAATATAAACTGAGCGGGTCAATCTGAAATATCCGCAAACATTTACCAGCATTGTGGCTTTGAACGGAGTCGTTTCGGGAACATTCCCACAGAGAGAAATTCCTGGAACCAGCGGCAGAAAATCCTCCTGAGCCTGACGTGATTTGAACACGCAACCTTCTGATCTGGAGTCAGACGCGCTACCTTTGCGCCACAAGCCCAAGTGCGGACCATTGCGGGTTTCTCCTCATAGATTTATGTTTTATTTATACCCAACTGTGCGAAAGAAACGCAAAGAAGTTCGATTGAGGGATATTAAAGGACCCTGAAGTAAAGCAGCTGTACCACGTGGTTAAGGGGATGCACAACAATCCATTGTGCTCTGTACACGTGGCTTCAAATCCAATCCTGGTCTGAAACGTGTCTGTTGTGTCTCTGTTTGGTCCCCTCATGGGGTTGTGGTGATCCACTGTAATAGGAGATGGAAGGTAGGATAAATAATAAATAATAATTTATTATTGCGATGGCCGGGAATCGAACCCGGGTCAACTGCTTGGAAGGCAGCTATGCTCACCACTATACCACCATCGCTCACTGACTGCCGACGTGTCCTTTTGGTTCTTGAGATCAGTTTGATTAACTGTTTCTTATCAAGTACTTACTTTGCGTAAGTTATTTCACTCCAATTTAAAATGCTCCTGAATGAAAGTGTCCGTGTCGCACGGCTCCGGTTCAGCCAGGAGATGGCACCAGTCCACAATAAATGTACATTCTATCTGTCATTACACAGGACACTTACTCTGGCCTGAGACCTTAACTTGTCCTGTGTCCTGATGCTGCCATTTTCACCCTGTTTAAGTAATCATAGAATGCCTCCAGTGCAGACGGAGGCCATTCGGCCCATGGAACCGGTACCGACCCTCGGAAAGAGCACCAGATTTCGGTCGAAACGCACCTAACCTTTCAAATACGTCAGGATGGCCGAGCGCTGGTCGCAGTCTCCTCTGGAGGTCAGGGCTCGAATCCCACTCCTGAAATTGACTTTTCCTCCGCGAGGCACCATCCAAACCTGGAACCCCTCCCTAACAGCACTGTGTGTGTACATACACCATATGGACTTGCAGCGGTTCCAGAATCCCCTCACCGCCCATTCTCACGGTCAATTAATGATAGATTGTAAATGTTTGGCCGAATCAGCGACAATCAAAGCCAGAGCCCTTGTGATCAGCTGAACATCCTCAGACTCTGTAGCTTCGTCCGGTAAAGTGTCTGCTCCCTAAAGAAAAATTTGGACTCAAATCCCAGCCCAGCCTTATTCCGTTTGACCACCTGTGCGATTGAGAACTTCCTCCACAACAGGGGGAAATGTGTTGGATTTCTAGTCGGAAAATATGCCTTTTGCAGGTTTAAATTCAGTAGAATATCTACAGAGATTGCAACGCAAGTACTGATTTTAGCTGCCATCATCCAGTTGTTAAATCTTTCCACTAGAAACCCACTGGATTTTTCCCTTTGACTTGAGTCCTGCTCCCAGAGGATCAGTTCAGTATTTTCAGTAATATTATATTTTGAATGCTCTGTGTCCAGAGAATTGTGACGCTGAAATTGCTCACACTTCTCTCCATTGTTATCTACTCTGCAGGTATTGACTACACCATCGAATGGAGACATGCTCGCAGGGCTGTGAGAGAGGCTTTCTTTCAGGAGTGAGGCCTCGTTTGGTCCATCAGCAGCAACCGGATGCCTGCAGAGAAACTCGGAATACCGAGCCCCTCTTCCCAGGATGGACTTAATCAGGGACAAGATGTTGTTTGAAGAGAGAATCAAAGGTCTGAAGAATTGGTCTGAGATTCCTGGCGTTTTGTGAAGAGAACAAGATGGTGGAGCAATGTGACAATACCAGGATACGAGTTTGGGATATTATCCAGTCTGTGCTGGGGGGCCTGCGGGAAGGACGTTGTCTTGTCTGCCCACCCAAGCTGAATGTTGGGATTGAGGTGGTGATCAGATTCCGAGAGGAGGGTGAAATCCTTTCACTGAGTTTCAAGCTCAGAGTTCGGTTGAGTGTCTTGAGTTACAGGAAGATACAGACGGGATGGTCAAATGGGCAGAAAAGTGGCTGATGGAATTTAACGCTGAAAAATTAGATGTGATCATTTGGTAGGGGGTTTTCGCAGTAACTTCATTGGAGTGTTAATATAATCCTATTTGTGACAATAAAGAATATTATATTATTATTATAGGATTAATGTTAATGGCCTGACACTGGGAAGTCCTGAGGAACAAAGGGACCTTGGAGTGTTTGTCCAGAGATCTCTGAAGGCAGAAGGGCAGGTTAATAGGGTGGTGGAAAAGGCATTTGAGATATTTGTCTTTATCAATCGGGGCATGGATTACAAAAGCAGAGAGGTCATGGTGGAGTTGTATAGAATGTTGGGGAGGTCACAGCTGGAGTACCGTGTGCAATTCAGGTCACCACATTATAGGAAATATGTGACTGCACTGGATGGGGTGCAGAGGTGACTCAGCAGGATGTTGCTTGGGATGGAACATTTAGGATATGAAGAGAGGTTGGATCGGCTTGTTTTCTCTCTCACGCAGGAACAGAGATGACTGAGGGGTGATCTCATCGAGGTATACAAGATTATGATAGGTATAGACAGGGCGGATAAGGAGCACCTGTTCCCCTCAGTCACAAGGGGACACTATTGTTCTGTGATTCTGTTACAGATCAGATCTTGGAGGTATCGCTGCTGTATTGCCAGGTGGCGTGGTGTGATCCGGAGAGCAAAAGCTTCCATCGAGGACGGGGTTCTCAATTAAAACAAACTGGAGGTGTGGGATGTTAGAATCTGCTCAGCACTGATTCATTTTTATTCATTGTTGTGTCCTAGAATAAACACGTGGATTGTAGCAGTCCATTAAAAACAAAAATAGAATTCGGAAATTTCTGGCCAGTAACTTCACCATGTCCACGTTACATCACTCAGCATCCTCAGCTGCATCACATCTGGTCCACGTTTCCTCAGCAGAGAGCAGTTTCACAGCAGAGAGTACATTTCCACTGGAGAGATCGCAGTTTCTCAGCAGAGCGCACAGTTCACGGCAGAGAACACAGTACCACAGCAGAGAGCACAGTTTCACAGCAGAGAACACAGTACCACAGCAGAGAGCACATTTCCACAGGAGAGGTCTCTCTCTGACACAGTGTGTGAGTGTGGGATTTAGTCTCTCTCTGATACAGTGTGTGAGTTCTCCCTCAATGCTCTCACCTTCTGACCTATTGCTCACGTGCCCACTCCCATGGTGTTGAAGTGTTTCCCATCAGTCCGTTCAGAACAATCCTTCAGCTGATATGTTGGAAATGTAATTTGCTGACAGAGACTATATTTCCAACATTTCACAACTGGCTGCACATCTGGACCAATGGAAAAATACAACCTTCTTCCGTTAGTTGTTGCAGATGTTAAAGGTCCATGAGGTGGTTTGGTGAAGTCAGGTCATTTGGCGAGTTGGCCGAGAGGTGAAGGTGATGCGCTGCTAATCCATTGTGCTTTGCATCTGCGGGTCTGAATCCATCCTCCTCGATGATCCATTTCCTGCATCTCCGTGTTGGGTCACTTATTGAGGGTGACCTGATGATTCATTCAGTGTATCCGGAACTAGGATGGAGTTTAGATTCGGAGTTCAACAGGCCTGAGAAGTGAATCTTCTTGCACCAATCTCTATACCGACATTCCTAATCCTCTGTCTGATAATCGATTTAAATCACGACACCAGCTTTGGGCAGGAGTTTGGCACCATGAAAACTTGCGGCTTCAGAAGCTCCAAAACAGACGCCAGCTTCATCTGGGGCACTGCTGGCAGATTTTGCCTTTCCAGAACCGGACGCCCAGCCGTGAAAACAAGTTCATCAGATGATCTCATTACACTGTAAGACGGAGGAGCTGAAGTAGGCCGTTCGGCCCATCCTGTCTGCTCCACCATTCAAAGAGGTTATGATTGACATGATATAATCTTCAAACCCACTTTCCCGCCTTATCCCCATAACCCTTGATTCCCTTACTGATTTAATCTTGCACATAGTAACTTCCCCAGCCTCGACAAGTATTCGCTTAGAAACAATGTTTCCACAGATACACTATACTCTGAGAGAACAAATTACTCATAATTTCTGATTTAATTGGGCGGCTCCTTACTCTGTTCCTCTGTTTAAGAAGGGTAGCAAGGATAATCCCGGGAACTACAGGCCAGTGAGCCTTACGTCAGTGGTAGGGAAATTACTGGAGAGAATTCTTAGAGACAGGATCTACTCCCATTTGGAAGCAAATGGACGTATTAGTGAGAGGCAGCACGGTTTTGTGAAGGGGAGGTCGTGTCTCACTAACTTGATAGAGTTTTTCGAGGAGGTCACGAAGATGATTGATGCAGGTAGGGCAGTAGATGTTGTCTATATGGACTTCAGTAAGGCCTTTGACAAGGTCCTTCATGGTAGACTAGTACAAAAGGTGAAGTCACACGGGATCAGGGGTGAACTGGCAAGGTGGATACAGAACTGGCTAGGCCATAAAAGGCAGAGGGTAGCAATTTTGGAAGGTCTAATGCAGGTAAGGAATATGCAGTGAATGGTAGAACCCTCAAGAGTATTGAAAGTCAAAGAGATCTAGGAGTACAGGTCCACAGGTCATTGAAAGGGGCAACACAGGTGGAGAAGGTAGTCAAGAAGGCATACGGCATGCTTGCCTTCATTGGCCGGGGCATTGAATATAAGAATTGGCAAGTCATGTTGCAGCTGTATAGAACCTTAGTTAGGCCACACTTGGAGTATAGTGTTCAATTCTGGTCGCCACACTACCAGAAGGATGTGGAGGCTTTAGAGAGGGTGCAGAAGAGATTTACCAGAATGTTGCCTGGTAAGGAGGGCATAAGCTATGAGGAGCGGTTGAATAAACTCGGTTTGTTCTCACTGGAACGAAGGAGGTTGAGGGGCGACCTGATAGAGGTATACAAATTTATGAGGGGCATAGACAGAGTGGATAGTCAGAGGCTTTTCCCCAGGGTAGAGGGGTCAATTACTAGGGGGCCGAGGTTTAAGGTGAGAGGGGCAAGGTTTAGAGTAGATGTACGAGGCAAGTTTTTTACGCAGAGGGTATTGGGTACCTGGAACTCGCTACCGGAGGAGGTAGTGGAAGCAGGGACGATAGGGACATTTAAGGGGCATCTTGACAAATACATGAATAGGATGGGAATAGAAGGATACGGACCCAGGAAGTGTAGAAGATTGTAGTTTAGTCGGGCAGTATGGTCGGCACGGGTTTGGAGGGCCGAAGGGCCTGTTCCTGTGCTGTACATTTCTTTGTTCTTTGTTCTTTGTTCTGAGATCATTCCCTCTGGTCCTAGACTCTCCCACATGGAGAAACAACCTCTCAGCATCCACCCTGTCAACGCCCCTGAAAATCAATTGAATCAGTGAATTTGAACGGTGAGCTTTATTCCCTGTCCCAAAGAGTATTTCAGGCCTCTGGACTCCCAATCCAGTGAGATAATCTTTCATCCCTCTGAACAAAAAACAGTTGATTCAGCTCATTATTAAACATCTTGGGCCAGTGGGCGTATGAATGGCAGATGGAGTTTAATTTGGATAAATGTGAGGTGATGTATTTTGGTAGCTCAAATCAGGGATTGACCTAATCAGTTACTAGTAGGGAGTTGGGGAGAATTACAGAACAAACAGATCTCGGAGTACAGGTTCACAGCTCCTTGAAGGTGGTGTCGCAGGTGGATAGGGTGGTGAAGAAGGCATTCGGAATGCGAGGTTTTAAGCTCAAAATGTTGAATACAAGAGTTGGGACGTCTTGTTCAAGTTGCACAAGACATTGGTAAGACCACACATGGAATATTGTGTTCAGTTCTGGTCACCCTATTTTCGGAAGGATATTGTTAAACTAGAAAGAGTGCAGAAGTGGTTTACAAGGGTGCTACCAGGACTTGATGGTCTGAGTGAAAGGTAGAGGCTGGATAGGCTGGCACTTTTTCTCCTGGAGCGTAGGAGGCTTATGGATGATGTCATAGAGGTCTATGAAATAATGAGGAGCATAAATAAGGTAATGAGGAGCATCTGGAACGGCTCTGGCAGTGGTAGAGGCGGGTATCATTTTATCTTTTAAAAATCAGTTCGACAGTTACATGGGCAGGGTGGGTATAGAGGGATATGGGCCAAATGCGGACAAGTGGGACTAGCTTCGTGAAAGAAAATGGGCGGCATTGACAAGCTGGGCCGAAGGGCTTTTTCCATGCTGCCAACATCTATGACTCTGTCTGTCTTCCTGACGACATTAGAATTTCCTCCACAGAATTGTAGTGAACCGATTGATACATAATATTTTATTCTATTCTTTATCCAAGTCAAACAGATACTGTGGATTCATCAGGGGATAAACAAAATACTAGGATGAGAGCGAATTGAATGAAAACAATGTTAGAAGGAATTAATTTCCATAAAAAGCCCTGCAATGCTTGGATGGAAAGGTGGAACTATGAGCTGAAGAGGGGAAACTCGGCTGTCAGCAAGTTCCACCGGATTTCTGTATAAAACGACCGCGACAGGTATCTGATATCATCATTAGATTCATCGAAGTCAGACGCCTTGTCCATTAGGCCACGCGGCCACCGCCAGTGGCGTGCGAGCCAATGTTTATCCCATGTGAATAAATACTGTGATCATATCTGTTTCCATAGAAACCAGTAAAATGCAGAAGGAGGCTATTCGGCCCATCGAGTCTGCACTGACCCTCCAATCCTGCACCCACTCATGAGAGGGGAGGGACGGATTTCAGGTGTTGGAATGGGGGCCAGAGTTGCTCCATCGGACCCAATATTCCAGTAGAGGGCAGGTGCGTGAGCTTTCGGAGGGTCAGTACATACTCGTTGTGCCGAATGGTCTTCATTTGCACAATAGGGATTCTCTGATTCTATGTCAGCAGCGGGTTTAGGTGGCGAAGCGCTTGTGCCATACTGCCCACTCCTGACACCATGGAGAAATTCTGATCTCTCAAAGACTGGCGACCAAGGACGTGTAACAAAAAATAATTTATTTACTGTTTGAACAGCTGCTCCAGGCTTGTGCTCTGAGCGCGATCCGGGGAGAACACCTGATCATTTTAGATGCGGAACACGTAATCACGTGACCATTCGGTCTGCACAGGCCTCCTTCTGTGCTGCCAGTTTCTGTGATTGAATTGCTTTAATTTGGATTTGGACTGGGAAGTTCGGTGCTGTTCCATTTAAAGCAAAAATGAACTTCTAGGATATTTCCAAAGTAACTGATTTTCTTCCGCATACAATTGAATCAGTGAAATTGTGCGTTTCGGGAACTGGGATTTTCGAGTCTCTCAAGGCTTCTCTCCAAATCCAATGGTCAATTGTAAGGTAGATTCAACCGCTCCTCACATAAACACCGGGGCACCGTTCATCGCAGGAATGCAAGACCTTCCTGGAGTGATTCCTGGCCGGTTTTATAATGTTTTGTATGTTTTATAATGTTTAATGAATGACCTATTGAACCGAGCTGCGATGGTCGAGTGGTTAAGGTGTTGGACTCCCCCAGCAGGTTCGAGCCCTGCTCCCAACGACTGTGATTGAAGAATTAATCGATTTTTAGAAAAAGGTTTGACACAAAGTTCGCTGCTTAGCAAATTCTAATCTCCTCAGGAAGAGGGTCAATAATATTTCTGACAGCAGCCCGGCTAGCTCAGTCGGTAGAGCATAGGACATTTAATCCCACGGTCGTGGATTCAAGCCCTATATTGTTTCATATTGGGTTCAAGCCCCATATTGGGCGCTTCCATCTGAGAATTTTGAGCTGACCGAACTGTTTTGATAACAGGAATACAAGGTTCTGTCCCGGGACGGGGAATCCACAGGCCTGAACTAATCTTTCATGACAAGATTTGATGAATCTGGAATTGAAATTTCTCAGTAATGGCGGAGAAAGGTTCTGATTCAGACGGATCATATTTCCACAACTGGGAACACATTTACACAACAGGGAATGATTTGACCCAACCACGGTGAAGATCTGTCACCGGCACAGTCACGGTTCCAGGACAGAGAGAACAGTTACACAGCAGAGAGCACAATTGTACAGCAGAGAGCGCAGTTACTCAGCAGAGAACTCAGTTGCACAGCAGAGTGCACAATTATACAGCAGAGAGCACAGATACACAGCAGAGAGCACAGTTACGCAACAGAAAGCACAGTTACACAGCAGAGAGCACAATTACACAGCAGAGAGCACAGTTACACAGCAGAGAGTACAGTTACACAGCAGAGAGCTCAGTTACACAGCAGAGAGCACAGTTACACAGCAGAGAGCACAGTTACACAGCAGAGAGCACAGTTACACAGCAGAACGCACTGTTACACAGCAGAAAGCTCAGTTACACAGCAGAGTGCACAGTTACACAGCAGAGAGCACAGTTACACAGCAGAGAGCTCAGTTACACAGCAGAGAGCTTAGTTACACAGCAGAGAGCTCAGTTACACAGCAGAAAGCACTGTTACACAGCAGAGAGCACAGTTACACAGCAGAGAGCTCAGTTACACAGCAGAGAGCTCAGTTACACAGCGGAAAGCTCAGTTACACAGCAGAGAGCACAGTTACACAGCAGAGAGCTCAGTTACACAGCAGAAAGCACTGTTACACAGCAGAAAGCTCAGTTACACAGCAGAGAGCTCAGTTACACAGCAGAGAGCTCAGTTACACAGCAGAAAGCACAGTTACACAGCAGAAAGCTCAGTTACACAGCAGCGAGCACGGTTACACAGCAGGGAGCTCAGTTACACAGCAGCGAGCACGGTTACACAGCAGAGAGCTCCGTTACACAGCAGAGAGCACAGTTACACAGCAGCGAGCACGGTTACACAGCAGAGAGCACAGTTACGCAGCAGAAAGCTCAGTTACACCCCAGAAAGCTAAGTTACACAGCAGAGAGCACAGTTACACAGCAGAGAGCACAGTTACACAGCAGAAAGCACAGATACACAACAGAGAGCTCAGTTACACAGCAGAGAGCTCAGTTACACAGCAGCGAGCACGGTTACACAGCAGGGAGCTCAGTTACACAGCAGCGAGCACGGTTACACAGCAGAGAGCTCCGTTACACAGCAGAGAGCACAGTTACACAGCAGAGAGCACAGTTACACAGCAGAGAGCACAGTTACACAGCAGAAAGCACAGATACACAACAGAGAGCTCAGTTACACAGCAGAGAGCTCAGTTACACAGCAGAGAGCACAGTTACACAGCAGGGAGCTCAGTTACACAGCAGCGAGCACGGTTACACAGCAGAGAGCTCCGTTACACAGCAGAGAGCACAGTTACACAGCAGAGAGCACAGTTACACAGCAGAGAGCACAGTTACACAGCAGAGAGCACAGTTACACAGCAGAAAGCACAGATACACAACAGAGAGCTCAGTTACACAGCAGAGAGCTCAGTTACACAGCAGAGAGCACAGTTACACAGCAGAAAGCACTGTTACACAGCAGAAAGCACAGATACACAACAGAGAGCTCAGTTACACAGCAGAGAGCTCAGTTACACAGCAGAGAGCACAGTTACACAGCAGAGAGCACAGTTACACAGCAGAGAGCTCAATTGAACAGCAGAGAGCACAGTTACACAGCAGAAAGCACAGTTACACAGCAGAAATACATTTAATTGCCTATCTTTGTGCAACAGAAAACCCCGTTTTCCTAAATAACCAGTTTGTCCATCTCAGTATCTTGCTAGT
This sequence comes from Scyliorhinus torazame, assembly GCF_047496885.1. Classification (NCBI taxonomy): domain Eukaryota; kingdom Metazoa; phylum Chordata; class Chondrichthyes; order Carcharhiniformes; family Scyliorhinidae; genus Scyliorhinus; species Scyliorhinus torazame. Next base: position 41,210,681 of record NC_092730.1, read on the forward strand.
TTGCACTGCACCTCTTCTGTGTGTCATTGTGTGTGTGTGTCCTGATAGTCTCTTCCTGCTTTTCTGTGTGTCTTCCTCTGTCTGTTACAGCCGTGCTGAAGTTCCGGGTTATTGTCCAGCCAAAGTGAGCTTCACAACACTTGGGTTCTCGTTTTAAAAAAAATAGTTATCTGGCTGCCTCAGAGCAGTAATTGCGAACACGGCGGACCTAAGGAGCGGAGTGGCGCAGCGGAAGCGTGCTGGGCCCATAACCCATAAACCAACCTCTGCTATTTATATTCTCACTCACACCAAAAGTAAACATGTCGCTATCACCGTGCATCCGCCTTTTCTTTTCAGTAAATTAGTATCAAAGTGTTGCTTCCAGTGTGATCCGGACATTTGTCATTTCACATCACTGTGAAGCTCAAAGTAACGAAATCGGGAAGCTCTTCAATTGACTTTCTCTGAGGGAAACAGACAGCATCTGCTGTGGTGTGTGAGTTTTATTGGTGCCAATATCACATCTCCACTGACAGAAATGGGTTATGTTTTATTAACACAGTCATATCATTTGATAAAGATAGAACCAGGAGTTTTTCAATGTTTCCAATTCCTTTAACAGAGCGAAGGGGAAAAGTGTATACAATAACGTCCAGGAATACCCCACAGAGGGGTAATAAGGACAAGGTAAGGGCAGCACGGCAGCATAGTGGAATTGCTTTGACAAAACATTGAATTCTATACACGTCAGTCTCGACTCAATAAAACTCGAGATGCATTTGTAGGCATAGTATTATTTATTTTTAACCAACTTGCAAGTCTGAATCGCATCACACAAACCCAGAACACAAGCTGCCTCCTGGGTCTTCCGAATTGAGTGCTATTGGAGACAAATGAATCTCTACAAATACATTCAAATGACATCAAGTTTCACATACAGATTCCCATAGGCCATGCTAGACCCCTCCTGACCTGGCCATACATCCTAATTGGCTCACTTCTCATTCCTTAACCCTGGTCCTCTTGATCCCCAGCATCCTTTTCCCCTCCTCCACCAGACACACCTCCCCCCTTTCGTGCCATGCTTTCTAAAATCCTTTGTCTGTGAACTCACTAGAATTAGACTGGCCTACATCTACATTACTGTAACTAATATACTTAAACTAACTATTTTATATCACATTCATCAGCTTCACAGTTCCAGGGTCCCAGGTTCGATTCCCGGCTGGGTCACTGTCTGTGCGGAGTCTGTACATTCTCCCCGTGTGTGAGTGGGTTTCCTCTGGGTGATCCGGTTTCCTCCCACAGTCCAAAGATGTGCAGGTTAGGTGGATTGGCCATGCTAAATTGCCTTTAGTATTGGTTGAGTGGGGTTATTGGGTTATGGGGATAGGGTGATGTGGGCTTGGGTAGGGTGTTCTTTCCAAGAGCCGGTGCAGACCCGATGGGCCGAATGGCCTCCTGCTGCACTGTAAATTCTATATATAACAATATCCAATAATAAACCACTACAGAAACCGAGATCACAGTTTCGCCACTCGGACGGATGCGAACAATCCAACCAGACAATTTCGAACAAGCGGAGATTCCTGCCTCCAGCCACCTCACTTTCTCCAGCTCTCTTCCTCAGCTCGAAACACACGAAATCACGCAAACGCCTCCGATCAAATTATTATTGCGATGGTCGGGAATCGACCCTGGATCAACTGCTTGGAAGGCAGCGATGCTCACCAGTATTCCTCCATCACTTACTGCCGAACGTTGAGTCCTTTTGATGCTTTGCTTTGTTTCGTAGACAGCGTCTTACTATGTTCATGTTATTTCACTCCAATTTAAAAATGTTCCTGAATGAACGTGTCCGTGTCGCACTGCTCCCGTTCAGCCAGGAGATGGCACCAGTCCACAATAAATGTATTTATTTCTGATGTTCTGTGTGTCATTACATAGGACTCTTGCTCTGGCCTGATACCTCACCTTGTCCTTGTGGCCTGATGCTGCCGTTTGCACCCTGGTTAAGTAATCATAGAATCCCTCCAGTGCAGCAGGAGACCATTCGGCCCATCCAGTCTGCACCGACCCTCGGAAAGAGCACCCCAACACGGCCCAATCCCCTAGAACCGTTTGGATACATCAGGTGTCAGTATCCTCTGGAGACGAGGCTTCAATCCCACTCCTGACATTGACATTGATTCTCAGCTGCGATAAAATGCCAGAGGTCCCGGGTTCAAAAATGCGGACGAGCCCGGATGGTGTCACTGACTGAAATCGGGAGGAGGTTTGAGCTCCCGGAAAGTTATTGCAGCGAATATGTCAGTGCAGAACACGTGAAAAATCGGACAGGGTATTTAAAGGTCGTTTGATCATGGTGTGGGATTCTGAATTTATCCTCAAGCAAAAACAGCATCCAGGCAGCTGGCTGAATACAATGGTTGTTTGTACCTGATAAACCTTTGATTTGACCAACGCGCTTGCGGGGTGAGGTGGCCGAGTGGTTAAGGGGACGGATTGCTAATCTATTGGGCTCTCCGTGCGTGGGTTCCAAACCCATCATTGTCGATTTTCCATCCTGCTTTCTCCCAGTGGGACTCATTTTTCCAAATGTATCTGCAATCACTGATGTGACAATCCAGTCCAAGTTGTGAGGCCGGATTGCATCGAGTTGTGTTGGAAGCGCGAGAATTGAAAATTCAGTCTTGTTCCGATTGAGATGCATTGATCGGGTAGTGAGGTCGGAACCACTCTGTCTATTGGGTAGTGTCAAAGCCAAGCGACATTTCATTGTTCGAGAGAATGAGGAGTTTACGGAATCAGGATATTTACCCGGCAAAATCTGCTGGAGGAGGGAATGAGGGGAGTCCAAAAATGTATTCAGAACTTTAATGTAGCGGCGGCAATGGAGCTTCACCAGAATGATACAGACATAGAAGGTTTCAATTACGAGGACAGCTGAGAATTATAGAATCATAGAATGGTTCCAGCACAGGGTGCGGCCATTCCGCCCACCGTGTCCATGTCAGTTGCCCAGAGCTGGAAAATCTCAGCAGACCTGGCAGCGGGAAACAGAGAATAGGAAGCAGGGTCAGACTGGACTGGAAACTGTAACTCTGTTTCTCTCTCCACAGATGCTGCCAGACCAGCCGAGTTATCCAACATTGTCTATTTCTGTTGCAGGATTTTATGAAGAATCTCCATAGCGGCCTTGCCTTTGTGCTCGGCGTTTCTATTTATTTATTTATTTCTGTATAAATTTAGAGTACCCAATTTTTTTTTCCCAATTAAGGGCCAATTTAGCGTGGCCAACCCACATACCTTGCACATCTTTGGGTTGTGGGGGTGAATCCCACGCAGACATGGGAAGAATGAGCAAACTCCAGACGGGCAGTGACCCAGGGCCGGGATGACGCTTCTATTTATAAAGACTGGTCCCGTATGGGCACTAAGGGCAATTTATCCAATCCACCTAATGCACGTCTTTGCACTGTGGGAGGAATCCGGAGCACCCGGAGGAAACCCACGCAGGCACGGGCAGAACGTGCAGACTCCGCACAGACAGTGAATCGAACCTGGGAGCCTGGCGCTGTGAAGCCACAGTGCTAGCCACTTGTGCTACCGTGCTTTGTGCCCAGAGAAGTTATTGCAGCGAATATATCAGTGGAGAACACGTGAAGAAATGAAAACGACATTTTAAGACCGTTTCACCATGGTGTGGAACTGATATATCAAATAAAAAACCGCACGCTTGTGCACCCAGGTAACTGGCTGAATGCAATGGTTGTATGCAACCCCGATAAACCTTTGATTTATTTGCTGAACAAGAATTTCCCCATCTCCGCCTTAAAAATAATCAATGTCCCGCTTCCGCGGCCTTCTGAGGCAGAGTTCCAAAGTCGCATAACTCTCTGAGAGGGAGAAATCTCCTCATCTCCGTCCGAAAAAGAGCGACATCCTTGTTTTTAACTGCCCAGTAGTTCTAGTCACCCACGAGCAGTGAGATTGAACCAACTGTTTGGGCAGCACGGTCGCACAGTTGGTTCAATATTCTCAGATAATAATATGGAAGCGGCCAACGTGCGGCTCGAACCCTCGACCCTGGGAGGTAGACTTCCATTGCTCTACCGACTGAGCTATCCGAATGTTTGATGAAACTGCTCAAAAATATAAACTGAGCGGGTAAATCTGAAACATTCGGACAAATTGTGGTTTGAACGGAGTCATTTCGGGAACATTCCCACAGAGAGAAATTCCTGGAACCAGTGGCAGAAAAACTTCCTGAGCCTGACGTGATTTGAACACGCAACCTTCTGATCTGGAGTCAGACGCGCTACCGTTGCGCCACAAGCCCAAGCCCAAGAATTGAGCGTCTCTCCTCATAGATTTATGTTTTATTTACACCCAACCGTGCGAAAGAAACCCAAAGAAGTTATATTGAGGGATACAAAAGGGCCCTGAAAATAAAGCAGCTGTATCACGTGGTTAAGGTGATGCACAATAATCCATTGTGCTCTGTACACGTGGCTTCAAATCCCATCCTCGTCTGTCACGTGTCTGTTGTGTCTCTGTTTGGTCCCCTTCATGAGGCTGAAGTGAAATTGGTGTGATTTTTAGCTCTTGTCGGAGGGCTTGGACAGTGAATAGTCGAACACTGTCCATATTGAAACCACATTAAAAATGATGAGAAAGTTACTTATTTCACTCCTCGCTGGACTTGCCACTAAATTCTGACTGAGAAACTTTCTCTTCCTCAGTTTGAAACTCACAAAGAGGTGCAAAAATTCCCAATTTATTATTGCGATGGCCGGGAATCAAACCCGGGTTAACTGCTAGGAAGGCAGCTATGCTCACCACTATACCACCATCGCTCACTGATTGGAGACGTGTCCTTTTGGTTCTTTAGATCAGTTTGATTTACTGTTTCGTAACAAATACTTACTTTGCGTAAGTTGTTTCACTCAAATTTAAAATGCTCCTGAATGAAAGTGTCCGTGTCGCACGGCTCCCGTTCAGCCAGGAGATGGCACCAGTCCACAATAAATGTACATTCTATGTGTCATTACATAGGACACTTACTCTGGCCTGAGACCTTAACTTGTCCTTGTGTCCTGGATGCTGCCATTTTCACCCTATTTCAGTAATCATAGAATGCCTCCAGTGCGGAAGGAGGCCATTCGGCCCATCGAGTCGGCACCGACCCTCGGAAAGAGCACCAGATTTCGGCCCAAACGCACCTAACCTTTCGAATACGTCAGGATGGCCGAGCGCAGGTCGCAGTCTCCTCTGGAGGTCAGGGCTCGAATCCCACTCCTGAAATTGACTTTTCCTCCGCGAGGCACCATCCAAACCTGGAACCCCTCCCTAACAGCACTGTGTGTGTACATACACCATATGGACTTGCAGCGGTTCCAGAATCCCCTCACCGCCCATTCTCGCGGTCAATTAATGATAGATTGTAAATGTTTGGCCGAATCAGCGACAATCACAGCCAGAGAGACCTGCAATAACCCCCAGAGCAGGAAAGGCAACTCATTGTCCTTTGACCCAAAAGCAAAATACTGCGGATGCTGCAAATCTGAAACAAAGACAGAAAATGCTGGAAATATTCAGTTGATCCGGCAGCATCTGTGGAGAGAGAAACAGATCGTTCCAACGAAAGGTCAGGTTGTGAAATGTTAACTATTTCACTTTTCACAGATACTACAGATCCGTACCGTATTTCCAGCATTCCCTTCTGATTAGCTGAACATCCTCAGACTCTGTAGCTTCGTCCGGTAAAGTGTCTGTTCACTGAAGAAAAATCTGGACTCAAATCTCAGCCCAGCCTTATTCCGTTTGACCACCTGTGCGATTGAGAACTTCCTCCACAACAGGGGGAAATGAGTTGGATTTCTAGTCGGAAAATATGCCTTTTGCAGGTTTCAATTCAGTAGAATATCTACAGAGATTGTAACGCAAGGACTGATTTCAGCTGCCATCATCCAGTTGTTAAATCTTTCCACTAAAAATCCACTGGATGTTCCCCTTTGACTTGAGTCCTGCTCCCAGAAGATCAGTTCAGTATTTTCAGTAATATTATATTTTGAATTCTATGTCCAGAGAATTGTGACGCTGAAATTGCTCACACTTCTCTCCATTGTTATCTACTCTGCAGGTGTTGACTGCACCGTCTAATGGAGACATGCTCACAGGGCTGTGAGAGAGGCTTTCTTTCAGGCGCGAGGCCTCTTTTGGTCCATCAACAGGATGTCTGCAGAGAAACTCAGAATACCGAGCCCCTCTTCCCAGGATGGACTTAATCAGGGACAAGATGTTGTTTGAAGAGAGAATCAAAGGTCTGAAGAATTGGTCTCAGATTCCTGGCGTTTTGTGAAGAGAACAAGGTGGTGGAGCAATGTGACAATAGCAGGATACGAGTTTGGGATATTATCCAGTCTGTGCTGGGGAGCTGCGTGAAGGACGTTGTCTTGTCTGCCCACCCAAGCTGAATGTTGGGATTGAGGTGGTGATCAGATTCCGAAAGGAGGGTGAAATCCTTTCACTGAGTTTCAAGCTCACAGTGCGGTTGAGTGTCTTGAGTTACAGGAAGATACAGACGGGATGGTCAAATGGGCAGAAAAGTGGCTGATGGAATTTAACGCTGCAATGTTAGATGTGATCCATTTGGTAGGGATTTTCGCAGTAACTTCATTGCAGTGTTAATATAAGCCTATTTGTAACAATAAAGAATATAATATTATTATTATTGGATTAATGTGAATGGCCTGACACGGGGAAGTCCTGAGGAACAAAGGGACCTTGGAGTGTTTGTCCATAGATCTCTGAAGGCAGAAGGGTAGGTTAATAGGGTGGTGGAAAAGACATATGAGATACGTGTCTTTATCAATCGGGGCATGGATTACAAAAGCAGAGAGGTCATGGTGGAGTTGTATAGAATGTTGGTGAGGCCACAGCTGGAGTATCGTGTGCAATTCTGGTCACCACATTCTAGCAAATATGTGACTGCACTGGATGGGGTGCAGAGGTGATTCAGCAGGATGCTGCTTGGGATGCAACATTTAGGATATGAAGAGAGGTTGGATCGGCTTGTTTTCTCTCTCTCGCGGGAACAGAGATGACTGAGGGGTGATCTCATCGAGGTGTACAAGATTATGATAGGTATAGACAGGGCGGATAGGGAGCACCTGTTCCCCTCAGTCAAAAGGGGACACTATTGTTCTGCGATTCTGTTACAGATCAGATCTTGGAGGTATCGCTGCTGTATTCCCAGGAGGTGGTGGTCTGATCCGGAGAGCAAAAGCTTCCATCGAGGACGGGGTTCTCAATAAGAACAAACTGGAGGTGTGGGATGTTAGAATCTGCTCAGCACTGATTCATTTTTATTCATTGTTGTGTCCTGGAATAAACACGTGGATTGTAGCTGTCCATTAAAAACAAAAATAGAATTCGGAAATTTCTGGCCAGTAACTTCACCATGTCCACGTTACATCACTCAGCATCCTCAGCTGCATCACATCTGGTCCACGTTTCCTCAGCAGAGAGCAGTTTCACAGCAGAGAGTACATTTCCACTGGAGAGATCGCAGTTTCTCAGCAGAGCGCACAGTCCACGGCAGAGAACACAGTCCCACAGTAGAGAGCACAGTTTCACAGCAGAGAACACAGTAACACAGCAGAGAACACAGTCCCACAGCAGAGAGCACAGTAACACAGCAGAGAGCACATTTCCACAGGAGAGGTCGCCGTTTCCCAGCAGAGGCACAGTCTACAGCAGAGATCATATTCCACAGCAGAGAGCAGTTACACAGTAGAGATCTCGGTTCCACAGGAGAAATCACAGTTCAGCGGGAGAGAATATACTGAAATATCGGAAAGCAGTTTAATTAACATCAGGGAAGACCTTTCAATAACAGAGTGAAGATGCAGATAATACAGTTACACAAGAGGAAAGAGAGGAGATTTTACAACAAAGAACAAAGACAAAGAAAAGTACAGCAGAGGAACAGGCCCTTCGGCCCTCCAAGCCTGTGCCGACCATGCTGTCCATCTGAGCTAAAATCTTCTCGTCTTCCTGGGTCCGTATCCCTATATTCCCATCCTATTCATGTATTTGTCAAGATGCCCTTAAATGTCACTATCGTCCCTGCTTCCACCACCTCATCTGGCAGCGAGTTCCAGGCACCCACTACCCTCTGTGTAAAATACTTGCCTCGTACATCTCCTGTAAACCTTGCCCCTCACACCTTAAACCTATGTCCCCCAGTAATTGACCCCTCTACCCTGGGAAAAAGCCTCTGACTATCCACTCTGTCTATGCCCCTCATAATTTTGTAGGCCTCTTTCAGGTCTCCCCTCAACCTCCGTCGTTCCAGTGAGAACAAACCAAATTTATTGAACTGCTCCTCATAGCTAATGCCCTCCATACCAGGCAACATCCTGGCAAATTTCTTCTGCACCCTCTCTAAAGCCTCCACATCCTTCTGGTAGTGTGGCGACCAGAATTGAACACTATACTCCATGTGTGGCCTAACTAAGGTCCTACACAGCTGCAACATGACTTGCCAATTCTTATACTCAGTGCCCGGGCCAATGAAGGCAAGCATGCCATATGCCTTCTTGACTACCTTCTCCACCTGTGTTGCCCCTTTCAGTGACCTGTGGACCTGTACACCTCGATCTCTCTGACTGTCAATACACTTGAGGGTTCTACCATTCACTGTCTATTCCCTACCTGCATTAGATCTTCTAAAATGCATTACCTCACATTTGTCCCGATTAAACTCCATCTGCCATCTCTCCACCCAAGTCTCCAAACAGTCTAAATCCTGCTGTATCCTCTGACAGTCCTCATCGCTATCCGCAATTCCACCAACCTTTTTTCGTCTGCAAAATTACGAATCAGACCCGTTACATTTTTCTCCAAATCATTTATATATACTATGAACAGCAAAGATCCCAGCACTGATCCCTGCGGGACACCACCAGACATAGCCCTCCAGTCAGAAACGCACCCTTCCATTGCTACTCTCTGCCTTCTATGACCTAGCCAAGTCGGTATCCATCTTGCTAGCTCACCCCTGATCCCCTGTGACTTCACCTTTTGTACCAGTCTGCCATGAGGGACCTTGTCAAATGCTTTACTGAAGTCCATATAGACAACATCCACTGCCCTCGCTGCATCAATCACCTTTGTGACCTCTTCCAAAAACTCTATCAAGTTAGTGCGACATGACCTCCCCTTCACAAAACCGTGCTGCCTCTCTCTAATACGTCCATTTGTTTCCAAATGGGAGTAGATCCTGTCTCGAAGAACTCTCTCCAGTAATTTCCCTAACATTGACGTAAGGCTCACCGGCCTGTAGGTCCCTGCATTATCCTTGCTCCCCTTCTTAAACAAAGGAACAACATTGGCTCTTCTCCAGTCCTCCGGGGCATCACCTGAAGACAGAGAACACTGGAACTTAATGGGAACACTTTCTATATATGACCAGTCAGTCGATGTGTGTTATCTTGTGTGAGGTGACAGTGTCCAGCTGCTGTGTGTGTGTGTGTGTGTGTGTTGCATTGTTGGTGAGTTGCACAGTGGAATTGTGCCGCCAGGGTGCGCTGTCGAGCACACGTGGTCCTGATGAACAACATTGCGGAGGTAAGGAATTGTGTCGCTTCAACGCAATAACAAACATGGAGCAGAGTGGCGCAGCGGAAGCGTGCTGGGCCCATAACCCAGAGGTCGATGGATCGAAACCATTCTCTGCTAGTTTTTTTTAATACTTTCCGTTACAGTAAAAAGAAACATTTAGCTTCTCACCACAAGTATATCTGACATTTCTTTCCAGGAAACTGGTTTTTTTACTCGGCTGGAAGGGGGTTCCATCAAACATTTAATTTGTGCAACCAATGTCTGAAATGGCATTTACTCCCACAGGGACACACGCTGTAAATGCTGCAAACACACACAGGCTTTCCATGATTGCAGAATGTTCAGCACCATTCACAACTCCTCTGTTAATGAAACAGTCCATGTCCAAATGCAGCAACCTGGACAATATCCAGGCTTGGGCTGAAAAGTTCCAGGCAAAGACCATCTCTAATAAGTGAGAATCTAACCATCGCCCCTTGACATTCACCGGAATTCCCATCACTGAAACCCCACTGCCAACATCTGACTGATTGCCATTGGGCAGAAACTGAACTGGTCATATAAACACTGTGGCTAGAAGGCAGGCCAAAGACTCGGACTCCTGTGGCGAGGCACTCACTCCCTGACTCCCCAAACCCTGTCGACACAGCATAAATCAGGAATGTATTGGAATAATTTCCATTTCCTTTAATAGTTCCAATTTCAACAACACTGAATAGGTTTGACACCATCTAGGACAAAGCATCCTGCTTGATCGGCACCCCATCCATAAACACTCACTCGCTCCACCACTGATGCAGAGTGGCAGCGTGTATACCAGCTACAGGATTCACTGCAGGAAGTCACCAAGGCTCCTTTGGCAACACCTTCCAAACCCACATCCACCACCATCTAGAGAGGGACAAGGGCGGCCGACACCGCGACCTGGAGGCTCTCCTCCAGCCACTCACCATCCTGTATTAGAACTATATCTCTGTTACTTCACTGCAGCTGGATTAATTATTTCTCTGATGTAATGTATCTGTCTCTGTGTATATCTGTGTCTGTGAGCACATGCGTGTTTCTATATATGTGTGTGTGTCTGAGAATATGTGTGAATGTTTATGTGCCTGTGTGTGTATACATGTATGTGCGGGTGTGTACAACTGTGTGTGTATAATGTGTGTGACTCTGTATACTGTGTGTGTACATGTGTATATTATACCTGTGTGTATGTTTGTGTATCCGTGTGTGTGCAACTGTGTGTATAATATGTGTGGGCCTGTACACTGTGTGTGTACGTGTGTATAGCTGTGTGTGTATACCTGTGCATGTGTATGCTTGTGTGTGCGCGCGCAGTCTTCCAATTGTATGTCATTATTGTTTCCTCTCTGAGAGTCTTTTAACCATTTCTAAATCTCTCAGAGGTACAATTGTTGAGTCTGATTGCTTCTTGTGATTGCTATTTATGAGTGAGCACAGTGTCTTTCAGCATCTTACTCTGAACAACCGTTTGAGAGTAATCCTGAATCTGTCATGCTCCAGGACTCAGTGTGAGGATGGATCATAAGACCATAAGACATAGGAGCGGAAGTAAGGCCATTCGGCCCATCGAGTCCACTCCACCATTCAATCATGTCTGATTTCAACTCCATTTACCAGCTCTCTCTCTATAGCCCTGAATTCCTCGAGAAATCAAGACTTTATCAACTTCTGTCTTAAAAACACTCAACGTCCCGACCTCCACCGCCCTCTGTGGCAATGAATTCCACAGACCCACCACTCTCTGGCTGAAGAAATTTCTCCTCAGCTCTGTTCCAAAGTGACTCCCTTTTATTCTAAGGCTGTGCCCCCGGGTCCTAGTCTCCCCTGCTAATGGAAACAACTTCCCTACGTCCAACCGATCTAAGCCATTCATTATCTTGTAAGTTTCTATTAGATCTCCCCTCAACCTCCTAAACTCCAATGAATATAATCCCAGGATCCTCAGACATTTATGAATTTTGTCACCGTTTAGAAAATAGTCCATGCCTCTATTCCTTTTTCCAAAGTGCAAGACCTCGCACTTGCCCACGTTGAATTTCATCAGCCATTTCTTGGACCACTCTACTAAACTGTCTAAATCGTTCTGCAGCCTCCCCACCTCCTCCATACTACCTGCCCCTCCACCTATCTTTGTATCATCGGCAAACTTAGCCAGAATGCCCTCAGTCCCGTCTTCTAGATCGTTAATATATAAAGAGAACAGCTGCGGCCCCAACACTGAACCCTGCGGAACACCACTCGTCACCGGTTGCCATTCTGAAAAAGAACCTTTTATCCCAACTCTCTGCCTTCTGCCTGACAGCCAATCGTCAATCCATGTTAGTACCTTGCCTCGAATACCATGGGCCCTTATTTTACTCAGCAGTCTCCCGTGAGGCACCTTCTCAAAGGCCTTTTGGAAGTCAAGATAGATAACATCCATTGGCTCTCCTTGGTCTAACCTATTTGTTATCTCTTTAAAGAACTCTAACAGGTTTGTCAGGCACGACATCCCCTTACTAAATCCATGCTGACTTTTCCTAATCCGACCCTGCACTTCCAAGAATTTAGAAATCTTATCCTTAACAATGGATTCTAGAATCTTGCCAACAACCGAGGTTAGGCTAATTGGCCTATAAGTTTCCATCTTTTTCCTTGTTCCCTTCTTGAACAGGGGTGTTACAACAGCGATTTTCCAATCCTCTGGGAATTTCCGAGACTCCAGTGACTTTTGAAAGATCATAACTAACGCCTCCACTATTTCTTCAGCTATCTCCTTTAGAACTCTAGGATGTAGCCCATCTGGGCCCGGAGATTTATCAATTTTTAGACCTCTTAGTTTCTCTCGCACGTTCTCCTTTGTGATGGCTACCATATTCAACTCTGCCCCCTGACTCTCCGGAATTGTTGGGATATTACTCATTTATTCTACTGTGGAGACTGATGCAAAGTACTTATTTAGTTTCTCACCTATTTCCTTGTCTCCCATCACTAGATTACCAGCGTCATTTTGGAGCGGCCGAATGTCTACTTTTGCCTCCCGTTTGTTTTTAATGTATTTAAAGAAACCTTTGCTATCATTCCTAATGTTACTGGCTAGCCTGCCTTCATAATTGATCCTCTCTTTCCTTATTTCTCTCTTTGTTATCCTCTGTTTGTTTTTGTAGCCTTCCCAATCTTCTGACTTCCCACTACTCTTTCCACATTATAGGCTTTCTCTTTCGCTTTGATGCATTCCCTAACTTCCTTTGTCAGCCATGGCTGCCTAATCCCCCCTCTGATAACCTTTCTTTTCTTTGGGATGAACCTCTGTACTGTGTCCTCAATTACTCCCAGAAACTCCTGCCATTGCTGTTCTACTGTCTTTCCCACTCGGCTCTGCTCCCAGTCGATTTTCGTCAGTTCCTCCCTCATGCCCCTGTAGTTACCTTTATTTAACTGTAATACCTTTACATCTGATTCTACCTTCTTTCTTTCAAATTGAAGATTGAATTCTACCATATTATGATCACTGCCTCCTACGTGTTCCCTTACTTTAAGATCTTTAATCAAGTCTGACTCATTACATAACACTAAGTCCAGAATGGCCTGTTCCCTCGTGGGCTCCATCACAAGTTGTTCCAAAAAGCCCTCCTGTAAACATTCAATGAATTCCCTTTCCTTGGGTCCACTGACAGCATTATTTACCCAGTCCACCTGCATATTGAAGTCCCCCATGATCACTGTGACCTTGCCTTTCTGACATGCCCTTTCTATTTCGTGGTGCATTTTGTGCCCCCGGTCCTGACCACTGTTAGGAGGCCTGTACATAACTCCCATTTTGTTTTTTTTGCCATTGTGGTTCCTCAACTCTACCCACCCAGACGCCACATCATCTGACCCTATGTCGTTGAGTGCTATTGATTTAATTTCATTCCTAATTAACAAGGCAACCCCACCCCCTCTGCCCACTTCTCTGTCTTTTCCATAGGTTGTGAATCCCTGGATGTTTAAATGCCAGTCCTGAACCCCCTGCAACCACGTCTCTGTGATGCCTACCACATCATACCTGCCAGTCACAATCTGGGCCACAAGCTCATCTACCTTGTTCTGTACACTGCGCGCATTTAAATATAGCACCTTTAATTCTCTATTGACCGTCCCTTTTTGTTTTCATAGTGTGGTGGACCTTGGTTTACTGAGCCTTTCCATACACTGTGTCATATTTTGTGGGATGGGGACTATCGTAACCTCTCCTGAGTTTTGTCTTTTCGTGCTTTTTTGTATTCCTAAGCAGCTACGCTTCCCACTGATTACTTCACCTCTTGGTTCCCTGACTTTCCCTTCCACCCCCAATCTCTAGTTTAAAGTCCGATTGACTACCCTATTTACTCTTTTCGCCAGAACACTGGTCCCAGCTCGGTTCAGGTGGAGACCATCCCAACGGTATAGGTCCCCCCTGTCCCAAAACTATGCCAGTGTCCCATGAAAAGGAACCCCTCTTTCCCACACCACTCTTTCAGCCACGTGTTAACTTCCCTTATTCTTGCCTCCCTTTGCCAATTTGCATGTGGCTCAGGCAGTAATCCGGAGATTATGACCCTTGAGGACCAGTTTTTTAATTTGAATCCTAGCTCTTTATAATCTCTAAACAGGTCCTCTTTCCTAGACTTGCCTATGTTGTTGGTACCGACATGGACCACAACAACTGGATCCTCCCCCTCCCTCTCCAGTATCCTTTCAAGCCGGTCAGAGATGTCCCGCACCCGAGCACCGGGCAGGCAACATACCATGCGGGACTCTTTATCCTGCTCACAAAGGATACTATCTATCCCCCTGATAATAGAATCCCCTACAACTACAACTTGCCTATTTACTCCCTCCCCTTGAATGGCCTGCTGAACCATGGTGCCTTGGTCAGCTGAGTCATCCTTCCTGCAGCCCTGTTCGCCATCCACACAGGGAGCAAGTGCCTCATACCTGTTGGACAGGGTCAAGGGATGAGGCTCCTGAGTTCCTGACTGCTGGTTCCCTTTAACTGCCTGACCTGCAGTCACACCCTGCTGTCCCTGGCCACGGGCAGGATTTAAACTACTTACTCTGACAGGTGTGACTGCCTCCTGAAACACAGTGTCCAGGTAAGTCTCCCCCTCCCGGATGTGCTTCAGTGTTTGAAACTCAGACTCCGGGTCATCAACTCTGAGCCAGAGCTCTTCGAGCAGACAACACTTACAGCAGATGTGATCGCTGCAGCTCGCAATGGGATCTGCCAGCTCCCACATCAAGCAGCTCAAGCACATCACCTGACCAGCCATCACTAATTAATTAATTAGTTTAATTTAAGTTTATGAGTTTAGCTGTGTTTTTTTTTTTTTATTTGGGGCAGATTTGCTATCAACCAATCAGCTCACAGCTTCCCTCTGCCGTCACTTTTGGGGGGAAAAAACTGGAAAACGAAGTTACCGTTAGGTTTTTATCCTCACAGAGACTGCTCCTCCTCCTCCGAACGGCTCCCGAAATTAGGCCCGAAGAAAGAGAGAGAACAAAACAGTCGGGAAAACGCACCTTCTCCCACTCTTCACCGAATTACCTCACTGCACCAAATTCTCACTCTGTCTGTGTCTCACTCACTCAGGCTGTGTCTCCTTGACCTGCGCAATGCTTACTAAGTTCACTTTCTGTCTGTCTTTTATACAGACTTTAGGATGACTCACACTAAAACTTCAAAGAGAAGAATACAATGTGTACCTTTGTGCCCCTCAACAGGCCTCAGGTGACTGCCAGATAACTGCCTCTCAACAATTAGGGTGGGGGCAGCTTCAGCCAATCAGACACTAATCTACACTGCACTTTTAACTGAAAAACAGCAAAATTAGATTAACCACTTACCTTTCCTGGTTACCTCACTGCACCAAATTACCAAATTCTCACTCTGTCTGTGTCTCACTCACTCAGGCTGTGTTTCCTTGACCTGTGCATGTGTTCAGATCGTACTCTGAACATGTGTCTGTGAAATATCCTGCATCTGCCACACTGCAGGACTCAGTGTGATGATGGATCTTAGTCTGAATATGTGTTTGGGGATTATCCTGTACCTGTCAGGCTCTGTGACTCAGTGGGAGGATGCGGTTCAGGATGTGACATTTCAACCTCTGGGACAGTTTATAAGTTTGCATTCATTCCACGTAAATTTCAAGCACAGAAAGAAACCATTGCTGTGGGAGGTTTGAAGCAAACAATGTGAGAGTTTTGGACCAGCATTTAATATCAGAACACAATTGTGAAAGATAATGTAACCTTCAACCTGATACTGGATTGCTCTGGAAGTTTAACTCAGGTTGTACACATTGATTTGATCTGTGCCACTCAGTCTGATTCTGAGTCAGAATTTTGACATGAATGTAAAATGGACCACAGTCTGGAATTGATACAGTATCTTCCTTCAGGGACAGATTCAGTGAGAATTTTCCAATAGTTTGCAAATTACATCTCAGTTCATAGTCAGCGAAATTATATTGTATCTTTTATTTTCATAAACTAGGTGAGTTTTAAACAAGAATCAGAGTTTGTATCTTTGTCGCTTTCAGCATATCTCAATCTGAGAATGCATCTGATATTTGTGTTTGCAGCTAATGTATTTGTGAGGACGCACTCTGAGGATTAGTACAGCCACCCCTGATGTGAGTGATGTAACTGGTATTTAACTCGAATCTCAGAGTACATTATTACGGTTAATTGTGTAATTCTAAACCGGAATCCATGTGTCAGTTTTCTCTGATATTGATTATTTCACTAAGCTGCTCCATTGTGGAACTGATACAGTGATGATGAGAATGGGTGAGAATTTGCACTGGGATTTATGGGGCCTCCTGTCAGTGGTACTGAGTTAGGGTGACATGGACACAGCGTCTGTCTCTCCTGCTGTTTGATTGATGGGTTGAAAATGTGTCTCTGGAACAGTTTCCGCTGCCTGAGACTGTGGAACTGATGACCTGTCTGTGTCTCTTTGCTCTGTCAGTGACAATGTACGGATTGTGTGTGGGAAGGAGCTGGCGACACTCTTCCCTGTAACTTGTGTGGAGGAAACATCACATTTATTCATCTTCAGAATATTCTGGTATTTGTCTGTGGAAACAAATGATATTTAAAAACTAAAGGACAGTCAACCATTAACCAATCACAGGCCAGGGAGAAGAATGTGCAGGTTTTGATTGGCTGACATTTTCAAATTCGAAACACCCGCCAATTTCAGTGCAGGAAAATCCCAAATAACGGAACGGCTCAATGTTCAGGAAACTATTTGAATCTCACACTTTGTTATCTGTTTCTTGATTTTTCCCTCCCAGAATCCTGGCGTTATTTTAGGAACAGATTGAACTTGTCAATCTCATCAGTAACCGGCAGTAATAAGACCCCGTTCAGCAATTTAAAACGGAGCAAATCTCAGCTCACTGCAAAAGCAGAAACATCGAGATTACCAACCAACTCCTTCACACAGGCTTCACAGGGACAGAGGGAAAGGGCTGATTTCTGAGCCTCTCTCCTGAAAGCGGCCGAGAATGTTACACTGGGAAGTGTGGAGAGAATCCCCGACTCTATCCAGCCGGTGGAACAGGCAGCTTTGTGTCCGGAGAATAGGGAGGGCCGGGGAGAGGCAGATCTTAAAGCGCTGCAATGGACTCCGGTCCTGTGTGTGCTCAAATCTCGCTGATTCCGTCTCCTGGGAAAACTGCGGAATAAACAGTTCAGCGCGAAAATAACCTCTTCATTCCCGCCTTTACTGTGTCCCGGGAGCGGGAAACACATCACCCGAGAGAAAAAATAATAATTTCCTTATGAATTTAACTCACCAGTTGTTAAACTCTGAATATAGTTATCATTAAATTTAAATAATTCCCTCCTGAAATTGTGCTTCTCCTCATTGTCCGTCACAAATGCCAGACTGCGTTTAAAATCCGCTCTCAATTCAGTTTGATTCTCTTCTGTGTGAAAGTGTCTGTGACGGGCGGGTATGAAGCCACATTCACAACATTCTGGAACGGGACAAATCTCTCTCCTCCACAAAGAGATTTCTCATCAATTCAATGCGGGAAAAGATGGTGCAGCTTTTTCACAGAGATTGTGGGTGGCTCTTAAAAGAGCCGTTGGGTTTGATGAGTTTGAGAACAGTTTTACTTGGAGCTGGTGTACTTGGTCACCGCCTTTGTCCCTTCCGACACGGCGTGCTTGGCCAGTTCCCCGGGCAGCAGCAGGCGCACGGCGGTCTGGATCTCCCGGGAGCTGATGGTGCTGCGCTTGTTGTAATGGGCCAGGCGGGAAGCCTCACCCGCGATGCGCTCGAAAATATCGTTGACGAACGAGTTCATGATGCTCATGGCCGTGGAGGAGATGCCGGTGTCGGGGTGAACCTGCTTCATCACTTTGTAGATGTAGATGGAGTAACTCTCCTTCCTCGACCTTCGCCGCTTCTTGCCGCCCTTTACTGCCGGATTCTTAATGACTTTCTTGGCTCCCTTCTTGGAAGCTGGTTTCGATGTTGGTTTCTTCTCGTCAGCCATCGTCAATATCACCCAGAAATAAAGCAAACCCCTTCCGAGCGCTGATTAAATAGACAGAGCCTCACATCTATGCTAATGAGGAATGGGGAAAGGAATGATTGTGATTGGACATTGTGAACATGAGGACAGCCAGTTATGTTCTGTTTATTTGATTAAATATAAAAGCAGACCAGTCAAAATTAGGATTTTCCACCAATCAGAAACCATCTTATACAAAAATGAACTACATTTCAGAAAGAATGTCACCAGTCCCAGTTTGTCAGTGTGTAAAGATCCACCGGGAAAAGTCACTAGTCTGCCGGTGAGAGGGACTCTTCACCACAGAGGGAATGTGCGGGACTGTGGGATACATTCAGGAACTGTGAGTGTCTTGTAATATGTGAGTGTGAGTATGAGTTTTACTCACTCTCTGGAACAGCCAACTGTATAGACTCTGGACTCTTGAGACTGGTAAATCTACCTTTTTATAATGGGTTTAAAAATTGCATCCATAAATGTGCGAAGCATTAAAGATACTTCGCGGTGTGTAGCCACGCTCAACTATTTGGCAAATGTAAAAGCTCACCTACTGTTCCTGCAAGAGTGCGGAATTCCGCACCTCAGCAACTACAGGCGCTGGTCGAGCTGGTGGTCCCACGGGCCATCCATCTGGTCAGGAGGAAACGACTGCCGCTCCTCCGGCCTGGATATTCTGCTGCGGGGAGGCAACTTCACCATCTCCGACGTTAAGGAGGTGGTGGGCGGGCGCCTCCTCGTAGCAGACGTGAAATACAAAAACACCCCTCTCAGACTTATTAATGTGTACGCCCCGGCTGTAAAAAGTGAGCGGCTGGCAGTCCTTCAGCAACTCCCACTGCTGTTGGCCACCTCCAAGCCAGTCATCCTGGGTGGTGACTTCAACTGCATCATCGATGCGGCTGGACGATCCAGCAAAGCCGACAGCAAACTAGACGCTACGTGCAGACTCCTGATGGAAACGGTAAAAGACGCCAAGCTGCTCGACGTCTGCAGCAACCCTGCAGACGGTGCGCAGCGTAGATACACATGGTCACGGCCAGACGGGTCCGTCCGCTCCAGGATAGACTTCTTTTTTGTGTCCCGAGCTTTCACGGTCAGGTCCACTGACGTAACGCCGGTGTTCTTCTCTGACCACTGCCTCCTACTGGCCGACTGCCACCTGCAGGAAAACCAGGGGGTAGGCAGGGGGACATGGAAGCTAAATGTAAAACTGCTGACCCCTGAGAACATCGAGGAACTCAGCAGGGATTACAAAGGTTGGAGAACCGTGAAACCCCTCTTTGAGGCCCCACATCTCTGGTGGGAAGCAATCAAGGGGAACATCAAGAGGTTTTTCATCCTCAAGGGCGTTCAAAAGGTGAGAGAGAGACGAGGGGTCATGTCCAGGCTCCAGAAAAGCATGCAAAATTTGCTCCAGCTGCAGTCGATGGGGGTGGATGTCAAGGAGGATCTCCAAGAGGTGAAGAGCCAGCAAGCCTCGCTCTACACCTCGGAGGCCTCCACGGTTATCTTCCGTTCCAGAGTCCGCTCCGTGGAGCAGGACGAAAAGTGCTCACGCTTCTTCTTCCAAAAGGTGCACAGAGAGACCTCTGTGATCAGCAGCCTGAAGGAAGAAGATGGCTCTGAAAAGTCATCACAGTCTGACATCCTGAGGATCAGCCAATCCTTTTATGCCGGACTGTATGACCTGAAGCCAACAGATAGCACTGTTTCCAAGACCTTCCTGTCGACTATCACGGAGGTCATAGGCGACAGCGAGCTGGAAAACCTGGACAAACCACTAACTCTGGACGAGCTGACAAAGGCCGTCAAGTCCTTCGAGACGAGTAAAACTCCCGGAAGCGACGGCTTACCGGTTGAGTTGTATTCGGCTCTGTGGGACTGGATGGGCCCAGACCTGCTGGAAGTGTACGAGAGTATGCTTCTGGAAGGCAGCATGTCAGAGTCCATGAGGAAAGGCATCATCACCCTCATCTACAAGCAGAAGGGGGAAAGGGAAGAAATTCGAATTAGGCGACCCATTTCATTGTTGAATGTGGACTACAAAATTCTAGCCAAGGTCATCGCCAATCGGGTCAGGTCTGCTCTGGAGTCGGTGATCCACCCTGACCAGACCTGTGCTGTACCCGGCAGGAAGATCTCTAATAGCCTCGCGCTACTCAGGGATACGATCGCCTACGTGCAGGACAGGGGGGTGGACACTTGCCTCATCAGCCTTGACCAGGAGAAGGCTTTTGACAGAATATCGCACACCTACATGATGGATGTGCTCTCCAAAATGGGGTTTGGGGAGAGAATTCGCAATTGGATCAAACTGCTCTACACAAACATCTATAGCGCAGTCTCAATCAATGGGTGGGAATCAGAAAAGTTCCAGATCAAATCTGGAGTCAGGCAGGGCTGCCCTCTCTCCTCTGCCCTTTTTGTGTGCTGCATAGAACCTTTTGCCGAGTCCATCAGGAGGGATCCGGGAATAAGAGGAGTGACGATCCCAGGCAGTGGAGGCATGCAAATCAAGGCCTCCCTGTACATGGACGACGTTGCCGTCTTCTGCTCGGATCCCGCGTCTGTACGCAGGCTCTTGACCACCTGCGACCAGTTTGAACTGGCCTCGGGAGCCAAGGTAAACCGTGGCAAGAGCGAGGCCATGTTCTTTGGGAACTGGGCCGATCGGTCCTTTGTCCCCTTCACTGTCAGGTCAGATTACCTCAAGGTGCTGGGGATATGGTTCGGAGCTGCTGGGGCGTGCACCAAAAACTGGGAGGAGTGCATAGGAAAGGTAAGACAGAAACTGGGCTGGTGGGAGCAACGCTCCCTCTCCATTGCGGGCAAACCCCTGGTCATCAGGTGTGAGGTACTCTTGGTGCTACTGTACGTGGCGCAGGTCTGGCCCATAACCTGACCCTACGCCACAGCAGTCACCCGGGCCATCTTCAAATTTATCTGGCAATCCAAGATGGACCGTGTCCGAAGGGACACCATGTACAAACCTCTGGAGAAGGGAGGGCGGAACGTACCCAACGCCTCCCTCATCCTGTTGGCCACCTTTGTGTCCAGCTGCATCAAGCTGTGCGTGGACCCCCAGTATGCAAACACCAAGTGTCACTACATACTGAGGTTCTACCTGTCCCCGGTGTTACGAAGGATGGGCCTGGCCTCATTGCCGCGGAACGTTCCAAGTAGTTGGACCGTGCCATACCACCTGTCCTTCGTGGAAAAGTTTTTGAAGAAAAACACCTTTGACCACAAGGCAATGAAGCAGTGGTCAGCACGGAATGTCCTCGAGGCCCTCAGAGAAAAGGAGACCGTGGAGGACGTTGGATGGTTCCCTGAGCAGACTGCCAGAGTCATCTGGCAGAACGCCTCATCACCAGAACTTTCAAACAAGCACCAAGACCTAGCTTGGCTGGTGGTGAGAAGGGCCCTCCCCGTCAGATTCTTCATGTACACCCGAAGGCTCTGCGCCAATGCACGCTGCCCTCGGAGTGGCTGTGGGGGAAATGAGACGGTCACACACCTCCTTGTGGAATGTGCCTTTGCAAAGAAGGTCTGGAGAGAGATGCAGTGGTATTTGTCAAGGTTTATCCCAAACAGATCTGTGACAAAGGACTCTGTGCTCTACGGACTGTTTCCAGGGACACACACCGAGACAAATATCAACTGCTGCTGGAAGGTCATCAACTCGGTAAAAGACGCTCTTTGGTCTGCCCGAAACTTGCTGATCTTCCAGTGCAAAGAATTGTTCTCGACCGAGTGTAGCAGACTGGCACATTCCAAGGTCCAGGACTACGTGCTGAGGGATGCACTCAAGCTTGGGGCAGCTGCCGCCAAGGCGCAATGGGGAAAGACTGCTGTGTAAAGTCTTTCCAGCAAATGTACACCGAGGGGCGGGTAACAGTGTAAAGCCCCTCGGTCTGGGCAACCAACACTCCAATGTACAAAAACAAACATGGCACTGTAAATATTTAAGAAGGAATTGTAATGTAAAGAGTGATATGTGTATGACAATATCAAAATTGAATGAAAGTCAAGGCAACATGTAACCCTGCCGGAAATGTACAGTCAAGACAATTTGAAATGTTTCTGTAATGCTTATGATAAATTTTTATGAATAAAGTATATTTTTCTGAAAAAAAAAAAAAGAGTTTTACTCACTCTCTGACACAGTGTGTGAGTGTGGGATTTACTCACTCTCTGATACAGTGTGTGAGTGTGAGATTTACTCACTCTCTGATACAGTGTGTGTGTGAGATTTACTCAATCTCTGATACAGTGTGTGAGTGTGGGATTGATTCACTCTCTGATACATTGTGAGAGTGTGGGATTTATTCACTCTCTGATACAGTGTGAGTGTGGGATTCACTCACTCTCTGATACTGTGTGTGTGTGGGATTTATTCACTCTCTGATACAGTGTGTGAGTGGGGGATTTACTCACTCTCTGATACTGTGTGTGAGTGTGGGATTTACTCAGTCTCTGTTACTGTATGAGAGTGGGATTTACGCACTCTCTGATACAGTCTGTGTGTGTGGGATTTACTCACTCTGTGATACAGTGTGTGTGAGTGTGGGATTTACTCACTCTCTGACACAGTGTGAGAGTGTGGGATTTACTCACTCTCTGATACAGTGTGAGAGTGTGGGATGTACGCACTTTCTGATACTGTGTGCGAGTGTGGGATTTACTCACTCTGATACAGTGTGTGAGTGTGGGATTTACTCACTCTCTGATACAGTGTGTGAGTGTGGGATTTACTCACTCTCTGATAGTGTGTGAGTGTGAGATTTACTCACTCTCTGATACAGTGTGTGAGTGTGGGATTTACTCACTCTCAGATACAGTGTGTGAGTGTGGGATTTACTCACTCTCTGATACCCTGTGTGAGTGTGGGATTTAATCACTCTCTGATACAGTGTGTGTGTGTCGGATTTACTCTCTCTCTAATACAGTGTGTGAGTGTTGGATTTACTCACTCTCCGATACAGTGTGTGAGAGGGGGATTTCCTCACTCTCTGATACAGTGTGTGAGTGGGGGATTTCCTCACTCTCTGATACAGTGTCTGTGTGGAATTTACTCACTCTCTGATACAGTGTGTGAGTGTGGGATTTACTCACTCTCTGATACAGTGTGAGAGTGTGGGATTTACTCACTCTCTGATACAGTGTGAGTGTGGGGTTTACTCACTCTCTGATACTGTGCGTGTGTGTGGGATTTACTCACTCTCTGATACAGTGTGTGAGTGTGGTATTTACTCACTCGCTGATACAGTGTGTGTGTGGGGGGGATTTACTCACTCTCTGACAGTGTGAGTGTGGGATTTACTCACTCTCTGATACAGTGTGAGAGTGTGGGATTTACTCACTCTCTGATACAGTCAGTGTGAGTGGGATTGACTCACTCTCTGATACAGTGTGTGTCTGGGGGAATTACTCACTCTCTGATACAGTGTGAGTGTGGGATTTACTCACTCTCTGATACAGTGTGTGAGTGTGGGATTTACTCACTCTCTGATACAGTGTGAGAGTGTGGGATTTATCACACTCTGACACAGTGTGAGTGTGGGATTTACTCACTCTCTAAAAAAGTGTGAGAGTGTGGGATTTACTCACTCTCTGATACAGTGTGTGAGTGTGGGATTTACTCACTCTGATAGTGTGTGTGTGGGATTTACTCACTCTCTGATACAGTGTGTGAGTGTGGGGTTTACTCACTCTCTGATACAGTGTGTGAGTGTGGGATTTACTCACTCTCTGATACAGTGTGTGAGTGTGGGATTTACTCACTCTCTGATACAGTGTGTGAGTGGGATTTACTCACTCTTTGATACAGTGTGTGAGTGTGGGATTTCCTCACTCTCTGATGGTGTGTGTGGGATTTACTCACTTTCTGTTACAGTATGTGAGTGTGGGATTTACTCCCTCTCTGATACTGTGTGTGAGTGTGGGATTTACTCACTCTCTGATACAGTGTGTGTGTGGGGAATTTACACACTCTCTGACACAGGATGTGAGTGTGGGATTTACTCACTCTCTGATACAGTGTGTGAGTGTGGGATTTACTCACTCTCTAATACAGTGTGAGAGTGTGGGATTTACTCACTCTGTGATACAGTGTGTAGTGTGGGATTTACTCACTCTCTGATACAGTGTGAGAGTGTGGGATTTACTCACTCTCTGATACAGTGTGTGAGTGTGGGATTTACTCACTCTCTAATACAGTGTGAGAGTGTGGGATTTACTCACTCTGTGATACAGTGTGTAGTGTGGGATTTACTCACTCTCTGATACAGTGTGTGAGTATGGGATTTACTCACTCTCTGATACAGTGTGTGAGTGTGGGATTTACTCACTCTCTAATACAGTGTGTGTGTGGGGGATTTACTCACTCTCTGATACAGTGTGTGAGTGTGGGATTTACTCACTCTGATACAGTGTGAGAGTGTGGGATTTACTCACTCTGATACAGTGTGTGAGTGTGGGATTTACTCACTCTCTGATACATTGTGAGTGTGGGATTTACTCACTCTCTGATACAGTGTGTGAGTGTGGGATTTACTCACTCTCTGATACAGTGTGAGTGTGATTGTATTACTCTAGCTGAAGCCTCACCAACGTTTTACAGTTCCAACAGAACCTGCGTGTTCTTAAACTCTATGCCTCGGCTAATATAGACTGTGGTACCATAGGCCTGGCATTTTCAAGCTCAGGGTTGTGACCTGTGGGTGGATCTCAGGAAGGTTCCAGGATGTTGGCGGTAATCCAGATTGCGGGGGAATGGCCAATGGTCACGACCAGCTTTTAAAAGTGCCGGCCGTGATGGCTGTTTGAGATTAACGGCCATCCCGCGCGTTCCTGCCTTATCATCTAGCGCGCAAGATGGACAGGCTCCTCCTGATGTCAGTGCACAGTCCCAGGCCAGTTATTTTCAGCAAATTCTTGAGTCCTCCCACCGGAAGCGCTGGCAGACTGCAGATCACACGCCCCATACACTGACAGCACGTGTTCTGGACGCGAGTGAGATTCCTCCATTTTGCAGCTGCCAGCAGTGCTGGAGTGAACTCCAGGGCCTCTGGTGAACAACCCATGAAGAAGCTGAAAACAGGAACAAAGCAGCACAATGATGAGTATTTGAGGGGTGGGTTTATAAATTGTGCCACTGCAATCAGGAGTCAAATTTCATGGGTGTTACATGTCGGGAATTACTGGCAAATGAATGTTTAAAACCTTAAATTGTCAAAGACATTTGAAGTCTAAGTATGGCGAGTTGGAGGACAAACCTCTGTAATATTTCTTCAATGGATGCAGTGAGATCTTCAATCATCAGCTGGAGTCATTATCAAAAATGTGACATTGAATAACAAAGCAAGTGAGATCGTGGGGACCAAGCAGGCCCACCTGTCACATTAAAGTCAAGTGAAAATGGTGGGTCGCGAAGATCAGCCGGCGATGGTCACAAAGGCCGCCCAGCGAGGGTCCCGAAGGATGGCCGGTTGGTAAAAATGGGACCCCGGTTAAAAAGTTTGATCCACACTGCCATAGGCTTCCTTAACCATTGTATCCAGCTGCTCTGCTACCTTAAGGTACTGGTGTACATGCACACCAAG
The DNA here is from genome assembly GCF_047496885.1 of Scyliorhinus torazame. Taxonomy (NCBI): domain Eukaryota; kingdom Metazoa; phylum Chordata; class Chondrichthyes; order Carcharhiniformes; family Scyliorhinidae; genus Scyliorhinus; species Scyliorhinus torazame. The sequence goes on from NC_092730.1 coordinate 41,236,455, forward strand.
ATCCCTCCGGTCCTTCGTTCCTCCCAGCGTCCTGCCATTTATCATGTATTCTCTTGTCTTGTTTGTCCTGCCCAACTGCATCTCTTCCAGATTGAATTCCGTTTGCCACTGATCAGTCCATCTGTGTCCTCCTGTATTCGGAGGCTATCCTCCTCAATATTTACCACCCCACCAAATTTCATATTTGCAGCAAACTTACTGATCAACCCTCCTATATTCATATCTAAAGCATTTGTATCAACCACAAACAGCAAGGGCCTCAACACTGATCCCTGTGGGAAACCACTGGACATAATCTTCCAATCAGAGACTCTGGACTGGTTTAGCACAGTGGACTAAGCAGCTGGCATGTAATGCCGAACAATGCCAGCCGCGAAGTTTCAATTCCCGTACCTGCCTCCCCGAACTGGTGCCGGAATGTGGCGACTTGGTGCTTTTCACAGTAACTTCATTGAAGCCTACTTGTGACAATAAGCAATTATTATTGTTAGAAAAACACTCCTCCACCAACAGCCTCTGCTTCCTGCCACTCAGCAATTTTGGATCCAATTTGCCAAATTTCCTTCAGTCCCTTGGGCATGTGTCTTCACATCAGTCACCCATGTGGGACCTGATGAAAAGCCTTGCTGAAGTCCAAGTAGATTACGTCAAATGCATTTCACTCATCTACACACCTGTTCACCTCTTTGAAACATTCAATCCATTTCGTCAGACATGTCCTCCCCTTAACCAAACCACGCTGACCTTTTGATATCTGCCTCTACAAATGCAGATTAATTCTGTGTCTCAGATTTGCTTCCAATAGTTTCCCCACCACTCGGGTTAGACTGACGGCCTGTAGTTTCCTGGTTAATCCTTTCCTCTGTTCTTCATAATGGTACTACATTGGCGATCCTCCAGTCTGCCAATGTAGTACCATTCTGAAGAAGAGAGGAAAGGCCTCTCCTGTGGCCAGAGAGGAATTGAAAATTATTGCCAGTGCCCCTGCTGTTTCCTCGTTTGCCTCACTCATCAGCCTGGGATACATTTCATCTGGCCCTGGAGCTTTCTCTACTTTGAAGCCTCCCACTCAGAACCTCCTCTCTGTCTATATGAATCTCTTTAGTTTTATTACAGTCCTTCTCCCTGATTTCTATACCCACACTGTCCTTCTCACGGGTGAACACTGACGCAAAGTACCATTGAGAACCCCACCTACATCCCCCGGCTCCACACACAAGTCACCACTGTGATGCGTCATGGGCCTTACTCTGCCCCAAGTTATCATTTTTCCCTGAATGTACTTGTAGAACAACTTAACAACTTTATTTTACCTGCCAGTATCCTTTCATGTCTCCTTTTTGCTCTCCTCATTTTCGTTTTAAGTTCCCTCTTGCACATTCTGTACACCTCTCGCGCTTCTGCTGTTTTGAGCCCTCAATATCTGCCACAAGCCTCCCCTTTTCTACTTATCCAACGCTGTATATCTCTCAATATACATGGTTGACTAGATTTGTTGGTCCCACCCTTTTCTTGATTGGAACATGTTGGCCGTGTACTCTCCCTATTTCCTTGTTGAATGTGTCCCACTGTTCTGTCACAGATTTACTGAAAGGTGTCTGCTCCCGATCCACTCTGGCCAAATCAGATCTGATCTGATTCAAATCAGCCTTCCTCCAGTTGTGAACTTTGATCTCAGGTCCATCCTTGTCCTTTTCCATGACTATCTTGAATCTAATGAAGTTATGATCACTGTCTGCAAAATGCTCCCCCAACGATACTTCAACCACTTGTCCATCTTCGTTACTGAAAGTGAAGTCCAAGACCGCTCCTCTCGTCTGTCCCTCTACGTACTGGCTTAAAAAGTTCTCATGGATGTATTTTAAGAATTCCGCTCCCTCTAACCTTTTCGCACTATGACTACCCCAGTTCATATTGAGGAAGTTGCGATCCCCCACTGTTCCCACTCTCACAACCCTATTACTTTTCCTCTTCTCTGAAATTTTCCTCCATATTTGTTCTAATGTTAGCTCTAATATTTGGGCCCCACAAGGCTGCCTACTTAGCCCCTTACTATACTCCCTGTACACACACGACTGAGTGGAAAATTTGGTTCCAACTCCATCTACACGTTTGCAGACGATGCGACCATAGTGGGCCGGATCGCGAATAACGACGACTCAGAATGCAGGAGGGAGATTGAGAATCTAGTGGAGTGGTGCAGCAACAACAACCTCGCCCTCAATGCCAGCAAAACTAAAGAATCATAGAATTTACAGTGCAGAAAGAGGCCATTCGGCCCATCGAGACTGCACCCACTCTTTGAAAGAGCACCCTCCCCAAGCCCACACCTCCACCCTATCCCCATAACCCAGTAACCCCACCCAACACTAAGGGCAATTTTGGACACTAAGGGCAATTTATTATGGCCAATCCACCTAACCTGCACATCTTTGGACTGTGGGAGGAAACCGGAGCACCCGGAGGAAATCCACGCACACACGGGGAGAACGTGCAGACTCCGCACAGACAGTGACCCAAGCCGGGAATCGAAACTGGGACCCTGGAGCTGTGAAGCAATTGTGCTAACCACCATGCTACCGTGCTGCCCTTCATTGTCTTCAGAAGGCAAAGAATGGTACACGCCCCTGTCAGTTTCTATGAGGCCGAGGTGGATATGGTTAGCAGTTTCAAATTCCTAGTACACCGCTCCAAAAATCTGTCCTGGTCCACCCACATCAACGCTATCACCAAGAAATCTCAACAGGGCCTTTACTTCCTCAGGAAACTAAGGAAATTTGGCATGTCCACATTAACTCTTACCAACTTTTACAGATGCACCATAGAAAGCATCCTAGCTGCTGCATCACGGCCTGGTATGGCAACCGCTCGGCCCAAACCCGCAAGACACTTCAGAGAGTCGTGAACACAGCCCAGTCCATCACACGAACCTGCCTCCCATCCATTGACTCCATCTACACCTCCCCCTGCCTGGGGAAAGCGGCAAGCACAATCAAAGACCCCTCCCACCCGGCTTACTCACTCTTCCAACTTCTTCCATTGGGCAGGAGACACAAAAGTCTGGTAACACGCACAAACAGACTCAAAAACAGCTTCTTCCCCACTGTCACCAGACTCCTAAACGACCCTCTTATGGACTGACCTCATTAACACTACACCCTGTATGCTTCACCCGATGCCGGTGTCTATGTAGTTACATTGTGTACCTTGTGTTGCCCTATTATGTATTTTCTTTTATTTCCTTTTCTTTTCATGTACTTAATGATCTGTTGAGCTGCTCGCAGAAAAATACCTTTCACTGCGAGCAGCTCAACAGATCATTAAGTACATGAAAAGAAAAGGGAATAAAAGAAAAGACATAATAGGGCAACACAACATATACAATGTAACTACATAAGCACTGGCATCGGATGAAGCATACAGGGTGTAGTGTTAATGAGGTCAGTCCATAAGAGGGTCATTTCGGAGTCTGATAACAGCGGGGAAGAAGCTGTTTTTGAGTCTGTTCGTGTGTGTTCTCAGACTTCTGTATCTCCTGCCCGATGGAAGAAGTTGGAAGAGTGAATAAGCCGGGTGGGAGGGATTATTGATTATGCTGCCCGCTTTCCCCAGGCAACGGGAGGTGTAGGTGGAGTCAATGGATGGGCGGCAGGTTTGTGTGATGGACTGGGCTGTGTTCACTACTCTCTGAAGTTTCTTGCGGTTCTGGGCCGAGCAGTTGCCATACCAGGCTGTGATGCAGCCCGATAGGATGCTTTTATTGGTGCATCTGTAAAAGTTGGTAAGGGTTAATGTGGACATGCCGAATTTCCTTAGTTTCCGGAGGAAGTATAGGGGCTGTTGTGCTTTCTTGGTGGTAGCATCGACGTGGGTGGACCAGGACAGATTTCTGCAGATGTGCACCCCTAGGAATTTGAAACTGCTAACCATCTCCACCTCGGCCCCGTTGATGCTGACAGGGGTGTGTACAGTACTTTGCTTCCTGAAGTCATTTACCAGCTCTTTAGTTTTGCTGGCATTGAGGGAGAAATTGTTGTCGCTACACCACTCCACTATGTTCTCTATCTCCCTCCTGTATTTGGACTCGTCGTTATTCGAGATCCGGCCCACTATAGTCGTATCGTCAGCAAACTTGTAGATGGAGTTGGAACCAAGTTTTACCACGCAGTCGTGTGTGTACAGGGAGTAGAGTAGGGGGCTGAGTGCGCAGCCTTGCGGGGTGCCAGTATTGAGGACTATTGTGGAGGAGGTGTTGTTGTTCATTCTTACTGATTGTGGTCTGTTGGTCAGAAAATCGAAGATCCAGTTGCAGAGTGGGGAGCCAAGTCCTAGGTTTTGGAGCTTTGATATGAGCTTGGCTGGGATTATGGTGTTGAATGCGGAGCTGTAGTCAAAAATTGATGCTCTAGGGATGAGTGTAGGGCCAGGGAAATGGTGTCTGGTGTGGACCGGTTGCAGCAGTATGCGAATTGCAGTGGATCAAGGCGTTCTGGGAGTATGGAGGTGATGTGCTTCATGATCAACCTCTCAAAGCACTTCATTACGACTGAAGTCAGGGCCACTGGTCAGTAGTCATTGAGGCACGTTGCCTGGTTCTTCTTTGGTATCGGTATGATGGTGGTCTTCTTGAAGCAGATGGGGACCTTGGAGTGGAGTAGGGACAGGTTAAAGATGTCTGCGAATATCTCCGCCAGCTGCTCCGCGCAGTCTCTGAGTGCACGACCAGGGATCCCGTCTGGGCCCGTCACCTTCCGAGGGTTCACTTTCAGGAAGGCCAATCTGACTTCGGAAGCTGTGATGGTGGGTATGGGTGAATTATGGGCTGCTGGGGCACTCGCCAGCGGATTGTTGGTTACCTGCTCGAACCGAGCATAGAATGCATTAAGTTCCTCGGGGAGGGGTGCGCTGCTGCCAGAGATACTGTTCGGCTTCGCTTTGTAGCCCGTTATGTTGTTTAGTCCTTGCCACAACTGTCGACAGTCTGTCTGACTCTAGCTTGGTTTGGTCTTCTCTCTTGGCATCTACCCACATTATTGTGTGTGAAAGTGTGTATTACCCTCACTGACTCGCTCTGTGCGTGTGTGAGAGCGAGTGCCTGTGTGAGAGTGAGTGCGAGAGCGTGTGTACGTGAGTGCGTGTGTATGAGAGAGAGTGCGTGTGTATGAGAGAGTGAGTGTGTATGAGAGAGTGCGTGTGTATGAGAGACTGCGTGTGTATGAGAGACTGCGTGTGTATGAGAGACTGCGTGTGTATGAGAGAGTGCGTGTGTATGAGAGAGTGCGTGTGTATGAGAGAGTGCGTGTGTATGAGAGAGTGCGTGTGTATGAGAGAGTGCGTGTGTATGAGAGAGTGCGTGTGTATGAGAGAGTGCGTGTGTGAGCATGTGTGTTTGTGAGCATGTTTGCATTTTACCCTCGTTATCTCTCTTTGATATATTTAACATATTTTACTGTTCCTGCCCAGATACTGGTGTGTGTGAAAGAGAGCGTGAGTGTGTGGTTTACCATCATTTGTTCTCTATGATATATGATGCACATTGTACTGCTTATTAGTCAGTTACTGTTGTGACATTGAGTGTGAGTATCTGAAAGTGTGTGAATATGAAAGAGTGTGAGTGTGAGCATATGCAAGAAAGTGTGTCAGTCTGTGTGAGGGAGTGTGCGAGTGTGAGAAATAATCTGCATGAGTGTGAGTGTGTGGGGAGAGAGAGTGTGTTTTACCTTCATTGTCTCTGTGATATATAACATATTTTACTGCTCAGTAACAGGTGTGTGACTGTGTTTTATCCTCACTGTCTGTCTATCATATAGACCGCATTGCGGTCACTGCATCCAGAAAGTGTACCTGAGCAAGACACCCTAGGTATTCAAGTCAAGTCAAGCATCCAGCACAGCCCAATAGAGCGGAGCTGCTGACTGGCTGTTGTGGGGACAATTTGCACCTGTACATTGCGATCACTGCATCCAAAAGGTGGTTTGTGGAAGAGCTGTTGTCAAGTGACAGTTAAACCCGAAACACTTCTTCAGTGTTTCCCTCCCTACCTCCTCCTCTAACCAAAAAAAAAAAGACAATCTCTGTAAGGATCCCAGCCGAGTAAAGATCAAGAGGGATACTTGAGGGCAGGTAGAAGTAGAAAGACGTTGAACCGTGACGTCACAGCCTGCAGGTAAATGATTGGCTTGACTGGCAAGTAGTTTTTCTTTTCCCTGAGGTGTTATCGTGCGGGGCGCAGTGGTTGCTGAGTCTGTGCTTGCTGAGAAGGGGTGTACATTTTTTTTTTCAAATTTACTGTTGGGGGTGTAAAAATGGCAGGTGATCCCAGACCCGTGTTATGCTCCTCTTGCTCTACGTGGGAGTTCAGGGTCGCGGCAGATGCTCCTGACTCCTTCATGTGCGGGAAGTGTGTCCAGCTGCAGCTCCTGTTAGACCGCATGATGGCTCTGGAGCTGCGGATGGACTCACTTTGGAGCATCCGCGATGCTGAGGAGTTCGTGGATAGCACGTTCAGTGAGTTGGTCACACCGCAGATTAGGATTGGTAAGGGCGACAGCGAATGGGTGACCAAAAGGCAGAGAAAGGGCAGGAAGGCAGTGCTGGTGTCCCCTGCAGCCATCTCCCTCCAAAACAGGTATACCGTTTTGGATACTGTTAGGGGAGATGACTCTCCAGGGGAAGGCAGTAGTAGCCAGGCTCATGGCACCATGGCTGGCTCTGCTGAACAGAAGGGCGGGAAAAAGACTGGCAGGGCTATAGTCATAGGGGATTCAATTGTAAGGGGAATAGACAGGCATTTCTGTGGTCGAAAACGAGACTCCCGAATGGTATGTTGCCTCCCGGGTGCACGGGTCAGGGTTATCTCAGATCGGCTGCAGGAAATACTGAAGGGGGAGGGTGAACAGCCAGTTGTCGTGGTGCATATCGGCACCAAAGATATAGGTAAAAAACGGGATGAGGTCCTACAATCAGAATTTAGGGAGTTAGGAGACAAGTTAAAAAGTAGGACCTCAAAGGTAGTAATCTCAGGATTGCTACCAGTGCCACGAGACAGTCGGATTAGAAATTCAAGAATAGTCAGAGTTAATACGTGGCTTGAGAGATGGTGCAGGAGGGAGGGTTTCAGATTTTTGGGACATTGGAACCGGTTCATGGGGCAGTGGGACCATTACAAATTGGATGGTCGACACCTGGGCAGGACTGGAACCAATGTCCTAGAGTGCGCTTTTGCTAACACTGTTGTGGAGGTTTTAAACTAATGTGGCAGGGGGATGGGAACCAGATTAGGAAGTTAGAGGTCGTAAAGAGGCAGCAACTAAAGCCAGTAAGGTACTAGATAATAAACTCAATGTGACTAAGGGGAAGGGTAGACAGGGAAGAGATGATGAATGCAAAGGGACAGATGTTTCAATGCGAGAAGTGTAGCAGGTAAGGCAGATGAACTTAGGGCTTGGTTAGTACCTGGGAATATGATGTTATTGGTATTACTGAGACTTGGTTGAGGGAAGGGCAAGACTGGCAACTAAATATCCCAGGGTATAGATGCTTCAGGAGGGATAGAGAGGGAGGGAAAAGGAGTGGAGGAGTTGCATTACTGGTCAGAGATGATATCACAGCTGTGATTAAGGAGGGCACGATGGAGGATTCGAGCACCGAGGCAATATGGGTAGGGCTAAGAAATAGGAAGGGTGCAGTAACATTGTTGGGACTTTACTACAGGCCTCCCAAAAGCGAGCGTGAAGTAGAGGTACAAATATGTAGACAAATTATAGAAAAATGTAGGAGCAATAGGGAGTTGTGATGGGAGATTTTAGCTTCCCCAATATTGAATGGGACTCATGTAGTGTTGGAGGCGTAGATGGAGCAGAATTTGTAAGGAGCATCCAGGAGAGTTTTTTTTAGAGCAGTGTGTAAATAGTCCAACTCGGGAAGGGGCCATACTGGGCCTGGTATTGGAGAATGATCCCGGCCATGTGGTTGAAGTTTCAGTCGGTGATTACTTTGGGAATACCGATCACAATTCCGTAAGTTTTAGAATACTCATGGACAAAGACGAAAGTGGTCCTAAAGGAAGAGTACTAAATTGGGGAAAGGCCAAGTTTAACAAAATTCGACAGGAGCTAGGGAATGTGGATTGGGAGCAGCTGTTTAAGGGTAAATCCACATTTGAAATGTGGGAGTCTTTTAAGGAAAGGTCGATTAGAGTGCAGGACAGACATGTCCCTGTGAAAATGAGGGATAGATATGGCAAGATTAGGGAACCATGGATGACAGGTGGAATTGTGAGACTAGCTAAGATGAAAAAGGAAGCATGCATAAGATCTAGGTGACTTAAAACTGATGAAGCTTTGGAGGAATATCGGGAAAGTGGGACAAATCTCAAATGCGCAACAAAGAGGGCTAAAAGGGGTCATGAAATATCTTTGGCAAACAGGGTTAAGGAAAATCCCAAAGCCTTTTATTCATATATAAGGAGCAAGAGGGTAACTAGAGAAAGGATTGGCCCACTCAAAGACAAAACAGGGGATTTATGCGTGGAGTCAGAGGAAATGGGTGAGCTTCTTAATGAGTACTTTGCATCGGTATTCACCAAGGAGAGGGATATGATGGATGTTGAGGCTAGGGATGGATGATTAAATACTCTAGGTCAAGTCGGCATAAGGAAGGGGGAAGTTTTGGGTATTCTAAAAGGCATTAAAGGGGCTGTTTAGCACACTGGGCTAAATCGCTGGCTTTGAAAGCAGACCAAGGCAGGCCAGCAGCACGGTTCAATTCCCGTAACAGCCTCCCCGAACAGGCGCCGGAATGTGGTGACTAGGGGCTTTTCACAGGAACTTAATTGAAGCCTACTTGTGACAATAAGCCCATTTCATTTCATTTATTCATTTATTCATTCATTCATTCATTCATTCATTTCATTTCATTTTCATTAAGGTGGACAAGTCCCCAGGTCCGAATGGGATCTACATAGAACATAGAACATAGAACATAGAACAATACAGCGCAGTACAGGCCCTTCGGCCCACGATGTTGCACCGAAACAAAAGCCATCTAACCTACACTATGCCATTATCATCCATATGTTTATCCAATAAACTTTTAAATGCCCTCAATGTTGGCGAGTTCACTACTGTAGCAGGTAGGGCATTCCACGGCCTCACTACTCTTTGCGTAAAGAACCTACCTCTGACCTCTGTCCTATATCTATTACCCCTCAGTTTAAAGTTATGTCCCCTCGTGCCAGCCATATCCATCCGCGGGAGAAGGCTCTCACTGTCCACCCTATCCAACCCCCTGATCATTTTGTATGCCTCTATTAAGTCTCCTCTTAGCCTTCTTCTCTCCAACGAAAACAACCTCAAGTCCGTCAGCCTTTCCTCATAAGATTTTCCCTCCATACCAGGCAACATCCTGGTAAATCTCCTCTGCACCCGCTCCAAAGCCTCCACGTCCTTCCTATAATGCGGTGACCAGAACTGTACGCAATACTCCAAATGCGGCCGGACCAGAGTTCTGTACAGCTGCAACATGACCTCTCGACTCCGGAACTCAATCCCTCTACCAATAAAGGCCAACACTCCATAGGCCTTCTTCACAACCCTATCAACCTGGGTGGCAACTTTCAGGGATCTATGTACATGGACACCTAGATCCCTCTGCTCAGCCACACTTTCAAGAACTTTACCATTAGCCAAATATTCTGCATTCCTGTTATTCCTTCCAAAGTGAATCACCTCACACTTCTCTACATTAAACTCCATTTGCCACCTCTCAGCCCAGCTCTGCAGCTTATCTATATCCCTCTGTAACCTGCTACATCCTTCCACACTATCGACAGCACCACCGACTTTAGTATCATCTGCAAATTTACTCACCCACCCTTCTGTGCCTTCCTCTAGGTCATTGATAAAAATGACAAACAGCAACGGCCCCAGAACAGATCCTTGTGGTACGCCACTTGTGACTGTACTCCATTCTGAACATTTCCCATCAACCACCACCCTCTGTCTTCTTTCAGCTAGCCAATTTCTGATCCACATCTCTAAATCACCCTCAATCCCCAGCCTCCGTATTTTTTGCAATAGCCTACCGTGGGGAACCTTATCAAACGCTTTGCTGAAATCCATATACACCACATCAACTGCTCTACCCTCGTCTACCTGTTCAGTCACCTTCTCAAAGAACTCAATAAGGTTTGTGAGGCATGACCTACCCTTCACAAAGCCATGCTGACTATCCCTGATCATATCATTCCTATCTAGATGATTATAAATCTTGTCCCTTATAATCCCCTCCAAGACTTTACCCACTACAGACGTGAGGCTCACCGGTCTATAGTTGCCGGGGTTGTCTCTGCTCCCCTTTTTGAACAAAGGGACCACATTTGCTGTCCTCCAGTCCTCTGGCACTATTCCTGTAGCCAATGATGACATAAAAATCAAAGCCAAAGGTCCAGCAATCTCTTCCCTGGCCTCCCATAGAATCCTAGGATAAATCCCATCAGGTCCCGGGGACTTATCTATTTTCAGCCTGTCCAGAATTGCCAACACCTCTTCCCTACGTACCTCAATGCCATCTATTCTATTAGCCTGGGACTCAGCATTCTCCTCCACAACATTATCTTTTTCCTGAGTGAATACTGACGAAAAATATTCATTTAGTATCTCGCCTATCTCTTCAGACTCCACACACAATTTCCCATCCCTGTCCTTGACTGGTCCTACTCTTTCCCTAGTCATTCGCTTATTCCTGACATACCTATAGAAAGCTTTTGGGTTTTCCTTGATCCTTCCTGCCAAATACTTCTCATGTCCCCTCCTTGCTCGTCTTAGCTCTCTCTTTAGATCCTTCCTCGCTACCTTGTAACTATCCATCGCCCCAACCGAAACTTCACACTTCATCTTCACATAGGCCTCCTTCTTCCTCTTAACAAGAGATTCCACTTCCCTGGTAAACCACGGTTCCCTCGCTCGACGCCTTCCTCCCTGTCTGACCGGTACATACTTATCAAGAACACGCAGTAGCTGATCCTTGAACAAGCCCCACTTATCCAGTGTGCCCAACACTTGCAGCCTACTTCTCCACCTTATCCCCCTCTATCCCAGGTTTCTGAGGGAAGTGAGGGACAAAATGGCTGGGGCCTTAACAGATATCTTTGCAGCATCCTTGAGCACGGGTGACGTTGCGGCGGACCGGAGAATTGCTAATGTTGTCCCTTTGTTTAAGAAGGGTAGCAGGGATAATACAGGCAATTATAGACCTGTGTGCTTGACGTCAGTGGTAGGCAAACTGTTGGAGAAGATACTGAGGGACAGGACCCATTCACATTTGGAAGAAAATAGATTTATCAGCGATAGGCAGCATGGTTTTGTGCAGGGAACGTCATGTCTTACAAACCTCATAGAATTGTTTGAGGAAGTGACAATGCTAATTGATGAGGGAAGGGCTGTAGATGTCATATACATGGACTTCAGTAAAGCGTTGGATAAAGTTTCCCATGGCAGGTTGATGGAAAAAGTGAAATCGTATGGGGTTCAGGGTGTACTAGCTAGTTGGATAAAGAACTGGCTGGGCAACAGGAGACATAAAGTAGTGATGGAAGGGCGTGTCTCAAAATGGAGAAAGGTGACTAGTGGTGTTCCACAGGGATCCGTGCTCGGACCACTGTTGTTTGTGATATACATAAATGATCTGGACGAAGGTATACGTGGTCTGATTTGCACGCTTGCAGGTGATACTAAGATTGGTGGAGTTGCAGATAGCGAGGAGGACTGTCAGAGAATACAGGCAAATATATATAGATTGGAGAGTTGGGCAGAGAAATGGCAGGTGGAGTTCAATCCAGGCAAATGCGAGGTGATGCATTTTGGAAGATCTAATTCAAGAGCGGACTATACGGTAAATGGAAGAGTCGTGGGGAAAATCGATGTACAGAGAGATCTGAGATTTCAGGTCCATTGTACCCTGAAGGTGGCAACACAGGTCGATATACTGGTCAAGAAGGCATACAGCATGCTTGCCTTCATCGGACGAGGTATTGAGTACAAGAGTCGGCAGGTCAAGTTACAGTTGTATAGGACAACATTTAGGCTACATTTGGAATACTGCGTGCAGTTCTGGTTGCCACATTACCAAAAGGATGTGGATGTTTTAGAGAGGGTGCAGAGGAGGTTCACCAGGATGTTGCCTGGTATGGAGGGTGCTAGCTATGAAGAAAGGTTGAGTAGATTAGGATTGTTTTCGTTGGAAAGGCGGAGGTTGAGGGGGGACCTGATTGAGGTCTTCAAAATTATGAGAGGTATATACAGGGTGGATAGCAACAAGCTTTTTCCAAGAGTGGGGGTGTCAATCACAAGGGGTCATGATTTCAAGGTGAGAGGGGGAAGGTTTAAGGGAGATGTGCGTGGAAAGTTTTTTACACGAGGGTGGTGGGCGCCTGAAACGCCTTGCCAGCAGAGGTGGTAGAGGCGGGCACGATAGCATCATTTAAGATGCATCTAGACAAATATATGAACGGTCGGGGAACAGAGGGAAGTAGAAGACAGGTTTAGATAAAGGATCTGGATCGGCGCAGGCTGGGAGGGCTGAAGGGCCTGTTCCAGTGCTGTAATTTCATTTGTTCTTTGTTCTATAACATATTTTACTGCTCACTGCTCAGAAACCGGTGTGTGTGAGAGAGAGTGTATGGGGAGAGCGTGTGTGAGCGTGTTTTGTCCCCTCACTGTCCCTCTGTGACATCAGTAAGAAGTCTTGCAACACCAGGTTAAAGTTCAACAGGTGGGTAATTGGAACAAACCTTTTGGACTTTAACCTGGTGTAAGAATTCTTACTGTGCTCACCCTCGTCCAACGGTGGCATCTCCACATCATCTCTGTGATATATAACACATTTTACTGCTCAGTAACAGGTGTTGGAGAGTGTGCGAGTGTGTGTTTTATCCTCACTGTCTGTCTATCATATACAACATATTTTGCTGCTCACTGCTCAGTTGCTGGAGTGTGTGAGTATGTGAGAGTGGCGAGAGTGTGTTTTATCCTCACTGTCCCTCTGAGACATACAATGCATATTTAACTGCTTACTGCTCAGTGACTGGTGTGTGTGAGAGAGAGTGTTTGTATGAGAGTGTGAAGGTGTGATTTGCCCTCATTGTTTCTCCGTGATATATAATGCTTACGGGTGTGTATGAGAGTGTGTGTGTGTGTGTGTGTGTGTGTGTATGAGTGTGTCTGTATTTTATCCTCACTGTCACTCTATGATATATGACATATATTTTACTGCTTACTGCTCAATTGATGGTGTATGAGTGTGTGTGTGTGTGAGTGAGAGAGTGTGTGAGATCTCTGTGATATCTAACACATATTTTACAGCTTACTGTTCAGTCCCTGGTGTGTGTCTGTGTGTGAGAAAGAGAGAGAGTGTGAGTAGAAGTGTGTGTGGATGTCAGTTTTCTCCTCACTGTCTCTGTGATGTATAATGCATATATTAGTGTCTGCTGTTCAGTTACTGATATGTTTGAGAGTGGGTGTGCAAGAGTGGGTGTGCATGAGTGAGAGTGGGTGTGGTGTGTGCGTGTGAGAGAGTGGGCGTGCGTGTGAGAGAGTGGGCGTGCGAGAGAGAGAGTGGGCGTGCGAGAGAGAGAGTGGGCGTGCGAGAGAGAGAGTGGGCGTGCGAGAGAGAGAGTGGGCGTGCGAGAGAGAGAGTGGGCGTGCGAGAGAGAGAGTGGGCGTGCGAGAGAGAGAGTGGGCGTGCGAGAGAGAGAGTGGGCGTGCGAGAGAGAGAGTGGGCGTGCGAGAGAGAGAGTGGGCGTGCGAGAGAGAGAGTGGGCGTGCGAGAGAGTGGGCGTGCGAGAGAGTGGGCGTGCGAGAGAGTGGGCGTGCGAGAGAGAGAGTGGGCGTGCGAGAGAGAGAGTGGGCGTGCGAGAGAGAGAGTGGGCGTGCGAGAGAGAGAGTGGGCGTGCGAGAGAGAGAGTGGGCGTGCGAGAGAGAGAGTGGGCGTGCGAGAGAGAGAGTGGGCGTGCGAGAGAGAGAGTGGGCGTGCGTGAGAGAGAGTGGGCGTGCGTGAGAGAGAGTGGGCGTGCGTGAGAGAGAGTGGGCGTGCGTGAGAGAGAGTGGGCGTGCGTGAGAGAGAGTGGGCGTGCGAGAGAGAGAGTGGGCGTGCGAGAGAGAGAGTGGGCGTGCGAGAGAGAGAGTGGGCGTGCGAGAGAGAGAGTGGGCGTGCGAGAGAGAGAGTGGGCGTGCGAGAGAGAGAGTGGGCGTGCGAGAGAGTGGGCGTGCGAGAGAGTGGGCGTGCGAGAGAGTGGGCGTGCGAGAGAGTGGGCGTGCGAGAGAGTGGGCGTGCGAGAGAGAGAGTGGGCATGCGAGAGAGAGAGTGGGCGTGCGAGAGAGAGAGTGGGCGTGCGAGAGAGTGAGTGGGCGTGCGAGAGAGAGAGTGGGCGTGCGTGAGAGAGAGTGGGCGTGCGTGAGAGAGAGTGGGCGTGCGTGAGAGAGAGTGGGCACGTGAGAGAGAGTGGGCGTGCGTGAGAGAGAGTGGGCGTGCGTGAGAGAGAGTGGGCGTGCGTGAGAGAGAGTGGGCGTGCGTGAGAGAGAGTGGGCGTGCGTGAGAGAGAGTGGGCGTGCGTGAGAGAGAGTGGGCGTGCGTGAGAGAGAGTGGGCGTGCGTGAGAGAGAGTGGGCATGCGTGAGAGAGAGTGGGCGTGCGTGAGAGAGAGTGGGCGTGCGTGAGAGAGAGTGGGCGTGCGTGAGAGAGAGTGGGCGTGCGTGAGGGAGAGAGTGGGCGTGCGTGAGGGAGAGAGTGGGCGTGCGTGAGAGAGAGAGTGGGCGTGCGTGAGAGAGAGAGTGGGCGTGCGTGAGAGAGAGAGTGGGCGTGCGTGAGAGAGAGAGTGGGCGTGCGTGAGAGAGAGAGTGGGCGTGCGTGAGAGAGAGAGTGGGCGTGCGTGAGAGAGAGAGTGGGCGTGCGTGAGAGAGAGAGTGGGCGTGCGTGAGAGAGAGAGTGGGCGTGCGTGAGAGAGAGAGTGGGCGTGCGTGAGAGAGAGAGTGGGCGTGCGTGAGAGAGAGAGTGGGCGTGCATGAGAGAGAGAGTGGGCGTGCGTGAGAGAGAGAGTGGGCGTGCGTGAGAGAGAGAGTGGGCGTGCGTGAGAGAGAGAGTGGGCGTGCGTGAGAGAGAGAGTGGGCGTGCGTGAGAGAGAGAGTGGGCGTGCGTGAGAGAGAGAGTGGGCGTGCGTGAGAGAGAGAGTGGGCGTGCGTGAGAGAGAGAGTGGGCGTGCGTGAGAGAGAGAGTGGGCGTGCGTGAGAGAGAGAGTGGGCGTGCGTGAGAGAGAGTGGGCGTGCGTGAGAGAGAGAGTGGGCGTGCGTGAGAGAGAGAGTGAGCGCGCGCGAGAGAGAGTGGGCGCGCGCGAGAGAGAGTGGGCGCGCGTGAGAGAGAGTGGGCGCGCGTGGGAGAGAGTGGGCGCGCGTGGGAGAGAGTGGGCGCGCGTGGGAGAGAGTGGGCGCGCGTGGGAGAGAGTGGGCGCGCGTGGGAGAGAGTGGGCGCGCGTGGGAGAGAGTGGGCGCGCGTGGGAGAGAGGGGGCGCGCGTGGGAGAGAGAGGGCGCGCGTGGGAGAGAGTGGGCGCGCGTGGGAGAGAGTGGGCGCGCGTGGGAGAGAGGGGGCGCGCGTGAGAGAGAGTGGGCGCGCGAGAGAGAGAGTGGGCGCGCGAGAGAGAGAGTGGGCGCGCGCGGGAGAGACTGGGCGCGCGCGGGAGAGAGTGGGCGCGCGCGGGAGAGAGTGGGCGCGCGCGGGAGAGAATGGGCGCGCGCGGGAGAGAGTGGGCGCGCGCGGGAGAGAGTGGGCGCGCGCGGGAGAGAGTGGGCGCGCGCGGGAGAGAGTGGGCGCGCGCGGGAGAGAGTGGGCGCGCGCGAGAGAGAGTGGGCGCGCGCGGGAGAGAGTGGGCGCACGCGAGAGAGAGTGGGCGCGCGCGAGAGAGAGTGGGCGCGCGCGGGAGAGAGTGGGCGCGCGCGAGAGAGAGTGGGCGCGCGCGAGAGAGAGAGGGCGCGCGCGGGAGAGAGCGGGCGCGCGTGGCAGAGAGAGGGCGCGCGTGGCAGAGAGAGGGCGCGCGTGGGAGAGAGTGGGCGCGCGTGGGAGAGAGAGGGCGCGCGTGGGAGAGAGAGGGCGCGCGTGGGAGAGAGAGGGCGCGCGTGGGAGAGAGAGGGTGCGCGTGGGAGAGAGAGGGCGCGCGTGGGAGAGAGAGGGCGCGCGTGGGAGAGAGTGGGCGCGCGTGGGAGAGAGTGGGCGCGCGTGGGAGAGAGTGGGCGCGCGTGGGAGAGAGAGGGCGCGCGTGGGAGAGAGTGGGCGCGCGTGGGAGAGAGAGGGCGCGCGTGGGAGAGAGAGGGCGCGCGTGGGAGAGAGAGGGCGCGCGTGGGAGAGAGTGGGCGCGCGTGGGAGAGA
Organism: Scyliorhinus torazame; assembly: GCF_047496885.1. NCBI lineage: Eukaryota > Metazoa > Chordata > Chondrichthyes > Carcharhiniformes > Scyliorhinidae > Scyliorhinus > Scyliorhinus torazame. Next base: position 41,252,868 of record NC_092730.1, read on the forward strand.
GTGGGCGCGCGTGGGAGAGAGTGGGCGCGCGTGGGAGAGAGTGGGCGCGCGCGGGAGAGAGTGGGCGCGCGCGGGAGAGAGTGGGCGCGCGCGGGAGAGAGTGGGCGCGCGCGGGAGAGAGTGGGCGCGCGCGGGAGAGAGTGGGCGCGCGCGGGAGAGAGTGGGCGCGCGCGGGAGAGAGTGGGCGCGCGCGGGAGAGAGTGGGCGCGCGCGAGAGAGAGTGGGCGCGCGCGAGAGAGGGTGGGCGCGCGCGGGAGAGAGTGGGCGCGCGCGGGACAGAGTGGGCGCGCGCGGGAGAGAGTGGGCGCGCGCGGGAGAGAGTGGGCGCGCGCGGGAGAGAGTGGGCGCGCGCGGGAGAGAGTGGGCGCGCGCGGGAGAGAGTGGGCGCGCGCGGGAGAGAGTGGGCGCGCGCGGGAGAGAGTGGGCGCGCGCGAGAGAGAGTGGGCGCGCGCGAGAGAGAGTGGGCGCGCGCGGGAGAGAGTGGGCGCGCGCGAGAGAGAGTGGGCGCGCGCGAGAGAGAGAGGGCGCGCGTGGGAGAGAGCGGGCGCGCGTGGCAGAGAGAGGGCGCGCGTGGCAGAGAGAGGGCGCGCGTGGGAGAGAGTGGGCGCGCGTGGGAGAGAGAGGGCGCGCGTGGGAGAGAGAGGGCGCGCGTGGGAGAGAGAGGGCGCGCGTGGGAGAGAGAGGGCGCGCGTGGGAGAGATAGGGTGCGCGTGGGAGAGAGAGGGCGCGCGTGGGAGAGAGAGGGCGCGCGTGGGAGAGAGAGGGCGCGCGTGGGAGAGAGTGGGCGCGCGTGGGAGAGAGTGGGCGCGCGTGGGAGAGAGTGGGCGCGCGTGGGAGAGAGAGGGCGCGCGCGGGAGAGAGTGGGCGCGCGCGGGAGAGAGAGGGCGCGCGTGGGAGAGAGAGGGCGCGCGTGGGAGAGAGAGGGCGCGCGTGGGAGAGAGAGGGCGCGCGTGGGAGAGAGAGGGCGCGCGTGGGAGAGAGAGGGCGCGCGTGGGAGAGAGCGGGCGCGCGTGGGAGAGAGTGGGCGCGCGTGGGAGAGAGTGGGCGCGCGTGGGAGAGAGAGGGCGCGCGCGGGAGAGAGTGGGCGCACGCGGGAGAGAGTGGGCGCGCGCGGGAGAGAGTGGGCGTGCGTGAGAGAGAGAGTGGGCGTGCGTGAGAGAGAGAGAGGGCGTGCGTGAGAGAGAGAGTGGGCGTGCGTGAGAGAGAGAGTGGGCGTGCGTGAGAGAGAGAGTGGGCGTGCGTGAGAGAGAGAGTGGGCGTGCGTGAGAGAGAGAGTGGGCGTGCGTGAGAGAGAGAGTGGGCGTGCGTGAGAGAGAGAGTGGGCGTGCGTGAGAGAGAGAGTGGGCGTGCGTGAGAGAGAGAGTGGGCGTGCGTGAGAGAGAGAGTGGGCGTGCGTGAGAGAGAGAGTGGGCGTGCGTGAGAGAGAGAGTGGGCGTGCGTGAGAGAGAGAGTGGGCGTGCGTGAGAGAGAGAGTGGGCGTGCGTGAGAGAGAGAGTGAGCGCGCGCGAGAGAGAGTGGGCGCGCGTGAGAGAGAGTGGGCGCGCGTGGGAGAGAGTGGGCGCGCGTGGGAGAGAGTGGGCGCGCGTGGGAGAGAGTGGGCGCGCGTGGGAGAGAGTGGGCGCGCGTGGGAGAGAGTGGGCGCGCGTGGGAGAGAGTGGGCGCGCGTGGGAGAGAGTGGGCGCGCGTGGGAGAGAGGGGGCGCGCGTGGGAGAGAGGGGGCGCGCGTGGGAGAGAGTGGGCGCGCGTGGGAGAGAGTAGGCGCGCGTGGGAGAGAGGGGGCGCGCGTGAGAGAGAGTGGGCGCGCGAGAGAGAGAGTGGGCGCGCGAGAGAGAGAGTGGGCGCGCGCGGGAGAGACTGGGCGCGCGCGGGAGAGAGTGGGCGCGCGCGGGAGAGAGTGGGCGCGCGCGGGAGAGAGTGGGCGCGCGCGGGAGAGAGTGGGCGCGCGTGGGAGAGAGTGGGCGCGCGCGGGAGAGAGTGGGCGCGCGCGGGAGAGAGTGGGCGCGCGCGGGAGAGAGTGGGCGCGCGCGGGAGAGAGTGGGCGCGCGCGAGAGAGAGTGGGCGCGCGCGAGAGAGAGTGGGCGCGCGCGGGAGAGAGTGGGCGCGCGCGAGAGAGAGTGGGCGCGCGCGCGAGAGAGAGGGCGCGCGTGGGAGAGAGTGGGCGCGCGTGGCAGAGAGAGGGCGCGCGTGGCAGAGAGAGGGCGCGCATGGGAGAGAGTGGGCGCGCGTGGGAGAGAGAGGGCGCGCGTGGGAGAGAGAGGGCGCGCGTGGGAGAGAGTGGGCGCGCGTGGGAGAGAGTGGGCGCGCGTGGGAGAGAGCGGGCGCGCGCGGGAGAGAGTGGGCGCGCGCGGTAGAGAGAGGGCGCGCGTGGGAGAGAGAGGGCGCGCGTGGGAGAGAGAGGGCGCGCGTGGGAGAGAGAGGGCGCGCGTGGGAGAGAGAGGGCGCGCGTGGGAGAGAGAGGGCGCGCGTGGGAGAGAGAGGGCGCGCGTGGGAGAGAGTGGGCGCGCGTGGGAGAGAGTGGGCGCGCGTGGGAGAGAGAGGGCGCGCGCGGGAGAGAGTGGGCGCGCGCGGGAGAGAGTGGGCGCGCGCGGGAGAGAGTGGGCGCGCGCGGGAGAGAGTGGGCGCGCGTGGGAGAGAGTGGGCGCGCGTGGGAGAGAGTGGGCGCGCGTGAGAGAGAGTGGGCGCGCGTGAGAGAGAGTGGGCGCGCGTGGGAGAGAGTGGGCGCGCGTGGGAGAGAGTGGGCGCGCGTGGGAGAGAGTGGGCGCGCGTGGGAGAGAGTGGGCGCGCGTGGGAGACAGTGGGCGCGCGTGGGAGAGAGTGGGCGCGCGTGGGAGAGAGTGGGCGCGCGTGGGAGAGAGGGGGCGCGCGTGGGAGAGAGGGGGCGCGCGTGGGAGAGAGAGGGCGCGCGCGGGAGAGAGTGGGCGCGCGCGGGAGAGAGTGGGCGCGCGCGGGAGAGAGTGGGCGCGCGCGGGAGAGAGTGGGCGCGCGCGGGAGAGAGTGGGCGCGCGAGGGAGAGAGTGGGCGCGCGTGGGAGAGAGTGGGCGCGCGTGAGAGAGAGTGGGCGCGCGTGAGAGAGAGTGGGCGCGCGTGGGAGAGAGTGGGCGCGCGTGGGAGAGAGTGGGCGCGCGTGGGAGAGAGTGGGCGCGCGTGGGAGAGAGTGGGCGCGCGTGGGAGAGAGTGGGCGCGCGTGGGCGCGCGTGGGAGAGAGAGGGCGCGCGTGGGAGAGAGTGGGCGCGCGAGAGAGAGAGTGGGCGCGCGTGAGAGAGAGTGGGCGCGCGAGAGAGAGAGTGGGCGCGCGCGGGAGAGAGTGGGCGCGCGCGGGAGAGAGTGGGCGCGCGCGGGAGAGAGTGGGCGCGCGAGGGAGAGAGTGGGCGCGCGTGGGAGAGAGTGGGCGCGCGTGAGAGAGAGTGGGCGCGCGTGAGAGAGAGTGGGCGCGCGTGGGAGAGAGTGGGCGCGCGTGGGAGAGAGTGGGCGCGCGTGGGACAGAGTGGGCGCGCGTGGGAGAGAGTGGGCGCGCGTGGGAGAGAGTGGGCGCGCGTGGGAGAGAGTGGGCGCGCGTGGGAGAGAGTGGGCGCGCGTGGGAGAGAGAGGGCGCGCGTGGGAGAGTGTGGGCGCGCGAGAGAGAGAGTGGGCGCGCGTGAGAGAGAGTGGGCGCGCGAGAGAGAGAGTGGGCGCGCGTGGGAGAGAGTGGGCGCGCGCGGGAGAGAGTGGGCGCGCGCGGGAGAGAGTGGGCGCGCGCGGGAGAGAGTGGGCGCGCGCGGGAGAGAGTGGGCGCGCGCGAGAGAGAGTGGGCGCGCGTGAGAGAGAGTGGGCGCGCGAGAGAGAGAGTGGGCGCGCGTGGGAGAGAGTGGGCGCGCGCGGGAGAGAGTGGGCGCGCGCGGGAGAGAGTGGGCGCGCGCGGGAGAGAGTGGGCGCGCGCGGGAGAGAGTGGGCGCGTGCGGGAGAGAGTGGGCGCGCGCGGCAGGGAGAGGGCGCGCGCGGCAGAGAGAGGGCGCGCGTGGGAGAGAGTGGGCGCGCGTGGGAGAGAGAGGGCGCGCGTGGGAGAGAGAGGGCGCGCGTGGGAGAGAGAGGGCGCGCGTGAGACAGAGAGGGCGCGCGTGAGATAGAGAGGGCGCGCGTGAGATTGAGTGGGCGCGCGTGAGATAGAGAGGGCGCGCGTGAGATAGAGAGGGCGCGCGTGAGATAGAGAGGGCGCGCGTGAGATAGAGAGGGCGCGCGTGAGATAGAGAGGGCGCGCGTGAGATAGAGAGGGCGCGCGTGAGATAGAGAGGGCGCGCGTGAGATAGAGAGGGCGCGCGTGAGATAGAGAGGGCGCGCGTGAGATAGAGAGGGCGCACGTGAGATAGAGAGGGCGCGCGTGAGATAGAGAGGGCGCGCGTGAGATAGAGAGGGCGCGCGTGAGATAGAGAGGGCGCGCGTGAGATAGAGAGGGCGCGCGTGAGATAGAGAGGGCGCGCGTGAGATAGAGAGGGCGCGCGTGAGATAGAGAGGGCGCGCGTGAGATAGAGAGGGCGCGCGTGAGATAGAGAGGGCGCGCGTGAGATAGAGAGGGCGCGCGTGAGATAGAGAGGGCGCGCGTGAGATAGAGAGGGCGCGCGTGAGATAGAGAGGGCGCGCGTGAGATAGAGAGGGCGCGCGTGAGATAGAGAGGGCGCGCGTGAGATAGAGAGGGCGCGCGTGAGATAGAGAGGGCGCGCGTGAGATAGAGAGGGCGCGCGTGAGATAGAGAGGGCGCGCGTGAGATAGAGAGGGCGCGCGTGAGATAGAGAGGGTGCGCGTGAGATAGAGAGGGCGCGCGTGAGATAGAGAGGGCGCACGTGAGATAGAGAGGGCGCGCGTGAGATAGAGAGGGTGCGCGTGAGATCGAGAGGGCGCGCGTGAGATAGAGAGGGCGCGCGTGAGATAGAGAGGGCGCGCGGGAGAGAGTGGGCACGCGCGGCAGAGAGAGGGCGCGCGCGGCAGAGAGAGGGCGCGCGTGGGAGAGAGTGGGCGCGCGTGGGAGAGAGTGGGCGCGCGTGGGAGAGAGAGGGCGCGCGTGGGAGAGAGAGGGCGCGCGTGGGAGAGAGAGGGCGCGCGTGGGAGAGAGAGGGCGCGCGTGGGAGAGAGAGGGCGCGCGTGGGAGAGAGAGGGCGCGCGTGGGAGAGAGAGGGCGCGCGTGGGAGAGAGTGGGCGCGCGCGGGAGAGAGTGGGCGCGCGTGGGAGAGAGAGGGCGCGCGTGAGAGAGAGAGGGCGCGCGTGAGAGAGAGAGGGCGCGCGTGAGAGAGAGAGGGCGCGCGTGAGATAGAGAGGGCGCGCGTGAGATAGAGAGGGCGCGCGTGAGATAGAGAGGGCGCGCGTGAGATAGAGAGGGCGTGCGTGAGAAAGAGAGGGCGCGCGTGAAATAGAGAGGGCGCGCGTGAGATAGAGAGGGCGCGCGTGAGAAAGAGAGGGCGCGCGTGAGATAGAGAGGGCGCGCGTGAGATAGAGAGGGCGCGCGTGAGAAAGAGAGGGCGCGCGTGAGATAGAGAGGCCGCGCGTGAGATAGAGAGGGCGCGCGTGAGATAGAGAGGGCGCGCGTGAGATAGAGAGGGCGCGCGTGAGATAGAGAGGGCGCGCGTGAGATAGAGAGGGCCCGCGTGAGATAGAGAGGGCGCGCGTGAGATAGAGAGGGCGCGCGCGGGAGAGAGTGGGCGCACGTGGGAGAGAGAGGGCACGCGTGAGAGAGAGAGGGCGCGCGTGAGAGAGAGAGGGCGCGCGTGAGAGAGAGAGGGCGCGCGTGAGATAGAGAGGCCGCGCGTGAGATAGAGAGGGCGCGCGTGAGATAGAGAGGGCGCGCGTGAGATAGAGAGGGCGCGCGTGAGATAGAGAGGGCGCGCGTGAGATAGAGAGGGCACGCGTGAGATAGAGAGGGCGCGCGTGAGATAGAGAGGGCGCGCGTGAGATAGAGAGGGCGCGCGTGAGATAGAGAGGGCGCGCGTGAGATAGAGAGGGCACGCGTGAGATAGAGAGGGCGCGCGTGAGATAGAGAGGGCGCGCGTGAGAGAGAGAGGGCGCGCGTGAGAGAGAGAGGGCGCGCTTGAGAGAGAGAGGACGCGCGTGAGAGAGAGAGGGCGCGCGTGAGAGAGAGAGGGCGCGCGTGAGAGAGAGAGGGCGCGCGTGAGAGAGGGCGCGCGTGAGATAGAGAGGGCGCGCATGAGAGAGAGAGGGCGCACGTGAGAGATAGTGAGTGCGCGTGAAAGAGTGGGTGTGCGTGAGAGAGAGTGGGTGTGTGTGTGAGAGTGGGTGTACGGGAGAGATTGGGTGTATGTGAGAGAGAGTGGGTGTGCGTGAGAGAGAGTGGGTGTGCGTGAGAGAAAGTGGGTGTGCGTGAGAGAAAGTGGGTGTGCGTGAGAGAAAGTGGGTGTGCGTGAGAGAAAGTGGGTGTGCGTGAGAGAAAGTGGGTGTGCGTGAGAGAGAGTGGGTGTGCATGAGAGAGAGTGGGTATGCGTGAGAGAGAGTGGGTTTATGAGCGAGTGAGTCTATGTGTATTCAACCCTTATTGTCTCTCTTTGATATACAACAGATATTTTGCTGTTGCTGTTCAGTTCCTGGGGTGTGTGGTGAGTGTGTGAGAGAGAGAGTTCTTCCTTCACTGTCTCTGTGATATATGATGCATATTTTACTGCTTACTGCTCAGTTACTGTTGTGAGAGTGTGTGATCATCAGAGTATGAGAGTGTGAGTGTGTGTGAGAGAATGTGTCACTGTGTGTGGGGGAGTGTATGAGTGTGAGAAATAGTCTAGGTGAGTGTGTCTTTTTCCTTCATTGTCTCTGTGATACATAACACATATTTTACTGCTCAGTTACTGGTGTGCGAGTGTGTGTTTTACCCCCACTGTCCCTCTGCGATAGAAAACGCATATTTAACTGCTTACTGCTCAGTGAATGGAGACCCTCACTGCCTCTCTGTGGTATATAATGCATATTTTTCCGCTCAGTTACTGGTGTGAGTGTGTGAATGAGATAGTGTACGAGTGTGAGAGAGAGAATGTGTGAGAGAGAATGAAATAGGAGTTATATAGCATAGAGAGACAGTGAGGGTAAAGACACACTCTCACGCTCAACACTCACTATCTCTCTCACACACACACACACACACACACACCAGTAACTGAGCAGTAAGCACAAGAATATTCATTATATATCACAGAGAGACAGTGAGTTCACTACACACACTCATGGATAGATAGTCCCAAAAGACGTGCTGTTAGGTAATTTGGACATTCTGAATTCTCCCTCCATGTACCCAAACAGGCGCCAGAATGTGGCGACTAGGGGATTTTCACAGGAACTTCATTGCAGTGTTAACAGAAGCCTACTTGTGACAATAAAGATTATTATAAGATGGAGTCATATTAACCTCCTGTCTCTGCGATATATAATGAATATTTTACTGCTTCCTGTTCAGTTACTGGTGTGTGGGTGTGTGAGCGAGAGTGTGTGAGTATACTAGTGAGTGTGTGTGTGTTTATACTTCCTGTTCAGTTACCGGCATGTGAGAGAGTGTGTGCACATTTTAACCTTAATGCATGATATATATCACATATTTTACTGCTTACTGCAGTTACTGGTGTGTGAGAGTGAATGTGTGTGTGTGAGAGAGAGCGAGAGGGAGGAGAGAGAGTTGATATTTAATGATTATTGTACCACTGTTACTGGTGAGTGAGAGTCTGTGAGTGAAAGTGTGAGTTGTGTGCTCAGTGTTTCTGTGATATAAAACATATTTTACTGCTCATTTATTCTTGTGTGAATGTGTTAGACATATTTAACTGCTTACTGCTCACTGACTGGTATGTGTGTGTGTGTATGAGAGAGGGGACATCTGTGTGCGAGAGAGAGCGTGTGTGTGACAGTGTGTGAATGTGTGTTTTTCTGTGATACATATCAAATATTTTACAGCTTACTGCTCAGTTAATGGTGTGTATGTGTGGGAGAGCATGAGTGAGATGTGTGTGTGTGAGAGGGAGGGAGTGTGGGTGAGATTTTTATCCTCACTGTCTCTCTATGATATAGACACATATTTTACAGCGTACTGCTCAGTTAATGGTGTGTGTGAGTATCAGTGTGTGCGGGAGAGAGATTGAGTGTAAGTTTTATCCTCACTGTCTCTCTGTGATGTATTACACATATTTTACTGCTTATGGCTCAATTCCTGGTGTGAGAGAGTGTGTGTGAGAGGGTGAGTCTGTGAGTATGTGTGAGGGGTGGTGAATGTGTGTGAGAGCAACAGGGTGAAAAGTGGATGTGCTGCTGATGGGCAGAAGGGTGGCACAATGGTTAGCACTGCTGCCTCACAGTGCCAGAGACCGGATTTGATTCCGACCTCAGGTGCCTGTTTGGGTATTGCAGAGTTTGGGTTTCCTCCGGGTGCTCCAGTTTCCTCCCACAGTCCAAAGATGTGCAGGTTAGGTGGATTCAATATGCTAAACTGTCCCTTGGTAGGGTTACAAGGAGAGAGGGGGGGGGGGAGATTGGTCTTAGGTTAGCATGCTCATTCAGAAGGTCAATGCAGACTCGATGGGTTGAATGGCTCCCTTCTATGGGCAGCACGGTAGCATTGTGGATAGCACAATTGCTTCACAGCTCCAGGGTCCCAGGTTCGATTCCAGCTTGGGTCACTGTCTGTGCGGAGTCTGCACATCCTCCCCGTGTCTGCGTGGGTTTCCTCCGGGTGCTCCGGTTTCCTCCCACAGTCCAAAGATGTGCAGTTTAGGTGGATTGGCCATGATAAATTGCCATTAGTGTCCAAAATTGCCCTTAGTGTTGGGTGGGGTTACTGGGTTATGGGGATAGGGTGGAGGTGTTGACCTTGGGTAAGGTGCTCTTTCCAAGAGCCGGTGCAGACTCGATGGGCCGAATGGCCTCCTTCTGCACTGTAAATTCTATGAAATCTTCTGCACTGTAGGGTTTCTATGAGAGAGAGTGAGAGTGTGTGTGACAGAGAGAGAGAGAGTGTGTTTTACCCTCACTTTCTCTCTGATATATAACAAATATTTTTACTGCTTACTGCTCAGTCAGCAGTAAAATGTGAGACAGTGTGTGAGAGACAGCGTGAGTGTGTGTTTTACCCTCCCTGTCTCTCTATGATGTATAACACATATTTTACAGCTTACTGCTCAGTTACTGCTGTGTGACTGTCTGAGTGAGAGAGTGTCAGTGAGAGAGTGAGTCATTTTTTACCCTCACTGTATCTCTGTGGTATATATTGCATATTGGATTGATTACTGCTCAGTGACTGGTGTGTGTGTGAGAGAGGGAGAGTGTGTGTGTGAGTGTGAGTGAGTGAGTGTGTATTAACCTCACAGTCTCTCTGTGATATATAATTCATATTTTATTGATTACTGCTCAGTTATTGATTTGTGAGCGTGTGGGAGAAAGTGCATGGTGTGAGTGTATGAGAGACAGAGTGTGAGTAAGTGTGTGTGTGTATAAACCTCACTGTTTCTCTGTGCTATACATGACATATTTTACTGCTTAATGCTCAGTTATTGGTGTGAGAGTGTGTGTTTCACCCTCAGACTCCCTGTGATATATAATGCATATTTAATGCTTACTGCTAAGTTATTTGTGAGTGAGCATGTGCATGAGAAAACGCGAGTGTGTGTTTTACCTCACTGTCTATTTATGATATATGGCATATTTTACTGCTTCTTGCTCAGTTGTTGGTGTCTGAATGTGTGAGAGTGTGTTTTTCATGGTATCTATCAATCACAATTATTGTTTGGGAAAAGTGAGATTAATACGTAACATCAGCACGGCCGTGACAGACAGAGAAAGACACACAGAAAAGCAGGAAGAGACTATCAGGACACACACAATGACACAGAAAAGGTGCTGAGGTGGAGAAGGCCCTGTTTGTAAATGTATATCCTGCTGTGTAACTGAGCTCTCTGAAATGCAACTGTTCTCTCTGTGTCGTGGAACCGTGAGTCTGCCGGTGACAGATCTTCACTGTGGTTCAGTCAAATCAATCCCTGTTGTGGAAATATGATCCGTCTGAAGCAGAACGTGAGACGAAATTTCAATTCCAGATTTATGAAATCTTGTCACCAAGGGTTAGTTCAGACCCCTGGATTCCCAGTCCAGCGACATAACCTTGTGTTCCTGTTGTGAAGACAGTTCATTCAGCATCAATATTTTCCGATAATAACATATACGCTCGAACCCACGACCCTGGGATTAAGAGTCCCATGCTCTACCGACTGAGCTAGCCGGGCTGCTGGTGCAATATCTATTAAACCTCTTCTTGAAGAGAGTTGCTGCGGTGCTCCTTCGGAGGGTCAGTGCTGACTCGTTGGGTCGAATGGCCTCCTTCTGCGCTGGAGATTCTACGATTCTATGATCCAAGGAGTTTGATGCGGTGGAGTCCTTCTGCCATACTGCCCACTCCTGACACCATGTAGAAATGCTTCTCTCTCAATGACTGGCGACCAAGGAGTTGGAATAAAAAATAACTGATTTAATAATTGAGCAGCTGCTCCTGGCTTGTGCTCTGACCGCGATCCGGTGAGAACTGCCGAAATCCAGACACGTGATCATTTTAATTGCGTCATCAGGTCATCATGTGACCATTCGGTCTGCACAGGTCTCCCTCTGTAATTTCTAGATTTCATCATTTTAATTTTCTTCCAGACTGGGAAGGGCAGTGCTGCTGCATTTGAAAAGAAACATGAATTTCTGATATATTTCCAATGTAACTGATGTCGTTACACAAAATATTTATTCAGTGGAATTGTGCGTTTAGGGAGCTGAGATTTCCGATTCTCTACAAATCGAATGGTCATTTTCAACGAAAATTCAATCCCTCCTCACATAAACCCCGGGGCCCCGTTGGTCGCTTGAATGCAACAACTTCCTGGAGTGATTCCAGGCTGGTTTTAGAATTTTTCTATCGACCAAATTGATGTTGAATGACGCAGCTGTGATGGGCGAGTGGTTGGACTTCAAATGAAATAGTGTTTTCCCGCGCAGATTCGAATCCTGCTCGCAATGACTGTGATTCGAAATGTTTGTTTAACTCCCCCGGGAAGCTGCCGGCTCGACAATTAATCGGAATTTCGGTTGGTTGTCTGTTAACGGTGTGAAAATTTATCGAATTCAGTTTTTTCGAAAAACGTTCTTTTTAAAAACTAAACGGGGCTGGTTTAGCACAGGGCAAAATCGCTGGCATTGAAAGCAGACCAAGCAGGCCAGCAGCACGGTTCAATTCCCGTACCAGCCTCCCCGAACAGGCGCCGGAATGTGGCGACTAGGGTCTTTTCACGGTAACTTCATTTGAAGCCTAGTTGTGACAATAAGCGATTTTCATTTCATTCTTCAATATAAAGATAAATAAGGAACTCACACTCAAAGCAACAATAAATAAATAATAACGTTTCCTGCAGCGTTTGGAAGGAGAAGCAGGAATGGCAGCGAATGGAAACGTGGTTTCGTTTCATTCAGCTGAATGTATTTCTGGGGAACATGATCGAGGCAGAAATGGAACATATTTGAAATGTTTTTTCTTGTTTTCTTTCCTTTGTCTCTCTATATATTTCTTTGTTTCTTTTTCTCTCCTCACTCCTTGTTTTTGTGCTTCTCCGGGGACTGATTGGATACACAGTGAAACTCAGCCCCATCTCATCCCAACTCTTTTGGACGAATACGTCCTGGTGATGGACGGGCCTGAATCAGTGGAAGAATCGACAAACTATTCCATTCTTGGCTCTGTGAGAAGTTCCATTCCTGGTTGTGAGGTGGCTCTGAGATAAAGGGATCGAGAGAGAACGAGGTGACTGCAGTCTTCCTCTTACTCTGAAAACCAGTTAGTGCGCCCTTGTAGAAAGTGGATGTGTCTGAGAACAGGAGGAAAGCAGATCATGGGCCTGTGATTGATTTTATTGAGCCGGACCTTGAAAAGTGATGCAAACTTCTAACCAGTCAGCGCCTGTCTGAGAGCTGGGAAGGAATTACGGCTGATATTGAGGCAGTTCAGAGTGAATTGTGACAGCAAATCGAATCTTCAAGAGGTGTTGTTTGATTGATTTCAGAGACAGTGTCATAGTTTCTTACAAGATCAGTATGCGCTTGTTTTTGTTTTGTTCGGTAATTTGGGGAATCTGTTTGGAGCGGGTGCAGTTGGTCAATATTTGTGCCTCTTGCTTGTCCAGCTCCCCGGGCAGCAGCAGCTCCATTCCTATCCAGATGTGTGGACAGAAACGGCAAACCCACATTATTGTATACCCGCGGAGGTTAGAACCCCGCTCGCAGCGGCTCTGCTCCGGAATATTTACTCAGCTCCATAAACAAACCACTGACCACACAAATGACCGGCGCTCCCTTTGCCTCTCATTCATGGTTTTCACCCAATTTAGCTGTTTGGGGAATGAAAGTAAAAATTGATCGCGTCTGATAATTAATATTTCTAAATAAACTACACGAAACATATGAAACAATACTTAATAAATGATCATTAACCAATATTAATAAAGTGTCCTGCAGCGTTTGGAAGGAAACGCCCATCCCACCCGGGCAGAAAATGTTGGGAATGGACCGGAGTGAAACATTCCCAGACCATGTCCAACATGTTTCTCCTCAGCATGAAAACTCCCCGCAGAAAGACTGAAACAGAGGCTCATTTGATCACATCATGATAAACATCATGGTTTGCACTGAGTACGGAATTTGATGCATTTGAGTGCTATAGTGAGAGTTTGGTGACTGAGGGAGTTAGGCGAGGAGGGAGTAAGGTGCTCCTTTCATTTCGTTTCCTACATTTCCGCAAAGAGCGAGAAGGGATCCAGGAGTTTACAGAGAGTGCAGCTGACTGGGAGCAGAGTCGGAGGGCGAGGTCCAGTTGGTCCACAGGGCAGCTATATTCTGTAAGGTAAGAGGGGCTGGAGGTTAGGCCAGTTGCATGCTCCTCCTGTAAGATGTGGGTAGTGAGGGATACCACAGGTGTCCCCAAAGACTATACCTGCGGGAAGTGCACCCAACTCCAGCTCCTCGGAGACCGTGTTAGGGAACTGGAGCTGGAGCTGGATAAACTTCAGATCATCTGGGAGGCAGAAGGGGTTATAGAGAAGAGTTAACGGGAGGTAACCACACCCAAGGTACAGGACAAGAGTAGCTGGGTTACAGTCAGGGGAAAGAAAACAAACAGGCAGACAGTGCAGGGATCCCTCGTGGCCGTTCCCCTTCAAAACAAGTATACCATTTTGGATGCTGTTGGGGGGGGGATGAACTACCGGGGGAAGGTTCTAGCGACCAGGTCTCTGGCACTGAGTCTGGCTCTGGGGCTCAGAAGGGAAGGGGGAGGATAGAAAAGCAATAGTAATAGGAGATTCAATGGTTAGGGGAATAGATAGGAGATTCTGTGGTCGCGAGCGAGACTCCCGGAAGGTATGTTGCCTCCCGGGTGCCTGGGACAGGGTTGTCTCAGATCGTGTCTTCAGGAGCCTTAAGGGGGAGAGTGAGCATCCAAAAGTCGTGGTGCACATTGGTACCAACGACATTGGTCGTAAAAGGGGTGTGGAGGTAATAAACGAGTTTAGGGAGTTAGGCTGGAAGTTAAGAGCCAGGACAGACAGAGTTGTCATCTCTGGTTTGTTGCCGGTGCCACATGATAGCGAGGCTAGGAATAGAGAGAGAGTGCAGTTGAACACGTGGCTGCAGGAATGGCGCAGGAGGGAGGGCTTCAGGTATTTGGATAATTGGAGTGCATTCTGGTGGGACCTGTACAAGCAGGATGGGTTGCATTTGAACCAGAGGGGCACCCATATCCTGGGAGGGAGATTTTCTAGTACTCTTCGGGAGGGTTTAAACTAATTTGGCAGGGGAATGGGAACCGGATTTGTAGTCCAGCAACTAAAGTAGCCGATATTCAGGACTCCAAAGCGTGCAGTGAGGCAGTGGGGAAGGGAACACTGAGAAAGGAGAGTACTTGCAGACACGGAGATGGGTTGAGGTGTATATACTCCAACGCAAGAAGCATCAGGAATAAGGTGGGTGAACTTAAGGCATGGGTCGGTGCTTGGGACTACGATGTGGTGGCCATCACGGAAACTTGGATAGAAGAAGGGCAGAAATGGTTGTTGGAGGTCCCTGGTTGTAGATGTTTCAATAAGATTAGGGAGGGTGGTAAAAGGGGGGGGCGTTTTTAATTAGAGATAGTATAACAGATGCAGAAAGAAAGTTCGAGTAGTATCTACTTACTGAGGTGTATCGGTTGTAGTCAGAAGTAGGAAAGGAGCAGTCATCTTGTTGGGAGTTTTCTATAGGCCACCCAATAGTAGCAGAGATGTGGAGGAACAGATTAGGGAACAGATTCTGGAAAGGTGCAGAAGTCACAGGATAGTAGACATGGGTGACTTCAACGTCCCAAACATTGAGTGGAAACTCTTTCGATCAAATAGTTTGGATGGGGTGGTGTTTGTGCAGTGTGTCCAGGAAGATTTTCTAACACAGTATGCAGATTGTCCGACCAGAGGGGAGGCCATATTGGATTTGGGACTTGGCAATGAACCAGGGCAAGTGATAGATTTGTTAGTGGGGGAGAATTTTGGAGATAGTGACCACAATTCTGTGACTTTCACTTTAGTAAAGGAGAGGGATAGGTGCGTGCAATAGGGCAAGGTTTACAATTGGGGGAAGGGTAAATACGATGTTATCAGACAAGAATTGAAGTGCATAAGTTGGGAACATTGGCTGTCAGGGAAGGACACAAGTGAAATGTGGAACTTGTTCAAGGAACAGGTACTACGTGTCCTTGATATGTATGTCCCTGTCAGGCAGGGAAGAGATGGTCGAGTGAGGGAACTATGGCTGACAAGAGAGGTTGAATGTCTTGTTAAGAGGAAGAAGGAGACTTATGTAAGGCTGAGGAAACAAGGTTCAGACAGGGCGCTGGAGGGATACAAGATAGCCAGGAGGGAACTGAAGAAAGGGATTAGGAGAGCTAAGAGAGGGCATGAAAAATCTTTGGCGGGTAGGATCAAGGAAAACCCCAAGGTCCTTTGCACACATGTGAGACATATGAGAAAGACTAGAGTGAGAGTAGGACCGATCAAGGACAGTAGCGTGAGATTGTGTATTGAGTCTGAAGAGACAAGAGAGGTCTTGAACGAGTACTTTTCTTCAGTATTTACAAATGAGAGGGGCCATATTGTTGGAGAGGACAGTGTGAAACAGACTGGTAAGCTCGAGGAAATACTTGTTCGGAAGGGACATGTGTTGGTCATTTTGAAAAACTTTAGGATAGACAAGTCCCCCGGGCCTGACGGGATATATCCAAGGATTCTCTGCGAAGCATGAGATGAAATTGCAGAGCCGTTGGCAATGATCTTTTCATCCTCACTGTCAACAGGGGTGGTACCAGGGGATTGGAGAGTGGCGAATGTCGTACCCGTGTTCAAAAAAGGGCATAGGGATAACCATGGGAATTACAGGCAAGTTAGTCTTACTTCGGTGGTAGGCAAAGTAATGGAAAGGGTACTCAGGGATAGGATTTCTGAACACCTGGAAAGGCACTGCTTGATTAGGGTTAGTCAGCACGGATTTGTGAGGGGTAGGTGTTGCCTTACAAGTCTTAATGAATTCTTTGAGGAGGTGACCAAGCATGTGGATGAAGGTAAAGCAGTGGATGTACTGTACATGGATTTTAGTCAGGCATTTGATAAGGTTCCTCATGGTAGGCTTATGCAGAAAGTAAGGAGGCATGGGATACTGGGAAATTTGGCCAGTTGGATAACGAACTGGCTAACCGATAGAAGTCAGAGAGTGGTGGTGGATGGCAAATATTCAGCCTGGATCCCAGTTATCAGTGGCGTACCGCAGGGATCAGTTCTGGGTCCTCTGCTGTTTGTGATTTTCATTAATAACTTGGATGAGGGAGTTAAAGGGTGCGTCAGTAAATTTGCAGACGATACGAAGATTGGTGGAGTTGTGGATAGTGAGGAGGGCTGTTGTCGGCTGCAAAGAGACATAAATAGGATGCAGAGCTGGGCTGAGAAGTAGCAGATGGAGTTTAAACCTGAAAAGTGTGAGGTTGTCCATTTTGGAAGGACAAATATGAATGCGGAATACAGAGTTAACGGTAGGGTTCTTGGCAATGTGGAGGAGCAGAGAGATCTTGGGGTCTATGTTTATACATCTTTGAAAGTTGCCACTCAAGTGGTTAGAGCTGTGAAGAAGGCCTATGGTGTGCTAGCATTCATTAGCAGAGGGATTGAATTTAAGAGCCGTGAGGTGATGATGCAACTGTACAAAACCCTGGTAAGGCCACATTTGGAGTATTGTGTACAGTTCTGGTTGCCTCATTTTAGGAAGGATGTGGAAGCTTTGGAAAAGGTGCAAAGGAGATTTGCCAGGATGTTGCATGGAATGGAGAGTAGGTCTTACGAGGAAAGATTGAGGGTGCTCGACCTTTTCTCATTAGAACAGAGAAGGGTGAGGGGCGACTTGATAGATGATCAGGGGAATAGATAGAGTAGACAGTCAGAGACATTTCCCCTGGGTGGAACAAACCATTACAAGGGGACATAAATTTAAGGTGAATGGTGGAAGATATAGGGGTGATGTCAGAGGTAGGTTCTTTACCCAGAGTGTAGTGGGGTCATGGAATGCACTGCCTGTGGAAGTAGTTGAGTTGGAAACATTAGGGCCTTTCAAGCAGCTATTGGATAGGTACATGGATTACGGTAGAATGATATAGTGTAGATTAATTTCTTCTTAAGGGCAGCACGGTTGCATTGTGGATAGCACAATTGCTTCACTGCTCCAGGGTCCCAGGTTCGATTCCGGCTTGGATCACTGTCTGTGCGGAGTCTGCACATCGTCCCCGTGTGTGCATGGGTTTCCTCCGGATGCTCCGTTTTCCTCCCACAGTCCAAGGGTGGGGTGCTCTTTCCGGGGGCTGGTGCAGATCGATTGGCCGAATGGCCTCCTTCTGCACTGTAAATTCTATGATTAATCTAGGACAAAGGGTCGGCACATCATCGTGGGCCAAAGGGCCTGTTCTGTGCTGTAACGTTCTATCACTCACACCTTAACCATGAGGCCACTGATGAAGTCATGATGACTTCGAATTTCTCCTAAAATGCCAACTGAACACACTGACTGGCAGAATTACATTACCCACGTGATTGGCGAGACGCATCCACAGGCTGACTTGGCGAGTGGTGAAAACTGACATCACTGCTTCTGATCATCACCAGAACAGAGAGATAAATGTCACATTGTTCATTCACATTTCTGATTTATAATTGTGGGGAAACTGATGGGCTTTGGGACGCAATTAAAAGTTATTTTAACTGAGATCAAATCAGCGGCTGGCTAGTTGGCCTGGGGAGACCTGTGCCACACACAGGAACAGAGACTGCAGATAAAGAATGAATCGAATATTCACATGTCACACCGGAGAACACATCGGAAAACACTTCAGCAGTCAAGGACATTCAGCCTCTGATCTCCGGGTAAGCGTTCTCCAAGGCGGCCTTCAGGACACGCGACATCGCAGAGCCGCCGAACAGAAACATGTAGCCAAGTTCCGCACACATGAGTACGGCCTCAACCGGGACCTTGGATTCATGTCGCATTACATTCACCCCCCACCATCTGGCCTGGGCCTGCGAAATACTCAGCAAGAGCAACGACTGGGCCCGTATGTCTTTTATTCTGTTCAGTATGAAGTCTGACAACACCAGGTTAAAGTCCAACAGGTTTGTTTCAAACACTAGCTTTCGGAGCACTGCTCCTTCCTCAGGTCCTGTTTTATTCTGTTCGCAGTGGAGGCCAACAAACCCAACATGAACAGAGAAGGGTGAGGGGCGACATGAAAGAATCACATTCTATGCTCCGGTTTCCTCCCACAATCCAAAGATGTGCGGGTTAGGTAGATTGGCCATGATAAATTGCCCTTAGTGTCCAAAATTGCCCTTAGTGTTGGGTGGGGTTTACTGGGTTATGGGGATAGGGTGGTGGTGTTGACCTTGGGTAGGGTGCTCTTTCCAAGAGCCGGTGCAGACTCGATGGGCCGAATGGCCTCCTTCTGCACTGTAAATTCTATGAAAATACCCCAATTTACCCAATGATCCCAGTAGGAAAAGCAAGAGACAAAAATTGTTTCTTTTGATTTTATTTTAACAACGAAACCAAATTGAACAGGAATCAAGAAGCGCTTTGAGCTGATACAATAAGCTTCGGGAGGCAATGAGAAGCTGGTTTGAGTGAATCGTGATCGTCGGTTAGCTCGTTGGTCTAGGGGTATGATTATCTCTGAGACAGCTTCCATTTGCGATAAAATGCGAGAGGTCACGTGTTCAAATCCCAGACGAGTCTTGTATTTTTTTAATAAGGACAATCGATACGGTGTCATTGACTGAAATCGGGAGCAGGTTTGAGCTCCAGAGAATATATCAGTGCTGAACATGTGAAGACACGAACACGACATTTAAAGACTGTTTCACCATGGTGTCGGACTCTGAATTTATCCTCAAATATCAAGTAAAACAAACGAACGCTTGTGCATCCAGGTAGTTGGCTGAATGCAATGTTTGTATGTAACCCCAATAAACCATTGGTTTATATGCTGAACAAGAATCTTTCAATCTCCACCTTAGAAATAATCAATGTCCCGCTTCCGTCGCCTTCTGAGGCAGAGCTCCAAAGTCTCTGAGAGGGAGAAATTTCTACATCTCCATCCGAAAAGGGCGAAATCCTTGTTTTTAACAGCCCCGTAGTTCTGCTCTCACCCACAAGCAGTGACATCCTTTCCACGTCCACCTTGTCAAGACCATTCAAAATCTGATGTACTTCAATCAAATTAACTGTCAGTCTTCACATCTCCACTGGAAACAAGTGCAGTCTGTCTAACCTTTCCTCAATAGAAACCCCGCTCATTCCTGGCACCAATCGAGGAAACCTCCTCTGAACCGTCTCCAGCGTATTTACATCTTTCCCCAAATAAGGAAACCCAAACTGCACAGAATTAGCGAAATGTTACAGCTCCTGGAATAAAAGGGACAGTAACAATATGGATATAAATATGGTTGAATAATCAGAAACTGAATACAATGGTCAATCGAAACTTTTCGGACTGGAAGAAGGTTTGTAGTGTTCCACGTGGGTTCCTGCTGGCATATTTGCTTTCCCTGATATATAACAATGTGCTAGATAATGGTGCACAGGGAACAGTTTCAAAGTTTGATGATGGTACAAACTTGGAAATTTTGTAAACTGAGACGTGGACAATCTAGATAGAACTTGAAAAAACAAAAGAAGATTTTCAATCTGGAGACGTGTGAGATGATGCATTTTGGTAGGGAATATAGAATCATAAAATTTACTGTGCAGAAGGTGGCCATTCGGACGATGGAATCTGCACCGGCTCTTCAAAGAGCACCCCACTGAAAACCACACCTCCACCCTATCCCCGTATCCCAGCAACCCCATCTAACCTAAGGGCAATTTAGCATGGCCAATCCACCTAACCTGCACACCTTTGGAGGGTGGGAGGAAACCGGAGGACCCGGAGGAAATCCACGCAGACACAGGGAGAACACAGACACTGATCCAAGCGTGATCCGAACCTGAGACCCAGCGCTTTGTGAAGCCATAGTGCTAACCACTATGCTACGGTGCTGCCATTCAAATATTTATGGGATGAAGGAGCAGAGAGAAGTGGGTGTATGTGTGGATAGATAATCGATGGTAGCAGGACAGGTGTAGAGAACAGACAATAAAGCAGATCTTATTCTGGGTTTATTCCGAATGGAAAAGAGAACAAGAGGAAGGAGGTTATGCTGAATCTGTACAAGGCGCCAGTTAGACACCATATGGAATATTTTGCACAGCTCTGGGAGCCACAATATAGGACGGCTGTGGACGATTTGGGGAGCGTGCAGAAGAGGTTTACAGGATTGGTTCCATTTATAAGGATAGATTAGAGATGTTGGGAATGTTCTCCTTCGACAGGATAAGGCTGAGGGTAGATATGATGGAGATGTTCAAAATCATGAGCGGACGAGGCGGAGTAAATAGAGAGAAACAGTTCCCCCGAGTTAAAAGAGCAAAAACGTGAGGGCACAGATTTCAGTTGATTTGCAAAGGAAGCAGATGTTTGAAAAAGAAGCACTTTTGCACAACGCGTGCTTCGGGTCTGGAATGCACTGACTGGGAGTGTGGTGCAGGCAGGTTCAACTGAAGCGTTCAAGAGGGCATCAGGTGATTACTTGAATAGAAAACAATTGTAGAAGTTCGGGGACAGGGCCGGGGAATGGCACGAAGTCGTAATGCTTGTTTGGAGAGACGGTGCAAACACGATTATCCAAATGACCTCTTTCTGCGCTGTAACCATTCTCTGATTCTGTGATGTGGTTGCACCAATTCACTGTGTCACTCAAGAATAACTCCCTTACTTTTATGTTCAACTCCTCTCGTAATAAGGATAGAATTCTACTCACCTTCTTAATTACTTGTTGCACTGACTCACTCAGTTTTCGTGATTCATGCATCAGCAAACCGAGATCCCTCGTAATTCTGCAGCCGTTGGACATCGAAGTAAAGCTCTGTTTATTTTTACTCTACCTGCCAAAGCGAAACCCTGCGCTTTTTAAACATTGCTTTGGAGCTGCCAGGTTTCTGTCACTCACTCAATCTCTCTGTATCCGTCTGTAATCTGCTTCTGTCCTCTTCACAACATACTTCACTACCTATCTTTGTGTGATTTTCAAAACTTCCCCACTCAATGGGCTTTGTCCAGATATAAAATCCTGGAACAAGCAGAAAAGCTCTGTGAGCCTGACGTGATTTAACACGCAGCATTCGGATCGGCATTCAGAAGCGCTATCGGGCGCCACAAGACCTCCTGTCGAAGATTAAATTTCAATGCTGACAGATTTCCTCATTTACACCTTGATAATATTCTGTAAAGTGACGATCAGAAGAGAATCATGTAAGGAAACAGAATATTCGCTCCCTCGCTCCTTTCCCTCTTCCTGTTGATTTACATCGAATGGAAGAGTAACAGGAAAAACAAATAACCAGAGAGCAGAAACACAACATTACCCTGTGGGATCAATTTATTCTCAAATGTGTCAATATATTGAGTGAGTGAGAAATACTTTAGCCTTTAGAGTTCAAAATGAATCTGAATCTGATTGAATCCACGAATGATAGAGTTTTATGTCCTTTTGTTTTTAATCGGTGAGATGTTGCAAATTGTGGACCAGCAGTTCCCCAAGTACAAGGGAGCAGTTCCATCCTTTCTTTTCTTCCTTCCTACATTGTTCTCTCCGTTTCTCCTTTCTCTCCGAGGTGCTAAAATGTTGGGAATTCCAATTTAATTCCCTTTTCAAGCGGTGTTTTGTCAATTCCAAACGGTATTGAACATTCCAATCGAATGGATTTGTTATTTCCCATTGTTGCTCCCTGTGTTTATTGTGTTGTATTCTCTCACTGTCTGTTTATGATCAATGTTCCGTCTCACTGTCTGTTCCTGTGAAGATCAGCGGCACCTCCCGCCTAGCAGCCTTTACGTTGCTCTGCGCCAATCATAGAAACATAGACAATTGGAGCAGAAGGAGGCCCTTCGGCCCTTCGTGCCTTCTCTGCCATTCATTGTGATCATGGCTGATCATCCAACCCAATTGGCTGATCCCTCCTTCCCCGCCTCCCCTCCCGTATTGTATATTGCCTTCTCCCCATGTGCTTCATCAAACTGTTTCTTGACATTATAGTGGTTTTGCCTCAGCAAATTGCTGTGAGAGCAAATTCCAATCTGACCAAACTCTGCGTAAAGACATTTATACTCTTCTCCGTCCAACACGGTCTACCCCATATCCTCAGACTGTGATTCCTGGTTCTGAACATCCCGCCATCAGGAGCATTCTTCCTGCATCAACTCTGTCCAGTCCTTTTGGAATTCGACAGCTTTCTATGAAATCCCCTCATTCTTCTGAACGCCAGCGAATACAATCGCAACCGCCCAGTCTCTCCTCATACGTCAGACCTTTAATCCCCGGAATCAGTCTGCTGTACCTCCGCTGCGCTCCCTCTACAGCAAGAACACCCTTTCTCAGAGAAGGAGACCAAATGTGCACACGATATTACAGACGTGGCCTCACCAGGGCCCTGGATAATTGCACCAAGAATATTCCTGCTCCTGCACTGAAATCCTCTCGCGATGAAGGCCAACATACTATTGACCTCCTTTACCGCCTGCTGCACCTGCAACCTCACCCTCAGCAACAGGTGTACGAGGTCCGCCAGATCTCGTTCCACATTCCCCTCTCCTATTAATGGACATTCAGATGACAATCTGCCTTCCTGGTTTTGCTCCCAAAGTGTATAACCTCACATTTATACATATTATACATTCATCTGCCATTCATTTTCCAACTCACTCAACTCATGTGGAGTTAGAGCAATTCATCCTGTCAGTTCGCATTTCATAATAGTTGGATTCCAGCTTGCGTGACTATCTGTGTGGAGTTTACACTTTATCCCCGTGTCTGCATGGGTTTTTTCAGTGTGTTCCTGTTTCGTCCCACAGTGTAGGTTGGGTGGATTCGTCATGAGCAAGTGCGGGGTTATGAGGAGAAGCGGAAGAGGGGGTCCAGGTCGAGTGCGCTTTCCGAAGTTCGGTGCAGACTCAAGAGGCCGAATGTCCTGCAGGGTTTCTCTGGATAACAAATTAGAATCGTCAGAACTCCGACATTGACGGGATGTTTGAGGCGTCCGAGTGATGTCCATCATGATGCGATCAATTGTTTGTATCTTTCAGTCTTTCCGCGGTGTTTTATTTACAATGTGTAGAAACATGTTGGACATGGTTTTGAAGTGTTTCCCATCAGTCCAATCAGAACAATCCCTGAGTTGACATGATGGAAATGTAATTTGCTGACAGGAACAACATTTCCAAAACTTCACATCTGGCTGCACATCTGGACCAATGCACAAAGACAACCTTCTTCCGTTAGTTATTGGGGATATTAAAAGTCCATGAGGTGTTTTGGTGAAGTCAGGTTACATGGCGAGTTGGCCGAGAGGTGAAGGTGATGCGCTGCTAATCCATTGTGCTTTGCATCTGCGGGTTTGAATCCATTCTCGTCGACGCGGAACTAGGATGAAGGTTAGATTCGGAGTTCAACAGGCCTGAGGAATGAATCTTCTTGCACCAATCTCTATACCGATATTCCTAATCCTCTGTCTGATAATCGATTTAAATCACGACACCAGTTTTGGGCAGGAGTTTGGCACCATGAAAACTTGCGGCTTCAGAAGCTCCAAAACAGACGCCAGCTTCATCTGGGGCACTGCTGGCAGATTTTGTCTTTCCGGAACCGGCAGCCCAGCTGTGAAAACAAGTTAGTCAGATGATCTCATTGCACTGTAAGACGTGGGAGCAGAAGTAGGTCATTCGGCCAATCGTGTCTGCTCCACCATTCAGATAGGTTTTAACTGATCTGATGTAATCCTCAAACCCACTTTCCCACATCATCCCCATAATCCTTGATTTCCTTACTGATTAAAAATCTGTCTGTATCAGCCTTGAACATATTAACTGACCCAGCCTGACAGCCCTATTCGGTTACAAAAATGGTTCCACAGATACACTATAGTCTGAGAGAAGAAATTACTCATCATCCCTGGTTTGAATGGGCGGCCCCTTACTCTGAGATCATTCCCTTTGGTCCGAGACTCTCCCACATGAAGAAACAACCTCTCAGCATCCACCCTGTTAATCCCCTTGTAAATCGATTAAATCGGTGAATTTGAATGGTGGGATTTCATACGTGTCCCAAAGTTTAGTTCAGGCCTCTGGATTCCCAATCCAGTGACATAATCTTTCATCCCTCTGGACATAAAACAGTTGATTCAGCTCATTGTTAACATCTTGGGCCAGTGGGCCTATGAATGGCAAATGGTGTTTAATTTGGATAAATGTGGGGAGATACATTTTGGTTGATCCAAACAGAGCTGGACTCGCTCAATTAATAGTAAGGAGTTGGGTACAGTTATAGAACAAAAAGATCAAGGAGTGTACAGGTCCATAGCTCCTTGAAGATAGAGTCGTAGTCGGACAAAATGGTGAAGAAGGCATTCAGAATGCTAGGTTTTATTGGTCAGAATATTGAATACAGGAGTTGAGACGTCTTGTTGAAGTTGTACAAGACATTGGTAAGACCACACACGGTATGCTGTGTTCAGTTATGGTCACCCTATTATAGGAAGGATATTGTTAAGCTAGAAAGAGTGCAGAAGCAATTTACGAGGATGCTACCAGGACTTGATAGTCTGCGTTATAAGGAGAGGCTGGATAGGATGGGACTTTTCCCCCTGTAGCTTGAGAGGCTTACGGGTGATCTTACAGCGATCTATAAAATAATGAGGAGCATAGATAAGGTAGGTAGTCGACACATTTCCCCAAAGGTAGATGTGTCTCGAACTAGAGGGCATTTATATAAGGTGAGAGGGGAGAGATACTAAATAGACCAGGCAGGACATTTCTTCACGCTGAGGGTGGTGAGTATCTGGGACGGGCTGCCAGAGGCAGGGGCGTGTACAATTTAATCTTTAAAAAATCAGTTGGACAGTTACATGGGCAGGGTGGATAAGAGAGGGCCAAACACGGGCAAGTGGGACTAGCTTAGTGATAGAGACTGGGCGGCATGATCAAGCTGGGCCGAACGGCCTGTTGTCATGCTGTAAACATCTATGACTCTATCCATCTTCCTGAGGACATTCGAATTTCCTCCACAGAATTGTATTGAGCCGATTGATGCATAATAATTTATTCAACACTTTATCTAAATTAGACAGATATTGTGGATTCATGAGGGGCTAAACAAAATATGAGAGACAATTGAATGAACAAAGTTACAAGAAATTACATTCCAAAAAATCCCAACAGTGTTTGGATGGACAGGTGGAAGTTTGAGCTGAGGAGGGAAAACTCGGCTGTCAGCAAGTTGCACCGGATTTCTGTAAAAAACGACCGCGGCAGGACTCGAACCTGCAATCTTCTAATATCATCACTGAAATTCACCGACGTCAGGCGCCTTATCCATTAGGCGACGCGGCCACTGGTTATGACACGTGAGCTGATGTTTATCTCTTGTGAATAAACACTGCGATTCTATGTGTTTCATTTCTATTGTTTGGTGATCCGCTGTTTCCCAGATCCCAGAAAATACAAGGGAAAGCTCCAGCTGCCGGACATGGTCATTTTCAAAGTGGAAAAGCCCTTCACTCTGTGAGCTGTGAAGATTCATGGAGGCTCGGGGACTCTCAGGCCGGCCAGGGCTCTTTATCCGGCTCCATTCACAGGAAAAGTGACTTCAGTTTCCGCAATAACATCCGCTCTCTCTGAAACCCCCAAACTGAAATTCAGTCTCACCGTTAAGGTGAAGACTGCGGACTGCGGTTCCCGCTCCTGCCGTTTAATACAGATCACTGTAACTGTGTACATTGAGCAGAAATAAATTGCAGTTGTTTGTAAACATTTCTTACTGAACTCACTGTCATTCTGCATTAACAGGACGAGTTTGAGTCTCGTGATATTTGATCCGATATTAAACCTTGCAAAAATATAAACTGAGCAGGTAAATCAGAAATATCCGGAAAAGATTATTTGAATTGCGCTTTTGAACGGAGTCATTTCAAAAACATTCCAACACAGAGAGAAATTCCTGGAACCAGCTGCAGAAAATCTCCGGGAGCCTGACGTGATTTGGACGCAACCTTCTGATGTGGAGTCAGACGCGCTACCTTAGCGCCAGAAGCCCAAGTTCTAATAACTGAACCTTTCTCCTCAGAGATTTATTTTTTATTTACACTTTGACGGTACACTGTAAATCAGCACCTGTGCGAAAGAAACTCAAAGAAGTCTGATTGAGGGATACTAAAGGGCCCTGAAGTAAAGCAGCTGTACCACGTTATTAAGGTGATGCACAATAATCCATTGTGCTCTGTACACGTGGCTTCAAATCCCATCCTTGTCTGGAACGTGTCTGTTGTGTCTCTGGGTAACTTGATGTGGGTGAAGTGAAAATGCTGTGATTTTTAGCTTTTGTTTGAGGGCTTGGGTGGTGAATAGTCAAACACTGTCCATACTGAATGCACATTCATCGTGGCCGGAAACTTCCACAAGGCCAACCTCAAGAGTGTACTGCCAAAATTCCACCAGCTCATCTCCTGTCCCACCAGGGGAGACAACACGATTGACCACTGCTCCTCAAAAATCAAGGGCACCTACCGTTCCATCCCGTGGCCGCACTTTGGAAAATCAGACCATAGGACGGTGCTCCTTCTCCCGGCATACAAGCAGAAACTTAAGTGGGAGAATCCAGCTAAGAAGGTCGTGCAGTGCTGGTCCGAGGAAGCAGAAGAGCTCTGACGTGACTGCTTGGAGACAGTGGACTGGTCCATATTTAAGAACTCAGCGACTAACTGAAATGAGTATGTCACCACTGTCACAGACTTCATCAGCAAATGTGTGGACGACTGCGTGCCAAAGAAAGCAGTACGTACGTTTCCCAACCAGAAACTGTCGTGTTGGGTGTTGCGATACAGAAATGAACCAACACGGGGGTAGATGGTACAAGTCTGTTTTATTATTCTGTAGAATAATAACTATTAACTTCTGGCTGTGGTTCGGACTTCAACAGCAAACCTGTGGACCCAGCCCTAGCACTATCTTAGTGAGGCACTCAGCACATGGTGTATGTCTGAGTGGCTCGCTGTCAGCTCTGTGCTCTGACCTATCTCCTGGTAGAATGAGCGGGAACTGTGGTGTGCCCTGTTTTATAGTGCGTGTGCCCTCACTGGTGATTGGCTGCGATGTTGTGTGTGTGTTGATTAGTCCAACTACCTGTCCATCAGTGTGTGTGTGTGATTGCACCATAACACCATAAGACATAGGAGTGGAAGTAAGGCCATTCGGCCCATCGAGTCCTCCACCATTCAATCATGTCTGATTTCAACTCAATTTACCCACTCTCGCTCCATAGCCCTTAATTCCTCGAGAAATCAAGAATTTATCAACTTCTGTCTTAAAGACACTCAACGTCCCGGCCTTCACCGCCCTCTGTGGCAATGAATGCCACAGACCCACCACTCTCTGGCTGAAGACATTTCTCCTCATCTCTGTTCTAAAGTGACTCCCTTTTATTCTAAGTCTGTGCCCCCGGGTCCTAGTCTTCCCTGCTAATGGAAACAACTTCCCTACGTCCACCCTATCTAAGCCATTCATTATCTTGTAAGTTTCTATTAGATCTCCCCTCAACCTCCTAAACTCCAATGAAAATAATCCCAGGATCCTCAGATTTTCATCGTATGTTAGGCCTCCCATTCCTGGGATCATCCGTGTGAATCTCCACTGGACCCGCTCCGCTGCCAGAATGTCCTTCCTGAGGTGTGGGGCCCAGAATTACTCACAGAAGAATAAATGGGGAATAACTAGTGCTTTATAAATCTTCAGAAGTACATCCCTGCTTTTATATTCCAAGCCTCTTGAGATAAATGACAACATTGCATTTGCTTTCTTAATTACGAACTCAACCTGCAAATTTACCTTCAGAGAATATGTTATGATATGTTAATGTGGATATCATGACATCCCGCCTTTTCACAAGGAAATGTGCCGACATGGTAATAAATATTGGTGTGTACTGAGTGCATATGAATATGTGTGCAATATTTACAACATGTACATGAGGCTAAACTATATACATCGGAAGGTGTCAGGTGCAACAGAGCAACGAGGTTGTAGCACAAACAAAACAAGTGCAATCAGCAAATATCGAAACAGAACTTCTGGAACAACAAGAAAGAAACACGTTAACAGTATTGCAAAACAATTCAGTGAGTCCAATGTGCAAACAGGCTCATAAGTCCAGTCTATTAGGTGGGCGACGGATTTGGGTTTGCCGTTAGGATGGCACACCATTCATCGCCCGGATTAATGCCGTGCGCTGGCATCGGCTGGTGGGTCCGACTTGGGGACATCCAGTTCTTGTTTATTACCGCAACACAAAAGGTTTCCGGTCGTCGGTATCACCAGTCTGCACGTCGTCAGGGTATGATTCGGTGTATGGGGGCTAAATGGCCCGCACGTCCCTGCGAGGCTGACAGAATTGCAGAGAGTTGGCACGTTGAGCTGCTCGACAGCAGGCAGCGTAGTGGCCCATCCTGCTGCAGCAGAGGCATTGTCGCGCTTTGGCTGGACATTGCCGCTTTAAGTGTGCGAATCCACAGTTGCCGCACGTCGTGACATCATGGCGTTCGTCGCGCCACCGTGCATGCATGGTGCGGTCCTGCATAGAGCATGCCTGCGCATCCCGTCTCTCTGTGTCGATGTCCCCTCTTTTGGCGTGTACAAGCGCGGGAGCCCTCGGAAAGCGCGCAAAATGGCCGCCGCCGTCCGGGCCGCGGGCCGGGAGGAACTCAATCGACTGGACCTGCTCGGCTCATAGGAACCCTGCCGTGCCGATTCGGCTGCCTGGAATTTGGAGTACCGGCTGGTTGCGTCTTCGTGGAGGACACAGGTCTCGATGGCGGTGGCTAGGGTGAGGCGCTTTATGTTGAAGAGCTGCTGGCGTAGGGTGTCCGAGGTGACCCCAAAAACTATCTGATCCCGAATCATGGAGTCGGAGGTGGCCTCATAGCCACAGGACTGCGCGAGGATATGGAGATATGTCAAATAAGACTGAAAAGGCTCATCCATACCCTGCAGGCGCTGCTGGAAGAGCTACTTCTTGAACCTCTCATTTACTTCCACGCTGAAGTGTTGCTCAAATTTTAGAAGGACCGTCTTGTACTTCGTCTTGTCCTCGCCTTCCGTGAATGCCAGGGAGTTGTAGATGTGGATGGCGTGTTGCTCTGCCGTGGAGAGGAGGAGGGCGATCTTCCTGGTGTCCGATGCATTCTCCCTGCCTGTGGCTTCTAGGAAGAGTTGGAAGCTCTGTTTAAACAGCTTCCAGTTGACGCCAAGATTTCCAGCGATCCGGAATATGAAGGTTTCCAGCGATCCGATGTGGCGGGATGATGGTTTCAATGGCGCAGGATGGCGGGTTTCTGAAGAGGTGCCGGTAGGTCTCACAGTTGCTGGCGAGTATCCAGACCTGGTATCATGTCGTGTTGGGTGTTCCGATAAACAAACAAACCAACACGGTTGTAGATGGTACAACTCTGTTTTATTATTCTGTACAATAATAACTATTAACTTCTGGCTGTGGTTCGTACTTCACCAGCAAACCTGTGGACCCAGCCCAACACTATCTTAGTGAGACACTCAGCACATGGTGTATGTCTGAGTGGCACGCTGTGAGATCTGTGCTCTGAGCTCTCTCCTGGTAGAATGAGCGGGAACTGTGGTGTTCCCTGTGTTATAGTGCGTGTGCTCTCACTGCTGATTGGCTGCGATGTTGTGTGTGTGTTGGTTGGTCCATCTACCTGCTTATCAGTGTTTGTGTGTTATTGCACCAAGATATGTTAATGAGGATATCATGACAGAAACCATGGCTTAATCGGGAGATTGACTCCCTACAGAAGGGCAGGTCTGAGGTGTTCAAGTCAGGCGGCCCTGACCTATACAATAAATCCAGGTACAACCTCGGTAAAGCCATCCGGTATGCCAAGAGAGAATATCAGACCAAGCTAGAGTCACAGCCTAGCGTTACAGACTCTCGTCGGTTGTGGCAAGGTTTAAACAACATAACGGGCTACAAAGCGACGCCGAGCAGCGTCTCCAGCAGCAGAGCACCCCGCTCCGATGAACTCAATGAATTCTATGCTTGGTTCAAGCAGGAAACCATTGATCCGCTGTTGAGTTCCCCAACAGCCCAAAAAACACTCATACCCACTGATACTGAATTAATCCCACTTTTCCCAAACAGTAATTGTGATTGGTAGATACAGAAAGATTTCCACACTGATATTCAGCACCAATATCTGACAGAGACTGGATTCCACCCTCACGTGCAGTACCAGTCATTGACTGATAATGAATAAATCTATGAGGAGAAAGGTTCAGTGACCAGCACTTGAGCGTGTCGCGCAACGGTAGCGCGTCTGACTCCAGATCAGAAGGTTGCTTGATACGAAAGAGAAAATGATGGAAAATCACAGCAGGTCTGGCAGCATCTGTAGGGAGAGTAAAATCTAATGTTTTGAGTCTAATGACTCTTTGCCACATCAGGAGGTTGCTTGTTCAAATCACGTCAGACTGACTGAGTTTATCTACAGCTGATTCCACAATTTTACATTTGGACAAAGTTCATTGTGTGGAAATGAAATGACTCCGTTTAGAAGCATAATATAAATAATCTTTTCAGGATGTTTCAGATTTACTCGTTCAGTTTATATCTTTGCACAGTTTTATATCGATTCAAATATCAGAAGACACAACCTCGTCCTGTTAAAGCAGAATGACAGTGATGTCAGTAAGGAATGTTTACAAACAACAGCAATTTCTTTCTGCTCACTGTACACAGTTATAGTGATCTGTATTAAACAGCAGGAGCGGGAACCGCAATCCGCAGTCTTCACCTTAACGGTGAGTCTGAATTTCAGTTTGGGGGTTTCAGAGACAGCGGATGTTATTGTGGAAACTTTTCCTGTGAATGGAGCCGGTTAAAGAGCCGTGGCCGGGATGAGAGTCCCCGAGCCCGGGGTCAGTGGGAGCCCGGAGACAAGGGAGAGCCCAGAGAAAGAGAAAGACATTAGAGAGAGGGAGTGGGGTAGGAAGAGACAGGGATGGGGAAAGGGAGGGAAATCGAAGGATGGCACAATGTGTGAGAGTGAAGAAGGAACAGAGGGAGAGAGCTGGAGGAAGAAAGGCAGCTGCAGGCAGGACTCCGGGTAAATCTCCTCTTCTCTGGTTGTAAATAGTCTGGTTGGATTGTTCACACCCGTCCGAGAGGGGAAACTGGTGTCTCGAGTTTTATTGTGGTTTTTAACTTGATATTGTTAAATACCCTTATTGTCCCTCTGTGGGGTATTACTGAATGTTGTTAAATATCCTTATTGTCCCTCTGTGGGGCATTACCGGATGTTGTGAAATATCCTTATTGCCTCTATGTGGGGTATTACTAGATATTGTTAAACATCCTTATTGCCTCTCTGTGGGGTATTACTAGATATTGTTAAACATCCGTTTTGCCCCTCTGTGGGGTATTACTGGATATTGTTAAATATCTTTATTGTCCCTCTGTGGTGTATTACTGGAGATTGTTAAATATCCGTATTGCCCCTCTGTGGGGTATTACTGGATATTGTTAAATATCCTTATTGCCCCTCTGCGGGGTACTACTGGATATTGTTAAATATCCTTATTGACCGTCTGTGGGGTATTACTAGATATTATTAAATATCCTCATTGTCCCTCTGTGGGGGTATTACTGGATATTGTTAAATATCCTTATTGCCCCTCTGTAGGGTATTACTGGATATTGTTAAATATCCTTATTGTCCCTCTGTGGGGTATTGCTAAATGAATATTTTTCGTCAGTATTCACACAGAAAAAAGACAATGTTGTCGAGGAGAATATTAGACTAGAAGGGTTTGAGATTCATAAGGAGGAGGTGTTAGCAATTCTGGAAAGTGTGAAAATAGATAAGTCACGTGGGCCGGATGGGATTTATCCTAGGATTCTCTGGGAAGCTAGGGAGGAGATTGCTGAGCCTTTGGCCTTGATCTTTAAGTCATCTTTGTCTACAGGAATAGTGCCAGAAGACTGGAGGATAGCATATGTTGTCCCCTTGTTCAAGAAGAGGAGGAGAGATAGCCCCGGTAACTATAGACCAATGAGCCTTACTTCTGTTGTAGGAAAAATATTGGAAAGTTTTATAAGAGATAGGGTGTATAATCATCTGGAAAGGAATAATTTGATTAGAGATAGTCAACACGGTTTTGTGAAGGGTAGGTCGTGCCTCACAAACCTTATTGAGTTCTTTGAGAAGGTGACCAAACAGGTGGATGAGGGTAAAGCAGTTGATGTGGTGTCTCTGGATTTCATAAAGCGTTTGATAAGGTTCCGCACGGTAGACTACTGCAGAAAATACGGAGGCATGGGGTTCAGGGAGATTTAGCAGTTTGGCTCAGAAATTGGCTAGCTGGAAGAAGACAAAGGGTGGTGGTTGATGGGAAATGTTCAGGCTAGAGTCCAGTTACTAGTGCTGTACCACAAGGATCTGTTTTGGGCCCACTGCTGTTTGTCATTTTTATAAATGACCTGGAGGAGGGCGTATAAGGATGGGTGAGTAAATTTGAAGATGACACTAACGTCGGTGGAGTTGTGGACAGTGCAGAAGGATGTTACAAATTACAGAGGGACATAGATAAGCTGCAGCGCTGGGCTGAGAGGTGGCAACTGGAGTTTAATGCAGAAAAGTGTGAGGTGATTCATTTTGGAAGGAATGACAGGAAGACTGAGTACTGGGCTAATGGCAAGATTCTTGGCAGTGTGCATGAGCAGAGAGATCTCGGTGTCCATGTACATAGATCCCTGACAGTTGCCACCCAGGTTGCGAGGGTTGTTAAGAAGGCATACGGTGTGTTAGCTTTTATTGGTAGAGGGATTGAGTTTAGGAGCCATGAGGTCATGTTGCAGCTATACAAAACTGAAGTGCGGCCGCATTTGGAGTATTGCGTGCAATTCTGGTCGCCGCATTATAGGAAGGATGTGGAAGCATTGGAAAGGGTGCAGAGGAGATTTACCAGAATGTTGCCTGGTATGGAGGGAAGATCGTATGAGGAAAGGCTGAGGGACTTGAGGCTGTTTTCGTTAGAGAGAAGAAGGTTAAGAGGTGAGTTAATTGAGACACAAAAGATGATCAGAGGATTGGATAGGGTGGACAGCGAGAGCATTTTTCCTCGGATGGTGATGTCTAGCACGAGGGGACATAGCTTTAAATTGAGGGGAGATAGATATAAGACCGATGTCAGTGGTAGGTTCTTTACTCAGAGAGTAGTAAGGGCGTGGAATGCCCTGCCTGCAACAGCAGTGGACTCGCCAACACTAAGGACATTCAAATGGTCATTGGATAGACATATGGACGGTAAGGGAATAGTGTAGATGGGCTATAGAGTGGTTTCACAGGTCGGCGCAACATCGAGGTCCGAAGGGCCTGAACTGCGCTGTAATGTTCTATGTTCTATTGTTAAATATCCTTATTGCCCCTCCGTGGGGCATTACTGGATATTGTTAAATATCTTTATTGCCCCTCTGTGGGTTATTACTGGATATCGTAAATTTTCTTCTTGCCCCTCTGTGGGGTATTACTGGATATTGTTAAATATCCGTATTGTCCCTCTGTGGGGTATTACTGGATATTGTTAAATTTCCTTATTGTCCCTCTGTGGGGTATTACTGGATATTGTTAAATATCCTCATTGTCCCTCTGTGGGGTATTACTGGATATTGTTAAATATCCTTATTGTCCCTCTGTGGGGTATTACTGGATATTGTTAAATATTCTCATTGCCCCTCTGTGGGGTATTACTGGATATTGTTAAATATCCTTGTTCCCCCTCTGTGGGGTATTACTGGATATTGTAAATTTTCTTATTGCCCCTCTGTGGGGTATTACTGGATATTGTTAAATATCCTTATTGTCCCTCTGTGGAGTATTACTGGATATTGTAAATTTTCTTATTGTCCCTCTGTGGGGTATTAATGGATATTGTTAAATATCCTTATTGCCCCTCTGTGGGGTATTACTGGATATTGTGATTCTAACGTTACCAAATGACGTCACCGTGATAATAAACAGAACCCATTCCAGTCAGTGGAGATGAGATATTGGCAGGAGTAATACTCACACACCACTGCAAATGTTGTCTGTTTAATCATGACGTCATCAGTGGCTCATGGTTAAATTGTGAGTGATGTTAATCATGATCTGATCAAATGTGTGTCTGTTTCACTCTTTCCGCGGGGAGTTTTCATGCTGAGGAGAAACATGTTGGACATGGTCTGGGATTGTTTCACTCCGGTCCATTCCCAACATTGCTGTCCTGGTGGGATGGGCATTTCCTTCCAATCGTTTCAGGACACTTGCTTAATTTTGATTAATTATCATTTATTAAGAATTGTTTCAGATGTTTAGTGCAATTCTTTTAAATATGCAAATTATCACACGCGATAAAATGTTACTTTCATTCCCAAACAGCGAAATTGGGTGAAAACCATCAATGAGAGGCAAAGGGAGCGCCGGTCATTTGTGTGGTCAGTGGTTTGTTTCTGGAGCTGAGTAAATATTCCGGAGCAGAGCCGCTCCGAGCGGGGTTCGAACCTCCGCGGGGATACAATAATGTGGGTTTGCCTTTTCTGTCCACACATCTGGATAGGAATGGAGCTGCTGCTGCCCGGGGAGCTGGACAAGCAAGAGGCACAGATATTGACCAACTGCACCCGCCCCAAATAGATTCCCCAAATTACTGAACAAAACAAAAACAAGCACAAATCATAATTAAAGAAAGTATGACAGTCTCTCTGAAAACAATATGCCAACATCTCTAAAGAATGGATTTGCTGCAGCGAATTCCCTCTGAACTGTCTCAATGTCAGCCGTCAATCCTTGCCAGTTACTCAGACAGGCGCCGACTGGTTAGAAGTTTGCTTCACTTTTCTAGATCCGGCTCAATAAAATCAATCACAGGCCCATGATCTGCTTTCCTCCTGTTCTCAGACACATCCACTTTCTACAAGGGCGCACTAACTGGTTTTCAGAGTAAGAGTCAGACTGCAGTCACCTCGTTCTCTCTCGATCCCTTTATCTCAGAGCCACCTCACAACCAGGAATGGAACTTATTATTTATTATTATTAACGTTATTATTTAGTGATTGTTGCTTTGAGTGTGAGCTTTTTATTCATCTTCATATTTCGTTTAGTTTCCCAACAAAATGTTAAATGTCAGACTGAACTCGATAAATTCAAACTATTTACTGACAACCAACCGGGATTGCGATTGATTTTCGCAGTGGGGAATTGAACAGAGTCCAATGGAATACATTATAAAACCAGCCTGGAATCACTCCAGGAAGTTCATCTTCCGGTTAGGGACGCTGCAGCCTTCCGGTCTCAACATCGAATTCAACAACTTCAGATGATTGGCTCTACCCCATCTCGACCCATTTGTTTTCATCCCATTTCACTCCAACTGTCTCTGACCATTTCCAAATTTCTTGTGTTATGGGCGAGGGGTTTTCAGAACCCCAAAATGTCTCATGGAGTTCAACCAACCTCACCCTTTAATGGGTTTCTTTTCCGAGAACACGGCTTATTCCATAGGTGTGATATTACAATTACGGACACGTGGGTTTTTAAACACAAAACACTGTTTATTCCATGAACTCAACTTAACATCTTAAATAAACATTGGATCTCTTAACACCCCTTACTTGAAAGATAACTCAGAAAATATTGCAACAGTAAATAATTCATTCAAATGTTCCTTCAAACTTCCAAGAGACTTAACACTTTTAAACAGTATCACATCAGGTTAAAGGATATATATATATATTTTGTAGAATGGCAGAGACTGTCGCAAACTTGCTTTCTATTTTTAAACTGCCCTCAGCAAAACCAGCCAGGCACTTTTTTAGCTGCTCTCAGCAAAACCAAACTGCAAAACCTGCAGCTCTCTGGAAACACACAGACACAGCTTTTAAACTGAAATTAAAAACCTGCCAAAACACAGACTGCAAAATGGCTGAACTGAGCTGAGCTCCAACCACTCTATGACATCACTGTTTTCTTAAAGGTACATTGCTTAAACATCCAGTTATTAAAGGCACTCTCGCATGACACCTCCTCCCAAGAAAAAAAAACCCATCAACTTCAAGATGGTTTAATTTTTCACTTTTGCACCATCCACTCAGAAATGTACACAGTAAATATACATTTTCATTTAAAGAAAACAACACACTCAAACAGGTATAATAACATAGTCCATTTTTCTTTGTTCTTCTTCCTCCAACCGAAATCCTTCTCGATTGACAGTCTCTTTGAAAAATGTCTCTGCACGATCCATCCATTCCTCTACTACTCGGCATTTCTCTTTAGAATCAGATACTTTAGTTCAATCTGACCACAGAGTCCCTTACAATTCTCCAATACAGGAATATTGGTGATCACAGCTTTCAGGCAGCCAAATGCCTGTTGAAAGTTCGCTGTCCATTGAATTTTTTTTACGGTTCTTCAGTAATTCCATCAGTGGAGTAATCATGCTACAAAAATTTTGCACAGCTGTTCAATCAAATCCACCCATGCTAAGAAATCACATTATTTCCCATTGTCTTGAGGCTATCGGAAACTCCGCAAGGAAATTGATTTGGGCTTCTCCAAATTCACTTTCGCGTAGGTTTATCGCCAAACCTTCCTCCTGAAGTCGATCGAAGAACTCCATACGATGCTTTAAATGTTATTTCCATGTCTGGAAATTGGAAGTAAAATCAGATTGTCCCACTTCCTCAATGCAATCCCTCAATGGTGGGATAGGATAAGAGTCCGTTCCTGTAACTGCATTCATCTTTCTGTAGTCCACACCCAACCGTTGGGTACCATCTGGTTTAGGTACCATCACTATGGGTGAGCTCCACTGGCTGCACCCCACTTCAATTATGCCATTCTTCAGCATACCCTCAATCTCTCTGTTAACCTGTGCCAATTTTAAAGGATTAAGTCTATATGGATGTTGTTTGATAGGAACAGCATTTCCCACATCTACATCATGTATAGCCATTTTAGTACTTCCCAATTTATCTCTACAAACTTGCCCATGTGATATCAATAACTCTTTCTGGTCAGTTCGTTTTTCCTCTGGCAGGTAACTTCACAATTCATCCCAATTTTTAAGAACATCCTCATTTTCCAATTGAATTTGAGGTATGTCAAATTCACAGTCATCTGGATTTGGTTCGTCACTTTGAGTTAGAATCATTAAAACCTTTTTCTCTCCTTCCCTTTCAAAGTACCTTTTAAGCATAGTCACATGACACACTCGGTGAGTCTTCCTTCTATCTGGTGTTTTTACCACACAATTCACCTCACTTAATTTCCTTTCAATCTGATACTGTCCACAAAACGTAGCTTTTAAAGGCTCCCCTACACTGGTAACAACACTAAAACTTTATCCCCACTGGCAAAACTACAAACTTTGGTTTCTTGTCCGCTACCCGTTTCATCACATTTTGTGCAACTTTCAAATGTTGTCCAGCCAATTCACCTGCTCTATTTAATCGTTCCCTAAAATTTGACACGTAATCCAATAGTGTAATTTCCAAATAGTGTAATGACCAAAAATTTGTTCTAAAGGACTAAATTTGGTAGACTCATTAGGTGCATCCCTAATTGCAAACAATACGAATAGGATTCCTTTACCCCAATCCTCTGGATAATCTTGATAATACGCCCTCAACGTTGTCTTTAATGTCTGATGCCACCTTTCTAACGCTCCCTTCGATTCTGGATGGTACGCAGTTGATTTAAATTGTTTTACTCCGAAGGTATCCACAACTTCTTTGAATAACTTTGAAGTAAAATTCGTTCCTTGATCCGATTGAATTCCTGTGGGTAGTCCATATCTCGTAAAGAATTTAAGTAACTCCTCCACAATCAGCCAGGAGCTGGTTTAGCACAGCGCTAAAGAGCTGGCCTTTAAAACAGACCAAGGCAGGCCAGCAGCACTGTTCAATTCCCGTACCAGGCTACCCGAACAGGCGCCGGAATGTTGCGACAAGGGGCTTTTCACAGTAGCTTCATTGAAGCCTACTTGTGGCAATAAGCGATTTTCATTTACTTTCATCCATTTAGCTGTAATATTACGTACTGGAATGGCCTCTGCAAACATAGTAGACACATCCATTACAGTCAAAAAATATTGATTCCCATTTTTTGTTTTAGGAAGCGGTCCTACACAATCGATTAGGACCCTTGTAAAAGGTTCCTCAAATGCTGGGCTGGGTATTAAGGGCGCTGGTTACATCACTGCTTGAGGTTTCCCTGTCACTTGACATGTGCGACATAATTGAGAAAATGTAACTACATCTTTATATAGTCCAGGCCAAAATTTTCTTTCTGGATTTTAACTTGAGTTGTCCTTATTCCCAAATGATCTCCCACTGGTACCTCATGTGCAACTCGCAGCACCTCCTCTGTATACCCTACCAGCAATACTACTTGATGAACTTCTGCCCACTTTTCATCCGCCTGCATATGTAAAGGTCTCTATTTTCTCATCAGGACATCATTTTTCCGGTAATAACACTCTGGTATACTCTCAGATTCTTCTTCCGTATATGCTTTCTGATATATCCGTTTTATTTCTACAGATTTCTGTTGTAACTCCGCCAATTTTCCTGAACTAAAAATATCCGCCTCATCCTCCACCTGTTCTTGTTCTTTTTCAACCATCTGATCAAAAATCGTTTCTGATTATTGCATTTCAACTTCATCTTCACTTTTTGATTTCTCCTCTTGTCTTAACCTGTGACTTTGCGACCTTGTTATAACACAACCCGGAATACTCCCAGGATATTCGTCCGTCAACACTTCAGTTGACTGATTTTCCACTGGCTTATCAACCACAGTACGCATCACTCCCACCTGCGATCCAGCTATATCATTACCAAGATAAACTGTATTCCTGGACAAGATAGTTTATCTATTACTCCTACTACCACTTCACCACCCTTCATTGGACTTTCCAACATTACCTATATAATGGAACGCTACTCCTCTCACCCTGAATTCCACATATCACCACCTTTTCTGGCAACATTCTTCCCAAACTACATAATTCCTCATCTCTTACCATTAAAGATTGACTAGCCCCTGTATCTCTTAAAATTGTGACTTCATTACCTGCTCCTCCTGATACACATGAGTAAACTTTACCCACGCAAGTAAATTGTTTTAATACATCTGGCACCTTCTTGACAATTACTTCGTGAACAGGCTGTACAATTGTTTGCACCTCCTTCGCTTCCCTTGGGCTTTTCTTTACCACTCTAACAAACCACACCGTCTTATCCTGCTTTACCACATCAGCCTTCTCAGTGCTTTTCTTCAACCAGCAACACTGTGACTTTACATGGCCAAATTTATTACAGTGAAAACATTTGAAACTTTTCATTTCTTTTCCAACTTCCTGGATTTATTTTTAAATTTGAGGTACACTTTCTTTATTGTCTCCCATCAGATCACCTTTACCTTTACCACTTGAGTATTTCTCATGTCCCCAGTTTCTATCCCTCACCGTCTGAAACTGATGTCGGAAACCAATCTTTGATTTTTGAACTAATTCTTAATCATCTGCCGTTTCCGCTGCTAATCTCGCAGTTTTAACCCCCTGTTCTTCCACATGAGTTCTCACTAGATCAGGAATTGAATTTTTAAACTCCTCCAAAAGTATTATTTCTCTGAGAGCTTCATATCTTTGTTCTATTTTCAAAGCCCTTATCCACCAATCAAAATTACTCTGTTTAAGCCTTTCAAACTCCATGTATGTTTGACCAAATTCTTTCCTTAAATTTCAAAACCTTTGTCTGTAAGCTTCAGGCATTAGCTCATATACACTCAAGATGGGTTTCTTCACCTCCTCATACGTTCCAGATACCTCATCCGGTAGTGATGCAAACACTTCACTCGCTCTGCCTACCAGCTTTGTTTGAATCAGTAACACCAAGATGTCCTGCAGCCATTTCATTTGTTTAGCTACCTTCTCAAATGAAATGAAAAAGGCTTCCACTTCCTTCTCGCCAAGCCTTGGCAATGCTTGGACAGAATTAAATAGATTCTTACCAAGCCTTCGACTATGACGCTCGTACTCACTATCTTCATCGCTATCATCCAACTGTCCGTTTCACTTTACGTCTGCCAATTTTAACTGATTGTCATGTTTCATGGCCATTTTCTGATGTTCAAACTCCCTCTCTTTATCTTTTTCCCTGATCTGTATCTCCCTTTCTTTTTCTTTTTGTTCTGCTAGGGCTACTCTTGCTTTTCACCTTTCTTCTCTCTCCTTTTCTTTTTCCTCTCTCTCTTTCTCTTTCTTTTTCCTCTCTCTCTCTTTCTCTTTCTTGCTCCTCTCTCTCACTCTCGTATGCAAGCCGCTTTAATTCTTTCTCATGTTGCATTTGTTTAATTTGCAACTGAATTTTTGCCATTTCCAATGAGTCAAACCCTATCTCAGGCAACTGTAAATGCTTGACCACCGCATCGTTTCCGCATTTTGTCAGGCAATGTTAACTGCAATATTCTTGCCAAATCTAACAGTCTGCTTTTCGTTTCTGTCCGTAAAGTACTACGTGTGACATTCTCCACCCCCAAAAACTTCTGAGCCTCTGAAAGGGCCATTGTTCACAACACTCTCCCCACTTAAACTAAAGTACCACACCGGAAAAGCAACAATCCTTCACTGTCTTTAAGTTCACAAAAGCCAATCCAATCGACAGACTTTTATTCCGGACGAGCCCCCAATTGTTATGGGCGAGGCGTTTTCAGAACCCCAAAATGTAACATGGAGTTCAACCAACCTCTCCCTTTAATTGATTTGTTGCTTTTCCTAACACACGGCTTTTTCCCTAGGTATGGCATTACAATTATGGACACGTGGGTTTTTAAACACCAAACACTGTTTATTCCATCAACTCAACTTAACATCTTCAATAAACATTGGATCTCTTAACACCCCTTACTTCAAAGATAACTCAGAAAATATTGCAACAGTAAATAATTCCTTAAAATGTTCCTTCAAACTTCCAAGCGACTTCAAACAGAATCACATCAAGTTAAGGGCTTTACAATTATGAATTTAAATCACCCAAATGATCCCGAGATGGTCTTTTATGTCAGAGATCCAGCTCCCTGCAAACACAGACACTCCCTAGCTCTTTTCAAACTTGCAGCTCTCTGGAAACACACAGACACACAAAACCTGCTTTTTAAACTGAAACTAAAAACCTGCAAAATGGCTGACCTAAAGCCCAGCTCCACCCACTCTCTGACATCACTGTTTTCTTAAATTTACATTGCTTCAACATCCATGTCTTGAAGGTACACTCACATGACAGGGGCTGGTTTAGCACACTAGGCTAAATCGCTGCCTTTTAAAGCAGACCAAGGCAGGCCAGCAGCCTGCCCGTACAAGCCTCTCCGAACAGGCGACGGAATGTGGCGACTAGGGGTTTTTCACAGTAACTTCATTGAAGCCTACTCGTGACAATTAGCGATTTTCATTTCATTTCTTTTCATTTCATTTCATTCATGACAGTACACTATGCAACCATGTCATTTAATTACCTTCTGTATGTGATTCGTCATTGTTTGCGATATGACTTACCACAGTGCTATCATCCACAAAATTATAGATTGAGTTGGAGCTAAATCCTGCCACACAGGTTATGCCTCCATGATTTAATAATTGAGCAGCTCCTCCTGGCTTGTGCTCTGACCGCGATCCGGGGAACTGCCGGAATCCAGACACGTGATCATGTTAGTTGCGTCATCAGGTCATCATGTGACCATTCGGCCTGCACAGGTCTCCTGTGCTGTAATTTCTAGATTTCATCATTTTAATTTTCTTCCAGACTGGGAAGTGTGTTCCTGTTCCATTGGAATTTCTAATAGATTTCCAATGTAACTGATGGTGTTCCACAAACGATTTAATCGGTGGAATTGTGCGTTTCGGGAGCTGAGATTTTCGAGTCTCTCAAGGCTTCTCTCCAAATCCAATGGTCATTTCCCACGAAGATTCAACCCCTCCTCACATAAACCCCGGGGCCCCGTTGATCGTTTGAATGTAGTAACTTCCTGGAGTGATTCCAGGCTGGTTTTAGAATGTATTCCATCGACAAAATTACCAATGAAATGATACAGCTGCGATGGCCGAGTGGTTAAGGCGTTGGACTTGATATCCAATGGGGGTTTCCCGCGCAAGTTCGAGCCCTGTGATTCGAAATGTTTGTTGAACTCCCCGCCCAAGCCGCTGACTCGAGAATGAATCGGAATGTTTGTAAATGAACGGTTTGAACCTATATCGAGTTCAGTCAGATATTTCACATTAGTTTTTGCAACTGAACGAAATATAAAGAAGCTCGCACTAAAAACAACA
Source organism: Scyliorhinus torazame (assembly GCF_047496885.1). Lineage (NCBI taxonomy): Eukaryota > Metazoa > Chordata > Chondrichthyes > Carcharhiniformes > Scyliorhinidae > Scyliorhinus > Scyliorhinus torazame. The sequence goes on from NC_092730.1 coordinate 41,294,977, forward strand.
ATCAATGAATAATAACGTTTCCTGCAACGTTCGGAAGGAGAAGCAGCAACGGCAGCGAATGGAAACGTGGTTCGGTTTCATTCATCTGAATGTATTTCTGGGTAAAAAGATCGTGGCAGAAATGGAACATATTTTATCTCTCTATCTGTTTCTTTGTTTCTTTCTCTCTCCCTCACTCACTGTTTTTGTGCTTCTCTGGGGACTGATTGGATACAGTGAAATTCAGCCCCATCTCATCCAACTCTTTTGGACCAACACGTCCTGGTGATGGACGGTCCTGAATCAGTGGAAGAATCGACAAACTATTCCATTCTTGGCTCTGTGAGAAGTTCCATTCCTGGTTGTGAGGTGGTTCTGAGATAAAGGGATCGAGAGAGAACGAGGTGACTGCAGTCTGACTCTTACTCTGAAAACCAGTTAGTGCGCCCTTGTAGAAAGTGGATGTGTCTGAGAACAAGAGGAAAGCAGATCATGGGCCTGTGATTGATTTTATTGAGCCGGACCTTGAAAAGTGAAGCAAACTTCTAACCAGTCGGCGCCTGTCTGAGAACTGGTAAGGAATTACGGCTGATATTGAAACGGTTCATCTTTAATTAGTTACAGCAAATCGATTCTTTCAGGGGTGTTGGTGTATTGTTTTCAGAGTCACTGTCATAGTTTCTTAAAATATGATTTGTGCTTGTTTTTGTTTTGTTCAGTAATTTGGGGAATCCATTTGGAGGAGGTGCAGTTGGTCAATATCTGTGCCTCTTGCTTGGCAGCCCCCCGGGAAGCAGCAGCTCCATTCCTATCCAGATCTGTGGGCCAAACAGGAGACCCAAACTATTGCGCACTGCTGCCATCTCCTGGCTGAAAGCAAGTTGTGCAGCAAGGTAACGATGTATTCGTGACACGCTTCAATTGGAGCAAAATAACATTAACATGGTTAAATATTATCATTGTAGTAATCACATTTAAATCCCCAGATAGCTGATTTCTGCCTGAGCGACCCAGCTCATCCCGATCTATCGGAAAATGAAAGATTCCATTTCAGCCATATTGGTTACAAGAATATCCAATCTCTGATTTAATACATTCCCCCGCTTCATTGTTTGTGTATTCGTTCTATAAATACAGAGGGGGTGACATTGCCCGGGGATAGGTGGTGGTATAGTGGTGACTGTCCCAGCATTTGACCCAGCTTCAGTTCCTGGCCATCACAGTGGTGAATTATTTAATTAAATAAGTGGTTGTGGTGTAATGGTGATGTTCCTGGGCTAGTAATCCAGAGGCCCAGGCTAATTCTCGAAGGACACAGGTTCAAAATCCCTCCATGGCAACTGGTGGAATTTATTTGGAGGCGGCACGGTGGCACAGTGGTCTGCACTGCTGCCTCACAGCGCCAGTTCCCAGGTTCGATTCCGGCCTCGGGTGACTGTCTGTGTGGACTTTGCACGTTCTCCACGTGTCTGCGTAGGTTTCCTCCGGGTGCTCCGGTTTCCTCCCAAGGATGTGGTGAGGTGAATTGGGTGACTTTGTGGGGGAAATTGCCCCAAAAAGATTAGGTGGGGTTACGGGGCTAGGAGTGAGAATTGGATCTATCTTACAGATAGGTTCTGGATTAATAAGGGGATCAGGGGTTATGGGGAGAAGGCAGGAGAATGGGGATGAGAAACATATCAGCCATGATTGAATGGCGGAGCAGACTCGATGGGTCGAGTGGCCTAATTCTAGGGCAGCGTGGTAGCACAAGTGATCAGCACTGTGGCTTCACAGTGTCAGGGTCCCAGGTTTGATTCCCCACTGGGTCACTGTCTGTCTGGAGTCTGCACGTTCACCCCTTGTCAGCGTGGGTTTCCTCTGGGTGCTCCGGTTTCCTCCCACAGTCCAAAGACGTGCAGGTTAGGTGGATTAGCCATGATAAATTGCCCTTAGTGACCATAAAGGTTAGGAGGGGTTATTGGGTTCCGGGGATAGGGTGGAAGCGAGGGCTTAAGAGGGTCGGTGCAGACTCGATGGGCCGAATGGCCTCCTTCTGCCTTGAGGAGGTGGTGGAAGCAGGGACGATAGTGACATTTAAGGGGCATCTTGACAAATACATGAATAGGATGGGAATAGAGGGATTCGGACCCAGGAAGTGTAGAAGTTTGTAATTTAGTCGGGCAGCATGGTCGGCAGGGGCTTGGAGAGCCGAAGGGCCTGTTCCTGTGCTGTACATTTCTTTGTTCTTTGTAAATATCGCAGGTCAGGACAGGAAAGGAGGGGACACTCCTCAAATAAAATTCACCAATTGTTCTCATCACCCATGGGTTTATTATCTAATAACCAGCATCAATTTGTTTTGAGTGGAAACATAGTTTAAATAAACAACAATGTTCAACATTAATAACTAAGTTCTCAGTCTGAAACAATAGTAAATAGGTGGGTTAAACGGGCCAGAAATACGAGCCACGCAAAGTTCCGTTTACAGAATGAGCTTAAAACACTCCTAGTGGCTGAATAAATTAATCACTAAGTAAGTTACATAATTAATACCAGTAAAAAGTTATTAGGGGACTCTATAGTCAGGGGCACAGATAGGCGCTTCTGTGGACGTGAAAGAGACTCCAGGATGGTATGTTGCCTCCCTGGTGCCAGGGTCCAGGATGTCTCCGAACGGGTAGAGGGAATCCTGAAGGGGGAGGGCAAACAGGCAGAGGTCGTTGTACATATTGGTACTAACGACATAGGCAGGAAGGGGCATGAGGTCCTGCAGCAGGAGTTCAGGGAGCTAGGCAGAAAGTTAAAAGACAGGACCTCGAGGGTTGTAATCTCGGGATTACTCCCTGTGCCACGTGCCAGTGAGGCTAGAAATAGGAAGATAGAGCAGATAAATACGTGGCTAAACAGCTGGTGTAGGAGGGAGGGTTTCCATTATCTGGACCACTGGGAGCTCTTCCGGGGCAGGTGTGACCTGTATAAGAAGGACGGGTTGCATCTAAACCGGAGAGGCATAAATATCGTGGCTGCGAGGTTTGCTAGTGTCACATGGGAGGGTTTAAACTAGTATGGCAGGGGGGTGGGCACGGGAGCAATAGGTCAGAAGGTGAGAGCATTGAGGGAGAACTAGGGAATAGGGACAGTGTGGCTCTGAGGCAGAGCAGACGGGGAGAAGTTGCTGAACACAGCGGGTCTGGTGGCCTGAAGTGCATATGTTTTAATGCAAGGAGCATTACGGGTAAGGCAGATGAACTTAGAGCTTGGATTAGTACTTGGAACTGTGATGTTGTTGCCATTACAGAGACCTGGTTGAGGGAAGGGCAGGATTGGCAGCTAAACGTTCCAGGATTTAGATGTTTCAGGCGGGATAGAGGGGGATGTAAAAGGGGAGGCGGAGTTGCGCTACTTGTTCGGGAGAATATCACAGCTGTCCTGCGAGAGGACACCTCAGAGGGCAGTGAGGCTATATGGGTAGAGATCAGGAATAAGAAGGGTGCAGTCACAATGTTGGGGGTATACTACAGGCCTCCCAACAGCCAGCGGGAGATAGAGGAGCAGATAGGTAGACAGATTTTGGAAAAGAGTAAAAACAACAGGGTTGTGGTGATGGGAGACTTCAACTTCCCCAATATTGACTGGGACTCACTTAGTGCCAGGGGCTTAGACGGGGCGGAGTTTGTAAGGAGCATCCAGGAGGGCTTCTTAAAACAATATGTAGACAGTCCAACTAGGGAAGGGGCGGTACTGGACCTGGTATTGGGGAATGAGCCCGGCCAGGTGGTAGATGTTTCAGTAGGGGAGCATTTCGGTAACAGTGACCACAATTCAGTAAGTTTTAAAGTACTGGTGGACAAGGATAAGAGTGGTCCGAGGATGAATGTGCTAAATTGGGGGAAGGCTAATTATAACAATATTAGGCGGGAACTGAAGAACATAGATTGGGGGCGGATGATTGAGGGCAAATCAACATCTGACATGTGGGAGGCTTTCAAGTGTCAGTTGAAAGGAATACAGGACCGGCATGTTCCTGTGAGGAAGAAAGATAAATACGGCAATTTTCGGGAACCTTGGATGACGAGTGATATTGTAAGCCTCGTCAAAAAGAAAAAGGAGGCATTTGTCAGGGCTAAAAGGCTGGGAACAGACGAAGCCTGCGTGGAAGATAAGGAAAGTAGGAAGGAACTTAAGCAAGGAGTCAGGAGGGCTAGAAGGGGTCACGAAAAGTCATTGGCAAATAGGGTTAAGGAAAATCCCAAGGCTTTTTACACGTACATAAAAAGCAAGAGGGTAGCCAGGGAAAGGGTTGGCCCACTGAAGGATAGGCAAGGGAATCTATGTGTGGAGCCAGAGGAAATGGGCGAGGTACTAAATGAATACTTTGCATCAGTATTCACCAAAGAGAAGGAATTGGTAGATGTTGAGTCTGGAGAAGGGGGTGTAGATAGCCTGGGTCACATTGTGATCCAAAAAGATGAGGTGTTGGGTGTCTTAAAAAATATTAAGGTAGATAAGTCCCCAGGGCCTGATGGGATCTACCCCAGAATACTGAAGGAGGCTGGAGAGGAAATTGCTGAGGCCTTGACAGAAATCTTTGGATCCTCGCTGTCTTCAGGGAATGTCCCGGAGGACTGGAGAATAGCCAATGTTGTTCCTCTGTTTAAGAAGGGTAGCAAGGATAATCCCGGGAGCTACAGGCCGGTGAGCCTTACTTCAGTGGTAGGGAAATTACTGGAGAGAATTCTTCGAGACAGGATCTACTCCCATTTGGAAGCAAATGGACATATTAGTGAGAGGCAGCACGGTTTTGTGAAGGGGAGGTCGTGTCTCACTAACTTGATAGAGTTTTTCGAGGAGGTCACTAAGATGATTGATGCAGGTAGGGCAGTAGATGTTGTCTATATGGACTTCAGTAAGGCCTTTGTCAAGGTCCCTCATGGTAGACTAGTACAAAAGGTGAAGTCACACGGGATCAGGGGTGAGCTGGCAAGGTGGATACAGAACTGGCTAGGCCATAGAAGGCAGAGAGTAGCAATGGAGGGATGCTTTTCTAATTGGAGGGCTGTGACCAGTGGTGTTCCACAGGGATCAGTGCTGGGACCTTTACTCTTTGTAGTATATATAAATGATTTGGAGGAAAATGTAACTGGTCTGATTAGTAAGTTTGCAGACGACACAAAGGTTAGTGGAATTGCGGATAGCGATGAGGACTGTCGGAGGATACAGCAGGATTTAGATTGTCTGGAGACTTGGGCAGAGAGATGGCAGATGGAGTTTAATCCGGACAAATGTGAGGTAATGCATTTTGGAAGGTCTAATGCAGGTAGGGAATATACAGTGAATGGTAGAACCCTCAAGAGTATTGAAAGTCAAAGAGATCTAGGAGTACAGGTCCACAGGTCATTGAAAGGGGCAACACAGGTGGAGAAGGTAGTCAAGAAGGCATACGGCATGCTTGCCTTCATTGGCCGGGGCATTGAGTATAAGAATTGGCAAGTCATGTTGCAGCTGTATAGAACCTTAGTTAGGCCACACTTGGAGTATACTGTTCAATTCTGGTCGCCACACTACCAGAAGGATGTGGAGGCTTTAGAGAGGGTGCAGAAGAGATTTACCAGAATGTTGCCTGGTATGGAGGGCATTAGCTATGAGGAGCGATTGATTAAACTCGGTTTGTTCTCACTGGAATGAAGGAGGTTGAGGGGAGACCTGATAGAGGTATACAAAATTATGAGGGGCATAGACAGAGTGGATAGTCAGAGGCTTTTCCCCAGGGTAGAGGGGTCAATTACTAGGGGGCATAGGTTTAAGGTGAGAGGGGCAAGGTTTAGAGTAGATGTACGAGGCAAGTTTTTTACGCAGAGGGTAGTGGGTACCTGGAACTCGCTACCGGAGGAGGTAGTGGAAGCAGGGACGATAGGGACATTTAAGGGGCATCTTGACAAATATATGAATAGGATGGGAATAGAAGGATACGGACCCAGGAAGTGTAGAAGATTGTAGTTTAGTCGGGCAGCATGGTCGGCACGGGCTTGGTGGGCCGAAGGGCCTGTTCCTGTGCTGTACATTACTTTGTTCTTTGTTTGAGGTAATCACACATTATAGACAACGACATGCTTCCTTCAATGTTAATCTCCTTAATGACATCAAATACAATTGGCCTGAAATCTCTATTGAATAAATAAACAGCAAATTCTACAGTCAGTCCAGGAACAACCCGCGCCTTCATTCCACTTATTGTTACTTTCATTTCCCTAATCCCACTTCTTTATCACAAAGGTTTCTTTAAACTCCCTTCAAGAAAAGTGCTCACTTTCCTCATCGACCATTCGTAATTGTTTTCTTTTGTATAAAACTTATGTCAAAGAGGAATGAGAAAGACTGGCTGTAGGTAATGGTGACATGTCATGTGGACCAGATGTGATGCAGCTGAGGATGCTGAGTGATGTAATAGTGGACACTGTGAAGTTACTGGCCAGAAACTTCCGAATTCTATTTGCGTTTTTAATGGACAGCTACAATCCACTTGTTTATTCCAGGACACAACAATGAATAAAGTGAATCAGTGCTGAACAGTTTCTATCATCCCAATCCTCCAGCTTGTTCTTATTGACAAACCGGTCCTGGATTGAAGTTTTTTGCTTTAAGAATGAGACCACCACCTCCTGGGAATACAGTAGCGATTCCTCGAGGACCTGAGCTGTAAACGTGAAATTCAGTGAAAGGATTTCACCCTCCGCACGGAATCTGATCACCACCTCAACCCCAACATTCAACTTGGGTGGGCAGGCAAGACAATTTCTTCCCCCCGCCCCCCACACAGACTGGGTAATATCCCAAACTCGTATCCTGCTATTGTCACAATGCTCCACAACATCACTCTCTTCCCAAATCTCCTGGAATCTCACCCCAAATCCTCAAACCTTTTATTCTGTATTCAAACAACATTTTGTCCCCTGACTAAGTTCATCCTGGGAAGAGAGGTTTGGTATTCCGAGTTCCTCTGCAGATATCCTGTTTTTGTTTAATGACCAAAAGAGGCCTAAAACATGAAGGAAAGCCTCCCTCACAGCCCTGTGAGCATGTCTCAAAGAGACGGTGCAGCTAATACCCGCAGAGTAGATAACAATGGAGAGAACTGTGAGGAATTTCAGCGTCAACATTCGGTGGAATTAAAGGATTCAAAATAAAACATTATTTTAACTACTGAACAGATTCTCTGGGAGCAGGACTGAAGTCAAAGGGAAAAATCCAGTTGATTTCTAGTCGAAAGCATTAATCATTGGACTGAATTCAGTCCTTCTGTTAAAATGTCTGTAAATTATCCACTGGAAAGTGAAGGACAAGTTAAACCTGCAATTCTGGAACAAAGACAGATTTTGCGCTGTTGTATTCTTTGGGGAGAATTACAGAACAAAGAGATCTAGGGGTACAAGTTCGGAGCTCCTTGTAAGTAGAGTCGCAGGTGGACAGGGTGGTGAAGAAGCCATTCAGCATGCTCGGTTTTATTGATCAGGATATTGAATACAGGAGTCGGGACGTCTTATTGAAGTTGTACAATACATTGGTAAGAGCACACATGAAATACTATGTTCAGTTCTAGTCACCCTATTATGGGAAGTATATTGGTAAACTAGAAAGAGTGCCGAAGAGATTTACGAGGATGCTGCCAGGACTTGGTCCTCTGGGTTATAAGGAGAGACGGGACAGGCTTGGATTTTTTCCCTGGAGCGTCGGAGGCTTCGAGGTGAACTGATAGAGGTCTATAAAATAATGAGGAGCATAGATCAGGCAGATAGTCAACGTATGTTCCCAAAGGTAGAGGAGCCTAAAGGGCATAGGTTTAAGGTGAGAGGGGAGAGATGCCAGAGAGACCAGAGAGGATTTGCTTTCACGCGGAGGGTGGTGAGCATCCGAAATGGGCTTCCAGAGGCAGTGTAGAATCGGTACAATGTTTTCCTTTAAAATACAGTGAGATATTTACATAGAACAAAGAACATAGAACAGACAGCACAGAACAGGCCCTTCGGCCCACGATGTTGTGCCGAACCTTTGTCCTAGATTAATCATAGATTATCATTGAATTTACAGTGCAGAAGGAGGCCATTCGGCCCTTTGAGTCTGCACCGGCTCCTGGAAAGAGCACCATACCCAAACTCAACACCTCCACCCAACACCAAGGCAAATTTTGGACATTAAGGGCAATTTATCATTGGCCAATTCACCTAACCTGCACATCTTTGGACTGTGGGAGGAAACCGGTGCACCCGGAGGAAACCCACGCAGACACGGGTAGGACGTGCAGACTCCGCACAGACAGTGACCCAAGCCGGAATCGAACCTGGGACCTTGGAGCTGTGAAGCAATTGTGCTATCCACAATGCTACCGTGCTGCCCTTAAGAACAAATAAATCTACACTATATCATTTTATCGCAATCCATGTACCTATCCAATAGCTGCTTGAAGGTCCCTAATGGTTCCGACTCAACTACTTCCACAGGCAGTGATTCCATGCCCCCACTACTCTCTGGGTAAAGAACCTACCTCTGATATCCCTCCTATATCTTCCACCTTTCACCTTACATTTATGTCCCCTTGTAATGGTTTGTTCCACCCGGGGAAAATGTCTCTGACTGTCTACTCTATGTGTTCCCATGATCATCTTATAAACCTCTATCAAGTCGCCCCTCATCCTTCTCCGTTCTAATGAGAAAAGGCCTAGCACCCTCAACCTTTCCTCGTAAGACCTACTCTCCATTCCAGGCAACATCCTGGTAAATCTTCTTTGCACCTTTTCCAAAGCTTCCACATCCTTCCTAAAATGAGGCGACCAGAACTGTACACAGTACTCCAAATGTGGCCTTACCAAAGTTTTGTACAGCTGCATCATCACCTCACGACTCTTAAATTCGATCCCTCTGTTAATGAACGCGAGCACACCATAGGCCTTCTTCACAGCTCTATCCACTTGAGTGGCAACTTTCAAAGATGTATAAACATAGACCCCAAGATCTCTCTGCTCCTCCACATTGCCAAGAACTCTACCGTTAACCCTGTATTCCGCATTGATATTTGTCCTTCCAAAATCGACAACCTCACACTTTTCAGGGTTAAACTCCATCTGCCACTTCTCAGCACAGCTCTGCATCCTATCTATGTCTCTTTGCAGCCGACAACAGCCCTCCTCACTATCCACAACTCCACCAATCTTCGTATCGTCTGCAAATTTACTGACCCACCCTTCAACTCCCTCATCCATGTCATTAATGAAAATCACAAACAGCAGAGGACCCAGCGGTACGCCACTGGTAACTGGGATCCAGGCTGAATATTTGCCATCCACCAGCACTCTCTGACTTCTATCAGTTAGCCAGTTCGTTATCCAACTGGCCAAATTTCCCACTATCCCATGCCTCCTTACTTTCTGCATAAGCCTACCATGGGGAACCTTATCAAATGCTAATTTGATCAAATCAAATTTATCTGGGCAGGGTGAATATAGATGGACATGGATCAAATGTGGGCAAGTGGCACTAACTTGGTGATAGAAACTGGGCATCATGGACAAGCTGGGCCGAAGGACCTGTTTCCATGCTGTAAACATCTATGACTCTGTGACTTTCTGGAGGAAGTGTTCAATCACACAGATCAGGTCAAACGCAGTGACACCCTGCTGGGATTGATCTAAGCTACAGAGTGTGAGGATGTTTAGCTGAACAAACCGGAATGCTTGAAATATTTTACGAATCTGTGGTATCACTGACAAGAGAAATAGTTAACATTTGAGATCCTGACCCTTCATTGGAACGACCTGTTCCTCTCTCCACAGAAGCTGCCGTGTCAGCTGAATATTTGCAGCATTTTCTGTCTTTGTTTCAGATTTGCGGCATCCGCAGTATTTTGCTGTTGGGCCAAAGGACAATGAGTTGTCTTTCCTGCTCTGAGGGTTATTGCAGGTCTCTCTGGCTGTGATTATCGCTGATTATCCATCTCTGGGATCTGTATTATTCAATAAGACTGCCGTTTGTGGAGGGTTTCTGAAATCCAGTCAGAGTCCCACCAGAGTCGGTTTTTAGGCAAGGTTTAAATAAATCAGCAACAATGTCTCCAGGTCAGTGAAACTGCCGCCCCGAACTTCCTTCTGAAAGGCGACTCCAGTCACTCTCCCCTTTCCCATCAGAAAACCCATTCTGGACTAAAATAAAATCTTTGAAAGCTGCTGATCAGAGTCAGTCTGTTCCCTCCTCAGACAGATTGCAAACCGGGCAGATATATCAGCGGGCAGTTTGTTCCTCAAAGGCAGCTCCAAACAAGGATGATGTGAATCGACACCACTGAATGCTCACACCAACACGTTTATCACAGCTGTGATGAACAGCTCATGTTGCAGCTTTAGATCAGACAGTGGAGGATTATCACAGGCGCTCTGTCAGACTGCATGTTCCTTCAGACAGGTTTCCGACTGGACACGTGGAATGAGCGGCCGTGTGAACATTGGTGGTTCGGGGGAGATTTCTCACTGGAGTTCCGGTTCCATTCCCAGACCTTTCTCTTTCCTTGTCCTCTTGTCATTTGCACTTTTCATTGTCCCATCAATGGCGGCCGCGTCTTCAGCTGTCTGAGCCTTGAGCTCTACAATTCATTCTAGAAAAATCTCCAGCTGTCTCTCCGCCGTCCAAGTGCAAAATGAATGAATGCAATTAGAAGCAACAAAAAAAAGGGACGGGCAAGAAACACACCAAACAAAGCATAATCTAAAATTACTGAGCTCGATGTTGAGGACGGAGTTCTGTGGGTGGCTACTTAAATGTTGAGGTGGTTTTACTCGAGTTCCCGTTAATCTCCATTGGATCACGGATGACCAACGACAGAAAGGTCAGAGTGGGAGAGGTGGAGAATTGAAATGACAAGTGGCAGGAAACTCAAATTCATGATTGTGGATTGAACAGAGATTTATCAAAGCGGTCACAGTCTGTTATCTGACCTGTTGAAGTAGATGAGACCAAATTGTGGCAGCAAATACCGATGGGGGCGAATGGCCTCCTTCTGCACTGTAAATTCTATGATAATCTATGATACAGGAGATTAAACTGAAAAGCACAAGTGTCTCACTGGTTCACTTGGGATGAGTGTTTTGGGCCCTTGGATAATGAGGAGGGAGGCGGTAAAAAGGCAGGAGTTGCATCTCCTGCACTTGCAAAGAAAGGTGCACATAGAAAGTGAGCGGATATTGGCGGTGGAGCAGCGGTCGCGGAGGGGATTGTCCCTTCAGTCTGGTGAATGGGGAGAGCAGGGGAGGGCGTTTTTGATGATGTCATAAATGGTCCCTGGAATACGGAGACTGACGGCCTGCAAGGTGAGAACAAGCGGCACCAAATCAGTTCAGCTCGGCTTACACAGGACACAACAATGTCAGTAACGGAAAGATCTTTTGGGATAAGAGCAAATGCTTTGCAACATCGTTCACTTTTATTTCCATTTCCTACCTTAGCCGCTTTTCCTACAAATGTTGGCAGCGGTTGGATTTCCACCCGCATCCTCGGAGAGACTGAAACCTAAACCCATCTCCTCAGACCGCTCGGCCTCGCTATCCTAAAGGTTCATTGTTTCTGATACTGATGACTGGTGATTGGCATCTTGCTGTTTATCAGCTGAGTCCAGGATTTCACACTGAGGGAGAAGGAAATGATCCAATCACAGAGCTGGAACGCTGCTTCCAGTTTTCTCCCCACAGATGCGGTTTAATTCTGAGCATTTCCAGCATTTCCTGTGTTTATTATTTATGATTTTCAGCATTTGAAGTAATTTGCTTTGTGATTTGTGAACTTTCTGAGCTGAGTTCAGGGGACTCGGTTTCCAAAATATTTTTAAAAATATTTGACGGGATGTGAGTGTCGCTGAATCCGTCAACAATTATTGTCCAAAATTAATTACCCTTAAGAATTTGGCGGTGACGTGATTCTTGAGCCGCTGCAAGTCCATGTGGTGTATGTACACACACAGTGCTGTTAGGGAGGGAGTTCCGGGATTGTGAACCAGCCACAGAGATATATTTCCCAGGATGGTGTGTGTCTCGGAGTGGAACTTGCAGGTGGTCGCTGTTTCTCTGTATCTGCTCCCCTTGTGTTTCCAGGTGAGAGATCCCGCGGGGTTGGATGGACCCTCGCGGAGGAACAGTCAATGTCAGGGGTGGGATTTCAATCCTCGCCTCCAGAGGAGACTGCGACCTGAACTGCGAACTGGCCTTAGAACCGCTCGGCCATCCTGACACACGATGCACTATCAGAAACTCCCAGCGCAAATGATATCAAATCCATAACTGCAGTGACCTGGGCTAAGTTTCTGAGTCAGCACCCACACAAACATTACATAGATTACATAGAACATACAGTGCAGAAGGAGGCCATTCGGCCCATCGAGTCTGCACCGACCCACATTAATCCCTCACTTCCACCTTTTCCCCGCAACCCAATAACCCCTCCCAACCCTTATGGACACTACGGGTAATTTAGCATGGCCAATCCACCTAACCTGCACGTCTTTGGACTGTGGGAGGAAACCGGAGCACCCGGAGAAAACCCACGCACACACGGGGAGAACGTGCAAACTCCGCACAGACAGTGACCCAGCGGGGAATCGAACCTGGGGCCCTGGCGCTGTGAAGCCACAGTGCTAATCACTTGTGCTACCGTGCTGCCCTAAATTACCTACAGCCGAGAGCTCAATGACTGAAGATCGAGTTTGTCTTTCCAATGAAGATGGTTGGAGTGTGAACAATTTCCTGTCCTTCCTTTGATTTTCTCCAGGCCTGTGGGGAAGTTGCTGGGTGACAGGTACAATATTGAAGTGAGGAAAATGGAAAAGTGAATTGGTGCAATGACGCACCCTTTGTTTCTCTGCGGTTTTTATTGAGGGGAGTTTGTGTTGGTTCCCTTGGTGAGGATCACTGACTGTATGTGATTGTGGAGCAGGCAGAGGATGTGACACATGTCCGGAAGCAGCCGAGTTTGTGGATGTTGCTCCATGAAACTTCACGGCTCACAGGGTGAAAGGAGTTTTCGACGTCGAAAATGACCATGTCCGGCAGCTGGAGCTTTCCCTTGTATTTTATGGAATCTGGGAATCAGCGGATCATCAAAACACAGAAATGAAACACGTCTAGTCACAGTATTTTCTCACATGATGTTAACATCAGTTACCTCAGCGCAGCAGGTGGCTGCGTGGCCTAACAGATAAGGTGAATCTAGTGACGATATCAGAAAACTGCAGGTTCGAGTCCTGCCGCGGCCGTTTCAAACAGAAATCACATTGCTGGTTTTCCTTCCTCAGCTCAAAGTTCCGCGTTTCCGTCTAAACATTTCCCGACTTGTCTCAGAATCTATTTTCTTGCTATTTTGTTCATTCAATTGTCTCTCATCTTGGTACTCTGCTTAGATCCTAAGGAATCCACAATTTCTGTTTGATCTGGATAAACAATCGAAGCTCCATCCAGAACAAAATGTTTTGTGTCAATCGGTTCAATAAGATTCTGTGGCAGGAATTCTAATCGACTCAGGAAGATGTTTAGTAATGAGCTGAATGGACGTTTTTTGTTAACTGGTGAAAGGTTATGACACTGGATTGGGAAACCAGCGGCCCGAACTAATCTTTGGGACAGAGAATAAATCCCAACACGGCCTCTGGTGACAGTTAAATTCACTGATTTAATAAATCTGGAATTGAAAGGCATCGGAGCTGGTTAACTTTAGTCAGGTGTAAGCTGGTACCTTTTCTGATTGGTTAGATAATGCACCGCAGTCAATACTGCACTTCTTCACCAACTGCGCCCAACTGACCGCAATGTTTTTTAAAAAAACATGAATTTCTGGAATATCTGTAACTGATATTGTTACACTAACAATTTAATCAGTCGAACAGTGCGTTTAGGGAGCTGAGATTTTCGAATAGTTCAAGGGTTGGACTCCAAATCCAATGGTCTTTTTCCACGGAGATTCTACCCCTTCTCACATACAGTAAGAAGTCTTACAACACCAAATTAAAGTCCAACAGGTTTGTTTCAAATCACTAGCTCTCGGAGCGCTGCTCCTTCCCCAGCTGAATGGAGAGGTAGGTTCCAGAAACATTTATATAGACAAAGTCAAAGATGCAAGACTTTAAATGCGAGCATTTGCAGGTAATTAAGTCTTTACAGAGCCAGAGAGAGGGGTAACCCCAGGTTAAAGAGGTGTGAATTGTTTCAAGTCAGGACAGTTGGTCGGATTTCGCAAGCAAAGGCCAGATGATGTTTGGAAAGTTATCAAGGGTTGTCGAGAGAGTCCTGTATCTTTTGGGGAGTGGTCAGGATTTGTAGTTGATATACTGTTTACTGTGTGTTTATAAAATGTTAACTGGATTCATGTAATTAAAATACTTTTGTTTTAAACATACTTTAGATCTCTGTTGCATCACACCTATAAAATGGGCCCTTGTGCTCCCCATAACCAAAATGTATTTAAAGTTGTGGGTCAGGTGAACTCCGTGATATACTTTGGGGTTCTCTAAACCCTGGCCCATAATACGTGGACCGAGGTACAGTGAAAAGTATTGTTCTACATACAGTCCAGACAGATCGGTTCATACATGTAAAACATAAGACATGCATAAATACACAATGTAAATAATAATAACAGTAATAATAAATGTAAGTAATATTAGTAAACAATAACAAATCGTAAATAGAGACAAGATTGAAAAGTTGGGTTAATCGTGTCAGTAAAACGACACAAGCAACATTCAGTTTAGGGACACTCCTGGAGCCTGATGAGATCAGCAACTGATGTATTTGCATTGTGATAAGAAGTCTTACAACACTAGGTTAAAGTCCAACAGGTTTCTTTCGAATCACTAGCTTTCGGAGCGCGGCTCCTTCCTCAGGTGAATCGAAAGAAACCTGTTGGACTTAAACCTGGTGCTGTAAGACTTCTTACTGAGCCCACCCAAGTCCAACACCGGCATCCCCACATCATGGCTTACATTATGACGACTAATACAAAAACATGCAATTCGTGGCCATGAGGCGGTAGGTTCAAATCCCACCAGAGTCGGCTTTTGGGTGTCACCGTGGTTAACACTCAGGGACCCGGGGTCAATTCCAGCCTTGGGTTACAGTCTTGCACGTTCTTCCCGTGTCTGCGTGAGTTTCCTCCACTGTCCGAAGATGTCCAGTTTAGATGGATTGGCCATGTTAAATTGGCCCTTCGTGTCCAAACGTTTACGTGGGTATGGGCCGTAGGTTGGGTGCTCCTTGGGGTGATCAGTGCAGACTCGATGGGCCGAATGTCCTCCTTCTGCACAAGAAGTATTCTATGATTGCTTAAACAGGGTGAAGATGGCAGCCTCAGGACACAGAGACAAGGTAAGCTCTCAGGCCAGAGTAAGAGCCCTATGTAATGATTTATAACATTGGAAATAAACTGCATAAATACATTTATTGTGGACTGGTGCCATCTCCTGGCTGAACGGGAGGCGTTCGGCAAAGACACTTTCATTCATGAGCATTTTAAATTTGGACACTCCTCAAATACAATACACAAAATAATCTTCATTCGTGCGCTTCTTTCTTAAAATCGAGCTTCATTCTTTTTCAGTACAAATGTTTTTAGAACACATGAGTTCTCAGTTAGAAACAATAGTAAACAGCTGGGTTATCCGGGCCAGAAAAATTAGACAAGTACATTTCGGTTTACAAACTGTGTTATGGACACTCCTGGTACCTGGTGAAATTAGCACCTAGGTTACTTACAAAATGATGACTAATTAATAAAAGTGATGATTTAAGCAGGTTACAAACGGCAGCATCGGGACACAAGAACGAGTTGAGGTCTCAGGGAGCAGTAAGAGTCCTATGTAATGGTTCCGTACGGCCTGCCGAAACAGGCGCCGGAAAGTGGCTTTTCACAGTAACTTCACTGAAGCCGACTTGTGACAATAAGCGATTGTTGTTACACACAGAACATCAGAAATAAATAGCATCAATAAATGTATTGTGGACTGGTGCCATCTCCTGGCTGAACGGGAGCCGTGCGACACGGACACTTTCGGAACATTCTTAAATTGGAGTGAAATAACATAAACATTGTAAGAATGATTAAAAACAGTTTCTCAAGCAAATGCAAAGTGAAGATAAACAATAGTTGGGCCATGGTGAGTCAGCAGTGACGGTATATGGGGAGCATTGCTCCCTTCCCGGCTGTTGACAAGCCTTCAATTTGTTGCGCTGCTTTATTTAGAACTTTCAGTTCGGCTGGTCAGTTTCACAATAAGAGACATTAAAAATTCTGACATATGATAAATTCTGGCAAAAGATGTGACAAAAATAAATTTCACATTGCTTTGTGAATTTTCACAATTCTGGTTCCTGATGAAGTTAATATGAACGTTACTGAAGTGGTGATATTGTCCTGACAAATCAGAAAATTCAGAGCGAAAGCAGAATTAGAAACACAGCTTCAGGGCACAAGAAGATTCTTATGTAATGACATTTCAACAGAAAACATTGAATGATGAAAACAACACCGCATTTTTCGAACAAATGGCTCCAACATTGCCATTATTTCGCTGCGAGTAGGGTTCGAACCTACGCGGGGAAACCCCATTGGATTTCGAGCCCAACGCCTTAACCACTCGGCCATCGCAGCTTATATCTGTGCTGCCAATTCGTTCTATAGAAAGCATTGTAAAACCAGACACGCGGGATTGCAGTAATGCGATGAACGGTGTCCCAGTCATTCGATGAGTAGGGATTGAATCTGCGTGGGGAAAAAAACATTAGATTTGGCGCCACGACTTCTCAGTATTGAGAATGTTGAGATGAACGAACTGTTTTGATAACAGGAACAGAAGGTTATGTCGCTGGACTGGGAATCCAGAGGCCTGAACTCACCTTTCGTGACAAGATTTAATAAATCTAGAATTGAAATTTAGTCTCAGTAATGGCGGAGAAAGGTTCTGCTTCATACGGATCATATTTCCACAACTGGGAACACATTTACACAACAGGGAATGGTTTGACACAACCACAGTGAAGATCTGTCCCCGGCAGAGGCACGGTTCCAGGACAGAGAGAGAACAGTTAAAGAGCACAGAGCACAGTTACACAGCAGGATGCACAGTTACACAGCAGAGAGCTCAGTTAGACAGCAGAGAGCTCAGTTACACAGCAGAGAGCTCAGTTAGACAGCAGAGAGCTCAGTTAGACAGCAGAGAGCTCAGTTAAACAGCCGGGAGCACAATTACACAGCAGAGAGCACAGTTACACAGCAGAGAGCACAGTTACACGGCAGAAAGCACGGTTTCACAGCAGGGAGTACAGTTACACAGCAGGGAGCACGGTTACACAGCAGGGACCACAAAAACAGAAAACACATTTTACTAAATAGTTAGTTTTTCTATCTCAATATCTTGCTGGTTTGCTCGGCACCTATTCTGTGTGTCATTGTGTGTTAGTGTCATTGTGTGTTTATATATTAACGATCTAGATAACGGGACTGAGGAGAGAGCACGGTTACACATCAGAGGGCACAGTTACACAGCAGGGAGCACAGTTACACAGCAGAGAGCACAGTTACACAGCAGAGAGCACAGTTACACAGCAGAGTGTGCAGTTACACATCAGGGTGCACAGTTACACAGCCGAGAGTGCTGTTACACATCAGGTAGCTCAATTGCACAGCAGAAAGCACGGGTATACAGCAGAGAGCGCAGTTACACAGCAGAGAGCACGGTTACACAGCAGAGAGCACAGTTACACAGCCGAGAGCACAGTTACACAGCAGAGAGCACAGTTACACAGCAGAGACCACAGTTACACAGCAGAGTGTGCAGTTACACAGCAGAGAGCACAGTTACACAGCAGAGAGCACAGTTACACAGCAGAGAGCACAGTTACACTACATAGAGCGCAGTTACACAGCAGAGAGCACGTTCACACAACAGACAGCACAGTTACACAGCAGAGAGCACAGTTACACAGCAGAGAGCACAGTTACACAACAGAGAGCACAGTTACACAGCAGAGCGTGCAGTTACACAGCAGAGAGCACAGTTACACAGCAGAGTGTGCATTTACACATCAGGGTGCACAGTTACACAGCAGAGAGTGCAGTTACACATCAGATAGCTCAATTGCACAGCAGAGAGCACAGTTACACAGCAGAGAGCACAGTTACACAGCAGAGAGTGCAGTTACACATCAGACAGCTCAATTGCACAGCAGAGTGCACAGTTACACAGCAGGGTGTGCAGTTCCACAGTGGAGTGTGCAGTTCTACAGCAGAGTGTGCAGTTACACAGCAGAGAGCACAGTTACACAGCAGAGAGCACAGTTACACAGCAGAGTGTGCAGTTACACAGCAAGGTGCATAGTTACACAGCAGAGAGCACAGTTACACAGCAGAGAGCACAGTTACACAGCAGGGAGCACAGTTCCACAGCAGGGAGCACAGTTACACAGCAGAGTGTGCAGTTACACAGCAGAGTGTGCAGTTACACAGCAGAGAGCACAGTTACACAGCAGGGAGCACAGTTACACAGCAGGGAGCACAGTTACACAGCAGAGTGTGCAGTTACACAGCAGAGAGCACGGTTACACAGCAGAGGGCACAGTTACACAGCAGGGAGCACAGTTACACAGCAGAGAGCACAGTTACACAGCAGAGAGCACAGTTACACAGCAGAGTGTGCAGTTACACATCAGGTAGCTCAATTGCACAGCAGAAAGCACGGTTAAACGGCAAAGACCTCAGTTACACAGCAGAGAGCTCAGTTACACAGCAGAGAGCTCAGTTACACAGCAGAGAGCACAGTTACACATCAGGGTGCACAGTTACACAGCAGAGAGTGCAGTTACACATCAGGTAGCTCAATTGCACAGCAGAAAGCACGGTTAAACGGCAAAGACCTCAGTTACACAGCAGAGAGCTCAGTTACACAGCAGAGAGCTCAGTTACACAGCAGAGAGCACAGTTACACAGCAGAGAGCACAGTTACACAGCATAAAGCACAGTTACACAGCAGAGAGCTCACTTACACAGCAGAGAGCTCTGTTACACTGCATAGAGCACAGTTACACAGCAGAGAGCACAGTTACACAGCAGAGAGCTCAGTTATACAGCAGAGAGCATAGTTACACAGCAGAGTATGCACTTGCAGAGTGTGCACTTACACAGCAGGGAGCACAGTTACACAGGAGAGAGCACGGTTACACATCAGAGGGCACAGTTACACAGCAGGGAGCACAGTTACACAGCAGAGAGCACAGTTACACAGCAGAGAGCACAGTTACACAGCAGAGTGTGCAGTTACACATCAGGTAGCTCAATTGCACAGCAGAAAGCACGGTTAAACGGCAAAGACCTCAGTTACACAGCAGAGAGCTCAGTTACACAGCAGAGAGCTCAGTTACACAGCAGAGAGCACAGTTACACATCAGGGTGCACAGTTACACAGCAGAGAGTGCAGTTACACATCAGGTAGCTCAATTGCACAGCAGAAAGCACGGTTAAACGGCAAAGACCTCAGTTACACAGCAGAGAGCTCAGTTACACAGCAGAGAGCTCAGTTACACAGCAGAGAGCACAGTTACACAGCAGAGAGCACAGTTACACAGCATAAAGCACAGTTACACAGCAGAGAGCTCACTTACACAGCAGAGAGCTCTGTTACACTGCATAGAGCACAGTTACACAGCAGAGAGCACAGTTACACAGCAGAGAGCTCAGTTACACAGCAGAAAGCTCAGTTACACAGCAGAAAGCACAGTTACACAGCAGAGAGCTCAGTTACACAGCAGAAAGCACAGTTACACAGCAGAGAGCTCAGTTACACAGCAGAGAGGACAGTTAAACAGCAGAGAGCAGATTTACACAGCCGGGAGCACTGTTACACATCAGAGTTTGCAGTTACACATCAGAGAGCACGGTTACACAACGCAGAGCACAATTGCACAGCAGGATATATATTTACAAACGGGGCCTATCATTGTAAAACAGAAAACACATTTTACTAAATAGTTAGTTGTTCTATCTCAATATCTTGCTGGTTTGCTCGGCACCTATTCTGTGACTCATTGTGTGTTTGTCCTGATAGTCTCTTCCTGCTTTTCGGTGTGTCTTTCTCTGTCCTCTGTCTGTTACAGACGTGCTGATGATCCGTGTTATTGTCCTGCAAGAGTGAGCTTCACAACACGTGGGTTCTTGATTGAAGGAAAAAATGGAGGCAGTGACTAGTTATCTGGCTGGCACAGAACAGCAATTGTGGACACGGTGGAACTAAAGAGCAGAGTGGCGCAGCGGAAGCGTGCTGGGCCCATAACCCAGAGGTCGATGTATCGAAACCATCCTCTGCTGTTTTTATTCTCACTCACACCAAAAGTAAACAAGTCGCTCTTCCCCAGCACATCCACATTTTCTTTTCAGTAAATTAGAATCAAAGTGTTGCTTCCAGTGTGATCCGGAAAATTGTCCCGGGAATGAAGCAGACAGCATTACATCACTGTGAAGTTCAAAGTAACGAAATTGGAAGCTCTTCAATCGACTCTCTCGGCGGGAAACAGAGTCCTGTTGCTGTGGTGCGTGAGTTTTATTGGTGCCAACATCACATCTCCACTGATTGGAATGGGTTATGTTTTATTAACACAGTCATGGCATTTGGTAAAGATAGAACCAGGAGTGTTTCAATGTTTGAAAATCCTTTAACAGCGAGAAGAGGAAAAGTTTATATAATAACTTCCAGGAATATAACTTCAGTGTTGGGACCACAGCTGTTCTCTTTATATATTAACGATCGAGATAACGGGACTGAGGGCATTCTGGCTAAGTTTGCCGATTATACGAAGATAGGTGGAGGGGCAGGTAGTATGGAGGAGGTGGGGAGGCTGCAGAAAGATCTAGACAGTTTAGCAGAGTGGTCCAAGAAATGGCTGATGAAATTCAACGTGGGCAAGTGCGAGGTCTTGCACTTTGGAAAAAAGAATAGAGGCGTGGACTATTTTCTAAACGGTGACAAAATTCATAATTCTGAAGTGCAAAGGGACTTGGGAGTCCTAGTCCAGGATTCTCTAAAGGTAAACTTGCAAGTTGAGTCCGTAATTAAGAAAGCAAGTGCAATGTTGTCATTCATCTCAAGAGGCTTGGAATATAAAAACAGGGATGTACTTCTGAAGCTTTATAAAGCATTAGTTAGGCCCCATTTAGAATACTGTGAGCAATATTGGGCCCCACGCCTCAGGAAGGACATACTGGCACTGGAGCGGTTCCAGCGGAGATTCACACGGATGATCCCAGGAATGGTAGGCCTAACATACGATGAACGTCTGAGAATCCTGGGATTATATTCATTGGAGTTTAGGAGGTTGAGGGGAGATCTAACAGAAACTTACAAGATAATAAATGGCTTAGATAGGGTGGATGAAGGGAGTTGTTTCCATTAGCAGGGGAGACTAGGACCCGGGGGCACAGCGTTAGAATTAAAGGGAGTCACTCTAGAACAGAGATGAGGAGAAATTTATTCAGCCAGAGAGTGGTGTGTGTGTGGAATTCATTGCCACAAAGGGCGGTGGAGGCCGGGATGTTGAGTATCTTTCAGACAGAAGTTGATAAATTCTTGATTTCTCGAGGAATTAAGGGCTATGGAAAGAGAGCGGGTAAATGGAGTTGAAATCAGCCATGATTGAATGGTGGAGTGGGCTCGATGGGCCGAATGGCCTTACTTCCACTCCTATGTCTTATGGTCTTATGGTCTTATGGAATATCCCACAGAGGGGCAATCAGGATATTAAACAATATCCAATAATAAACCAGAATAAGAGCGGAGATCCCAGTTTCCACTCTCGGACGGATGTGAACAATCCATCCAGACTATTTACTACAAGAGAAGAGGAATTTTACCCGGAGTCCTCCCTCCAGCCTCTTCTTCCAGCTCTGTTTCCTCAGTGTGAAACCCACGAAATCACGCAAACGCTTCCGATCAAACCATTATTGCGATGACCGGGAATCGAAACCGTGTTAATTGCTTGTTATTCGCTGCCCAGTAGTTCTGCTCTCACCCACAAGCAATGACATCCTTTCCACGTCCACTTTGTCAAGACCATTCAAAATCTGTTGTACTTCAATCTGATCAACTGTCACACTTCACATCTCCACTGGAAACAAGTGCAGTCTGTCTCACCTTTCCTCAATAGCAAACCCGCTCAAAGACCAACAAAGAACAAAGAAAAGTACAGCACAGGAAGAGGCCCTTCGGCCCTCCAAGCGTGTGCCGACCATGCTGCCCAACTAAATTAAAATCTTCTACACTTCCTGGGTCCGTATCCCTCGATTCCCATCCTATTCATGTATTTGTCAAGATGCCCCTTAAATATCACTATCGTCCCTGCTTCCACCACCTCCTCCGGTAGCGAGTTCCAGGCACCCACTACCCTCTGTGTTAAAAATTTGCCTCGTACATCTACTCCAAACCTTGCCCCTCGCACCTTAAACCTATGCCCCCTAATAATTGACCCCTCTACAATGGGGAAAAGCCTCTGACTATCCACTCTGTCTATGCCCCTCATAGTTTTGTAGACCTCTATCAGGTCGCCCCTCAACGTCCGTCGTTCCAGTGAGAACAAACCGAGTTTATTCAAACGCTCCTCATAGCTAATGCCCTCCATAACAGGCAACATCCTGGTAAATCTCTTCTGCACCCTCTCGAAAGCCTCCACATCCTTCTGGTAGTGCGGCGACCAGAATTGAACACGATACGCCAAGTGTGGCCTAACTAAGGTTCTACACAGCTGCAACATGACTTGCCAATTCTTGTACTAAATGCCCCGGTCAATGAAGGCAAGCATGCCGTATGCCGTTCTGACTACCTTCTCCACCTGTGTTGCCCCTTTCAGTGACCTCTGGACCTGTAGACATAGATCGCTCTGACTTTCAATACTGTATATTCCCTACCTGCATTAGACCTTCCAAAATGCATTACCTCACATTTGTCCGGATTAAACTCCATCTGCCATCTCTCCGCCCAAGTCGGCAAACGGGCTAAATCCTACTGTATCCTCTGACAGACCTCGTCGCTATCTGCAATTCCCCCAACCTTTGTGTCATCTGCAAACTTGCTAATCAGACCAGTTACATTTCCCTCCAAATCATTTATACACACTACAAACAGCAAAGGTCCCAGCACTGATCCCTGCAGAACAACACTAGTCCCAGCCCTCCAATTAGAAAAGCACCCTTCCATTGCTACTCTCTGCCTTCTATGACCTAGCCAGTTCTGTATCCACCTTGCCAGCTCACCCCTGATCCGGTGTGACTTCACCTTTTATACTACTCTACCATAAGGGACCTTGTCAAAGGCCTTACTGAAGTCCATATAGACAACATCCACTGCCCTACCTGCATCAATCATCTTTGTGACCTCTTCGAAAAACTCTATCAAGTTAGTGAGACACAAAACCATGCTGCCTCTCACTAATACGTCCATTTGCTTCCAAATGGGAGTATATCCTGTCACGAAGGATTCTCTCCACCAATCGAGGAAACCTTCCTGAACCGTTTCCAACGTATTTACATCTTTCCCTAAATAAGGAAACCAAAACTGCACAGAATTAGCGAAATGTGTAGCTCCTGGAATAAAAGGGACAGTAGCAATATGGATATAAATGTGGTTGAATAATCAGAAATAGAATATAATGGTCAATAGAGACTTTTCGGACTGGAAGAAGGTTTGTAGTGTTTCACATGGGTTCCTACTGGAACATTTGCTTGCCCTGATATATAACAATTTGTAGATCATGGTGTACAGGGAACAGTTTCAAATTTGGGGATGGTACAGACTTGGAAATTTTGAAAACTGAGACGCGGACAGTCTAGAACTTCAAACAACAAAAGATGATTTTCAATCTGGAGACGTGTGAGATGATGCATTTCGGTAGGGAAGTATAGAATCACACAATTTACAGTGCAGAAGGTGGCCATTCGGACGATAGAATCTGCACCGGTTTTTCAAAGAGCACCCCCATGAAGCCCACACCTCCACCCTATCCCCACATCCCAGCAACCCCATCTAACCTAAGTGCAATTTAGCATGGCCGATCCACCTAATCTGCACATCTTTGGAGTGTGGGAGGAAACCGGAGCTCCCAGCCGAAACCCACGGAGAACACCAAGCGGGAATCGAACCTGAGACCCGACGCTGTGAAGCCATAGTGCTAACCACTATGCTACCGTGCTGCCCCTCAACTATTTATGGGATGAAGGAGCAGACAGAGCTGGGTGTGTATGTGGATAGATCATTGAAGGTGGACAGGTGGAGAGAGCAGGTAATAAAGCAAATCTTATGCTTATTTACGAATGGAAAAGAGAACAAGAGCAAGGAGGTTATGCTGAATCTGTACAAGGCACCAGTTAGACATCAGATGGAATATTTTGCACAGCTCTGGGAGCCACAATATTGGAAGGCTGTGGACGTATTGGGCAGCGTGCAGAAGAGGTTTACAGGATTGATTCCATTTAGGAGGCTAGATTGGAGATATTGGGAACGTTCTCCTTGGAGAGCATAAGGCAGAGAGGAGATATGATGGAGATGTTCAAAATCAGGAGGGGGCTAGGCGGAGTAACTAGAGAGAAACAGTTCCCCCGAGTAAAAAGAGCAAGAATGAGAGGGCACAGATTTCCGTTGATTTGCAAAGGAAGCAGCTGTGATGTTTGAAAAAGAAGCACTTTTGCACAACGAGTGCTTCGGGTCTGGAATGCACTGAGGAGTGAATCTTCTTGCACCATTCTCTATACCGATATTCCTAATCCTCTGTCTGATAATCGATTTAAATCACGACACCAGCTTTGGGCAGGAGTTTGGCACCATGAAAACTTGCGGCTTCAGAAACTCCAAACCAGACGCCAGCTTCATCTGGGGCACTGCTGGCAGATTTTGTCTTTCCAGAACCGGCCGCCCAGCCGTGAAATCAAGTTCATCAGAAGATCTCATTACACTGTAAGACGGAGGAGCAGAAGTGGCCCATTCGGCCAATCGTGTCTGCTCCACCATTCAAAGAGGTTATGTCTGAACTGATATAATCCTCAAACCCAGTATCCCGCCTTATCCCCATAATCCTTGCTTTCCTTGACTGATTAAAAATCTGTCTCAAGGGCAGCACGGTGGTTCAGTAGTTTATACAGCTGCCTCACGGCACCGAAGGGCCATGTTCGATCCCAGCTCTGGGTCACTATCTGCGTCGAGTTTGCATATTCTCCCTGTGTTTGGGTGCGTTTCGCTCCCACAACCAAAAGATGTGCAGGGTCGGTGGATTGGTTGCAAAATTGCCCCTTAGTTGGAAAAAATGTTTGGGTACTCTAAATTTTAAAAAAATCTGTCTGTGGCAGCCTTCAACAAATTAACTGACCCACTGCTTAACCACTTCCTTACCTTGCAGGTCAGCTGTTCGGGAGAGAGGGAACCGGGACCTTGGAAACAGCGCGGGAGTTTCAAAAAGCGCGGGAGCTGCGAGGCAGAGGGGACAGTTTAAAAGGGCGCGCCGTGGGTGAGGTAAGTACTGCTTAACCACTTCCTTACCTTGCAGGTCAGCTGTTCGGGAGAGAGAGGGAGCCGGGACCTTGGAAACAGCGTGGGAGTTACAAAAAGCGCGGGAGCTGCGAGGCAGAGGGGCAGTTTAAAAGGACGCGCCGTGGGTGAGGTAAGTACTGCTTAACCACTTCCTTACCTTGCAGGTCAGCTGTTCGGGAGAGAGAGGGAGCCGGGACCTTGGAAACAGCGCGGGAGTTTCAAAAAGCGCGGGAGCTGCGAGGCAGAGGGGACAGTTTAAAAGGGCGCGCTGTGGGTGAGGTAAGTACTGCTTAACCACTTCCTTCCCTTGCAGGTCAGCTGTTCGGGAGGGAGAGGGAGCCGGGACCTTGGAAACAGCGCGGGAGTTTAAAAAGCGCGGGAGCTGCGAGGCAGAGGGGCAGTTTAAAAGGGCGCGCCGTGGGTGAGGTAAGTACTGCTTAACCACTTCCTTACCTTGCAGGTCAGCTGTTCGGGAGAGAGAGGGAGCCGGGACCTTGGAAACAGCGCGGGAGTTTCAAAAAGCGCGGGAGCTGCGAGGCAGAGGGGACAGTTTAAAAGGGCGCGCTGTGGGTGAGGTAAGTACTGCTTAACCACTTCCTTCCCTTGCAGGTCAGCTGTTCGTGAGGGAGAGGGAGCCGGGACCTTGGAAACAGCGCGGGAGTTTAAAAAGCGCGGGAGCTGCGAGGCAGAGGGGACAGTTTAAAAGGGCGCGCTGTGGGTGAGGTAAGTACTGCTTAACCACTTCCTTCCCTTGCAGGTCAGCTGTTCGGGAGGGAGAGGGAGCCGGGACCTTGGAAACAGCGCGGGAGTTTAAAAAGCGCGGGAGCTGCGAGGCAGAGGGGACAGTTTAAAAGGGCGCGCCGTGGGTGAGGTAAGTACTGCTTAACCACTTCCTTACCTTGCAGGTCAGCTGTTCGGGAGGGAGGGGGAGCCGGGACCTTGGAAACAGCGCGGGAGTTTCAAAAAGCGCGGGAGCTGCGAGGCAGAGTGGACAGTTTAGAAGGGCGCGCCGTGGGTGAGGTAAGTACTGCTTAACCACTTCCTTACCATGCAGGTCAGCTGTTCGGGAGAGAGAGGGAGCCGGGACCTTGGAAACAGCGCGGGAGTTTCAAAAAGCGAGGGAGCTGCGAGGCAGAGGGGACAGTTTAAAAGGGCGTGCCGTGGGTGAGGTAAGTACTGCTTAACCACTTCCTTACCTTGCAGGTCAGCTGTTCGGGAGAGAGGTCAGTTTTGGGAGCAGGCCTATTAGCTGACTGTAAATCAGGAAGGATACAAAGGGTGTGGCTGAAGTGCCTATAGCAACGGAGTGGTGAAGGCAAACAGAGTGTATCTGAGTTTGGGTAAGGCTAAGTTCGGGTAAGAGGGGAGTGACAAAAAAAAAAAAAAAAATCAAATTAATTCAGTAAATTAATTAACTAGTTAAGGGAATTTGGTGCTCACCCGAAGGAGGTGCAGAGAAGCAGAGCTGTGAGGGAGTCTCTGGAGCAATTACATCACAGCCAGCAGGTAAGTGATTGGCTTGTAACTGGTAAGTGATTTCTCTCTCTTTGACTTTCTCTTAGCTGTGTAGTGTAGTTGAAATTTAACTTCAGGTTTAAGTCATGGCAGGAGAGCTCAGACCCGTGTCATGCTCCTCTTGTGAGATGTGGCAAGTCAGGGACCCTTCTGGTGTCCCTGACTCCTTCATCTGCAAGAAGTGTGTCCAACTGCAGCTCCTGTTTGACCGCTTGACGGCTCTGGAGCTGCGGATGGACTCACTTTGGAGCATCCGCGATGCTGAGGAAGTTGTGGAAAGCACATTCAGTGAGTTGGTCACACCGCAGATTAAAATTACTGAGGCAGATAGGGAAAGGGTGACCAACAGACAGAGGGAGAGTAGGAAGGCAGTGCAGGGATGCCCTGCGGTCATCTCCCTCCAAAACAGATTTACCGTTTTGGAAACTGTTGGGGGAGATGGCTCACCAGGGGAAGGTGGCAGCTGCCAGGTTCATGGCACCGTGGCTGGCTCTGCTGCACAGAAGGACTGGAAAAAGAGTGGCAGAGCTATAGTGATAGGGGATTCAATTGTAAGGGGAATAGGCAGGCGTTTCTGCGGACGCAAACGAGAATCCAGGTTGGTATGTTGCCTCCCTGGTGCAAAGGTCAAGGATGTCTCGGAGCGGCTGCAGGGCATTCTGGAGGGGGAGGGTGAACAGCCAGCTGTCGTGGTGCATATAGGCACCAACGATATAGGTAAAAAACGGGATGAGGTCCTACAAGCTGAATTTAGGGAGTTAGGAGTTAAACTAAAAAGTAGGACCTCAAAGGTAGTAATCTCAGGATTGCTACCAGTGCCACGTGATAGTCAGAGTAGGAATGACAGGATAGCTAGGATGAATACGTGGCTTGAGAGATGGTGCAAGAGGGAGGGTTTCAAATTCCTGGGACATTGGGACCGATTCTGGGGGAGGTGGGACCTGTACAAATCGGACAGTCTGCATCTGGGTGGGACTGGAACCAATGTTCTCGGGGGGGTGTTTGCTAGTGCAGTTGGGGAGGGTTTAAACTAATGTGCCAGGGGGATGGGAACCGATGTAGGAAGTCAGTGGGGACAGAAACAAAAGGCAGGAAGGGAGAGTGTGTAAAGCATGACCAGAGAAAGCAGGGCAGAGAGCAAGGAAGGTCTACATTAAACTGCATTTATTTCAATGCAAGGGGCCTGACGGGCAAAGCGGATGAACTCAGGGCATGGACGGGCACATGGGACTGGGATATTATAGCTATGACTGAAACATGGCTAAGGGAGGGGCAGGACTGGCAGCTCAATGTTCCGGGGTACAGATGCTATAGAAAGGATAGAACAGGAGGTAAGAGAGGAGTGGGAGTGACGTTTTTGATTAGGGAGAACATCACGGCAGTACTTAGAGGGGATATATCCGAGGGTTCGCCCACTGAGTCTATATGGGTGGAACTGAAAAATAAGAAGGGAGAGATCACCTTGGTAGGACTGTCCTACAGGCCCCCAAATAGTCAGTAGGAAATTGAGGAGCAAATATGTAAGGAGATTACAGATAGCTGCAAGAATAATAGGGTGGTAGTAGTAGGGGACTTTAACTTTCCCAACATTGGCTGGGACAGCCATAGCATTCGGGGCTTGGATGGAGGGAAATTTGTTGAGTGTATTCAGGAGGAATTTCTCATTCAGTATGTGGATGGACCGACTAGAGAGGGGGCAAAACTTGACCTCGTCTTGGGAAATAAGGAAGGGCAAGTGACAGAAGTGCTAGTGAGGGATCACTTTGGGACAAGTGACCATAATTCCATTAGTTTTAAGATAGCTATGGAGAATGATAGGTCTGGCCCAAGAGTTAAAATTCTTAATTGGGGCAAGGCCAATTTTGATGGTATCAGGCAGGAACTTGCAGAGGTAGATTGGGGGAGACTGTTGGCAGGCAAAGGGACGGCTGGTGAATGGGAGGCTTTTAAAAATGTGTTAACCAGGGTGCAGGGTACGCACATTCCCTTTAGAGTGAAGGGCAAGGCTGGTAGAAGTAGGGAACCCTGGATGACTCGAGATATTGAGACTCTGGTCAAAAAGAAGAAGGAGGCATATGACGTACATAAGCAACTGGGATCAAGTGGATCCCTTGAAGAGTATAGAGATTGTCGAAATAGAGTTAAGAGGGAAATCAGGAGGGCAAAAAGGGGACATGAAATTGCTTTGGCAAATAATGCAAGGGCGAATCCAAAGAGATTCTACAGATACATAAAGGGGAAAAGAGTAACTAGGGACAGAGTAGGGCCTCTTCCGGATCAACAAGGACATCTATGTGCAGAGCCACAAGAGTTGGGTGAGATCCTGAATTAATATTTCTCATCGGTATTCACGGTGGAGAAAGGCATGGATGTTATGGAAACTAAGGGAAATAAATAGTGATGTCTTGAGAAGTGTGCATATTACAGAGGAGGAGGTGCTGGAAGTCTTAAAGCGCATCAAGGTAGATAAATCCCCGGGACCTGATGAAATGTATCCCAGGATGTTGTCGGAGGCTAGGGAGGAAATTGCGGGTCCCCTAACAGAGATATTTGAATCATCGGCAGCCACAGGTGACGTGCCTGAAGATTGGAGAGTGGCGAATGTTGTGCCCTTGTTTAAGAAGGGCAGCAGGGAAAAGCCTGGGAACTACAGACCGGTGAGCCTAACGTCTGTAGTAGGTAAGTTGCGAGAAGGTATTCTGAGAGACAGGATCTACAAGCATTTAGAGAGGCAAGGACTGATTCGGGGCAGTCAGCGTGGCTTTGTGCGTGGAAAATCATGTCTCACAAATTTGATTGAGTTTTTTGAGGGGGTGACCAAGAAGGTAGATGAGGGCAGTGCAGTAGACGTTGTCTACATGGACTTTAGCAAAGCCTTTGACAAGGTACCGCATGGTAGGTTGTTGCAGAAGGTTAAAGCTCACGGGATCCAGGGTGAGGTTGCCAATTGGATTCAAAATTGGCTGGACGACAGAAGGCAGAGGGTGGTTGTAGAGGGTTGTTTTTCAAACTGGAGGCCTGTGACCAGTGGTGTGCCTCAGGGATCGGTGCTGGGTCCACTGTTATTTGTGATTTATATTAATGATTTGGATGAGAATTTAGGAGGCATGGTTAGTAAGTTTGCAGATGACACCAAGATTGGTGGCACAGTGGATAGTGAAGAAGGTTATCTAGGATTGCAACGGGATCTTGATCAATTAGGCCAGTGGGCCGACGAATGGCAGATGGAGTTTAATTTAGATAAATGTGAGGTGATGCATTTTGGCAGATCGAATCAGGCCAGGACCTACTCAGTTAATGGTATGGCGTTGGGGAGAGTTATAGAACAAAGAGATCTAGGAGTACAGGTTCATAGCTCCTTGAAGGTGGAGTCGCAGGTGGACAGGGTGGTGAAGAAGGCATTCGGCATGCTTGGTTTCATTGGTCAGAACATTGAATATAGGAGTTGGGACGTCTTGTTGAAGTTGTACAAGACATTGGTACGGCCACACTTGGAATACTGTGTGCAGTTCTGGTCACCCTATTATAGAAAGGATATTATTAAACTAGAAAGAGTGCAGAAAAGATTTACTAGGATGTTGCCGGGACTTGATGGTTTGAGTTATAAGGAGAGGCTGGATAGACTGGGACTTTTTTCCCTGGAGCGTAGGAGGCTTAGGGGTGATCTTATAGAGGTCTATAAAATAATGAGGGGCATAGATAAGGTAGATAGTCAACATCTTTTCCCAAAGGTAGGGGAGTCTAAAACTAGAGGGCATAGGTTTAAGGTGAGAGGGGAGAGATTCAGAAGGGCCCAGAGGGGCAATTTCTTCACTCAGATGGTAGTGAGTGTCTGGAATGGGCTGCCAGAGGTAGTAGTAGAGGCGGGTACAATTGTGTCTTTCAAAAAGCATTTAGATAGTTACATGGGTAAGATGGGTATAGAGGGTTATGGGCCAAGTGCGGGCAACTGGGACTAGCTTAATGGTAAAAACTGGGCGGCATGGACTGGTTGGGCCGAAGGGCCTGTTTCCATGCTGTAAACGTCTATTATTCTATGATTCACCCTCTACAGCCATATTCGGTTCATACAAACATTTCTACAGATGCTCTATACTCCTAGAGAAGAAACTACTCCTCATTTCTGGTTGAAATGGGCGGCCAGTTACTCTGAGATTATTCCTTCTGGTCCTAGACCCTCCCACATGGTGAACCAGCTTCTCAGCATTTATCCTGTCAAGACCCTCCCCCCTGGGGGAAAAAGAGGGATGTGGGCTAAATGCGGGCAAATGGGACTAGCTTCGTGATAGAAACTGGGCGGCATGGTCAAGCTGGGCCGAAGGGTCAGTGTGCATGCTGAAACATCTATGGCTGTAACCATCTTCCTGAGGACATTAGAATTCCCTCCACAGAATTGTATTGAACCGATTGATACATAATATTTTATTCAATTCTTTATCCAAATCAATCAGATATTGTAGATTCATTCGGGGGTAAACGAAAGACTAAGATGAGAGAGGAGGGAAAACTGGATTGTCAGCACAAGTTCCACCGGATTTCTGTATAAAACGACCGCGGAAGGACTCGAACCTGCATTCGTCTGATATCATCAATAGATGATAGTATGTTTCTGGAACATACCTCTTCATTCACCTGAGGAAGGAGCAGCGCTCCGAAAGCTAGTGACATCGAAACAAACCTGTTCGACTTTAACCTGGTGTTGTAAGACTTCTTACTGTGCTCACCCCAGTCCAACGCCGGCATCTCCACATCATCAATAGAACCACCGAAGTCAGACGCCTTATCCATTAGGCCACGCGGCCACCGGCTGTAACATCTGAGCTGATGTTTAGCCCACGTGAAAAAATACTGCGATTATTTGTGTTTCATTTCTGTTTTTTGATGATCCGCTCTTTCCCAGATCCCAGAAAATACAAGGGAAAGCTCCAGCTGCCGGACATGGTCATTTTCAAAGTGGAAAAGCCCTTCACCCTGTGAGCTGTGAAGATTCATGGAGGCTCGGGGACTCTCAGGTCGGCCAGGGCTCTTTATCCGCCTCCATTCACAGGAAAAGTGACTTCAGTTTCCGGAATGACATCCACTCTCTCTGAAACCCCCAAACTGAAATTCAGACTCACCGTGAAGGTGAAGACTGCGGACTGCGGTTCCCGCTCCTGCTGTTTAATACAGATCACGATAACTGTGTACAGTGAGCAGAAAGAAATTGCTGTTGTTTGTCAACTGTCATTCTGCTACAACAGGACGACTTTGAATCTCCTGATATTTGAGAAATTTGCTCAAGCGGGTAAATACGAAATATATTACCTGCATCGTGCTTTTGAATGGAGTCATTTCGAGAACATTCCCACACAGAGAGAAATTCCTGCAACCGGCTGCAGAAAAATTCCGTGCGCCTGATGTGATTTCAACGCAACCTTCTGACCTGGAGTCAGGCGCGCTCCCGTTGCGCCGCAAGCGCAAATGAACTCAGAGATTATTTTTATTTATTTACACTTTGACTGTGTTCTGTACATCAGCAACTGTGCGAAACAAACTCAAGGAAGTTAGATTGAGGGTTATGAAAGGGCCCTGAAGTAAAGCAGCTGTACCACGTGGTTAAGGTGATGCACAATAATCCATTGTGCTCTGTACACGTGGCTTCAAATCCCATCCTGGTCTGTAACGTGTCTGTTGTGTCTCTGTTTGGTCCACTTCATGAGGGTGAAGTGAAAAAGCTGCGGCTTTTAGCTGTTGTTTGACGGCTTGTGGGTGAATAGTGGAACACTGTCCATATTGAAACCATATTAAAAATGATGAGAAAGTTACTTATTTCACTCCACTCCCTAATTGCGCCTACATTCTGAGTTAGAAACTGTTTCTCTTTCTCGGTTTGAAACACACGAAGTCGCGCAAAAGTTCGCTTCCAAATTACTACTGCAATGGCCGGGAATCGAGCCCGGGTCAACTGCTTGGAAGGCAGCTATGCTCACCACTATACCACCAACGCTCACTGACGAAATCTCTGCGTAGCTTATTTCCCTCCAATTTAAAATGCTCCTGAATGAATGTATCCGTGTCGCACTGCTACCGTTCAGCCACCAGATGGCACGAGTCCACCATAAATGTATTTCTCCAATTTAATTCTGATGTTCTGTGTGTCATCACATAGGACACTTGCTCTGGCCTGAGACCTTACCTTGTCCTTGTGTCCGGATGCTGCCGCTTTCACCATGTTTAAATTATCACATAGCCCCTCCAGTGCAAGAGGAGGCTCATCGAGTCGGCTTGGCCCAATCCCCACTTCACCGGTTTATCACATCAGTGTGTCAGCGTGGCCGGAAGAGAAAATGCTGGAAAATCTCAGTAGGTCCGGCAGCATCTGTAGGGAGAGAAAAGACCTAACCTTTCGAGTCCAATGACCCTTTGTCAAAGCCGAGTCATTGGTCTCGAAACGTTAACTCTTTTCTCTCCCTACAGATGCTGCTCGACTTGCTGAGATTTTCCAGCACTTTCTCTTTCGTTTCAGATTCCAGCATCCGCAGGAATTTGCTGTTACCCATGTTTTTCCCAGTGTGGCCGAGTGTTCAGGTCGCAGACTTTTCTGAAGGCGTGTGTTCGAATCCCACCCCTAATATTGACTTTTCCTCCGTGAGGCTCCATCCAAACCCGCGGGACCTCTCACCTGGAAACACAAGGGGAGCAGATACAGAGAAACAGCGACCACCTGCAAGTTCCACTCCGAGACACATACCATCCTGGGAAATATATCACCCTTTCTGTGGCTGGTTCACAATCCCGGAACTCCCTCCCTAACAGCACTGTGTGTGTACATACACCACATGGACTTGCAGTGGCTCAAGATTCACGTCACCGCCAAATTCTTAAGGGTAATTAATATTGGACAATAAATGTTGACGGATTCAGCGACACCCACATCCCGTCAAATAACTTTTAAAATATTTTGGAAACCGAGTCCCCTGAACTCAGCTCAGAATGTTCACAAATCACAAAGCAAATTACTTCAAATGCTGAAAATCATAAATAATAAACACAGGAAATGCTGGAAACGCTCAGAAATGAAACAGCATCTGTGGGGAGAAAACTGGAAGCAGCGTTCCAGCTCTGTGATTGGATCATTTCCTTCTCTCTCAATGTGAAATCCTGGACTCAGCTGATAAACAGCAAGATGCCAATCACCAGTCATCAGTATCAGAAACAATGAACCTTTAGGATAGCGAGGCCGAGCGGTCTGAGGAGATGGGTTTAGGTTTCAGTCTCTTCGAGGATGCGGGTGGAAGTCCAACCGCTGCCAACATTTGTAGGAAAAGCGGCTAAGCTGGGAAATGGAAATAAAAGTGAACGATGTTGCAAAACTCTTGCTCTTATCCCAAAAGATCTTTCCGTTACTGACATTGTTGTGTCCTGTGTAAGTCGAGCTGAACTGATTTGGTGCCGCTTGTTCTCACCTTGCAGCCCGTCAGTCTCCGTATTCCAGGGACCATTTATGACATCATCAAAAACACCCTCCCCTGCTCTCCCCATTCACCAGACTGAAGGGACAATCCCCTCCACCGCCAATATCCGCTCACTTTCTATCTGCAACTTTCTTTGCAAGTGCAGGAGATGCAACTCCTGCCTTTTTACCTCCTGCCTCCTCATTATCCAAGGGCCCAAAACACTCATCCCAAGTGAACCAGTGAGACACTTGTGCTTTTCAGTTTAAGCTCCTGTATTTGCTGCCACAATTTGGTCTCATCGACTTCAACAGGCCAAATAACAGTCTGTGACCGCTTTGAGAAATCTCTGTCAATCCACAATCCTGACTCTGAGTTTCCTGCCACTTGTCATTTCAATTCTCCACCTGCCCACTCTCACCTTTCTGTCCTTGGTCATCCGTGTTCCAATATAGATTAACGGAAACTCGAGTAAAACCACCTCAACATTTAAGTAGCCTCCCACAGAATTCCGTCCTCAACATCGAGCTCAGTAATTTTAGATTATAAAATCTCTCTCCATTTTGTTTGGAGTGTGTCTTGCCCGTCCGTTTGTTTGTCTTTTGCTTCTAATTGCATTCATTCATTTTGCACTTGGACGGCGGAGAGACAGCTGGAGATTTTTCTAGAATGAATTGTAGAGCTCAAGGCTCAGACAGCTGAAGACGCGGCCACCATTGATGGAACAATGAAAAGTGCAAATGAGCAAGAGGACAAGGAAAGAGAAAGGTCTGGGAATGGAATGGAATCGAAACTCCAGTCTGGTAAGTGAGAAATCTCCCCCTGAACCACTAATGTTCACACGGCCGCTCATTCCATGTGTCCAGTCGGAAACCTGTCTGAAGGCTTATGCAGTCTGACAGAGCGCCTGTGATAATCCTCCACTGTCTGATCTAAAGCTGCAACATGAGCTGTTCATTACAGCTGAAATAAACGAGTTGGTGTGAGCATTCAGTGTCGATTCACATCATCCTTGTTTGGAGCTGCCTGTGAGGAACAAACTGCCCGCGGGTATATTTGTCTGAGGAGGGAACAGACTGACTCTGGTCAGCAGCTGACAAATATTTTTTGCTCAGATGGGAAAGCGGAGAGTGACTGGAGTCACTTTTCAGAGGGAAGTTCGGGACGGCAGTTACACTGATCTCGGAACATTGATAAACCTGTTACTGATTTCTTCAAACCGAAAATCCGACTCGGATGGGATTCGAACCCACAACCTTTGAATGTTTCATCACGTCAGCGACTAGAAGTCCAACGCGCTATCCGTTGCGCCACAGAGCCACACCTGCAACGCTTTCTCATCCCCATATGAGGATTTCTGTAGTTGTCCAACAGGCAGTTCAAAAGTTCAGTAATTCGCACAGTGACGACATTTCAAAACTACTTCATTGCCTGGAAATGTTTTGGGCCGCCCTATGGTTGTAAAAAAGCGCGACAGAAATTCTACTAAAACTCCGGAAGGACACAGCCAGTTTGGTCCAATGGGAGGACATGTAGCAGACAAGGAATGAAGTGATTTATTTTTGTAGGAAGAACAGAAGAGAACAATATAAAATAAAGTGTCGATTTCCAAGAAAGAGCGCAGGAACAGCGGGACATGTATACAAATCATTGAAGGTGACAGGGCAGGCTGTAAGAGTCGTTTATAAATCAAACAGTGTCATGACTTTATTAATAGCGGCACAGAGTACAAGATGACAGAGGGGTCATCTCTCCCTTTTCAGCTCCTGACTGCAGAGGCTTTTCTTGTGAAACCGTTTGTTGGAAAACCTCTTTCCCTGGAGGGAGGCGGGAGTTTGGAACTCGCTGCCTGAAAGGCTGGTGGAGCAGAGACCCTCATAATATCTAAGAAGTGTTTAGATGGGCAATTGCGATCCCAGGGTACACGAGGCGATGTTCCAAGTACTGGGGAATGGGATGAGAATGGTTCGGTGGTTGTTTTTGACCGGCACAGATGCGATGGGCTGAAGGGCCATTTCTCTGCTGTCTGATTCGATGACTTTATGAATGAAATGCAACATGTGTTTGCAGCTGTCTATGTTTATATCCTGTTGTATTCACAGGAACAAACAAACTGGGCTGGTCGTTGAGCACCTCGAGACTGTTCTGCCCTACATTTAGATTGAGTAAGGGCTCCGTGTACTTTAACTCCAGCACCCTGACAGGATTTCAGAAACCCTCCACAAACGGCAGTCCTATTGATTAATAAAGGTCCCAGAGATGGATAATCAGTGAAAATCACAGCCAGAGAGACCTGCAATAACCCTCAGTGCAGGAAAGGCAACTCATTGTCCTTTGGCCCAACAGGAAAATACTGCGGATGCTGCAAATCTGGAACAAAGACAGAAAATGCTGCAAATATTCAGCTGATCCGGCAGCTTCTGTGGAGAGAGGATCAGGTCGTTCCAATAAAAGGTCAGGATCTGAAATGTTAACTATTTCTCTTGTCAGTGATACCACGGAACCGTAAAATATTTCAAGCATTCCGGTTTGTTCAGCTAAACATCCTCACACTCTGTAGCTTAGATCAATCCCAGCAGAGTGTCACTGCGTTTGACCTGATCTGTGTGATTGAACACTTCCTCCATAAAGTCACAGAGTCATAGATGTTTACAGCATGGAAACAGGTCCTTCGGCCCAGCTTGTCCATGGTGCCCAGTTTCTATCACCATGTTAGTCCCACTTGCCCATATTTGATCCATGTCCCTCTATATCCACCCTGCCCAGGTAAATATCTCATTGTATTTTACAGGAAAACATTGTACCGATTCTACACTGCCTCTGGCAGCCCATTTCGGATGCTCACCGCCATCCGCGTGAAAGCAAATCCTCTCTGGTCTCTTTGGCATCTCTCCCCTCTCACCTTAAACCTATGCCCTTTAGGCTCCTCTACCTTTGGGAAAATATGTTGACTATCTGCCTGATCTATGCTCCTCATTGTTTTATAGACCTCTATCAGTTCACCTCGAAGCCTCCGACGCTCCAGGGGAAAAATCCAAGCCTGTCCAGTCTCTCCTTATAACCCAGAGGACCAAGTCCTGGTAGCATCCTCGTAAATCTCTTCGGGACTCTTTCTAGTTTACCAATATACTTCCCATAATAGGGTGACTAGAACTGAACATAGTATTTCGTGTGTGCTCTTACCAATGTATTGTACAGCGTCAATATTCAATATCCTGACCAATAAAACCGAGCCTGCTGAATGGCTTCTTCACCACCCTGCCCACCTGCGACTTTACCTACAAGGCGCTCCGAACTTGTACCCCTAGATCTCGTTGTTCTGTAATTCTCCACAAAGAATACAACAGCGCAAAATCTGTCTTTCTTCCAGAATTGCAGGTTTAAATTGTCCTTCACTTTCCAGTGGATAATTTACAGACATTTTAACACAAGGACTGAATTCAGTCCAATGGTAAATGCTTTCGACTAGAAATCAGCTGGATTTTTCCCTTTGACTTCAGTCCTGCTCCCAGAGAATCTGTTCAGTAGTTAAAATAATGTTTTCTTTTGAATCCTTTATTTCCACCGAATGTTGACGCTGAAATTCCTCACAGTTCTCTCCATTGTTATCTACTCTGCAGGTATTGACTGCACCGTCTATTTGAGACATGCTGACAGGGCTATGATAGAGGCTTTCTTTTAGGTTTTAGGCCTCTTTTGGTCATTAAACAAAAACCGGATATCTGCAGAGGAACTCGGAATACCAAACCTCTCTTCCCAGGATGAACTTAGTCAGGGGACAAAATGTTGTTTGAATACAGAATAATAGGTTTGAGGATTTGGGGTGAGATTCCTGGAGTTTTGGGAAGAGAGCGATGTTGTGGAGCAATGTGATAATAGCAGGATACGAGTTTGGGATATTACCCAGTCTGTGTGGGGGGCTGGGGGAAGGAAATTGTCTTGCCTGCCCACTCAAGCTGAATGTTGGGGTTGAGGTGGTGATCAGATTCCGTACGGAGGGTGAAATCCTTTCACTGAATTTCACATTTACAGCTCAGGTCCTCGAGGGATCGCTCCTGTATTCCCAGGAGGCGGTGGTCTCATTCTTTAAGCAAAAAACTTCAATCCAGGATCGGTTTGTCAATAAGAACACGCTGGAGGATTGGGATGTTAGAAACTGTTCAGCACTGATTCACTTTATTCATTGTTGTGTCCTGGAATAAACAAGTGGATTGTAGCTGTCCATTAAAAAAACAAATAGAATTCGGACGTTTCTGGCCAGTAACTTCACAATGTCCACTATTACATCACTCAGCATCCTCAGCTGCATCACATCTCGTCCACATGACATGTGAACATTACCTACAGCCAGTCGTTCTCGTTCCTCTTTGACATAAGTTTGAGACAAAAGAAAACATTTACGAATGGTCGATGAGGACAGTGAGCACTTTTATTGAAGGGAGTTTAAAGAAACCTTTGTGATAAAGAAGTAGGATTAGGGAAATGAAAGTAACAATAAGTGGAATGAAGGCGCGGGTTGTTCCTGGACTGACTGCAGAATTTGCTGATTATTTATTCAATAGAGATTTCAGGCCAATTGTATTTGATGTCATTAAGGAGATTTACATTGAAGGAAGCATGTCGTTGTCTATAATGTGTCATTACCTCCTTTTATCAAAATTGCTTTGATAGATGGGATTCAAAGAATTGGAGTCATACGGCATTCCTGTGGATTGTTGGATCCTTGCGAGGGTTCAAACAAATCCTTTGGAAAACCGCCAAGACCGAGGAGATTGTCCAGTGGAGATTGACTGGAGTGGTATTAGTGGTAAAGAGTGTGCTTCCGGAAGATGTATGTCCAATATTGCAAACCAGGCTGCACATTCAGAACCTTCTTACCAACTTCTCATCGATGAAAAGGATGCACTGGTGAAAATCTTCCATGAATCCTTAAATTCTGGAAAATCGCAGCGTGTTTACTTCAGACAGGCATCATAATGAGCGCAGGCTGGTAGTGCCGGAGAGCCTGTCCCTGTGCTGTACTGTTCTTTATGGAAAACTGCCAACATAACACCCTTATTCGAAAAGGGAGGGAGACAGAAACAGATAACTAAATGCTAGTTAGCATAATATCTGTCATGTGGAAACTGTTAGAGTACATTATTTTTGCAGAATAAAGGGATTAAGGTTATGGTGTTCGGGCCGGAAAGTGGAGCTGAGTCCACAAAAGATCAGCCATGATCTCATTGAATGGTGGAGCAGGCTCGAGGGGCCAGATGGCCTACTCCTGCTCCTAGTTCTTATTTTCTTATTATAAAGGATATAATAGCAGAACATTTAGCAATATATAACATAATGAAACAGATTCAGCATGGCTTCAAGAAGGGCACATCATGCATGACAATCTTTTCGAATTATTTGAAGTGGTAATGATCAGGATAAATAAAGGGGAATCCTGCCTCCAGCTGCCTCCCTACCTCCAGTTCCCTCCATCTGTTCCACTCACAATATCCCCCATTGCGTCACTCACCTCCTTTCCCCCCTCTCACCCTTCCTCGCTTTTCCTATCCGCCCTCTATCTCTAATCTATTTCCCTTTCTCTGGGATCTGCCTTGTCTCCAGGATCC
Source organism: Scyliorhinus torazame (assembly GCF_047496885.1). NCBI lineage: Eukaryota > Metazoa > Chordata > Chondrichthyes > Carcharhiniformes > Scyliorhinidae > Scyliorhinus > Scyliorhinus torazame. The sequence goes on from NC_092730.1 coordinate 41,335,071, forward strand.
CACTGACCCAGGGTTCGGGGACTCTCAGGCCGGCCAGGGCTCTTTAACCGGCTCCATTCACAGGAAAAGTGACTTCAGTTTGCACAATACCATCCGCTCTCTCTGAAACCCCCAAACTGAAATTCAGACTCACCGGGAAGGTGAAGACTGCGAGGGCAGCACGGTGGTACAGTGGTTAGCACTACTGCCTCGCGGCGACGAGGTCCCAGATTCGATCCCAGCTCTGGGTCACTGTCCGTGAGGAGTTTGCACATTCTCCCGTGTTTGCGTGGGTTCCGTCCCCAGAATCCAAAGATGTGCAAACCTGGTGGATTGGCCACGCTAATTTGCCACTTAATTGGGAAAAATGATTTGGTTACTCTAAATTCTTTTAAAAGAAGGTGAAGACTGCGGGTCCCGCTCCTGCTGTTTAATACAGATCCCTATAACTGGGCACAGTGAGCAGAAAGAAATTCATGTTGTTTGCGTGCATTTCACTCCAATTTAAAACGCCCCTGAATGAAAGTGTCCGTGTCACACGGCTCCCGTTCAGTCAGGAGATGGCACCAGTCCGCAATAAATGTATTTATGCAATTTATTTCTGATGTTCTGTGTGTCATTACATCGGACTCTTACTCTGATCTGAGACCTTACCTTGTCCTTGTGTCTTGGTGCTGCTCTTTTCATCCTGTTTCAGTAATAACTATTTACTGGTATTAATTATGTGACTTACTTAGTGATTTATTTATTCAGCCACTAGGAGTGTTTTAAGCTCATTCTGTAAACGGAATTTTGCGTGGCTCGTATTCTGGCCCGTTTAACCCACCTATTTACTCTTGTTTCAGACTGAGAACTTAGTTATTAATGTTGAAGATTGTTGTTTATTTAAACCATGTTTCCACGCAAAACAAATTGATGCTGGTTATTAGATAAGAAACCCATGGGTGATGAGAACAGTTGGTGAATTTTATATGAGGAGTGTCCCCTCCTTTTCCGTCCTGACCTGCGATATTTAATTAAATAATTCACCACTGTGATGGCCAGGAACTGAAGCTGGGTCAAATGCTGGGACAGTCCCCACTATACCACCACCTGTCCCCGGGTAATATCACCCCCTCGGTATTTACAGAACGAATACACAAACAATGAAGCGGGGGAATGTTTGAAATCAGAGATTGGATATTCTTGTAACCAATAGGGCTGTAATGGGAATCTTTCATTTTCCGATAGATCGGGATGAGCTGGGTCGCTCAGTCAGAAATCAGATATCTGGGGATTTAAATGTGATTACTACAATGATAATATTTAACCATGTTAATGTTATTTTGCTCCAATTGAAACGTGTCACGAATACATCGTTACCTTGTTGCACAACTTGCTTTCAGCCAGGGGATGGCAGCAGTGCGCAATAGTTTGGGTCTCCTGATTGTGTCCACAGATCTCGATAGGAATGGAGCTGCTGCTTCCCGGGAGCTGCCAAGCAAGAGGCACAGATATTGACCAACTGCACCCGCTCCAAATAGATTCCCCTAATTACTGAACAAAACAAAAACAAGCAGAAATCATATTTTCAGAAACTATGACAGTGTCTCTGAAAACAACACACCAAAACCTCTGAAAGAATCGATTTGCTGTAACTAATTCAAGATGAACCGTTTCAATGTCAGCCGTAATTCCTTACCAGTTCTCAGACAGGCAGCTTCAGTTTTCAAGTTCCGGCTCAATAAAATCAATCACAGGCCCATGATCTGCTTTCCTCCTGTTCTCAGACACATCCACTTTGAACAAGGGCTCACTAACTGGTTTTCAGAGTAAGAGTCAGACTGCAGTCACCTCGTTCTCTCTCGATCACTTTATCCCAGAACCACCTCACAACCAGGAATGGAACTTCTCACAGAGCCAAGAATGGAATAGTTTGTCGATTCTTCCACTGATTCAGGACCGTCCATCGCCAGGACGGATTCGTCCAAAAGAGTTGGGATGAGATGGGGCTGAGTTTCACTGTGTATCCAATCAGTCCCCGGAGAAGCACAAAAACAGTGAGTGAGGGAGAGAGAAAGAAACAAAGAAACAGATAGAGAGATAAAATATGTTCCATTTCTACCACGATCTTTTTTCCCAGAAATACATTCACCTGAATGAAACCAAACCACGTTTCCATTCGCTGCCGTTGCTGCTTCTCCTTCCAAACGTTGCAGGAAACGTTATTCTTTATTGATTGTTGTTTTGAGTGCGAGATTCTTTATATTTCGTTCAGTTTCCCAAAAAATGTTAAATATCTGACTAAACTCGATAACGGTTCAAACCGTTCGTTTACAAACATCCCGATTCATTCCCGACTCAACGGCTGGCGCGAGGAATTCAACAAACATCTCGAATCACAGTCGCTGCGAGCAGAGCTCGAACCTGCGCGGGGAAACCCCAATAGATTTCAATCCCAACGCCTTAACCACTCGGCCTTCGCAGCTGGGTCCAGTGAGTCATTCATTAATAATTTGGTCGATGGAATACATTCTAAAACCAGCCTGGAATCACTCCAGGAAGTTGTTGTATTCAAACGATCAACGGGGCCCCGTGGTTTACGTGAGGAGGGGTTGAATCTTCGTGGAAAATGGCCATTGGATTTGGAGAGAAGCCTTGAGAGAATCGAAAACCTCAGCTCCCTAAACGCACAATTCCACTGATTGGAAATCTATTAGAAATTCAAATGGAACAGGACCACACTTTCCATTCTGGAAGAAATTTTAAATTATGAAATCTAGAAATTACAGCACAGAAGGAGACCTGTGCAGGCCGAATGGTCACATGATGACCTGATGACGCATCTAACATGATCACGTGTCGGGATTCCGGCAGTTCCCCGGATCGCGGTCAGAGCACAAGCCAGGAGGACCTGCTCAATTATTAAATCAGTTATTTTTTATTACAGCTCCTTGGTCGCCAGTCATTGAGAGAGCAGCATTTCTACATGGTGTCAGGAGTGGGCAGTATGGCAGAAGGACACCACCGCATTAACCTCCTTGTATCATAGAATCGTAGAATATCCAGCTCAGAAGTAGGCCATTCGGCCCAACCAGTCAGCACTGACACTCCGAATGAGCACCGCAGCAACTCTCTTCCAGAAGAGGTTTAAGAGATAGTGCAGCACCAGCCCGGCTAGCTCAGTCGGTGGAGCATGGGATCCTTAATCCTAGGGTCGTGGGCGCTTCCATGAAAATATTGACGCTGAATGAATTGTATTCATAACAGGAACACAAGGTTATGTCGCTGGACTGGGAATCCAGAGGCCTGAACTCACCTTTCGTGACAACATTTAATAACTCTGGAAATTAAATTTCGTCTCAGTAATGGCCGAGAAAGGTTCTGCTTCAGATGGATCATATTTCCACAACTGGGAACACATTTACACAACAGGTAATGATTTGTCACAACCACAGTGAAGATCTGTCACCGGCAGAGTCACGGTTACACGACAGAGAACAGTTACACAGCAGGGAGCTCAGTTACACAGCAGAGAGCACAGTTACACAGCAGAGAGCACAGTTACACAGCAGAGAACAAGGTTACACAGCAGAGAGCACATTTACACAGCAGCCAGCACGGTTACACAACAGAGAGCACAGTTACACAGCAGAGAGCACAGTTACACAGCACAGAGCACAGTTACAAAGCAGAGAGCACGGTTACACAGCAGAGAGCACGGTTACACAGCAGAGAGCACAGTTACACAGCAGAGAGCAAGGTTACACAGCAGAGAGCACAGTTACACAGCAGCGAGTACGGTTACACAGGAGAGAGCTCAGTTACACAGCAGAGAGCTTTGTTACACAGCAGACAGGACGGTTATACAGAAGAGAGCTCAGTTACACAGCAGAGAGCTCAGTTACACAGCAGAGAGCACAGTTACACAGCAGAGAGCACAGTTACACAGTAGAGAGTACGGTTACACAGCAGGGAGAACGGTTAAACAGCAAAGACCTTAGTTACACAGCAGAGAGCTCTGTTACACAGCAGAGAGCACAGTTACACATCAGAAAGCTCAGTTACACAGCAGAGAGCAGAGTTACACAGCAGACAGCACGGTTACACAGCAGAGAGAACAGTTACACAGCAGAGAGCACAGTTACACAGCAGGGAGCACAGTTACACATCAGAGAGCACAGTTACACAGCAGCCAGCACGGTTACACAGCAGAGAGAACAGTTACACAGCAGAGAGCACAGTTACACAGCAGAGAGCACAGTTACACAGCAGAGAGCACAGTTACACAGCAGAGAGCACAGTTACACAGCAGAGAACACAGTTACACAGCAGAGAGCACAGTTACACAACAGAGAGCACAGTTACACAGCAGTGAGCACAATTACACAGCAGAAAGCACAGTTACACAGCAGAGAGCACAGTTACACAGCAGAGAGCACAGTTACACAGCAGACAGCACGGTTACACAGCAGAGAGCACAGTTACACAGCAGAGAGCTCAGTTACACAGCAGAGAGCACAGTTACACAGCAGAGAGCTCAGTTACACAGCAGAGAGCACAGTTACACAGCAGTGAGCACAATTACACAGCAGTAAGCTCAGTTACACAGCAGAGAGCACAGTTACACAGCAGAGAGCACAGTTACACAGCAAACAGCACGGTTACACAGCAGAGAGCACAGTTACACAGCAGAGAGCACAGTTACACAGCAGAGAGCTCAGTTACACAGCAGAGAGCTCAGTTACACATCAGAGAGCACATTCACACAGCAGAGAGCACAGTTACACAGCAGAGAACACATTTACACAACAGAAAGCTCAGTTACACAGCAGAGAGCACAGTTACACAGCAGCGAGCACGGTTACACAGCAGAGAGTTCAGTTACACAGCAGAGTGCTCAGTTACACAGCAGAGATCACGGTTACAAAGCAGAGAGCTCAGTTACACAGCTGAGAAGTTCAGTTGCACAGCAGAGAGCTCAGTTACACAGCAGAGAGCCCGGTTACACAGTAGAGAGCACAGTTACACAGCAGAGAGCACAGTTCAACAGCAGAGAGCGCAGTTACACAGCAGAGAGCTCAGTTACACAGCAGAGTGTGCAGTTACATAGCAGAGAGCAAGGTTACACAGAAGAGAGCACATTTACACAGCAGAGAGCACAGTTACACAGCAGAGAGCTCAGTTACACAGCAGAGAGCACAGTTACACAGCAGAGAGCACAGTTACACAGCAGAGAACAAGGTTACACATCAGAGAGGATATTTACACAGCAGCCAGCACGGTTACACAACAGAGAGCACAGTTACACAGCAGAGAGCACAGTTACACAGCAGAGATCAAGGTTACACAGCAGAGAGCACATTTACTCAGCAGAGAGCACAGTTACACAGCAGAGAGCACAGTTACACAGCACAGAGCACAGTTACATAGCAGACAGCACGGTTACACAGCAGAGAGCACGGTTGCACAGCAGAGAGCACAGTTACACAGCAGAGAGCAAGGTTACACAGCAGAGAGCACAGTTACACAGCAGCGAGTACGGTTACACAGCAGAGAGCTCAGTTACACAGCAGAGAGCTCAGTTACACAGCAGACAGGACGGTTATACAAAAGAGAGCTCAGTTACACAGCAGAGAGCTCAGTTACACAGCAGAGAGCACAGTTACACAGCAGAGAGCACAGTTACACAGTAGAGAGTACGGTTACACAGCAGGGAGCACGGTTAAACAGCAAAGACCTTAGTTACACAGCAGAGAGCTCTGTTACACAGCAGAGAGCACAGTTACACATCAGAAAGCTCAGTTACACAGCAGAGAGCAGAGTTACACAGCAGACAGCACGGTTACACAGCAGAGAGAACAGTTACACAGCAGAGAGCACAGTTACACAGCAGGGAGCACAGTTACACATCAGAGAGCACAGTTACACAGCAGCCAGCACGATTACACAGCAGAGAGCACAGTTACACAGCAGAGAGCACAGTTACACAGCAGAGAGCACAGTTACACAGCAGAGAGCACAGTTACACAGCAGAGAACACAGTTACACAGCAGAGAGCACAGTTACACTGCAGAGAGCACAGTTAAACAGCAGTGAGCACAATTACACAGCAGAAAGCTCAGTTACACAGCAGAGAGCACAGTTACACAGCAGACAGCACGGTAACACAGTAGACAGCACGGTTACACAGCAGAGAGCACAGTTACACAGCAGAGAGCTCAGTTACACATCAGAGAGCACAGTTACACAGCAGAGAGCTCAGTTACACAGCAGAGAGCACAGTTACATAGCAGAGAGCACGGTTACACAGCAGAGAGCACGGTTACACAGCAGAGAGCACAGTTACACAGCAGAGAGCACAGTTACACAGCAGAGAGCTCAGTTACACAACAGAGAGCTCAGTTACACAGCAGAGAGCACAGGTACACAGCAGAGAGCACAGTTACACAGCAGAGAACACAGTTACACAGCAGAAAGCTCAGTTACACAGCAGAGAGCACAGTTACACAGCAGCGAGCACGGTTACACAGCAGAGAGCTCAGTTACACAGCAGAGAGCTCAGTTACACAGCAGAGATCACGGTTACAAAGCAGAGAGCTCAGTTACACAGCTGAGAAGCTCAGTTACACAGCAGAGAGCTCCGTTACACAGCAGAGAGCCCGGTTACACAGCAGAGAGCACAGTTACACAGCAGAGAGCACAGTTCAACAGCAGAGAGCACAGTTACACAGCAGAGAGCACCGTTACGCAGGAGAGAACACAGTTACACAGCAGAAAGCTCAGTTACACAGCAGAGAGCACAGTTACATAGCAGAGTGTGCAGTTACATAGCAGAGAGCAAGGTTCCACAGCAGAGAGCACAGTTACACAGCAGAGAGCACAGTTACACAGCAGAGATCAAGTTTACACAGCAGAGAGCACATTTACACAGCAGCCAGCACGGTTACACAACAGAGAGCACAGTTACACAGCAGAGAGCACAGTTACACAGCAGAGATCAAGCTTACACAACAGTGAGCACATTTACACAGCAGAGAGCACAGTTACACAGCAGAGAGCACAGTTACACAGCAGAGAGCACGGTTACACAGCAAAGAGCTCAGTTACACAGCAGAGTGTGCAGTTACATAGCAGAGAGCAAGGTTACACAGCAGAGAGCACATTTACACAGCAGAGAGCACAGTTACACAGCAGAGAGTTCAGTTACACAGCAGAGAGCACAGTTACACAGCGGAGAGAACAGTTACACAACAGAGAGCACAGTTACACAGCAGCGAGCACGGTTACACAACAGAGAGCTCAGTTACACAGCAGAGAGCTCAGTTACACAGCAGAGATCACGGTTACAAAGCAGAGAGCTCAGTTACACAGCTGAGAGCTCAGTTACACAGCAGAGAGCTCAGTTACGCAGCAAAGAGCCCGGTTACACAGCAGAGAGCACAGTTACACAGCAGAGAGCACAGTTCAACAGCAGAGAGCGCAGTTACACAGCAGAGAGCTCAGTTACACAGCAGAGTGTGCAGTTACATAGCAGAGAGCAAGGCTACACAGAAGAGAGCACATTTACACAGCAGAGAGCACAGTTACACAGCAGAGTGTGCAGTTACATAGCAGAGAGCAAGGTTACACAGCAGAGAGCACAGTTACACAGCAGAGAGCAAGGTTACAAAGCAGAGAGCACAGTTACACAGCAGCGAGCACGGTTACCCAGCAGAGAGCTCAGTTACACAGCAGAGAGCTCAGTTATACAGCAGAGATCACGGTTACAAAGCAGAGAGCTCAGTTACACAGCTGAGAGCTCAGTTGCACAGCAGAGAGCTCAGTTACACAGCAGAGAGCCCGGTTACACAGTAGAGAGCACAGTTACACAGCAGAGAGCACAGTTCAACAGCAGAGAGCGCAGTTACACAGCAGAGAGCTCAGTTACACAGCAGAGTGTGCAGTTACATAGCAGAGAGCAAGGTTACACAGAAGAGAGCACATTTACACAGCAGAGAGCACAGTTACACAGCAGAGAGCTCAGTTACACAGCAGAGAGCACAGTTACACAGCAGACAGCACGGTTACACAGCAGAGAGCACAGTTACACAGCAGAGAGCACAGTTACACAGCAGAGAGCTCAGTTACACAGCAGAGAGCTCAGTTACACATCAGAGAGCACATTCACACAGCAGAGAGCACAGTTACACAGCAGAGAACACATTTACACAACAGAAAGCTCAGTTACACAGCAGAGAGCACAGTTACACAGCAGCGAGCACGGTTACACAGCAGAGAGTTCAGTTACACAGCAGAGTGCTCAGTTACACAGCAGAGATCACGGTTACAAAGCAGAGAGCTCAGTTACACAGCTGAGAAGTTCAGTTGCACAGCAGAGAGCTCAGTTACACAGCAGAGAGCCCGGTTACACAGTAGAGAGCACAGTTACACAGCAGAGAGCACAGTTCAACAGCAGAGAGCGCAGTTACACAGCAGAGAGCTCAGTTACACAGCAGAGTGTGCAGTTACATAGCAGAGAGCAAGGTTACACAGAAGAGAGCACATTTACACAGCAGAGAGCACAGTTACACAGCAGAGAGCTCAGTTACACAGCAGAGAGCACAGTTACACAGCAGAGAGCACAGTTACACAGCAGAGAACAAGGTTACACATCAGAGAGGACATTTACACAGCAGCCAGCACGGTTACACAACAGAGAGCACAGTTACACAGCAGAGAGCACAGTTACACAGCAGAGATCAAGGTTACACAGCAGAGAGCACATTTACTCAGCAGAGAGCACAGTTACACAGCAGAGAGCACAGTTACACAGCACAGAGCACAGTTACATAGCAGACAGCACGGTTACACAGCAGAGAGCACGGTTGCACAGCAGAGAGCACAGTTACACAGCAGAGAGCAAGGTTACACAGCAGAGAGCACAGTTACACAGCAGCGAGTACGGTTACACAGCAGAGAGCTCAGTTACACAGCAGAGAGCTCAGTTACACAGCAGACAGGACGGTTATACAAAAGAGAGCTCAGTTACACAGCAGAGAGCTCAGTTACACAGCAGAGAGCACAGTTACACAGCAGAGAGCACAGTTACACAGTAGAGAGTACGGTTACACAGCAGGGAGCACGGTTAAACAGCAAAGACCTTAGTTACACAGCAGAGAGCTCTGTTACACAGCAGAGAGCACAGTTACACATCAGAAAGCTCAGTTACACAGCAGAGAGCAGAGTTACACAGCAGACAGCACGGTTACACAGCAGAGAGAACAGTTACACAGCAGAGAGCACAGTTACACAGCAGGGAGCACAGTTACACATCAGAGAGCACAGTTACACAGCAGCCAGCACGATTACACAGCAGAGAGCACAGTTACACAGCAGAGAGCACAGTTACACAGCAGAGAGCACAGTTACACAGCAGAGAGCACAGTTACACAGCAGAGAACACAGTTACACAGCAGAGAGCACAGTTACACTGCAGAGAGCACAGTTAAACAGCAGTGAGCACAATTACACAGCAGAAAGCTCAGTTACACAGCAGAGAGCACAGTTACACAGCAGACAGCACGGTAACACAGTAGACAGCACGGTTACACAGCAGAGAGCTCAGTTACACAGCAGAGAGCTCAGTTACACATCAGAGAGCACAGTTACACAGCAGAGAGCTCAGTTACACAGCAGAGAGCACAGTTACATAGCAGAGAGCACGGTTACACAGCAGAGAGCACGGTTACACAGCAGAGAGCACAGTTACACAGCAGAGAGCACAGTTACACAGCAGAGAGCTCAGTTACACAACAGAGAGCTCAGTTACACAGCAGAGAGCACAGGTACACAGCAGAGAGCACAGTTACACAGCAGAGAACACAGTTACACAGCAGAAAGCTCAGTTACACAGCAGAGAGCACAGTTACACAGCAGCGAGCACGGTTACACAGCAGAGAGCTCAGTTACACAGCAGAGAGCTCAGTTACACAGCAGAGATCACGGTTACAAAGCAGAGAGCTCAGTTACACAGCTGAGAAGCTCAGTTACACAGCAGAGAGCTCCGTTACACAGCAGAGAGCCCGGTTACACAGCAGAGAGCACAGTTACACAGCAGAGAGCACAGTTCAACAGCAGAGAGCACAGTTACACAGCAGAGAGCACCGTTACGCAGGAGAGAACACAGTTACACAGCAGAAAGCAAGGTTCCACAGCAGAGAGCACAGTTACACAGCAGAGAGCACAGTTACACAGCAGAGATCAAGTTTACACAGCAGAGAGCACATTTACACAGCAGCCAGCACGGTTACACAACAGAGAGCACAGTTACACAGCAGAGAGCACAGTTACACAGCAGAGATCAAGCTTACACAACAGTGAGCACATTTACACAGCAGAGAGCACAGTTACACAGCAGAGAGCACAGTTACACAGCAGAGAGCACGGTTACACAGCAAAGAGCTCAGTTACACAGCAGAGTGTGCAGTTACATAGCAGAGAGCAAGGTTACACAGCAGAGAGCACATTTACACAGCAGAGAGCACAGTTACACAGCAGAGAGTTCAGTTACACAGCAGAGAGCACAGTTACACAGCGGAGAGAACAGTTACACAACAGAGAGCACAGTTACACAGCAGCGAGCACGGTTACACAACAGAGAGCTCAGTTACACAGCAGAGAGCTCAGTTACACAGCAGAGATCACGGTTACAAAGCAGAGAGCTCAGTTACACAGCTGAGAGCTCAGTTACACAGCAGAGAGCTCAGTTACGCAGCAAAGAGCCCGGTTACACAGCAGAGAGCACAGTTACACAGCAGAGAGCACAGTTCAACAGCAGAGAGCGCAGTTACACAGCAGAGAGCTCAGTTACACAGCAGAGAGTGCAGTTACATAGCAGAGAGCAAGGCTACACAGAAGAGAGCACATTTACACAGCAGAGAGCACAGTTACACAGCAGAGTGTGCAGTTACATAGCAGAGAGCAAGGTTACACAGCAGAGAGCACAGTTACACAGCAGAGAGCAAGGTTACAAAGCAGAGAGCACAGTTACACAGCAGCGAGCACGGTTACCCAGCAGAGAGCTCAGTTACACAGCAGAGAGCTCAGTTATACAGCAGAGATCACGGTTACAAAGCAGAGAGCTCAGTTACACAGCTGAGAGCTCAGTTGCACAGCAGAGAGCTCAGTTACACAGCAGAGAGCCCGGTTACACAGTAGAGAGCACAGTTACACAGCAGAGAGCACAGTTCAACAGCAGAGAGCGCAGTTACACAGCAGAGAGCTCAGTTACACAGCAGAGTGTGCAGTTACATAGCAGAGAGCAAGGTTACACAGAAGAGAGCACATTTACACAGCAGAGAGCACAGTTACACAGCAGAGAGCTCAGTTACACAGCAGAGAGCACAGTTACACAGCAGAGAGCACAGTTACACAGCAGAGAACAAGGTTACACGGCAGAGAGCACATTTACACAGCAGCCAGCACGGTTACACAACAGAGAGCACAGTTACACAGCAGAGAGCACAGTTACACAGCACAGAGCACAGTTACATAGCAGAGAGCACGGTTACACAGCAGAGAGCACGGTTACACAGCAGAGAGCACAGTTACACAGCAGAGAGCAAGGTTACACAGCAGAGAGCACAGTTACACAGCAGCGAGTACGGTTACACAGGAGAGAGCTCAGTTACACAGCAGAGAGCTTTGTTACACAGCAGACAGGACGGTTATACAGAAGAGAGCTCAGTTACACAGCAGAGAGCTCAGTTACACAGCAGAGAGCACAGTTACACAGCAGAGAGCACAGTTACACAGTAGAGAGTACGGTTACACAGCAGGGAGCACGGTTAAACAGCAAAGACCTTAGTTACACAGCAGAGAGCTCTGTTACACAGCAGAGAGCACAGTTACACATCAGAAAGCTCAGTTACACAGCAGAGAGCAGAGTTACACAGCAGACAGCACGGTTACACAGCAGAGAGAACAGTTACACAGCAGAGAGCACAGTTACACAGCAGGGAGCACAGTTACACATCAGAGAGCACAGTTACACAGCAGCCAGCACGGTTACACAGCAGAGAGAACAGTTACACAGCAGAGAGCACAGTTACACAGCAGAGAGCACAGTTACACAGCAGAGAGCACAGTTACACAGCAGAGAGCACAGTTACACAGCAGAGAACACAGTTACACAGCAGAGAGCACAGTTACACAGCAGAGAGCACAGTTACACAGCAGTGAGCACAATTACACAGCAGAAAGCACAGTTACACAGCAGAGAGCACAGTTACACAGCAGAGAGCACAGTTACACAGCAGACAGCACGGTTACACAGCAGAGAGCACAGTTACACAGCAGAGAGCTCAGTTACACAGCAGAGAGCACAGTTACACAGCAGAGAGCTCAGTTACACAGCAGAGAGCACAGTTACATAGCAGAGAGCACGGTTAGACAGCAGAGAGCACGGTTACACAGCAGACAGCACAGTTACACAGCAGAGAGCACAGTTACACAGCAGAGAGCTCAGTTACACAACAGAGAGCTCAGTTACACAGCAGAGAGCACAGTTACACAGCAGAGAGCACAGTTACACAGCAGAGAACACAGTTACACAACAGAAAGCTCAGTTACACAGCAGAGAGCACAGTTACACAGCAGAGATCACGGTTACAAAGCAGAGAGCTCAGTTACACAGCTGAGAAGCTCAGTTACACAGCAGAGAGCTCCGTTACACAGCAGAGAGCCCGGTTACACAGCAGAGAGCACAGTTACACAGCAGAGAGCACAGTTCAACAGCAGAGAGCACAGTTACACAGCAGAGAGCACCGTTACGCAGGAAAGAACACAGTTACACAGCAGAAAGCTCAGTAAAAAAAGCAGAGAGCACAGTTACATAGCAGAGTGTGCAGTTACATAGCAGAGAGCAAGGTTACACAGTAGAGAGCAGATTTACACAGCAGAGAGCACAGTTACACAACAGAGAGCTCAGTTACACAGCAGAGAGCACAGTTACACAGCAGAGAGCACAGTTACACAGCAGAGAACAAGTTTACACAGCAGAGAGCACATTTACACAGCAGCCAGCACGGTTACACAACAGAGAGCACAGTTACACAGCAGAGAGCACAGTTACACAGCAGAGATCAAGTTTACACAACAGTGAGCACATTTACACAGCAGAGAGCACAGTTACACAGCAGAGAGCACAGTTACACAGCAGAGAGCACGGTTACACAGCAAAGAGCTCAGTTACACAGCAGAGTGTGCAGTTACATAGCAGAGAGCAAGGTTACACAGCAGAGAGCACATTTACACAGCAGAGAGCACAGTTACACAGCAGAGAGTTCAGTTACACAGCAGAGAGCACAGTTACACAGCGGAGAGAACAGTTACACAGCAGAGAGCACAGTTACACAGCATAGACCAAGGTTACACAGCAGAGAGCACATTTACACAGCAGCCAGCACGGTTACACAGCAGAGAGAACAGTTACACAGCAGAGAGCACAGTTACACAGCAGAGATCAAGGTTACACAGCAGAGAGCACAGTTACACAGCAGAGAGCACAGTTACACAGCAGAGAGCACAGTTACACAGCAGAGAGCACAGTTACACAGCAGTGAGCACAATTACACAGCAGAAAGCTCAGTTACACAGCAGAGAGCACAGTTACACAGCAGAGAGCACAGTTACACAGCAGACAGCACGGTTACACAGCAGAGAGCACAGTTACGCAGCAGAGAGCTCAGTTACACAGCAGAGAGCACAGTTACACAGCAGAGAGCTCAGTTACACAGCAGAGAGCACAGTTACATAGCAGAGAGCACGGTTACACAGCCGAGAGCACGGTTACACAGCAGAGAGCACAGTTACACAGCAGAGAGCACAGTTACACAGCACAGAGCTCAGTTACACAGCAGAGAGGTCAGTTACACAGCACAGAGCACAGTTACACAGCAGAGAGCACAGTTACACAGCAGAGAACACAGTTACACAGCAGAAAACTCAGTTACACAGCAGAGATAACAGTTACACAGCAGCGAGCACGGTTACACAGCAGAGAGCTCAGTTACACAGCAGAGAGCTCAGTTACACAGCAGAGATCACGGTTACAATGCAGAGAGCTCAATTACACAGCTGAGAAGCTCAGTTACACAGCAGAGAGCTCCGTTACACAGCAGAGAGCCCGGTTACACAGCAGAGAGCACAGTTACACAGCAGAGAGCACATTTCAACAGCAGAGAGCACAGTTACACAGCAGAGAGCACCGTTACACAGCAGAGTACACAGTTACACAGCAGAGAGTTCAGTTACACAGCAGAGAGCACAGTTACACAGCGGAGAGAACAGTTACACAGCAGAGAGCACAGTTACACAGCAGAGAACAAGGTTACACAGCAGAGAGCACATTTACACAGCAGCCAGCACGGTAACACAGCAGAGAGAACAGTTACACAGCAGAGAGCACAGTTACACAGCAGAGTTCAAGGTTACACAGCAGAGAGCACAATTACACAGCAGAAAGTTCAGCTACACAGCAGAGAGCACAGTTACACAGCAGAGAGCACAGTTACACAGCAGACAGCACGGTTACACAGCAGAGAGCACAGTTACACAGCAGAGAGCTCAGTTACACAGCAGAGAGCACAGTTACACAGCAGAGAGCCCGGTTACACAGCAGAGAGCACAGTTACACAGCAGAGAGCACAGTTACACAGCAGAGAGCACAGTTACACAGCAGAGAGCACAGTTACACAGCAGAGAACACGTTTACACAGCAGAGAGCACATTTACACAGCAGCCAGCAAGGTTACCCAACAGAGAGCACTGTTACACAGCAGAGAGCACATTTACACAGCAGAGATCAAGTTTACACAACAGTGAGCACATTTACACAGCAGAGAGCACAGTTACACAGCAGAGAGCACAGTTACACAGCAGAGAGCACAGTTACACAGCAGTGAGCACAATTACACAGCAGAAAGCTCAGTTACACAGCAGAGTGTGCAGTTACACAGCAGAGAGCACGGTTACACAACAAAGAGCTCAGTTACACAGCAGAGAGCTCAGTTACACAGCAGAGATCACGGTTACAAAGCAGAGAGCTCAGTTACACAGCTGAGAGCTCAGTTACACAGCAGAGAGCTCAGTTACACAGCAAAGAGCCCGGTTACACAGCAGAGAGCACAGTTACACAGCAGAGAACACAGTTCAACAGCAGAGAGCGCAGTTACACAGCAGAGTGTGCAGTTACATAGCAGAGAGCAAGGTTACACAGAAGAGAGCACATTTACACAGCAGAGAGCACAGTTACACAGCAGAGTGTGCAGTTACATAGCAGAGAGCAAGGTTACACAGCAGAGAGCACAGTTACACAGCAGAGAGCAAGGTTACAAAGCAGAGAGCACAGTTACACAGCAGCGAGCACGGTTACCCAGCAGAGAGCTCAGTTACACAGCAGAGAGCTCAGTTATACAGCAGAGATCACGGTTACAAAGCAGAGAGCTCAGTTACACAGCTGAGAGCTCAGTTGCACAGCAGAGAGCTCAGTTACACAGCAGAGAGCCCGGTTACACAGTAGAGAGCACAGTTACACAGCAGAGAGCACAGTTCAACAGCAGAGAGCGCAGTTACACAGCAGAGAGCTCAGTTACACAGCAGAGTGTGCAGTTACATAGCAGAGAGCAAGGTTACACAGAAGAGAGCACATTTACACAGCAGAGAGCTCAGTTACACAGCAGAGAGCACAGTTACACAGCAGAGAGCACAGTTACACAGCAGAGAACAAGGTTACACAGCAGAGAGCACATTTACACAGCAGCCAGCACGGTTACACAACAGAGAGCACAGTTACACAGCAGAGAGCACAGTTACACAGCAGAGATCAAGGTTACACAGCAGAGAGCACATTTACTCAGCAGAGAGCACAGTTACACAGCAGAGAGCACAGTTACACAGCACAGAGCACAGTTACATAGCAGAGAGCACGGTTACACAGCAGAGAGCACGGTTACACAGCAGAGAGCACAGTTACACAGCAGAGAGCAAGGTTACACAGCAGAGAGCACAGTTACACAGCAGCGAGTACGGTTACACAGCAGAGAGCTCAGTAACACAGCAGAGAGCTTTGTTACACAGCAGACAGGACGGTTATACAGAAGAGAGCTCAGTTACACAGCAGAGAGCTCAGTTACACAGCAGAGAGCACAGTTACACAGCAGAGAGCACAGTTACACAGTAGAGAGTACGGTTACACAGCAGGGAGCACGGTTAAACAGCAAAGACCTTAGTTACACAGCAGAGAGCTCTGTTACACAGCAGAGAGCACAGTTACATAGCAGAGAGCACGGTTACACAGCCGAGAGCACGGTTACACAGCAGAGAGCACAGTTACACAGCAGAGAGCACAGTTACACAGTAGAGAGCTCAGTTACACAGCAGAGAGCTCAGTTACAGAGCACAGTTACACAGCAGAGAGCACAGTTACACAGCAGAGAATACAGTTACACAGCAGAAAACTCAGTTACACAGCAGAGATAACAGTTACACAGCAGCGAGCACGGTTACACAGCAGAGAGCTCAGTTACACAGCAGAGAGCTCAGTTACACAGCAGAGATCACGGTTACAATGCAGAGAGCTCAATTACACAGCTGAGAAGCTCAGTTACACAGTAGAGAGCTCCGTTACACAGCAGAGAGCCCGGTTACACAGCAGAGAGTACAGTAACACAGCAGAGAGCACATTTCAACAGCAGAGAGCACAGTTACACAGCAGAGAGCACCGTTACACAGCAGAGAACACAGTTACACAGCAGAGAGTTCAGTTACACAGCAGAGAGCACAGTTACACAGCGGAGAGAACAGTTACACAGCAGAGAGCACAGTTACACAGCAGAGAACAAGGTTACACAGCAGAGAGCACATTTACACAGCAGCCAGCACGGTAACACAGCAGAGAGAACAGTTACACAGCAGAGAGCACAGTTACACAGCAGAGTTCATGGTTACACAGCAGAGAGCACAATTACACAGCAGAAAGTTCAGTTACACAGCAGAGAGCACAGTTACACAGCAGAGAGCACAGTTACACAGCAGACAGCACGGTTACACAGCAGAGAGCACAGTTACACAGCAGAGAGCTCAGTTACACAGCAGAGAGCACAGTTACACAGCAGAGAGCTCAGTTACACAGCAGAGAGCACAGTTACATAGCAGAGAGCACGGTTACACAGCAGAGAGCACGGTTACACAGCAGAGAGCACAGTTACACAGCAGAGAGCACAGTTACACAGCAGAGAGCTCAGTTACACAGCAGAGAGCTCAGTTACACAGCAGAGAGCACAGTTACACAGCAGAGAGCACAGTTACACAGCAGAGAACACAGTTACACAGCAGAAAGCTCAGTTACACAGCAGAGAGCACAGTTACACAGCAGAGAGCACAGTTACACAGCAGAGAGCACAGTTCAACAGCGGAGAGCACAGTTACACAGCAGAGAGTACCGTTACACAGCAGAGAACACAGGTACACAGCAGAAAGCTCAGTTACACAGCAGAGAGCACAGATACATAGCAGAGTGTGCAGTTACATAGCAGAGAGCAAGGTTACACAGCAGAGTGCCCATTTACACAGCAGAGAGCACAGTTACACAACAGAGAGCTCAGTTACACAGCAGAGAGCACAGTTACACAACAGAGAGCACAGTTACACAGCAGAGAACAAGTTTACACAGCAGAGAGCACATTTACACAGCAGCCAGCAAGGTTACCCAACAGCAGAGAGCACAGTTACATAGCAGAGAGTACGGTTACACAGCAGAGAGCACGGTTACACAGCAGAGAGCACAGTTACTCAGCAGAGAGCACAGTTACACATCAGTGAGCACAATTATACAGCAGAAAGCTCAGTTACACAGCAGAGAGCACAGTTACACAGCAGAGAGCACAGTTACACAGCAGACAGCACGGTTACACAGCAGAGAGCACAGTTACACAGCAGACAGCACGGTTACACAGCAGGGACCACAGTTACATAGCAGAGAGCACGGTTACACTGCAGAGAGCACGGTTACACAGCAGAGAGCACAGTTACACAGCAGAGGTCAAGGTTACACAGCATAGAGCACATTTACACAGCAGAGAGCACAGTTACACAGCAGAGAGCACAGTTACACAGCAGAGAGCATAGTTACACAGCAGAGAGCACAGTTACACAGCAGAACGGTCAGTTACACAACAGAGAGCACAGTTACACAGCAGAGAGCACAGTTACACAACAGAGAGCTCCGTTACACAGCAGAGTGTGCAGTTACATAGCAGAGAGCAAGGTTACACAACAGAGAGCACATTTACACAGCAGCCAGCACGGTTACACAGCAGAGAGCACAGTTACACAGCAGAGATCACAGTTACACAGCAGAGATCAAGGTTACACAGCAGAGAGCACATTTACACAGCAGAGAGCACAGTTACACAGCAGAGAGCACAGTTACACAGCAGAGAGCACAGTTACACAGCAGTGAGCACAATTACACAGCAGAGAGCTCAGTTACACAGAAGAGAGCACAGTTACACAGCAGAGAGTACAGTTACACAGCAGACAGCACGGTTACACAGCAGAGAGCACAGTTACACAGCAGAGAGCTCAGTTACACAGCAGTGAGCACAATTACACAGCAGAGAGCTCAGTTACACAGCAGAGAGCTCAGTTACACAGCAGAGAGCACAGTTACATAGCGTAGCAGAGAGCACGGTTACACAGCAGAGAGCACGGTTACACAGCAGAGAGCTCAGTTACACAGAAGAGAGCACAGTTACACAGCAGAGAGTACAGTTACACAGCAGACAGCACGGTTACACAGCAGAGAGCACAGTTACACAGCCGAGAGCTCAGTTACACATCAGAGAGCACAGTTACATAGCATAGCAGAGAGCACGATTACTCAGCAGAGAGCTCAGTTACACAGCAGAGAGCTCAGTTACACAGCAGAGAGCTCAGTTACACAGCAAAGAGCCCGGTTACACAGCAGAGAGCACAGTTACACAGCAGAGAACACAGTTCAACAGCAGAGAGCGCAGTTACACAGCAGAGTGTGCAGTTACATAGCAGAGAGCAAGGTTACACAGAAGAGAGCACATTTACACAGCAGAGAGCACAGTTACACAGCAGAGTGTGCAGTTACATAGCAGAGAGCAAGGTTACACAGCAGAGAGCACAGTTACACAGCAGAGAGCAAGGTTACAAAGCAGAGAGCACAGTTACACAGCAGCGAGCACGGTTACCCAGCAGAGAGCTCAGTTACACAGCAGAGAGCTCAGTTATACAGCAGAGATCACGGTTACAAAGCAGAGAGCTCAGTTACACAGCTGAGAGCTCAGTTGCACAGCAGAGAGCTCAGTTACACAGCAGAGAGCCCGGTTACACAGTAGAGAGCACAGTTACACAGCAGAGAGCACAGTTCAACAGCAGAGAGCGCAGTTACACAGCAGAGAGCTCAGTTACACAGCAGAGTGTGCAGTTACATAGCAGAGAGCAAGGTTACACAGAAGAGAGCACATTTACACAGCAGAGAGCTCAGTTACACAGCAGAGAGCACAGTTACACAGCAGAGAGCACAGTTACACAGCAGAGAACAAGGTTACACAGCAGAGAGCACATTTACACAGCAGCCAGCACGGTTACACAACAGAGAGCACAGTTACACAGCAGAGAGCACAGTTACACAGCAGAGATCAAGGTTACACAGCAGAGAGCACATTTACTCAGCAGAGAGCACAGTTACACAGCAGAGAGCACAGTTACACAGCACAGAGCACAGTTACATAGCAGAGAGCACGGTTACACAGCAGAGAGCACGGTTACACAGCAGAGAGCACAGTTACACAGCAGAGAGCAAGGTTACACAGCAGAGAGCACAGTTACACAGCAGCGAGTACGGTTACACAGCAGAGAGCTCAGTAACACAGCAGAGAGCTTTGTTACACAGCAGACAGGACGGTTATACAGAAGAGAGCTCAGTTACACAGCAGAGAGCTCAGTTACACAGCAGAGAGCACAGTTACACAGCAGAGAGCACAGTTACACAGTAGAGAGTACGGTTACACAGCAGGGAGCACGGTTAAACAGCAAAGACCTTAGTTACACAGCAGAGAGCTCTGTTACACAGCAGAGAGCACAGTTACATAGCAGAGAGCACGGTTACACAGCCGAGAGCACGGTTACACAGCAGAGAGCACAGTTACACAGCAGAGAGCACAGTTACACAGTAGAGAGCTCAGTTACACAGCAGAGAGCTCAGTTACAGAGCACAGTTACACAGCAGAGAGCACAGTTACACAGCAGAGAATACAGTTACACAGCAGAAAACTCAGTTACACAGCAGAGATAACAGTTACACAGCAGCGAGCACGGTTACACAGCAGAGAGCTCAGTTACACAGCAGAGAGCTCAGTTACACAGCAGAGATCACGGTTACAATGCAGAGAGCTCAATTACACAGCTGAGAAGCTCAGTTACACAGTAGAGAGCTCCGTTACACAGCAGAGAGCCCGGTTACACAGCAGAGAGTACAGTAACACAGCAGAGAGCACATTTCAACAGCAGAGAGCACAGTTACACAGCAGAGAGCACCGTTACACAGCAGAGAACACAGTTACACAGCAGAGAGTTCAGTTACACAGCAGAGAGCACAGTTACACAGCGGAGAGAACAGTTACACAGCAGAGAGCACAGTTACACAGCAGAGAACAAGGTTACACAGCAGAGAGCACATTTACACAGCAGCCAGCACGGTAACACAGCAGAGAGAACAGTTACACAGCAGAGAGCACAGTTACACAGCAGAGTTCATGGTTACACAGCAGAGAGCACAATTACACAGCAGAAAGTTCAGTTACACAGCAGAGAGCACAGTTACACAGCAGAGAGCACAGTTACACAGCAGACAGCACGGTTACACAGCAGAGAGCACAGTTACACAGCAGAGAGCTCAGTTACACAGCAGAGAGCACAGTTACACAGCAGAGAGCTCAGTTACACAGCAGAGAGCACAGTTACATAGCAGAGAGCACGGTTACACAGCAGAGAGCACGGTTACACAGCAGAGAGCACAGTTACACAGCAGAGAGCACAGTTACACAGCAGAGAGCTCAGTTACACAGCAGAGAGCTCAGTTACACAGCAGAGAGCACAGTTACACAGCAGAGAGCACAGTTACACAGCAGAGAACACAGTTACACAGCAGAAAGCTCAGTTACACAGCAGAGAGCACAGTTACACAGCAGAGAGCACAGTTACACAGCAGAGAGCACAGTTCAACAGCGGAGAGCACAGTTACACAGCAGAGAGTACCGTTACACAGCAGAGAACACAGGTACACAGCAGAAAGCTCAGTTACACAGCAGAGAGCACAGATACATAGCAGAGTGTGCAGTTACATAGCAGAGAGCAAGGTTACACAGCAGAGTGCCCATTTACACAGCAGAGAGCACAGTTACACAACAGAGAGCTCAGTTACACAGCAGAGAGCACAGTTACACAACAGAGAGCACAGTTACACAGCAGAGAACAAGTTTACACAGCAGAGAGCACATTTACACAGCAGCCAGCAAGGTTACCCAACAGCAGAGAGCACAGTTACATAGCAGAGAGTACGGTTACACAGCAGAGAGCACGGTTACACAGCAGAGAGCACAGTTACTCAGCAGAGAGCACAGTTACACATCAGTGAGCACAATTATACAGCAGAAAGCTCAGTTACACAGCAGAGAGCACAGTTACACAGCAGAGAGCACAGTTACACAGCAGACAGCACGGTTACACAGCAGAGAGCACAGTTACACAGCAGACAGCACGGTTACACAGCAGGGACCACAGTTACATAGCAGAGAGCACGGTTACACTGCAGAGAGCACGGTTACACAGCAGAGAGCACAGTTACACAGCAGAGGTCAAGGTTACACAGCATAGAGCACATTTACACAGCAGAGAGCACAGTTACACAGCAGAGAGCACAGTTACACAGCAGAGAGCATAGTTACACAGCAGAGAGCACAGTTACACAGCAGAACGGTCAGTTACACAACAGAGAGCACAGTTACACAGCAGAGAGCACAGTTACACAACAGAGAGCTCCGTTACACAGCAGAGTGTGCAGTTACATAGCAGAGAGCAAGGTTACACAACAGAGAGCACATTTACACAGCAGCCAGCACGGTTACACAGCAGAGAGCACAGTTACACAGCAGAGATCACAGTTACACAGCAGAGATCAAGGTTACACAGCAGAGAGCACATTTACACAGCAGAGAGCACAGTTACACAGCAGAGAGCACAGTTACACAGCAGAGAGCACAGTTACACAGCAGTGAGCACAATTACACAGCAGAGAGCTCAGTTACACAGAAGAGAGCACAGTTACACAGCAGAGAGTACAGTTACACAGCAGACAGCACGGTTACACAGCAGAGAGCACAGTTACACAGCAGAGAGCTCAGTTACACAGCAGTGAGCACAATTACACAGCAGAGAGCTCAGTTACACAGCAGAGAGCTCAGTTACACAGCAGAGAGCACAGTTACATAGCGTAGCAGAGAGCACGGTTACACAGCAGAGAGCACGGTTACACAGCAGAGAGCTCAGTTACACAGAAGAGAGCACAGTTACACAGCAGAGAGTACAGTTACACAGCAGACAGCACGGTTACACAGCAGAGAGCACAGTTACACAGCCGAGAGCTCAGTTACACATCAGAGAGCACAGTTACATAGCATAGCAGAGAGCACGGTTACTCAGCAGAGAGCTCAGTTACACAGCAGAGAGCTCAGTTACACAGCAGAGAGCTCAGTTACACAGCAGAGAGCACAGTTACACAGCAGAGAGCTCAGTTACATAGCAGAGAGCTCAGTTACACAGCAGAGAGCACAGTTACATAGCAGAGAGCACGGTTACACAGCAGAGAGCACGGTTACACAGCAGAGAGCACCGTTACACAGCAGAGAGCAAGGTTACACAGCAGAGAGCACAGTTACACAGCAGCGAGCACGGTTACACAGCAGAGAGCTCAGTTACACAGCAGAGAGCTCAGTTACACAGCAGAGAGCACAGTTACACAGCAGAGAGCTCAGTTACATAGCAGAGATCAAGGTTACACAGCATAGAGCACATTTACACAGCAGAGAGCACAGTTACACAGCAGAGAGCACAGTTACACAGCAGAGAGCACAGTTACATAGCAGAGAGCTCAGTTGCACAGCAGAGAGCACGGTTACACAGCAGAGAGCACAGTTACACAGCAGAGAGCAAGGTTACACATCAGAGAGCACAGTTACACAGCAGCGAGCACGGTTACACAGCAGAGAGCTTAGTTACACAGCAGAGAGCTCAGTTACACAGCAGAGATCACGGTTACAATGCAGAGAGCTCAGTTACACAGCTGAGAGCTCAGTTACACAGCAGAGAGCTCAGTTACACAGCAGAGAGCACAATTACACAGCAGAGAGCTCAGTTACACAGCAGAGAGCACAGTTACATAGCAGAGAGTACGGTTACACAGCAGAGAGCACGGTTAGACAGCAGAGAGCACAGTTACTCAGCAGAGAGCACAGTTACACATCAGTGAGCACAATTATACAGAAGAAAGCTCAGTTACACAGCAGAGAGCACAGTTACACAGCAGAGAGCACAGTTACACAGCAGACAGCACGGTTACACAGCAGAGAGCACAGTTACACAGCAGACAGCACGGTTACACAGCAGGGAGCACAGTTACATAGCAGAGAGCACGGTTACACTGCAGAGAGCACGGTTACACAGCAGAGAGCACAGTTACACAGCAGAGGTCAAGGTTACACAGCATAGAGCACATTTACACAGCAGAGAGCACAGTTACACAGCAGAGAGCACAGGTACACAGCAGAGAGCACAGTTACACAGCAGAGAGCTCAGTTACTCAGCAGAGAGCTCAGTTACACAGCAGAGAGCACAATTACACAGCAGAGAGCTCAGTTACACAGCAGAGAGCACAGTTACATAGCAGAGAGTACGGTTACACAGCAGAGAGCACGGTTACACAGCAGAGAGCACAGTTACTCAGCAGAGAGCACAGTTACACATCAGTGAGCACAATTACACAGCAGAAAGCTCAGTTACACAGCAGAGAGCACAGTTACACAGCAGAGAGAACAGTTACACAGCAGACAGCACGGTTACACAGCAGAGAGCACAGTTACACAGCAGACAGCACGGTTACACAGCAGGGAGCACAGTTACATAGCAGAGAGCACGGTTACACTGCAGAGAGCACGGTTACACAGCAGAGAGCACAGTTACACAGCAGAGGTCAAGGTTACACAGCATAGAGCACATTTACACAGCAGAGAGCACAGTTACACAGCAGAGAGCACAGTTACACAGCAGAGAGCACAGTTACACAGCAGTGAGCACAATTACACAGGAGAAAGCTCAGTTACACAGCAGAGAGCACAGTTACACAGCAGAGAACACAGTTACACAGCAGACAGCACGGTTACACGGCAGAGAGCACAGTTACACAGCAGAGAGCTCAGTTTCACAGCAGAGAGCACACTTACACAGCAGACAGCTCAGTTACACAGCAGAGAGCACAGTTACACATCAGCGAGCACGTTTACACAGCAGAGAGCTCAGTTACACCGTAGAGAGCTCAGTTACACCACAGAGAGCACGGCTACAAAGCAGAGAGCTCAGTTACACAGCAGAGAGATCAGTTACACAGCAGAGAGCTCAGTTACACAGCAGAGAGCCAGGGTACACAGCAGAGAGCTCAGTTACACAGCAGAGAGCTCAGTTACACAGCAGAGAGCACAGTTATACAGCAGAGAGCACGGTTACACAGCAGAGAGCACAGTTACACAGCAGAGAGCACGGTTACACAGCAGAGAGCACGGTTACACAGCAGAGAGCACGGTTAAACAGCAAAGACCTCTGTTACACAGCAGAGAGCTCTGTTACACAGCAGAGAGCACAGTTACACAGCAGAGAGTACCGTTACACAGCAGGGAGCACGGATAAACAGCAGAGACCTCAGTTACACAGCAGAGAGAACTGTTACACAGCAGAGCGCAGAGTTACACAGCAGACTGCACGGTTACACAGCAGAGAGCACAGTGCACAGCAGAGAGCACAGTTATACAGCAGGGAGCACAGTTACACAGCAGAGAGCACAGTTACCCAGCAGCCAGCACGGTTACACAGCAGAGAGCACAGTTACACAGCAGAGAGCACAGTTACACAGCAGAACGGTCAGTTACACAACAGAGAGCACAGTTACACAGCAGAGAGCACAGTTACACAGCAGAGAGCTCCGTTACACAGCAGAGTGTGCAGTTACATAGCAGAGAGCAAGGTTACACAACAGAGAGCACATTTACACAGCAGCCAGCACGGTTACACAGCAGAGAGCACAGTTACACAGCAGAGATCACAGTTACACAGCAGAGATCAAGGTTACACAGCAGAGAGCACATTTACACAGCAGAGAGCACAGTTACACAGCAGAGAGCACAGTTACACAGCAGAGAGCACAGTTACACAGCAGTGAGCACAATTACACAGCAGAGAGCTCAGTTACACAGAAGAGAGCACAGTTACACAGCAGTGAGTACAGTTACACAGCAGACAGCACGGTTACACAGCAGAGAGCACAGTTACACAGCAGAGAGCTCAGTTACACAGCAGTGAGCACAATTACACAGCAGAGAGCTCAGTTACACAGCAGAGAGCACAGTTACATAGCAGAGAGCACGGTTACACAGCAGAGAGCACGGTTACACAGCAGAGAGCACAGTTACTCAGCAGAGAGCTCAGTTACACAGCTGAGAGCTCAGTTACACAGCAGAGAGCTCAGTTACACAGCAGAGAGCTCAGTTACACAGCAGAGGGCACAATTACACAGCAGAGAGCTCAGTTACACAGCAGAGAGCACAGTTACATAGCAGAGAGCACGGTTACACAGCAGAGAGCACGGTTACACAGCAGAGAGCACAGTTACTCAGCAGAGAGCACAGTTACACAGCAGTGAGCACAATTACACAGCAGAAAGCTCAGATACACAGCAGAGAGCACAGTTACACAGCAGAGAGCACAGTTACACAGCAGACAGCACGTTTACACAGCAGAGAGCACAGTTACACAGCAGACAGCACGGTTACACAGCAGAGAGCACAGTTACATAGCAGAGAGCACGGTTACACAGCAGAGAGCACGGTTACACAGCAGAGAGCACAGTTACACAGCAGAGAGCACAGTTACACAGCAGTGAGCACAATTACACAGCAGAGAGCACAGTTACACAGCAGACAGCACGGTTACACAGCAGAGAGCACAGTTACACAGCAGAGAACAAGGTTACACAGCAGAGAGCACATTTACACAGCAGCCAGCACGGTTACACAACAGAGAGCACAGTTACACAGCAGAGAGCACAGTTACACAGCAGAGGTCAAGGTTACACAGCATAGAGCACATTTACACAGCAGAGAGCACAGTTACACAGCAGAGAGCACAGTTACACAGCAGAGAGCACAGTTACACAGCAGTGAGCACAATTACACAGCAGAAAGCTCAGTTACACAGCAGAGAGCACAGTTACACAGCAGAGAGCACAGTTACACAGCAGACAGCACGGTTACACGGCAGAGAGCACAGTTACACAGCAGACAGCTCAGTTTCACAGCAGAGAGCACACTTACACAGCAGACAGCTCAGTTACACAGCAGAGAGCACAGTTGCACGGCAGCGAGCAAGTTTACACAGCAGAGAGCTCAGTTACACCGCAGAGAGCTCAGTTACACCGCAGAGAGCACGGTTACAAAGCAGAGAGCTCAGTTACACAGCAGAGAGCTCAGTTACATAGCAGAGAGCGCGGTTACACAGCAGAGAGCACGGTTAAACAGCAAAGACCTCAGTTACACAGCAGAGAGCTTAGTTACAGAGCAGAGAGCACAGTTACACATCAGAAAGCTCAGTTACACAGCAGACAGCACAGTTACACAGCAGACAGCACGGTTACACAGCAGAGAGCTCAGTTACACAGCAGAGAGCTCAGTTACACAGCAGAGAGCACAGTTACACAGCAGAGAGCACGGTTACACAGCAGAGAGCACGGTTACACAGCAGAGAGCACGGTTAAACAGCAAAGACCTCAGTTACACAGCAGAGAGCTCTGTTACACAGCAGAGAGCACAGTTACACAGCAGAGAGTACGGTTACACAGCAGGGAGCACGGTTAAACAGCAGAGACCTCAGTTACACAGCAGAGAGAACTGTTACACAGCAAAGCGCAGAGTTACACAGCAGACTGCACGGTTACACAGCAGAGAGCACAGTGCACAGCAGAGAGCACAGTTATACAGCAGGGAGCACAGTTACACAGCAGAGAGCACAGTTACCCAGCAGCCAGCACGGTTACACAGCAGAGAGCACAGTTACACAGCAGAGAGCACAGTTACACAGCAGAGAGCACAGTTACACAGCAGAGAGCACAGTTACACAGCAGAACGGTCAGTTACACAACAGAGAGCACAGTTACACAGCAGAGAGCACAGTTACACAGCATAGAGCTCCGTTACACAGCAGAGTGTGCAGTTACATAGCAGAGAGCAAGGTTACACAACAGAGAGCACATTTACACAGCAGCCAGCACGGTTACACAGCAGAGAGCACAGTTACACAGCAGAGATCACAGTTACACAGCAGAGATCAAGGTTACACAGCAGAGAGCACATTTACACAGCAGAGAGCACAGTTACACAGCAGAGAGCACAGTTACAGAGCAGAGAGCACAGTTACACAGCAGTGAGCACAATTACACAGCAGAGAGCTCAGTTACACAGCAAAGAGCACAGTTACACAGCAGAGAGTACAGTTACACAGCAGACAGCACGGTTACACAGCAGAGAGCACAGTTACACAGCAGAGAGCTCAGTTACACAGCAGTGAGCACAATTACACAGCAGAGAGCTCAGTTACACAGCAGAGAGCTCAGTTACACAGCAGAGAGCACAGTTACATAGCATAGCAGAGAGCACGGTTACACAGCAGAGAGCACGGTTACACAGCAGAGAGCTCAGTTACACAGAAGAGAGCACAGTTACACAGCAGAGAGTACAGTTACACAGCAGACAGCACGGTTACACAGCAGAGAGCACAGTTACACAGCCGAGAGCTCAGTTACACATCAGAGAGCACAGTTACATAGCATAGCAGAGAGCACGGTTACTCAGCAGAGAGCTCAGTTACACAGCAGAGAGCTCAGTTACACAGCAGAGAGCTCAGTTACACAGCAGAGAGCACAGTTACACAGCAGAGAGCTCAGTTACATAGCAGAGAGCTCAGTTACACAGCAGAGAGCACAGTTACATAGCAGAGAGCACGGTTACACAGCAGAGAGCACGGTTACACAGCAGAGAGCACCGTTACACAGCAGAGAGCAAGGTTACACAGCAGAGAGCACAGTTACACAGCAGCGAGCACGGTTACACAGCAGAGAGCTCAGTTACACAGCAGAGAGCTCAGTTACACAGCAGAGAGCACAGTTACACAGCAGAGAGCTCAGTTACATAGCAGAGATCAAGGTTACACAGCATAGAGCACATTTACACAGCAGAGAGCACAGTTACACAGCAGAGAGCACAGTTACACAGCAGAGAGCACAGTTACATAGCAGAGAGCTCAGTTGCACAGCAGAGAGCACGGTTACACAGCAGAGAGCACAGTTACACAGCAGAGAGCAAGGTTACACATCAGAGAGCACAGTTACACAGCAGCGAGCACGGTTACACAGCAGAGAGCTTGGTTACACAGCAGGGAGCTCAGTTACACAGCAGAGATCACGGTTACAAAGCAGAGAGCTCAGCTACACAGCTGAGAGCTCAGTTACACAGCAGAGAGCTCAGTTACACAGCAGAGAGCACAATTACACAGCAGAGAGCTCAGTTACACAGCAGAGAGCACAGTTACATAGCAGAGAGTACGGTTACACAGCAGAGAGCACGGTTACACAGCAGAGAGCACAGTTACTCAGCAGAGAGCACAGTTACACATCAGTGAGCACAATTATACAGCAGAAAGCTCAGTTACACAGCAGAGAGCACAGTTACACAGCAGAGAGCACAGTTACACAGCAGACAGCACGGTTACACAGCAGAGAGCACAGTTACACAGCAGACAGCACGGTTACACAGCAGGGAGCACAGTTACATAGCAGAGAGCACGGTTACACTGCAGAGAGCACGGTTACACAGCAGAGAGCACAGTTACACAGCAGAGGTCAAGGTTACACAGCATAGAGCACATTTACACAGCAGAGAGCACAGTTACACAGCAGAGAGCACAGTTACACAGCAGAGAGCACAGTTACACAGCAGAGAGCACAGTTACACAGCAGAACGGTCAGTTACACAACAGAGAGCACAGTTACACAGCAGAGAGCACAGTTACACAGCAGAGAGCTCCGTTACACAGCAGAGTGTGCAGTTACATAGCAGAGAGCAAGGTTACACAGCAGAGAGCTCAGTTACACAGCAGAGAGCACAGTTACATAGCATAGCAGAGAGCACGGTTACACAGCAGAGAGCACGGTTACACAGCAGAGAGCTCAGTTACACAGAAGAGAGCACAGTTACACAGCAGAGAGTACAGTTACACAGCAGACAGCACGGTTACACAGCAGACAGCGCAGTTACACAGCCGAGAGCTCAATTACACATCAGAGAGCACAGTTACATAGCATAGCAGAGAGCACGGTTACTCAGCAGAGAGCTCAGTTACACAGCAGAGAGCTCAGTTACACAGCAGAGAGCTCAGTTACACAGCAGAGAGCACAGTTACACAGCAGAGAGCTCAGTTACATAGCAGAGAGCTCAGTTACACAGCAGAGAGCACAGTTACATAGCAGAGAGCACGGTTACACAGCAGAGAGCACGGTTACACAGCAGAGAGCACCGTTACACAGCAGAGAGCAAGGTTACACAGCAGAGAGCACAGTTACACAGCAGCGAGCACGGTTACACAGCAGAGAGCTCAGTTACACAGCAGAGAGCTCAGTTACACAGCAGAGAGCACAGTTACACAGCAGAGAGCTCAGTTACATAGCAGAGATCAAGGTTACACAGCATAGAGCACATTTACACAGCAGAGAGCACAGTTACACAGCAGAGAGCACAGTTACACAGCAGAGAGCACAGTTACATAGCAGAGAGCTCAGTTGCACAGCAGAGAGCACGGTTACACAGCAGAGAGCACAGTTACACAGCAGAGAGCAAGGTTACACATCAGAGAGCACAGTTACACAGCAGCGAGCACGGTTACACAGCAGAGAGCTTAGTTACACAGCAGGGAGCTCAGTTACACAGCAGAGATCACGGTTACAAAGCAGAGAGCTCAGTTACACAGCTGAGAGCTCAGTTACACAGCAGAGAGCTCAGTTACACAGCAGAGAGCACAAGTACACAGCAGAGAGCTCAGTTACACAGCAGAGAGCACAGTTACATAGCAGAGAGTACGGTTACACAGCAGAGAGCACGGTTACACAGCAGAGAGCA
Source organism: Scyliorhinus torazame (assembly GCF_047496885.1). Taxonomy (NCBI): domain Eukaryota; kingdom Metazoa; phylum Chordata; class Chondrichthyes; order Carcharhiniformes; family Scyliorhinidae; genus Scyliorhinus; species Scyliorhinus torazame. The sequence goes on from NC_092730.1 coordinate 41,365,589, forward strand.
CAGTTACTCAGCAGAGAGCACAGTTACACATCAGTGAGCACAATTATACAGCAGAAAGCTCAGTTACACAGCAGAGAGCACAGTTACACAGCAGAGAGCACAGTTACACAGCAGACAGCACGGTTACACAGCAGAGAGCACAGTTACACAGCAGACAGCACGGTTACACAGCAGGGAGCACAGTTACATAGCAGAGAGCACGGTTACACTGCAGAGAGCACGGTTACACAGCAGAGAGCACAGTTACACAGCAGAGGTCAAGGTTACACAGCATAGAGCACATTTACACAGCAGAGAGCACAGTTACACAGCAGAGAGCACAGTTACACAGCAGAGAGCATAGTTACACAGCAGAGAGCACAGTTACACAGCAGAACGGTCAGTTACACAACAGAGAGCACAGTTACACAGCAGAGAGCACAGTTACACAGCAGAGAGCTCCGTTACACAGCAGAGTGTGCAGTTACATAGCAGAGAGCAAGGTTACACAACAGAGAGCACATTTACACAGCAGCCAGCACGGTTACACAGCAGAGAGCACAGTTACACAGCAGAGATCACAGTTACACAGCAGAGATCAAGGTTACACAGCAGAGAGCACATTTACACAGCAGAGAGCACAGTTACACAGCAGAGAGCACAGTTACACAGCAGAGAGCACAGTTACACAGCAGTGAGCACAATTACACAGCAGAGAGCTCAGTTACACAGAAGAGAGCACAGTTACACAGCAGAGAGTACAGTTACACAGCAGACAGCACGGTTACACAGCAGAGAGCACAGTTACACAGCAGAGAGCTCAGTTACACAGCAGTGAGCACAATTACACAGCAGAGAGCTCAGTTACACAGCAGAGAGCTCAGTTACACAGCAGAGAGCACAGTTACATAGCGTAGCAGAGAGCACGGTTACACAGCAGAGAGCACGGTTACACAGCAGAGAGCTCAGTTACACAGAAGAGAGCACAGTTACACAGCAGAGAGTACAGTTACACAGCAGACAGCACGGTTACACAGCAGAGAGCACAGTTACACAGCCGAGAGCTCAGTTACACATCAGAGAGCACAGTTACATAGCATAGCAGAGAGCACGGTTACTCAGCAGAGAGCTCAGTTACACAGCAGAGAGCTCAGTTACACAGCAGAGAGCTCAGTTACACAGCAGAGAGCACAGTTACACAGCAGAGAGCTCAGTTACATAGCAGAGAGCTCAGTTACACAGCAGAGAGCACAGTTACATAGCAGAGAGCACGGTTACACAGCAGAGAGCACGGTTACACAGCAGAGAGCACGGTTACACAGCAGAGAGCAAGGTTACACAGCAGAGAGCACAGTTACACAGCAGCGAGCACGATTACACAGCAGAGAGCTCAGTTACACAGCAGAGAGCTCAGTTACACAGCAGAGAGCACAGTTACACAGCAGAGAGCTCAGTTACATAGCAGAGATCAAGGTTACACAGCATAGAGCACATTTACACAGCAGAGAGCACAGTTACACAGCAGAGAGCACAGTTACACAGCAGAGAGCACAGTTACATAGCAGAGAGCTCAGTTGCACAGCAGAGAGCACGGTTACACAGCAGAGAGCACAGTTACACAGCAGAGAGCAAGGTTACACATCAGAGAGCACAGTTACACAGCAGCGAGCACGGTTACACAGCAGAGAGCTTAGTTACACAGCAGAGAGCTCAGTTACACAGCAGAGATCACGGTTACAATGCAGAGAGCTCAGTTACACAGCTGAGAGCTCAGTTACACAGCAGAGAGCTCAGTTACACAGCAGAGAGCACAATTACACAGCAGAGAGCTCAGTTACACAGCAGAGAGCACAGTTACAAAGCAGAGAGTACGGTTACACAGCAGAGAGCACGGTTACACAGCAGAGAGCACAGTTACTCAGCAGAGAGCACAGTTACACATCAGTGAGCACAATTATACAGCAGAAAGCTCAGTTACACAGCAGAGAGCACAGTTACACAGCAGAGAGCACAGTTACACAGCAGACAGCACGGTTACACAGCAGAGAGCACAGTTACACAGCAGACAGCACGGTTACACAGCAGGGAGCACAGTTACATAGCAGAGAGCACGGTTACACTGCAGAGAGCACGGTTACACAGCAGAGAGCACAGTTACACAGCAGAGGTCAAGGTTACACGGCATAGAGCACATTTACACAGCAGAGAGCACAGTTACACAGCAGAGAGCACAGTTACACAGCAGAGAGCACAGTTACACAGCAGAGAGCTCAGTTACTCAGCAGAGAGCTCAGTTACACAGCAGAGAGCACAATTACACAGCAGAGAGCTCAGTTACACAGCAGAGAGCACAGTTACATAGCAGAGAGTACGGTTACACAGCAGAGAGCACGGTTACACAGCAGAGAGCACAGTTACTCATCAGAGAGCACAGTTACACATCAGTGAGCACAATTACACAGCAGAAAGCTCAGTTACACAGCAGAGAGCACAGTTACACAGCAGAGAGCACAGTTACACAGCAGACAGCACGGTTACACAGCAGAGAGCACAGTTACACAGCAGACAGCACGGTTACACAGCAGGGAGCACAGTTACATAGCAGAGAGCACGGTTACACTGCAGAGAGCACGGTTACACAGCAGAGAGCACAGTTACACAGCAGAGGTCAAGGTTACACAGCATAGAGCACATTTACACAGCAGAGAGCACAGTTACACAGCAGAGAGCACAGTTACACAGCAGAGAGCACAGTTACACAGCAGTGAGCACAATTACACAGGAGAAAGCTCAGTTACACAGCAGAGAGCACAGTTACACAGCAGAGAACACAGTTACACAGCAGACAGCACGGTTACACGGCAGAGAGCACAGTTACACAGCAGAGAGCTCAGTTTCACAGCAGAGAGCACACTTACACAGCAGACAGCTCAGTTACACAGCAGAGAGCACAGTTACACATCAGCGAGCACGTTTACACAGCAGAGAGCTCAGTTACACCGTAGAGAGCTCAGTTACACCGCAGAGAGCACGGTTACAAAGCAGAGAGCTCAGTTACACAGCAGAGAGATCAGTTACACAGCAGAGAGCTCAGTTACACAGCAGAGAGCCAGGGTACACAGCAGAGAGCTCAGTTACACAGCAGAGAGCTCAGTTACACAGCAGAGAGCACAGTTACACAGCAGAGAGCACGGTTACACAGCAGAGAGCACAGTTACACAGCAGAGAGCACGGTTACACAGCAGAGAGCACGGTTACACAGCAGAGAGCACGGTTAAACAGCAAAGACCTCAGTTACACAGCAGAGAGCTCTGTTACACAGCAGAGAGCACAGTTACACAGCAGAGAGTACGGTTACACAGCAGGGAGCACGGATAAACAGCAGAGACCTCAGTTACACAGCAGAGAGAACTGTTACACAGCAGAGCGCAGAGTTACACAGCAGACTGCACGGTTACACAGCAGAGAGCACAGTGCACAGCAGAGAGCACAGTTATACAGCAGGGAGCACAGTTACACAGCAGAGAGCACAGTTACCCAGCAGCCAGCACGGTTACACAGCAGAGAGCACAGTTACACAGCAGAGAGCACAGTTACACAGCAGAACGGTCAGTTACACAACAGAGAGCACAGTTACACAGCAGAGAGCACAGTTACACAGCAGAGAGCTCCGTTACACAGCAGAGTGTGCAGTTACATAGCAGAGAGCAAGGTTACACAACAGAGAGCACACTTACACAGCAGCCAGCACGGTTACACAGCAGAGAGCACAGTTACACAGCAGAGATCACAGTTACACAGCAGAGATCAAGGTTACACAGCAGAGAGCACATTTACACAGCAGAGAGCACAGTTACACAGCAGAGAGCACAGTTACACAGCAGAGAGCACAGTTACACAGCAGTGAGCACAATTACACAGCAGAGAGCTCAGTTACACAGAAGAGAGCACAGTTACACAGCAGTGAGTACAGTTACACAGCAGACAGCACGGTTACACAGCAGAGAGCACAGTTACACAGCAGAGAGCTCAGTTACACAGCAGTGAGCACAATTACACAGCAGAGAGCTCAGTTACACAGCAGAGAGCACAGTTACATAGCAGAGAGCACGGTTACACAGCAGAGAGCACGGTTACACAGCAGAGAGCACAGTTACTCAGCAGAGAGCTCAGTTACACAGCTGAGAGCTCAGTTACACAGCAGAGAGCTCAGTTACACAGCAGAGAGCTCAGTTACACATCAGAGGGCACAATTACACAGCAGAGAGCTCAGTTACACAGCAGAGAGCACAGTTACATAGCAGAGAGCACGGTTACACAGCAGAGAGCACGGTTACACAGCAGAGAGCACAGTTACTCAGCAGAGAGCACAGTTACACAGCAGTGAGCACAATTACACAGCAGAAAGCTCAGTTACACAGCAGAGAGCACAGTTACACAGCAGAGAGCACAGTTACACAGCAGACAGCACGGTTACACAGCAGAGAGCACAGTTACACAGCAGACAGCACGGTTACACAGCAGAGAGCACAGTTACATAGCAGAGAGCACGGTTACACAGCAGAGAGCACGGTTACACAGCAGAGAGCACAGTTACACAGCAGAGAGCACAGTTACACAGCAGTGAGCACAATTACACAGCAGAGAGCACAGTTACACAGCAGACAGCACGGTTACACAGCAGAGAGCACAGTTACACAGCAGAGAACAAGGTTACACAGCAGAGAGCACATTTACACAGCAGCCAGCACGGTTACACAACAGAGAGCACAGTTACACAGCAGAGAGCACAGTTACACAGCAGAGGTCAAGGTTACACAGCATAGAGCACATTTACACAGCAGAGAGCACAGTTACACAGCAGAGAGCACAGTTACACAGCAGAGAGCACAGTTACACAGCAGTGAGCACAATTACACAGCAGAAAGCTCAGTTACACAGCAGAGAGCACAGTTACACAGCAGAGAGCACAGTTACACAGCAGACAGCACGGTTACACGGCAGAGAGCACAGTTACACAGCAGACAGCTCAGTTTCACAGCAGAGAGCACACTTACACAGCAGACAGCTCAGTTACACAGCAGAGAGCACAGTTGCACGGCAGCGAGCAAGTTTACACAGCAGAGAGCTCAGTTACACCGCAGAGAGCTCAGTTACACCGCAGAGAGCACGGTTACAAAGCAGAGAGCTCAGTTACACAGCAGAGAGCTCAGTTACACAGCAGAGAGCTCAGTTACACAGCAGACAGCCAGGGTGCACAGCGGAGAGCACAGTTACAAAGCAGAGACCACGGTTACACAGCAGAGAGCACAGTTACACATCAGCGAGCACGGTTACACAGCAGAGAGCTCAGTTACACAGCAGAGAGCTCAGTTACACAGCAGAGAGCACAGTTACACAGCAGAGAGCTCAGTTACATAGCAGAGAGCTCAGTTACACAGCAGAGAGCACAGTTACATAGCAGAGAGCGCGGTTACACAGCAGAGAGCACGGTTACACAGCAGCGAGCACAGTTAGACAGCAGAGAGCATGGTTACACAGCAGAGAGCACAGTTACACAGCAGAGAGCACGGTTGCACTGCAGAGAGATCAGTTACACAGCAGAGAGCACAGTTACACAGCAGAGAGCACGGTTAAACAGCAAAGACCTCAGTTACACAGCAGAGAGCTTAGTTACAGAGCAGAGAGCACAGTTACACATCAGAAAGCTCAGTTACACAGCAGACAGCACAGTTACACAGCAGACAGCACGGTTACACAGCAGAGAGCTCAGTTACACAGCAGAGAGCTCAGTTACACAGCAGAGAGCACAGTTACACAGCAGAGAGCACGGTTACACAGCAGAGAGCACGGTTACACAGCAGAGAGCACGGTTAAACAGCAAAGACCTCAGTTACACAGCAGAGAGCTCTGTTACACAGCAGAGAGCACAGTTACACAGCAGAGAGTACGGTTACACAGCAGGGAGCACGGTTAAACAGCAGAGACCTCAGTTACACAGCAGAGAGAACTGTTACACAGCAGAGCGCAGAGTTACACAGCAGACTGCGCGGTTACACAGCAGAGAGCACAGTGCACAGCAGAGAGCACAGTTATACAGCAGGGAGCACAGTTACACAGCAGAGAGCACAGTTACCCAGCAGCCAGCACGGTTACACAGCAGAGAGCACAGTTACACAGCAGAGAGCACAGTTACACAGCAGAGAGCACAGTTACACAGCAGAGAGCACAGTTACACAGCAGAACGGTCAGTTACACAACAGAGAGCACAGTTACACAGCAGAGAGCACAGTTACACAGCAGAGAGCTCCGTTACACAGCAGAGTGTGCAGTTACATAGCAGAGAGCAAGGTTACACAACAGAGAGCACATTTACACAGCAGCCAGCACGGTTACACAGCAGAGAGCACAGTTACACAGCAGAGATCACAGTTACACAGCAGAGATCAAGGTTACACAGCAGAGAGCACATTTACACAGCAGAGAGCACAGTTACACAGCAGAGAGCACAGTTACACAGCAGAGAGCACAGTTACACAGCAGTGAGCACAATTACACAGCAGAGAGCTCAGTTACACAGAAGAGAGCACAGTTACACAGCAGAGAGTACAGTTACACAGCAGACAGCACGGTTACACAGCAGAGAGCACAGTTACACAGCAGAGAGCTCAGTTACACAGCAGTGAGCACAATTACACAGCAGAGAGCTCAGTTACACAGCAGAGAGCTCAGTTACACAGCAGAGAGCACAGTTACATAGCATAGCAGAGAGCACGGTTACACAGCAGAGAGCACGGTTACACAGCAGAGAGCTCAGTTACACAGAAGAGAGCACAGTTACACAGCAGAGAGTACAGTTACACAGCAGACAGCACGGTTACACAGCAGAGAGCACAGTTACACAGCCGAGAGCTCAGTTACACATCAGAGAGCACAGTTACATAGCATAGCAGAGAGCACGGTTACTCAGCAGAGAGCTCAGTTACACAGCAGAGAGCTCAGTTACACAGCAGAGAGCTCAGTTACACAGCAGAGAGCACAGTTACACAGCAGAGAGCTCAGTTACATAGCAGAGAGCTCAGTTACACAGCAGAGAGCACAGTTACATAGCAGAGAGCACGGTTACACAGCAGAGAGCACGGTTACACAGCAGAGAGCACCGTTACACAGCAGAGAGCAAGGTTACACAGCAGAGAGCACAGTTACACAGCAGCGAGCACGGTTACACAGCAGAGAGCTCAGTTACACAGCAGAGAGCTCAGTTACACAGCAGAGAGCACAGTTACACAGCAGAGAGCTCAGTTACATAGCAGAGATCAAGGTTACACAGCATAGAGCACATTTACACAGCAGAGAGCACAGTTACACAGCAGAGAGCACAGTTACACAGCAGAGAGCACAGTTACATAGCAGAGAGCTCAGTTGCACAGCAGAGAGCACGGTTACACAGCAGAGAGCACAGTTACACAGCAGAGAGCAAGGTTACACATCAGAGAGCACAGTTACACAGCAGCGAGCACGGTTACACAGCAGAGAGCTTAGTTACACAGCAGGGAGCTCAGTTACACAGCAGAGATCACGGTTACAAAGCAGAGAGCTCAGTTACACAGCTGAGAGCTCAGTTACACAGCAGAGAGCTCAGTTACACAGCAGAGAGCACAATTACACAGCAGAGAGCTCAGTTACACAGCAGAGAGCACAGTTACATAGCAGAGAGTACGGTTACACAGCAGAGAGCACGGTTACACAGCAGAGAGCACAGTTACTCAGCAGAGAGCACAGTTACACATCAGTGAGCACAATTATACAGCAGAAAGCTCAGTTACACAGCAGAGAGCACAGTTACACAGCAGAGAGCACAGTTACACAGCAGACAGCACGGTTACACAGCAGAGAGCACAGTTACACAGCAGACAGCACGGTTACACAGCAGGGAGCACAGTTACATAGCAGAGAGCACGGTTACACTGCAGAGAGCACGGTTACACAGCAGAGAGCACAGTTACACAGCAGAGGTCAAGATTACACAGCATAGAGCACATTTACACAGCAGAGAGCACAGTTACACAGCAGAGAGCACAGTTACACAGCAGAGAGCACAGTTACACAGCAGAGATCACAGTTACACAGCAGAGATCAAGGTTACACAGCAGAGAGCACATTTACACAGCAGAGAGCACAGTTACACAGCAGAGAGCACAGTTACACAGCAGAGAGCACAGTTACACAGCAGTGAGCACAATTACACAGCAGAGAGCTCAGTTACACAGAAGAGAGCACAGTTACACAGCAGAGAGTACAGTTACACAGCAGACAGCACGGTTACACAGCAGAGAGCACAGTTACACAGCAGAGAGCTCAGTTACACAGCAGTGAGCACAATTACACAGCAGAGAGCTCAGTTACACAGCAGAGAGCTCTGTTACACAGCAGAGAGCACAGTTACATAGCATAGCAGAGAGCACGGTTACACAGCAGAGAGCACGGTTACACAGCAGAGAGCTCAGTTACACAGAAGAGAGCACAGTTACACAGCAGAGAGTACAGTTACACAGCAGACAGCACGGTTACACAGCAGAGAGCACAGTTACACAGCCGAGAGCTCAGTTACACATCAGAGAGCACAGTTACATAGCATAGCAGAGAGCACGGTTACTCAGCAGAGAGCTCAGTTACACAGCAGAGAGCTCAGTTACACAGCAGAGAGCTCAGTTACACAGCAGAGAGCACAGTTACACAGCAGAGAGCTCAGTTACATAGCAGAGAGCTCAGTTACACAGCAGAGAGCACAGTTACATAGCAGAGAGCACGGTTACACAGCAGAGAGCACGGTTACACAGCAGAGAGCACCGTTACACAGCAGAGAGCAAGGTTACACAGCAGAGAGCACAGTTACACAGCAGCGAGCACGGTTACACAGCAGAGAGCTCAGTTACACAGCAGAGAGCTCAGTTACACAGCAGAGAGCACAGTTACACAGCAGAGAGCTCAGTTACATAGCAGAGATCAAGGTTACACAGCATAGAGCACATTTACACAGCAGAGAGCACAGTTACACAGCAGAGAGCACAGTTACACAGCAGAGAGCACAGTTACATAGCAGAGAGCTCAGTTGCACAGCAGAGAGCACGGTTACACAGCAGAGAGCACAGTTACACAGCAGAGAGCAAGGTTACACATCAGAGAGCACAGTTACACAGCAGCGAGCACGGTTACACAGCAGAGAGCTTAGTTACACAGCAGAGAGCTCAGTTACACAGCAGAGATCACGGTTACAAAGCAGAGAGCTCAGTTACACAGCTGAGAGCTCAGTTACACAGCAGAGAGCTCAGTTACACAGCAGAGAGCACAATTACACAGCAGAGAGCTCAGTTACACAGCAGAGAGCACTGTTACATAGCAAAGAGTACGGTTACACAGCAGAGAGCACGGTTACACAGCAGAGAGCACAGTTACTCAGCAGAGAGCACAGTTACACATCAGTGAGCACAATTATACAGCAGAAAGCTCAGTTACACAGCAGAGAGCACAGTTACACAGCAGAGAGCACAGTTACACAGCAGACAGCACGGTTACACAGCAGAGAGCACAGTTACACAGCAGACAGCACGGTTACACAGCAGGGAGCACAGTTACATAGCAGAGAGCACGGTTACACTGCAGAGAGCACGGTTACACAGCAGAGAGCACAGTTACACAGCAGAGGTCAAGGTTACACAGCATAGAGCACATTTACACAGCAGAGAGCACAGTTACACAGCAGAGAGCACAGTTACACAGCAGAGAGCACAGTTACACAGCAGAGAGCTCAGTTACTCAGCAGAGAGCTCAGTTACACAGCAGAGAGCACAATTACACAGCAGAGAGCTCAGTTACACAGCAGAGAGCACAGTTACATAGCAGAGAGTACGGTTACACAGCAGAGAGCACGGTTACACAGCAGAGAGCACAGTTACTCAGCAGAGAGCACAGTTACACATCAGTGAGCACAATTACACAGCAGAAAGCTCAGTTTCACAGCAGAGAGCACAGTTACACAGCAGAGAGCACAGTTACACAGCAGACAGCACGGTTACACAGCAGAGAGCACAGTTACACAGCAGACAGCACGGTTACACAGCAGGGAGCACAGTTACATAGCAGAGAGCACGGTAACACTGCAGAGAGCACGGTTACACAGCAGAGAGCACAGTTACACAGCAGAGGTCAAGGTTACACAGCATAGAGCACATTTACACAGCAGAGAGCACAGTTACACAGCAGAGAGCACAGTTACACAGCAGAGAGCACAGTTACACAGCAGTGAGCACAATTACACAGGAGAAAGCTCAGTTACACAGCAGAGAGCACAGTTACACAGCAGAGAACACAGTTACACAGCCGACAGCACGGTTACACGGCAGAGAGCACAGTTACACAGCAGAGAGCTCAGTTTCACAGCAGAGAGCACACTTACACAGCAAAAAGCTCAGTTACACAGCAGAGAGCACAGTTACACATCAGCGAGCACGTTTACACAGCAGAGAGCTCAGTTACACCGTAGAGAGCTCAGTTACACCGCAGAGAGCACGGTTACAAAGCAGAGAGCTCAGTTACACAGCAGAGAGATCAGTTACACAGCAGAGAGCTCAGTTACACAGCAGAGAGCCAGGGTACACAGCAGAGAGCTCAGTTACACAGCAGAGAGCTCAGTTACACAGCAGAGAGCACAGTTACACAGCAGAGAGCACGGTTACACAGCAGAGAGCACGGTTACACAGCAGAGAGCACGGTTAAACAGCAAAGACCTCAGTTCCGCAGCAGAGAGCTCTGTTACACAGCAGAGACCACAGTTACACAGCAGAGAGTACGGTTACACAGCAGGGAGCACGGTTAAACAGCAGAGACCTCAGTTACACATCAGAGAGCACAGTTACACAGCAGCGAGCACGGTTACACAGCAGAGAGCTTAGTTACACAGCAGAGATCTCAGTTACACAGCAGAGAGCACAGTTACACAGCTGAGAGCTCAGTTACACAGCAGAGAGCTCAGTTACACAGCAGAGAGCTCAGTTACACAGCAGAGGGCACAATTACACAGCAGAGAGCTCAGTTACACAGCAGAGAGCACAGTTACATAGCAGAGAGCACGGTTACACAGCAGAGAGCACGGTTACACAGCAGAGAGCACAGTTACACAGCAGAGAGCACAGTTACACAGCAGTGAGCACAATTACACAGCACAAAGCTCAGTTACACAGCAGAGAGCACAGTTACACAGCAGAGTGCACAGTTACACACCAGACAGCACGGTTACACAGCAGAGAGCACAGTTACACAGCAGACAGCACTTTTACACAGCAGAGAGCACAGTTACATAGCAGAGAGCATGGTTACACAGCAGAGAGCACGGTTACACAGCAGAGAGCACAGTTACACAGCAGAGAGCACAGTTACACAGCAGTGAGCACAATTACACAGCAGAGAGCAGAGTTACACAGCAGACAGCACGGTTACACAGCAGATAGCACAGTTACACAGCAGAGAACAAGGTTACACAGCAGAGAGCACATTTACACAGCAGCCAGCACGGTTACACAGCAGAGAGCACAGTTACACAGCAGAGAGCACAGTTACACAGCAGTGAGCACAATTACATAGCAGAAAGCTCAGTTACACAGCAGAGAGCACAGTTACACAGCAGAGAGCACAGTTACACAGCAGACAGCACGGTTACACGGCAGAGAGCACAGTTACACAGCAGACAGCTCAGTTTCACAGCAGAGAGCACACTTACACAGCAGACAGATCAGTTACACCGCAGAGAGCTCAGTTACACCGCAGAGAGCACGGTTACGAAGCAGAGAGCTCAGTTACACAGCAGAGAGCTCAGTTACACAGCAGAGAGCTCAGTTACACAGCAGAGAGCCAGGGTACACATCAGAGAGCACAGTTACAAAGCAGAGACCACGGTTACACAGCAGAGAGCACAGTTACACATCAGCGAGCACGGTTACACAGCAGAGAGCTCAGTTACACAGCAGAGAGCTCAGTTACACAGCAGAAAGCTCAGTTACACAGCAGAGAGCTCAGTTACATAGCAGAGAGCTCAGTTACACAGCAGAGAGCACAGTTACACAGCAGATTGCGCGGTTACACAGCAGAGAGCACGGTTACACAGCAGAGAGCACAGTTACACAGCAGAGAGCATGGTTACACAGCAGAGAGCACAGTTACACAGCAGAGAGCACGGTTGCACTGCAGAGAGCTCAGTTACACAGCAGAGAGCACAGTTACACAGCAGAGAGCACGGTTAAACAGCAAAGACCTCAGTTACACAGCAGAGAGCTTAGTTACAGAGCAGAGAGCACAGTTACACATCAGAAAGCTCAGTTACACAGCAGAGAGCACAGTTACACAGCAGTCAGCACGGTTACACAGCAGAGAGCTCAGTTACACAGCAGAGAGCTCAGTTACACAGCAGAGAGCACAGTTACACAGCAGAGAGCACGGTTACACAGCAGAGAGCACGGTTACACAGCAGAGAGCACGGTTAAACAGCAAAGACCTCAGTTACACAGCAGAGAGCTCTGTTACACAGCAGAGAGCACAGTTACACAGCAGAGAGTACGGTGACACAGCAGGGAGCACGGTTAAACAGCAGAGACCTCAGTTACACAGCAGAGAGATCTGTTACACAGCAGAGCGCAGAGTTACACAGCAGACTGCACGGTTACACAGCAGAGAGCACAGTGCACAGCAGAGAGCACAGTTATACAGCAGGGAGCACAGTTACACAGCAGAGAGCACAATTACACAGCAGCCAGCACGGTTACACAGCAGAGAGCTCAGTTACACAGCAGAGAGCTCAGTTACACAGCAGAGAGCACAGTTACACAGCAGAGAGCACGGTTATGCAGCAGAGAGCACGGTTACACAGCAGAGAGCACGGTTAAACAGCAAAGACCTCAGTTACACAGCAGAGAGCTCTGTTACACAGCAGAGATCACAGTTACACAGCAGAGAGTACGGTTACACAGCAGGGAGCACGGTTAAACAGCAGAGACCTCAGTTACACAGCAGAGAGATCTGTTACACAGCAGAGCGCAGAGTTACACAGCAGACTGCACGGTTACACAGCAGAGAGCACAGTGCACAGCGGAGAGCACAGTTATACAGCAGGGAGCACAGTTACACAGCAGAGAGCACAATTACACAGCAGCCAACACGGTTACACAGCAGAGAGCACAGTTACACAGCAGAGAGCACAGTTACACAGCAGAGAGCACAGTTACACAGCAGAGAGCACAGTTACACAGCAGAACGCTCAGTTACACAACAGAGAGCACAGTTACACAGCAGAGAGCACAGTTACACAGCAGAGAGCTCCGTTACACAGCAGAGTGTGCAGTTACATAGCAGAGAGCAAGGTTACACAACAGAGAGCACATTTACACAACAGCCAGCACGGTTACACAGCAGAGAGCACAGTTACACAGCAGAGAGCACAGTTACACAGCAGTGAGCACAATTACACAGCAGAGAGCTCAGTTACACAGGAGAGAGCACAGTTACACAGCAGAGAGTACAGTTACACAGCAGACAGCACGGTTACACAGCAGAGAGCACAGTTACACAGCAGAGAGCTCAGTTACACAGCAGTGAGCACAATTACACAGCAGAGAGCTCAGTTACACAGCAGAGAGCTCAGTTACACAGCAGAGAGCACAGTTACATAGCATAGCAGAGAGCACGGTTACACAGCAGAGAGCACGGTTACACAGCAGAGAGCTCAGTTACACAGAAGAGAGCACAGTTACACAGCAGAGAGTACAGTTACACAGCAGACAGCACGGTTAGACAGCAGAGAGCACAGTTACACAGCAGAGAGCTCAGTTACACAGCACAAAGCACAGTTACATAGCATAGCAGAGAGCACGGTTACTCAGCAGAGAGCTCAGTTACACAGCAGAGAGCTCTGTTACACAGCAGAGAGCTCAGTTACACAGCAGAGAGCACAGTTACACAGCAGAGAGTACAGTTACACAGCAGACAGCACGATTACACAGCAGAGAGCACAGTTACACAGCAGAGAGCTCAGTTACACAGCACAAAGCACAGTTACATAGCATAGCAGAGAGCACGGTTACTCAGCAGAGAGCTCAGTTACACAGCAGAGAGCTCAGTTACACAGCAGAGAGCTCAGTTACACACCAGAGAGCACAGTTACACAGCAGAGAGTTCAGTTACATAGCAGAGAGCTCAGTTATACAGCAGAGAGCACAGTTACACAGCAGAGAGCACAGTTACACAGCAGTGAGCACAATTACACAGCAGAAAGCTCAGTTACACAGCAGAGAGCACAGTTACACAGCAGAGAACACAGTTACACAGCAGACAGCACGGTTACACGGCAGAGAGCACAGTTACACAGCAGAGAGCTCAGTTTCACAGCAGAGAGCACACTTACACAGCAGACAGCTCAGTTACACAGCAGAGAGCACAGTTACACAGCAGCGAGCACGTTTACACAGCAGAGAGCTCAGTTACACCGTAGAGAGCTCAGTTACACCGCAGAGAGCACGGTTACAAAGCAGAGAGCTCAGTTACACAGCAGAGAGCTCAGTTACACAGCAGAGAGCTCAGTTACACAGCAGAGAGCCAGGGTACACAGCAGAGAGCACAGTTACAAAGCAGAGACCACGGATACACAGCAGAGAGCACAGTTACACATCAGCGAGCACGGTTACACAGCAGAGAGCTCAGTTACACAGCAGAGAGCTCAGTTACACAGCAGAGAGCACAGTTACACAGCAGAGAGCTCAGTTACATAGCAGAGAGCTCAGTTACACAGCAGAGAGCACAGTTACATAGCAGAGAGCGCGGTTACACAGCAGAGAGCTCTGTTACACAGCAGAGAGCTCAGTTACACAGCAGAGAGCACAGTTACACAGCAGAGAGTACAGTTACACAGCAGACAGCACGGTTACACAGCAGAGAGCACAGTTACACAGCAGAGAGCTCAGTTACACAGCACAAAGCACAGTTACATAGCATAGCAGAGAGCACGGTTACTCAGCAGAGAGCTCAGTTACACAGCAGAGAGCTCAGTTACACAGCAGAGAGCTCAGTTACACAGCAGAGAGCACAGTTACACAGCAGAGAGCTCAGTTACATAGCAGAGAGCTCAGTTACACAGCAGAGAGAAAAGTTACATAGCAGAGAGCACGGTTACACAGCAGAGAGCACGGTTACACAGCAGAGAGCACCGTTACACAGCAGAGATCAAGGTTAAACAGCAGAGAGCACAGTTACACAGCAGAGAGCTCAGTTACATAGCAGAGATCAAGGTTACACAGCATAGAGCACATTTACACAGCAGAGAGCACAGTTACACAGCAGAGAGCACAGTTACACAGCAGAGACCACAGTTACACAGCAGAGAGCACAGTTACATAGCAGAGAGCTCAGTTGCACAGCAGAGAGCACGGTTACACAGCAGAGAGCACAGTTACACAGCAGAGAGCACAGTTACACAGCAGCGAGCACGGTTACACAGCAGAGAGCTTAGTTACACAGCGGAGAGCTCAGTTACACAGCAGAGATCACGGTTACAAAGCAGAGAACTCAGTTACACAGCTGAGAGCTCAGTTACACAGCAGAGAGCTCATTTACACAGCAGAGAGCTCAGTTACACAGCAGAGAGCACAATTACACAGCAGAGAGCTCAGTTACACAGCAGAGAGTACGGTTACACAGCAGAGAGCACGGTTACACAGCAGAGAGCACAGTTACACAGCAGAGAGCACAGTTACACATCAGTGAGCACAATTACACAGCAGAAAGCTCAGTTACACAGCAGAAAGCACGGTCACACAGCAGAGAGCACAGTTACACAGCAGAGAGCACAGTTACACAGCAGAGAGCAGAGTTACACAGCAGACAGCACGGTTACACAGCAGAGAGCACAGTTACACAGCAGACAGCACGGTTACACAGCAGGGAGCACAGTTACATAGCAGAGAGCACGGTTGCACTGCAGAGAGCACGGTTACACAACAGAGAGCACAGTTACACAGCAGAGAGCACAGTTACACAGCAGTGAGCACAATTACACAGCAGAGAGCACAGTTACACAGCAGACAGCACGGTTACACAGCAGAGAGCACAGTTACACAGCAGAGAACAAGGTTACACAGCAGAGAGCACATTTACACAGCAGCCAGCACGGTTACACAACAGAGAGCACAGTTACACAGCAGAGAGCACAGTTACACAGCAGAGGTCAAGGTTACACAGCATAGAGCACATTTACACAGCAGAGAGCACAGTTACACAGCAGAGAGCACAGTTACACAGCAGAGAGCACGGTTACACAGCAGTGAGCACAATTACACAGCAGAAAGCTCAGTTACACAGCAGAGAGCACAGTTACACAGCAGAGAACACAGTTACACAGCAGACAGAACGGTTACACGGCAGAGAGCTCAGTTACACAACAGAGAGCACAGTTACACAGCAGCGAGCACGTTTACACAGCAGAGAGCTCAGTTACACCGTAGAGAACTCAGTTACACCGCAGAGAGCACGGTTACAAAGCAGAGAGCTCAGTTACACAGCAGAGAGCACAGTTACACAGCAGAGAGCTCAGTTACACAGCAGAGAGCACAGTTACACAGCAGAGAGCACGGTTACACAGCAGAGAGCACGGTTACACAGCAGAGAGCACGGTTAAACAGCAAAGACCTCAGTTACGCAGCAGAGAGCTCTGTTACACAGCAGAGAGCACAGTTACACAGCAGAGAGTACGGTTACACAGCAGGGAGCACGGTTAAACAGCAGAGACCTCAGTTACACATCAGAGAGCACAGTTACACAGCAGCGAGCACGGTTACACAGCAGAGAGCTTAGTTACACAGCGGAGATCACGGTTACAAAGCAGAGAGCTCAGTTACACAGCTGAGAGCTCAGTTACACAGCAGAGAGCTCAGTTACACAGCAGAGAGCTCAGTTACAGAGCAGAGGGCACAATTACACAGCAGAGAGCTCAGTCACACAGCAGAGAGCACAGTTACATAGCAGAGAGCACGGTTACACAGCAGAGAGCACGGTTACACAGCAGAGAGCACAGTTACACAGCAGAGAGCACAGTTACACAGCAGTGAGCACAATTACACAGCAGAAAGCTCAGTTACACAGCAGAGAGCACAGTTACACAGCAGAGAGCACAGTTACACAGCAGACAGCACGGCTACACAGCAGAGAGCACAGTTACACAGCAGACAGCACGGTTACACAGCAGAGAGCACAGTTACATAGCAGAGAGCACGGTTATACAGCAGAGAGCACGGTTACACAGCAGAGAGCACAGTTACACAGCAGAGAGCACAGTTACACAGCAGTGAGCACAATTACACAGCAGAGAGCACAGTTACACAGCAGACAGCACGGTTACACAGCAGATAGCACAGTTACACAGCAGAGAACAAGGTTACACAGCAGAGAGCACATTTACACAGCAGCCAGCACGGTTACACAGCAGAGAGCACAGTTACACAGCAGAGAGCACAGTTACACAGCAGTGAGCACAATTACACAGCAGAAAGCTCAGTTACACAGCAGAGAGCACAGTTACACAGCAGAGAGCACAGTTACACAGCAGACAGCACGGTTACACGGCAGAGAGCACAGTTACACAGCAGACAGCTCAGTTTCACAGCAGAGAGCACACGTACACAGCAGACAGCTCAGTTACACAGCAGAGAGCACAGTTACACAGCAGCGAGCACGTTTACACAGCAGAGAGCTCAGTTACACCGCAGAGAGCTCAGTTACACCGCAGAGAGCACGGTTACAAAGCAGAGAGCTCAGTTACACAGCAGAGAGCACAGTTACACAGCAGAGAGCTCAGTTACACAGCAGAGAGCCAGGGTACACATCAGAGAGCACAGTTACAAAGCAGAGACCACGGTGACACAGCAGAGAGCACAGTTACACATCAGCGAGCACGGTTACACAGCAGAGAGCTCAGTTACACAGCAGTGAGCTCAGTTACACAGCAGAGAGCACAGTTACACAGCAGAGAGCTCAGTTACATAGCAGAGAGCTCAGTTACACAGCAGAGAGCACAGTTACATAGCAGAGAGCGTGGTTACACAGCAGAGAGCACGGTTACACAGCAGAGAGCACAGTTACACAGCAGAGAGCATGGTTACACAGCAGAGAGCACAGTTACACAGCAGAGAGCACGGTTGCACTGCAGAGAGCTCAGTTACACAGCAGAGAGCACAGTTACACAGCAGAGAGCACGGTTAAACAGCAAAGACCTCAGTTACACAGCAGAGAGCTTAGTTACAGAGCAGAGAGCACAGTTACACATCAGAAAGCTCAGTTACACAGCAGAGAGCACAGTTACACAGCAGACAGCACGGTTACACAGCAGAGAGCTCAGTTACACAGCAGAGAGCTCAGTTACACAGCAGAGAGCACAGTTACACAGCAGAGAGCACGGTTACACAGCAGAGAGTACAGTTACACAGCAGAGAGCACGGTTAAACAGCAAAGACCTCAGTTACACAGCAGAAAGCTCTGTTACACAGCAGAGAGCACAGTTACACAGCAGAGAGTACGGTTACACAGCAGGGAGCTCTGTTACACAGCAGAGCGCAGAGTTACACAGGAGACTGCACGGTTACACATCAGAGAGCACAGTGCACAGCAGAGAGCACAGTTATACAGCAGGGAGCACAGTTACACAGCAGAGAGCACAATTACACAGCAGCCAGCACGGTTACACAGCAGAGAGCACAATTACACAGCAGAGAGCACAGTTACACAGCAGAGAGCACAGTTACACAGCAGAGAGCACAGTTACACAGCAGAACGCTCAGTTACACAACAGAGAGCACAGTTACACAGCAGAGAGCACAGTTACACAGCAGAGAGCTCCGTTACACAGCACAGTGTGCAGTTACATAGCAGAGAGCAAGGTTACACAACAGAGAGCACATTTACACAGCAGTCAGCACGGTTACACAGCAGAGAGCACAGTTACACAGCAGAGGTCACAGTTACACAGCAGAGATCAAGGTTACACAGCAGAGAGCACATTTACACAGCAGAGAGCACAGTTACACAGCAGAGAGCATAGTTACACAGCAGAGAGCACAGTTACACAGCAGTGAGCACAATTACACAGCAGAGAGCTCAGTTACACAGAAGAGAGCACAGTTACACAGCAGAGAGTACAATTACACAGCAGACAGCACGGTTACACAGCAGAGAGCACAGTTACACAGCAGAGAGCTCAGTTACACAGCAGTGAGCACAATTACACTGCAGAGAGCTCAGTTACACAGCAGAGAGCTCAGTTACACAGCAGAGAGCTCAGTTACACAGCAGAGAGCTCAGTTACAGAGCAGAGGGCACAATTACACAGCAGAGAGCTCAGTCACACAGCAGAGAGCACAGTTACATAGCAGAGAGCACGGTTACACAGCAGAGAGCACGGTTACACAGCAGAGAGCACAGTTACACAGCAGAGAGCACAGTTACACAGCAGTGAGCACAATTACACAGCAGAAAGCTCAGTTACACAGCAGAGAGCACAGTTACACAGCAGAGAGCACAGTTACACAGCAGACAGCACGGCTACACAGCAGAGAGCACAGTTACACAGCAGACAGCACGGTTACACAGCAGAGAGCACAGTTACATAGCAGAGAGCACGGTTATACAGCAGAGAGCACGGTTACACAGCAGAGAGCACAGTTACACAGCAGAGAGCACAGTTACACAGCAGTGAGCACAATTACACAGCAGAGAGCACAGTTACACAGCAGACAGCACGGTTACACAGCAGATAGCACAGTTACACAGCAGAGAACAAGGTTACACAGCAGAGAGCACATTTACACAGCAGCCAGCACGGTTACACAGCAGAGAGCACAGTTACACAGCAGAGAGCACAGTTACACAGCAGTGAGCACAATTACACAGCAGAAAGCTCAGTTACACAGCAGAGAGCACAGTTACACAGCAGAGAGCACAGTTACACAGCAGACAGCACGGTTACACGGCAGAGAGCACAGTTACACAGCAGACAGCTCAGTTTCACAGCAGAGAGCACACGTACACAGCAGACAGCTCAGTTACACAGCAGAGAGCACAGTTACACAGCAGCGAGCACGTTTACACAGCAGAGAGCTCAGTTACACCGCAGAGAGCTCAGTTACACCGCAGAGAGCACGGTTACAAAGCAGAGAGCTCAGTTACACAGCAGAGAGCACAGTTACACAGCAGAGAGCTCAGTTACACAGCAGAGAGCCAGGGTACACATCAGAGAGCACAGTTACAAAGCAGAGACCACGGTGACACAGCAGAGAGCACAGTTACACATCAGCGAGCACGGTTACACAGCAGAGAGCTCAGTTACACAGCAGAGAGCTCAGTTACACAGCAGAGAGCACAGTTACACAGCAGAGAGCTCAGTTACATAGCAGAGAGCTCAGTTACACAGCAGAGAGCACAGTTACATAGCAGAGAGCGTGGTTACACAGCAGAGAGCACGGTTACACAGCAGAGAGCACAGTTACACAGCAGAGAGCATGGTTACACAGCAGAGAGCACAGTTACACAGCAGAGAGCACGGTTGCACTGCAGAGAGCTCAGTTACACAGCAGAGAGCACAGTTACACAGCAGAGAGCACGGTTAAACAGCAAAGACCTCAGTTACACAGCAGAGAGCTTAGTTACAGAGCAGAGAGCACAGTTACACATCAGAAAGCTCAGTTACACAGCAGAGAGCACAGTTACACAGCAGACAGCACGGTTACACAGCAGAGAGCTCAGTTACACAGCAGAGAGCTCAGTTACACAGCAGAGAGCACAGTTACACAGCAGAGAGCACGGTTACACAGCAGAGAGTACAGTTACACAGCAGAGAGCACGGTTAAACAGCAAAGACCTCAGTTACACAGCAGAAAGCTCTGTTACACAGCAGAGAGCACAGTTACACAGCAGAGAGTACGGTTACACAGCAGGGAGCTCTGTTACACAGCAGAGCGCAGAGTTACACAGGAGACTGCACGGTTACACATCAGAGAGCACAGTGCACAGCAGAGAGCACAGTTATACAGCAGGGAGCACAGTTACACAGCAGAGAGCACAATTACACAGCAGCCAGCACGGTTACACAGCAGAGAGCACAATTACACAGCAGAGAGCACAGTTACACAGCAGAGAGCACAGTTACACAGCAGAGAGCACAGTTACACAGCAGAACGCTCAGTTACACAACAGAGAGCACAGTTACACAGCAGAGAGCACAGTTACACAGCAGAGACCTCCGTTACACAGCACAGTGTGCAGTTACATAGCAGAGAGCAAGGTTACACAACAGAGAGCACATTTACACAGCAGTCAGCACGGTTACACAGCAGAGAGCACAGTTACACAGCAGAGGTCACAGTTACACAGCAGAGATCAAGGTTACACAGCAGAGAGCACATTTACACAGCAGAGAGCACAGTTACACAGCAGAGAGCATAGTTTCACAGCAGAGAGCACAGTTACACAGCAGTGAGCACAATTACACAGCAGAGAGCTCAGTTACACAGAAGAGAGCACAGTTACACAGCAGAGAGTACAATTACACAGCAGACAGCACGGTTACACAGCAGAGAGCACAGTTACACAGCAGAGAGCTCAGTTACACAGCAGTGAGCACAATTACACTGCAGAGAGCTCAGTTACACAGCAGAGAGCTCAGTTACACAGCAGAGAGCACAGTTACATAGCATAGCAGAGAGCACGGTTACACAGCAGAGAGCACGGTTACACAGCAGAGAGCTCAGTTACACAGAAGAGAGCACAGTTACACAGCAGAGAGTACAGTTACACAGCAGACAGGACGGTTACACAGCAGAGAGCACAGTTACACAGCAGAGAGCTCAGTTACATAGCATAGCAGAGAGCACGGTTACTCAGCAGAGAGCTCAGTTACACAGCAGAGAGCTCAGTTACACAGCAGAGAGCTCAGTTACACAGCAGAGAGCACAGTTACACAGCAGAGAGCTCAGTTACATAGCAGAGAGCTCAGTTACACAGCAGAGAGCACAGTTACATAGCAGAGAGCACGGTTACACAGCAGAGAGCACGGTTACACAGCAGAGAGCACCGTTACACAGCAGAGATCAAGGTTACACAGCAGAGAGCACAGTTACACAGCAGAGAGCTCAGTTACATAGCAGAGATCAAGGTTACACAGCATAGAGCACATTTACACATCAGAGAGCACAGTTACACAGCAGAGAGCACAGTTACATAGCAGAGAGCACAGTTACATTGCAGAGAGCTCAGTTGCACAGCAGGGAGCACGGTTACACAGCAGAGAGCACAGTTACACAGCAGAGAGCAAGGTTACACATCAGAGAGCACAGTTACACAGCAGCGAGCACGGTTACACAGCAGAGAGCTTAGTTACACAGCAGAGAGCTCAGTTACACAGCAGAGATCACGGTTACAAAGCAGAGAGCTCAGTTACACAGCTGAGAGCTCAGTTACACAGCAGAGAGCTCATTTACAGCAGAGAGCTCAGTTACACAGCAGACAGCACGGTTACACAGCAGGGAGCACAGTTACATAGCAGAGAGCACGGTTACACTGCAGAGAGCACGGTTACACAGCAGAGAGCACAGTTACACAGCAGAGAGCACAGTTACACAGCAGTGAGCACAATTACACAGCAGAGAGCACAGTTACACAGCAGACAGCACGGTTACACAGCAGAGAGCACAGTTACACAGCAGAGAACAAGGTTACACAGCAGAGAGCACATTTACACAGCAGCCAGCACGGTTACACAACAGAGAGCACAGTTACACAGCAGAGAGCACAGTTACACAGCAGAGGTCAAGGTTACACAGCATAGAGCACATTTACACAGCAGAGAGCACAGTTACACAGCAGAGAGCACAGTTACACAGCAGAGAGCACGGTTACACAGCAGTGAGCACAATTACACAGCAGAAAGCTCAGTTACACAGCAGAGAGCACAGTTACACAGCAGAGAGCACAGTTACACAGCAGAGAACACAGTTACACAGCAGACAGCACGGTTACACGGCAGAGAGCACAGTTACACAGCAGAGAGCTCAGTTTCACAGCAGAGAGCACACTTACACAGCAGACAGCTCAGTTATACAGCAGAGAGCACAGTTACACAGCAGCGAGCACGTTTACACAGGAGAGAGCTCAGTTACACCGTAGAGAGCTCAGTTACACCGCAGAGAGCACGGTTACAAAGCAGAGAGCTCAGTTACACAGCAGAGAGCTCAGTTACACAGCAGAGAGCTCAGTTACACAGCAGAGAGCACAGTTACACAGCAGAGAGCACGGTTACACAGCAGAGAGCACGGTTACACAGCAGAGAGCACGGTTAAACAGCAAAGACCTCAGTTACGCAGCAGATAGCTCTGTTACACAGCAGACAGCACAGTTACACAGCAGATAGTACGGTTACACAGCAGGGAGCACGGTTAAACAGCAGAGACCTCAGTTACACATCAGAGAGCACAGTTACACAGCAGCGAGCACGGTTACACAGCAGAGAGCTTAGTTACACAGCAGAGATCACGGTTACAAAGCAGAGAGCTCAGTTACACAGCTGAGAGCTCAGTTTCACAGCAGAGAGCTCAGTTACACAGCAGAGAGCTCAGTTACACAGCAGAGGGCACAATTACACAGCAGAGAGCTCAGTTACACAGCAGAGAGCACAGTTACATAGCAGAGAGCACAGTTACACAGCAGAGAGCACAGTTACACAGCAGTGAGCACAATTACACAGCAGAAAGCTCAGTTACACAGCAGAGAGCACAGTTAAACAGCAGAGAGCACAGTTACACAGCAGACAGCACGGCTACACAGCAGAGAGCACAGTTACACAGCAGACAGCACGGTTACACAGCAGAGAGCACAGTTACATAGCAGAGAGCACGGTTACACAGCAGAGAGCACGGTTACACAGCAGAGAGCACAGTTACACAGCAGAGAGCACAGTTACATAGCAGTGAGCACAATTACACAGCAGAGAGCACAGTTACACAGCAGACAGCACGGTTACACAGCAGATAGCACAGTTACACAGCAGAGAACAAGGTTACACAGCAGAGTTCACATTTACACAGCAGCCAGCACGGTTACACAGCAGAGAGCACAGTTACACAGCAGAGAGCACAGTTACACAGCAGTGAGCACAATTACACAGCAGAAAGCTCAGTTACACAGCAGAGAGCACAGTTACACAGCAGAGAGCACAGTTACACAGCAGACAGCACGGTTACACGGCAGAGAGCACAGTTACACAGCAGACAGCTCAGTTTCACAGCAGAGAGCACACTTACACAGCAGACAGCTTAGTTACACAGCAGAGAGCACAGTTACACAGCAGCGAGCACGTTTACACAGCAGAGAGCTCAGTTACACCGCAGAGAGCTCAGTTGCACCGCAGAGAGCACGGTTACAAAGCAGCGAGCTCAGTTACACAGCAGAGAGCACAGTTACACAGCAGAGAGCTCAGTTACACAGCAGAGAGCCAGGGTACACATCAGAGAGCACAGTTACAAAGCAGAGACCACGGTTACACAGCAGAGAGCACAGTTACACATCAGCGAGCACGGTTACACAGCAGAGAGCTCAGTTACACAGCAGAGAGCTCAGTTACACAGCAGAGAGCACAGTTACACAGCAGAGAGCTCAGTTACATAGCAGAGAGCTCAGTTACACAGCAGAGAGCACAGTTACACAGCAGAGAGCTCAGTTACATAGCAGAGAGCTCAGTTACACAGCAGAGAGCACAGTTACATAGCAGAGAGCGTGGTTACACAGCAGAGAGCACGGTTACACAGCAGAGAGCACAGTTACACAGCAGAGAGCATGGTTACACAGCAGAGAGCACAGTTACACAGCAGAGAGCACGGTTGCACTGCAGAGAGCTCAGTTACACAGCAGAGAGCACAGTTACACAGCAGAGAGCACGGTTAAACAGCAAAGACCTCAGTTACACAGCAGAGAGCTTAGTTACAGAGCAGAGAGCACAGTTACACATCAGAAAGCTCAGTTACACAGCAGAGAGCACAGTTACAAAGCTGACAGCACGGTTACACAGCAGAGAGCTCAGTTACACAGCAGAGAGCTCAGTTACACAGCAGAGAGCACAGTTACACAGCAGAGAGCACGGTTACACAGCAGAGAGTACAGTTACACAGCAGAGAGCACGGTTAAACAGCAAAGACCTCAGTTACACAGCAGAAAGCTCTGTTACACAGCAGAGAGCACAGTTACACAGCAGAACGCTCAGTTACACAACAGAGAGCACAGTTACACAGCAGAGAGCACAGTTACACAGCAGAGAGCTCCGTTACACAGCACAGTGTGCAGTTACATAGCAGAGAGCAAGGTTACACAACAGAGAGCACATTTACACAGCAGTCAGCACGGTTACACAGCAGAGAGCACAGTTACACAGCAGAGGTCACAGTTACACAGCAGAGATCAAGGTTACACAGCAGAGAGCACATTTACACAGCAGAGAGCACAGTTACACAGCAGAGAGCATAGTTACACAGCAGAGAGCACAGTTACACAGCAGTGAGCACAATTTACACAGCAGAGAGCTCAGTTACACAGAAGAGAGCACAGTTACACAGCAGAGAGTACAATTACACAGCAGACAGCACGGTTACACAGCAGAGAGCACAGTTACACAGCAGAGAGCTCAGTTACACAGCAGTGAGCACAATTACACTGCAGAGAGCTCAGTTACACAGCAGAGAGCTCAGTTACACAGCAGAGAGCACAGTTACATAGCATAGCAGAGAGCACGGTTACACAGCAGAGAGCACGGTTACACAGCAGAGAGCTCAGTTACACAGAAGAGAGCACAGTTACACAGCAGAGAGTACAGTTACACAGCAGACAGCACGGTTACACACCAGAGAGCACAGTTACACAGCAGAGAGCTCAGTTACACAGCACAAAGCACAGTTACATAGCATAGCAGAGAGCACGGTTACTCAGCAGAGAGCTCAGTTACACAGCAGAGAGCTCAGTTACACAGCAGAGAGCTCAGTTACACAGCAGAGAGCACAGTTACACAGCAGAGAGCTCAGTTACATAGCAGAGAGCTCAGTTACACAGCAGAGAGCACAGTTACATAGCAGAGAGCACGGTTACACAGCAGAGAGCACGGTTACACAGCAGAGAGCACCGTTACACAGCAGAGATCAAGGTTACACAGCAGAGAGCACAGTTACACAGCAGAGAGCTCAGTTACATAGCAGAGATCAAGGTTACACAGCATAGAGCACATTTACACATCAGAGAGCACAGTTACACAGCAGAGAGCACAGTTACATAGCAGAGAGCACAGTTACATTGCAGAGAGCTCAGTTGCACAGCAGGGAGCACGGTTACACAGCAGAGAGCACAGTTACACAGCAGAGAGCAAGGTTACACATCAGAGAGCACAGTTACACAGCAGCGAGCACGGTTACACAGCAGAGAGCTTAGTTACACAGCAGAGAGCTCAGTTACACAGCAGAGATCACGGTTACAAAGCAGAGAGCTCAGTTACACAGCTGAGAGCTCAGTTACACAGCAGAGAGCTCATTTACAGCAGAGAGCTCAGTTACACAGCAGACAGCACGGTTACACAGCAGGGAGCACAGTTACATAGCAGAGAGCACGGTTACACTGCAGAGAGCACGGTTACACAGCAGAGAGCACAGTTACACAGCAGAGAGCACAGTTACACAGCAGTGAGCACAATTACACAGCAGAGAGCACAGTTACACAGCAGACAGCACGGTTACACAGCAGAGAGCACAGTTACACAGCAGAGAACAAGGTTACACAGCAGAGAGCACATTTACACAGCAGCCAGCACGGTTACACAACAGACAGCACAGTTACACAGCAGAGAGCACAGTTACACAGCAGAGGTCAAGGTTACACAGCATAGAGCACATTTACACAGCAGAGAGCACAGTTACACAGCAGAGAGCACAGTTACACAGCAGAGAGCACGGTTACACAACAGTGAGCACAATTACACAGCAGAAAGCTCAGTTACACAGCAGAGAGCACAGTTACACAGCAGAGAGCACAGTTACACAGCAGAGAACACAGTTACACAGCAGACAGCACGGTTACACGGCAGAGAGCACAGTTACACAGCAGAGAGCTCAGTTTCACAGCAGAGAGCACACTTACACAGCAGACAGCTCAGTTATACAGCAGAGAGCACAGTTACACAGCAGCGAGCACGTTTACACAGGAGAGAGCTCAGTTACACCGTAGAGAGCTCAGTTACACCGCAGAGAGCACGGTTACAAAGCAGAGAGCTCAGTTACACAGCAGAGAGCTCAGTTACACAGCAGAGAGCTCAGTTACACAGCAGAGAGCACAGTTACACAGCAGAGAGCACGGTTACACAGCAGAGAGCACGGTTACACAGCAGAGAGCACGGTTAAACAGCAAAGACCTCAGTTACGCAGCAGATAGCTCTGTTACACAGCAGACAGCACAGTTACACAGCAGAGAGTACGGTTACACAGCAGGGAGCACGGTTAAACAGCAGAGACCTCAGTTACACATCAGAGAGCACAGTTACACAGCAGCGAGCACGGTTACACAGCAGAGAGCTTAGTTACACAGCAGAGATCACGGTTACAAAGCAGAGAGCTCAGTTACACAGCTGAGAGCTCAGTTACACAGCAGAGAGCTCAGTTACACAGCAGAGAGCTCAGTTACACAGCAGAGGGCACAATTACACAGCAGAGAGCTCAGTTACACAGCAGAGAGCACAGTTACATAGCAGAGAGCACGGTTACACAGCAGAGAGCACGGTTACACAGCAGAGCGCACAGTTACACAGCAGAGAGCACAGTTACACAGCAGTGAGCACAATTACACAGCAGAAAGCTCAGTTACACAGCAGAGAGCACAGTTACACAGCAGAGAGCACAGTTACACAGCAGACAGCACGGCTACACAGCAGAGAGCACAGTTACACAGCAGACAGCACGGTTACACAGCAGAGAGCACAGTTACATAGCAGAGAGCACGGTTACACAGCAGAGAGCACGGTTACACAGCAGAGAGCACAGTTACACAGCAGAGAGCACAGTTACACAGCAGTGAGCACAATTACACAGCAGAGAGCACATTTACACAGCAGACAGCACGGTTACACAGCAGATAGCACAGTTACACAGCAGAGAACAAGGTTACACAGCAGAGTGCACATTTACACAGCAGCCAGCACGGTTACACAGCAGAGAGCACAGTTACACAGCAGAGAGCACAGTTACACAGCAGTGAGCACAATTACACAGCAGAAAGCTCAGTTACACAGCAGAGAGCACAGTTACACAGCAGAGAGCACAGTTACACAGCAGACAGCACGGTTACACGGCAGAGAGCACAGTTACACAGCAGACAGCTCAGTTTCACAGCAGAGAGCACACTTACACAGCAGACAGCTTAGTTACACAGCAGAGAGCACAGTTACACAGCAGCGAGCACGTTTACACAGCAGAGAGCTCAGTTACACCGCAGAGAGCTCAGTTGCACCGCAGAGAGCACGGTTACAAAGCAGAGAGCTCAGTTACACAGCAGAGAGCACAGTTACACAGCAGAGAGCTCAGTTACACAGCAGAGAGCCAGGGTACACATCAGAGAGCACAGTTACAAAGCAGAGACCACGGTTACACAGCAGAGAGCACAGTTACACATCAGCGAGCACGGTTACACAGCAGAGAGCTCAGTTACACAGCAGAGAGCTCAGTTACACAGCAGAGAGCACAGTTACACAGCAGAGAGCTCAGTTACATAGCAGAGAGCTCAGTTACACAGCAGAGAGCACAGTTACATAGCAGAGAGCGCGGTTACACAGCAGAGAGCACGGTTACACAGCAGAGAGCACAGTTACACAGCAGAGAGCATGGTTACACAGCAGAGAGCACAGTTACACAGCAGAGAGCACGGTTGCACTGCAGAGAGCTCAGTTACACAGCAGAGAGCACAGTTACACAGCAGAGAGCACGGTTAAACAGCAAAGACCTCAGTTACACAGCAGAGAGCTTAGTTACAGAGCAGAGAGCACAGTTACACATCAGAAAGCTCAGTTACACAGCAGAGAGCACAGTTACACAGCAGACAGCACGGTTACACAGCAGAGAGCACGGTTACACAGCAGAGAGCACGGTTAAACAGCAAAGACCTCAGTTACACAGCAGAGAGCTCTGTTACACAGCAGAGAGCACAGTTACACAGCAGAGAGTACGGTTACACAGCAGGGAGCACGGTTAAACAGCAGAAACCTCAGTTACACAGCAGAGCGCAGAGTTACACAGCAGACTGCACGGTTACACATCAGAGAGCACAGTGCACAGCAGAGAGCACAGTTATACAGCAGGGAGCACAGTTACACAGCAGAGAGCACAATTACACAGCAGCCAGCACGGTTACACAGCAGAGAGCACAATTACACAGCAGAGAGCACAGTTACACAGCAGAGAGCACAGTTACACAGCAGAGAGCACAGTTACACAGCAGAACGCTCAGTTACACAACAGAGAGCACAGTTACACAGCAGAGAGCACAGTTACACAGCAGAGAGCTCCGTTACACAGCAGAGTGTGCAGTTACATAGCAGAGAGCAAGGTTACACAACAGAGAGCACATTTACACAGCAGCCAGCACGGTTACACAGCAGAGAACACAGTTACACAGCAGAGGTCACAGTTACACAGCAGAGATCAAGGTTACACAGCAGAGAGCACATTTACACAGCAGAGAGCACAGTTACACAGCAGAGAGCACAGTTACACAGCAGAGAGCACAGTTACACAGCAGTGAGCACAATTACACAGCAGAGAGCTCAGTTACACAGAAGAGAGCACAGTTACACAGCAGAGAGTACAGTTCCACAGCAGACAGCACGGTTACACAGCAGAGAGCACAGTTACACAGCAGAGAGCTCAGTTACACAGCAGTGAGCACAATTACACAGCAGAGAGCTCAGTTACACAGCAGAGAGCTCAGTTACACAGCAGAGAGCACAGTTACATAGCATAGCAGAGAGCACGGTTACACAGCAGAGAGCACGGTTACACAGCAGAGAGCTCAGTTACACAGAAGAGAGCACAGTTACACAGCAGAGAGTACAGTTACACAGCAGACAGCACGGTTACACAGCAGAGAGCACAGTTACACAGCAGAGAGCTCAGTTACACGGCAGAGAGCTCAGTTACACAGCAGAGAGCTCAGTTACACGGCAGAGAGCTCAGTTACACAGCAGAGAGCACAGTTACACAGCAGAGAGTACAGTTACACAGCAGACAGCACGGTTACACAGCAGAGAGCACAGTTACACAGCAGAGAGCTCAGTTACACAGCACAAAGCACAGTTACATAGCATAGCAGAGAGCACGGTTACTCAGCAGAGAGCTCAGTTACACAGCAGAGAGCTCAGTTACACAGCAGAGAGCTCAGTTACACAGCAGAGAGCTCAGTTACATAGCAGAGAGCTCAGTCACACAGCAGAGAGCACAGTTACATAGCAGAGAGCACGGTTACACAGCAGAGAGCACGGTTACACAGCAGAGAGCACCGTTACACAGCAGAGATCAAGGTTACACAGCAGAGAGCACAGTTACACAGCAGAGAGCTCAGTTACATAGCAGAGATCAAGGTTACACAGCATAGAGCACATTTACACATCAGGGAGCACAGTTACACAGCAGAGAGCACAGTTACACAGCAGAGAGCACAGTTACATAGCAGAGAGCTCAGTTGCACAGCAGAGAGCACCGTTACACAGCAGAGAGCACAGTTTCACAGCAGAGAGCAAGGTTACACATCAGAGAGCACAGTTACACAGCAGCGAGCACGGTTACACAGCAGAGAGCTTAGTTACACAGCAGAGAGCTCAGTTACACAGCAGACAGCACGGTTACACGGCAGAGAGCACAGTTACACAGCAGACAGCTCAGTTTCACAGCAGAGAGCACACTTACACAGCAGACAGCTTAGTTACACAGCAGAGAGCACAGTTACACAGCAGCGAGCACGTTTACACAGCAGAGAGCTCAGTTACACCGCAGAGAGCTCAGTTACACCGCAGAGAGCACGGTTACAAAGCAGAGAGCTCAGTTACACAGCAGAGAGCACAGTTACACAGCAGAGAGCTCAGTTACACAGCAGAGAGCCAGGGTACACATCAGAGAGCACAGTTACAAAGCAGAGACCACGGTTACACAGCAGAAAGCACAGTTACACATCAGCGAGCACGGTTACACAGCAGAGAGCTCAGTTACACAGCAGAGAGCTCAGTTACACAGCAGAGAGCACAGTTACACAGCAGAGAGCTCAGTTACATAGCAGAGACCTCAGTTACACAGCAGAGAGCACAGTTACATAGCAGAGAGCGCGGTTACACAGCAGAGAGCACGGTTACACAGCAGAGAGCACAGTTACACAGCAGAGAGCATGGTTTCACAGCAGAGAGCACAGTTACACAGCAGAGAGCACGGTTGCACTGCAGAGAGCTCAGTTACACAGCAGAGAGCACAGTTACACAGCAGAGAGCACGGTTAAACAGCAAAGACCTCAGTTACACAGCAGAGAGCTTAGTTACAGAGCAGAGAGCACAGTTACACATCAGAAAGCTCAGTTACACAGCAGAGAGCACAGTTACACAGCAGACAGCACGGTTACACAGCAGAGAGCACGGTTACACAGCAGAGAGCACGGTTAAACAGCAAAGACCTCAGTTACACAGCAGAGAGCTCTGTTACACAGCAGAGAGCACAGTTACACAGCAGAGAGTACGGTTACACAGCAGGGAGCACGGTTAAACAGCAGAAACCTCAGTTACACAGCAGAGCGTAGAGTTACACAGCAGACTGCACGGTTACACATCAGAGAGCACAGTGCACAGCAGAGAGCACAGTTATACAGCAGGGAGCACAGTTACACAGCAGAGAGCACAATTACACAGCAGCCAGCACGGTTACACAGCAGAGAGCACAATTACACAGCAGAGAGCACAGTTACACAGCAGAGAGCACAGTTACACAGCAGAGAGCACAGTTACACAGCAGAACGCTCAGTTACACAACAGAGAGCACAGTTACACAGCAGAGAGCACAGTTACACAGCAGAGAGCTCCGTTACACAGCAGAGTGTGCAGTTACATAGCAGAGAGCAAGGTTACACAACAGAGAGCACATTTACACAGCAGCCAGCACGGTTACACAGCAGAGAACACAGTTACACAGCAGAGGTCACAGTTACACAGCAGAGATCAAGGTTACACAGCAGAGAGCACATTTACACAGCAGAGAGCACAGTTACACAGCAGAGAGCACAGTTACACAGCAGAGAGCACAGTTACACAGCAGTGAGCACAATTACACAGCAGAGAGCTCAGTTACACAGAAGAGAGCACAGTTACACAGCAGAGAGTACAGTTCCACAGCAGACAGCACGGTTACACAGCAGAGAGCACAGTTACACAGCAGAGAGCTCAGTTACACAGCAGTGAGCACAATTACACAGCAGAGAGCTCAGTTACACAGCAGAGAGCTCAGTTACACAGCAGAGAGCACAGTTACATAGCATAGCAGAGAGCACGGTTACACAGCAGAGAGCACGGTTACACAGCAGAGAGCTCAGTTACACAGAAGAGAGCACAGTTACACAGCAGAGAGTACAGTTACACAGCAGACAGCACGGTTACACAGCAGAGAGCACAGTTACACAGCAGAGAGCTCAGTTACACGGCAGAGAGCTCAGTTACACAGCAGAGAGCTCAGTTACACGGCAGAGAGCTCAGTTACACAGCAGAGAGCACAGTTACACAGCAGAGAGTACAGTTACACAGCAGACAGCACGGTTACACAGCAGAGAGCACAGTTACACAGCAGAGAGCTCAGTTACACAGCACAAAGCACAGTTACATAGCATAGCAGAGAGCACGGTTACTCAGCAGAGAGCTCAGTTACACAGCAGAGAGCTCAGTTACACAGCAGAGAGCTCAGTTACACAGCAGAGAGCACAGTTACACAGCAGAGAGCTCAGTTACATAGCAGAGAGCTCAGTTACACAGCAGAGAGCACAGTTACATAGCAGAGAGCACGGTTACACAGCAGAGAGCATGGTTACACAGCAGAGAGCACCGTTACACAGCAGAGATCAAGGTTACACAGCAGAGAGCACAGTTACACAGCAGAGAGCTCAGTTACATAGCAGAGATCAAGGTTACACAGCATAGAGCACATTTACACATCAGAGAGCACAGTTACACAGCAGAGAGCACAGTTACACAGCAGAGAGCACAGTTACATAGCAGAGAGCTCAGTTGCACAGCAGAGAGCACGGTTACACAGCAGAGAGCACAGTTTCACAGCAGAGAACAAGGTTACACATCAGAGAGCACAGTTACACAGCAGCGAGCACGGTTACACAGCAGAGAGCACAGTTACACATCAGCGAGCACGGTTACACAGCAGAGAGCTCAGTTACACAGCAGAGAGCTCAGTTACACAGCAGAGAGCACAGTTACACAGCAGAGAGCTCAGTTACATAGCAGAGAGCTCAGTTACACAGCAGAGAGCACAGTTACATAGCAGAGAGCGCGGTTACACAGCAGAGAGCACGGTTACACAGCAGAGAGCACAGTTACACAGCAGAGAGCATGGTTACACAGCAGAGAGCACAGTTACACAGCAGAGAGCACGGTTGCACTGCAGAGAGCTCAGTTACACAGCAGAGAGCACAGTTACACAGCAGAGAGCACGGTTAAACAGCAAAGACCTCAGTTACGCAGCAGAGAGCTTAGTTACAGAGCAGAGAGCACAGTTACACATCAGAAAGCTCAGTTACACAGCAGAGAGCACAGTTACACAGCAGACAGCACGGTTACACAGCAGAGAGCACGGTTACACAGCAGAGAGCACGGTTAAACAGCAAAGACCTCAGTTACACAGCAGAGAGCTCTGTTACACAGCAGAGAGCACAGTTACACAGCAGAGAGTACGGTTACACAGCAGGGAGCACGGTTAAACAGCAGAAACCTCAGTTACACAGCAGAGCGCAGAGTTACACAGCAGACTGCACGGTTACACATCAGAGAGCACAGTGCACAGCAGAGAGCACAGTTATACAGCAGGGAGCACAGTTACACAGCAGAGAGCACAATTACACAGCAGCCAGCACGGTTACACAGCAGAGAGCACAATTACACAGCAGAGAGCACAGTTACACAGCAGAGAGCACAGTTACACAGCAGAGAGCACAGTTACACAGCAGAACGCACAGTTACACAACAGAGAGCACAGTTACACAGCAGAGAGCACAGTTACACAGCAGAGAGCTCCGTTACACAGCAGAGTGTGCAGTTACATGGCAGAGAGCAAGGTTACACAACAGAGAGCACATTTACACAGCAGCCAGCACGGTTACACAGCAGAGAACACAGTTACACAGCAGAGGTCACAGTTACACAGCAGAGATCAAGGTTACACAGCAGAGAGCACATTTACACAGCAGAGAGCACAGTTACACAGCAGAGAGCACAGTTACACAGCAGAGAGCACAGTTACACAGCAGTGAGCACAATTACACAGCAGAGAGCTCAGTTACACAGAAGAGAGCACAGTTACACAGCAGAGAGTACAGTTCCACAGCAGACAGCACGGTTACACAGCAGAGAGCACAGTTACACAGCAGAGAGCTCAGTTACACAGCAGTGAGCACAATTACACAGCAGAGAGCTCAGTTACACAGCAGAGAGCTCAGTTACACAGCAGAGAGCACAGTTACATAGCATAGCAGAGAGCACGGTTACACAGCAGAGAGCACGGTTACACAGCAGAGAGCTCAGTTACACAGAAGAGAGCACAGTTACACAGCAGAGAGTACAGTTACACAGCAGACAGCACGGTTACACAGCAGAGAGCACAGTTACACAGCAGAGAGCTCAGTTACACGGCAGAGAGCTCAGTTACACAGCAGAGAGCTCAGTTACACGGCAGAGAGCTCAGTTACACAGCAGAGAGCACAGTTACACAGCAGAGAGTACAGTTACACAGCAGACAGCACGGTTACACAGCAGAGAGCACAGTTACACAGCAGAGAGCTCAGTTACACAGCACAAAGCACAGTTACATAGCATAGCAGAGAGCACGGTTACTCAGCAGAGAGCTCAGTTACACAGCAGAGAGCTCAGTTACACAGCAGAGAGCTCAGTTACACAGCAGAGAGCACAGTTACACAGCAGAGAGCTCAGTTACATAGCAGAGAGCTCAGTTACACAGCAGAGAGCACAGTTACATAGCAGAGAGCACGGTTACACAGCAGAGAGCACGGTTACACAGCAGAGAGCACCGTTACACAGCAGAGATCAAGGTTACACAGCAGAGAGCACAGTTACACAGCAGAGAGCTCAGTTACATAGCAGAGATCAAGGTTACACAGCATAGAGCACATTTACACATCAGAGAGCACAGTTACACAGCAGAGAGCACAGTTACACAGCAGAGAGCACAGTTACATAGCAGAGAGCTCAGTTGCACAGCAGAGAGCACGGTTACACAGCAGAGAGCACAGTTTCACAGCAGAGAGCAAGGTTACACATCAGAGAGCACAGTTACACAGCAGCGAGCACGGTTACACAGCAGAGAGCTTAGTTACACAGCAGAGAGCTCAGTTACACAGCAGACAGCACGGTTACACGGCAGAGAGCACAGTTACACAGCAGACAGCTCAGTTTCACAGCAGAGAGCACACTTACACAGCAGACAGCTTAGTTACACAGCAGAGAGCACAGTTACACAGCAGCGAGCACGTTTACACAGCAGAGAGCTCAGTTACACCGCAGAGAGCTCAGTTACACCGCAGAGAGCACGGTTACAAAGCAGAGAGCTCAGTTACACAGCAGAGAGCACAGTTACACAGCAGAGAGCTCAGTTACACAGCAGAGAGCCAGGGTACACATCAGAGAGCACAGTTACAAAGCAGAGACCACGGTTACACAGCAGAGAGCACAGTTACACATCAGCGAGCACGGTTACACAGCAGAGAGCTCAGTTACACAGCAGAGAGCTCAGTTACACAGCAGAGAGCACAGTTACACAGCAGAGAGCTCAGTTACATAGCAGAGAGCTCAGTTACACAGCAGAGAGCACAGTTACATAGCAGAGAGCGCGGTTACACAGCAGAGAGCACGGTTACACAGCAGAGAGCACAGTTACACAGCAGAGAGCATGGTTACACAGCAGAGAGCACAGTTACACAGCAGAGAGCACGGTTGCACTGCAGAGAGCTCAGTTACACAGCAGAGAGCACAGTTACACATCAGAGAGCACGGTTAAACAGCAAAGACCTCAGTTACACAGCAGAGAGCTTAGTTACAGAGCAGAGAGCACAGTTACACATCAGAAAGCTCAGTTACACAGCAGAGAGCACAGTTACACAGCAGACAGCACGGTTACACAGCAGAGAGCACGGTTACACAGCAGAGAGCACGGTTAAACAGCAAAGACCTCAGTTACACAGCAGAGAGCTCTGTTACACAGCAGAGAGCACAGTTACACAGCAGAGAGTACGGTTACACAGCAGGGAGCACGGTTAAACAGCAGAAACCTCAGTTACACAGCAGAGAGATCTGTTACACAGCAGAGCGCAGAGTTACACAGCAGACTGCACGGTTACACATCAGAGAGCACAGTGCACAGCAGAGAGCACAGTTATACAGCAGGGAGCACAGTTACACAGCAGAGAGCACAATTACACAGCAGCCAGCACGGTTACACAGCAGAGAGCACAATTACACAGCAGAGAGCACAGTTACACAGCAGAGAGCACAGTTACACAGCAGAGAGCACAGTTACACAGCAGAACGCTCAGTTACACAACAGAGAGCACAGTTACACAGCAGAGAGCACAGTTACACAGCAGAGAGCACGGTTACACAGCAGAGAGCACGGTTACACAGCAGAGAGCACCGTTACACAGCAGAGATCAAGGTTACACAGCAGAGAGCACAGTTACACAGCAGAGAGCTCAGTTACATAGCAGAGATCAAGGTTACACAGCATAGAGCACATTTACACATCAGAGAGCACAGTTACACAGCAGAGAGCACAGTTACACTGCAGAGAGCACAGTTACATAGCAGAGAGCTCAGTTGCACAGCAGAGAGCACGGTTACACAGCAGAGAGCACAGTTTCACAGCAGAGAGCAAGGTTACACATCAGAGAGCACAGTTACACAGCAGCGAGCACGGTTACACAGCAGAGAGCTTAGTTACACAGCAGAGAGCTCAGTTACACAGCAGACAGCACGGTTACACGGCAGAGAGCACAGTTACACAGCAGACAGCTCAGTTTCACAGCAGAGAGCACACTTACACAGCAGACAGCTTAGTTACACAGCAGAGAGCACAGTTACACAGCAGCGAGCACGTTTACACAGCAGAGAGCTCAGTTACACCGCAGAGAGCTCAGTTACACCGCAGAGAGCACGGTTACAAAGCAGAGAGCTCAGTTACACAGCAGAGAGCACAGTTACACAGCAGAGAGCTCAGTTACACAGCAGAGAGCCAGGGTACACATCAGAGAGCACAGTTACAAAGCAGAGACCACGGTTACACAGCAGAGAGCACAGTTACACATCAGCGAGCACGGTTACACAGCAGAGAGCTCAGTTACACAGCAGAGAGCTCAGTTACACAGCAGAGAGCACAGTTACACAGCAGAGAGCTCAGTTACATAGCAGAGAGCTCAGTTACACAGCAGAGAGCACAGTTACATAGCAGAGAGCGCGGTTACACAGCAGAGAGCACGGTTACACAGCAGAGAGCACAGTTACACAGCAGAGAGCATGGTTACACAGCAGAGAGCACAGTTACACAGCAGAGAGCACGGTTGCACTGCAGAGAGCTCAGTTACACAGCAGAGAGCACAGTTACACATCAGAGAGCACGGTTAAACAGCAAAGACCTCAGTTACACAGCAGAGAGCTTAGTTACAGAGCAGAGAGCACAGTTACACATCAGAAAGCTCAGTTACACAGCAGAGAGCACAGTTACACAGCAGACAGCACGGTTACACAGCAGAGAGCACGGTTACACAGCAGAGAGCACGGTTAAACAGCAAAGACCTCAGTTACACAGCAGAGAGCTCTGTTACACAGCAGAGAGCACAGTTACACAGCAGAGAGTACGGTTACACAGCAGGGAGCACGGTTAAACAGCAGAAACCTCAGTTACACAGCAGAGAGATCTGTTACACAGCAGAGCGCAGAGTTACAC
Organism: Scyliorhinus torazame; assembly: GCF_047496885.1. Classification (NCBI taxonomy): domain Eukaryota; kingdom Metazoa; phylum Chordata; class Chondrichthyes; order Carcharhiniformes; family Scyliorhinidae; genus Scyliorhinus; species Scyliorhinus torazame. Next base: position 41,403,925 of record NC_092730.1, read on the forward strand.
AGCAGACTGCACGGTTACACATCAGAGAGCACAGTGCACAGCAGAGAGCACAGTTATACAGCAGGGAGCACAGTTACACAGCAGAGAGCACAATTACACAGCAGCCAGCACGGTTACACAGCAGAGAGCACAATTACACAGCAGAGAGCACAGTTACACAGCAGAGAGCACAGTTACACAGCAGAGAGCACAGTTACACAGCAGAACGCTCAGTTACACAACAGAGAGCACAGTTACACAGCAGAGAGCACAGTTACACAGCAGAGAGCTCCGTTACACAGCAGAGTGTGCAGTTACATAGCAGAGAGCAAGGTTACACAACAGAGAGCACATTTACACAGCAGCCAGCACGGTTACACAGCAGAGAACACAGTTACACAGCAGAGGTCACAGTTACACAGCAGAGATCAAGGTTACACAGCAGAGAGCACATTTACACAGCAGAGAGCACAGTTACACAGCAGAGAGCACAGTTACACAGCAGAGAGCACAGTTACACAGCAGTGAGCACAATTACACAGCAGAGAGCTCAGTTACACAGAAGAGAGCACAGTTACACAGCAGAGAGTACAGTTCCACAGCAGACAGCACGGTTACACAGCAGAGAGCACAGTTACACAGCAGAGAGCTCAGTTACACAGCAGTGAGCACAATTACACAGCAGAGAGCTCAGTTACACAGCAGAGAGCTCAGTTACACAGCAGAGAGCACAGTTACATAGCATAGCAGAGAGCACGGTTACACAGCAGAGAGCACGGTTACACAGCAGAGAGCTCAGTTACACAGAAGAGAGCACAGTTACACAGCAGAGAGTACAGTTACACAGCAGACAGCACGGTTACACAGCAGAGAGCACATTTACACAGCAGAGAGCTCAGTTACACGGCAGAGAGCTCAGTTACACAGCAGAGAGCTCAGTTACACGGCAGAGAGCTCAGTTACACAGCAGAGAGCACAGTTACACAGCAGAGAGTACAGTTACACAGCAGACAGCACGGTTACACAGCAGAGAGCACAGTTACACAGCAGAGAGCTCAGTTACACAGCACAAAGCACAGTTACATAGCATAGCAGAGAGCACGGTTACTCAGCAGAGAGCTCAGTTACACAGCAGAGAGCTCAGTTACACAGCAGAGAGCTCAGTTACACAGCAGAGAGCACAGTTACACAGCAGAGAGCTCAGTTACATAGCAGAGAGCTCAGTTACACAGCAGAGAGCACAGTTACATAGCAGAGAGCACAGTTACACAGCAGAGAGCACGGTTGCACTGCAGAGAGCTCAGTTACACAGCAGAGAGCACAGTTACACAGCAGAGAGCACGGTTAAACAGCAAAGACCTCAGTTACACAGCAGAGAGCTTAGTTACAGAGCAGAGAGCACAGTTACACATCAGAAAGCTCAGTTACACAGCAGAGAGCACAGTTACACAGCAGACAGCACGGTTACACAGCAGAGAGCACGGTTACACAGCAGAGAGCACGGTTAAACAGCAAAGACCTCAGTTACACAGCAGAGAGCTCTGTTACACAGCAGAGAGCACAGTTACACAGCAGAGAGTACGGTTACACAGCAGGGAGCACGGTTAAACAGCAGAAACCTCAGTTACACAGCAGAGAGATCTGTTACACAGCAGAGCGCAGAGTTACACAGCAGACTGCACGGTTACACATCAGAGAGCACAGTGCACAGCAGAGAGCACAGTTATACAGCAGGGAGCACAGTTACACAGCAGAGAGCACAATTACACAGCAGCCAGCACGGTTACACAGCAGAGAGCACAATTACACAGCAGAGAGCACAGTTACACAGCAGAGAGCACAGTTACACAGCAGAGAGCACAGTTACACAGCAGAACGCTCAGTTACACAACAGAGAGCACAGTTACACAGCAGAGAGCACAGTTACACAGCAGAGAGCTCCGTTACACAGCAGAGTGTGCAGTTACATAGCAGAGAGCAAGGTTACACAACAGAGAGCACATTTACACAGCAGCCAGCACGGTTACACAGCAGAGAACACAGTTACACAGCAGAGGTCACAGTTACACAGCAGAGATCAAGGTTACACAGCAGAGAGCACATTTACACAGCAGAGAGCACAGTAACACAGCAGAGAGCACAGTTACACAGCAGAGAGCACAGTTACACAGCAGTGAGCACAATTACACAGCAGAGAGCTCAGTTACACAGAAGAGAGCACAGTTACACAGCAGAGAGTACAGTTCCACAGCAGACAGCACGGTTACACAGCAGAGAGCACAGTTACACAGCAGAGAGCTCAGTTACACAGCAGTGAGCACAATTACACAGCAGAGAGCTCAGTTACACAGCAGAGAGCTCAGTTACACAGCAGAGAGCACAGTTACATAGCATAGCAGAGAGCACGGTTACACAGCAGAGAGCACGGTTACACAGCAGAGAGCTCAGTTACACAGAAGAGAGCACAGTTACACAGCAGAGAGTACAGTTACACAGCAGACAGCACGGTTACACAGCAGAGAGCACAGTTACACAGCAGAGAGCTCAGTTATACGGCAGAGAGCTCAGTTACACTGCAGAGAGCTCAGTTACACGGCAGAGAGCTCAGTTACACAGCAGAGAGCACAGTTACACAGCAGAGAGTACAGTTACACAGCAGACAGCACGGTTACACAGCAGAGAGCACAGTTACACAGCAGAGAGCTCAGTTACACAGCACAAAGCACAGTTACATAGCATAGCAGAGAGCACGGTTACTCAGCAGAGAGCTCAGTTACACAGCAGAGAGCTCAGTTACACAGCAGAGAGCTCAGTTACACAGCAGAGAGCACAGTTACACAGCAGAGAGCTCAGTTACATAGCAGAGAGCTCAGTTACACAGCAGAGAGCACAGTTACATAGCAGAGAGCACGGTTACACAGCAGAGAGCACGGTTACACAGCAGAGAGCACCGTTACACAGCAGAGATCAAGGTTACACAGCAGAGAGCACAGTTACACAGCAGAGAGCTCAGTTACATAGCAGAGATCAAGGTTACACAGCATAGAGCACATTTACACATCAGAGAGCACAGTTACACAGCAGAGAGCACAGTTACACAGCAGAGAGCACAGTTACATAGCAGAGAGCTCAGTTGCACAGCAGAGAGCACGGTTACACAGCAGAGAGCACAGTTTCACAGCAGAGAGCAAGGTTACACATCAGAGAGCACAGTTACACAGCAGCGAGCACGGTTACACAGCAGAGAGCTTAGTTACACAGCAGAGAGCTCAGTTACACAGCAGACAGCACGGTTACACGGCAGAGAGCACAGTTACACAGCAGACAGCTCAGTTTCACAGCAGAGAGCACACTTACACAGCAGACAGCTTAGTTACACAGCAGAGAGCACAGTTACACAGCAGCGAGCACGTTTACACAGCAGAGAGCTCAGTTACACCGCAGAGAGCTCAGTTACACCGCAGAGAGGACGGTTACAAAGCAGAGAGCTCAGTTACACAGCAGAGAGCACAGTTACACAGCAGAGAGCTCAGTTACACAGCAGAGAGCCAGGGTACACATCAGAGAGCACAGTTACAAAGCAGAGACCACGGTTACACAGCAGAGAGCACAGTTACACATCAGCGAGCACGGTTACACAGCAGAGAGCTCAGTTACACAGCAGAGAGCTCAGTTACACAGCAGAGAGCACAGTTACACAGCAGAGAGCTCAGTTACATAGCAGAGAGCTCAGTTACACAGCAGAGAGCACAGTTACATAGCAGAGAGCGCGGTTACACAGCAGAGAGCACGGTTACACAGCAGAGAGCACAGTTACACAGCAGAGAGCATGGTTACACAGCAGAGAGCACAGTTACACAGCAGAGAGCACGGTTGCACTGCAGAGAGCTCAGTTACACAGCAGAGAGCACAGTTACACAGCAGAGAGCACGGTTAAACAGCAAAGACCTCAGTTACACAGCAGAGAGCTTAGTTACAGAGCAGAGAGCACAGTTACACATCAGAAAGCTCAGTTACACAGCAGAGAGCTCTGTTACACAGCAGAGAGCACAGTTACACAGCAGAGAGTACGGTTACACAGCAGGGAGCACGGTTAAACAGCAGAAACCTCAGTTACACAGCAGAGAGATCTGTTACACAGCAGAGCGCAGAGTTACACAGCAGACTGCACGGTTACACATCAGAGAGCACAGTGCACAGCAGAGAGCACAGTTATACAGCAGGGAGCACAGTTACACAGCAGAGAGCACAATTACACAGCAGCCAGCACGGTTACACAGCAGAGAGCACAATTACACAGCAGAGAGCACAGTTACACAGCAGAGAGCACAGTTACACAGCAGAGAGCACAGTTACACAGCAGAACGCTCAGTTACACAACAGAGAGAACAGTTACACAGCAGAGAGCACAGTTACACAGCAGAGAGCTCCGTTACACAGCAGAGTGTGCAGTTACATAGCAGAGAGCAAGGTTACACAACAGAGAGCACATTTACACAGCAGCCAGCACGGTTACACAGCAGAGAACACAGTTACACAGCAGAGGTCACAGTTACACAGCAGAGATCAAGGTTACACAGCAGAGAGCACATTTACACAGCAGAGAGCACAGTTACACAGCAGAGAGCACAGTTACACAGCAGAGAGCACAGTTACACAGCAGTGAGCACAATTACACAGCAGAGAGCTCAGTTACACAGAAGAGAGCACAGTTACACAGCAGAGAGTACAGTTCCACAGCAGACAGCACGGTTACACAGCAGAGAGCACAGTTACACAGCAGAGAGCTCAGTTACACAGCAGTGAGCACAATTACACAGCAGAGAGCTCAGTTACACAGCAGAGAGCTCAGTTACACAGCAGAGAGCACAGTTACATTGCATAGCAGAGAGCACGGTTACACAGCAGAGAGCACGGTTACACAGCAGAGAGCTCAGTTACACAGAAGAGAGCACAGTTACACAGCAGAGAGTACAGTTACACAGCAGACAGCACGGTTACACAGCAGAGAGCACAGTTACACAGCAGAGAGCTCAGTTACACGGCAGAGAGCTTAGTTACACAGCAGAGAGCTCAGTTACACGGCAGAGAGCTCAGTTACACAGCAGAGAGCACAGTTACACAGCAGAGAGTACAGTTACACAGCAGACAGCACGGTTACACAGCAGAGAGCTCCGTTACACAGCAGAGAGCTCAGTTACACAGCACAAAGCACAGTTACATAGCATAGCAGAGAGCACTGTTACTCAGCAGAGAGCTCAGTTACACAGCAGAGAGCTCAGTTACACAGCAGAGAGCTCAGTTACACAGCAGAGAGCACAGTTACACAGCAGAGAGCTCAGTTACATAGCAGAGAGCTCAGTTACACAGCAGAGAGCACAGTTACATAGCAGAGAGCACGGTTGCACAGCAGAGAGCACGGTTACACAGCAGAGAGCACCGTTACACAGCAGAGATGAAGGTTACACAGCAGAGAGCACAGTTACACAGCAGAGAGCTCAGTTACATAGCAGAGATCAAGGTTACACAGCATAGAGCACATTTACACATCAGAGAGCACAGTTACACAGCAGAGAGCACAGTTACACAGCAGAGAGCACAGTTACATAGCAGAGAGCTCAGTTGCACAGCAGAGAGCACGGTTACACAGCAGAGAGCACAGTTGCACAGCAGAGAGCAAGGTTACACATCAGAGAGCACAGTTACACAGCAGCGAGCACGGTTACACAGCAGAGAGCTTAGTTACACAGCAGAGAGCTCAGTTACACAGCAGAGATCACGGTTACAAAGCAGAGAGCTCAGTTACACAGCTGAGAGCTCAGTTACACAGCAGAGAGCTCCTTTACACAGCAGAGAGCTCAGTTACACAGCAGAGAGCACAATTACACAGCAGAGAGCTCAGTTACACAGCAGAGAGCACAGTTACATAGCAGAGAGTACGGTTACACAGCAGAGAGCACGGTTACACAGCAGAAAGCACAGTTACACAGCAGAGAGCACAGTTACACATCAGTGAGCACAGTTACACAGCAGAAAGCTCAGTTACACAGCAGAGAGCACAGTTACACAGCAGAGAGCAGATGTACACAGCAGACAGCACGGTTACACAGCAGAGAGCACAGTTACACAGCAGACAGCACGGTTACACAGCAGGGAGCACAGTTACATAGCAGAGAGCACGGTTACACTGCAGAGAGCACAGTTACACAGCAGAGAGCACAGTTACACAGCAGAGAGCAGAGTTACACAGCAGTGAGCACAATTACAAAGCAGAGAGCACAGTTACACAGCAGACAGCACGGTTACACAGCAGAGAGCACAGTTACACATCAGAGAACAAGGTTACACAGCATAGAGCACATTTACACAGCAGAGAGCACAGTTACACAGCAGAGAGCACAGTTACACAGCAGAGAGCACAGTTACACAGCAGTGAGCACAATTACACAGCAGAAAGCTCAGTTACACAGCAGAGAGCACGGTTACACAGCAGAGAACACAGTTACACAGCAGACTGCACGGTTACACGGCAGAGAGCACAGTTACACAGCAGAGAGCTCAGTTTCACAGCAGAGAGCACACTTAAACAGCAGACAGCTCCGTTACACAGCAGAGAGCACAGTTACACAGCAGCGAGCACGTTTACACAGCAGAGAGCTCAGTTACACCGTAGAGAGCTCAGTTACACCGCAGAGAGCACGGTTACAAAGCAGAGAGTTCAGTTACACAGCAGAGAGCTCAGTTACACAGCAGAGAGCTCAGTTACACAGCAGAGAGCCAGGGTACACAGCAGAGAGCACATTTACAAAGCAGAGACCACGGTTACACAGCAGAGAGCACAGTTACACATCAGCGTGCACGGTTACACAGCAGAGAGCGCAGTTACACAGCAGAGAGCTCAGTTACACAGCAGAGAGCACAGTTACACAGCAGAGAGCTCAGTTACATAGCAGAGAGCTCAGTTACACAGCAGAGAGCACAGTTACATAGCAGAGAGCGCGGTTACACAGCAGAGAGCACGGTTACACAGCAGAGAGCACAGTTGCACAGCAGAGAGCATGGTTACACAGCAGAGAGCACAGTTACACAGCAGAGAGCACGGTTGCACTGCAGAGTGCTCAGTTACACAGCAGAGAGCACAGTTACACAGCAGAGAGCACGGTTAAACAGCAAAGACCTCAGTTACACAGCAGAGAGCTTAGTTCCAGAGCAGAGAGCACAGTTACACATCAGAAAGCTCAGTTACACAGCAGAGAGCACAGTTACACCGCAGACAGCACGGTTACACAGCAGAGAGCTCAGTTACACAGCAGAGAGCTCAGTTACACAGCAGAGAGCACAGTTACACAGCAGAGAGCACGGTTACACAGCAGAGAGCACGGTTACACAGCAGAGAGCACGAATAAACAGCAAAGACCTCAGTTACACAGCAGAGAGCTCTGTTACACAGCAGAAAGCACAGTTACACAGCAGAGAGTACGGTTACACAGGAGGGAGCACGGTTAAACATCAGAGACCTCAGTTACACAGCAGAGAGATCTGTTACACAGCAGAGCGCAGAGTTACACAGCAGACTGCACGGTTACACAGCAGAGAGCACAGTGCACAGCAGAGAGCACAGTTATGCAGCAGGGAGCACAGTTACACAGCAGAGAGCACAGTTACACAGCAGCCAGCACGGTTACACAGCAGAGAGCACAGTTACACAGCAGAGAGCACAGTTACACAGCAGAGAGCACAGTTACACAGCAGAAAGCTCAGTTACACAACAGAGAGCACAGTTACACAGCAGAGAGCACAGTTACACAGCAGAGAGCTCCGTTACACAGCAGAGTGTGCAGTTACATAGCAGAGAGCAAGGTTACACAACAGAGAGCACATTTACACAGCAGCCATCACGGTTACACAGCAGAGAGCCCAGTTACACAGCAGAGAGCACAGTTCCACAGCAGAGATCAAGTTTACACAGCAGAGAGCACAGTTACACAGCAGAGAGCACAGTTACACAGCAGAAAGCTTAGTTACACAACAGAGAGCACTGTTACACAGCAGAGAGCACAGTTACACAGCAGACAGCACGGTTACACAGCAGAGAGCTCAGTTACACAGCAGACAGCTCAGTTACACAGCAGAGAGCACAGTTACACAGCAGAGAGCACGGTTACACAGCAGAGAGCACGGTTACACAGCAGAGAGCACGGTTAAACAGCAAAGACCTCAGTTACACAGCAGAGAGCTCTGTTACACAGCAGAGAGCACAGTTACACAGCAGAGAGTACGTTTACACAGCAGGGAGCACGGTTAAACAGCAGAGACCTCAGTTACACAGCAGAGAGATCTGTTACACAGCAGAACGCTCAGTTCCACAGCAGAGAGCACAGTTCCACAGCAGAGATCAAGTTTACACAGCAGAGAGCACAGTTACACAGCAGAGAGCACAGTTACACAGCAGAAAGCTTAGTTACACAACAGAGAGCACTGTTACACAGCAGAGAGCACAGTTACACAGCAGACAGCACGGTTACACAGCAGAGAGCTCAGTTACACAGCAGACAGCTCAGTTACACAGCAGAGAGCACAGTTACACAGCAGAGAGCACGGTTACACAGCAGAGAGCACAATTACACAGCAGCCAGCACGGTTACACAGCAGAGAGCACATTTACACAGCAGAGAGCACAGTTACACAGCAGAGAGCACAGTTACACAGCAGAGAGCACAGTTACACAGCAGTGAGCACGGTTAAACAGCAGAGACCTCAGTTACACAGCAGAGAGATCTGTTACACAGCAGAGCGCAGAGTTACACAGCAGACTGCACGGTAACACAGCAGAGAGCACAGTGCACAGCAGAGAGCACAGTTATACAGCAGGGAGCACAGTTACACAGCAGAGAGCACAATTACACAGCAGCCAGCACGGTTACACAGCAGAGAGCACAGTTACACAGCAGAGAGCACAGTTACACAGCAGAGAGCACAGTTACACAGCAGAGAGCACAGTTACACAGCAGAACGCTCAGTTACACAACAGAGAGCACAGTTACACAGCAGAGAGCACAGTTACACAGCAGAGAGCTCCGTTACACAGCAGAGTGTGCAGTTACATAGCAGAGAGCAAGGTTACACAACAGAGAGCACATTTACACAGCAGCCACCACGGTTACACAGCAGAGAGCACAGTTACACAGCAGAGATCACAGTTACACAGCAGAGATCAAGGTTACACAGCAGAGAGCACATTTACACAGCAGAGAGCACAGTTACACAGCAGAGAGCACAGTTACACAGCAGAGAGCACAGTTACACAGCAGTGAGCACGGTTAAACAGCAGAGACCTCAGTTACACAGCAGAGAGATCTGTTACACAGCAGAGCGCAGAGTTACACAGCAGACTGCACGGTTACACAGCAGAGAGCACAGTGCACAGCAGAGAGCACAGTTATACAGCAGGGAGCACAGTTACACAGCAGAGAGCACAATTACACAGCAGCCAGCACGGTTACACAGCAGAGAGCACAGTTACACAGCAGAGAGCACAGTTACACAGCAGAGAGCACAGTTACACAGCAGAGAGCACAGTTACACAGCAGAACGCTCAGTTACACAACAGAGAGCACAGTTACACAGCAGAGAGCACAGTTACACAGCAGAGAGCTCCGTTACACAGCAGAGTGTGCAGTTACATAGCAGAGAGCAAGGTTACACAACAGAGAGCACATTTACACAGCAGCCACCACGGTTACACAGCAGAGAGCACAGTTACACAGCAGAGATCACAGTTACATAGCAGAGAGCAAGGTTACACAACAGAGAGCACATTTACACAGCAGCCAGCACGGTTACACAGCAGAGAGCATGGTTACACAGCAGAGAGCACAGTTACACAGCAGAGAGCACGGTTGCACTGCAGAGTGCTCAGTTACACAGCAGAGAGCACAGTTACACAGCAGAGAGCACGGTTAAACAGCAAAGACCTCAGTTACACAGCAGAGAGCTTAGTTCCAGAGCAGAGAGCACAGTTACACCTCAGAAAGCTCAGTTACACAGCAGAGAGCACAGTTACACCGCAGACAGCACGGTTACACAGCAGAGAGCTCAGTTACACAGCAGAGAGCTCAGTTACACAGCAGAGAGCACAGTTACACAGCAGAGAGCACGGTTACACAGCAGAGAGCACGGTTACACAGCAGAGAGCACGAATAAACAGCAAAGACCTCAGTTACACAGCAGAGAGCTCTGTTACACAGCAGAAAGCACAGTTACACAGCAGAGAGTACGGTTACACAGGAGGGAGCACGGTTAAACAGCAGAGACCTCAGTTACACAGCAGAGAGATCTGTTACACAGCAGAGCGCAGAGTTACACAGCAGACTGCACGGTTACACAGCAGAGAGCACAGTGCACAGCAGAGAGCACAGTTATGCAGCAGGGAGCACAGTTACACAGCAGAGAGAACAGTTACACAGCAGCCAGCACGGTTACACAGCAGAGAGCACAGTTACACAGCAGAGAGCACAGTTACACAGCAGAGAGCACAGTTACACAGCAGAAAGTTCAGTTACACAACAGAGAGCACAGTTACACAGCAGAGAGCACAGTTACACAGCAGAGAGCTCCGTTACACAGCAGAGTGTGCAGTTACATAGCAGAGAGCAAGGTTACACAACAGAGAGCACATTTACACAGCAGCCAGCACGGTTACACAGCAGAGAGCCCAGTTACACAGCAGAGAGCACAGTTACACAGCAGAGATCAAGTTTACACAGCAGAGAGCACAGTTACACAGCAGAAAGCTCAGTTGCACAACAGAGAGCACTGTTACACAGCAGAGAGCACAGTTACACAGCAGACAGCACGGTTACACAGCAGAGAGCTCAGTTACACAGCAGAGAGCTCAGTTACACAGCAGAGAGCACAGTTACACAGCAGAGAGCACGGTTACACAGCAGAGAGCACGGTTACACAGCAGAGAGCACGGTTAAACAGCAAAGACCTCAGTTACACAGCAGAGAGCTCTGTTACACAGCAGAGAGCACAGTTACACAGCAGAGAGTACGGTTACACAGCAGGGAGCACGGTTAAACAGCAGAGACCTCAGTTACACAGCAGAGAGATCTGTTACACAGCAGAGCGCAGAGTTACACAGCAGACTGCACGGTTACACAGCAGAGAGCACAGTGCACAGCAGAGAGCACAGTTATACAGCAGGGAGCACAGTTACACAGAAGAGAGCACAATTACACAGCAGCCAGCACGGTTACACAGCAGAGAGCACAGTTACACAGCAGAGAGCACAGTTACACAGCAGAGAGCACAGTTACACAGCAGAGAGCACAGTTACACAGCAGAACGCTCAGTTACACAACAGAGAGCACAGTTACACAGCAGAGAGCACAGTTACACAGCAGAGAGCTCCGTTACACAGCAGAGTGTGCAGTTACATAGCAGAGAGCAAGGTTACACAACAGAGAGCACATTTACACAGCAGCCACCACGGTTACACAGCAGAGAGCACAGTTACACAGCAGAGATCACAGTTACACAGCAGAGATCAAGGTTACACAGCAGAGAGCACATTTACACAGCAGAGAGCACAGTTACACAGCAGAGAGCACAGTTACACAGCAGAGAGCACAGTTACACAGCAGAACGCTCAGTTACACAACAGAGAGCACAGTTACACAGCAGAGAGCACAGTTACACAGCAGAGAGCTCCGTTACACAGCAGAGTGTGCAGTTACATAGCAGAGAGCAAGGTTACACAACAGAGAGCACATTTACACAGCAGCCACCACGGTTACACAGCAGAGAGCACAGTTACACAGCAGAGATCACAGTTACATAGCAGAGAGCAAGGTTACACAACAGAGAGCACATTTACACAGCAGCCAGCACGGTTACACAGCAGAGAGCCCAGTTACACAGCAGAGAGCACAGTTACACAGCAGAGATCAAGTTTACACAGCAGAGAGCACAGTTACACAGCAGAGAGCACAGTTACACAGCAGAAAGCTCAGTTACACAACAGAGAGCACTGTTACACAGCAGAGAGCACAGTTACACAGCAGACAGCACGGTTACACAGCAGAGAGCTCAGTTACACAGCAGAGAGCTCAGTTACACAGCAGAGAGCACAGTTACACAGCAGAGAGCACGGTTACACAGCAGAGAGCACGGTTACACAGCAGAGAGCACGGTTAAACAGCAAAGACCTCAGTTACACAGCAGAGAGCTCTGTTACACAGCAGAGAGCACAGTTACACAGCAGAGAGTACGGTTACACAGCAGGGAGCACGGTTAAACAGCAGAGACCTCAGTCACACAGCAGAGAGATCTGTTACACAGCAGAGCGCAGAGTTACACAGCAGACTGCACGGTAACACAGCAGAGAGCACAGTGCACAGCAGAGAGCACAGTTATACAGCAGGGAGCACAGTTACACAGCAGAGAGCACAATTACACAGCAGCCAGCACGGTTACACAGCAGAGAGCACAGTTACACAGCAGAGAGCACAGTTACACAGCAGAGAGCACAGTTACACAGCAGAGAGCACAGTTACACAGCAGAACGCTCAGTTACACAACAGAGAGCACAGTTACACAGCAGAGAGCACAGTTACACAGCAGAGAGCTCCGTTACACAGCAGAGTGTGCAGTTACATAGCAGAGAGCAAGGTTACACAACAGAGAGCACATTTACACAGCAGCCACCACGGTTACACAGCAGAGAGCACAGTTACACAGCAGAGATCACAGTTACACAGCAGAGATCAAGGTTACACAGCAGAGAGCACATTTACACAGCAGAGAGCACAGTTACACAGCAGAGAGCACAGTTACACAGCAGAGAGCACAGTTACACAGCAGTGAGCACGGTTAAACAGCAGAGACCTCAGTTACACAGCAGAGAGATATGTTACACAGCAGAGCGCAGAGTTACACAGCAGACTGCACGGTTACACAGCAGAGAGCACAGTGCACAGCAGAGAGCACAGTTATACAGCAGGGAGCACAGTTACACAGCAGAGAGCACAATTACACAGCAGCCAGCACGATTACACAGCAGAGAGCACAGTTACACAGCAGAGAGCACAGTTACACAGCAGAGAGCACAGTTACACAGCAGAGAGCACAGTTACACAGCAGAACGCTCAGTTACACAACAGAGAGCACAGTTACACAGCAGAGAGCACAGTTACACAGCAGAGAGCTCCGTTACACAGCAGAGTGTGCAGTTACATAGCAGAGAGCAAGGTTACACAACAGAGAGCACATTTACACAGCAGCCACCACGGTTACACAGCAGAGAGCACAGTTACACAGCAAGGATCACAGTTACACAGCAGAGATCAAGGTTACACAGCAGAGAGCACATTTACACAGCAGAGAGCACAGTTACACAGCAGAGAGCACAGTTACACAGCAGAGAGCACAGTTACACAGCAGTGTGCACAATTACACAGCAGAGAGCTCAGTTACACAGAAGAGAGCACAGTTACACAGCAGAGAGTACAGTTACACAGCAGACAGCACGGTTACACAGCAGAGAGCACAGTTACACAGCAGAGAGCTCAGTTACACAGCAGTGGGCACAATTACACAGCAGAGAGCTCAGTTACACAGCAGAGAGCTCAGTTACACAGCAGAGAGCACAGTTACATAGCATAGCAGAGAGCACGGTTACACAGCAGAGAGCACGGTTACACAGCAGAGAGCTCAGTTACACAGAAGAGAGCACAGTTACACAGCAGAGAGTACAGTTACACAGCATACAGCACGGTTACACAGCAGAGAGCACAGTTACACAGCAGAGAGCTCAGTTATACAGCACAAAGCACAGTTACATAGCATAGCAGAGAGCACGGTTACTCAGCAGAGAGCTCAGTTACACAGCAGAGAGCTCAGTTACACAGCAGAGAGCTCAGTTACACAGCAGAGAGCACAGTTACACAGCAGAGAGTTCAGTTACATAGCAGAGAGCTCAGTTACACAGCAGAGAGCACAGTTACATAGCAGAGAGCACGGTTACACAGCAGAGAGCACGGTTACACAGCAGAGAGCACCGTTACACAGCAGAGATCAAGGTTACACAGCAGAGAGCACAGTTACACAGCAGAGAGCTCAGTTACATAGCAGAGATCAAGGTTACACAGCATAGAGCACATTTACACAGCAGAGAGCACAGTTACACAGCAGAGAGCTCAGTTACACAGCACAAAGCACAGTTACATAGCATAGCAGAGAGCACGGTTACTCAGCAGAGAGCTCAGTTACACAGCAGAGAGCACAGTTACACAGCAGAGAGCAGATTTACACAGCAGACAGCACGGTTACACAGCAGAGAGCACAGTTACACAGAAGACAGCACGGTTACACAGCAGGGAGCACAGTTACATAGCAGAGAGCACGGTTACACTGCAGAGAGCACAGTTACACAGCAGAGAGCACAGTTACACAGCAGAGAGCAGAGTTACACAGCAGTGAGCACAATTACACAGCAGAGAGCACAGTTACACAGCAGACAGCACGGTTACACAGCAGAGAGCACAGTTACACAGCAGAGAACAAGGTTACACAGCAGAGAGCACATTTACACAGCAGCCAGCACGGTTACACAACAGAGAGCACAGTTACACAGCAGAGAGCACAGTTACACAGCAGAGGTCAAGGTTACAAAGCATAGAGCACATTTACACAGCAGAGAGCACAGTTACACAGCAGAGAGCACAGTTACACAGCAGAGAGCACAGTTACACAGCAGTGAGCACAATTACACAGCAGAAAGCTCAGTTACACAGCAGAGAGCACAGTTACACAGCAGAGAACACAGTTACACAGCAGACAGCACGGTTACACGGCAGAGAGCACAGTTACACAGCAGAGAGCTCAGTTTCACAGCAGAGAGCACACTTAAACAGCAGACAGCTCCGTTACACAGCAGAGAGCACAGTTACACAGCAGCGAGCACGTTTACACAGCAGAGAGCTCATTTACACCGTAGAGAGCTCAGTTACACCGCAGAGAGCACGGTTACAAAGCAGAGAGCTCAGTTACACAGCAGAGAGCTCAGTTACACAGCAGAGAGCTCAGTTACACAGCAGAGAGCCAGGGTACACAGCAGAGAGCACATTTACAAAGCAGAGACCACGGTTACACAGCAGAGAGCACAGTTACACAACAGCGAGCACGGTTACACAGCAGAGAGCTCAGTTACACAGCAGAGAGCTCAGTTACACAGCAGAGAGCACAGTTACACAGCAGAGAGCTCAGTTACATAGCAGAGAGCTCAGTTACACAGCAGAGAGCACAGTTACATAGCAGAGAGCGCGGTTTCACAGCAGAGAGCACGGTTACACAGCAGAGAGCACAGTTGCACAGCAGAGAGCATGGTTACACAGCAGAGAGCACAGTTACACAGCAGAGAGCACGGTTGCACTGCAGAGTGCTCAGTTACACAGCAGAGAGCACAGTTACACAGCAGAGAGCACGGTTAAACAGCAAAGACCTCAGTTACACAGCAGAGAGCTTAGTTCCAGAGCAGAGAGCACAGTTACACATCAGAAAGCTCAGTTACACAGCATAGAGCACAGTTACACCGCAGACAGCACGGTTACACAGCAGAGAGCTCAGTTACACAGAAGAGAGCTCAGTTACACAGCAGAGAGCACAGTTACACAGCAGAGAGCACGGTTACACAGCAGAGAGCACGGTTACACAGCAGAGAGCACGGTTAAACAGCAAAGACCTCAGTTACACAGCAGAGAGCTCTGTTACACAGCAGAAAGCACAGTTACACAGCAGAGAGTACGGTTACACAGGAGGGAGCACGGTTAAACAGCAGAGACCTCAGTTACACAGCAGAGAGATCTGTTACACAGCAGAGCGCAGAGTTACACAGCAGACTGCACGGTTACACAGCAGAGAGCACAGTGCACAGCAGAGAGCACAGTTATGCAGCAGGGAGGACAGTTACACAGCAGAGAGCACAGTTACACAGCAGCCAGCACGGTTACACAGCAGAGAGCACAGTTACACAGCAGAGAGCACAGTTACACAGCAGAGAGCACAGTTACACAGCAGAGAGCACAGTAACACAGCAGAAAGTTCAGTTACACAACAGAGAGCACAGTTACACAGCAGAGAGCACAGTTACACAGCAGAGAGCTCCGTTACACAGCAGAGTGTGCAGTTACATAGCAGAGAGCAAGGTTACACAACAGAGAGCACATTTACACAGCAGCCAGCACGGTTACACAGCAGAGAGCCCAGTTACACAGCAGAGAGCACAGTTACACAGCAGAGATCAAGTTTACACAGCAGAGAGCACAGTTACACAGCAGAGAGCACAGTTACACAGCAGAAAGCTCAGTTACACAACAGAGAGCACTGTTACACAGCAGAGAGCACAGTTACACAGCAGACAGCACGGTTACACAGCAGAGAGCTCAGTTACACAGCAGAGAGCTCAGTTACACAGCAGAGAGCATAGTTACACAGCAGAGAGCACGGTTACACAGCAGAGAGCACGGTTACACAGCAGAGAGCACGGTTAAACAGCAAAGACCTCAGTTACACAGCAGAGAGGTCTGTTACACAGCAGAGAGCACAGTTACACAGCAGAGAGTACGGTTACACAGCAGGGAGCACGGTTAAACAGCAGAGACCTCAGTTACACAGCAGAGAGATCTGTTACACAGCAGAGCGCAGAGTTACACAGCAGACTGCACGGTTACACAGCAGAGAGCACAGTGCACAGCAGAGAGCACAGTTATACAGCAGGCAGCACAGTTACACAGCAGAGAGCACAATTACACAGCAGCCAGCACGGTTACACAGCAGAGAGCACAGTTACACAGCAGAGAGCACAGTTACACAGCAGAGAGCACAGTTACACAGCAGAGAGCACAGTTACACAGCAGAACGCTCAGTTACACAACAGAGAGCACAGTTACACAGCAGAGAGCACAGTTACACAGCAGAGAGCTCCGTTACACAGCAGAGTGTGCAGTTACATAGCAGAGAGCAAGGTTACACAACAGAGAGCACATTTACACAGCAGCCACCACGGTTACACAGCAGAGAGCACAGTTACACAGCAGAGATCACAGTTACACAGCAGAGATCAAGGTTACACAGCAGAGAGCACATTTACACAGCAGAGAGCACAGTTACACAGCAGAGAGCACAGTTACACAGCAGAGAGCACAGTTACACAGCAGTGAGCACAATTACACAGCAGAGAGCTCAGTAACACAGAAGAGAGCACAGTTACACAGAAGAGAGTACAGTTACACAGCAGACAGCACGGTTACACAGCAGAGAGCACAGTTACACTGCAGAGAGCTCAGTTACACAGCAGTGAGCACAATTAAACAGCAGAGAGCTCAGTTACACAGCAGAGAGCTCAGTTACACAGCAGAGAGCACAGTTACATAGCATAGCAGAGAGCACGGTTACACAGCAGAGAGCACGGTTACACAGCAGAGAGCTCAGTTACACAGAAGAGAGCACAGTTACACAGCAGAGAGTACAGTTACACAGCATACAGCACGGTTACACAGCAGAGAGCACAGTTACACAGCTCAGAGCTCAGTTACACAGCACAAAGCACAGTTACATAGCATAGCAGAGAGCACGGTTACTCAGCAGAGAGCTCAGTTACACAGCAGAGAGCTCAGTTAAACAGCAGAGAGCTCAGTTACACAGCAGAGAGCACAGTTACACAGCAGAAAGCTCAGTTACACAACAGAGAGCACTGTTACACAGCAGAGAGCACAGTTACACAGCAGACAGCACGGTTACACAGCAGAGAGCTCAGTTACACAGCAGAGAGCTCAGTTACACAGCAGAGAGCATAGTTACACAGCAGAGAGCACGGTTACACAGCAGAGAGCACGGTTACACAGCAGAGAGCACGGTTAAACAGCAAAGACCTCAGTTACACAGCAGAGAGGTCTGTTACACAGCAGAGAGCTCAGTTACACAGCAGAGAGTACGGTTACACAGCAGGGAGCACGGTTAAACAGCAGAGACCTCAGTTACACAGCAGAGAGATCTGTTACACAGCAGAGCGCAGAGTTACACAGCAGACTGCACGGTTACACAGCAGAGAGCACAGTGCACAGCAGAGAGCACAGTTATACAGCAGGGAGCACATTTACACAGCAGAGAGCACAATTACACAGCAGCCAGCACGGTTACACAGCAGAGAGCACAGTTACACAGCAGAGAGCACAGTTACACAGCAGAGAGCACAGTTACACAGCAGAGAGCACAGTTACACAGCAGAACGCTCAGTTACACAACAGAGAGCACAGTTACACAGCAGAGAGCACAGTTACACAGCAGAGAGCTCCGTTACACAGCAGAGAGTGCAGTTACATAGCAGAGAGCAAGGTTACACAACAGAGAGCACATTTACACAGCAGCCACCACGGTTACACAGCAGAGAGCACAGTTACACAGCAGAGATCACAGTTACACAGCAGAGATCAAGGTTACACAGCAGAGAGCACATTTACACAGCAGAGAGCACAGTTACACAGCAGAGAGCACAGTTACACAGCAGAGAGCACAGTTACACAGCAGTGAGCACAATTACACAGCAGAGAGCTCAGTTACACAGAAGAGAGCACAGTTACACAGCAGAGAGTACAGTTACACAGCAGACAGCACGGTTACACAGCAGAGAGCACAGTTACACTGCAGAGAGCTCAGTTACACAGCAGTGAGCACAATTAAACAGCAGAGAGCTCAGTTACACAGCAGAGAGCTCAGTTACACAGCAGAGAGCACAGTTACAGAGCATAGCAGAGAGCACGGTTACACAGCAGAGAGCACGGTTACACAGCAGAGAGCTCAGTTACACAGAAGAGAGCACAATTACACAGCAGAGAGTACAGTTACACAGCATACAACACGGTTACACAGCAGAGAGCACAGTTACACAGCTCAGAGCTCAGTTACACAGCACAAAGCACAGTTACATAGCATAGCAGAGAGCACGGTTACTCAGCAGAGAGCTCAGTTACACAGCAGAGAGCTCAGTTAAACAGCAGAGAGCTCAGTTACACAGCAGAGAGCACAGTTACACAGCAGAGAGTTCAGTTACATAGCAGAGAGCTCAGTTACACTGCAGAGAGCACAGTTACATAGCAGAGAGCACGGTTACACAGCAGAGAGCACGGTTACACAGCAGAGTGCACCGTTACACAGCAGAGATCAAGGTTACACAGCAGAGAGCACAGTTACACAGCAGAGAGCTCAGTTACATAGCAGAGATCAAGGTTACACAGCATAGAGCACATTTACACAGCAGAGAGCACAGTTACACAGCAGAGAGCTCAGTTACACAGCAGAGAGCACAGTTACATAGCAGAGAGCTCAGTTGCACAGCAGAGAGCACGGTTACACAGCAGAGAGCAAAGTTACACAGCAGAGAGCAAGGTTACACATCAGAGAGCACAGTTACACAGCAGCGAGCACGGTTACACAGCAGAGAGCTTAGTTCCAGAGCAGAGAGCACAGTTACACATCAGAAAGCTCAGTTACACAGCATAGAGCACAGTTACACCGCAGACAGCACGGTTACACAGCAGAGAGCTCAGTTACACAGAAGAGAGCTCAGTTACACAGCAGAGAGCACAGTTACACAGCAGAGAGCACGGTTACACAGCAGAGAGCACGGTTACACAGCAGAGAGCACGGTTAAACAGCAAAGACCTCAGTTACACAGCAGAGAGCTCTGTTACACAGCAGAAAGCACAGTTACACAGCAGAGAGTACGGTTACACAGGAGGGAGCACGGTTAAACAGCAGAGACCTCAGTTACACAGCAGAGAGATCTGTTACACAGCAGAGCGCAGAGTTACACAGCAGACTGCACGGTTACACAGCAGAGAGCACAGTGCACAGCAGAGAGCACAGTTATGCAGCAGGGAGGACAGTTACACAGCAGAGAGCACAGTTACACAGCAGCCAGCACGGTTACACAGCAGAGAGCACAGTTACACAGCAGAGAGCACAGTTACACAGCAGAGAGCACAGTTACACAGCAGAGAGCACAGTAACACAGCAGAAAGTTCAGTTACACAACAGAGAGCACAGTTACACAGCAGAGAGCACAGTTACACAGCAGAGAGCTCCGTTACACAGCAGAGTGTGCAGTTACATAGCAGAGAGCAAGGTTACACAACAGAGAGCACATTTACACAGCAGCCAGCACGGTTACACAGCAGAGAGCCCAGTTACACAGCAGAGAGCACAGTTACACAGCAGAGATCAAGTTTACACAGCAGAGAGCACAGTTACACAGCAGAGAGCACAGTTACACAGCAGAAAGCTCAGTTACACAACAGAGAGCACTGTTACACAGCAGAGAGCACAGTTACACAGCAGACAGCACGGTTACACAGCAGAGAGCTCAGTTACACAGCAGAGAGCTCAGTTACACAGCAGAGAGCATAGTTACACAGCAGAGAGCACGGTTACACAGCAGAGAGCACGGTTACACAGCAGAGAGCACGGTTAAACAGCAAAGACCTCAGTTACACAGCAGAGAGGTCTGTTACACAGCAGAGAGCACAGTTACACAGCAGAGAGTACGGTTACACAGCAGGGAGCACGGTTAAACAGCAGAGACCTCAGTTACACAGCAGAGAGATCTGTTACACAGCAGAGCGCAGAGTTACACAGCAGACTGCACGGTTACACAGCAGAGAGCACAGTGCACAGCAGAGAGCACAGTTATACAGCAGGCAGCACAGTTACACAGCAGAGAGCACAATTACACAGCAGCCAGCACGGTTACACAGCAGAGAGCACAGTTACACAGCAGAGAGCACAGTTACACAGCAGAGAGCACAGTTACACAGCAGAGAGCACAGTTACACAGCAGAACGCTCAGTTACACAACAGAGAGCACAGTTACACAGCAGAGAGCACAGTTACACAGCAGAGAGCTCCGTTACACAGCAGAGTGTGCAGTTACATAGCAGAGAGCAAGGTTACACAACAGAGAGCACATTTACACAGCAGCCACCACGGTTACACAGCAGAGAGCACAGTTACACAGCAGAGATCACAGTTACACAGCAGAGATCAAGGTTACACAGCAGAGAGCACATTTACACAGCAGAGAGCACAGTTACACAGCAGAGAGCACAGTTACACAGCAGAGAGCACAGTTACACAGCAGTGAGCACAATTACACAGCAGAGAGCTCAGTAACACAGAAGAGAGCACAGTTACACAG
Organism: Scyliorhinus torazame; assembly: GCF_047496885.1. Classification (NCBI taxonomy): domain Eukaryota; kingdom Metazoa; phylum Chordata; class Chondrichthyes; order Carcharhiniformes; family Scyliorhinidae; genus Scyliorhinus; species Scyliorhinus torazame. The sequence goes on from NC_092730.1 coordinate 41,425,157, forward strand.
AAGAGAGTACAGTTACACAGCAGACAGCACGGTTACACAGCAGAGAGCACAGTTACACTGCAGAGAGCTCAGTTACACAGCAGTGAGCACAATTAAACAGCAGAGAGCTCAGTTACACAGCAGAGAGCTCAGTTACACAGCAGAGAGCACAGTTACATAGCATAGCAGAGAGCACGGTTACACAGCAGAGAGCACGGTTACACAGCAGAGAGCTCAGTTACACAGAAGAGAGCACAGTTACACAGCAGAGAGTACAGTTACACAGCATACAGCACGGTTACACAGCAGAGAGCACAGTTACACAGCTCAGAGCTCAGTTACACAGCACAAAGCACAGTTACATAGCATAGCAGAGAGCACGGTTACTCAGCAGAGAGCTCAGTTACACAGCAGAGAGCTCAGTTAAACAGCAGAGAGCTCAGTTACACAGCAGAGAGCACAGTTACACAGCAGAAAGCTCAGTTACACAACAGAGAGCACTGTTACACAGCAGAGAGCACAGTTACACAGCAGACAGCACGGTTACACAGCAGAGAGCTCAGTTACACAGCAGAGAGCTCAGTTACACAGCAGAGAGCATAGTTACACAGCAGAGAGCACGGTTACACAGCAGAGAGCACGGTTACACAGCAGAGAGCACGGTTAAACAGCAAAGACCTCAGTTACACAGCAGAGAGGTCTGTTACACAGCAGAGAGCTCAGTTACACAGCAGAGAGTACGGTTACACAGCAGGGAGCACGGTTAAACAGCAGAGACCTCAGTTACACAGCAGAGAGATCTGTTACACAGCAGAGCGCAGAGTTACACAGCAGACTGCACGGTTACACAGCAGAGAGCACAGTGCACAGCAGAGAGCACAGTTATACAGCAGGGAGCACATTTACACAGCAGAGAGCACAATTACACAGCAGCCAGCACGGTTACACAGCAGAGAGCACAGTTACACAGCAGAGAGCACAGTTACACAGCAGAGAGCACAGTTACACAGCAGAGAGCACAGTTACACAGCAGAACGCTCAGTTACACAACAGAGAGCACAGTTACACAGCAGAGAGCACAGTTACACAGCAGAGAGCTCCGTTACACAGCAGAGAGTGCAGTTACATAGCAGAGAGCAAGGTTACACAACAGAGAGCACATTTACACAGCAGCCACCACGGTTACACAGCAGAGAGCACAGTTACACAGCAGAGATCACAGTTACACAGCAGAGATCAAGGTTACACAGCAGAGAGCACATTTACACAGCAGAGAGCACAGTTACACAGCAGAGAGCACAGTTACACAGCAGAGAGCACAGTTACACAGCAGTGAGCACAATTACACAGCAGAGAGCTCAGTTACACAGAAGAGAGCACAGTTACACAGCAGAGAGTACAGTTACACAGCAGACAGCACGGTTACACAGCAGAGAGCACAGTTACACTGCAGAGAGCTCAGTTACACAGCAGTGAGCACAATTAAACAGCAGAGAGCTCAGTTACACAGCAGAGAGCTCAGTTACACAGCAGAGAGCACAGTTACAGAGCATAGCAGAGAGCACGGTTACACAGCAGAGAGCACGGTTACACAGCAGAGAGCTCAGTTACACAGAAGAGAGCACAATTACACAGCAGAGAGTACAGTTACACAGCATACAACACGGTTACACAGCAGAGAGCACAGTTACACAGCTCAGAGCTCAGTTACACAGCACAAAGCACAGTTACATAGCATAGCAGAGAGCACGGTTACTCAGCAGAGAGCTCAGTTACACAGCAGAGAGCTCAGTTAAACAGCAGAGAGCTCAGTTACACAGCAGAGAGCACAGTTACACAGCAGAGAGTTCAGTTACATAGCAGAGAGCTCAGTTACACTGCAGAGAGCACAGTTACATAGCAGAGAGCACGGTTACACAGCAGAGAGCACGGTTACACAGCAGAGTGCACCGTTACACAGCAGAGATCAAGGTTACACAGCAGAGAGCACAGTTACACAGCAGAGAGCTCAGTTACATAGCAGAGATCAAGGTTACACAGCATAGAGCACATTTACACAGCAGAGAGCACAGTTACACAGCAGAGAGCTCAGTTACACAGCAGAGAGCACAGTTACATAGCAGAGAGCTCAGTTGCACAGCAGAGAGCACGGTTACACAGCAGAGAGCAAAGTTACACAGCAGAGAGCAAGGTTACACATCAGAGAGCACAGTTACACAGCAGCGAGCACGGTTACACAGCAGAGAGCTTAGTTACACAGCAGAGAGCTCAGTTACACAGCAGAGATCACGGTTACAAAGCAGAGAGCTCAGTTACACAGCTGAGAGCTCAGTTACACAGCAGAGAGCTCATTTACACAGCAGAGAGCTCAGTTACACAGCAGAGAGCACAATTACACAGCAGAGAGCTCAGTTACACAGCAGAGAGTACGGTTACACAGCAGAGAGCACAGTTACACAGCAGAGAGCTCAGTTACACAGCAGTGAGCACAATTACACAGCAGAGAGCTCAGTTACACAGCAGAGAGCTCAGTTACACAGCAGAGAGCACAGTTACATAGCATAGCAGAGAGCACGGTTACACAGTAGAGAGCACGGTTACACAGCAGAGAGCTCAGTTACACAGCAGAGAGCTCATTTACACAGCAGAGAGCTCAGTTACACAGCAGAGAGCACAATTACACAGCAGAGAGCTCAGTTACACAGCAGAGAGTACGGTTACACAGCAGAGAGCACAGTTACACAGCAGAGAGCTCAGTTACACAGCAGTGAGCACAATTACACAGCAGAGAGCTCAGTTACACAGCAGAGAGCTCAGTTACACAGCAGAGAGCACAGTTACATAGCATAGCAGAGAGCACGGTTACACAGTAGAGAGCACGGTTACACAGCAGAGAGCTCAGTTACACAGAAGAGAGCACAGTTACACAGCAGAGAGTACAGTTACACAGCATACAGCACGGTTACACAGCAGAGAGCACAGTTACACAGCAGAGAGCTCAGTTACACAGCACAAAGCACAGTTACATAGCATAGCAGAGAGCACGGTTACTCAGCAGAGAGCTCAGTTACACAGCAGAGAGCTCAGTTACACAGCAGAGAGCTCAGTTACACAGCAGAGAGCACAGTTACACAGCAGAGAGTACAGTTACACAGCAGAGAGCTCAGTTACACAGCACAAAGCACAGTTACATAGCATAGCAGAGAGCACGGTTACTCAGCAGAGAGCTCAGTTACACAGCAGAGAGCTCAGTTACACAGCAGAGAGCTCAGTTACACAGCAGAGAGCACAGTTACACAGCAGAGAGTTCAGTTACATAGCAGAGAGCTCAGTTACACAGCAGAGAGCACAGTTACATAGCAGAGAGCACGGTTACACAGCAGAGAGCACGGTTACACTGCAGAGAGCACCGTTACACAGCAGAGATCAAGGTTACACAGCAGAGAGCACAGTTACGCAGCAGAGAGCTCAGTTACATAGCAGAGATCAAGGTTACACAGCATAGAGCACATTTACACAGCAGAGAGCACAGTTACACAGCAGAGAGCACAGTTACACAGCAGAGAGCACAGTTACATAGCAGAGAGCTCAGTTGCACAGCAGAGAGCACGGCTACACAGCAGAGAGCACAGTTACACAGCAGAGAGCAAGGTTACACATCAGAGAGCACGGTTACACAGCAGAGAGCACAGTTACACAGCAGAGAGCTCAGTTACACAGCAGCGAGCACGGTTACACAGCAGAGAGCTTAGTTACACAGCAGAGAGCTCAGTTACACAGCAGAGATCACGGTTACAAAGCAGAGAGCTCAGTTACACAGCTGAGAGCTCAGTTACACAGCAGAGAGCTCATTTACACAGCAGAGAGCTCAGTTACACAGCAGAGAGCACAATTACACAGCAGAGAGCTCAGTTACACAGCAGAGAGTACGGTTACACAGCAGAGAGCACGGTTACACAGCAGAGAGCACAGTTACACAGCAGAGAGCACAGTTACACATCAGTGAGCACAATTACACAGCAGAAAGCTCAGTTACACAGCAGAGAGCACAGTTACACAGCAGAGAGCAGAGTTACACAGCAGACAGCACGGTTACACAGCAGAGAGCACAGTTACACAGCAGACAGAACGGTTACACAGCAGGGAGCACAGTTACATAGCAGAGAGCACGGTTACACTGCAGAGAGCACGGTTACACAGCAGAGAGCACAGTTACACAGCAGTGAGCACAGTTACACAGCAGTGAGCACAATTACGCAGCAGAGAGCACAGTTACACAGCAGACAGCACGGTTACACAGCAGAGAGCACAGTTACACAGCAGAGAACAAGGTTACACAGCAGAGAGCACATTTACACAGCAGCCAGCACGGTTACACAACAGAGAGCACAGTTACACAGCAGAGAGCACAGTTACACAGCAGAGGTCAAGGTTACACAGCATAGAGCACATTTACACAGCAGAGAGCACAGTTACACAGCAGAGAGCACAGTTACACAGCAGAGAGCACGGTTACACAGCAGTGAGCACAATTACACAGCAGAAAGCTCAGTTACACAGCAGAGAGCACAGTTACACAGCAGAGAACACAGTTACACAGCAGACAGCACGGTTACACGGCAGAGAGCACAGTTACACAGCAGAGAGCTCAGTTTCACAGCAGAGAGCACACTTACACAGCAGACAGCTCAGTTACACAGCAGAGAGCACAGTTACACAGCAGAGAGCACGGTTACACAGCAGAGAGCACGGTTACACAGCATAGAGCACGGTTAAACAGCAAAGACCTCAGTTACGCAGCAGAGAGCTCTGTTACACAGCAGAGAGCACAGTTACACAGCAGAGAGTACGGTTACACAGCAGGGAGCACGGTTAAACAGCAGAGACCTCAGTTACACATCAGAGAGCACAGTTACACAGCAGCGAGCACGGTTACACAGCAGAGAGCTTAGTTACACAGCAGAGATCACGGTTACAAAGCAGAGAGCTCAGTTACACAGCTGAGAGCTCAGTTACACAGCAGAGAGCTCAGTTACACAGCAGAGAGCTCAGTTACACAGCAGAGGGCACAATTACACAGCAGAGAGCTCAGTTACACAGCAGAGAGCACAGTTACATAGCAGAGAGCACGGTTACACAGCAGAGAGCACGGTTACACAGCAGAGAGCACAGTTACACAGCAGAGAGCACAGTTACACAGCAGTGAGCACAATTACACAGCAGAAAGCTCAGTTACACAGCAGAGAGCACAGTTACACAGCAGAGAGCACAGTTACACAGCAGACAGCACGGTTACACAGCAGAGAGCACAGTTACACAGCAGACAGCACGGTTACACAGTAGAGAGCAAAGTTACATAGCAGAGAGCACGGTTACACAGCAGAGAGCACGGTTACACAGCAGAGAGCACAGTTACTCAGCAGAGAGCACAGTTACACAGCAGTGAGCACAATTACACAGCAGAGAGTACAGTTACACAGCAGACAGCACGGTTACACAGCAGATAGCACAGTTACACAGCAGTGAACAAGGTTACACAGCAGAGAGCACATTTACACAGCAGCCAGCACGGTTACACAGCAGAGAGCACAGTTACACAGCAGAGAGCACGGTTACACAGCAGTGAGCACAATTACACAGCAGAAAGCTCAGTTACACAGCAGAGAGCACAGTTACACAGCAGAGAGCACAGTTACACAGCAGACAGCACGGTTACACGGCAGAGAGCACAGTTACACAGCAGACAGCTCAGTTTCACAGCAGAGAGCACACTTACACAGCAGACAGCTCAGTTACACAGCAGAGAGCACAGTTACACAGCAGCGAGCACGTTTACACAGCAGAGAGCTCAGTTACACCGCAGAGAGCTCAGTTACACCGCAGAGAGCACGGTGACAAAGCAGAGAGCTCAGTTACACAGCAGAGAGCACAGTTACACAGCGGAGAGCTCAGTTACACAGCAGAGAGCCAGGGTACACATCAGAGAGCACAGTTACAAAGCAGAGACCACGGTTACACAGCAGAGAGCACAGTTACACATCAGCGAGCACGGTTACACAGCAGAGAGCTCAGTTACACAGCAGAGTGCTCAGTTACACAGCAGAGAGCACAGTTACACAGCAGAGAGCACAGTTACATAGCAGAGAGCGCGGTTACACAGCAGAGAGCACGGTTACACAGCGGAGAGCACAGTTACACAGCAGAGAGCATGGTTACACAGCAGAGAGCACAGTTACACAGCAGAGAGCACGGTTGCACTGCAGAGAGCTCAGTTACACAGCAGAGAGCACAGTTACACAGCAGAGAGCACGGTTAAACAGCAAAGACCTCAGTTACACAGCAGAGAGCTTAGTTACAGAGCAGAGAGCACAGTTACACATCAGAAAGCTCAGTTACACAGCAGAGAGCACAGTTACACAGCAGACAGCACGGTTACACAGCAGAGAGCTCAGTTACACAGCAGAGAGCTCAGTTACACAGCAGAGAGCACAGTTACACAGCAGAGAGCACGGTTACACAGCAGAGAGCACGGTTACACAGCAGAGAGCACGGTTAAACAGCAAAGACCTCAGTTACACAGCAGAGAGCTCTGTTACACAGCAGAGAGCACAGTTACACAGCAGAGAGTACGGTTACACAGCAAGGAGCACGGTTAAACAGCAGAGACCTCAGTTACACAGCAGAGAGATCTGTTACACAGCAGAGCGCAGAGTTACACAGCAGACTGCACGGTTACACAGCAGAGAGCACAGTGCACAGCAGAGAGCACAGTTATACAGCAGGGAGCACAGTTACACAGCAGAGAGCACAATTACACAGCAGCCAGCACGGTTACACAGCAGAGAGCACAGTTACACAGCAGAGAGCACAGTTACACAGCAGAGAGCACAGTTACACAGCAGAGAGCACAGTTACACAGCAGAACGCTCAGTTCCACAACAGAGAGCACAGTTACACAGCAGAGAGCACAGTTACACAGCAGAGAGCTCCGTTACACAGCAGAGTGTGCAGTTACATAGCAGAGGCAAGGTTACACAACAGAGAGCACATTTACACAGCAGCCAGCACGGTTACACAGCAGAGAGCACAGTTACACAGCAGAGGTCACAGTTACACAGCAGAGATCAAGGTTACACAGCAGAGAGCACATTTACACAGCAGAGAGCACAGTTACACAGCAGAGAGCACAGTTACACAGCAGAGAGCACAGTTACACAGCAGTGAGCACAATTACACAGCAGAGAGCTCAGTTACACAGAAGAGAGCACAGTTACACAGCAGAGAGTACAGTTACACAGCAGACAGCACGGTTACACAGCAGAGAGCACAGTTACACAGCAGAGAGCTCAGTTACACAGCAGTGAGCACAATTACACAGCAGAGAGCTCAGTTACTCAGCAGAGAGCTCAGTTACACAGCAGAGAGCACAGTTACATAGCATAGCAGAGAGCACGGTTACACAGCAGAGAGCACGGTTACACAGCAGAGAGGTCAGTTACACAGAAGAGAGCACAGTTACACAGCGGAGAGTACAGTTACACAGCAGACAGCACGGTTACACAGCAGAGATCACGGTTACAAAGCAGAGAGCTCAGTTACACAGCTGAGAGCTCAGTTACACAGCAGAGAGCTCAGTTACACAGCAGAGAGCTCAGTTACACAGCAGAGGGCACAATTACACAGCAGAGAGCTCAGTTACACAGCAGAGAGCACAGTTACATAGCAGAGAGCACGGTTACACAGCAGAGAGCACGGTTACACAGCAGAGAGCACAGTTACACAGCAGAGAGCACAGTTACACAGCAGTGAGCACAAATACACAGCAGAAAGCTCAGTTACACAGCAGAGAGCACAGTTACACAGCAGAGAGCACAGTTACACAGCAGACAGCACGGTTACACAGCAGAGAGCACAGTTACACAGCAGACAGCACGGTTACACATCAGAGAGCACAGTTACATAGCAGAGAGCACGGTTACACAGCAGAGAGCACGGTTACACAGCAGAGAGCACAGTTACACAGCAGAGAGCACAGTTACACAGCAGTGAGCACAATTACACAGCAGAGAGCACAGTTACACAGCAGACAGCACGGTTACACAGCAGAGAGCACAGTTACACAGCAGAGAACAAGGTTACACAGCAGAGAGCACATTTACACAGCAGCCAGCACGGTTACACAGCAGAGAGCACAGTTACACAGCAGAGAGCACAGTTACACAGCAGTGAGCACAATTACACAGCAGAAAGCTCAGTTACACAGCAGAGAGCACAGTTACACGGCAGAGAGCACAGTTACACAGCAGACAGCTCAGTTTCACAGCAGAGAGCACACTTACACAGCAGACAGCTCAGTTACACAGCAGAGAGCACAGTTACACAGCAGCGAGCACGTTTACACAGCTGAGAGCTCAGTTACACCGCAGAGAGCTCAGTTACACCGCAGAGAGCACGGTGACAAAGCAGAGAGCTCAGTTACACAGCAGAGAGCACAGTTACACAGCAGAGAGCTCAGTTACACAGCAGAGAGCCAGGGTACACATCAGAGAGCACAGTTACAAAGCAGAGGCCACGGTTACACAGCAGAGAGCACAGTTACACATCAGCGAGCACGGTTACACAGCAGAGAGCTCAGTTACACAGCAGAGTGCTCAGTTACACAGCAGAGAGCACAGTTACACAGCAGAGAGCTCAGTTACATAGCAGAGAGCTCAGTTACACAGCAGAGAGCACAGTTACATAGCAGAGAGCGCGGTTACACAGCAGAGAGCACGGTTACACAGCAGAGAGCACAGTTACACAGCAGAGAGCATGGTTACACAGCAGAGAGCACAGTTACACAGCAGAGAGCACGGTTGCACTGCAGAGAGCTCAGTTACACAGCAGAGAGCACAGTTACACAGCAGACAGCACGGTTACACAGCAGAGAGCTCAGTTACACAGCAGAGAGCTCAGTTACACAGCAGAGAGCACAGTTACACAGCAGAGAGCACGGTTACACAGCAGAGAGCACGGTTACACAGCAGAGAGCACGGTTAAACAGCAAAGACCTCAGTTACACAGCAGAGAGCTCTGTTACACAGCAGAGAGCACAGTTACACACAGAGAGTACGGTTACACAGCAGGGAGCACGGTTAAACAGCAGAGACCTCAGTTACACAGCAGAGAGATCTGTTACACAGCAGAGCGCAGAGTTACACAGCAGACTGCACGGTTACACAGCAGAGAGCACAGTGCACAGCAGAGAGCACAGTTATACAGCAGGGAGCACAGTTACACAGCAGAGAGCACAATTACACAGCAGCCAGCACGGTTACACAGCAGAGAGCACAGTTACACAGCAGAGAGCACAGTTACACAGCAGAGAGCACAGTTACACAGCAGAGAGCACAGTTACACAGCAGAACGCTCAGTTCCACAACAGAGAGCACAGTTACACAGCAGAGAGCACAGTTACACAGCAGAGAGCTCCGTTACACAGCAGAGTGTGCAGTTACATAGCAGAGGCAAGGTTACACAACAGAGAGCACATTTACACAGCAGCCAGCACGGTTACACAGCAGAGAGCACAGTTACACAGCAGAGGTCACAGTTACACAGCAGAGATCAAGGTTACACAGCAGAGAGCACATTTACACAGCAGAGAGCACAGTTACACAGCAGAGAGCACAGTTACACAGCAGAGAGCACAGTTACACAGCAGTGAGCACAATTACACAGCAGAGAGCTCAGTTACACAGAAGAGAGCACAGTTACACAGCAGAGAGTACAGTTACACAGCAGACAGCACGGTTACACAGCAGAGAGCACAGTTACACAGCAGAGAGCTCAGTTACACAGCAGTGAGCACAATTACACAGCAGAGAGCTCAGTTACACAGCAGAGAGCTCAGTTACACAGCAGAGAGCACAGTTACATAGCATAGCAGAGAGCACGGTTACACAGCAGAGAGCACGGTTACACAGCAGAGAGGTCAGTTACACAGAAGAGAGCACAGTTACACAGCAGAGAGTACAGTTACACAGCAGACAGCACGGTTACACAGCAGAGATCACGGTTACAAAGCAGAGAGCTCAGTTACACAGCTGAGAGCTCAGTTACACAGCAGAGAGCTCAGTTACACAGCAGAGAGCTCAGTTACACAGCAGAGGGCACAATTACACAGCAGAGAGCTCAGTTACACAGCAGAGAGCACAGTTACATAGCAGAGAGCACGGTTACACAGCAGAGAGCACGGTTACACAGCAGAGAGCACAGTTACACAGCAGAGAGCACAGTTACACAGCAGTGAGCACAATTACACAGCAGAAAGCTCAGTTACACAGCAGAGAGCACAGTTACACAGCAGAGAGCACAGTTACACAGCAGACAGCACGGTTACATAGCAGAGAGCACAGTTACACAGCAGACAGCACGGTTACACAGCAGAGAGCACAGTTACATAGCAGAGAGCACGGTTACACAGCAGAGAGCACGGTTACACAGCAGAGAGCACAGTTACACAGCAGAGAGCACAGTTACACAGCAGTGAGCACAATTACACAGCAGAGAGCACAGTTACACAGCAGACAGCACGGTTACACAGCAGAGTGCACAGTTACACAGCAGAGAACAAGGTTACACAGCAGAGAGCACATTTACACAGCAGCCAGCACGGTTACACAGCAGAGAGCACAGTTACACAGCAGAGAGCACAGTTACACAGCAGTGAGCACAATTACACAGCAGAAAGCTCAGTTACACAGCAGAGAGCACAGTTACACAGCAGAGAGCACAGTTACACAGCAGACAGCACGGTTACACGGCAGAGAGCACAGTTACACAGCAGACAGCTCAGTTTCACAGCAGAGAGCACACTTACACAGCAGACAGCTCAGTTACACAGCAGAGAGCACAGTTACACAGCAGCGAGCACGTTTACACAGCAGAGAGCTCAGTTACACCGCAGAGAGCTCAGTTACACCGCAGAGAGCACGGTGACAAAGCAGAGAGCTCAGTTACACAGCAGAGAGCACAGTTACACAGCAGAGAGCTCAGTTACACAGCAGAGAGCCAGGGTACACATCAGAGAGCACAGTTACAAAGCAGAGACCACGGTTACACAGCAGAGAGCACAGTTACACATCAGCGAGCACGGTTACACAGCAGAGAGCTCAGTTACACAGCAGAGTGCTCAGTTACACAGCAGAGAGCACAGTTACACAGCAGAGAGCTCAGTTACATAGCAGAGAGCTCAGTTACACAGCAGAGAGCACAGTTACATAGCAGAGAGCGCGGTTACACAGCAGAGAGCACGGTTACACAGCAGAGAGCACAGTTACACAGCAGAGAGCATGGTTACACAGCAGAGAGCACAGTTACACAGCAGAGAGCACGGTTGCACTGCAGAGAGCACAGTTACACAGCAGAGGTCACAGTTACACTGCAGAGATCAAGGTTACACAGCAGAGAGCACATTTACACAGCAGAGAGCAAAGTTACACAGCAGAGAGCACAGTTACACAGCAGAGAGCACAGTTACACAGCAGTGAGCACAATTACACAGCAGAGAGCTCAGTTACACAGAAGAGAGCACAGTTACACAGCAGAGAGTACAGTTACACAGCAGACAGCACGGTTACACAGCAGAGAGCACAGTTACACAGCAGAGAGCTCAGTTACACAGCAGTGAGCACAATTACACAGCAGAGAGCTCAGTTACACAGCAGAAAGCTCAGTTACACAGCAGAGAGCACAGTTACATAGCATAGCAGAGAGCACGGTTACACAGCAGAGAGCACGGTTACACAGCAGAGAGGTCAGTTACACAGAAGAGAGCACAGTTACACAGCAGAGAGTACAGTTACACAGCAGACAGCACGGTTACACAGAAGAGATCACGGTTACAAAGCAGAGAGCTCAGTTACACAGCTGAGAGCTCAGTTACACAGCAGAGAGCTCAGTTACACAGCAGAGAGCTCAGTTACACAGCAGAGGGCACAATTACACAGCAGAGAGCTCAGTTACACAGCAGAGAGCACAGTTACATAGCAGAGAGCACGGTTACACAGCAGAGAGCACGGTTACACAGCAGAGAGCACAGTTACACAGCAGAGAGCACAGTTACACAGCAGTGAGCACAATTACACAGCAGAAAGCTCAGTTACACAGTAGAGAGCACAGTTACACAGCAGAGAGCACAGTTACACAGCAGACAGCACGGTTACATAGCAGAGAGCACAGTTACACAGGAGACAGCACGGTTACACAGCAGAGAGCACAGTTACATAGCAGAGAGCACGGTTACACAGCAGAGAGCACGGTTACACAGCAGAGAGCACAGTTACACAGCAGAGAGCACAGTTACACAGCAGTGAGCACAATTACACAGCAGAGAGCACAGTTACACAGCAGACAGCACGGTTACACAGCAGAGTGCACAGTTACACAGCAGAGAACAAGGTTACACAGCAGAGAGCACATTTACACAGCAGCCAGCACGGTTACACAGCAGAGAGCACAGTTACACAGCAGAGAGCACAGTTACACAGCAGTGAGCACAATTACACAGCAGAAAGCTCAGTTACACAGCAGAGAGCACAGTTACACAGCAGAGAGCACAGTTACACAGCAGACAGCACGGTTACACGGCAGAGAGCACAGTTACACAGCAGACAGCTCAGTTTCACAGCAGAGAGCACACTTACACAGCAGACAGCTCAGTTACACAGCAGAGAGCACAGTTACACAGCAGCGAGCACGTTTACACAGCAGAGAGCTCAGTTACACCGCAGAGAGCTCAGTTACACCGCAGAGAGCACGGTGACAAAGCAGAGAGCTCAGTTACACAGCAGAGAGCACAGTTACACAGCAGAGAGCTCAGTTACACAGCAGAGAGCCAGGGTACACATCAGAGAGCACAGTTACAAAGCAGAGACCACGGTTACACAGCAGAGAGCACAGTTACACATCAGCGAGCACGGTTACACAGCAGAGAGCTCAGTTACACAGCAGAGTGCTCAGTTACACAGCAGAGAGCACAGTTACACAGCAGAGAGCTCAGTTACATAGCAGAGAGCTCAGTTACACAGCAGAGAGCACAGTTACATAGCAGAGAGCGCGGTTACACAGCAGAGAGCACGGTTACACAGCAGAGAGCACAGTTACACAGCAGAGAGCATGGTTACACAGCAGAGAGCACAGTTACACAGCAGAGAGCACGGTTGCACTGCAGAGAGCTCAGTTACACAGCAGAGAGCACAGTTACACAGCAGAGAGCACGGTTAAACAGCAAAGACCTCAGTTACACAGCAGAGAGCTTAGTTACAGAGCAGAGAGCACAGTTACACATCAGAAAGCTCAGTTACACAGCAGAGAGCACAGTTACACAGCAGACAGCACGGTTACACAGAAGAGAGCTCAGTTACACAGCAGAGAGCTCAGTTACACAGCAGAGAGCACAGTTACACAGCAGAGAGCACGGTTACACAGCAGAGAGCACGGTTACACAGCAGAGAGCACGGTTAAACAGCAAAGACCTCAGTTACACAGCAGAGAGCTCTGTTACACAGCAGAGAGCACAGTTACACAGCAGAGAGTACGGTTACACAGCAGGGAGCACGGTTAAACAGCAGAGAGCACAGTTATACAGCAGGGAGCACAGTTACAAAGCAGAGAGCACAATCACACAGCAGCCAGCACGGTTACACAGCAGAGAGCACAGTTACACAGCAGAGAGCACAGTTACACAGCAGAGAGCACAGTTACACAGCAGAGAGCACAGTTACACAGCAGAACGCTCAGTTCCACAACAGAGAGCACAGTTACACAGCAGAGAGCACAGTTACACAGCAGAGAGCTCCGTTACACAGCAGAGTGTGCAGTTACATAGCAGAGAGCAAGGTTACACAACAGAGAGCACATTTACACAGCAGCCAGCACGGTTACACAGCAGAGAGCACAGTTACACAGCAGAGGTCACAGTTACACAGCAGAGATCAAGGTTACACAGCAGAGAGCACATTTACACAGCAGAGAGCACAGTTACACAGCAGAGAGCACAGTTACACAGCAGAGAGCACAGTTACACAGCAGTGAGCACAATTACACAGCAGAGAGCTCAGTTACACAGAAGAGAGCACAGTTACACAGCAGAGAGTACAGTTACACAGCAGACAGCACGGTTACACAGCAGAGAGCACAGTTACACAGCAGAGAGCTCAGTTACACAGCAGTGAGCACAATTACACAGCAGAGAGCTCAGTTACACAGCAGAGAGCTCAGTTACACAGCAGAGAGCACAGTTACATAGCATAGCAGAGAGCACGGTTACACAGCAGAGAGCACGGTTACACAGCAGAGAGCTCAGTTACACAGAAGAGAGCACAGTTACACAGCAGAGAGTACAGTTACACAGCAGACAGCACGGTTACACAGCAGAGAGCACAGTTACACAGCAGAGAGCTCAGTTACACAGCACAAAGCACAGTTACATAGCATAGCAGAGAGCACGGTTACTCAGCAGAGAGCTCAGTTACACAGCAGAGAGCTCAGTTACACAGCAGAGAGCTCAGTTACACAGCAGAGAGCACAGTTACACAGCAGAGAGTACAGTTACACAGCAGACAGCACGGTTACACAGCAGAGAGCACAGTTACACAGCAGAGAGCTCAGTTACACAGCACAAAGCACTGTTACATAGCATAGCAGAGAGCACGGTTACTCAGCAGAGAGCTCAGTTACACAGCAGAGAGCTCCGTTACACAGCAGAGAGCTCAGTTACACAGCAGAGAGCACAGTTACACAGCAGAGAGCTCAGTTACACAGCAGAGAGCACGGTTACACAGCAGAGAGCACCGTTACACAGCAGAGATCAAGGTTACACAGCAGAGAGCACAGTTACACAGCAGAGAGCTCAGTTACACCGCAGAGAGCTCAGTTACACCGCAGAGAGCACGGTGACAAAGCAGAGAGCTCAGTTACACAGCAGAGAGCACAGTTACACAGCAGAGAACTCAGTTACACAGCAGAGAGCCAGGGTACACATCAGAGAGCACAGTTACAAAGCAGAGACCACGGTTACACAGCAGAGAGCACAGTTACACATCAGCGAGCACGGTTACACAGCAGAGAGCTCAGTTACACAGCAGAGTGCTCAGTTACACAGCAGAGAGCACAGTTACACAGCAGAGAGCTCAGTTACATAGCAGAGAGCTCAGTTACACAGCAGAGAGCACAGTTACATAGCAGAGAGCGCGGTTACACAGCAGAGAGCACGGTTACACGGCAGAGAGCACAGTTACACAGCAGAGAGCATGGTTACACAGCAGAGAGCACAGTTACACAGCAGAGAGCACGGTTGCACTGCAGAGAGCTCAGTTACACAGCAGAGAGCACAGTTACACAGCAGAGAGCACGGTTAAACAGCAAAGACCTCAGTTACACAGCAGAGAGCTTAGTTACAGAGCAGAGAGCACAGTTACACATCAGAAAGCTCAGTTACACAGCAGAGAGCACAGTTACACAGCAGACAGCACGGTTACACAGCAGAGAGCTCAGTTACACAGCAGAGAGCTCAGTTACACAGCAGAGAGCACAGTTACACAGCAGAGAGCACGGTTACACAGCAGAGAGCACGGTTACACAGCAGAGAGCACGGTTAAACAGCAAAGACCTCAGTTACACAGCAGAGAGCTCTGTTACACAGCAGAGAGCACAGTTACACAGCAGAGAGTACGGTTACACAGCAGGGAGCACGGTTAAACAGCAGAGAGCACAGTTATACAGCAGGGAGCACAGTTACACAGCAGAGAGCACAATTACACAGCAGCCAGCACGGTTACACAGCAGAGAGCACAGTAACACAGCAGAGAGCACAGTTACACAGCAGAGAGCACAGTTACACAGCAGAGAGCACAGTTACACAGCAGAACGCTCAGTTCCACAACAGAGAGCACAGTTACACAGCAGAGAGCACAGTTACACAGCAGAGAGCTCCGTTACACAGCAGAGTATGCAGTTACATAGCAGAGAGCAAGGTTACACAACAGAGAGCACATTTACACAGCAGCCAGCACGGTTACACAGCAGAGAGCACAGTTACACAGCAGAGGTCACAGTTAAACAGCAGAGATCAAGGTTACACAGCAGAGAGCACATTTACACAGCAGAGAGCACAGTTACACAGCAGAGAGCACAGTTACACAGCAGAGAGCACAGTTACACAGCAGTGAGCACAATTACACAGCAGAGAGCTCAGTTACACAGAAGAGAGCACAGTTACACAGCAGAGAGTACAGTTACACAGCAGACAGCACGGTTACACAGCAGAGAGCACAGTTACACAGCAGAGAGCTCAGTTACACAGCAGTGAGCACAATTACACAGCAGAGAGCTCAGTTACACAGCAGAGAGCTCAGTTACACAGCAGAGAGCACAGTTACATAGCATAGCAGAGAGCACGGTTACACAGCAGAGAGCACGGTTACACAGCAGAGAGCTCAGTTACACAGAAGAGAGCACAGTTACACAGCAGAGAGTACAGTTACACAGCAGACAGCACGGTTACACAGCAGAGAGCACAGTTACACAGCAGAGAGCTCAGTTACACAGCACAAAGCACAGTTACATAGCATAGCAGAGAGCACGGTTACTCAGCAGAGAGCTCAGTTACACAGCAGAGAGCTCAGTTACACAGCAGAGAGCTCAGTTACACAGCAGAGAGCACAGTTACACAGCAGAGAGTACAGTTACACAGCAGACAGCACGGTTACACAGCAGAGAGCACAGTTACACAGCAGAGAGCTCAGTTACACAGCACAAAGCACTGTTACATAGCATAGCAGAGAGCACGGTTACTCAGCAGAGAGCTCAGTTACACAGCAGAGAGCTCCGTTACACAGCAGAGAGCTCAGTTACACAGCAGAGAGCACAGTTACACAGCAGAGAGCTCAGTTACACAGCAGAGAGCACGGTTACACAGCAGAGAGCACCGTTACACAGTAGAGATCAAGGTTACACAGCAGAGAGCACAGTTACACAGCAGAGAGCTCAGTTACACCGCAGAGAGCTCAGTTACACCGCAGAGAGCACGGTGACAAAGCAGAGAGCTCAGTTACACAGCAGAGAGCACAGTTACACAGCAGAGAGCTCAGTTACACAGCAGAGAGCCAGGGTACACATCAGAGAGCACAGTTACAAAGCAGAGACCACGGTTACACAGCAGAGAGCACAGTTACACATCAGCGAGCACGGTTACACAGCAGAGAGCTCAGTTACACAGCAGAGTGCTCAGTTACACAGCAGAGAGCACAGTTACACAGCAGAGAGCTCAGTTACATAGCAGAGAGCTCAGTTACACAGCAGAGAGCACAGTTACATAGCAGAGCGCGGTTACACAGCAGAGAGCACGGTTACACAGCAGAGAGCACAGTTACACAGCAGAGAGCATGGTTACACAGCAGAGAGCACAGTTACACAGCAGAGAGCACGGTTGCACTGCAGAGAGCTCAGTTACACAGCAGAGAGCACAGTTACACAGCAGAGAGCACGGATAAACAGCAAAGACCTCAGTTACACAGCAGAGAGCTTAGTTACAGAGCAGAGAGCACAGTTACACATCAGAAAGCTCAGTTACAAAGCAGAGAGCACAGTTACACAGCAGACAGCACGGTTACACAGCAGAGAGCTCAGTTACACAGCAGAGAGCTCAGTTACACAGCAGAGAGCACAGTTACACAGCAGAGAGCACGGTTACACAGCAGAGAGCACGGTTACACAGCAGAGAGCACGGTTAAACAGCAAAGACCTCAGTTACACAGCAGAGAGCTCTGTTACACAGCAGAGAGCACAGTTACACAGCAGAGAGTACGGTTACACAGCAGGGAGCACGGTTAAACAGCAGAGAGCACAGTTATACAGCAGGGAGCACAGTTACACAGCAGAGAGCACAATTACACAGCAGCCAGCACGGTTACACAGCAGAGAGCACAGTAACACAGCAGAGAGCACAGTTACACAGCAGAGAGCACAGTTACACAGCAGAGAGCACAGTTACACAGCAGAACGCTCAGTTCCACAACAGAGAGCACAGTTACACAGCAGAGAGCACAGTTACACAGCAGAGAGCTCCGTTACACAGCAGAGTGTGCAGTTACATAGCAGAGAGCAAGGTTACACAACAGAGAGCACATTTACACAGCAGCCAGCACGGTTACACAGCAGAGAGCACAGTTACACAGCAGAGGTCACAGTTAAACAGCAGAGATCAAGGTTACACAGCAGAGAGCACATTTACACAGCAGAGAGCACAGTTACACAGCAGAGAGCACAGTTACACAGCAGAGAGCACAGTTACACAGCAGTGAGCACAATTACACAGCAGAGAGCTCAGTTACACAGAAGAGAGCACAGTTACACAGCAGAGAGTACAGTTACACAGCAGACAGAACGGTTACACAGCAGAGAGCACAGTTACACAGCAGAGAGCTCAGTTACACAGCAGTGAGCACAATTACACAGCAGAGAGCTCAGTTACACAGCAGAGAGCTCAGTTACACAGCAGAGAGCACAGTTACATAGCATAGCAGAGAGCACGGTTACACAGCAGAGAGCACGGTTACACAGCAGAGAGCTCAGTTACACAGAAGAGAGCACAGTTACACAGCAGAGAGCTCAGTTACATAGCAGAGAGCTCAGTTACACAGCAGAGAGCACAGTTACATAGCAGAGCGCGGTTACACAGCAGAGAGCACGGTTACACAGCAGAGAGCACAGTTACACAGCAGAGAGCATGGTTACACAGCAGAGAGCACAGTTACACAGCAGAGAGCACGGTTGCACTGCAGAGAGCTCAGTTACACAGCAGAGAGCACAGTTACACAGCAGAGAGCACGGATAAACAGCAAAGACCTCAGTTACACAGCAGAGAGCTTAGTTACAGAGCAGAGAGCACAGTTACACATCAGAAAGCTCAGTTACAAAGCAGAGAGCACAGTTACACAGCAGACAGCACGGTTACACAGCAGAGAGCTCAGTTACACAGCAGAGAGCTCAGTTACACAGCAGAGAGCACAGTTACACAGCAGAGAGCACGGTTACACAGCAGAGAGCACGGTTACACAGCAGAGAGCACGGTTAAACAGCAAAGACCTCAGTTACACAGCAGAGAGCTCTGTTACACAGCAGAGAGCACAGTTACACAGCAGAGAGTACGGTTACACAGCAGGGAGCACGGTTAAACAGCAGAGAGCACAGTTATACAGCAGGGAGCACAGTTACACAGCAGAGAGCACAATTACACAGCAGCCAGCACGGTTACACAGCAGAGAGCACAGTAACACAGCAGAGAGCACAGTTACACAGCAGAGAGCACAGTTACACAGCAGAGAGCACAGTTACACAGCAGAACGCTCAGTTCCACAACAGAGAGCACAGTTACACAGCAGAGAGCACAGTTACACAGCAGAGAGCTCCGTTACACAGCAGAGTGTGCAGTTACATAGCAGAGAGCAAGGTTACACAACAGAGAGCACATTTACACAGCAGCCAGCACGGTTACACAGCAGAGAGCACAGTTACACAGCAGAGGTCACAGTTAAACAGCAGAGATCAAGGTTACACAGCAGAGAGCACATTTACACAGCAGAGAGCACAGTTACACAGCAGAGAGCACAGTTACACAGCAGAGAGCACAGTTACACAGCAGTGAGCACAATTACACAGCAGAGAGCTCAGTTACACAGAAGAGAGCACAGTTACACAGCAGAGAGTACAGTTACACAGCAGACAGCACGGTTACACAGCAGAGAGCACAGTTACACAGCAGAGAGCTCAGTTACACAGCAGTGAGCACAATTACACAGCAGAGAGCTCAGTTACACAGCAGAGAGCTCAGTTACACAGCAGAGAGCACAGTTACATAGCATAGCAGAGAGCACGGTTACACAGCAGAGAGCACGGTTACACAGCAGAGAGCTCAGTTACACAGAAGAGAGCACAGTTACACAGAAGAGAGTACAGTTACACAGCAGACAGCACGGTTACACAGCAGAGAGCACAGTTACACAGCAGAGAGCTCAGTTACACAGCACAAAGCACAGTTACATAGCATAGCAGAGAGCACGGTTACTCAGCAGAGAGCTCAGTTACACAGCTGAGAGCTCAGTTACACAGCAGAGAGCTCAGTTACACAGCAGAGAGAACAGTTACACAGCAGAGAGTACAGTTACACAGCAGACAGCACGGTTACACAGCAGAGAGCACAGTTACGCAGCAGAGAGCTCAGTTACACAGCACAAAGCCCTGTTACATAGCATAGCAGAGAGCACGGTTACTCAGCAGAGAGCTCATTTACACAGCAGAGAGCTCCGTTACACAGCAGAGAGCTCAGTTACACAGCAGAGAGCACAGTTACACAGCAGAGAGCTCAGTTACATAGCAGAGAGCTCAGTTACACAGCAAAGAGCACAGTTACATAGCAGAGAGCACGGTTACACAGCAGAGAGCACGGTTACACAGCAGAGAGCACCGTTACACAGCAGAGATCAAGGTTACACAGCAGAGAGCACAGTTACACAGCAGAGAGCTCAGTTACATAGCAGAGATCAAGGTTACACAGCATAGAGCACATTTACACATCAGAGAGCACAGTTACACAGCAGAGAGCACAGTTACACAGCAGAGAGCACAGTTACATAGCAGAGAGCTCAGTTGCACAGCAGAGAGCACGGTTACACAGCAGAGAGCACAGTTACACAGCAGAGAGCAAGGTTACACATCAGAGAGCACAGTTACACAGCAGCGAGCACGGTTACACAGCAGAGAGCTTAGTTACACAGCAGAGAGCTCAGTTACACAGCAGAGATCACGGTTACAAAGCAGAGAGCTCAGTTACACAGCTGAGAGCTCAGTTACACAGCAGAGAGCTCATTTACACAGCAGAGAGCTCAGTTACACAGCAGAGAGCACAATTACACAGCAGAGAGCTCAGTTACACAGCAGAGAGCACAGTTACATAGCAGAGAGTACGGTTACACAGCAGAGAGCACGGTTACACAGCAGAGAGCACAGTTACACAGCAGAGAGCACAGTTACACATCAGTGAGCACAGTTACACAGCAGAAAGCTCAGTTACACAGCAGAGAGCACAGTTACACAGCAGAGAGCAGAGTTACACAGCAGACAGCACGGTTACACAGCAGAGAGCACAGTTACACAGCAGACAGCACGGTTACACAGCAGGGAGCACAGTTACATTGCAGAGAGCACAGTTACACAGCAGAGAGCACAGTTACACAGCAGAACGCTCAGTTCCACAACAGAGAGCACAGTTACACAGCAGAGAGCACAGTTACACAGCAGAGAGCTCCGTTACACAGCAGAGTGTGCAGTTACATAGCAGAGAGCAAGGTTACACAACAGAGAGCACATTTACACAGCAGCCAGCACGGTTACACAGCAGAGAGCACAGTTACACAGCAGAGGTCACAGTTACACAGCAGAGATCAAGGTTACACAGCAGAGAGCACATTTACACAGCAGAGAGCACCGTTACACAGCAGAGAGCACAGTTACACAGCAGAGAGCACAGTTACACAGCAGTGAGCACAATTACACAGCAGAGAGCTCAGTTACACAGAAGAGAGCACAGTTACACAGCAGAGAGTACAGTTACACAGCAGACAGCACGGTTACACAGCAGAGAGCACAGTTACACAGCAGAGAGCTCAGTTACACAGCAGTGAGCACAATTACACAGCAGAGAGCTCAGTTACACAGCAGAGAGCTCAGTTACACAGCAGAGAGCACAGTTACATAGCATAGCAGAGAGCACGGTTACACAGCAGAGAGCACGGTTACACAGCAGAGAGCTCAGTTACACAGAAGAGAGCACAGTTACACAGCAGAGAGTACAGTTACACAGCAGACAGCACGGTTACACAGCAGAGAGCACAGTTACACAGCAGAGAGCTCAGTTACACAGCACAAAGCACAGTTACATAGCATAGCAGAGAGCACGGTTACTCAGCAGAGAGCTCAGTTACACAGCAGAGAGCTCAGTTACACAGCAGAGAGCTCAGTTACACAGCAGAGAGCACAGTTACACAGCAGAGAGTACAGTTACACAGCAGACAGCACGGTTACACAGCAGAGAGCACAGTTACACAGCAGAGAGCTCAGTTACACAGCACAAAGCACTGTTACATAGCATAGCAGAGAGCACGGTTACTCAGCAGAGAGCTCAGTTACACAGCAGAGAGCTCCGTTACACAGCAGAGAGCTCAGTTACACAGCAGAGAGCACAGTTACACAGCAGAGAGCTCAGTTACATAGCAGAGAGCTCAGTTACACAGCAAAGAGCACAGTTACATAGCAGAGAGCACGGTTACACAGCAGAGAGCACGGTTACACAGCAGAGAGCACCGTTACACAGCAGAGATCAAGGTTACACAGCAGAGAGCACAGTTACACAGCAGAGAGCTCAGTTACATAGCAGAGATCAAGGTTACACAGCATAGAGCACATTTACACATCAGAGAGCACAGTTACACAGCAGAGAGCACAGTTACACAGCAGAGAGCACAGTTACATAGCAGAGAGCTCAGTTGCACAGCAGAGAGCACGGCTACACAGCAGAGAGCACAGTTACACAGCAGAGAGCAAGGTTACACATCAGAGAGCACAGTTACACAGCAGCGAGCACGGTTACACAGCAGAGAGCTTAGTTACACAGCAGAGAGCTCAGTTACACAGCAGAGATCACGGTTACAAAGCAGAGAGCTCAGTTACACAGCTGAGAGCTCAGTTACACAGCAGAGAGCTCATTTACACAGCAGAGAGCTCAGTTACACAGCAGAGAGCACAATTACACAGCAGAGAGCACGGTTACACAGCAGAGAGCACAGTTACACAGCAGAGAGCACAGTTACACATCAGTGAGCACAGTTACACAGCAGAAAGCTCAGTTACACAGCAGAGAGCATAGTTACACAGCAGAGAGCAGAGTTACACAGCAGACAGCACGGTTACACAGCAGAGAGCACAGTTACACAGCAGACAGCACGGTTACACAGCAGGGAGCACAGTTACATTGCAGAGAGCACGGTTACACTGCAGAGAGCACAGTTACACAGCAGAGAGCACAGTTACACAGCAGAGAGCACAGTTACACAGCAGTGAGCACAATTACACAGCAGAGAGCACAGTTACACAGCAGACAGCACGGTTACACAGCAGAGAGCACAGTTACACAGCAGAGAACAAGGTTACACAGCAGAGAGCACATTTACACAGCAGCCAGCACGGTTACACAACAGAGAGCACAGTTACACAGCAGAGAGCACAGTTACACAGCAGAGGTCAAGGTTACACAGCATAGAGCACATTTACACAGAAGAGAGCACAGTTACACAGCAGAGAGCACAGTTACACAGCAGAGAGCACAGTTACACAGCAGTGAGCACAATTACACAGCAGAAAGCTCAGTTACACAGCAGAGAGCACAGTTACACAGCAGAGAACACAGTTACACAGCAGACAGCACGGTTACACGGCAGAGAGCACAGTTACACAGCAGAACGCTCAGTTCCACATCAGTGAGCACAGTTACACAGCAGAAAGCTCAGTTACACAGCAGAGAGCACAGTTACACAGCAGAGAGCAGAGTTACACAGCAGACAGCACGGTTACACAGCAGAGAGCACAGTTACACAGCAGACAGCACGGTTACACAGCAGGGAGCACAGTTACATTGCAGAGAGCACAGTTACACAGCAGAGAGCACAGTTACACAGCAGAACGCTCAGTTCCACAACAGAGAGCACAGTTACACAGCAGAGAGCACAGTTACACAGCAGAGAGCTCCGTTACACAGCAGAGTGTGCAGTTACATAGCAGAGAGCAAGGTTACACAACAGAGAGCACATTTACACAGCAGCCAGCACGGTTACACAGCAGAGAGCACAGTTACACAGCAGAGGTCACAGTTACACAGCAGAGATCAAGGTTACACAGCAGAGAGCACATTTACACAGCAGAGAGCACAGTTACACAGCAGAGAGCACAGTTACACAGCAGAGAGCACAGTTACACAGCAGTGAGCACAATTACACAGCAGAGAGCTCAGTTACACAGAAGAGAGCACAGTTACACAGCAGAGAGTACAGTTACACAGCAGACAGCACGGTTACACAGCAGAGAGCACAGTTACACAGCAGAGAGCTCAGTTACACAGCAGTGAGCACAATTACACAGCAGAGAGCTCAGTTACACAGCAGAGAGCTCAGTTACACAGCAGAGAGCACAGTTACATAGCATAGCAGAGAGCACGGTTACACAGCAGAGAGCACGGTTACACAGCAGAGAGCTCAGTTACACAGAAGAGAGCACAGTTACACAGCAGAGAGTACAGTTACACAGCAGACAGCACGGTTACACAGCAGAGAGCACAGTTACACAGCAGAGAGCTCAGTTACACAGCACAAAGCACAGTTACATAGCATAGCAGAGAGCACGGTTACTCAGCAGAGAGCTCAGTTACACAGCAGAGAGCTCAGTTACACAGCAGAGAGCTCAGTTACACAGCAGAGAGCACAGTTACACAGCAGAGAGTACAGTTACACAGCAGACAGCACGGTTACACAGCAGAGAGCACAGTTACACAGCAGAGAGCTCAGTTACACAGCACAAAGCACTGTTACATAGCATAGCAGAGAGCACGGTTACTCAGCAGAGAGCTCAGTTACACAGCAGAGAGCTCCGTTACACTGCAGAGAGCTCAGTTACACAGCAGAGAGCACAGTTACACAGCAGAGAGCTCAGTTACATAGCAGAGAGCTCAGTTACACAGCAAAGAGCACAGTTACATAGCAGAGAGCACGGTTACACAGCAGAGAGCACGGTTACACAGCAGAGAGCACCGTTACACAGCAGAGATCAAGGTTACACAGCAGAGAGCACAGTTACACAGCAGAGAGCTCAGTTACATAGCAGAGATCAAGGTTACACAGCATAGAGCACATTTACACATCAGAGAGCACAGTTACACAGCAGAGAGCACAGTTACACAGCAGAGAGCACAGTTACATAGCAGAGAGCTCAGTTGCACAGCAGAGAGCACGGCTACACAGCAGAGAGCACAGTTACACAGCAGAGAGCAAGGTTACACATCAGAGAGCACAGTTACACAGCAGCGAGCACGGTTACACAGCAGAGAGCTTAGTTACACAGCAGAGAGCTCAGTTACACAGCAGAGATCACGGTTACAAAGCAGAGAGCTCAGTTACACAGCTGAGAGCTCAGTTACACAGCAGAGAGCTCATTTACACAGCAGAGAGCTCAGTTACACAGCAGAGAGCACAATTACACAGCAGAGAGCTCAGTTACACAGCAGAGAGCACAGTTACATAGCAGAGAGTACGGTTACACAGCAGAGAGCACGGTTACACAGCAGAGAGCACAGTTACACAGCAGAGAGCACAGTTACACATCAGTGAGCACAGTTACACAGCAGAAAGCTCAGTTACACAGCAGAGAGCACAGTTACACAGCAGAGAGCAGAGTTACACAGCAGACAGCACGGTTACACAGCAGAGAGCACAGTTACACAGCAGACAGCACGGTTACACAGCAGGGAGCACAGTTACATTGCAGAGAGCACGGTTACACTGCAGAGAGCACAGTTACACAGCAGAGAGCACAGTTACACAGCAGAGAGCACAGTTACACAGCAGTGAGCACAATTACACAGCAGAGAGCACAGTTACACAGCAGACAGCACGGTTACACAGCAGAGAGCACAGTTACACAGCAGAGAACAAGGTTACACAGCAGAGAGCACATTTACACAGCAGCCAGCACGGTTACACAACAGAGAGCACAGTTACACAGCAGAGAGCACAGTTACACAGCAGAGGTCAAGGTTACACAGCATAGAGCACATTTACACAGAAGAGAGCACAGTTACACAGCAGAGAGCACTGTTACACAGCAGAGAGCACAGTTACACAGCAGTGAGCACAATTACACAGCAGAAAGCTCAGTTACACAGCAGAGAGCACAGTTACACAGCAGAGAACACAGTTACACAGCAGACAGCACGGTTACACGGCAGAGAGCACAGTTACACAGCAGAGAGCTCAGTTTCACAGCAGAGAGCACACTTAAACAGCAGACAGCTCCATTACACAGCAGAGAGCACAGTTACACAGCAGCGAGCACGTTTACACAGCAGAGAGCTCAGTTACACCGTAGAGAGCTCAGTTACACCGCAGAGAGCACGGTTACAAAGCAGAGAGCTCAGTTACACAGCAGAGAGCTCAGTTACACAGCAGAGAGCTCAGTTACACAGCAGAGAGCCAGGGTACACAGCAGAGAACACATTTACAAAGCAGAGACCACGGTTACACAGCAGAGAGCACAGTTACACATCAGCGAGCACGGTTACACAGCAGAGAGCTCAGTTACACAGCAGAGAGCTCAGTTACACAGCAGAGAGCACAGTTACACAGCAGAGAGCTCAGTTACATAGCAGAGAGCTCAGTTACACAGCAGAGAGCACAGTTACATAGCAGAGAGCGCGGTTACACAGCAGAGAGCACGGTTACACAGCAGAGAGCACAGTTGCACAGCAGAGAGCATGGTTACACAGCAGAGAGCACACTTACACAGCAGAGAGCACGGTTGCACTGCAGAGTGCTCAGTTACACAGCAGAGAGCACAGTTACACAGCAGAGAGCACGGTTAAACAGCAAAGACCTCAGTTACACAGCAGAGAGCTTAGTTACAGAGCAGAGAGCACAGTTACACATCAGAAAGCTCAGTTACACAGCAGAGAGCTCAGTTACACAGCAGAGAGCACAGTTACACAGCAGAGAGCACGGTTACACAGCAGAGAGCACGGTTACACAGCAGAGAGCACGGTTAAACAGCAAAGACCTCAGTTACACAGCAGAGAGCTCTGTTACACAGCAGAGAGCACAGTTACACAGCAGAGAGTACGGTTACACAGGAGGGAGCACGGTTAAACAGCAGAGACCTCAGTTACACAGCAGAGCGATCTGTTACACAGCAGAGCGCAGAGTTACACAGCAGACTGCACGGTTACACAGCAGAGAGCACAGTGCACAGCAGAGAGCACAGTTCTGCAGCAGGGAGCACAGTTACACAGCAGAGAGTACAGTTACACAGCAGCCAGCACGGTTACACAGCAGAGAGCGCAGTTACACAGCAGAGAGCACAGTTACACAGCAGAGAGCACAGTTACACAGCAGAGAGCACAGTTACACAGCAGAAAGCTCAGTTACACAACAGAGAGCACAGTTACACAGCAGAGAGCACAGTTACACAGCAGAGAGCTCCGTTACACAGCAGAGTGTGCAGTTACATAGCAGAGAGCAAGGTTACACAACAGAGAGCACATTTACACAGCAGAGAGCTCAGTTACATAGCAGAGATCAAGGTTACACAGCATAGAGCACATTTACACATCAGAGAGCACAGTTACACAGCAGAGAGCACAGTTACACAGCAGAGAGCACAGTTACATAGCAGAGAGCGCGGTTACACAGCAGAGAGCACGGTTACACAGCAGAGAGCACAGTTGCACAGCAGAGAGCATGGTTACACAGCAGAGAGCACACTTACACAGCAGAGAGCACGGTTGCACTGCAGAGTGCTCAGTTACACAGCAGAGAGCACAGTTACACAGCAGAGAGCACGGTTAAACAGCAAAGACCTCAGTTACACAGCAGAGAGCTTAGTTACAGAGCAGAGAGCACAGTTACACATCAGAAAGCTCAGTTACACAGCAGAGAGCTCAGTTACACAGCAGAGAGCACAGTTACACAGCAGAGAGCACGGTTACACAGCAGAGAGCACGGTTACACAGCAGAGAGCACGGTTAAACAGCAAAGACCTCAGTTACACAGCAGAGAGCTCTGTTACACAGCAGAGAGCACAGTTACACAGCAGAGAGTACGGTTACACAGGAGGGAGCACGGTTAAACAGCAGAGACCTCAGTTACACAGCAGAGCGATCTGTTACACAGCAGAGCGCAGAGTTACACAGCAGACTGCACGGTTACACAGCAGAGAGCACAGTGCACAGCAGAGAGCACAGTTCTGCAGCAGGGAGCACAGTTACACAGCAGAGAGTACAGTTACACAGCAGCCAGCACGGTTACACAGCAGAGAGCGCAGTTACACAGCAGAGAGCACAGTTACACAGCAGAGAGCACAGTTACACAGCAGAGAGCACAGTTACACAGCAGAAAGCTCAGTTACACAACAGAGAGCACAGTTACACAGCAGAGAGCACAGTTACACAGCAGAGAGCTCCGTTACACAGCAGAGTGTGCAGTTACATAGCAGAGAGCAAGGTTACACAACAGAGAGCACATTTACACAGCAGCCAGCACGGTTACACAGCAGAGAGCCCAGTTACACAGCAGAGAGCACAGTTACACAGCAGAGATCAAGTTTACACAGCAGAGAGCACATTTACAGAGCAGAGAGCACAGTTACACAGCAGAGAGCACAGTTACACAGCAGAGAGCACAGTTACACAGCAGTGAGCACAATTACACAGCAGAGAGCTCAGTTACACAGAAGAGAGCAAGGTTACACAGCAGAGAGCACAGTTACACAGCAGCGAGCACGGTTACACAGCAGAGAGCACAGTTACACAGCAGAGAGCTCAGTTACTCAGCAGAGAGCACGGTTACAAAGCAGAGAGCTCAGTTACACAGCACAGAGCTCAGTTACACAGCAGAGAGCCCGGTTACACAGCAGAGAGCAGAGTTACAAAGCAGAGAGCACGGTTACACAGCAGAGAGCACGGTTCCACAGCAGAGAGCAAGGTTACACAGCAGAGATCACAGTTACACAGCAGCGAGCACGTTTACACAGCAGAGAGCTCAGTTACACCGCAGAGAGCTCAGTTACACCGCAGAGAGCACGGTTACAAAGCATAGAGCTCAGTTACACAGCAGAGAGCTCAGTTACACAGCAGAGAGCTCAGTTACACAGCAGAGAGCCAGGGTACACATCAGAGAGCACAGTTACAAAGCGGAGACCACGGTTACACAGCAGAGAGCACAGTTACACATCAGCGAGCACGGTTACACAGCAGAGAGCTCAGTTACACAGCAGAGAGCTCAGTTACACAGCAGAGAGCACAGTTACACAGCAGAGAGCTCAGTTACATAGCAGAGATCTCAGTTACACAGCAGAGAGCACAATTACATAGCAGAGAGCGCGGTTACACAGCAGAGAGCACGGTTACACAGCACAGAGCACAGTTACACAGCAGAGAGCATGGTTGCACAGCAGAGAGCACAGTTACACAGCAGAGAGCACGGTTGCACTGCAGAGAGCTCAGTTACACAGCAGAGAGCACAGTTACACAGCAGAGAGCACGGTTAAACAGCAAATACCTCAGTTACACAGCAGAGAGCTTAGTTACAGAGCAGAGAGCACAGTTACACATCAGAAAGCTCAGTTACACAGCAGAGAGCACAGTTACACAGCAGACAGCACGGTTACACAGCAGAGAGCTCAGTTACACAGCAGAGAGCTCAGTTACACAGCAGAGAGCACAGTTACACAGCAGAGAGCACGGTTACACAGCAGAGAGCACGGTTACACAGCAGAGAGCACGGTTAAACAGCAAAGACCTCAGTTACACAGCAGAGAGCTCTGTTACACAGCAGAGAGCACAGTTACACAGCAGAGAGTACGGTTACACAGCAGGGAGCACGGTTAAACAGCAGAGACCTCAGTTACACAGCAGAGAGATCTGTTACACAGCAGAGCGCAGAGTTACACAGCAGACTGCACGGTTACACAGCAGAGAGCACAGTGCACAGCAGAGAGCACAGTTATACAGCAGGGAGCACAGTTACACAGCAGAGAGCACAATTACACAGCAGCCAGCCCGGTTACACAGCAGAGAGCACAGTTACACAGCAGAAGAGCACAATTACACAGCAGAGAGCACAGTTACACAGCAGAGAGCACAGTTACACAGCAGAACGCTCAGTTCCACAACAGAGAGCACAGTTACACAGCAGAGAGCACAGTTACACAGCAGAGAGCTCCGTTACACAGCAGAGTGTGCAGTTACATAGCAGAGAGCAAGGTTACACAACAGAGAGCACATTTACACAGCAGCCAGCACGGTTACACAGCAGAGAGCACAGTTACACAGCAGAGGTCACAGTTACACAGCAGAGATCAAGGTTTCACAGCAGAGAGCACATTTACACAGCAGAGAGCACAGTTACACAGCAGAGAGCACAGTTACACAGCAGAGAGCACAGTTACACAGCAGTGAGCACAATTACACAGCAGAGAGCTCAGTTACACAGAAGAGAGCACAGTTACACAGCAGAGAGTACAGTTACACAGCAGAGAGTACAGTTACACAGCAGACAGCACGGTTACACAGCAGAGAGCACAGTTACACAGCAGAGAGCTCATTACACAGCAGTGAGCACAATTACACAGCAGAGAGCTCAGTTACACAGCAGAGAGCTCAGTTACAAAGCAGAGAGCACAGTTACATAGCATAGCAGAGAGCACGGTTACACAGCAGAGAGCACGGTTACACAGCAGAGAGCTCAGTTGCACAGAAGAGAGCACAGTTACACAGCAGAGAGTACAGTTACACAGCAGACAGCACGGTTACACAGCAGAGAGCACAGTTACACAGCAGAGAGCTCAGTTACACAGCACAAAGCACAGTTACATAGCATAGCAGAGAGCACGGTTACTCAGCAGAGAGCTCAGTTACACAGCAGAGAGCTCAGTTACACAGCAGAGAGCTCAGTTACACAGCAGAGAGCACAGTTACACAGCAGAGAGTACAGTTACACAGCAGACAGCACGGTTACACAGCAGAGAGCACAGTTACACAGCAGAGAGCTCAGTTACACAGCACAAAGCACTGTTACATAGCATAGCAGAGAGCACAGTTACTCAGCAGAGAGCTCAGTTACACAGCAGAGAGCTCAGTTACACAGCAGAGAGCTCAGTTACACAGCAGAGAGCACAGTTACACAGCAGAGAGCTCAGTTACATAGCAGAGAGCTCAGTTACACAGCAAAGAGCACAGTTACATATCAGAGAGCACGGTTATACAGCAGAGAGCACGGTTACACAGCAGAGAGCACCGTTACACAGCAGAGATCAAGGTTACACAGCAGAGAGCATAGTTACACAGCAGAGAGCTCAGTTACATAGCAGTGATCAAGGTTACACAGCATAGAGCACATTTACACATCAGAGAGCACAGTTACACAGCAGAGAGCACAGTTACACGGCAGAGAGCACAGTTACATAGCAGAGAGCTCAGTTGCACAGCAGAGAGCACGGTTACACAGCAGAGAGCACAGTTACACAGCAGAGAGCAAGGTTACACATCAGAGAGCACAGTTACACAGCAGCGAGCACGGTTACACAGCAGAGAGCTTAGTTACACAGCAGAGAGCTCAGTTACACAGCAGAGATCACGGTTTCAAAGCAGAGAGCTCAGTTACACAGCTGAGAGCTCAGTTATACAGCAGAGAGCTCATTTACACAGCAGAGAGCTCAGTTACACAGCAGAGAGCACAATTACACAGCAGAGAGCTCAGTTACACAGCAGAGAGCACAGTTACATAGCAGAGAGTACGGTTACACAGCAGAGAGCACGGTTACACAGCAGAGAGCACAGTTACACAGCAGAGAGCACAGTTACACATCAGTGAGCACAGTTACACAGCAGAAAGCTCAGTTACACAGCAGAGAGCACAGTTACACAGCAGAGAGCAGAGTTACAAAGCAGACAGCACGGTTACACAGCAGAGAGCACAGTTACACAGCAGACAGCACGGTTACACAGCAGGGAGCACAGTTACATTGCAGAGAGCACGGTTACACTGCAGAGAGCACAGTTACACAGCAGAGAGCACAGTTACACAGCAGAGAGCACAGTTACACAGCAGTGAGCACAATTACACAGCAGAGAGCACAGTTACACAGCAGACAGCACGGTTACACAGCAGAGAGCACAGTTACACAGCAGAGAACAAGGTTACACAGCAGAGAGCACATTTACACAGCAGCCAGCACGGTTACACAACAGAGAGCACAGTTACACAGCAGAGAGCACAGTTACACAGCAGAGGTCAAGGTTACACAGCATAGAGCACATTTACACAGCAGAGAGCACAGTTACACAGCAGAGAGCACAGTTACACAGCAGAGAGCACAGTTACACAGCAGTGAGCACAATTACACAGCAGAAAGCTCAGTTACACAGCAGACAGCACAGTTACACAGCAGAGAACACAGTTACACAGCAGACAGCACGGTTACACGGCAGAGAGCACAGTTACACAGCAGAGAGCTCGGTTTCACAGCAGAGAGCACACTTAAACAGCAGACAGCTCCGTTACACAGCAGAGAGCACAGTTACACAGCAGCGAGCACGTTTACACAGCAGAGAGCTCAGTTACACCGTAGAGAGCCCTGTTACACCGCAGAGAGCACGGTTACAAAGCAGAGAGCTCAGTTACACAGCAGAGAGCTCAGTTACACAGCAGAGAGCTCAGTTAAACAGCAGAGAGCCAGGGTACACAGCAGAGAGCACATTTACAAAGCAGAGACCACGGTTACACAGCAGAGAGCATAGTTACACATCAGCGAGCACGGTTACACAGCAGAGAGCTCAGTTACACAGCAGAGAGCTCAGTTACACAGCAGAGAGCACAGTTACACAGCAGAGAGCTCAGTTACATAGCAGAGAGCTCAGTTACACAGCAGAGAGCACAGTTACACAGCAGAAAGCTCAGTTACACAGCAGAGAGCACAGTTACACAGCAGAGAACACAGTTACACAGCAGACAGCACGGTTACACGGCAGAGAGCACAGTTACACAGCAGAGAGCTCGGTTTCACAGCAGAGAGCACACTTAAACAGCAGACAGCTCCGTTACACAGCAGAGAGCACAGTTACACAGCAGCGAGCACGTTTACACAGCAGAGAGCTCAGTTACACCGTAGAGAGCTCAGTTACACCGCAGAGAGCACGGTTACAAAGCAGAGAGCTCAGTTACACAGCAGAGAGCTCAGTTACACAGCAGAGAGCTCAGTTAAACAGCAGAGAGCCAGGGTACACAGCAGAGAGCACATTTACAAAGCAGAGACCACGGTTACACAGCAGAGAGCACAGTTACACATCAGCGAGCACGGTTACACAGCAGAGAGCTCAGTTACACAGCAGAGAGCTCAGTTACACAGCAGAGAGCACAGTTACACAGCAGAGAGCTCAATTACATAGCAGAGAGCTCAGTTACACAGCAGAGAGCACAGTTACATAGCAGAGAGCGCGGTTACACAGCAGAGAGCACGGTTACACAGCAGAGAGCACAGTTGCACAGCAGAGAGCATGGTAACACAGCAGAGAGCACACTTACACAGCAGAGAGCACGGTTGCACTGCAGAGTGCTCAGTTACACAGCAGAGAGCACAGTTACACAGCAGAGAGCACGGTTAAACAGCAAAGACCTCAGTTACACAGCAGAGCGCTTAGTTACAGAGCAGAGAGCACAGTTCCACCGCAGACAGCACGGTTACACAGGAGAGAGCTCAGTTACACAGCAGAGAGCTCAGTTACACAGCAGAGAGCACAGTTACACAGCAGAGAGCACGGTTACACAGCAGAGAGCACGGTTACACAGCAGAGAGCACGGTTAAACAGCAAAGACCTCAGTTACACAGCAGAGAGCTCTGTTACACAGCAGAGAGCACAGTTACACAGCAGAGAGTACGGTTACACAGGAGGGAGCACGGTTAAACAGCAGAGACCTCAGTTACACAGCAGAGAGATCTGTTACACAGCAGAGCGCAGAGTTACACAGCAGACTGCACGGTTACACAGCAGAGAGCACAGTGCACAGCAGAGAGCACAGTTCTGCAGCAGGGAGCACAGTTACACAGCAGAGAGCACAGTTACACAGCAGCCAGCACGGTTACACAGCAGAGAGCACAGTTACACAGCAGAGAGCACAGTTACACAGCAGAGAGCACAGTTACACAGCAGAGAGCACAGTTACACAGCAGAAAGCTCAGTTACACAACAGAGAGCACAGTTACACAGCAGAGAGCACAGTTACACAGCAGAGAGCTCCGTTACACAGCAGAGTGTGCAGTTACATAGCAGAGAGCAAGGTTACACAACAGAGAGCACATTTACACAGCAGCCAGCACGGTTACACAGCAGAGAGCCCAGTTACACAGCAGAGAGCACAGTTACACAGCAGAGATCAAGTTTACACAGCAGAGAGCACATTTACACAGCAGAGAGCACAGTTACACAGCAGAGAGCACAGTTACACAGCAGAGAGCACAGTTACACAGCAGTGAGCACAATTACACAGCAGAGAGCTCAGTTACACAGAAGAGAGCAAGGTTACACAGCAGAGAGCACAGTTACACAGCAGCGAGCACGGTTACACAGCAGAGAGCACAGTTACACAGCAGAGAGCTCAGTTACTCAGCAGAGAGCACGGTTACAAAGCAGAGAGCTCAGTTACACAGCACAGAGCTCAGTTACACAGCAGAGAGCCCGGTTACACAGCAGAGAGCACAGTTACAAAGCAGAGAGCACGGTTACACAGCAGAGAGCACGGTTCCACAGCAAAGAGCAAGGTTACACAGCAGAGATCACAGTTACACAGCAGCGAGCACGTTTACACAGCCGAGAGCTCAGTTACACCGCAGAGAGCTCAGTTACACCGCAGAGAGCACGGTTACAAAGCATAGAGCTCAGTTACACAGCAGAGAGCTCAGTTACACAGCAGAGAGCTCAGTTACACAGCAGAGAGCCAGGGTACACATCAGAGAGCACAGTTACAAAGCAGAGACCACGGTTACACAGCAGAGAGCACAGTTACACATCAGCGAGCACGGTTACACAGCAGAGAGCTCAGTTACACAGCAGAGAGCTCAGTTACACAGCAGAGAGCACAGTTACACAGCAGAGAGCTCAGTTACATAGCAGAGAGCTCAGTTACACAGCAGAGAGCACAATTACATAGCAGAGAGCGCGGTTACACAGCAGAGAGCACGGTTACACAGCACAGAGCACAGTTACACAGCAGAGAGCATGGTTACACAGCAGAGAGCACAGTTACACAGCAGAGAGCACGGTTGCACTGCAGAGAGCTCAGTTACACAGCAGAGAGTACAGTTACACAGCAGACAGCACGGTTACACAGCAGAGAGCACAGTTACACAGCAGAGAGCTCAGTTACACAGCACAAAGCACAGTTACATAGCATAGCAGAGAGCACGGTTACTCAGCAGAGAGCTCAGTTACACAGCAGAGAGCTCAGTTACACAGCAGAGAGCTCAGTTACACAGCAGAGAGCACAGTTACACAGCAGAGAGTACAGTTACACAGCAGACAGCACGGTTACACAGCAGAGAGCACAGTTACACAGCAGAGAGCTCAGTTACACAGCACAAAGCACTGTTACATAGCATAGCAGAGAGCACAGTTACTCAGCAGAGAGCTCAGTTACACAGCAGAGAGCTCAGTTACACAGCAGAGAGCTCAGTTACACAGCAGAGAGCACAGTTACACAGCAGAGAGCTCAGTTACATAGCAGAGAGCTCAGTTACACAGCAAAGAGCACAGTTACATATCAGAGAGCACGGTTATACAGCAGAGAGCACGGTTACACAGCAGAGAGCACCGTTACACAGCAGAGATCAAGGTTACACAGCAGAGAGCATAGTTACACAGCAGAGAGCTCAGTTACATAGCAGTGATCAAGGTTACACAGCATAGAGCACATTTACACATCAGAGAGCACAGTTACACAGCAGAGAGCACAGTTACACGGCAGAGAGCACAGTTACATAGCAGAGAGCTCAGTTGCACAGCAGAGAGCACGGTTACACAGCAGAGAGCACAGTTACACAGCAGAGAGCAAGGTTACACATCAGAGAGCACAGTTACACAGCAGCGAGCACGGTTACACAGCAGAGAGATTAGTTACACAGCAGAGAGCTCAGTTACACAGCAGAGATCACGGTTTCAAAGCAGAGAGCTCAGTTACACAGCTGAGAGCTCAGTTATACAGCAGAGAGCTCATTTACACAGCAGAGAGCTCAGTTACACAGCAGAGAGCACAATTACACAGCAGAGAGCTCAGTTACACAGCAGAGAGCACAGTTACATAGCAGAGAGTACGGTTACACAGCAGAGAGCACGGTTACACAGCAGAGAGCACAGTTACACAGCAGAGAGCACAGTTACACATCAGTGAGCACAGTTACACAGCAGAAAGCTCAGTTACACAGCAGAGAGCACAGTTACACAGCAGAGAGCAGAGTTACAAAGCAGACAGCACGGTTACACAGCAGAGAGCACAGTTACACAGCAGACAGCACGGTTACACAGCAGGGAGCACAGTTACATTGCAGAGAGCACGGTTACACTGCAGAGAGCACAGTTACACAGCAGAGAGCACAGTTACACAGCAGAGAGCACAGTTACACAGCAGTGAGCACAATTACACAGCAGAGAGCACAGTTACACAGCAGACAGCACGGTTACACAGCAGAGAGCACAGTTACACAGCAGAGAACAAGGTTACACAGCAGAGAGCACATTTACACAGCAGCCAGCACGGTTACACAACAGAGAGCACAGTTACACAGCAGAGAGCACAGTTACACAGCAGAGGTCAAGGTTACACAGCATAGAGCACATTTACACAGCAGAGAGCACAGTTACACAGCAGAGAGCACAGTTACACAGCAGAGAGCACAGTTACACAGCAGTGAGCACAATTACACAGCAGAAAGCTCAGTTACACAGCAGACAGCACAGTTACACAGCAGAGAACACAGTTACACAGCAGACAGCACGGTTACACGGCAGAGAGCACAGTTACACAGCAGAGAGCTCGGTTTCACAGCAGAGAGCACACTTAAACAGCAGACAGCTCCGTTACACAGCAGAGAGCACAGTTACACAGCAGCGAGCACGTTTACACAGCAGAGAGCTCAGTTACACCGTAGAGAGCCCTGTTACACCGCAGAGAGCACGGTTACAAAGCAGAGAGCTCAGTTACACAGCAGAGAGCTCAGTTACACAGCAGAGAGCTCAGTTAAACAGCAGAGAGCCAGGGTACACAGCAGAGAGCACATTTACAAAGCAGAGACCACGGTTACACAGCAGAGAGCATAGTTACACATCAGCGAGCACGGTTACACAGCAGAGAGCTGAGTTACACAGCAGAGAGCTCAGTTACACAGCAGAGAGCACAGTTACACAGCAGAGAGCTCAGTTACATAGCAGAGAGCTCAGTTACACAGCAGAGAGCACAGTTACACAGCAGAAAGCTCAGTTACACAGCAGAGAGCACAGTTACACAGCAGAGAACACAGTTACACAGCAGACAGCACGGTTACACGGCAGAGAGCACAGTTACACAGCAGAGAGCTCGGTTTCACAGCAGAGAGCACACTTAAACAGCAGACAGCTCCGTTACACAGCAGAGAGCACAGTTACACAGCAGCGAGCACGTTTACACAGCAGAGAGCTCAGTTACACCGTAGAGAGCTCAGTTACACCGCAGAGAGCACGGTTACAAAGCAGAGAGCTCAGTTACACAGCAGAGAGCTCAGTTACACAGCAGAGAGCTCAGTTAAACAGCAGAGAGCCAGGGTACACAGCAGAGAGCACATTTACAAAGCAGAGACCACGGTTACACAGCAGAGAGCACAGTTACACATCAGCGAGCACGGTTACACAGCAGAGAGCTCAGTTACACAGCAGAGAGCTCAGTTACACAGCAGAGAGCACAGTTACACAGCAGAGAGCTCAATTACATAGCAGAGAGCTCAGTTACACAGCAGAGAGCACAGTTACATAGCAGAGAGCGCGGTTACACAGCAGAGAGCACGGTTACACAGCAGAGAGCACAGTTGCACAGCAGAGAGCATGGTAACACAGCAGAGAGCACACTTACACAGCAGAGAGCACGGTTGCACTGCAGAGTGCTCAGTTACACAGCAGAGAGCACAGTTACACAGCAGAGAGCACGGTTAAACAGCAAAGACCTCAGTTACACAGCAGAGCGCTTAGTTACAGAGCAGAGAGCACAGTTCCACCGCAGACAGCACGGTTACACAGGAGAGAGCTCAGTTACACAGCAGAGAGCTCAGTTACACAGCAGAGAGCACAGTTACACAGCAGAGAGCACGGTTACACAGCAGAGAGCACGGTTACACAGCAGAGAGCACGGTTAAACAGCAAAGACCTCAGTTACACAGCAGAGAGCTCTGTTACACAGCAGAGAGCACAGTTACACAGCAGAGAGTACGGTTACACAGGAGGGAGCACGGTTAAACAGCAGAGACCTCAGTTACACAGCAGAGAGATCTGTTACACAGCAGAGCGCAGAGTTACACAGCAGACTGCACGGTTACACAGCAGAGAGCACAGTGCACAGCAGAGAGCACAGTTCTGCAGCAGGGAGCACAGTTACACAGCAGAGAGCACAGTTACACAGCAGCCAGCACGGTTACACAGCAGAGAGCACAGTTACACAGCAGAGAGCACAGTTACACAGCAGAGAGCACAGTTACACAGCAGAGAGCACAGTTACACAGCAGAAAGCTCAGTTACACAACAGAGAGCACAGTTACACAGCAGAGAGCACAGTTACACAGCAGAGAGCTCCGTTACACAGCAGAGTGTGCAGTTACATAGCAGAGAGCAAGGTTACACAACAGAGAGCACATTTACACAGCAGCCAGCACGGTTACACAGCAGAGAGCCCAGTTACACAGCAGAGAGCACAGTTACACAGCAGAGATCAAGTTTACACAGCAGAGAGCACATTTACACAGCAGAGAGCACAGTTACACAGCAGAGAGCACAGTTACACAGCAGAGAGCACAGTTACACAGCAGTGAGCACAATTACACAGCAGAGAGCTCAGTTACACAGAAGAGAGCAAGGTTACACAGCAGAGAGCACAGTTACACAGCAGCGAGCACGGTTACACAGCAGAGAGCACAGTTACACAGCAGAGAGCTCAGTTACTCAGCAGAGAGCACGGTTACAAAGCAGAGAGCTCAGTTACACAGCACAGAGCTCAGTTACACAGCAGAGAGCCCGGTTACACAGCAGAGAGCACAGTTACAAAGCAGAGAGCACGGTTACACAGCAGAGAGCACGGTTCCACAGCAAAGAGCAAGGTTACACAGCAGAGATCACAGTTACACAGCAGCGAGCACGTTTACACAGCCGAGAGCTCAGTTACACCGCAGAGAGCTCAGTTACACCGCAGAGAGCACGGTTACAAAGCATAGAGCTCAGTTACACAGCAGAGAGCTCAGTTACACAGCAGAGAGCTCAGTTACACAGCAGAGAGCCAGGGTACACATCAGAGAGCACAGTTACAAAGCAGAGACCACGGTTACACAGCAGAGAGCACAGTTACACATCAGCGAGCACGGTTACACAGCAGAGAGCTCAGTTACACAGCAGAGAGCTCAGTTACACAGCAGAGAGCACAGTTACACAGCAGAGAGCTCAGTTACATAGCAGAGAGCTCAGTTACACAGCAGAGAGCACAATTACATAGCAGAGAGCGCGGTTACACAGCAGAGAGCACGGTTACACAGCACAGAGCACAGTTACACAGCAGAGAGCATGGTTACTCAGCAGAGAGCACAGTTACACAGCAGAGAGCACGGTTGCACTGCAGAGAGCTCAGTTACACAGCAGAGAGCACAGTTACACAGCAGAGAGCACGGTTAAACAGCAAAGACCTCAGTTACACAGCAGAGAGCTTAGTTACAGGGCAGAGAGCACAGTTACACATCAGAAAGCTCAGTTACACAGCAGAGAGCACAGTTACACAGCAGACAGCACGGTTACACAGCAGAGAGCTCAGTTACACAGCAGAGAGCTCAGTTACACAGCAGAGAGCACAGTTACACAGCAGAGAGCACGGTTACACAGCAGAGAGCACGGTTACACAGCAGAGAGCACGGTTAAACAGCAAAGACCTCAGTTACACAGCAGAGAGCTCTGTTACACA
Organism: Scyliorhinus torazame; assembly: GCF_047496885.1. Lineage (NCBI taxonomy): Eukaryota > Metazoa > Chordata > Chondrichthyes > Carcharhiniformes > Scyliorhinidae > Scyliorhinus > Scyliorhinus torazame. Next base: position 41,465,221 of record NC_092730.1, read on the forward strand.
GCAGAGAGCACAGTTACACAGCAGAGAATACGGTTACACAGCAGGGAGCACGGTTAAACAGCAGAGACCTCAGTTACACAGCAGAGAGATCTGTTACACAGCAGAGCGCAGAGTTACACAGCAGACTGCACGGTTACACAGCAGAGAGCACAGTGCACAGCAGAGAGCACAGTTATACAGCAGGGAGCACAGTTACACAGCAGAGAGCACAATTACACAGCAGCCAGCACGGTTACACAGCAGAGAGCACAGTTACACAGGAGAGAGCACAGTTACACAGCAGAGAGCACAGTTACACAGCAGAGAGCACAGTTACACAGCAGAACGCTCAGTTACACAACAGAGAGCACAGTTACACAGCAGACAGCACAGTTACACAGCAGAGAGCTCCGTTACACAGCAGAGTGTGCAGTTACATAGCAGAGAGCAAGGTTACACAACAGAGAGCACATTTACACAGCAGCCAGCACGGTTACACAGCAGAGAATACAGTTACACAGCAGAGATCACAGTTACACAGCAGAGATCAAGGTTACACAGCAGAGAGCACATTTACACAGCAGAGAGCACAGTTACACAGCAGAGAGCACAGTTACACAGCAGAGAGCACAGTTACACAGCAGTGAGCACAATTACACAGCAGAGAGCTCAGTTACACAGAAGAGAGCACAGTTGCACAGCAGAGAGTACAGTTACACAGCAGAGAGCTCAGTTACACAGCAGAGATCACAGTTACACAGCAGCGAGCACGGTTACACAGCAGAGAGCTCAGTTACACAGCTGAGAGCTCAGTTACACAGCTGAGAGCTCAGTTACACAGCAGAGAGCACAGTTACACAGCAGTGAGCACGGTTACACAGCAGAGAGCTCAGTTACACAGCAGAGATCACAGTTACACAGCAGCGAGCACGGTTACAAGCAGAGAGCTCAGTTACACAGCTGAGAGCTCAGTTACACAGCAGAGAGCACAGTTACACAGCAGTGAGCACAATTACACAGCAGAGAGCTCAGTTACACAGAAGAGAGCAAGGTTACACAGCAGAGAGCACAGTTACACAGCAGCGAGCACGGTTACACAGCAGAGAGCACAGTTACACAGCAGAGAGCTCCGTTACTCAGCAGAGCGCACGGTTACAAAGCAGAGAGCTCAGTTACACAGCAGAGAGCTCAGTTACACAGCAGGGAGCCCGGTTACACAGCAGAGAGCACAGTTACAAAGCAGAGAGCACGGTTACACAGCAGAGAGGACGGTTCCACAGCAGAGAGCAAGATTACACAGCAGAGAGCACGGTTCCACAGCAGAGAGCAAGGTTACACAGCAGAGATCACAGTTACACAGCAGCGAGCACGGTTACACAGCAGAGAGCTCAGTTTCACAGCAGAGAGCACAGTTACACAGCAGTGAGCACAATTACACAGCAGAGAGCTCAGTTACACAGAAGAGAGCAAGGTTACACAGCAGAGAGCACAGTTACACAGCAGCGAGCACGGTTACACAGCAGAGAGCACAGTTACACAGCAGAGAGCTGAGTTACTCAGCAGAGAGCACGGTTACAAAGCAGAGAGCTCAGTTACACAGCAGAGAGCTCAGTTACACAGCAGAGAGCCCGGTTACACAGCAGAGAGCACAGTTACAAAGCAGAGAGCACGGTTACACAGCAGAGAGCACGGTTCCACAGCAGAGAGCAAGGTTACACAGCAGAGATCACAGTTACACAGCAGCGAGCACGGTTACACAGCAGAGAGCTCAGTTACACAGCAGAGAGCTCAGTTACACAGCAGAGAGCACAGTTACACAGCAGCGAGCACGTTTACACAGCAGAGAGCTCAGTTACACAGCAGAGAGCACGGTTACAAAGCAGAGAGCTCAGTTACACAGAAGAGTGCTCAGTTACTCAGCAGAGAGCACGGTTACAAAGCAGAGAGCACAGTTACACAGCTGAGAGCTCAGTTACACACAAGAGAGCACAGTTACACAGCAGTGAGCACAATTACACAGCAGAGAGCTCAGTTACACAGCAGAGAGCAAGGTTACACAGCAGAGAGCACAGTTACACCGCAGCGAGCACGGTTACACAGCAGAGAGCACAGTTACACAGCAGAGAGCTCAGTTACTCAGCAGAGAGCACGGTTACAAAGCAGAGAGCTCAGTTACACAGCAGAGAGCTCAGTTACACAGCAGAGAGCCCGGTTACACAGCAGAGAGCACAGTTATAAAGCAGAGAGCACGGTTACACAGCAGAGAGCACGGTTCCACAGCAGAGAGCAAGGTTACACAGCAGAGATCACAGTTACACAGCAGAGAGCACGATTACACAGCAGAGAGCTCAGTTACACAGCAGAGATCACAGTTACACAGCAGCGAGCACGGTTACACAGCAGAGAGCTCAGTTACACAGCTGAGAGCTCAGTTACACAGCTGAGAGCTCAGTTACACAGCAGAGAGCACAGTTACACAGCAGTGAGCACGGTTACACAGCAGAGAGCTCAGTTACACAGCAGAGATCACAGTTACACAGCAGCGAGCACGGTTACACAGCAGAGAGCTCAGTTACACAGCTGAGAGCTCAGTTACACAGCAGAGAGCACAGTTACACAGCAGTGAGCACAATTACACAGCAGAGAGCGCAGTTACACAGAAGAGAGCAAGGTTACACAGCAGAGAGCACAGTTACACAGCAGCGAGCATGGTTACACAGCAGAGAGCACAGTTACACAGCAGAGAGCTCCGTTACTCAGCAGAGCGCACGGTTACAAAGCAGAGAGCTCAGTTACACAGCAGAGAGCTCAGTTACGCAGCAGGGAGCCCGGTTACACAGCAGAGAGCACAGTTACAAAGCAGAGAGCACGGTTACACAGCAGAGAGCACGGTTCCACAGCAGAGAGCAAGATTACACAGCAGAGATCACAGTTACACAGCAGCGAGCACGGTTACACAGCAGAGAGCTCAGTTACACAGCAGATAGCTCAGTTACACAGCAGAGAGCACAGTTACACAGCAGCGAGCACGTTTACGCAGCAGAGAGCTCAGTTACACCGCAGAGAGCACGGTTACAAAGCAGAGAGCTCAGTTACACAGCAGAGTGCTCAGTTACTCAGCAGAGAGCACGGTTATAAAGCAGAGAGCTCAGTTACACAGCTGAGAGCTCAGTTACACAGCAGAGAGCTCAGTTACACAGCAGAGAGCCCGGTTACACAGCAGAGAGCACAGTTACAAAGCAGAGAGCACGGTTACACAGCAGAGAGCACGGTTCCACAGCAGAGAGCAAGGTTACACAGCAAAGAGCACAGTTACACAGCAGCGAGCACGGTTACAAAGCAGACAGCTCAGTTACACAGCAGAGAGCACTGTTACACAGCAGAGAGCTCAGTTACACAGCAGAGAGCTCAGTTACACAGCAGAGAGGTCAGTTATATAGGAGAGAGCACGGTTACACAGCAGAGAGCACAGTTCCGCAGCAGAGAGCAAGGTTACACAGCAGAGAGCTCAGTTACACAGCAGAGAGCCCAGTTACACATCAGAGAGCACAGTTACAAAGCAGAGAGCACAGTAACAGCAGAGAGGACAGTTACACAGCAGAGGGCACGGTTACACAGCAGCGAGCACTGTTACACAACAGAGAGCCCGGTTACACAGCCGAGAGCACAGTTACAAAGCAGAGAGCATGGTTGCACAGCAGAGAGCTCAGTTACATAGCAGAGAGCTCAGTTACACAACAGCGAGCACGTTTACACAGCAGATAGCTCAGTTACATAACAGAGAGCTCAGTTACACAGCAGAGAGCTTAGTTACACAGCAGCAGGCAGAGTTACGCAGCAGAGAGCACAGTTACACAGCAGAGAGCACAGTTACACAGCAGAGAGTACAGTTACACAGCAGGGAGCTCAGTTACATAGCAGAGAGGTCAGTTACACAGCGGAGAGCTCAGTTACACAGCAGCAGGCACAGTTACGCAGCAGAGAGCACCGTTACAAAGCAGAGAGCACGGTTACACGGTAGAGAGCACAGTTATACAGCAGGGAGCTCAGTTACACAGCAGAGAGCTCAGTTACACAGCGGAGAGCTCAGTTACACAGCAGCAGGCACAGTTACACAGCAGTGAGCACAGTTACAAAGCAGAGAGCACGGTTGCACAGCAGAGAGCTCAGTTACATAGCAGAGAGCTCAGTTACACAACAGCGAGCACGGTTATACAGCAGATAGCTTAGTTACATAACAGAGAGCACAGTTACACAGCAGAGAGCTTAGTTACTCAGCAGCAGGCAGAGTTACGCAGCAGAGAGCACAGTTACACAGCAGAGAGCACAGTTACACAGCAGAGAGCACAGTTACACAGCAGGGAGCTCAGTTACATAGCAGAGAGCTCAGTTACACAGCGGAGAGCTCAGTTACACAGCAGCAGGCACCGTTACGCAGCAGAGAGCACAGTTACAAAGCAGAGATCACGGTTACACAGCAAAGAGCACAGTTACACAGCAGGGAGCTCAGTTACATAGCAGAGAGCTCAGTTACACAGCGGAGAGCTGAGGTACACAGCAGCAGGCACAGTTACACAGCAGTGAGCACAGTTACACAGCAGAGAGCACGGTTACACAGCATAGAGCACAGTTACACAGCAGAGAGAACAGTTACACAGCAGGATATACATTTACAAGCAGGGCCTCTCTGTGTGCAGCAGAAAACACATTTTCCTAAATCACCTTTTTCTCCATCTCGGCACCTTCTCTGTGTCATTGTGTGTGTGGCCTGATAGTCTCTTCCTGCTTTTCTGTGTGTCTTTCTCTGTCTGTCACAGCCGTGCTGATGTTACGCATTAATCTCACTTTTCCCAAACAGTAATTGTGATTGATAGATACAGAAAGATTTCCACAGTGACATTCAGTACCAATGTTTGATAGAAACTGAATCCCGCCCTCACATACAGTACAAGATATTGACTCATAATGAAGGAATCCTGCTCTCACAAACTGATCCAGAGACTGAGGTGCAGAGTGTTCCCTCCACTCGCGAACACTACCTGTGATTTACAGATACAGAACAAATCTCAGTCAGGTGAGTAGCAGAGTTTGATGGGTACGACACGTGTTCCACACTCACCTTCTCTGCGCCAGATAATCAGATGCAGTAGACACGCGGTGCCTGTGTTGGTTTAACAAGAGTTTTACACAAGACCCGGTCCACATTTACACAATATCAGGGTGTAAGACGTTGGAGCAGAAGTAGGCCATTCAGCCCATCGAATATGCTCCGTATTTCAATGAGATCATGCTTGACCTGATATATGACGTGTTATGACCTCATACGGTGGCACGTTGTCACAGTGGCTACCTCACAGCGCCTGCGATCCGGGTTCAATTCCAACCTTTGGTCACTGACTGTGTGGAGTTTGCACTTTCTCTCCGTGTCTGTGTGGGTTTCCTCCGGGTGCTGCGATTTCCTCGCACAGTCCAAATGTGTGCGGGGTAGGTGGAGTGTCCATGCTAAATTGCCCCTTAGTCTTCAGAAAGGTGGGTAGTGTTACAGGGATGTGATGGGGACACAGGGGCTCTTTCAGAATATCGTTGCAGAGTCGATTGGCAGAATGGCCTCCTTTTACATTTTAATGATTTCATGATAATCCTCATGTCCACTTTCCCGACTTTTTCTCTCTACATTTCATGATGAATCTTTAAAACCAACATTCCAACCAAGCCTCAGGTAGCAGTAACTCCTCAATGGTCGTTAATTTCCCGGCTGTCAATCATTTGGCCAATCTGAGGGAAGTCACATCCTGGAAATGTCATACATTGATCCAGTCCTAAAGTAAATTAAGTCCCTGATCACCATAGGCCCTTTGAGGGTAAGATCTGACTGGTGGTGATTTAACCTGAGGATCACCATACCTCAGGCGAGGAGCAATAATAATAATAATAATCGCTTATTGTCACAAGTCGGCTTCAATGAAGTTACTGTGAAAAGCCCGACTCGCCACATTCCGGCGCCTGTCCCGGGAGGCTGGAACGGGAATTGTGAGAAGGCGGGGTTTTCATGATTCAGTTATATTATAGCCGTGTGATCTGAAACTAATTCGTCTGGTTTTCTCTCTGTTAATCTTGTCTCACAGTGAGGCAAACCTCACTGATTGGATAGACGAGTGATCGTTCTTCAGTCTTGTCATGAACGGACCCGCTGAATATGGAGGGAAATCCTGTGTGGCAGGATTTACCTCCAGCTCAATCTTTCAGTTTGTGGATGATACCACTGTGGTAAGTCTTATCGCAAACAATGACGAATCAGATACAGAAGGTAGATAAATCACATGGTTTCATAGTGTACTGTTATGTGACTTTACCTTCAAGACATGGACATTTAAGCAATGTACATTGAAGAAAACAGTGATGTCAGAGAGTGGTTGGAGCTGGGCATTAGGTCAGCCATTTTATAGGTTTTTAGTTTCAGTTTAAAAGCACCTTGTGTGTGTCTGTGTGTTTCCAGAGACCTGCAAGTTTGAAAAGAGCTTGGGAGCGTCTGTGTTTGCAGGGATCTGGGCCTCTGACATAAAGGACGATCTCTGGATTATTTGGGAGATTTAAATTCATAATTGGAAAGCCTTTAGCCTGATGTGATTCTGTTTAAAGGTGTTAAGTCGCTTGGAAGTTTGAAGGCACATTTTAAGGAATTATTTACCATTGCAATATTTTCTGAGTGATCTTTGAAGTAAGGGGTGTTAAGAGATCCAATGTTTATTTAAGATGTTAAGTTGAGTTCATGGGATAAACAGTTTTTTGTGTTTAAAAACCCACGTGTCCATAATTGTAATCCCACACCTAGGGAAAAAGCCATGTGCTAAGATGCTAAGAAAAGCAACAAATCCATTGAAGGGAGAGATTGGTTGAACTTCATGATACATCTTGGGGTTCTGAAAACGCCTCGCCCATAACAATTGGGGGCTCATCCGGGATAAAAGTCTATCTATTGGATTGGCTTTTGTGAACTTAAAGACAGTGAAGGATTGTTGCTTTTCCGCTGTGGTATTTTAGTTTAAGTGGGGAGAGTGTTGTGAACCATGGCTCTTTCAGAGGCCCAGAAGTTTTTGGATGTGGAGAATGTCACACGTACTACTTTACGGACAGGAACGAAAAGCAGACTGTTAGATTTGGCAAGAACATTGCAGTTAACATTACCTGACAAAATGCGAAAAGATGAGGTAGTTATGACGGTGGTTAAGCATTTAAAGTTGCCTGAGATAGAGTTTGACTCATTGGAAATGGCAAAAATTCAGTTGCTAATGAAACAAATGGAACATGAGAACGAATTAAAGCGGCTTGAATACGAGAGTGAGAGAGAGGAAAAAGGAAGAGAAAGAGAGTGAAAGGAAAAAGAAAGGGAGCGAGAAGAAAGAAGAAAAGCAAGAATAGCCCTAGCAGAACAAAAAGAAAAGGAAAGGGAAATACAGATCAGGGAAAAAGATAAAGATAGGGAGTTTGAACTTCAGAAAATGGCCATGAAACTTGACAATCTGTAAAAATTGGCAGGTGTGAAGGGAAACGTACAGTTGGATGATAGCGATGAGGATAGTGAGAAAGAGCGTCATAGTCGAAGGCTTGGTGGGAATCTATTTAAATATGTCCAAGCATTACTAACCGTTGACGAGAAGGAAGTGGAAGCCTTTTTCATTTCATTTGCGAAGGTAGCGAAACAAATGAAATGGCCACAGGACATGTGGGTGTTACTGATTCAAACAAAGCTGGTAGGTAGAGCGAGTGAAGTGTTTGCATCACTCCCGGAGGAGGTATCTGGAACGTATGAGGAGATGAAGAAACCCATCTTGAGTGCATATGAGCTAGTGCCGGAAGCTTCCAGACAAATGTTTAGAAATTTAAGGACAGAATTTGGTCAAACATACATGGAGTTTGTAAGGCTGAAACAGAGTAATTTTGATAGGTGTATAAGGGCTTTGAAAATAGATCAAACGTATGAAGCTCTCAGAGAAATAATACGTTTGAAGGAGTTTAAAAATTCAATTCCTGATGTAGTGAGAACTCATGTGGAAGAACAGGGGGTTAAAACTGCGAGATTAGCAGCGGAAACGGCAGATGATTATGAATTTGTTCATAAATCAAAGATTGGTTTCCGACATCAGTTTCAGCCGGTGAGGGATAGAAACTGGGGACATGAGAAATACTCAAGTGGTAAAGGTAAAGGTGATCTGATGGCAGACACTAAAGAGAGAGTACCTCAGATTAAAAAAGACATCCAGGAAGTTGGAAAAGAACTGAAAAGTTTCAAATGTTTTCACTGTGATAAACTAGGCCATGTAAAGTCACAGTGTTGATGGTTGAAGAAAAGCACTGAGAAGGTTGATGTGGTAAAACAGGATAAGACGGTGGGGTTTGTTAGAGTGGTAAAAGAAAGCCCAAGGGAAGTGAAGGAGGTGCAAACAATTGTACAGCCTGTTAAGGAAGTAATTGTTAAGAAGGTGCCAGATGTATTTAAAGAATTTAGTTGTCTGGGTAAAGTTTACTCCTGTGTATCAGGAAGAGCAGGTAAATAAGTCACAATTTTAAGAGATACAGTAGCTAGTCAATCTTTAATTGTAAGAGATGAGGAATTATGTAGTTTGGGAAGAATGTTGCCAGAAAAGGTGGTGATATGTGGAATTCAGTGTGAGAGGAGTAGCGTTCCATTATATAAGGTAAGGTTGGAAAGTCCAATGAAGGGAAGTGCTAGTCGGAGTAATAGATGAACTATCTTGTCCAGGAATACAGTTTATCTTGGGTAATGTATAGCTGCATCGCAGATGGGAGTGATGCCTACCGTGGTTGATAAACCAGTGGAAAATCAGACAACTGAAGTGTTGAAGGACGAAGATCCTGGGATTTTTCCGGATTGTGTAGTAACAAGGTCGCAAAGTCACAGGCTAAGACAAGATGAGAAATCAAAGAGTGAAGATGAAGTTGAAGTGCAATTATCCGAAACGATTTTTGATCAGATGGTTGAAAAAGAACAAGAACAGGTGGAGGATGAGGCGGATATTTTTAGTTCAGGAAAATTGGCGGAGTTACAACGGAAAGATGTAGAAATGAAACGGATATATCAGAAAGCATAAACGGAAGAGGAATCTGAGAGTATACCAGAGTGTTATTCCCGTAAAAATGATGTCCTAATGAGAAAATGGAGACGTGTACATATGCAGGCGGAAGAAAAATGGGCAGAAGTTCATCAAGTAGTATTGCCGGTAGGGTATACAAAAGAGGTGTTGCGAGTTGCACATGAGGTACCAGTGGGAGGTCATTTGGGAAAAGGGAAAACTCAAGCTAAAATCCAGGAACATTTTTATTGGCCTGGACTACATAAAGATGTAGTTAAATGTTGTCAATCATGTCGCACATGTCAAGTGATATGGAAAACTCTAGCAGTGATGTAACCAGCGCCCTTAATACCCATTCCAGCATTTGCTACAGGAATAGTGCCAGAGGACTGGAGGACAGCAAATGTGGTCCCTTTGTTCAAAAAGGGGAGCAGAGACAGCCCCGGCAACTATAGACCGGTGAGCCTCACGTCTGTAGTGGGTAAAGTCTTGGAGGGGATTATAAGAGACAAGATTTATAATCATCTCGATAGGAATAATATGATCAGGGATAGTCAGCATGGCTTTGTGAAGGGTAGGTCATGCCTCACAAACCTTATTGAGTTCTTTGAGAAGGTGACTGAACAGGTAGACGAGGGTAGAGCAGTTGATGTTGGTGTATATGGATTTCAGAAAAGCGTTTGATAAGGTTCCCCACGGCAGGCTATTGCAGAAAATACGGAGGCTGGGGATTGAGGGTGATTTAGAGATGTGGATCAGAAATTGGCTAGCTGAAAGAAGAAAGAGGGTGGTGGTTGATGGGAAATGTTCAGAATGGAGTTCAGTTACAAGTGGAGTACCACAAGGATCTGTTCTTGGGCCGTTGCTGTTTGTCATGTTTATCAATGACCTAGAGGAAGGCGCAGAAGGGTGGGTGAGTAAATTTGCAGACGATACTAAAGTCGGTGATGTTGTCGATAGTGTGGAAGGATGTAGCAGGTTACAGAGGGATATAGATAAGCTGCAGAGCTGGGCTGAAAGGTGGCAAATGGAGTTTAATGTAGAGAAGTGTGAGGTGATTCACTTTGGCAGGAATAACAGGAATGCGGAATATTTGGCTAATGGTAAAGTTCTTGAAAGTGTGGATGAGCAGAGGGATCTAGGTGTCCATGTACATAGATCCCTGAAAGTTGCCACCCAGGTTGATAGGGTTGTGAAGAAGGCCTATGGAGTGTTGGCCTTTATTGGTAGAGGGATTGAGTTCCGGAGTCGGGAGGTCATGTTGCAGCTGTACAGAACTCTGGTTCGGCCGCATTTGGAGTATTGGGTACAGTTCTGGTCACCGCATTATAGGAAGGACGTGGAGGCTTTGGAGCGGGTGCAGAGGAGATTTACCAGGATGTTGCCTGGTATGGAGGGAAAATCTTATGAGGAAAGGCTGATGGACTTGATGTTGTTTTCGTTGGAGAGAAGAGGAGACTTAATAGAGGCATACAAAATGATCAGGGGGTTAGATAGGGTGGACAGTGAGAGCCTTCTCCCGCGGATGGAAATGGCTTGCACGAGGGGACACAGCTTTAAACTGAGGGGTAATAGATATCGGACAGAGTTCAGAGGTAGGTTCTTTACGCAAAGAGTAGTGAGGCCGTGGAATGCCCTACCTGCAACAGTAGTGAATTCGCCAACATTGAGGGCATTTAAATGTTTATTGAATAAACATATGGATGATAATGGCATAGTGTAGGTTAGATGGCTTTCGTTTCGGTGCAACATCGTGGGCCGAAGGGCCTGTACCGTTCTATGTTCTATGTTCTAACTCGATGCAATCCGGCCTCACAACTTGGACTGGATTGTCACATCGGTGATTGCAGAAACTTTGGAAAAATGAGTCCCACTGGGAGAATGCAGGATGGAAAATCGACAATGATGGGTTTCGAACCCACGCATGCAGAGCACAATGGATTAGCCGACCGTCCCCTTAACCACTCGGCCACCTCACCCCGAAAGCGCATTGATCAAATCAAAGGCTTATCAGGTACAAATAACCATTGTATTCAGCCAGCTGCGCGGATTCAAAAGCGTGCGTCTGATTTTACTTGAGGAGAAATTCAGAATCCCACACCATGATCAAACGACCTTTAAATACCCTGTCCGTTTCTTCACGTGTTCTGCACTGATATATTCGCTGCAACAACTTCCCGGGAGATCAAACCTCCTCCCGATTTCAGTCAGTGACACCATCCGGGCTCGCCCGGATTTTTGAACCCGGGACATCTGGCATTTTATCGCAGCTGAGAATCAATGTCAATGTCAGGAGTGGGATTGAACCCTGGTCTCCAGAGGAGACTGACACCTGATGTATCCAAACGGTTCGGAGATGATTGGGCCGTGTTGGGGTGATCTTTCCGTGGGTCGGTGCAGACTGGATGGGCTGAATGGTCTCCTTCTGCACTGGAGGCATTCTATGATTACTTAACCAGGGTGCAAACGGCAGCATCAGGCCACAAGGACAAGGTAAGGTCTCAGGCCAGAGCAAGAGTCCTATGTAATGACACACAGAACATCAGAAATAAATACATTTATTGTGGACTGGTGCCATCTCCTGGCTGACAGGGAGCAGTGCGACACGGACACTTTCTTTCAGGAGCATTTCAAATTGGAGTGAAATAACACAAACAGAGTAAGACATCGTTTACGAAACAATTTATCAAACTAATGCAAAGCATCAAAAGGACTCAACCTTCGGCGGTATGTGATGGGGGGATACTGGTGAGCATCGCTGCCTTCCAAGCAGTTGATCCGGGTGCGATTCCCGGCCATCGCAATAATAATTTGATCGGAGGCGTTTGCGTGATTTCGTGTGTTTCGAGCTGAGGAAGAGAGCTGGAGAAAATGAGGTAGCTGGAGGCAGGAATCTTCGCTTGTTCTAAATAGTCTGGTTGGATTGTTCACATCCGTCCGAGTGGCGAAAGTGTGATCTCGGTTTCTATAGTAGTTTATTATTGGATATTGTTATATATGCTTATTGCCCCTCTGTGGAGTATTCCTGGAAGTTATTATATAAACTTTTCCCCTTCTCGCTGTTAAAGGATTTGAAAACACTAAAAAACTCCCGGTTTGATCTTTACCAAATGACATGACTGTGTTAATAAAACATAACTCATTCCAGTCAGTGGAGATGTGATATTGGCACCAATAATACTCACACACCACAGCAGATGTTGTCTGTTTTCCTCAGAGAGAGTCAATTGAAGAGCTTCCCTATTTTGTTACTTTGAGCTTCACAGTGATGTAATGCTGTCTGCTTCATTCCTGGGGAAAATGTCCCGTTCACACTGGATGCAACACTTTGATACTAATCTACTGAAAAGAAAAGGCGGATGTGCCGCAGGGTGATGGAGTCATGTTTAATTTTGGGGTGACTGAGAATATAAATTGCAGAGGATGGTTTCGATCCATCGACCTCTGGGTTATGGGCCCAACACGCTGCGCTGCGCCACTCTGCTTTTTAGACCCACTGTGTTCGCAATTGCTGTTCTGCGGCAGCCACATAACTATTTTACTCTTAAACGAGAACCACGTGTTGTGAAGCTCACCTTGGCTGGACAATAACACGGAACATCAGCACGGCTGTAACAGTAAGAGAAAGACACACAGTAAAGCAGGAAGAGACTATCAGGACACACACACAATGACACACAGAAAAGGTGCCGAGCAAACCAGCAAGGTACTGAAATGGAAAAACTGGATATTTAGGAAAAAGGGATTTTCTGTTCCACAAAGATAGGCAATTAAATGTTTTTCCTGCTGTGTAACTGTGCTCTCTGCTGTCTGCTGTGTAACTGAGCTCTCTGCTGTGTAACTGTTCTCTCTCTTGGAACCGTGACTGTGCCGGTGACAGATCTTCACTGTGATTGTGTCAGATCATTCCCTGTTGTGTAAATGTGTTCCCAGTTGTGGAAATATGTTCCGTCTGAAGCAGAACCTTTCTGCGCCATTCCTGAGACGAAATTTCAATTCCAGATTAAGTAAATCTTGTCACGAAAGATCAGTTCAGGCCTCTGGAGTCCCAGTTCAGGAACATATCCTTGTGTTCCTGTTATCAAATCAGTCCGATCAGCTCAACACTCTCAGATTACAATATGGAAGCGCCCAACGTGGGTCTGGAACCCACGACCCTGGGATGAAGAGTCCCATGCTCCACCGACTGAACTAGCGGGCTGATGTCCAAATTACCATTAACCCTCTTCCTGAGGAGATTAGAATTTGCTAAGCAACGAACTTTGTGTCAAACCGTTTGCTAAAAATCGATTAATTCTTCAGTCACAGTCGTTGGGAGCATGGCTCGAACCTACTGGGGAAAGTCCAACACCTTAACCACTCGATCATCGCAGCTGTGTTCAATAGGTCATTCATTAAACATTATAAAACATACAAAACATTATAAAACCGGCCTGGAATCACTCCAGGAAGTTCTTGCATTCCGGCGATGAACGGTGCCCCGGTGTTTATGTGAGGAGCGGTTGAATCTACCTTAAAATGACCATTGGATTTGGAGAGAAGCCTTGAGAGACTCGAAAATCCCAGCTCCCGAAACGCACAATTTCACGAATTCAATTGTTTGCGTAAGAAAAACAGTTGCATTGGAAATATCCTCGAAGTTCATTTTTGCTTTACATGGAACAGCACAGAACGTCCCAGTCTAGATCCAAATTAAAGCATGAGTGGGGTGCAGGATTGGAGGGTCATGCAGAGTCGATGGGCCGAATGGCCTCCTTCTGCATTGTACTGGTTTCTAGGGAAACAGAGAGAATCACAGTATTTATTCACATGCGATAAACATCAGCCCGTATGTCCCATGCGGTGGTCGCGTGGCTTAATGGCTAAGGCATCTGATTTCTGTGAACCTAATGAAGCTTTCAGAAGATTGGAGGCTCGAGTCCCACCGCGATCATTTGATATAGAAATCCGGTGGAACTTGCTGTCAGCCGAGTTTTCCTTCCTCCGCTCAAAGTTTCACCTTTCCATCCAAACGTTGCATGGCTCTTTTTGGAATATAATTTTTTGGAACATTGTTCATTCAATTCGCTTTCATCTTAGTATTTTATTTATCCCCTGATGAATCTGTTTGACTTGGATAAAATATAGAATAAAATATTATGTATCAATCGGTTCAATACAATTCTGTGGAGGAAATTCTAATATCATCAGGAAGACAGACAGAGTCAAAGAGTATTGGATGTTGGCAGCATGGAAACAGCCCTTCGTCCCAGCTTGTCAATGCCGCCCAGTTTCTATCACTAAGCTAGTCCCACTTGCCCGCATTTGGCCCATATCCATCTACACCCACCCTGCCCATGTAACTGTCTAACTGATTTTTAAAAGACAAAATTATAACTGCCTCTGCCCCTGTCTCTGGCAGCCCGTTCCAGATGCTCCTCATTACCTTATTTATGCTCTTCATTAGTTCATAGACCTCTATGACATCACCCATAAGCCTCCTACGCTCCAGGAAAAAAAAGTCCCAGCCTATCCAGCCTCTACTTTTCACTCACACCATCAAGTCCTGGTAGCATCCTTGTAAATCACTTCTGCACCATTTCTAGTTCAACAATATCCTTCTGGAAATAGGGTGACCAGAATTGAACACAGTATTTCCCTTGTGGTCTTACCAGCATGTATTGTACAACTTGAACAAGACATCACAACTCTTGTATTCAATATTTTGACCTTAAAACCTAGCATGCTGAATGCCTTCTTCCCCACCCTTTCCACTTGCGACACCACCTTCAAGGATGTGTGAACCTGTTCTCCTCGATCTGTTGGTTCTGTATTTCTCCCCAACTCCCTACTAGTAACTGAGTAGGTCAATCACTGATTTGACCTACCAAAATGCATCACCTCGCATTTATCCAAATTAAACTCCATCTGCCATTCATCGGCCCACTGGCCCAAGATGTTTAATAATGAGCCGAATCAACTGTTGTTCAGAGGGATGAAAGATTATGTCACTGGATTGGGAATCCAGAGGCCTGACCTAATCTTTGGGACAGGGAATAATTCCCAGCATTCAAAATCACTGATTTAATACCTTTTCAGGGGGGTTGACAGGGGGGATGCTGAGAGTTTGCTTCTCCATGTGGGAGAGTCTGGGACCTGAGGGATTAATCTCAGGGTAAGGGACCGCCCAGTTAAGCCAGAAATGATGAGTAATTTCTTCTCTAAGGAGATAGTGTATCTGTGGAAATATCGTTTCTAAGCGAATACGATTGTCGAGGATGGGTCAGTTAATATGTTCAAGATTTAATCAGTAAAGAAAACAAGGATTATGGGGATGTGGCGGGAAAGTGGGTTTGAGGATTATATCAGATCAGTCATAATCTCTTTGAATGGTGGAGCAGACACGATTGGCCGAATGGCATACTTCTGCTCCTCCGTCTTACAGTGTAATGAGGTCATCTGATGAAGTTGATTTCACGGCTGGGCGGCCGGTTCTGGAAAGACAAAATCTGCCAGCAGTGCCCCAGATGAAGCTGGCGTCTGTTTTGGAGTTTCTGAAGCCGCAAGTTTTCATGGTGCCAACTCCTGCCCAAAGCTGGTGTCGTGATTTAAATCGATTATCAGACAGAGGATTAGGAATATCGGTATAGAGATTGGTGCAAGAAGATTCACTCCTCAGGCCTGTTGAACTCCGAATCTAAACTCCATCCTAGTTCCTGAGACACTGAATGAATCATCAGGTCACCCTCAATAAGTGGCCCAACGCGGAGACGCAGGAAATGGATCATCGACGAGAATGGATTCAGACCCGCAGATGGAAAGCACAATGGATTAGCAGCGCATCGCCATCACCCCTCGGCCAACTCGCCATATGACCTGACTTCACCAAACCACCTCATGGATATTTAATGTGCACAATAACTAACGGAAGAAGGTCGTCTGTGTGCATTGGTCCAGATGTGCAGCCAGATGTGAAGTGTTGGGAATGTTGTTTCTGTCAGCAAATTACATTTCCATCATATCAGCTGAAGGATTGTTCTGAATGGACTGATGGGAAACACTTCAACACCATGTTTCACATGTTTCTACACATTGTAAATAAAACACCGCGGAAAGACTGAAAGATACAAACATTTGATCGCATCATGATGAAGATCAGTCAGACGCCTTAAACATCCCGTCAATGTCGGAGTTCTGACGATTCTAATTTGTTATCCAGAGAATCCCTGCAGGACATTCGGCCTCTTTAGTCTGCACCGAACTTCCGAAAGATACCGGAGGCACCCGGAGGAAACCTACGCAGACACTGCACAGACAGCTCCCTGGAGCTGTGAAACAACTGTGATAGCCACTGTGCTACCGTGCTGCCTACAGTGTGAGTAGGTTTCGAATCTGTGCGGAGGAACCCCATTTGACTGCAAGTACCAAGCCACAGCCACTCCGCTAACTGAACTACGTTTAACAAGACATTCATTGACAATTTATGCGATATAAACCCAACCTGGAATCACTCCAGGAAGTTATTGCTTTCATGCGATGACGGGTCTCCCAGTCTGTCTGTGAGAAGGGATAGAATATCCGTGGAAAAAGACCATTGGATTTGGAGTCTGTCATAATATCCACTCATGTATATAATGAGATGCAGACAGTCAGTGATGGACACACAGGATGACCAGTAAGCACAACACAGTGCAGCCAATCACCAAACAGGACACGACCACTATAAAGCCAGAGGGCACTAGGTTTCCCGCTCTCTCTGGACCCAGCCACTGAGACAGTCAGAGTCCACGAGCTAGCAAGTGCAAACACCATGCGGTAGCTAGTAAGTCTGATCAGGCTACTACAAGGTCTCCAGTCAGTTCAGTATAGTGTCGACCCACAGCTGAATATGTGTATCAGTTCAATCGTTGAATAATACAGTGTTGGATTTTCTCCAGTGTTCGACGTCTGTTTTTAGCTTCCCTGCATCGAGTGCAGTCCACATTGAGCCTACCTGCCTAACACATCATGGTACCAGAGTGATACTGATCTTGACGGACCTATCTCGAGTGAATCAGCATTGACCAGGAAGCAGCCATCCGGTGAAATGGAAAACACCAGCCTCCTCCGCAGCTCCGCATCTCCGGCAACCTTGGCGCCAATTGGAAAATCTTCAAGCAAAAGTTCCTCCTGCAGATCGAGGCCTCCGACCTCGAAGCAGCATCGGATGCCAGGAAGATCACATTATTTCTCTCCACCGTGGGGGACCACGCCATCCACATCTACAACTCCCTTACATTCGCTGCCGGCGAAGACAAAACAAAATTGAAACAGTCCTGCTGATGTTTGACAGCCACTGCGACACTGAGGTGAATGAGAGCTTTGAATGGTACTTTTTCCATTCGAGGCTTCAGGGTGAGAATGAAACTTTTCAGTCCTGCGTGACCCATCTCTGCATCCTAGCGCAGTCATGTAACTATGACTCGACGGCAGATTCCATGATCCGGGATCAGATCGTTTTTGGTGTCCACTCCGACTCCCTTCGGCAGCAGCTCCTGAAAGTCAAACAGTTGACCCTCTCAGTTGCTATCGAGACATGCGTTATCCATGAGCATGCTAAGAATCGTTACTCCCACATCAGGGCGGCAGAAACTGCAAAACTGGCCTCCCATGAGGTGGAACGGGTGCAGGCCATTGTTCAAATGCACGGCCTGAGCATCGAGGAGAGTGGTCGCTTTGTGCGCTTTTCCCGGGTCCCTGCGCATGTGCGCCATGACCGAGTGGACGACGAGGCCGAAAACATGACTGCACAGGGGCGTACGTCGACCGATCGCACTGCGCATGCACGATGGCGCACGAAATGCCCTGCCGTCGGCGTCATGACATCTCCGAATTGTGGCTCCACCCACTTAAAGCGGAAATGGCCGGCAAAAGGACGCCGGTGTCTACAGTGTGGCAAGCTTGGCCACTATGCAGCCCTTTGCAGATCTGCTCCACCGCTCAGCAGCCAGCGATCCCAGCTGCGGCGCAGAAGTGTCCGCTCAACACAACAAGGCATGCCAGATTCCGATCCCGACAGCCCAACAGACCCTGATGCTGAGTGCGTCAGGTCCCCATACCGGGTGGGCATCATAACTACACATGCGCTGCCTTCCACCACATCGAGAAACGCCTCTCGATCCTCAGTGTGGATCGACGAGTGGTGTGCTGTCCACACAATTAATGAAATGAAAACGAAATGAAATGAAATGAGACAAGGCTTGCATCCGATTCAAACTTCACACCGGCGCATCAGCGAACCTCATCTCAAAATCCGGCCTCGACACCATGCGCGCCAGACCAAGCATTCTTCCACCGGCATGCCGGTTCCTTGACTACAATGGCAATGCCATAGCTGCCAGTGGTTCCTGTCAACTCGGGGTATCCAACAGGGCGACACGGCAACACTGTGGTTTGAAATCGTCGGGCCTGATAGAGCGTCCCTGCTCGGTGCTCGAGCTCCTGAACCTGGTTCAGCGAGTCCACGCCACGTCATCATCACCGGCGACGGCCTCGCCAGCAAGTTCCAAGCCTATTTATATTCTCACTCACACCAAACGGAAACAAGTCGCTATTTGTCAGCAGCACACCTGCCTTCTTCTTTATAACAGGAAGATCCAATACCTCCTTTTCAATGGAAAAGCGTTGGTCTCAGGACATGAGATTCCAGCTTAAATATGCACAGCAAGACCCCACCGGCAGAAGCCCAGTTCATGACTCGATAATCTGCTTCAGTGACTCTGGTTGAGGAATTAATAGTGATCCCAAGAGAAGGGTAAAATTCGTCTTCTCTTGTAAATAATCTGGCAGGTTGGATTGTTCACATCCCTCCAAGAGGGGCAGTTGGGAACTCGGTTTCTATTGTGATTCATTGCTCGATAAAGCTTTATTTCCCTATTGGCCCCCTGTGAGTTATTACTGGATATCGTTCTATATCTATATTGCCCCTCTGTGGGGTACTACTGGATAACGTTTCCTGTGCAGCTTTGACTAAGGGTCACCTGGACTCGAAACCTTAGCTCATTTCTCTCCCTCCAGATGCTGTCAGATCTGTTGAGACTTTAAAGCATTTTCTCTGTGATTCCCTCTGTGTGAGCTTTACAATGTTGTAATGTGTCATGCTGTCTCTTTCATTCTTGGGACTAATGTCGATATGAGACTGCAAGAAATTTTCTGATAGGTATTTGCTGCAAAGCAAACAGGAACGTGTGTTATGTTTACTTTTGGCGTGAGGGAGAATGTAAATAGCAGAGAATACCCTCGATTCCTCGACCTCGGTCTAATGGCCCAGCACTTCCGCTGCGCACTCACCAGGAACCACACAATTATTCACTTCCGCATTTTTTTCTTTCAACAAGAACAGACGTTTGAGCACACTGATTCTGGTCAGCACAGTTCAGATAATTCACTTTCGTGCGGAATGGTTGTTCTGTGGAAGGTGATGTGATTTCTTCTGTGACGTTGTTCTGATGGGAAAGTGGGGAGTGACTGGAATCACCTTTATAAAATGAAGTTCGGGGCAGCAGTTTCATCTCTCTGGGAACATTGATCACGCTGTTACAGACTTCCTCAAACTTTGCCTCAAGTCCGACCACAAAAAGAAAAGAGCACCGAGCAGAGTGGCGCAGCGGAAGCGTGCTGGGCCCATAACCCAGAGGTCGATGGATCGAAACCATCCTCTGCTATTCGTGCTCTCAATCACACCAAACGGAAAAATGTTGCTATTTGTCAGCAGCACATCTGCCTTTTTCTTTATTGGTACCAAAGTTTTGCTTTCAGTCTTATCCACTCTTTGACACCTGTTCTTCAGCTAGCCACAGTACAGTCGAGGTGACTAAGTTGACTTCTCCCAGAACACTCTTCTGCCGCCTCTACTGGATGAACGTTTAGAGCACTGGATGATTGGACAGTGGAGGGGTTCTTCGGCTACTTGTCTGTGAGAGCAGCACCGGAAGCAGCTGTGGAGAGAGATTGCAGTCGCCAGAATGCAACTCTCCAATTAGATACTTCACGTCCTCAGATCTTAGACTTTCAAAACCTTCGTCTGAGGAACAGATAGAGCGGTATATCGGACCTTGCTGATTAGAGGAAACTGATCAATGCAGCAATGAGAAGCTCCTTAACCACCAGCGGTTTGGACAAGGATGGCACTCAGATACAGGACTCTGGCTGGGGTTCAAAAGTAGGGAAAGCATGTCTTGATTGAAATGTAATAAAGATGAAGACAGACTTTAAGTCGATTTGTGCACGGATCTTAGTTTGTGCGTCAACGCATCAGGATGGCCGAGCGGTCGAAGGCGCTGCGTTCAGGTCGCAGTCCTTTCTGGAGGCGTGGGTTCGAATCCCACTCCTGATATTGCCTTTTACTCCACGAGGTTAAATTTCTCCAGCAAGATTTTCAACCTCAGGAAGATCCAATACCTCCCTTTCAATGGAAAAGCTTTGGTCTCAGTACATGAGATTCCCGCTTAAATACGCACAGCAAGACCCCACCGGCAAAAGCCCAGCTCATTACTCGACAATCTGCTTCGGTGAGTCTGGTTGAGGAATTCATATTGATCCCAAGAGAAGGGTAAAATTTGTCTTCTCTTGTAAATAGTCTGGCAGGTTGGATTGTTCACATCCGTCCAAGAGGGGAAGTTGGGGACTCGGTTTCTATTGTGATTCATTGCTCGATAAAGCTTTATTTCCTTATTGGCCCCCTGTGAGTTATTACTGGATACCGTTATATATCTATATTTCCCCTCTGTGGGGTACGACTGGATAACGTTTCCCGAGCAGCTTTGACGAAGGGTCACCTGGACACGAAACGTCAGCTCACTTCTCTCCCTCCAGATGCTGTCAGATCTGCTGAGACTTTAAAGCATTTTCTCTGTGATTCCCTATGTGTGAGCTTTACAATGTTGTAATGTGTCATGCTGTCTCTTTCATTCTTGGGACTAATGTCGGGATGAGACTGCAAGAAAGTTTCTGATAGCTATTTTCTGTAAAGCAAACAGGAACGCGTGTTATGTTTACTTTTGTTGTGAGGGAGAATGCAAATAGCAGAGAATACCCTCGATTCCTCGACCTAGGGCTAATAGCCCTGCACGCTTCCGCTGCGCACTCTGCTCCTTAAACCAGGAGCTACAACATTACTGCCCTGCGGTAACCACACAATTATTCACTTCCTCATTTTTTTCTTTCAACAAGAACAGACGTTTGAGCACACTGATACTGGTCAGCACAGTTCAGATAATTATCTTTCGTGCGGAATGGTTGTTCTGTGGAAGGTGATGTGATTTCTTCTGTGACGTTGTTCTGATGGGAAAGTGGGGAGTGACTGGAATCACCTTTATAAAATGAAGTTCGGGGCAGCAGTTTCATCTCTCTGGGAACATTGATCACGCTGTTACAGACTTCCTCAAACTTTGCCTCAAGTCCGACCACAAAAAAAAAAGGGCACCGAGCAGAGTGGCGCAGCGGGAGCGTGCTGGACCCATAACCCAGAGGTCGATGGATCGAAACCATCCTCTGCTATTCGTACTCTCAATCACACCAAACGGAAAAAAGTTGCTATTTCTCAGCAGCACATCTGCCTTTTTCTTTATTGGTACCAAAGTTTTGCTTTCAGTCTTATCCACTCTTTGACACCTGTTCTTCAGCTAGCCACAGTACAGTCGAGGTGATTAAGTTGACTTCTCCCAGAACACTCTTCTGCCGCCTCTCCTGGATGAACGTTCACCTGATTGGACACTGGAGGGGTTCTTCGGCTGCTTGTCTGTGAGAGCAGCACCGGAAGCAGCTGTGGAGAGAGATTGCAGTCGCCAGAATGCAACTCTCCAATTAGATACTTCACGCCCTCAGATCTTAGACTTTCAAAACCTTCGTCTGAGGAACAGGTAGAGCGGTATATCGGACCTTGCTGATTAGAGGAAACCGATCAATGCAGCAATGAGAAGCTCCTTAACCACCAGCGGTTTGGACAAGGATGGTACTCAGATACAGGACTCTGGCTGGGGTTCAAAAGTAGGGAAAGCATGTCTTGTTTTAAATGTAATAAAGATGAAGAAAGACTTTAAGTCGATTTGTGCACGGATCTTAGTTTTTGCGTCAACGCATCAGGATGGCCGAGCAGTCTAAGGCGCTGCGTTCAGGTCGCAGTCTCTTCTGGAGGCGTGGGTTCGAATCCCACTCCTGATAGTGTCTTTTACTCCACGAGGTTAAATTTCTCCAGCAAGATTTTCAACCTCAGGAAGATCCAATACCTCCCTTTCAATGGAAAAGCGTTGGTCTCAGTACATGAGATTCCCGCTTAAATACGCACAGCAAGACCCCACCGGCAAAAGCCCAGCTCATGACTCGACAATCTGCTTCGGTGAGTCTGGTTGAGGAATTCATATTGATCCCAAGAGAAGGGTAAAATTCGTCTTCTCTTGTAAATAGTCTGGCAGGTTGGATTGTTCACATCCGTCCAAGAGGGGAAGTTGGGGACTCGGTTTCTATTGTGATTCATTGCTCGATAAAGCTTTATTTCCTTATTGGCCCCCTGTGAGTTATTACTGGATACCGTTATATATCTATATTGCCCCTCTGTGGGGTACGACTGGATAACGTTTCCCGAGCAGCTTTGACTAAGGGTCACCTGGACACGAAACCTTAGCTCATTTCTCTCCCTCCAGATGCTGTCAGATCTGTTGAGACTTTGAATCATTTTCTCTGTGGTTCCCTATGTGTGAGCTTTACAATGTTGTAATGTGTCATGCTGTCTCTTTCATTCTTTGGACTAATGTCGGGATGAGACTGCAAGAAAGTTTCTGATAGCTATTTTCTGCAAAGCAAACAGGAACGCGTGTTATGTTTACTTTTGTTGTGAGGGAGAATGCAAATAGCAGAGAATACCCTCGATTCCTCGACCTAGGGCTAATAGCCCTGCACACTTCCGCTGCGCACTCTGCTCCTTCAACCAGGAGCTACAACATTACTGCCCTGCGGTAACCACACAATTATTCACTTCCTCATTTTTTTCTTTCAACAAGAACAGACGTTTGAGCACACTGATACTGGTCAGCACAGTTCAGATAATTATCTTTCGTGCGGAATGGTTGTTCTGTGGAAGGTGATGTGATTTCTTCTGTGACGTTGTTCTGATGGGAAAGTGGGGAGTGACTGGAATCACCTTTATAAAATGAAGTTCGGGGCAGCAGTTTCATCTCTCTGGGAACATTGATCACGCTGTTACAGACTTCCTCAAACTTTGCCTCAAGTCCGACCACAAAAACAAAGAGCACCGAGCAGATTGGCGCAGCGGGAGCGTGCTGGATCCATAACCCAGAGGTCGATGGATCGAAACCATCTTCTGCTATTCGTACTCTCAATCACACCAAACGGAAAAAAGTTGCTATTTGTCAGCAGCACATCTGCCTTTTTCTTTATTGGTACCAAAGTTTTGCTTTCAGTCTTATCCACTCTTTGACACCTGTTCTTCAGCTAGCCACAGTACAGTCGAGGTGATTAAGTTGACTTCTCCCAGAACACTCTTCTGCCGCCTCTACTGGATGAACGTTCACCTGATTGGACACTGGAGGGGTTCTTCGGCTGCTTGTCTGTGAGAGCAGCACCGGAAGCAGCTGTG
This sequence comes from Scyliorhinus torazame, assembly GCF_047496885.1. Classification (NCBI taxonomy): domain Eukaryota; kingdom Metazoa; phylum Chordata; class Chondrichthyes; order Carcharhiniformes; family Scyliorhinidae; genus Scyliorhinus; species Scyliorhinus torazame. The sequence goes on from NC_092730.1 coordinate 41,488,903, forward strand.
GAGAGAGATTGCAGTCGCCAGAATGCAACTCTCCAATTAGATACTTCACGCCCTCAGATCTTAGACTTTCAAAACCTTCGTCTGAGGAACAGGTAGAGCGGTATATCGGACCTTGCTGATTAGAGGAAACCGATCAATTCAGCAATGAGAAGCTCCTTAACCACCAGCGGTTTGGACAAGTATGGTACTCAGATACAGGACTCTGGCTGGGGTTCAAAAGTAGGGAAAGCATGTCTTGTTTTAAATGTAATAAAGATGAAGAAAGACTTTAAGTCTATTTGTGCACGGATCTTAGTTTTTGCGTCAACGCATCAGGATGGCCGAGCGGTCTAAGGCGCTGCGTTCAGGTCGCAGTCTCTTCTGGAGGCGTGGGTTCGAATCCCACTCCTGATAGTGCCTTTTACTCCACGAGGTTAAATTTCTCCAGCAAGATTTTCAACCTCAGGAAGATCCAATACCTCCCTTTCAATGGAAAAGCGTTGGTCTCAGTACATGAGATTCCCGCTTAAATACGCACAGCAAGACCCCACCGGCAAAAGCCCAGCTCATGACTCGACAATCTGTTTCGGTGAGTCTGGTTGAGGAATTCATATTGATCCCAAGAGAAGGGTAAAATTCGTCTTCTCTTGTAAATAGTCTGGCAGGTTGGATTGTTCACATCCGTCCAAGAGGGGAAGTTGGGGACTCGGCTTCTATTGTGATTCATTACTCGATAAAGCTTTATTTCCTTATTGGCCCCCTGTGAGTTATTACTGGATATCGTTATATATCTATATTGCCCCTCTGTGGGGTACGACTGGATAACGTTTCCCGTGCAGCTTTGACTAAGGGTCACCTGGACTCGAAACCTTAGCTCATTTCTCTCCCTCCAGATGCTGTCAGATCTGTTGAGACTTTAAAGCATTTTCTCTGTGATTCCCTATGTGTGAGCTTTACAATGTTGTAATGTGTCATGCTGTCTCTTTCATTCTTGGGACTAATGCCGGGATGAGACTGCAAGAAAGTTTCTGATAGCTATTTGCTGCAAAGAAAACAGGAACGTGTGTTATGTTTACTTTTGTTGTGAGGGAGAATGCAAATAGCAGAGAATACCCTCGATTCCTCGACCTCGGGCTAATTGCCCTGCACGCTTCCGCTGCGCACTCTGCTCCTTAAACCAGGAGCTACAACATTACTGCCCTGCGGTAACCACACAATTATTCACTTCCTCATTTTTTTCTTTCAACAAGAACAGACGTTTGAGCACACTGATACTGGTCAGCACAGTTCAGATAATTAACTTTCGTGCGGAATGGTTGTTCTGTGGAAGGTGATGTGATTTCTTCTGTGACGTTGTTCTGATGGGAAAGTGGGGAGTGACTGGAATCACCTTTATAAAATGAAGTTCGGGGCAGCAGTTTCATCTCTCTGGGAACATTGATCACGCTGTTACAGACTTCCTCAAACTTTGCCTCAAGTCCGACCACTAAAAAAAAAAAGAGCACTGAGCAGAGTGGCGCAGCGGAAGCGTGCTGGGCCCATAACCCAGAGGTCGATGGATCGAAACCATCCTCTGCTATTCGTACTCTCAATCACACCAAACGGAAAAAAGTTGCTATTTGTCAGCAGCACATCTGCCTTTTTCTTTATTGGTACCAAAGTTTTGCTTTCAGTCTTTTCCACTCTTTGACACCTGTTCTTCAGCGAGCCACAGTACAGTCGAGGTGACTAAGTTGACTTCTCCCAGAACACTCTTCTGCCGCCTCTACTGGATGAACGTTTACCTGATTGGACACTGGAGGGGTTCTTCGGCTGCTTGTCTGTGAGAGCAGCACCGGAAGCAGCTGTGGAGAGAGATTGCAGTCGCCAGAATGCAACTCTCCAATTAGATACTTCACGTCCTCAGATCTTAGACTTTCAAAACCTTCGTCTGAGGAACAGATAGAGCGGTATATCGGACCTTGCTGATTAGAGGAAACTGATCAATGCAGCAATGAGAAGCTCCTTAACCACCAGCGGTTTGGACAAGGATGGCACTCAGATACAGGACTCTGGCTGGGGTTCAAAAGTAGGGAAAGCATGTCTTGTTTGAAATGTAATAAAGATGAAGACAGACTTTAAGTCGATTTGTGCACGGATCTTAGTTTTTGCGTCAACGCATCAGGATGGCCGAGCGGTCTATGGCGCTGCGTTCAGGTCGCAGTCTCTTCTGGAGGCGTGGGTTCGAATCCCACTCCTGATATTGCCTTTTACTCCACGAGGTTAAATTTCTCCAGCAAGATTTTCAACCTCAGGAAGATCCAATACCTCCCTTTCAATGGAAAAGCGTTGGTCTCAGTCCATGAGATTCCCGCTTAAATACGCACAGCAAGACCCCACCGGCAAAAGCCCAGCTCATGACTCGACAATCTGCTTCGGTGAGTCTGGTTGAGGAATTCATATTGATCCCAAGAGAAGGGTAAAATTCGTCTTCTCTTGTAAATAGTCTGGCAGGTTGGATTGTTCACATCCGTCCAAGAGGGGAAGTTGGGGACTCGGCTTCTATTGTGATTCATTACTCGATAAAGCTTTATTTCCTTATTGGCCCCCTGTGAGTTATTACTGGATATCGTTATATATCTATATTGCCCCTCTGTGGGGTACGACTGGATAACGTTTCCCGTGCAGCTTTGACTAAGGGTCACCTGGACTCGAAACCTTAGCTCATTTCTCTCCCTCCAGATGCTGTCAGATCTGTTGAGACTTCAAAGCATTTTCTCTGTGATTCCCTATGTGTGAGCTTTACAATGTTGTAATGTTTCATGCTGTCTCTTTCATTCTTGGGACTAATGCCGGGATGAGACTGCAAGAAAGTTTCTGATAGCTATTTGCTGCAAAGAAAACAGGAACGTGTGTTATGTTTACTTTTGTTGTGAGGGAGAATGCAAATAGCAGAGAATACCCTCGATTCCTCGACCTCGGGCTAATTGCCCTGCACGCTTCCGCTGCGCACTCTGCTCCTTAAACCAGGAGCTACAACATTACTGCCCTGCGGTAACCACACAATTATTCACTTCCTCATTTTTTTCTTTCAACAAGAACAGACGTTTGAGCACACTGATACTGGTCAGCACAGTTCAGATAATTAACTTTCGTGCGGAATGGTTGTTCTGTGGAAGGTGATGTGATTTCTTCTGTGACGTTGTTCTGATGGGAAAGTGGGGAGTGACTGGAATCACCTTTATAAAATGAAGTTCGGGGCAGCAGTTTCATCTCTCTGGGAACATTGATCACGCTGTTACAGACTTCCTCAAACTTTGCCTCAAGTCCGACCACTAAAAAAAAAAGAGCACTGAGCAGAGTGGCGCAGCGGAAGCGTGCTGGGCCCATAACCCAGAGGTCGATGGATCGAAACCATCCTCTGCTATTCGTACTCTCAATCACACCAAACGGAAAAAAGTTGCTATTTGTCAACAGCACATCTGCCTTTTTCTTTATTGGTACCAAAGTTTTGCTTTCAGTCTTTTCCACTCTTTGACACCTGTTCTTCAGCGAGCCACAGTACAGTCGAGGTGACTAAGTTGACTTCTCCCAGAACACTCTTCTGCCGCCTCTACTGGATGAACGTTTACCTGATTGGACACTGGAGGGGTTCTTCGGCTGCTTGTCTGTGAGAGCAGCACCGGAAGCAGCTGTGGAGAGAGATTGCAGTCGCCAGAATGCAACTCTCCAATTAGATATTTCACGTCCTCAGATCTTAGACTTTCAAAACCTTCGTCTGAGGAACAGATAGAGCGGTATATCGGACCTTGCTGATTAGAGGAAACTGATCAATGCAGCAATGAGAAGCTCCTTAACCACCAGCGGTTTGGACAAGGATGGCACTCAGATACAGGACTCTGGCTGGGGTTCAAAAGTAGGGAAAGCATGTCTTGTTTGAAATGTAATAAAGATGAAGACAGACTTTAAGTCGATTTGTGCACGGATCTTAGTTTTTGCGTCAACGCATCAGGATGGCCGAGCGGTCTAAGGCGCTGCGTTCAGGTCGCAGTCTCTTCTGGAGGCGTGGGTTCGAATCCCACTCCTGATATTGCCTTTTACTCCACGAGGTTAAATTTCTCCAGCAAGATTTTCAACCTCAGGAAGATCCAATACCTCCCTTTCAATGGAAAAGCGTTGGTCTCAGTACATGAGATTCCCGCTTAAATACGCACAGCAAGACCCCACCGGCAAAAGCCCAGCTCATGACTCGACAATCTGCTTCGGTGAGTCTGGTTGAGGAATTCATATTGATCCCAAGAGAAGGGTAAAATTCGTCTTCTCTTGTAAATAGTCTGGCAGGTTGGATTGTTCACATCCGTCCAAGAGGGGAAGTTGGGGACTCGGTTTCTATTGTGATTCATTGCTCGATAAAGCTTTATTTCCTTATTGGCCCCCTGTGAGTTATTACTGGATACCGTTATATATCTATATTGCCCCTCTGTGGGGTACGACTGGATAACGTTTCCCGTGCAGCTTTGGCTAAGGGTCACCTGGACTCGAAACCTTAGCTCATTTCTCTCCCTCCAGATGCTGTCAGATCTGTTGAGACTTTGAAGCATTTTCTCTGTGGTTCCCTATGTGTGAGCTTTACAATGTTGTAATGTGTCATGCTGTCTCTTTCATTCTTGGGACTAAAGTCGGGATGAGACTGCAAGAAAGTTTCTGATAGCTATTTTCTGCAAAGCAAACAGGAACGCGTGTTATGTTTACTTTTGTTGTGAGGGAGAATGCAAATAGCAGAGAATACCCTCGATTCCTCGACCTAGGGCTAATAGCCCTGCACGCTTCCGCTGCGCACTCTGCTCCTTCAACCAGGAGCTACAACATTACTGCCCTGCGGTAACCACACAATTATTCACTTCCTCATTTTTTTCTTTCAACAAGAACAGACGTTTGAGCACACTGATACTGGTCAGCACAGTTCAGATAATTAACTTTCGTGCGGAATGGTTGTTCTGTGGAAGGTGATGTGATTTCTTCTGTGACGTTGTTCTGATGGGAAAGTGGGGAGTGACTGGAATCACCTTTATAAAATGAAGTTCGGGGCAGCAGTTTCATCTCTCTGGGAACATTGATCACGCTGTTACAGACTTCCTCAAACTTTGCCTCAAGTCCGACCACAAAAAAAAAGAGCACCGAGCAGAGTGGCGCAGCGGGAGCGTGCTGGACCCATAACCCAGAGGTCGATGGATCGAAACCATCCTCTGCTATTCGTGCTCTCAATCACACCAAACGGAAAAAAGTTGCTATTTGTCAGCAGCACATCTGCCTTTTTCTTTATTGGTACCAAAGTTTTGCTTTCAGTCTTATCCACTCTTTGACACCTGTTCTTCAGCTAGCCACAGTACAGTCGAGGTGATTAAGTTGACTTCTCCCAGAACACTCTTCTGCCGCCTCTACTGGATGAACGTTCACCTGATTGGACACTGGAGGGGTTATTCGGCTGCTTGTCTGTGAGAGCAGCACCGGAAGCAGCTGTGGAGAGAGATTGCAGTCGCCAGAATGCAACGCTCCAATTAGATACTTCACGCCCTCAGATCTTAGACTTTCAAAACCTTCGTCTGAGGAACAGGTAGAGCGGTATATTGGACCTTGCTGATTAGAGGAAACCGATCAATGCAGCAATGAGAAGCTCCTTAACCACCAGCGGTTTGGACAAGGATGGCACTCAGATACAGGACTCTGGCTGGGGTTCAAAAGTAGGGAAAGCATGTCTTGTTTGAAATGTAATAAAGATGAAGAAAGACTTTAAGTCGATTTGTGCACGGATCTTAGTTTTTGCGTCAACGCATCAGGATGGCCGAGCGGTCTAAGGCGCTGCGTTCAGGTCGCAGTCTCTTCTGGAGGCGTGGGTTCGAATCCCACTCCTGATAGTGTCTTTTACTCCACGAGGTTAAATTTCTCCAGCAAGATTTTCAACCTCAGGAAGATCCAATACCTCCCTTTCAATGGAAAAGCGTTGGTCTCAGTACATGAGATTCCAGCTTAAATACGCACAGCAAGACCCCACCGGCAAAAGCCCAGCTCATGACTCGACAATCTGCTTCGGTGAGTCTGATTGAGGAATTCATATTGATCCCAAGAGAAGGGTAAAATTCGTCTTCTCTTGTAAATAGTCTGGCAGGTTGGATTGTTCACATCCGTCCAAGAGGGGAAGTTGGGGACTCGGCTTCTATTGTGATTCATTACTCGATAAAGCTTTATTTCCTTATTGGCCCCCTGTGAGTTATTACTGGATATCGTTATATATCTATATTGCCCCTCTGTGGGGTACGACTGGATAACGTTTCCCGAGCAGCTTTGACTAAGGGTCACCTGGACTCGAAACCTTAGCTCATTTGTCTCCCTCCAGATGCTGTCAGATCTGTTGAGACTTTAAAGCATTTTCTCTGTGATTCCCTATGTGTGAGCGTTACAATGTTGTAATGTGTCATGCTGTCTCTTTCATTCTTGGGACTAATGCCGGGATGAGACTGCAAGAAAGTTTCTGATAGCTATTTGCTGCAAAGAAAACAGGAACGTGTGTTATGTTTACTTTTGTTGTGAGGGAGAATGCAAATAGCAGAGAATACCCTCGATTCCTCGACCTAGGGCTAATTGCCCTGCACGCTTCCGCTGCGCACTCTGCTCCTTAAACCAAGAGCTACAACATTACTGCCCTGCGGTAACCACACAATTATTCACTTCCTCATTTTTTTCTTTCAACAAGAACAGACGTTTGAGCACACTGATACTGGTCAGCACAGTTCAGATAATTAACTTTCGTGCGGAATGGTTGTTCTGTGGAAGGTGATGTGATTTCTTCTGTGACGTTGTTCTGATGGGAAAGTGGGGAGTGACTGGAATCACCTTTATAAAATGAAGTTCGGGGCAGCAGTTTCATCTCTCTGGGAACATTGATCACGCTGTTACAGACTTCCTCAAACTTTGCCTCAAGTCCGACCACAAAAAAAAAAAGAGCACCGAGCAGAGTGGCGCAGCGGAAGCGTGCTGGGCCCATAACCCAGAGGTCGATGGATCGAAACCATCCTCTGCTATTCGTACTCTAAATCACACCAAAAGGAAAAAAGTTGCTATTTGTCAGCAGCACATCTGCCTTTTTCTTTATTGGTACCAAAGTTTTGCTTTCAGTCTTATCCACTCTTTGACACCTGTTCTTCAGCTAGCCACAGTACAGTCGAGGTGATTAAGTTGACTTCTCCCAGAACACTCTTCTGCCGCCTCTACTGGATGAACGTTCACCTGATTGGACACTGGAGGGGTTCTTCGGCTGCTTGTCTGTGAGAGCAGCACCGGAAGCAGCTGACTGCAGTCGCCAGAATGCAACTCTCCAATTAGATACTTCACGCCCTCAGATCTTAGACTTTCAAAACCTTCGTCTGAGGAACAGATAGAGCGGTATATCGGACCTTGCTGATTAGAGGAAACTGATCAATGCAGCAATGAGAAGCTCCTTAACCACCAGCGGTTTGGACAAGGATGGTACTCAGATACAGGACTCTGGCTGGGGTTCAAAAGTAGGGAAAGCATGTCTTGTTTGAAATGTAATAAAGATGAAGAAAGACTTTAAGTCGATTTGTGCACGGATCTTAGTTTTTGCGTCAACGCATCAGGATGGCCGAGCGGTCTAAGGCGCTGCGTTCAGGTCGCAGTCTCTTCTGGAGGCGTGGGTTCGAATCCCACTCCTGATAGTGTCTTTTACTCCACGAGGTTAAATTTCTCCAGCAAGATTTTCAACCTCAGGAAGATCCAATACCTCCCTTTCAATGGAAAAGCGTTGGTCTCAGTACATGAGATTCCCGCTTAAATACGCACAGCAAGACCCCACCGGCAAAAGCCCAGCTCATGACTCGAAAATCTGCTTCGGTGAGTCTGGTTGAGGAATTCATATTGATCCCAAGAGAAGGGTAAAATTCGTCTTCTCTTGTAAATAGTCTGGCAGGTTGGATTGTTCACATCCGTCCAAGAGGGGAAGTTGGGGACTCGGCTTCTATTGTGATTCATTGCTCGATAAAGCTTTATTTCCTTATTGGCCCCCTGTGAGTTATTACTGGATATCGTTATATATCTATATTTCCCCTCTGTGGGGTACGACTGGATAACGTTTCCCGAGCAGCTTTGACTAAGGGTCACCTGGACACGAAACGTCAGCTCATTTCTCTCCCTCCAGATGCTGTCAGATCTGCTGAGACTTTAAAGCATTTTCTCTGTGGTTCCCTCTGTGTGAGCTTTAAAATGTTGTAATGTGTCATGCTGTCTCTTTCATTCTTGGGACTAATGTCGGGATGAGACTGCAAGAAAGTTTCTGATAGCTATTTGCTGCAAAGCAAACAGGAACGTGTGTTATGTTTACTTTTGGTGTGAGGGAGAATGTAAATAGCAGAGAATACCCTCGATTCCTCGACCTCGGGCTAATGACCCAGCACGCTTCCGCTGCGGCACTCTGCTCTTTAAACCAGGAGCTACAACATTACTGCCCTGCAGTAACCACACAACTATTCACTTCCTTATTTTTTTCTTTCAACAAGAACACACGTTTGAGCTCACTGATTCTGGTCAGCATAGTTCAGATACTTTACTTTCGTGCGGAATGGTTGTTCTGTGAAGGTGATGTGATTTCTTCTGTGACGTTGTTCTGATGGGAAAGTGGGGAGTGACTGGAATCACCTTTATAAAATGAAGTTCGGGGCAGCAGTTTCATCTCTCTGGGAACATTGATCACGCTGTTACAGACTTCCTCAAACTTTGCCTCAAGTCCGACCACAAAAAAAAAAAGAGCACCGAGCAGAGTGGCGCAGCGGAAGCGTGCTGGGCCCATAACCCAGAGGTCGATGGATCGAAACCATCCTCTGCTATTCGTACTCTCAATCACACCAAAAGGAAAAAAGTTGCTATTTGTCAGCAGCACATCTGCCTTTTTCTTTATTGGTACCAAAGTTTTGCTTTCAGTCTTATCCACTCTTTGACACCTGTTCTTCAGCTAGCCACAGTACAGTCGAGGTGATTAAGTTGACTTCTCCCAGAACACTCTTCTGCCGCCTCTACTGGATGAACGTTCACCTGATTGGACACTGGAGGGGTTCTTCGGCTGCTTGTCTGTGAGAGCAGCACCGGAAGCAGCTGACTGCAGTCGCCAGAATGCAACTCTCCAATTAGATACTTCACGCCCTCAGATCTTAGACTTTCAAAACCTTCGTCTGAGGAACAGATAGAGCGGTATATCGGACCTTGCTGATTAGAGGAAACTGATCAATGCAGCAATGAGAAGCTCCTTAACCACCAGCGGTTTGGACAAGGATGGTACTCAGATACAGGACTCTGGCTGGGGTTCAAAAGTAGGGAAAGCATGTCTTGTTTGAAATGTAATAAAGATGAAGAAAGACTTTAAGTCGATTTGTGCACGGATCTTAGTTTTTGCGTCAACGCATCAGGATGGCCGAGCGGTCTAAGGCGCTGCGTTCAGGTCGCAGTCTCTTCTGGAGGCGTGGGTTCGAATCCCACTCCTGATAGTGTCTTTTACTCCACGAGGTTAAATTTCTCCAGCAAGATTTTCAACCTCAGGAAGATCCAATACCTCCCTTTCAATGGAAAAGCGTTGGTCTCAGTACATGAGATTCCCGCTTAAATACGCACAGCAAGACCCCACCGGCAAAAGCCCAGCTCATGACTCGAAAATCTGCTTCGGTGAGTCTGGTTGAGGAATTCATATTGATCCCAAGAGAAGGGTAAAATTCGTCTTCTCTTGTAAATAGTCTGGCAGGTTGGATTGTTCACATCCGTCCAAGAGGGGAAGTTGGGGACTCGGCTTCTATTGTGATTCATTGCTCGATAAAGCTTTATTTCCTTATTGGCCCCCTGTGAGTTATTACTGGATATCGTTATATATCTATATTTCCCCTCTGTGGGGTACGACTGGATAACGTTTCCCGAGCAGCTTTGACTAAGGGTCACCTGGACACGAAACGTCAGCTCATTTCTCTCCCTCCAGATGCTGTCAGATCTGCTGAGACTTTAAAGCATTTTCTCTGTGGTTCCCTCTGTGTGAGCTTTAAAATGTTGTAATGTGTCATGCTGTCTCTTTCATTCTTGGGACTAATGTCGGGATGAGACTGCAAGAAAGTTTCTGATAGCTATTTGCTGCAAAGCAAACAGGAACGTGTGTTATGTTTACTTTTGGTGTGAGGGAGAATGTAAATAGCAGAGAATACCCTCGATTCCTCGACCTCGGGCTAATGACCCAGCACGCTTCCGCTGCGGCACTCTGCTCTTTAAACCAGGAGCTACAACATTACTGCCCTGCAGTAACCACACAACTATTCACTTCCTTATTTTTTTCTTTCAACAAGAACACACGTTTGAGCTCACTGATTCTGGTCAGCATAGTTCAGATACTTTACTTTCGTGCGGAATGGTTGTTCTGTGAAGGTGATGTGATTTCTTCTGTGACGTTGTTCTGATGGGAAAGTGGGGAGTGACTGGAATCACCTTTATAAAATGAAGTTCGGGGCAGCAGTTTCATCTCTCTGGGAACATTGATCACGCTGTTACAGACTTCCTCAAACTTTGCCTCAAGTCCGACCACAAAAAAAAAAAGAGCACCGAGCAGAGTGGCGCAGCGGAAGCGTGCTGGGCCCATAACCCAGAGGTCGATGGATCGAAACCATCCTCTGCTATTCGTACTCTCAATCACACCAAAAGGAAAAAAGTTGCTATTTGTCAGCAGCACATCTGCCTTTTTCTTTATTGGTACCAAAGTTTTGCTTTCAGTCTTATCCACTCTTTGACACCTGTTCTTCAGCTAGCCACAGTACAGTCGAGGTGATTAAGTTGACTTCTCCCAGAACACTCTTCTGCCGCCTCTACTGGATGAACGTTCACCTGATTGGACACTGGAGGGGTTCTTCGGCTGCTTGTCTGTGAGAGCAGCACCGGAAGCAGCTGACTGCAGTCGCCAGAATGCAACTCTCCAATTAGATACTTCACGCCCTCAGATCTTAGACTTTCAAAACCTTCGTCTGAGGAACAGATAGAGCGGTATATCGGACCTTGCTGATTAGAGGAAACTGATCAATGCAGCAATGAGAAGCTCCTTAACCACCAGCGGTTTGGACAAGGATGGTACTCAGATACAGGACTCTGGCTGGGGTTCAAAAGTAGGGAAAGCATGTCTTGTTTGAAATGTAATAAAGATGAAGAAAGACTTTAAGTCGATTTGTGCACGGATCTTAGTTTTTGCGTCAACGCATCAGGATGGCCGAGCGGTCTAAGGCGCTGCGTTCAGGTCGCAGTCTCTTCTGGAGGCGTGGGTTCGAATCCCACTCCTGATAGTGTCTTTTACTCCACGAGGTTAAATTTCTCCAGCAAGATTTTCAACCTCAGGAAGATCCAATACCTCCCTTTCAATGGAAAAGCGTTGGTCTCAGTACATGAGATTCCCGCTTAAATACGCACAGCAAGACCCCACCGGCAAAAGCCCAGCTCATGACTCGAAAATCTGCTTCGGTGAGTCTGGTTGAGGAATTCATATTGATCCCAAGAGAAGGGTAAAATTCGTCTTCTCTTGTAAATAGTCTGGCAGGTTGGATTGTTCACATCCGTCCAAGAGGGGAAGTTGGGGACTCGGCTTCTATTGTGATTCATTGCTCGATAAAGCTTTATTTCCTTATTGGCCCCCTGTGAGTTATTACTGGATATCGTTATATATCTATATTTCCCCTCTGTGGGGTACGACTGGATAACGTTTCCCGAGCAGCTTTGACTAAGGGTCACCTGGACACGAAACGTCAGCTCATTTATCTCCCTCCAGATGCTGTCAGATCTGCTGAGACTTTAAAGCATTTTCTCTGTGGTTCCCTCTGTGTGAGCTTTAAAATGTTGTAATGTGTCATGCTGTCTCTTTCATTCTTGGGACTAATGTCGGGATGAGACTGCAAGAAAGTTTCTGATAGCTATTTGCTGCAAAGAAAACAGGAACGTGTGTTATGTTTACTTTTGGTGTGAGGGAGAATGTAAATAGCAGAGAATACCCTCGATTCCTCGACCTCGGGCTAATGACCCAGCACGCTTCCGCTGCGGCACTCTGCTCTTTAAACCAGGAGCTACAACATTACTGCCCTGCAGTAACCACACAACTATTCACTTCCTTATTTTTTTCTTTCAACAAGAACACACGTTTGAGCTCACTGATTCTGGTCAGCATAGTTCAGATACTTTACTTTCGTGCGGAATGGTTGTTCTGTGAAGGTGATGTGATTTCTTCTGTGACGTTGTTCTGATGGGAAAGTGGGGAGTGACTGGAATCACCTTTATAAAATGAAGTTCGGGGCAGCAGTTTCATCTCTCTGGGAACATTGATCACACTGTTCGAGATTTCTTCAAACTTTGCCTCAATTCCGACCACGGAAAGAATGAGCCACGATCCGCGCAGCATAGCGGGAGTGTTCTGTGCCCATAACCCAGAGGTCGATGGATCGAAACCATGCTCTGCTATTCGTATTCTCACTCACAGCAAACGGAAACAAGTTGCTGTTTGTCAGCAGCACATCGGCTTTATTCGTATCAAAGTTTTGCTTTCAGTCTGATCCGCTCTTTGACACCTGGTCTTCAGCTAACCACAGTACAGTCGAGGTGACTAAGTTGATTTCTCCCAGAACACTCTTCTGCCGCCTCGACTGGATGAACGTTCACCTGATTGGACACTGGAGGGGTTCTTCGGCTACTTGTCTGTGAAAGCAGCACCGGAAGCAGCTGTGGAGAGATATTGCAGTTGCCAGAATGCAACTCTCCAATTGGATTCTTCACGTCCTCAGATCTTAGACTTTCAATACCTTCGACTGAGGAACAGGTAGAGCGGATATCGGACCTTGTTGATTAGAGCAAACTGATCAATGCAGCAATGAGAAGCTCCTTAACCACCAGCGGTTTGGACAAGCATGGCACTCAGATACAGGACTCTGGCTGGGGTTCAAAAGTAGGGAAAGCATATCTTGTTTGAAATGAAATAAAGATGAAGACAGACTTTAAGTCGATTTGTGCACGGATCTTAGTTTCGGTTTCAACGCATCAGGATACACGAGCGGTCTCTTCTGGAGGCGTGGGTTCGAATCCCACTCCTGATATTGCCTTTTACTCCACGAGGTTAAATTTCTCCAGCAAGATTTTCAACCTCAGGAAGGTCCAATACCTCCCTTTCAATGGAAAAGCGTTGGTCTCAGGACATGAGATTCCAGCTTAAATATGCACAGCAAGACCCCACCGGCAGAAGCCCAGTTCATGACTCGATAATCTGCTTCAGTGACTCTGGTTGAGGAATTAATATTGATCCCAAGAGAAGGGTAAAATTCGTCTTCTCTTGTAAATAGTCTGGCAGGTTGGATTGTTCACATCCGTCCAAGAGGGGAAGTTGGGGACTCGGTTTCTATTGTGATTCATTGCTCGATAAAGCTTTATTTCCTTATTGGCCCCCTGTGAGTTATTACTGGATATCGTTATATATCTATATTGCCCCTCTGTGGGGTACTGCTGGATAACTTTTCCCGAGCAGCTTTGACTAAGGGTCACCTGGACACGAAACGTTAGCTCATTTCTCTCCCTCCAGATGCTGTCAGATCTGCTGAGACTTTAAAGCATTTTCTCTGTGGTTCCCTATGTGTGAGCTTTACAATGTTGTAATGTGTCATGCTGTCTCTTTCATTCTTGGGACTAATGTCGGGATGAGACTGCAAGAAAGTTTCTGATAGCTATTTTCTGCAAAGCAAATAGGAACGTGTGTTTTGTTAACTTTTGGTGTGAGGGAGAATGTTAAAAGCAGAGAATATCCTCGACCTAGGGCTAATAGCCCTGCACACTTCCGCTGCGCACTCTGCTCCTTCAACCAGGAGCTACAACATTACTGCCCTGCGGTAGCCACACAACTATTCACTTCCTCATTTTTTTCTTTCAACAAGAACACACGTTTGAGCACAGTGATTCTGGTCAGCATAGTTCAGATACTTTACTTTCGTGCTGAATGGTTGTTCTGTGATGGTGATGTGATTTCTTCTGGGACGTTGTTCTGATGGGAAAGTGGGGAGTGACTGGAATCACATTCAAATACTGAAGTTCGGGGCGGCAGTTTCGCCTCTCTGGGGACATTGATCACGTTCTTCCAGATTTCCTCAAACGTTGCCTCAAGTCCGACCACGAAAATTATTTGCTACGAGCCGAATGGCACTGCGGGAGTGTGCTGGGCCCAAAACCCAGAGGTCGACGGATCGAAACCATCCTCTGCTTTTCGTATTCTCACTCACACCAAACGGAAAATGTTGCTACTTGTCAGCAGCACAGATGCCAATTTTTTTATTAGGATCAAAGTTTTGCTTTCAGTCTGATCCGCTCTTTGACACCTGTTCTTCAGCTAACCACAGTACAGTCGAGGTGACCAAGTTGACTTCTCCCAGCACACTCTTCTGCCGCCTCTACTGGATTAACGTTCACCTGATTGGGCACTGGAGGGATTCTTCGGCTAATTGTCTGTGAAAGCAGCACCGGAAGAAGCTGTGGAGAGAATTGCAGTCGCCAGAGCGCAACTCTCCAATTAGATACTTCATTCGCTAAGATCTTAGACTTTCAATACCTTCGTGTGAGGAACAGGTAGAGCGGGAATTCGGGCCTTGTTGATGACAGCAAACTGATCAATACAGCAATGGGAAGCTCCTTAAACTTCCAGCGGTTTGGACAAGGATGGCACTCAGACACAGGACTCTGGCAGGTGTTCAAAAGTAGGAAAAGCATATCTTGTTTGAAATGAAATAACGATGAAGATAGACTTTAAGTCGATTTGTGCACGGATCTTAGCTTCGAAGACAACGCATTAGGATGGCCGAGCGGTCTGCGTTGAGGTCGCAGTCTCTCCTGGAGGCGTGGGTTTGAATCCCATTCCTGATATTGACTTTTCCTCCACGAGGTTAAATTTCCCCCGCAATATTTCAACCTCAGGAAGATCCAATCCCTCCCATTCAATGGAAAAGTGTTGGTCTCAGGACATGCGATTCCTGCTTAAATACGCTCAGCAATACCCTCCAGGCAGAAGCCCATGTAACGATTCGATAATCTGCTTAATGACTCTGGTTGAGGAATTCAAATGGATCACATAACTCCAGCTAAAATTAATCTTCTTTTGTTGTACATCGGTCTGGCTGGTTGGGTTGTTCACATCCGTCCGAGACGGGAAGTTGGGAACACGGTATCTATTGTGATTTATTTCTAGTTAATGCTTTATTAACGTTTTGCCCCCCTGTGAGGTATTACTGGATATCGTTATATCTCTCTATTGCCCCTCTGTGTGGTACTACTGGATGGCGTTTGCAGTCCAGCTTTGACAAAGGTTCTCCTGGACTCGAAACATTAGCTCTTTTCTCTCCCTACAGATGCTGGGAGACTTGCTGAGATTTTAAAGCATTTTCTCTGTGGTTCCCTATTTGTGACATTTACAATGTTGTAATTTGTCATGCTGTCTCCTTCATTCCTGGGACTAATGTCGGGATGAGACTACAATAGAGATTCTGACTACAATAGAAATTTGCTGCAAAGCAAACAGGATCGTGCGTTATGTTTACTTTTGGCGTGAGGAAGAATGTATATTTTGCTTTCGTGCTGCATGGTTGTTCTGTGAAGGTGATGTGATTTCTTCTGTGACGTTGTTCTGATGAGAAAGTGGGGAGTGACTGGCATCACTTTTACAGAAAGAAGTTCGGGGCGGAAGTTTCACCTCCCTGGGAACGTTGATCAAGCTGTTACCGAATACTTCAAACTTTGCCTTATGTCCGACCGCGAATAGCTCAACCACGAGCGGACTGGCGCAGCGGGAGCGTGGTGGGCCCATAGCACAGCAGTCGCTGGAACAAAACCATCGTCTGCTATTTGTATTCTCACTCACACCAAAAGCAAACAAGGCGCTATCTCCCAGCAGCACATCTGCCTTTTTCTTTATTAGTATCAACATTTTCCTTTCAGTATGATCTGCTCCTTGACACCTGTTCTTCAGCTACCCACAGTATAGTCGAGGTGACTAAGTTGACTTCTCCCAGAACTCCCTTCTGCCGCCTCTACTGGATGAACTTTCACCTGTTTGGACACTGGAGGGGTTCTTCGGCTGTGAAAGCAGCACCGGAAGCAGCTGTGGAGAGAGATTCCAGTCGCCAGGATGCATCTCTCCAATTGGATACTTCACGCCGCTCAGATCTCCGTCTCTCAATACCTTCGTGTGAGGAACAGGTTATAATGAAAAAATATATCATTTGAACCATGAATGTGAACCTGGAAAAGACTGAGATTTGAAATGAAATGGAAAGGTCCCACAAAGGGTTAACAGCCGCAGGTTAAAATTCAGATAGCTTCGCAGGCGTTAAAGAAAACAGATATGGACAAATCAACCTGGTTTTAAAGTTAAAAAGACATTCAATCAATTTAAAATCTTAAGTTATATAAACGGGAACAGTATTTCACACTTCCTGAGAAGAGCATTATTTTACTGAACAATTAAAAAAGGAACAACCAGGATCTTAGATTTAAATTGGGGGAGAAGGTTAAGCGGGAAACCTTGCTGACGCCACTTAAATATGAGACAACTGCTTTCCAGCTAAGAAACACATGAAGTGGCACGTTTCTACCATAATTTACACATTTTTGACGTTAAAAATCTTTTAGCAAATAATCAGGTCATAGGGTATAGGTCCAAGCCAGATAAGGTTAGAAATATAGGGGGCGACCTGCCGTTGACACCAGCTGACCAGTAGAAGTGCTGAGGCGAACTGCTTCGTTGAACACGAGTTCATATTTAGTATTGAGACTGAGAAAACACATCAGTAAAGACAGATATCAGAAAAGTTGCTGGCGAAGCAACAAATACATGTATTACCTGCCAAACAAAAGTATTACATGTCAAGCAGAATAAGCTAGTTCAACGACAGGGAGATTGCATTAGCTACAGTCAGCAAGCAACAGCTACATTTCAATAAATGCCATGTAGAAACTAAGTCTGCGCAAAGGGCTATATAATATCTAATAATTCAGCAGCCAGCTCTCATAGCTGCCCTCGGTCATGGGTAGGACTGAACACGGAAGCCGAGCAGAACAGCGAATCCATCAGGAAAAAAACAAAAGTTACAGGAGATAATTGTCGAGGCAGACTTGAAGGTCGAACAACTGACCAGGAAGATGCAAAGAAAATATCTTATTACTTTTCTGTAAAAACAGTGATTACATCTTTTAATTTGAAATTAAAACGAACTTAAATTGATAACCTGAAAGAGTGTTTTTCGAAAGTTTACTTCACTCTACTTAGAAAAGCCGGACCCGTGAGTGAAGCACCTGAGTGGAAAGTAAACAGAATCTTCTCTGAAGACATGGGTTATGCCGTGGGATAACATGAAACACTGGTTTGACCCGAATAGCGCCCACCTAAGTCTGCATAGGAGTCAGGGAGTGAGAATCCCTGTTCATCATTGAGAATATCTTGACCCTTTTCTGGTACGGGGGAATTCTAAGAATAGTGGTGAGGTGTTAACTTCATGTCGCGCAACGTGGACGGCTAGAATGTTAGAAGTTTCTGGGTAAAGCGAGGCTAGAATATTAGAAGTTTCTAGTTAAGCAGGTG
Source organism: Scyliorhinus torazame (assembly GCF_047496885.1). Classification (NCBI taxonomy): domain Eukaryota; kingdom Metazoa; phylum Chordata; class Chondrichthyes; order Carcharhiniformes; family Scyliorhinidae; genus Scyliorhinus; species Scyliorhinus torazame. The sequence continues at coordinate 41,506,538 of NC_092730.1, forward strand.
GAGGTTTGAATATTAGAAGTTTCTAACCTACACAGGGAATGGAATATTAGACGATTCTAGTTCCCAAATAATTGTTAGAATATTAGAAGTTTCTAGTATATGTGTGAGGCGAACTTTACCTGCCGAGTTTAATGCGGAAAGTCATGTGTGATTGACTTTTGGAAGGATATTCTGTGGATCGGGGGGACCTAAAACTTAGTTGGGTGCGAGCGTCAGAAGACTAGAAGATACTGACCCTGAGTAAAAGTCTGCAAGACATCTTAGTAAAGGTACTGGGATTCTTGCATCCATTACTGGTAGAAGGAGGACAAAAATAAATCTTCCTTGGAGTCAAGCAGATTGTGATGGAAAGCCTAGAGAAATAGGGACGCCGAGAAAACTTTAGAAACCAAGATCAATCGACCTTTAACTAAAACAAGAAGACAGTGCCTCAGTACCCCTGGCTTGGTCCCAGATAGGGTGCATATCCTGAATGTCGGAGTGCACCTGAAAGGGACAACCAGGAACAGAAATTTAGAATCCAGAAATTGGCAATTAGGGTAATCCTCTTGCTCTGAAACACGGTCAAGAGATGTGAAGCAACGGGGCGAGCGTACGGGGCGAGAGTGGAAGAGATTAAAAGAGGCAAAAAAAACTCCTTGATAAGGGAGGCTTATCAGAACGGAGGGGTCTCATTTTTGTTAGAGTGCCTAAAACCCGATGGAATAGACATCCAAGGTCTCGGTGGATAAATGAGTGTGTGTGTGTTTAATAAGGATTTGTGAATTTCCCTTTGGTGTTTCAAGTTTTTAAAATGTTGTATTTTGCAAAACCGAGTTTCACATCAATTAGAAGTTATAAACGGCAGGTAGAAATGTGACCAATATTATGAGGTAGTAAATCAGTATGTTCAGAAGTAAATTGGTCACAGCATAAACACAAAAAGAGGTTTTACTCGGGAGCAGTCAGAGCTCTGTGCAGGAAAGTACTTTGAAACTAACCCGTTGAAATTGACACGGCACAGCTCCAGCAGGTTCCTAGTGCCCGAAGACTCAAAAGATAGTCAGGAGCAGGAAAAATGATGTTTAGAATGTTAAATACATGGTAGAAGGAGCTTTAGGGAATAAAGATATTAGACCAGAAGTTAGATTAGGAGAATTACTTTCAGTATCAGGAAATGAGAATCTGATGGCAGGGAAATATTCAATAAAATTCGATGCAGGAAAAATTAGGATATTAAATACCAATCGATAGCACAGAGGCAGTTTGGGCGAAGCTACCAACTAAAACTAGGTAAAAGGTAAAGAAAAGATCGTTCAGAATTTGGGTGAACATATAGTTGAATTAGAGAAGCATGGCGTCTGGAGCAAAAAGAATTATATCAGAAATGAAACATCTGACCCAGCTAAATAATAACCAAGGGATTATGATAATCCATAGGCAACCTTTCGGCAGCAAAGAAGAAACGTAATCAGCAAGGATTGTATATGGGATGGTATGAAAGTGACAAAATGTCATTACTGCAGAGAAAACCTAGCTAACGATGATGTAATTCTGAAATGATGTGCAGGATTGTGGAGAAGTGACAAACTTATTATCCCAATTAGTGAGGGAGTATATAGTTTAAAAGATGTTGGGATGACCCGGGGACATAAAATTAGCCTAACAGTGTTCAGAGACTGTATCACCGCAATGGTGCCGTGCCAGGGGGTAGACCATACCCCCAAACCGGTTGGACAAGGAGAAAAGGAATGTTGTACGAAATTAATGATTGACCCGGGATATGGATTTGGAAAAAATATGAACCAAAACTTTCCCGATACAGGGAAGGGGTTTCTGTGGATAAATTGAAACCCCCAGACAATGGACAGGCTTTAGAGGAAAGGAATGTTTAGTTATGAGTGTCAGTGAATTACTGCACTCACTAGTATTATGTGATGAAGTAGAGTGGGATGACAGTGAATTAAAACCTGTTAGCAGCATTGATAGGACAGATGATGACGATAAAATGTCATGTTCAGAACTTACCTTTCATAAAAATCCTGTCATAATCAGAAATAAAGAAATTGGAGTTAAGTCAGTAGCAATATCCGAAATGTATCAGGATAAGTTTCAACCAGATTGGACCACTGAGCGAGCAAAAGAGGAGGAGTTCGAATCTCACTCAGGGGTGCAATGATAGAAGGAGAAGGCTCAACCGGCCTTAATTGTATGATGTACATAATTGAGCAAAAACCAAGCCAGCAAAAAACCCAAAAAGAAACAAAAAGGACATCCGGAGGTCCTGGAGAGGGCACTTCTGGAGTATCCAAACAAGAATAGAACATACAAATGAACAAATAGGGCCCTCTCCAACCTTAGCCTGTTCGTTTGATTTTTCAGATAGATAGAATGATACAGACACATTTGTTTGGAAGGAGAAAAAGGACTACAATCAAGAGGGATACAAGGATCGGGTTTAAAGAAGGAATGGAAGAAGCTAGGACTAGGAGTAAGCTAGATTGGTTAAAATGGGGGGCAACAATGTTAATGGGGATTGCCGTGATTAGTTTCGGAATATTAGTATTCTAATTGCATTAGGGGAATCAGGTGAAGTAATGGGATATGGAAAAATAGATACCAGCGTCAGTCACATAAAACACATAATAAAAATAAGAATAAGCAAATGTTTAAATATAACGGAAGAAATCATTAATTTCCAACTCATCCAGGAGATAGGCTCAACAGCAGTCTGTTAGAATCAAGCAACAGTGTCAGTAACAACATATTCAGTAGAATGTTGGGAGCACTTGCAAGCAGCCTGGAATACGTACTAAAATTATCAGATCGGTTAAAGATTTTTAGACAGTATTCGGGGAAAACTACTGATACTAACTGGGACCCCGAGAAAGGGCAAGTTAAGATAAGAAATGCGTTGCAAAACAAAACCACAAGTAGGAGTAATTTGGGAAACGATTTGATAGACGTGGTCTTAAAAATTAAAGAAACATTTAAAACAGCAATTAAAATTATAGCAAGTCCATTTAAATGGTTTTGGACTACGTTAACCTTGGTTCAAAACAATTGGTACTTGTTTGTATCAATTGCGGGAGGGGTAATTGCCGCCGCATTGCTGTGGAAATTGGGAAATTTTAAATTATGTCAAAACCTATGTTGCAAATGTTGAAATAAAATTGCTCAACGGAAAGAGAGAAAAATGATATAATTGGTTACATATTTGAGGAACGTAACTGACAAAGCCAGGAGGAAATTTTTCGAGTTGGGAATAAACCGAAGTATCAAATGATTACTGAGCAGTGAAACCTTCGGTCACACTTCTCTGACTGGACATGTGGCCTGGACACCAGCTGATGGATGATCTGAGTTCTCCACGGGACGTGTACTACATGATGGATTTTTTAAGGGTCGCGACAGACAGCAGCGACTGACGAGGAACCCCCACAGTTTACGAGACAATAGTATTCAGACATTTTTGTTTGTTTGAGCTTGATGTTGCAGTGCGAAATTTACAACCAATGTTTTAAACGAAGTTTCCTTGAGGCATTATGATAATTATTTTTTTAAAAATGTCGTTCATCTTATTAAGAATTGTTATGTATGTATGAAAAAGAATTTGACATGGCTTGAGATAACAGATGCCAACTGACAAGGAACAAATGCAGGACTTTGGTAGTTGATTTTAGTTAGAGGGAGCCTTACAGCACTAAACTACAATGGGCGGCAGATAGCTGGGCAATAGAACAATTGGAACTAGGATAGCATTGGATGCTGTCAAAAGCATGAATTATTCTGAAGAACAAGTGACATCTACAGATACAATTGACATGCTTAGAACTAAACGCAACAGCACAGAATCTGACAGAGTTAATTAGAACTTGAGACAGGAGCACAACTTGTCATACAATAGCGAAAACCAGCAGGGAATCTCAGTCTGTCTGATGATGACGGAGCTAAAGCTGCTCAACAGTTTGAACAAATTTTGTTTACTCAACATCCACAAAGGGTGTGAGTTTTCTGTAAAATGGGACTGTTTTAATACAAAGGGGTTAAACAAGGGTTCACTTAAAGTGTAGTAAGGGTAATCTCGTGGGTAATTTACCAAAGTACCAGCACATATCATATCACGGGGAATATTGATGTTGTTAATACCATGTGTGATTTATATACTCTCATTATTGGGCACAAGTTCTGGCTTAAAAATCACTCTGTTAAGACCAGGAAACGATGTGTTGATATTAAATTTTGTCTTACAGATTGTGATTGCTAAAAAATATGTGAAGATGTAACACACAAACTGTTTGTGTGATTAGTTGCATAGCAAAGTGTTAAGATAAGGCATACTTTTGTAACTTTGTACTTGACAACAGGGAGGAATAATGTTTATATGGAAGACGATAAAGTGATGATTCGATGTGAAGAAAGTGGGCTCAATTGAGTTGGACCCCCACCAGTTGGATGTATTAAATGTATTGCTCCTTGCAATAGAAACAGGGTTGTCAACCATTTTTGGTTGGTTATGTGGCGACTGTTATAAGGGCAAATATACGCGTCATGTGTTTCAAGAGATGATAACGGAGGAAAGGGATCTTGAAGAGACATGGCAGTCAGTTACAATAGCATGTATATCAAATGGTTCCGGACGTACTTGGTTCAGGGACATTTTAGTTACCCATGAGAGAAAATCAGGGTTGGAAGTGGGGTCAAAGACACCTTTTAAATTGATGATGCACGGGAGTAAGTGGTTAATACATGATAAAGTCGTTTACGATACCAATGAGGAACATAAGGCAATTTGGATGCAACAGGAATGGGACACTCGACTGCCAGTGACAGGTAAACAAACTTTTTGGTTACTGATGTATTGAGTGGCTTACTGATCCTAAGGGACACGAGGCAGCTTGTACGGTGCTGCTATCAAAAGGAGATAAAATGCTTTGGAGATAGTGGAACACACGAAAAAAACTATTGGGTTACCTTTATGAACAGCTGCCACTATAGTCCACGGTGATTATAATTAAAGAATGACCTGTCTGTCACCTGTGGTATAAGCGATGGATAAAATCACACGATGGGGTTGGGACACGATTTGAAAACAGGAAAATTGAATATTGAAAGCACAGATATGGGATACGATGGTATAAAATGAGTAGGGGGATAAGAATTAAAAGAATGGGGCCATGTTTCAAATGCCAAGAGGGGTGTAATGCAAAAGTTGAACAATATGTCATTTGAACCATGAAAGTAAGCCTGGAAAAGCCTGAGATTTTAAAAGAAGGCGAAAGGTCCCACAAAGGGTTAACAGCCGCAGCTTGTTTGAAATACAGATAGCTTCACAGGCATTAAAGAACAGAGCTAGAGCCAACTCATCCTGTTTTTCAAGTTAAAAAGACATTCAATCAATTAAAATGTTTAAGTTATATAAAAGGGAACAGTACTTCACACTTCTTTAGAAGTGCATTATTTTATAGAACAATTCAAAAAGGAACAGCCAGGATCTTCGGTTTAAATTGAGGGATAAAGGTTAGGCGTGAAACCCTGCTGACGCCAGTTAAATATGAGACAACTGCTTTCCAGCAAAACACATGAGGTGGCACGTTTATAACATAATTTACACATTTTTGACGTTAAAAACCTTTTAGAAAGTAATCAGCCCATAGGGTATAGGTCCAAGACAGATAAGGTTAGAATTACAGAGGGCTTCGACACCAGCTGAACCGTAAAAGTGCAGAGGCGAACTGCTTCGTTGAACACGAGTTCATATCCAGTATTGACACTGAGAAAAACATCACTCGAGGCAGATATCAGAAAAATTGCTGACCAAGCAACAAATAAATTTATTAGCTGCCAAACAAATGTATTACCTGTCAAGCAAAATAAGACTGGGAGCTTACATTAGCTACAGTCGGAAAGCAGCAGTTACATTTCAATAAAGGTCATGTAGAAAGTTAGGCTGCGCAAAGGGCTCTATGAATGGTAATAATTCAGCATCCAGCGAGTCAGCTCTCATAGCTGCCCTCGGTCATGGAAAGGACTGAACACGGAAACCGAGCAGAACAGCGACTCCATCAGGAGAAAACCAAATGTTAAAGAAGAAAGATTGTCAAGGCAGTCCTGAAGGCCTAACAACTGACCAGGACGGTCCAAAGAAAAGGTCTTATTACTTTTCTGTAAAACAGTGATTTTATCTTTTAATTTGAAATTAAAACGTACTTAAATTGAGAACGTGAAAGAGTGGTTATTAGAAAGGTTACTTTACTCCACTTAGAAAAGCCGGACCCGTGAGTGAAGCTACTGAATGGAAAGTAAACAGAATCTTCTATGAAGACATGTGTTATACCGGCGGATGACTTGAAACACTAGGTTGACCCGAATAACACCCAGCTAAGTCTGCACAGGATTCAGAGAGTGAGAATCCCTGTTCACCTGTTAGAATATCTTGACCCTTTTCTGGTATAAGGGGAATTCTAAGAATAGTGATGAGGTTTTCAGATCGCTCAGATCTTGGACTCTCAATATCTTCGTGTGAGGAACAGGTAGATCGGGAATTCGGTCCTCCTTGATTGGAGCAAACGGATAAATGCAGCAACGAGAAGCTCCTTAACCCCCAGAGGCTAGGAGAGGGATAGCACTCAGGTACAGGACTCTGGCTGGGGTTTGAAAATAGACAAAGCACATCTTGTTTGAAATGAAATGACGATCAAGATACAATTTAAGTCGATTTGTGCAGGGAGCTTTTTTTCCACGCCAACGCGTTAGGGTGGCTGAGCGGTCCAAAGTGCTGCGCTAAGCTTTGTAATCTCCTCTGCAGGCGTGGGTTCGATTCCCACTCCTGATCGTAACTTTTCCTCCACGAGGTTAAATTTCTGCAGCAAGATTTTCAACCGGAGGAAGATCCAATATCTAATATTCAATGTAAAAGCGTTGGGCTCAAGGACAGGTGATTCCTGCTTATAAACGCACAGCAAGTCCCCACAGGCAAAAGCCCAGTTAATGACTCGATAATCTGCTTCAGTGACTCTGGTTGAGGAATTAATATTGATCCCAGGGCTCCGGGGAACATTCGTCTTATCTTGTTGTAAATAGTCTGGCTGGTTGGATGCTTCACATCCGGCCGAGAGGGGAAGTTGGGAACTCGGTTTCTATTGCGATTCATTGCTCGATAAAGCTTTATTTCCTTATTGGCCCCTGTGAGTTATTATGGATATCGTTATATATCTATATTGCCCCTCTGTGGGGTACTGCTGGATAACGTTTCCAGTCCAGCTTTGAGAAAGGCCTTCTGGACTCGAAACTTTAGCTCTTTTCTCTCCCTACAGATGCTGTCACGCCTGTTGAGATTTTACAGCATTTTCTCTGTGGTTCCCTATGTGTGAGCTTTACAATGTTGTAATGTGTCATGCTGTCTCCTTCAATCCTGGGACAAATGTCGGGATGAGACTGCAAGAAAGATCCTGATAGGTATTTGCTGCAAAAACAGGAAGGTGCGTTATGTTTACTTTTGGTGTGTGGGAGAAAGTAAATAGCAGAGAATACCCTCGATTCCTCGACCTCGGGCTGATGGCCCAGCACGCTTCCGCTGCGGCATTCTGCTCCTTCAACCAGGAGCTACAACATTACTGCCCTGCGGTAGCCAGAAAACTATTCACTTCCTCGTTTTTTCTTTCAACAACAACACACGTTTGAGCACACTGATTCAGGTCAGCGTAGTTCAGATACTTTACTTTCGTGCTGAATGGTTGTTCTGTGAAGGTGATGTGATTTCTTCTGTGACGTTATTCTGATGGAAAAGTGGGGAGTGACTGGAATCACCTTTATAGAAGGAAGTTCGGGGCGGCAGTTTCACCTCTCTGGGGACATTGATCAACCTGTTACTGATTCCTTCAAACTTTGCCTCACATCCGACCCCGGAGGTCACTGAAAGCTTTGTGATGATTCTGATATGCAGACGTTTTAAACGAAACTGTGAAACAACATAATGATTTGATCCACTCAATAACAATAGCTGAGATTGGGGCATTGTATGTGTGTGTCAGTTGTCTGCCAGTGTCCGTTAAAATGTCTGCATGTCAGAATCAGCACAAACCTTTCAGTGGCATTGTGCATTGTCTGTGTGTGGAGGAGAGGGTGCATTTCGGCGTTTGGGTGTAAATAAATCTTTAACTGTCAGTCTCTGGTGTGACATGTGAATATTGGATCAATTCTCTATCTGCAGTCTCTGTTGCTGTGTGTGGCTGTGTTGTATCATTCTGTGAATCTCACCCTGGTGCTCTCTGTGAATTTAAGGTTGCTTTATTTGGTGTACGATAAATTCAGAGACACACGGCACGGTCAAACAATCTTTCAATCTCGTGTTCGTTTCGTTCACCGCAGCGGGAGCGGTGCGCAAGTGATTTCTGGGAGGTAAGTTTATCCTTTAAAAACACTTACCTTCACAGGACCAGGCCAGTCGATTTCAGCGGGAGCGGTGCACAAGTGATTTCTGGGAGGTAGGTTTATCCTTTAAAAACACTTACCTTCACAGGACCAGGCCAGTCGATTTCAGCGGGAGCGGTGCGCAAGTGATTTCTGGGAGGTAAGTTTATCCTTTAAAAACACTTACCTTCACAGGAGCAGGCCAGTCGATTTCAGCGGGAGCGGTGCGCAAGTGATTTCTGGGAGGTACGTTTATCCTTTAAAAACACTTACCTTCACAGGAACAGGCCAGTCGATTTCAGCGGGAGCAGTGCGCAAGTGATTTATGGGAGGTAAGTTTATCCTTTAAAAACACTTACCTTCACAGGAGCAGGCCAGTCGATTTCAGCGGGAGCGGTGCGCAAGTGATTTCTGGGAGGTAAGTTTACCTTTAAAAACACTTCTTTTCTGTTTTATTTTTTTCGACCCGCGGACTTCAGGGAAGCCCCCCTCCACCCCCCCCCCCCCCCCCCCCCCCCAACCAATAAATTCTGGTGGAGAGGAAACCCGAGTAGTGTCTCCCACCCGCCCTCCTCCTCTAACCTAATAATAAGACCCATTGGTGTGAGGTAAGTGCCATATTATATTATTATTATATTATATTATTAGCATTGTGCAGGTCAAGGTTCGGAGGTGGAGAGCAGTCTCTGTCAGGGAGAGAACCTGAGAACATCTAAGACACTCAGAAGGTAAGAAGGTAAGTAAGCGATTTTTACTCATTTTTACTTTTATACCTTTTTCAAATTGTGTGTGTGGGGGGGGGGGGGGGGGGGGGAGGAACTGAAGTGACATCACAGAAAAGCTGTGGCCTGAGTGGCTGGTTGGGAATCTACACTAAATTTAAAAAAATTAAGCATTGGTAACTAATTAAACATAATTACTTAATTATAATTTAGAGGGGTATCTAAGCCAGAGATCGGAGAGTATTATATTTAGCTTTCGCCTTTCTATTAGAAATCTAGTGCTAGGAAACAGATAGTTAACAGTAACTTTGAAATTAAAAAATATATATATTAAAAAATGTTTTTTTTTTAATTTTTATTTTTATTATATGACGTAATGTCAGTTAGAGGGGTGCAGTGCTCTGAATGTGAGATGTGGCAGGTCCGGGAGGCTTCCAGCGTCCCGGATGGCTTCATCTGCAGAAAGTGCACCCAACTGGAGCTCCTCACAGACCGCATGGTTCGGTTGGAGCAGCAATTGGATGCACTTAGGAGCATGCAGGTGGCGGAAAGCGTCATAGATCGCAGTTATGTAAATGTGGTCACACCCAAGGTGCAGGCAGAGAAATGGGTGACCACCAGAAAGGGCAGGCAGTCAGTGCAGGAATCCCTTATGGTTGTCCCCCTCTCGAACAGGTATACCCCTTTGGATACTGTCGGGGGGATAGCCTATCAGTGGAAAACAGCAGCAGCCAGAGCAGTGGCACCACGGCTGGCTCTGATGTTCAGAAGGGAGGGTCAAAGCGCAGAAGAGCAATAGTAATAGGGGACTCTATAGTCAGGGGCACAGATAGGCGCTTCTGTGGACGTGAAAGAGACTCCAGGATGGTATGTTGCCTCCCTGGTGCCAACGTACAGGATGTCTCCGAACGGGTAGAGGGCATCTTGAAGGGGGAGGGCAAACAGGCAGAGGTCGTTGTACATATTGGTACTAACGACATAGGCAGGAAGGGGCATGAGGTCCTGCAGCAGGAGTTCAGGGAGCAAGGCAGAAAGTTAAAAGACAGGACCTCTAGGGTTGTAATCTCGGGATTACATGCCAGTGACTCTAGAAATAGGAAGATAGAGCAGCTAAACACGTGGCTAAACAGCTGGTGTAGGAGGGAGGGTTTCCGTTATCTGGACCACTGGGAGCTCTTCCGGGGCAGGTGTGACCTATATAAGAAGGACGCGTTGCATCTAAACAGGAGAGGCATAAATATCCTGGCCGCGAGGTTTGCTAGTGTCACACGGGAGGGTTTAAACTGGTATGGCAGGTGGGTGGGCACGGGAGCAATAGGTCAGAAGGTGAGAGCATTGAGGGAGAACTAGGGAATAGGGACAGTGGGGCTCTGCGGCAGAGCAGACATGGGGAAGTTGCTGAACACAGCGGGTCTGGTGGCCTGAAGTGCATATGTTTTAATGCAAGAAGTATTACAGGTAAGGCAGATGAACTTAGAGCTTGGATTAGTACTTGGAACTATGATGTTGTTGCCATTACAGAGACCGGGTTGAGGGAAGGGCAGGATTGACAGCTAAACGTTCCAGGATTTAGATGTTTCAGGCGGGATAGAGGGGGATGTAAAAGGGAAGGCGGAGTTGCGCTACTGGTTCGGGAGAATATCACAGCTGTACTGCGGGAGGACACCTCAGAGGGCAGTGAGGCTATCTGGGTAGAGATCAGGAATAAGAAGGGTGCAGTCACAATGTTGGGGGTTTACTACAGGCCTCCCAACAGCCAGCAGGAGATAGAGGAGCAGATAGGTAGACAGATTTTGGAAAAGAGTAAAAACAACAGGGTTCTGGTGATGGGAGACTTCAACTTCCCCAATATTGACTGGGACACACATAGTGCCAGTGGGTTAGACGGGGCGGTGTTTGTAAGGAGCATCCAGGAAGGCTACTTAAAACAATATGGAGACAGTCCAACTAGGGAAGGGGCGGTACTGGACCTGGTATTGGGGAATGAGCCCGGCCAGGTGGTAGATGTTTCAGTAGGGGAGCATTTCGGTAACAGTGACCACAATTCAGTAAGTTTTAAAGTACTGGTGGACAAGGATAAGAGTGGTCCTAGGATGAATGTGCTAAATTGGGGGAAGGCTAATTAAAACAATATTAGGCGGGAACTGAAGAACATAGGGTGGGGGCGGATGTTTGAGGGCAAATCAACATCTGACATGTGGGAGGCTTTCAAGTGTCAGTTGAAAGGAATTCAGGACCGGCATGTTCCTGTGAGGAAGAAGGATAAATATGGCAATTTTCGGGAACCTTGGATAACGAGAGATATTGTAGGCCTCGTCAAAAAGAAAAAGGAGGCATTTGTCTGGGCTAAAAGGCTGGGAACAGATGAAGCCTGCGTGGAATATAAGGAAAGTAGGAAGGAACTTAAGCAAGGAGTCAAGAGGGCTAGAAGGGGTCACGAAAAGTCATTGGCAAATAGGGTTAAGGAAAATCCCACGGCTTTTTACACGTACATAAAAAGCTAGAGGATAGCCAGGGAAAGGGTTGGCCCACTGAAGGATAGGGAAGGGAATCTATGTGTGGAGCCAGAGGAAATGGGCGAGGTACTAAATGAATATTTTGCATCAGTATTCACCAAAGAGAAGAAATTGGTAGATGTTGAGTCTGGAGAAGGGTGTGTAGATAGCCTGGGTCACATTGAGATCCAAGAAGACGAGGTGTTGGGTGTCTTAAAAAGTATTAAGGTAGATAAGTCCCCAGGGCCTGATGGGATCTACCCCAGACTACTGAAGGAGGCTGGAGAGGAAATTGCTGAGGCCTTGACAGAAATCTTTGGATCCTCACTGTCTTCAGGGGATGTCTCGGAGGACTGGAGAATAGCCAATGTTGTTCCTCTGTTTAAGAAGGGTAGCAAGGATAATCCAGGGAACTACAGGCCGGTGAGCCTTACTGCAGTGGTAGGGAAATTACTGGAGAGACTTCTTCGAGACAGGATCTACTCCTATTTGGAAGCAAATGGACGTATTAGTGAGAGGCAGCATGGTTTTGTGAAGGGGAGGTCGTGTCTCACTAACTTGATAGAGTTTTTCGAGGAGGTCACTAAGATGATTGATGCAGGTAGGGCAGTGGATGTTGTCTATATGGACTTCAGTATGGCCTTTGACAAGGTCCCTCATGGTAGACTAGTACAAAAGGTGAAGTCACACGGGATCAGGGGTGAGCTGGCAAGGTGGATACAGAACTGGCTAGGTCATAGCAGGCTGAGAGTAGCAATGGAAGGATGCTTTTCTAATTGGAGGGCTGTGACCAGTGGTGTTCCACAGGGATCAGTGCTGGGACCTTTGCTCTTTGTAGTATATATAAATGATTTGGAGGAAAATGTAACTGGTCTGATTAGTAAGTTTGCAGACGACACAAAGGTTGGTGGAATTGCGGATAGCGATGAGGACTGTCGGAGGATACAGCAGGATTTAGATTGTTTGGAGACTTGGGCGGAGAGATGGCAGGTGAAGTTTAATCCGGACAAATGTGAGGTAATGCATTTTGGAAGGTCTAATGCAGGTAGGGAATATACAGTGAATGGTAGAACCCTCAAGAGTATTGAAAGTCAAAGAGATCTAGGAGTACAGGCCCACAGGTCATTGAAAGGGGCAACACAGGTGGAGAAGGTAGTCAAGAAGGCATACGGCATGCTTGCCTTCATTGGCCGGGGCATTAAGTATAAGTATTGGCAAGTCATGTTGCAGCTGTATAGAACCTTAGTTAGGCCACACTTGGGGTATAGTGTTCAATTCTGGTCGCCGCACTACCAGAAGGATGTGGAGCCTTTAGAGAGGGTGCAGAAGAGATTTGCCAGAATGTTGCCTGGTATGGAGGGCATTAGCTATGAGGAGCGGTTGAATAAACTCGGATCGTTCTCACTGGAACGAAGGAGGTTGAGGGGAGACCTGATAGAGGTCTACAAAATTATGAGGGGCATAGACAGAGTGGATAGTCAGAGGCTTTTCCCCAGGGTAGAGGGGTCAATTACTAGGGGGCATAGGTTTAAGGTGAGAGGGGCAAGGTTTAGAGTAGATGTACGAGGCAAGTTTTTTACGCAGAGTGTAGTGGGTGCCTGGAACTCGCTACCGGAGGAGGTGGTGGAAGCAGGGACGATAGTGACATTTAAGGGGCATCTTGACAAATACATGAATAGGATGGGAATAGAGGGATACGGACCCAGGAATTGTAGAAGATTGTAGTTTGGTCGGGCAGCATGGTCGGCACGGGCCTGGAGAGCCGAAGGGCCTGTTCCTGTGCTGTACAATTCTTTGTTCTTTGTTCACGTGCGCTGTAGTGAGATAATCTCTGAAAGAATTTCTTTGGAGCTCCAAACGCCTCCCAATTTAAGTCAATGTCTCCATCTCGATCGCACAAATTTGTTAAATGGTGCTTTGCGAAGCTTGCCCGGGATTTGAATCCGGGACATCTCGCTCTTTAGAGAAATGAAATCTTCGACGCGAGAGTCACACCCCGAGACCAACGATCTACTCGGTGGTTGAATTTCACTCCATGCAAATTATCATTGCCTCCCAAAGGCTAACGCCCGTATGTTCCCCACACAATTATAAATCAGAAATGTGAATGAACAATGTGACATTTATCTCTTTGTACTGGAGCTGATCAGAAGCAGTGATGTCAGTTTGCACAACTCGACAAGTCGGCCTGTGGTTGTGCGTCGGCAATATCGTGTTTATGTAATTCTGCCAGTCAGTGGGTTCAGTTGTCATTTTAGGAGAAATTCGAAGTCATCATGACTTCACCAGTGGCCTCATGGTTAAGGTGTGTGTGATATTAATCATGATGTGATCAAATGAGAGTCTGTTTCAGTCTTTCCGCGGGGAGTTTTCATGATGAGAAGAAACATGTTGGACATGGTCTGGGAATGTTTCACACCGGTCCATTCCCAACATTCCCTCACCTGATGGGATGGGGTTTTCCTTCCAAACGTTGCGGCTCACCTTATTAATATTGATTAAATATCAGTTATCAATAATTCTTTTAGATATTTAATTTAGTTTATTTAAAAAATGATAATTCTAATACAGGAGAAATTTTTTCTTTCATTCCCCAAACAGCCAAATTGGGTGAAAACTATCAATGAGAGGCAAAAGGAGAACCGTGGTCAGTGGTTTGTTTATGGAACTGAGTTCATATTCTGGAACAGAGCCACTGCGAGGGGGGTTCGAAGCTGCACAGGGAAACCCGGTGCGACCTTGAGTGGAACACCTTACCCACTCGGCCGTCACCGTCTTTGTACCTCCTCCCTTCTCAATATCCAAGGCCCCAAACACTCTTCCCGAGTGAAACAGTAACACACTAGTTCTTTTTCAGTTTAATCCACTGTATTTGCTCCTACATTTTGGTCTCATCTACTTCAGCACACCAAATCGCAGACTGGCTGCCCGCTTGGAGACATCTTAGTTTAGTCCGTCAGCCTGACTCCGAACTTCCTCCCACTTGTCATTTCAAATCTCCATTGCTCCTACTCTGACCTTTCTGTCCTTGATCTGTTACAGTGTTCCAATAGAGATCAACGTAACCTCGAGGAAGGTTACGTCGTCTGTAACTCAGTACGCCAGAAAATTCGGGACACAACATCGAGTTCAATAGTTTATTGAATCATATTGCATTCCTTCCCTTTTCAGTTGGACGGCGGAGAGGTATTTGGACATGTTTCGAAAATGAATTGAAGATCTATATGCTGAGACAACTTGAATCGTGGCCGCCATTGGCGGAGAAATGAAAGTGTAACTGAGCAAGAGGAGAGGGATGGATTCAGAAAGAGAAAGAGAAATGTCTGGGAATGGAACCGGAACTCCAGTCTGGGAAGTGAGAAATTTCCCCCTGAACTACTGACGTTCACACAGCCGCTCATTCCATGTGTCCAGTCGGAAACCTGTCTGAAGCAACATGCAGTTTAACATAGCGCCTGTGATAAACCTCCACTGTCATGAGCTGTTCATTACAGCTGTGATAAACGTGTTGGTGTGAGCATTGAATGGTGAAGATTCACATCCTTGTTTGCAGCTGTCCATCAGAAACAGTCTGGAAACCTGACTGAACTGATGTGTGTGCCCAGTTTGCAATCTGTCAGGTCATCAGCTTTCAAAGATTTTATTTTGGTCCTGACTCTGCTTGTTCTGTGAAGGTGATGAGTTTTCTTCTGTGACGTCATTCTGATGGGAAAGTGAAAAGTGAATGGCGTCACGGTTGTGGAATGAGTTTCGGGCGGCAGTTCCACTTTTCTGCGAACATTGATAAACGTTTTACCAATTGATTCATACTTTACTTAACACCCGACTCTGTCGAAATTCGAACCCACAACCTTCGAATGTTTCATCATGACGAGAAGGACAAAGCGCTCTCCGTTGCGCCACAGAGCCACGCCTGCAGCAAAATCCCCATCCCTATTTGGGAATGTCTGAAGTTGTCCAACAGGCAGTTCAAAAGTTCAGTAATTTGGTCAGTGACTGCACCTGAGGAAGGAGCAGTGCTCAGAAAGCTGGTGATTTGAAACAAACCTATTGGACTTTAACCTGGTGTTGTAAAACTTTTTACTGTGCATTGTAAACGTACTTTATTGTCTGTAAATGTTTGGGCCGTCCTGTGGTGAAAAGAGCGACAGACATTCCAGTCGAACCCCTTCTGTAAATGTGGCTCCAGTCACTTTTCACTATCCCATCAGAATGACGTCACAGAAGAAAACTCATCACCTTCTCGGAACACCCATTCAGGACAAAAATAAAATCTTTGAAAGCTGCTGACCAGAGTCAGGCTGCTCACACCTAAAGCAGATTGCCAACTGGACATATACATCAGCGGGCAACTGTTCAGTCAACGTTCCAGACTGTTTCTGACAGACAGTTCCCCGCATGGGAATGTCTGAAGTTGTCCAACAGGCAGTTCAAAAATTCAGTAATTTTGACAGTGATTACATTTTAAAAGTACTTTATTGTCTGTAAAAGTTTGGGCCGTATTGCCGTTGTGCAAAGATCGACAGAAATTCCAGTAGAACTCTGAAAGCACGCAGACAGGTTGGTGCAATGGGAGGACACGTGCATAAGGAGCACATCCGGCCTATTGAGTCTGCACCGGCCCTTGGAAAGAGAACCCCACCAAAGCTAACACCGCCGCTGTATACCCGGAACCCAGCAACCCCACCCAACCTGCAGGTCTTTGCACTGTGGGAGGCAACCCACGCAGACACGAGGAGAATGTGCAGACAATGGCCCAAGCACGGAATCGTACCTGGGACTCTGGACCTGTGACGCGACAGTGCTAACTACCGTGCTATCAATGAGATTGAGTGATCTGATGATAACATCTCAACTCCACTTTGCTGCCTTACCCCCTAACCCTTGATTCCCTTCCTGACGGAGCACTACAGCTCGGCCCTATCCATGCCCTACCCCCAAAGCTCGAACTAATGTTTGGAAAATAAGAGTCAATTAAACATGGCCCATCCACCAAACCTGCAGATAGTTGGACTGTGGGAGGAATGCGGTGCAGTACCGAGGTCCCACTGCCTGATCGCTTCCCATTCTATTCATCCTTCAGCCTCTGATTTGAGCAATAAGGTATTTTACTCATTAATTGTCGGCAGGACACACTCCAGGCACAGCTTTTCTGTGGTCTTCTCACACACAAGTCCACTCTTCACTTTCTGACTCACATCTTGCTGCAGTTTCTTCAAACCAGCCCCTCCAACTGCCCACCAGAGTCTCAGGTAGTTTAAGTATTTCTCTGAAATTCGCAAGAAGAAGATCACAGTGTCTGTGAGGGCATATAAGGGTTTAATCCACACTCACATACAGACTGATAATGAGGGACTGACACACAAACACACACACACATCCCGCCACGGCAGATGGTGAAATATGAAATCAATAAAAACATCTGGAATTAAAAGTCTGATGACCATGAACCGATTGTCCGAAAGCCCAACTGGTTAACTTTAGGCAGAGAAATCTTACCTGGTCTGGCTGTACATGTGCCTCCCGACCCACAGCAATGTGGTTTTCCCTTACCTGCCTCCGGATGACTTACCAAGCCGCTCATTTCACGGCAGTTTGTGATGGGCAGTAATTTCTGGCCAAGCCAGCGGCGCCCACATCGCATAAATGAATTTAAAAGATCGGAAATTCAAAACGAGAGATTGATAAATACAAAATTAATCCCAAACTAATTTACAGTCCGGAATCTGGCAGTCAGAACAAATCGCTTGGACATGCACGGTTTCAACGACACAATTAGCAAGTGATCCAACCTTCACACAGCAGCGGGAAATGCAAAAACAGTCTGAATATTACACAGATATATTGAACCAGAGAATGACTGATACAGAGTGAATCATTTACACTCACACGAAGTATAATCCAGTCGTGCTTTCACTAGAGTTTCACATGGGTGCCACTGCTTCGGCAACAGGTATGTCTTGTCAATGAGAACAGTCTTTGCTGCCTGGCTACCGTATAGCAGTAACGACAATAGTAACTTGCTCCTCAGCAGAAGAGCGGAGCGGACTGATCACATGATCCAAAAGTCAATGGATCGAAACTATCTTCTGCTATGCAACAGGTCACCTGGATTTTCCTTGTGGTAAATGTTTATTAGTCTGCCCTCAATCGACAAGCAATCTCCAGAGTCGTTTTTATTCGCAAATTGACACGAGCAGTAAGTGCTTCAAAAGCACACCCGCCGAGGATTTCGCCTTGCTCTCAGCCCATTTCAGGCCATATTCAGAATTACATGGAACATAGAGTGCCGCAGGAGGCCACTCGGCTGATCGAGTCTGCACCCACCCAATCCCCGGAACCCAATAACCCGTCCTAACCTTTTTGGACACGAAGGGCAATTTATCATGGACAATCTATCTCACCTGCATGTCTTTGGACTGTGGGTGTAAACCGGAGCACCTGGACGAAACCAACGCAGACAGGGGGGGGGGGGGGGGGGACGTGCAGACTCCGCACAGACAGTGACCCAGCGGGGAATCGAACCTGGGACCCTGGCGCTGTGAAGCCACAGTAAAAGACACTTGTGTTACCGTGCACCCTTTTTTCTCAGCCCATTTCAGGCCATGCTGCGAATTACCTTCCCTTGTTCCCTCATACACCTTGATCATCAGAACAGCAAAGAGAAAAAAATCCAATTACCCTCCATAAAAACAAAACAGAGAAGTGCATACATATTACTACAGTCTGTCTGATCTACAGGACACACTGCAGTAATTCTCCATGCTTATTTGGACAGCAGCGCCCTCCCTTTGTCATGCACTGGAATGCATTGCTTGGGAGTGTGACAGAGGCAGGTTGTAAATGTATCCGGATAAGCACTTGGCACGTCATAACCTTCAAGGCTATTGGCCAAGTGCTGGGAAATTGGATTCGGTCGCCAGGTCACGTGTTTTTCATGCGTCGGTGTAGATTCGATGTGCCAAAGAGCCTCTTCTGCATGTATAATTCTGTGATTCAGTGACATAGAGAAGGAGAAGAGGGTCAGCACAGCGGAAACAGCATCACTTTAAATACACAGTTAATAAGTATTTGACAGATCTGATCGTTCCTCTCAATCACTGATTTAAATTTGGAAATAAATCTCCAAGTTCACCATGAGCTGTTCAGGTGAATTTTCGTATCTTGAGGTTTGCATGAGAAACATATTGTATTAAATCATTCTGTGAGTGTTTCTGGTTGATGAACTGATGATGCTCGGAGTTCCCAGCGTTTACTCATTGGTCTTTATAACAGTTAATCCAGTTTTAATTTTGACTTGTTCTCGGGCAGAGGATAGTAACACATGTCAGTGAGCATCCACATTTATGGATGATGCCTCAAAACCCTTCACGGCTCACGGAGTGAAGAATATTATCGACATGGAAAATGACCAAGTTTGGCAGCTGGAGCTCTCCCTTGTATTTTCTGCGATCTGGGTGACAGCGGATCATGAAAACTGAAAAAGCGTTGCAGCCGTTGGCCGCGCGGCCGAATGGATAAGGCGTCTGACTTCGATGATGTCAGAAGGTTGCAAATTCAAGTCTTGCCGCGGTTGCTTTGTACCGAAATCCAGTCCACCTTGCTGAAGTTTTTCCTCGTCAGCTCAAAGTTCCGCCTTTCTTTCCAAACATTGCAGGGCTTTTCTCAGAATGTATTTCCTTGTTATTTTGTGCATTCAATTCTCTTTACTCGTCGTACTTTGTTTGGCTCCGAACTAATCCACAATATATGTTTCACCCGGATAAAGTATTGACGCTGCCAACTACAACAAAATGCTTTGTCTCAATCGATTTAATAAAATCCTGTGGAGGGAATTCCTTTCTCCTCAGGAATGAGCTGAATTACCTGTTTATTTGTTCACGGGGGTGAAAGCTTATGTCACCGCTTATCATCGTTGTTGCTTTTTGATTGTTATTTCACATGCAGCTGTTATTTTTTTAATAGTTTTAAATCCTGCTCTCGTGGCAGCGGCCTGTGGAGCAGGTGGCTGTGGCCCCAGCAGAATATTCAATCCCCAACTCATTGGTAAAGGTTTCACATGCACATTTCTCCCTAAAATTTTCGAGATTGCCAAACATGATTGTATTTTTTCATCTGTTCTTTGGTTTGTCAAGTGAAACACGTGTCTGTTGAGTTTTATATTCTTCACCGGAAGGCAAATATTTTCTTGCTTTATTTCAATTACTTCTGGGGTCCACTTCCTCCGCCTCCATTTGAAAAATAAACCACCCAAACTTCTGGCTGCCATCAGAACCCGCTATGTTTAGTAATGTGACAACTTGTATCTTTATTGACTTGTCAGAGACACCACAGTAAATACGCCACTCCTGCACGAACTGCACCCAACTATACCCAATGTGGTGGTCAGACACAAGTGAGTCATGTGGGGAAGTCCTTGTGCCGTACATCCCACTCCTGACACCATGTAGATCAGCTAATTTCACAAAGACTGGCGACCAAGGACTTGTAAGAAACAACAATGCGCGGCAGGAGCACAGTGGTTAGCCCTGTTGCTTCACAGCGCCAGGGTCCCGGATTTGATTCGCCGCTGGGTCACTGTCTGTGCGGAGTCTGCACGTTCTCTCCGTGTTTGCGTGGGTTTCCTCCGGGTGCTCAGGTTCCCTCCCACAAGCCCAGAAAGATGTGCTTTTAGGTGAATTGGACATTCAGAATCGTCCTTTAGTGAACCCGAACAGGCGCCGGAGTGTGGCGACTAGTGGTTATTCGCACTAACATTATAACAGTATTAATGTAAGCATGCTTGTGACACTAAAGAAGAGGAAGGAGCCTGAGGAAGGAGCAGCGCTCCGAAAGCTAGTGACATCGAAACAAACCTGTTGTACTTTAACCTGGTGTTGTAAGACTTCGTACTAAAGAAGACGGCAGCCCAGTAGCAGTGGGCTAGCTCTATTGCCTCACGGCGTTTGAGATGCCAGGTTCGGTGCCGGCTCTGGGATCCCGTCTGCGTGGAATTTGCACAGTCTCCCCGTCTTTGCGTGGGTTTAGTCCCCACAACCTAAAGTGCTGCAGGGTAGGTGGATTGGACACGCTGAATTGCCCCTTAATATATATATTTTTTTAAATTGGGTACTCTAAATTTAAAAAAAGGAAAAGTGGCTGAAAGCGAGTTGTGCGAAAAGGCAACGATGTATTCATTACCCGTTTGAATTGCAGCGAAAAAACATCAACATAATAATCATCTTTATCAGTGTCGTAATCCCGATTACGTGATGATGCTGTGAAAATCCCCTAGTCGTCAGAATGTCCAATTCGCCTAACAAGTACATCTTTTGGGAGGAAACCGAAGCAGCCAGAGGAACCCCACGCAGACACGGGGAGAACGTGCAGACCCGGCACAGTCAGGGGCCCAAGCCAGGAATCGAGCCCAGGTCCCTAGCACTGTGCAGGGACAATGCAAATCAATGTGGTACAGTGCCGCCCAACATGGCTTTTAGCGGTTAACATTATTGTAAAACACCAATTAGTCACTATTAAAGCCCCAGACATCTGCTTTCTGACTGAGCGAACCTGCTCATCCCGATCTATCGGAAAATGTAAGACTCCCATTCCAGCCATATTGTTGCAAAACAATCTAATCTCTGATTTAATCCATTATCCCGGTTCATTGCTTGTGTATTCGTTCTATAAATACAGAGGGGGCAGCGCGGTAGCACAGTGGTTAGCACAATTGCTTCACAGCTCCAGGGTCCCAGTTTCGATTCCGGCTTGGGTCACTGTCTGTGCGGCGTCTGCACATTCTCCCCGTGGGTGCGTGGGTTTCCTCGGAGTGCTCCGGTTTCCTCCCACAGTCCAAAGATGTGCAGGTTAGGTGGATTGACCATGCTAAATTGCCCTTAGTGTCCAAAATTGCCCATAGAGTTGGGTGGGGTTGCTGGGTTATGGGGATAGGGTGGAGGTATGGACCTTGGGTAGGTTGCTCTTTCCAAGAGCCGGTGCAGACTCGATGGGCCGAATGGCCTCCTTCTGCTCTGTAAATTCTATGAATCTGTGTGACCGAGCTCGGTAAGAGATGGTCGTAGAGTTACATCTGACTGAACAATTGACACAGATTCAGCTCCTGGCCATCACAGTGGTGAATTATTTAATTAGATATCGCAGGTCAGGTCAGAAAATGAGGGGACAGTCCTCAAATAAAATTCACAAAATATTCTCATCATCTAACTTCATCTATCCCGTTTCAATTTGTTTTCCGTGGAAGGTTTAGGCAACAATAGTAAATAGAAACATTGGTAAAAAGGTGGGTTAATCGGGTCAAAAAAACGACACAATCAAAGTTCAATTTACAAACTGTGTTATGGATACTCCTGGGGCCAGATGAATTAGCAACTAAATTATTTACATAATAAACAATAATAAAAAATATATGATTGGTGGCTCGATGGAGCAAGTGATACAGTGTAGGACTTGTATTTCGTGTTCTGCTGAGACGTTCTGACGTTATTGGTTCGAAATCAGCCAGAGTCGCCTTTTTAAAATAAATTTAGAGTACTCAATTCATTTTTTCCAATTAAGGGGCAAATTAACGTCGACAATCCACCTAGCTTACACATTTATTTTGGGTTGTGGGGGCGAAACACACGCAGTCACGGGGAGAATGTGCAAACTTCACACGGACAGTCACATAGAGCCACGATCGAACCTGGGACCGCGGCGCATGATACCACAGTGCTAACCACTGCGCCAGCGTGCTGCCCAGCGAAGTCGGCTTTTGGGTGGGACCCAGGCACAGCGGTTAGCACTGCTGCATCACAGAGCCAGGGATCCGGGTTCAATTCCAGCATTGGGTGACTGTGTGCGGAGTTTGCACGTTCTCCCCATGTCTGAACAAAGAACAAAAAACAAAGAAATGTACAGCACAGGAACAGGCCCTTCGGCCCTCCAAGCCCGTGCCGACCACGCTGCCCGACTAAACTACAATCTTCTACACTTCCTGGGTTCGTATCCCTCTATTCCCATCCTATTCATGTATTTGTCAAGATGCCCCTTAAATGTCACTATCGTCCCTGCTTCCACCACCTCCTCCGGTAGCGAGTTTCAGGCACCCACTACCCTCTGCGTAAAAGACTTGCCTCGTACATCTACTCTAAACCTTGCCCCTCTCACCTTAAACCTCTGCGCCCTAGTAATTGGCCCCTCTACCCTGGGGAAAAGCCTCTGACTATCCACTCTGTCTGAGCCCCTCATAATTTTGTATATCTCTATCAGGTCTCCCCTCAACCTCCTTTGTTCCAGTGAGAACAAACCGAGTTTATTCAACCGCTCCTCGTAGCTAATGCCCTCCATACCAGGCAACATTCTGGTAAATCTCTTCTGCACCCTCTCTAAAGCCTCCACATCCTTCTGGTAGTGTGGCGACCAGAATTGAACACTATACTCCAAGTGTGGCCTAACTAAGGTTCTATACAGCTGCAACATGACTTGCCAATTCTTATACTCAATGCCCCGGCCAATGAAGGCAAGCATGCCGTATGCCTTCTTGACTACCTTCTCCACCTGTGTTGCCCCTTTCAATGACCTGTGGACCTGTACTCCTAGATCTCTTTGACTTTCAATACTCTTGAGGGTTCTACCATTCACTGTATATTCCCTACCTGCATTAGACCTTACAAAATGCATTATCTCACATTTGTCCAGATTAAACTCCACCTCCCATCTCTCCGCCCAAGTCTCCAAACAATCTAAATCCTGCTGTATCCTCTGACAGTCCTCATCGCTATCCGCAATTCCACCAAACTTTGTGTCGTCTGCAAACTTACTAATCAGACCAGTTACATTTTCCTCCAAATCATTTATATATACTACAAGGGCGGCCGACACAGAGCGACACCGCGACCTGGAGGCTCTCCTCCAGCCACTCACCATCCTGTATTAGAACTATATCTCTGTTACTTCACTATAGCTGGATTAATTTTATTTCTCTGATGTAATGTACCTGTCTCTGTGTATATCTCTGTCTGTGTGTACATGCGTGTTTCTATATATATGTGTGTATCTGAGAATATGTGTGAATGTTTATGTGCCTGTGTCTGTATACCTGTGGTTGCGGGTGTGTACAACTGTGTGTGTATAATGCGTGTGACTCTGTGTACTGTGTGTGTACACGTGTATACCTGTGTGTGTATGTTTGTGTATCTGTGTGTGTGCAACTCTGTGTATAATGTGTGTGGGCCTGTACACTGTGTGTATACGTGTGATTGTATGTCACTATTGTATCCTCTCTGAGAGTCTTTTAACCATTTCTAAATCTCTCAGAGGTACAATTGTTGAGTCTGATTGCTTTTTGTGATTGCTATTTATGAATGAGTACAGTGTATTTCAGCATCTTACTCTGAACAACCGTTTGAGAATAATCCTGAATCTGTCATGCTCCAGGACTCAGTGGCATGATGGATCTTAGTCTGAACATGTGTTTGAGAATTATCCTGTACCTGTCAGGCTCTGTGACTCAGTGTGAAGATGCGGTTCAGGATGTGACCTTTCAATCTCTGGGACAGTTTATACGTTTGCCTTCATTCCACGTAATTTTCCAGCACAGAAAGAAACCATTGCTGTGGGAGGCTTGAAGCAAACAATGTGTGATAGTTTTGGACCAGCATTTAATATCAGAACACAATTGTGAAAGATAATGTAACCTTCAACCTGATACTGGATTGCTCTGGAAGTTTCACTCAGGTTGTACACATTGATTTGATCTGTGACACTCAGTCTGATTCTGAGTCAGAATTTTGACATGAATGTAAAATGGATCACAGTCTGGAATTGCTGCAGTATCTTCCATCCGGAACAGAGTGAGTGAGGATTTTGCAATAGTTTGCAAGTTACAGCTCAGTTCATAGTCAGCGAAATTATATTGCATCTTTTATTTTCATAAATTAGGTGAGTTTTAAACGAGAATCAGTGTTTGTATCTTTGTCGCTTTCAGCATATCTCAATCTGAGAAGGCACCTGATATTTGTGTTTGCTTCTAATATATTTGTGAGGACGCACTCTGAGGATTAGTACAGCCACCCCTGATGTGAGTGATGTGGCTGGTATTTCACTCTATTCTCAGAGTACATTATTACGGTTAATTGTGTAATTCTAAACCGGAATCCATGTGTCAGTTTTCTCTGATATTGATTATTTCACTAAGCTGCTCCATTGTGGAACTGATACAGTGATGATGAGAATGGGTGAGAATTTGCACTGGGATTTATGGGGCCTCCTGTCAGTGGTACTGTGTTAGGGTGACATGGACACAGCGTCTGTCTCTCCTGCTGTTTGATTGATGGGTTGAAAATGTGTCTCTGGAACTGTTTCTGCTGCCTGAGACTGTGGAACTGATGACCTGTCTGTGTCTCTTTGCTCTGTCAGTGACAATGGACGGATTGTGTGTGGGAAAGAGCTGGCGACACTCTTCCCTGTAACTTGTGTGGAGGAAACATCACCCCTGATCCCGTGTGACTTCACCTTTTGTACTAGTCTACCAAGAGGGACCTTGTCAAAGGCCTTACTGAAGTCCATATTGACAACATCCACTGCCCTACCTGCATCAATCATCTTAGTGACCTCCTCGAAAAACTCTATCAAGTTAGTGAGACACGACCTCCCCTTCACAAAACCATGCTGCCTCTCACTAATACGTCCATTTGCTTCCAATGGGGAGTAGATCCTGTCTCGAAGAATTCTCTCCAGTAATTTCCCTACCATTGAAGTAAGGCTCACCGGCCTGTAGTTCCCTGGATTATCCTTGATACCCTTCTTAAACAGAGGAACAACATTGGCTATTCTCCAGTCCTCCAGGACATCCCCTGAAGACAGTGAGGATCCAAAGATTTCTGTCAAGGCCTCAGCAATTTCCTCTCCAGCCTCCTTCAGTATTCTGGGGTAGATCCCATCAGGCCCTGGGGACTTATCTACCTTAATATTTTTTAAGACACCCAACACCTCGTCTTCTTAGATCTCAATGTGACCCAGGCTATCTACACACCCTTCTCCAGACTCAACATCTACCAATTTCTTCTCTTTGGTGAATACTGATGCAAAGTATTCATTTAGTACCTCGCCCATTTCCTCTGGCTCCACACATAGATTCCCTTGCCTATCCTTCAGTGGGTCAACCCTTTCCCTGGCTACCCTCTTGCTTTTTATGTACGTGTAAAAAGCCTTGGGATTTTCCTTAACCCTATTTGCCAATGACTTTTCGTGACCCCTTCTAGCCCTCCTGACACCTTGCTTAAGTTCCTTCCTACTTTCCTTATATTCCACGCAGGCTTTGTCTGTTCCCAGCCTTTTACCCCTGACAAATGCCTCCTTTTTCTTTTGACGAGGCCTACAATATCTCTCGTTATCCAAGGTTCCAGAAAATTTCCGTATTTATCCTTCTTCCTCACAGGAACATGCCGGTCCTGAATTCCTTTCAACTGCCACTTGAAAGCCTCCCACATGTCAGATGTTTATTTGCCCACAAACATCCGCCCCCAATTTATGTTCTTCAGTTCCCGCCTAATATTGTTATAATTAGCCTCCCCCCAATTTAGCGCATTCATCCTCGGACCACTCTTATCCTTGTCCACCAGTACTTTAAAACTTACTGAATTGTGGGCAGTGTTCCCGAAATGCTCCCCTACTGAAACACCTAGCACCTGGCCGGGCTCATTCCACAATACCAGGTCCAGTACCGCCCGTTCCCTAGTTGGACTGTCTACATATTGTTTTAAGAAGCCCTCCTGGATGCTCCTTACAAACTCCGCCCCGTCTAAGCCCCTGGCACTAAGTGAGTCCCAGTCAACATTGGGGAATTGAAGTCTCCCATCACCACAACCCTGTTGTTTTTACTCTTTTCCAAAATCTGTCTACCTATCTGCTCCTCTATCTCCCGCTGGCTGTTGGGAGGCCTGTACTAAACCCCCAACATTGTGACTGCACCCTTCTTATTCCTGATCTCTACCCATATCGCCTCACTGCCCTCTGAGGTGTCCTCCCGCAGTACAGCTGTGATATTCTCCCGAACCAGTAGCGCAACTCCGCCTCCGCTTTTACATCCCCCTCTATCCCGCCTGAAACATCTAAATCCTGGAACATTTATCTGCCAATCCTGCCCTTCCCTCAACCAGGTCTCTGTAATGGCAACAGCATCATAGTTCCAAGTACTAATCCAAGCTCTAAGTTCATCTGCCTTACCCGTAATACTTCTTGCACTAAAACATATGTACTTCAGGCCACCAGACCCGCTGTGTTCAGCAAATTCTCCATGTCTGCTCTGCCTCAGAGCCACACTGTCCCTATTCCCTAGCTTTTTCTCAATGCTCTCAACATCTGACCTATTGCTCCCGTGCCCACCCTCCTGCCACACTAGTTTAAACCCTCCCGTGTGACACTAGCAAACCTCGCGGCCAGGATATTTATGCCTCTCCAGTTTAGATGCAACGCATCCTTCTTATATAGGTCACACCTGCCCCGGAAGAGCTCCCTGTGGTCCAGATAACGGAAACCCTCCCTCCTACACCAGCTGTTTAGCCACGTGTTTAGCTGCTCTATCTTCCCATTTCTAGCCTCACTGGCACGAGGCACAGAGAGTAATCCCGAGATTACAACCCTAGAGGTCCTGTCTTTTAACTTTCTGCCTAGCTCCCTGAACTCCTGCTGCAGGACCTCATGCCCCTTCCTGCCTATGTCGTTAGTACCAATATGTACAACGACCTCTGCCTGTTTGCCCTCCCCCTTCAGGATGCCCTCTACCCTTTCGGAGACATCCTGGACCCTGGCACCAGGGAAGCAACATACCATCCTGGAGTCTCTTTCACGTCCACAGAAGCGCCTATCTGTGCCCCTGACTATAGAGTCCCCTATTACTATTACGCTTCTGCGCTTTGACCCTCCCTTCTGAACATCAGAGCCAGCCGTGGTTCACTGCTCTGGCTGCTGCTGTTTTCCGCTGATAGGCTATCCCCCCGACAGTATCCAAAGGGGTATACCTGTTCGAGAGGGGGACAACCATAAGGGATTCCTGCACTGACTGCCTGCCCTTTCTGGTGGTCACCCATTTCTCTGCCTGCACCTTGGGTGTGACCACATTTACATAACTGCGATCTATGACGCCGAGCTGTTTATGTTTATGTGGAGCTAATGCTTCCTCTTTTGCGGCATTCTAAAACTTGAGTTCTTAAGCTTAGAGTAAGAGATAGCAAATTTAAAAAACATTTGAGGAAAAACTACTTGTCCCATCGCAGTAATAGTTGTAACGGATGTTTCTGCGCGACATTGTGAGTTTCAAACTGAGGAAGACTGGCCAACAGTTTCCCATTCAGAATTGATGCGCAATTATGTAATTGAGGTGTATAAGACGTACACAGTACTACAAATGTGGCCTTACCAAAGTTTTGTACAGCTGCATCATCACCTCACGGCTCTTAAATTCAATCCCTCTGTTAATGAACGCTAGCACACCATAGGCCTTCTTCACACCTCTATCCACTTGAGTGGCAACTTTCAAAGATGTATGAACATAGACCCCAAGATCTCTCTGCTCCTCCACATTGCCAAGAACTCTACCGTTAACCCTGTATTCCGCATTCATATTTGGCCTTCCAAAATGGACAACCTCACACTTTTCAGGGTAAACTCC
Source organism: Scyliorhinus torazame (assembly GCF_047496885.1). Classification (NCBI taxonomy): domain Eukaryota; kingdom Metazoa; phylum Chordata; class Chondrichthyes; order Carcharhiniformes; family Scyliorhinidae; genus Scyliorhinus; species Scyliorhinus torazame. The sequence goes on from NC_092730.1 coordinate 41,534,794, forward strand.
ATCTGCCACTTCTCAGCCCAGCTCTGCATCCTATCTATGTCTCTTCAGCCGACAACAGCCCACCTCACTATCCACAACTCCACCAATCTTCGTATCGACTGCAAATTTACTGACCCACCCTTCAACTCCCTCATCCAAGTCATTAATTAAAATCACAAACAGCAGAGGACCCAGAACTGATCCCTCCGGTACGCCACTGGTAACTCGGATCCAGGCTGATTATTTGCCATCCACCACCACTCTCTGACTTCTATCGGTTAGCCAGTACGTTATCCAACTGGCCATATTTCCCACTATCACATGCCTCCTTACTTTCTGCAGAAGCCGACCATGGGGAACCTCATCAAATGCCTAAGTAAAAGCCATGTACACAACATCCACTGCTTCACCTTCATCCACATGCTTGGTCACCTCCTCAAATAATTCAATGAGACTTGTAAGGCAAGACCTACCCCTCACAAATCCGTGCTGACTATCCCTAATCAAGCAGTGTCTTTCCAGATGGTCAGAAATCCTATCCTTTCCATGACTTTGCCTACCACCGAAGTAAGACTAACTGGCCTGTAATTCCCAGGGTTATCCTTAGTCCCTTTTTTGAACAGTGGCACGACATTCGCCACTCTCCAATCCCCTGGTACCACCCCTGTTGACAGTGAGGACGAAAAGATCATTGCCAACGGCTCTGCAATTTCATCTCTTGCTTCCCATAGAATCCTTGGACATATCCCGTCAGGCCCGGAGGACTTGTCTATCCACAAGTTTTTCAAAATGCCCAACACATCTTCCTTCCTAACAAGTATTTCCTCGAGCTTACCAGTCTGTTTCACACTGTCCTCTCCAACAATATCGCCCCTCTCATTTGTAAATACAGAAGAAAAGTACTCGTTCAAGATCTCTCCTATCTCTTCAGATTCAATACACAACCTCCCGCTACTGTCCTTGATCGGACCTACCCTAGCTCTAGTCATTCTCATATTCCTCACATACGTGTAAAAGGCCTTGGGGTTTTCCTTGATCCTACCCGCCAAAGATTGTTCATGCCCTCTCTTTGCTCTCCTCATCCCTTTCTTCAGTTCCCTCCTGACTACCTTGTATCCCTCCAACGCCCTGTCTCAACCTTGTTTCCTCAGCCTTACATAAGTCTCCTTTTTCCTCTTAACAAGACATTCAACCTCTCTTGTCAACCATGGTTCCCTCAATCGACCATCTCTTCCCTGCCTGACAGGGACATACATATCAAGGACACGTAGTACCTGTTCCTTGAACAAGTTCCACATTTCACTTGTGTCCTTCCCTGACAGCCTATGTTCCCAACTTATGCACTTGAATTCTTGTTTGACAACATCGTATTTACCCTTCCCCCAATTGTAAAACTTGCCATGTTGTACGCACCTATCCCTCCCCATTACTAAAGTGAAAGTCACAGAATTGTGGTCACTATCTCCAAAATGCTCCCCCACTAACCAATCTCTCACTTGCTCTGGTTCATTACCAAGTACGAAATCCAATATTGCCCCTCCTCTGGTCGGACAATCTACATATTGTGTTAGAAAAGCTTCCTGGACACACTGCACAAACACCACCCCATCCAAACCGTTTGACCTAAAGAGTTTCCACAAAATGTTTGGGAAGTTGAAGTCACCCATGACTACTACCCTGTGACTTCTGCACCTTTCCAAAATCTGTTTCCCAATCTGTTCCTCCACATCTCTGCTACTATTGGGGGGCCTATAGAAAACTCCTAACAAGGTGACTGCTCCTTTCCTATTTCTGACTTCAACCCATGCTACCTCAGTAGGCTGATACTCCTCGAACTGCCTTTCTGCAGCTGTTATACTATCTCTAATTAAAAATGCCACCCCCACCCCCACCTCTTTTACAACCCTCCCTAATCTTATTGAAACATCTATAACCAGGGACCTCCAACAACCATTTACGCCCCTCTTCTATCCAAGTTTCTGTGATGGCCACCACATCGTAGTCCCTAGTACCGATCCATGCCATAAGTTCACCCACCTTATTCCTGATGCTTCTTGCGTTGAAGTATACACACTTCAACCCATCTCCGTGCCTGCAAGTACTCTCCTTTGTCAGTGTTCCCTTCCCCACTGCCTCATTACACGCTTTGGCGTCCTGAATATCGGCTACCTTAGTTGCTGGACTACAAATCCGGTTGTCATTCCCCTGCCAAATTAGTTTAAACCCTCCCGAAGAGTACTAGAAAATCTCCCTCCCAGGATATTAGTGCCCCTCTGGTTCAGATGCAACCCGTCCTGCTTGTACCGGTCCCACCTTCCCCAGAATGCGCTCCAATTATCCAAATACCTGAAGCCCTCCCTCCTACACCATTCCTGCAGCCACGTGTTCAGCTGCACCCTCTCCCTGTTCCTAGCCTCGCTATCACGTGGCACCGGTAACAAACCAGAGATGACAACTCTGTCTGTCCTGGCTTTTAACTTCCACCCTAACTCCCTAAACTCATTTATTGCCTCCACACCCCTTTTCCTACCTATGTCGTTGGTATCAATGTGCACCAGGACTTCTGGCTGCTCCCCCTCCCCCTTAAGGATCCTGAAGACACGATCCGAGACATCCCTGGCCCTGGTACCCGGGAGGCAACATACCTTCCGGGAGTCTCGCTCGCGACCACAGAATCTCCTATCTATTCCCCTAACCATTGAATGTCCTACAACTATTGCTTTTCTATTCTCCCCCTTCCCTTCTGAGCCCCAGAGCCAGACTCAGTGCCAGAGACTTGGCCGCTAGGGCCTTCCCCCGGTTGGTCATCCCCGCCAACAGCGTCCAAAACGGTATACTTGTTTTGAAGGGGAACGGCCACGAGGGATCCCTGCACTGTCTGCCTTTTTTTTCTTTCCCCTGAACATAACCCAGCTATTCTTGTCCCGTACATTGGGTGTGGTTACCTCCATGTAACTCTTCTCTATCACCCCCTCTGCCTCTCGGATGATCCGAAGTTCATCCAGCTTCAGCTCCAGTTCCCTAACACGGTCTTTGAGGAGCTGGAGTTGGGTGCACTTCCCGCAGGTATAGTCAGCAGGGACACCGGTGGTATCTCTCACCACCCACATCCTACAGGAGGAGCATGCAACTGGCCTAGCCTCCATCCCCTCTTACCTTACAGAATATAGCTGCCCTGTGGACCAACTGGATCTCCGCCCTCCGACTCCCAGTCAGCTGCACTCTCTGTAAACTCCTGGCTCTCTTCTAACTCTTTGTGGAAATGTAGGAAAGAAAATGAAAGGAGCACCTTACTCCCTCCTCACCTAACTCCCTCAGTCACCAAACTCTCACTCTAGCACTCAAATGCACCAAATTCAGCACTCACTCAGTCACCAAACTCTCACTATAGCACTCAGATGCACCAAATTCAGCACTCAGTGCAAACAAAGTCTGCACTGTAGGGGATCACTTTTTGATTCTGTGGAATTCGCTACCCCAGAGTGCGGTGGATGCAGGTACAGTGAATAAATTTAAGGAGGAGGTAGAGAGATTTTTGTTGGTATTGAGTGGAAGGGTTATGGAGAACGGATGGAGTTGAGGCCAGTATGGGATCAGCCAAGATCTCATGGATGGTGTTAGGCTCAGGAGGCTAAATTGCCTTCTCCCGCTCCTAGATGATGTGTTATAGTAAGGACGTATTCTAACTGAGATCAATCGCCCTCTTCATCTGTAACATTGTAGGTAACAGATGAGGAACACATCAACCGTGATAGAATGGCGGGGCAGACTCAATGGGTCTAATGGCTTAATTCTGCTCCTATATTTTATGAACTTATCTTTTGCGCGACTTCGTGAGTTTCAAACTGAGGGGAAGGAACATTTTCCAACTCAGAATTTATGCGCAATTAGGGCAGGGAGTGAAAAGTAACTTTCTCAGCTTTTTATTATTTGGTTTCACCATGGACAGTGTTCGACTATTCACCGCCCGCCAAGCCCTGAAACAAAAGCTAAAACTCACAGCCTTTTTTCTATATCCTCATGAAGTGGACGAAACAGAGATACAACAGACACGTTACAGACAAGAATGGGATTTGATTCCACGTGTGCAGAGTACAATGGATTATTGTGCCTGACCTTAACCACGTGGTACAACCCCTTTACTTCATGTAACTTTAATATCTGATCTTGTCACAGATAAGTAGCCGAAGCACCCCACCAATGTACAATCAGGAGGACGTTCATCCACGAGAGGTGGCAGAAGGTAATAATGGGAGAAGTGAACCCGGTAACCTCGACTGCACAGTGGGTAGCCGAAGAAGAATTGGTGGCAATGTGGGGTTAAGCCCCAAACACGTCTGCCTCCGTTCGTGCCTCCGTTCGTCCCTCCTCTAACCCAACTCGATGCAAGTGGCCTGACAACTTGGAATATTTTGTCACATCAGTGATTGCAGATCCATCGTGTAAAATGAATCCCACTTCCGAGAAACAACGGGCGAAAAATCGACGAGGATGGGATTCGAACCCACGTGTGCAGAACACAATGGATTAGCAGTCCATCGCCTTAACCACTCGGCCACCTCGTCGCACAAATTTTTGTGTCAATACGTCTTAATTCGTTTTGCACCCATGAACTGATGGAAATTATTTGCCTCTTTCTCTTCAACCAGGTGTTCAACAGGGGTAAATGGAGCGATGGTGGTATAGTGGTGAGCATCACTGCTTTTGAGACCGTTGACTCCGGTTCGATTCCCGGCCATCGCAGTAATAGTTGAATCGGATGTTTTTGCGCGACATCCTGAGTTTCAAATTGAGGAAGACTGGTCAACTGTTTCTCATTCAGAATTTATACGGATTATCTAAGTGAGGTGTTTAAGATGCGAAAAAGTGTAGATATTGTAGGCGTGGTGTTGATGTTACCTGTTGTGGGTCAGTCTAAAACGAGAGGTCATCATCTTAGAATATGAGGCTGCAAATTTACAAAAGATTTAAAGAAAAACTACTTCTCCCAAAGGGTTTTAATTCTGTGGAATTCACTTCCTGAGAGTGTGGTGGATGCAGGGACAGTGAGAAAGTTAAGGAGGACTTAGAGAGACTTTTATTGGTAATGAGTTGAAGGGTTCTGGAGAACGGGCAGGACGGTGGCGTTGAGGCCATTATGTTTGATCAGGCAAGATCACATGGAAGGTTTTACGCCCAAGAGGCTAAATTGCATATCCCAGCTCCAATGTTATGTGTTCTCGGGAGGAGGTGTTCTGGCTGATATCTCAATCGATCTCTTGTTCCGTAACATTTCAGGTAGCAGATGATGAACACTTCAGTCATGATCGAATGGCGGGCAGACTCGATGGGTCGAATGGCGTAACACTGCTCACATATCTGAAGAATCTATCGTTTGCGCGGCTTCATGACTTTCTAACTGAGGGAAAGAAATTGTTTCCAACTCAGAATTTGTGCGCAATTATGGGGGGAAGTGAATTAAGTAACTTTCTCGTCATTTTCTAAAGTGGTTTCAATATGGAAAGTGTTCGATTATTCACAACCCCAAGTCCCAAACACTAAAAATCACAGCATTTTTCCGTCACCCTCATGAAGTGGATCAAACAGAGACACAACAGGTACGTTACAGACGAGGATTGGATTCGAACTCAAGTGCGCAGAGCACAAAGGTTTCTTGTTCATCCCCTTAACCACGTGGTACAACTCCTTACTTCATGGAACTTTAATGTCTGACCTTCTCACAGACAAGTGACCGAAGCAACCCTCCAGTGCACAAACAGGAGGATGTTCATCCAGGAGAGGTGGCAGAAGGTAATTATGGGAGAAGTCAACCCGGTATCCTCGACTGTACTGTGGATAGCCGAAGAAGAACTGGTGTCAAATAGAGGTTAAGCCCCAAACCCGTCTGCCTTCGTTCCTCCGTCCTCTAACCCAACTCGCTGCAATCTGGCCTGACAACTTGGAATAGATTGTCACATCAGTGATTGCAGATCCATCTAGGAAAAATAAGGCCCACGTCCGAGAAAAGTCGATTTAAAATCAACGAGAATGGAATTCGAACACATGTATGTAGAGTACAATGGATTAGTAGTCCATCGCCTTAACCACTCGGCCACCTCGTCCCACAACTGCACATGTCAACAGGTTTTAATTCGTTTTGCATCCATGAACTGATGGAATGTATCTGCTTCCTTCTATTCACCTGGTGTTCAAAATTGGAAATGCAGCGATGGTGGGAGAGTGGTGAGCAAAGTTTTCTTCCAAGCAGTTGTTCCAGTTCGATTCCCGGTCATCGATCTAATAGTTGAATCGGATGTTATTGTGCGACATCGTGAGTTTTAAACTGAGGAAGACTGGTCCACAGTTTCTCACTCAGAATGTATGCGTAATTATCTAATTGAGATGTTCAAGGTACCAAAGGTATGTAAAAAGTTGACGTGGAGCTGTTGCTTCCTCTTGTGGGGCATTCTAAAACGAGAGGTCATGCTCTTAGAATAACAGATAGCAATTTTAAAAAAGAATTGAGGAAAAACTACTTATCCCAAAGGGTTTATGATTCCGTGGAATTCGGTACCCCAGATTGCGTTGGATGGAGGGAGAGTGAGTAAGTTTAAGGAGGAGGTAGAGAGATTTTATTGGTAAGGAGTTCAAGGGATACGGAGAACGGGAAGACGGTGGAGTTGAGGCCAGGCTGGGATCAGCCAACATCACATGGAAGGTGTTCGGCTCAGGAGGCTAAATTGCCTACCCCCGCTCCGAGGTCATGCGTTCTAGGGTGAAAGTGTTCCTGCTGATAACGCAATCGACCTCTTCGTCTGTAACATTGTAGGTCGCAGATGGGGAATATATCAGCCATAATAGAATGGCTGGGCAGACTCGATGGGTCTAATGGCTGAAGTCTGCTTCTTTATTTTATGAACTTACTTTTTGCGCGACTTTGTGAGTTTCAAACTGAGAGGACGGAACTGTTTCTAACTCAGAATTTATACGCAATAAGGTCAGGGAGTGAAATAAGTAGCTTTCTAACCTTTTTATAATGTGGTTTCAACATGGACAGTGTTCGTCGAATTCACCACCCGCCAAGCCCGTGAACCAAAGCAAAAAATCACAGCATTTGTACTTCATGCTCATGAAGTGGACCAAACAGAGACACAACAGACACATTACAGACGAGGATGGGATTTGAATCCACGTGTGCAGAGTACAATGGATTATTGTGCGTCTCCTTAACCACATGATACAACTCATTTACTTCAATGGAATTTTAATATGCGATCTTATTACAGGCAAGTAGCCAAAGAACCCCACCAGTCTACAAACAGGATGAGGTTCATCCTGGAGAGGTGGGTGAGGAGAATTATGGGAGACGTCATCCCGGTAACCTCAACTGTACTGTGGGTAGCCGAAGAACTCGTGTCACGGTGCGGTTCCATTGACAACGTATCCAGAGGCACATATAGTGACGAAGACTGACAGGTTCAGAATGTCTCTTACACTATCACACATTACCCGAGAGTGACAGGAATCCCCCATTTACAAACGGGACCAGAGAAGGGCAGAGAGAATGCACGTCACTCCCACATACAACATGTTGACGGATTCAACACAACCAAAATATAAGAAAAGATCATCACCACATATTATCTTCTTCGAAATCCCGCCGTACCAACTTTAATATAATAAAAACAATTTTTATCAGTTGTGTCTCACTCTAATCTGTGAACTTCGCTCTACCACAGTGTGTTGACATCTACTGGCCACGACACAGAACCGCAACAGAGCGCGGGAGATTCACATGAACTGTCGGTGATAGAATGTGATCGGGTGGACGGAGAGGTGTTAGAAGTATGTAAAATTTAAACAATCTATATTCATGCATTTCCCAATGGAATTGGTGGAATTTGGAAGTGTTTATCTTGAGGATCAATTGAGCAGAGACTTTAAAGCATTTTATCTGTGGTTCCCTCTGTGTGAGCTATGCAACATTGTACTGTGTCATGCTGTCTCCTTCATTCCTGGGACGAGACTGCAAGAAGGATTCTGAAAGGTATTTGCTGCAAAGCAAACAGGAACGTGCGTGATGTTTACTTTTGCTGTGAGGTAGAATGTAAATAGCAGAGAATAGCCTCGATTCCTCGACCTCGGGCTAATGGCCCAGCACGCTTCCGCTGCGGCACTCTGCTCCTTAAACCAGGAGCTACAACATTACTGCCTGGCTGTAGCCACACATCTATTCACTTCCACATTTGTTCTTTCAACAAGAATACACGTTTGAGCACACTGATTCTGGTCAGCATAGTTCAGATAATTTACTTTCGTGCTGAACGGTTGTTCTGTGAAGGGGATGTGATTTATTCTGTGACGTTGTTCTGATGAGAAACTGGGGAATGACTGGAATCATCTTCATAGAAGGAAGTTCGGGACGGCAGTTTCACCTCTCTGGGAACATTGATCACGCTCTTACGCTTTGCTTCAAGTCCGACCCCAGAGAAGACAACTACGAGCAAAGTGGCGCAGCGGACGTGTGCTGGATCCCTAACCCAGAGGTCGATGGATCTAAACCAGCCTCTGCTATTTATATTCTCACTCACACGAAACGGAAACAAGTTGCTATATGTCAGCAGCACATCTGCCTTTTTCTTTATTAGTATCAAAGTTTTGCTTTCAGTTTCATCCGCTCTTTGGCACCGGTTCTTCAGCTACCCACAGTACAGTCGAGGAGACTAAGTTGAGTTCTCCCAGAACATTCTTCTGGCTCCTCAAGTGGATGAACGTTCACCTGATTGGACACTGGAGGGGTTCTTCGGCTACTTGTCCGTGAAAGCAGTACCGGAAGCAGCTGTGGAGAGAGATTGCAGTCGCCAGAATGCAACTCTCCATTTGTACACTTCACGTCGCTCAGATCTTAGACTCTCAATAGCTTCGTGTGAGGAAGAGGTAGAGCGGGAATTCGGTTCTTGTTGATTGGAGCAAACTGTTCAATGCAGCGATGAGAAGCTCCTTCACCCCCAGCGGGTTGGATAAGGATGGCACTCAGATAAGGGCTCTGGCTAGGGATTAAAAGTAGGGAAAGCATCTATTGTTTGAAATGAAATGACGATGAAGATAGAATTTATGTCGATTTGCGAGTGGATCTTAGTTTGGACGACAGCCGAGTGGTCTAAGTTGCTGCGTTGAGATCGAAATCTCTACAAGAGGCGTGGGTTCGACTCCCACAACTGATATTGCCTTTTTTCTCCATGAGGTTAAATTTCTCCAGCAAGATTTTCAACATCAGGAAGATCCAATACCTCCCTTTCAGTGGAAAAGCGTTGGTCTCAGGACATGAGATTCTTGTTTAAATACGCACAGCAAGACCACACAGGCAAAAGCGCAGTTAATGCCTCGATAATCTGCTTCAGTGACTCTGGTTGAGGAATTAATATTGAGCACAGGACTCCGGGTAAAATTCGTCTTATCTTCTTGTAAATAGTCTGGCTGGTTGGAGTGATTACATCCGTCTGAGAGGGGAAGTTGGAAACTCGGTTTCTATTGTGATTTACTGCTGGATAAAACTTTATTTCCTTATTGGCCCCCTGTGAGGTATTACTGGATATCGTTATTTCTCTATATTGCCCCTCTGTTGGGTACTATTGGATAACGTTTCCAGTCCAGCTTTGACAAATGGTCACCTGGACTCGAAACGTTTGCTCTTTCCTCTCCCTACAGATGCTGTCAGATCTGCTGAGACTTTAAGGCATTTTCTCTGTGGTTCCCTATGTGTGAGCTTTACAATGTTGTACTGCGTCATGCTGTCTCCTTCATTCTTGGGACTAATGTCGGGATGAGACTGCAAGAATGTTTATGATAGGTATTTGCTGCAAAGCAAACAGGAACGTGTGTTATGTTTTCTTTTTGTGTCAGGGAGAATGTAAATAGCAGAGAACTACCTCGATTCCTCGACCTCGGGCTAATGGCCCAGCACGCTTCCGCTGCGGCACTCTGCTCCTTAAACCAGGAGCTACGATTTTACTGCCCTGCGGTAGCCACACAGCTATTCACTTCCTCATTTTTTTTCTTTCAACTAGAACACACGTTTGAGCACAGTAATTCTGGTCAGCATATTTCAGATAATTTACTTGCGTTCTGAATGTTGTTCTGTGAAGGTGATGTGATTTCTTGTGTGACGTTGTTCTGATGATAAAGTGGGGAGTGACTGGAATCACCTTCATAGAATGAAGTTCGGGGCGGCAGTTTCACCTCTCTGGGAACATTGATCACGCTGTTATTGATTTCTTCAAACATTGCCTCAAGTCCGACCCCGGACAGAGTCAACCACGAGCAGCGTGGAGCAGCGGCCCATAACCCAGTGGTCGATGGATCGAAACCACTCTCTGCTATATATATTCTCAATCACACCAAACGAAAACAAGTCGCTATTTGTCAGCAGCACATCTACCTTTTTCTTTATTAGTATCAACGTTTTGCTTACAGTCTGATCCGCTCTTTGACACCTGTTCTTCAGCTACCCACAGTATAGTCGAGGTGACAAAGTTGACTTCTCCCAGAACACTCTTCTGGCGCCTCTCCTGGATGAACGTTCTCCTGTTTGGAAAAAGGAGGGATTCTTCGGCTACTTGTCTGTGAAAGCAGCACCGGGAGCAGCTGTGGAGAGAGAATGCAGTCGTCAGGATGCAACTCTCCAATTGGATACTTCACGTCGCTCAGATCTTAGGCTTTCAATATCTTCGAGTGAGGAACAGGTAGAGCGGGAATTCGTTCCTGGTTGATTGGAGCAAACTGATCAATGCAGCAATGAGGAGCTCCTTAACCCTCAGCGGCCTGGACAAGGATGACACTCAGATACAGGACTCTGGCTGGTGTTCAAAAGGAGGATAAGCATATCTTGTTTGAAATGGAATGACGATGAAGATAGAATTTGAGTCGATGTGTGCACGGATCTTAGTTTCGGCGACAACGCATCAGGGTGACCGAGCGGTCAAAGGTTCAGGTCGCAGTCTCTTCTGGAAGCGTGGGTGCGAATCCCACTCCTGATATTGACCTTTCCCACACGAGGTTAATTTTCTCCAGCGAGATTTTCAACCTCACGAATGTCCAATACCTTCCTTTCAATGGAAAAGCGTTGGTCTCAGGACATGAGATTCCCGCTTAAATACGCACAGCAAGACCACACAGGCAAAAGCGCAGTTAATGACTCGATAATCTGCTTCAGTGACTTTGGTTGAGGAATTAATATTGATCCCAGGACTCCGGGTAAAATTCGTCTTCTCTTGGAAATAGTCAGGCAGGTTCGATTGTTCACATCCGCCCGAGAGGGGAAGATGGGAACTTAGTTTCTATTGTGATTTATCGCTCGATAAAGCTTTAGTTCCTTATATGCCCCATGTGAGTTATTAGTGGATATCGTTATATATCTATATTGCCCCTTTGTGGGGTACTACTGGATATCGTATCCGGTCCAGCTTTGACAAAGTGTCATCTGGACTCGAAACGTTAACTCTTTTCTCTCCCTACAGATCTGGTCAGTCTTGCTGAGACTTTAAAGCATTTTCTCTGTGGTTCCCTCTGTGTGAGCTTTACAATGTTGTAATGTGTCACGCTGTCTGCTTTATCCTGGGTTTAATGTCGGGATGAGACTGCAAGAAAGTTTCTGATAGGTATTTGCTGCAAAGCAAACAGGAACGTGCGTTATTTTTACTTTTCGTGTCAGGGAGGATGTAAATAGCAGAGAATAGCCTCGATTCCTCGACCTCGGGCTAATGACCCAACACGCATCCGCTGCGGCACTCTGCTCCTTAAACCAGGAGCGACAACATTACTGCCCTGCGGTAGCCACACAGCTATTCACTTCCTCATTTTTTCTTTCAACAAGAACACACGTTTGAGCACACTGATTCTGGTCAGCATAGTTCAGATAATTTACTTTCGTGCTGAATGGTTATTCTGTGAAGGGGATGTGATTTCTTCTGTGACGTTGTTCTGATGGGAAAGTGGGGAGTGACTGGAATCACCTTCATAAAATGAAGTTCGGGGCGGCAGTTTCATCTCTCCGGGAACATTGATTACTCTGTTACTGATTTCTTCAAGCTTTGCCTGTATTTATAGAACGAATACACAAACAATGAAGCGGGAGAATGTATTAAATCAGAGATTGGATATTCTTGTAACCAATACGGCTGTAATGGGAATCCTTCATTTTCCGATAAATCGGGATGAACAGATCGCTCAGTCAGAAATCAGATATCTGGGGATTTAAATGTGATTACTACAGTGATAATATTAACCATGTTAATGTTATTTTGCTCCAATTGAAACGTATCACGAATACCTCGTTAACTTGTTGCACAACTTGTTTCAGCCAGGAGATGGCAGCAGTGCGCAATAGTTTCGGTCTCCTGATTGTGTCCACAGATCTCGATAGGAATGGAGCTGCTGCTTCCCGGGGAGCTGCCAAGCAAGAGGCACAGATACTGACCAACTGCACCCGCTCCAAATAGATTCCCCAAATTACTGAACAAAACAAAAACAAGCACAAATCATATTTTAAGAAACTATGACAGTGACTCTGAAAACAATACACCATCACCTCTGAAAGAATCGATTTGCTGGAACTAATTAAAGATGAACCGTTTCAATATCAGCCGTAATTCCTTACCAGTTCTCAGACAGGCACCGACTAGTTAGAAGTTTGCTTCACTTTTCAAGGTCTGGCTCAATAAAATCAATCACAGGCCCATGATCTGCTTTCCTCCTGTTCTCAGACACATCCACTTTGTACAAGGGCGCACTAACTGGTTTTCAGAGTCAGAGTCAGACTGCAGTCACTTCCTTCTCCCTCGATCCCTTTATCCCAGAACCACCTCACAACCAGGAATGGAACTTCTCACAGAGCCAAGAATGGAATAGTATGTCGATTCTTCCACTGATTCAGGACCGCCCATCGCCAGGATGTATTCGTCCAAAAGAGTTGGGATGAAATAGGGCTGTGTTTCACTGTATCCAATCAGTCCCCGGAGAAGCACAAAAACAGTGAGTGAGGGAGAGAGAAAGAAACAAAGAAACAGATAGAGAGATAAAATATGTTCCATTTCTAACACGATCTTTTTACCCAAAAAAACATTCAGCTGAATGAAACCGAACCACGTTTCCATTCGCTGCCGTTGCTGCTTCTCCTTCCGAACGTTGCAGGAAACGTTATTATTTATTGATTGTTGTTTTGAGTGCGAGGTTTTTTACATTTCGTTCAGTTTCCAAAACAGATGCTGAACATCTGACTGACTCAAACCGTTCATTTACAAACATTCCAATTCATTCTCGAGTCAGTGGCTTGCGCGGGGAGTTCAGCAAACACTTCGAAACACAGTCGCTGCGAGCAGAGTTCGAACCAGCGTGGGGAAGCCCCACGGGATTTCAAGTCTAACGCCTTTACCACTCAGCCATCGCAGCTGTGTCTAGTGTGCCATTCATTAGTAATTTGGTCGATAGAATACATTCTAAAACCAGCCTGGAATCACTCCAGGAAGTTATTGCATTCAAACGATCAACGGGGCCCCGGTGTTTATGTGAGGAGGGGTTGAATCTTCGTGGAAAATGACCATTGGATTTGGAGAGAGGCCTTGAGAGACTCGAAAACCTCAGCTCCCTAAACGCACAATTCCACCGATTAAATAGATTGTGGAACAACATCAGTTACATTGGAAATATATTAGAAATTCAAATGGAACAGGACCACACTTTACAGTCTGGAAGAAAATTTAAATGATGAAATCTAGAAATTACAGCACAGAAGGAGGCCTCTGCAGGCCGAACGGTCACCTGATGACGCAACTAAAATGGTCACGTGTCGGGATTTCGGCAGTTCCCCGGATCGCGGTCAGAGCACAAGCCAGGAGGTGCTGCTCAATTATTAAGTCAGTTATTTTTTATTACATGTCATTGGTCGTCAGTCATTGAGAGACCAGCATTCCTACATGGTATCAGGAGTGGGCAGAACGTCTTCACCGTATCAACATGCTTGTATCACAGAATCGTAGAATATCCAGCTCAGAAGGAGGCCATTCGGCCCAACAAGTCAGCACTGACCTTCCGAATGAGCACCGCAGCAACTCTCTTCAAGAAGAGGTTTAATAGACAGTGCACCAGCAGCCCGGCTAGCTCAGTCGGTAGAGCATGGGACTCTTAATCCCAGGGTCGTGGGTTCGAGCCCCACGTTGGGCGCTTTCTTGTTATTATCTGAAAATATTGATGCTGAATGAACTGTCTTCATAACAGGAACACAAGGTTATGTCCCTTGACTGGGAATCCAGAGGTCTCAAGGAACCTCGTGACAAAATTTAATAAATATGTAATTAAAATTTCGTCTCAGAAACGGCGCAGAAAGGTTCTGCTTCCGACGGATCTTACTTCCACAACTGGGAACACATTACACAACAGATAATGATTTGACACAACTACAGTGAAGATCTGTCACCGGCAGTGTCACGGTTCCATGGCAGAGAGCACGGCTACACAGCAGAGAGCTCAGTTACACAGCAAGATATAATGTTACAAACAAGGTCTCTCTGTGCGCAGCAGAAAACACATTTTCCTAAAAAAAAACAGTTTCTCCATCTCGGCACCTTTTCTGTGTGTCATTGTATGTGTGTCCTGATAGTCTCTTCCTGATTTTTTGTGTATCTTTCTCTGTCTGTTACAGCAGTCCTGCTGTTACGTATTAATCTCACTTTTCCCAAACAGTAATTGTGATTGATAGATAAAGAAACATTTCCAAACTGACATTCAGTACCAATGTCTGATAGAGACTGAAACCCACCCTCACATACAGTCCAGACATTGACTCATAATGAAGGAATCCTGCTCTCACAAACTATTGAGACTGAGGTGCAGAGTGTTCCCTCCACTCGCGAATACTACCTGTGATTTACAGAGACAGAACAGATCTCAGTCAGGTGAGTAGCAGAGTTTGATGGGTACAACATGTATTCCACAATCACCTTCTCTGCGCCAGATAATCAGATGCAGACGACATGCGGCGTCTGTGTTGGTTTAACAAGGGTTTTACCCAAGAACAGGAACAGATTTACACAATATCAGGGTATAAAACGTAGGAGCAGAAGTAGGCCATTCAGCCCATCGAATATGCTCCGCATTTCAATGAGATCATGCTTGATCTGATATATGACGTGTTATGGCCTTATACGGTGGCATATTATCACAGTGGTTACCTCACAGAGCCAGCGATCCGGGTTCAATTCCAGCTTTTGGTCACTGACTGTGTGGAGTTTGCACTTTCTCCCCGTGTCTGTGTGGGTTCCCTCCGGGTGCTGCGATTTCCTCGCACAGTCCAAATGTGTGCGGGTTAGGTGGAGTGTCCATGCTAAATTGCCCCTTAGTGTTCAGAAGATTGGGTGGTGTTACAGGGATGTGATGGGGACACAGAGGCTCTTTCAGAATATCGTTGCCGAGTCCATTGGAAGAATGGCCTCCTTTTACATTTTAATGATCTCATGATAACTTTCCCGGCATTTTATCTCTAGATTTCACGATGAACCTTTAAAACCAGCAATCCCACCAAGCCTCAGGTAGCGGTAACTCCTCAATGGTCGTTAATTTCCCGGCTGTCAGTCATTTGGCCAGTCTTGAGTGAAGTCACATCCTGCAAATGACATACATTGATCCAGTTCTAAAATAAATTAAGTCGCTTTCGTCCCTGATGACCATAGGCCCTTTGAGTCTAAGATCTGACTGGTGGTGATTTAACCTAAGGATCACCATACTTCAGGCGAGGATCAATAATAATAATACTAATAATCTCTTATTGTCACAAGTAGGCTTCAATCAAGTTACTGTGAAAAGCCCGGAGTCGCCACATTCCGGCGCCGGTTCGGGGAGGCTGGAACGGGAATTGTGAGATGGCGGGGTTTTCATGTTTCAAGTCGAGTATAACCGTGTGATCTCTATCTAATTAATTTGGTTTTGCTTCTGCTAATCTTGTCTCACAGTGAGGCAAACCTCACTGATTTGATAGACGAGTGATCGTTCTTCAGTCTTGTCATTGTCGGACCCGCTGAATATGGAGGCATATCCTGTGTGGCAGGATTAAGCTCCAACTCAAGCTATAAGTTTGTGGATGATACCACTGCGGTAGGTCGTATCGCAAACAATGACGAATCAGATGCAGGAGGTAGATAAATCACATGGTTGCATAGTTCACTGTCATGTGAGTGTACATTTAAGACATGTAAGTTTAAGCAATGCACATTTAAGAAAACAGTGATGTCAGAGAGTGGGTGGAGCTGGGCTTTAGGTCAGCCATTTTGCAGATTTTTACTTTCAGTTTAAAAAGCAGTTTGTGTGTGTCTGTGTGTTTCCAGAGAGGTGCAAGTTTGAAAAGAGATTGGGAGTGTCTTCGTTTGCAGGGTGCTGGATCTCTGACATAAAAGACTATCTCTGGATCATTTGGGTGATTTAAACTGATAATTGTAAAGCCTTCAACCTGATGTGATTCTGTTTAAAGGTGTTAAGTATCTTGGAAGTTTGAAGGAACATTTTAAGGAATTGTTTCTGTTGCGATATTTTCTGAGTTATCTTTGAAGTAAGGGGCGTTAAGAGATCGAATGTATTTAAGATGTTAAGTTGAGTTCATGGAATAAACAGTGCTTTGTGTTTAAAAGCCCACGAGTCCATAATTGTATAATAATAATACACCAAGGGAAAAAGCCGTGTGCCAGGAAAAGCAACAAATCCATTAAAGGGAGAGGTTGGTTGAACTCCATGATACATTTTGGGGTTCTGAAAACGCCTCACCCATAGAAATTGGGGGCCCGTCCGGGATAAAAGTCTATCTATTGGATTGGCTTTTGTGAACTTAAAGACAGTGAAGGATTGTTCCTTTTCCGGTGTGGTATTTTAGTTTACGTGGGGAGAGTGTTGTGAACAATGGTTCTTTCAGAGGCTCAGAAGTTTTTGTGGGTGGAGAATGTCACACGAAGTACTTTACGGGCAGAAACGAACAGCAGACTGTTAGATTTGGCAAGAACATTGCAGTTAACCTTACCTGACAAAATGCGAAAAGATGAAGTAATTATGGCGGTGGTTAAGCATTTAAATTTGCATGCGATAGAGTTTGACTCATTGGAAATGGCAAAAATTCAGTTGCAAATTAAACAAATGGAACATGAGAAAGAATGAAAGCGGCTTGAATATGAGAGGGAGAGAGAGGAAAAAGAAAGAGAAAGAGAGAGAGAGAGGAAAAAGAAAAGGAGAGAGCAGAAAGGCGAAAAGAAAGAATAGTCCTAGCAGAACAAAAAGAAAAAGAAATGGAAATACAGAGGAGGGAAAAAGATAAAGAGAGCGAGTTTGAACTTCAGAAAATGGCCATGAAACATGACAATCAGTTAACATTGGCAGACGTAAAGGGAAACGTACAGCTGGATGATAGTGATGAGGATAGTGTGAAAGCGCGTCATAGTCGAAGGCTTGGTGGGAAACTATTTAAATATGTCCAAGCACTGCCACGGTTTGACGAGAAGGAAGTGGAAGCCTTTTTCATTTCATTTCAGAAGGTAGCTAAACAAATGAAATGGCCACAGGACATGTGGGCGTTACTGATTCAAAAAAAGCTGGTAGGTAGAGATAGTGAAGTGTTTGCATCACGACCGGAGGTGGAATCTGGAACGTATGAGCAGGTGAAGAAACCCATCTTAAGTGCATCTGAGCGAGTGCCTGAAGCTTATAGACTAAGGTTTAGAAATTTAAGGAAAGAATTTGGTCAAACATACATGGAGTTTGAAAGGCTGAAACAGAGTAATTTTGATCGGTGGATAAGGGCTTTGAAAATAGACCAAATGTATTAAGTTCTCAGAAAATTATACTTTTGGAGGAGTTTAAAAATTCAATTCCTGATGTAGTGAGAACTCATGTGGAAGAACAGAAGGTTAGAGCTGCGAAATTAGTATCGGAAATGGCAGATGATTATGAATACGTTCATAAATCAAAGATTGTTTTCCGACATCAGTTTCAGCCGATGAGGGATAGAAACTGGGGACATGAGAAATACTCAAGTGGTAAAGGTAAAGGTGATATGATGGGAGACAATAAAGGGAGTGTACCTCTGATTAAAAAAGAAATCCAGGAGGGTGGAAAAGAAATGAAAAGTTTCAAATGTTTTCACTGTAATAAACTAGGCCATTAAAGTCACAGTGTTGGTGGTTGAAGACAAGCACTGAGAAGGGTGATGTGGTAAAACAGGATAAGACGGTGGGGTTTGTAAGAGTGGTAAAGGAAATCCCGAGGGACGCGAAGGAGGTGCAAACAATTGTACAGCCTGTTCAAGAAGTAATTGTTAAGAAGGTGCCAGATGTATTTAAAGAATTTACTTGTGTGGGTAGAATTTACTTATGTGTATCAAGAGGAGCAGGTGAAGAAGTCACAATGTTTTGAGATACAGTGGCTAGTCAATCTTTAATGGTAAAAATGAGGAATTATGTAGTTTGGGAAGAATGTTGCCAGAAAAGGTGGTGATATGTGGAATTCAGGGTGAGAGGAGTCGCGTTCCATTGTATAAGGTGAGGTTGGAAAGTCCAGTGAAGAATGGTGAAGAGGTAGTAGGAGTAATAGATAAACTATCTTGTCCAGGAATACAGTTTATCTTGGGTAATGATATACCTGCATCGCAGGTGGGAGTGATGCCTACTGTGGTTGATAAACCAGTGGAAAATCAGTCAACTGAAGTGTTGAAGGACGAATATCCTGGGATTTTTCCGGTTTGTGTAGGAACAAGGTCGCAAAGTTACAGGTTAAGACAAGAGGAGAAATCAAAGAGTAAAGGTGAAGTTGAAGTACAATTATCAGCAACAATTTTTGATCAGATGGTTGAAAAAGAACAAGAACAGGTGGAGGATAAGGCGGATATTTTTAGTTCAGGAATATTTGCGGAGTTATAACAGAAAGATGTAGAAATAAAACGGATATATCAGAAAGCATATACGGAAGAGGAATCTGAGAGTATACCAGTGTGTTATTACCGTAAACATGATGGCCTGATGAGAAAATGGAGACCTGTACATATGCAGGCGGATGAAAAGTGGGCAGAAGATCATCAAGTAGAATTGCCGGTAGGGTATAGAAAGGAGGTGTTGCGAGTTGCACATGAGGTAACAGTGGGAGGTCATTTGGGAATAAGGAAAACACAAGCTAAAATCCAGAATTGTTTTACTCGCCTGGAATACATAAAGATGTAGTTAAATTTTATAAATCATGTCGCACATGTCAAGTGATAGAGAAACCTCAAGCAATGATAAAACCAGCGCCCTTAATACCCATTCCAGCATTTAAGGAACCTTTTACAAGGGTCCTAAACGATTGTGTAGGACCGCTTTCTAAAACAAAAAGTGGGAATCAATATCGTTTGACTGTAATGGATGTGTCTAATAGGTTTCCAGAGGCCATTCCAGTACGTAATATTACAGCTAAAAGGATTGTGGAGGAGTTACTTCATTTCTTTACTAGCTATGGACTACCACCAGAAATTCAATCTGATCAAGGAACTAATTTTACTTCAAAGTTATTCAAAGAAGTTATGGATAGCTTAGGAATAAAACAATTTAAATCAACTGCGTCAAATCCAGAATCGCAGGGAGCGTCAGAAAGTTTGCATCAGACATTAAAGCCAATGTTGCGGCCGTATTGTCAAGATTAACCAGAGGATTGGGATAAATGAATCCCATTCGTATTGTTTGCAATTAGGGATGCACCTAATGAGTCTACCAAATTTACTCCTTTAGTCCGCCTAAATTGATTAAGGAAAAATTGGTGGGTGCGAAATCGGAAATTACACTATTGGATTACGTGTCAAATTTTAGGAAACGATTAAATAGAGCAGGTGAATTGGCTAGACAACATTTGAAAGTTGTACAAAATGGAATGAAATGGGTAGCGGACAAGAAATCCAAAGTTCGTAGTTTTGCCAGTGGGGATAAAGTTGGTACCAGTGGTAGGGGAACCTTTAAAAGCTAGGTTTTGTGGACAGTATCAGATTGAAAGGAAATTAAATGAGGTGAATTAAGTGGTAAAAACACCAGATAGAAGGAAGACTCACCGAGTGTGTCATGTGAATATGCTTAAAAGGTACTTTTTGAAAGGGAAGGAGAGAAAAAGGAGGGTTTAATGATTCTAACTCAAAGTGACGAACCAAATCCAGATGACTGTGAATTTGACATCCTCAAATTAAATTGGATAATGAGGATGTTCTTAAAATTTGGTATGAATTGTTAAGTTACCTTCCAGAGGAAAAACGAACTGACCAGAAAGAGTTATTGAAATCACATGGGCAAATTTGTAGTGATAAATTGGGTAGTATTAATATGGCTATACATGTTTTAGATGTAGGAAATGCTGTTCCTATCAAACAATATTCATATAGACTTAATCCTTTAAAATTGGCACAGGTTAACAGAGAGATTGAGGGTTTGCTGAAGAATGGCATAATTGAAGTGGGTAGCAGCCAATGGAGCTCACCCATTGTGATGGTACCGAAACCAGACGGTACCCAACGGTTGTATGTGGACTATAGAAAGGTGAATGCAGTTACAAGAACTGACTCTCACCCTATCCCACGTTTGAATGATTGCATTGAGAAAGTAGGACAATCTGCTTTTATTTCCAACTTCCTGATATGGAAAGAACATTTAAAGCATCGTATGGAGTTCTTCGATCGACTTCAGGTGGCGGGGTTGGTAATGAAACTAGCCGAAAGTGATTTTGCAGGAACCCGAATCACTTTCCTTCAGGAGTTTCTGATACCCTCAAGAGGAAGGGAAATAATGCGATTTCTTAGAATGAGTAGATTTAATCGAACTTTAGTGCAAACGTTTTGTGGCGTGATTACTCCACTGATGGAATTGCTGAAGAAACGTAAAAATATTCAATGGACAGCGTACTTTCAACAGGCATTTGACTGCCTGAAAGCTGTGATCACCAATGTTCCTGTATTGGAGAATTGCAAGGGACTTTGTGGTCAGATTGAATTAAAGTATCTGATTCTAAAGAGAAATGCAGAGTAGCAGAGGAATGGATGGATCATTATCATAGAATTTCCAGAGCAGAAGGAGGCCATTCAGCCCATCGAGTCTGCACCGGTTCTTGGAAAGAGCGCCCTACCCAAGGTCAACACCGCCACCCTATCCCCATAACCCAGTAACCCCACGGGCAATTTTGGACACTAAGGGCAATTTATCATGGCCAATCCACCTAACCAGCACATCTTTGGACTGTGGGAGGAAACCGGAGCACCCGGAGGAAACCCACGCACACACGGGGAGGATGTGCATTCTCCGCACAGACAGTGACTCAAGCCAGAATCGAACCTGGAACCCTGGAGCTGTGAAGCAATTGTGCTATCCACAAGGCTACCGTGCTGCCCCCGTGCAGAGATCTCGTGCAGAGATTTTGTTCAAAGAGACTGTCAATCGAGAAGGATTTCGGTTGGAGGAAGAAGAACAAAGAAAAAATGGACTATATTATTATACCTGTTTGCATGTGTTGTTTTTTTTTAAGCGAAAGTGTATATTTACTGTGTATATTTCTGAGTGAATGGTGCAAAAGTGAAAAATGAAACCATCTTGAAATTGAAGTTTTTTTTTCTTGGGTGGAGGTGTCATGTAAGAGTACCTTTAAGACATGGATGTTTGAGCAATGTACCTTTAAGAAAACAGTGATGCCAGAGAGTGGGTGGAGCTGGGCTTTAGGTCAGCCATTTTTCAGGTTTTTACTTTCAGTTTAAAAAGCAGCTTGCGTGTGTCTGTGTGTTTCCAGGGAGCTGCAAGTTTGAAAAGAGCTTGGGAGTGTCTGTGTTAGCAGGGAGCTGGATCTCTGACATAAAAGACCATCTTTGGATCATTTGGGTGATTTAAACTGATGATTGTAAAGCCTTTAACCGGATGTGATTCTGTTTCAAGGTGTTAAGTCTCTTGGAAGTTTGAAGGAACAGTTTAAGGAATTATTTACTGTTGCAATATTTTCTGAGTTATCTTTGAAGTAAGCTGTGGTAAGAGATCCAATGTTTATTTAAGATGTTCAGTTGAGTTCATGGAATAAACAATGTTTTGTGTTTGAAAACCCACGTGTCCATAATTGTAATCCCACACCTTGGGAAAAAGCCATGTGCTATGAAAAGCAACAAATCCATTAAAGGGAGAGATCGGTAGAACTCTCTGATACATTTTGGGGTTCGGAAAACGCCTCGCCCATAACAGTACCTAAAACAGCCTGTCTCTTAATATCGGAAAGACCAAGGAACTGATAATCGACGCCATGAAGCGTTGCACAACACACACACCCGTCTGCATCAATGGGTGCGAAGTGGAGATGGTCGATAGCTTTACATCTCTGGGGGTCGCCATCACCAACAGTCTGTCCTGGTCCACTCACGTTGATGCAACAATCTAGAAAGCCCAACATCGTTTCTACCTCCGAAGGAAGGACAAGAAATTCGTCATGTCTGCTTCGACTCTCACAAACTTGTACAGATGCGCCATAGAGAGCATCCTATCGGGCTGCATCATAGCTTGGTATGGCAACTGCCCGGTCCAACTTCGCAAGAAACTGCAATGTGGTGAACTCAGCCCAACCCATCACACAAGCATGCCACCCGCACAGTGATTATGCCTACAACTCCCGCTGCCTCAGGACAGCAGACAACATTATCAGAAACCCTCCCACCCAGGTTTTGACTTTTTACAGACTATTTCATCAGGCAGAAGACACTGAAGCCTGAAGACCCGCACATCCAGACATAGGAACAGCTTCTTCCCCACAGCTACTAGACTCCTCAAAAACTCTCCCTCGGACTGATCTGTTCCCTGTAAGAACACTATTCACGACGCCCTATGCTGCTCTTGCTCATGGATTTACTTTGTTTGTCCACTTGTTCCGCACTGTAACCAATCACTGTTTGTCGATGTACCACTTGGCAATGCACTGTGTCGATTATTCTTTTTTTGCCCACTCTGTATGTAATGTGTATGTTCCTTGGTAGCAGAAAAATACTTTTCACTGTACTTCAGTACATGTGACAGTAAGTCAAATCAAAGTGGTTCCTCTCTCACTACCCGATCAATTCATCTCAATCAGAACGGGGCAGCACGGTAGCCTTGTGGATAGCACAATTGCTTCACAGCTCCAGGGTCCCAGGTTCGATTCCGGCTTGGGTCACTGTCTGTGCGGAGTCTGCACATCCTCCCCGTGTGTGCGTGGGTTTCCTCCCGGTGCTCCGGTTTCCTCCCACAGTCCAAAGATGTGCGGGTTAGGTGGATTGGCCATGATAAATTGCCCTGAGTGTCCAAAATTGCCCTTAGTGTTGGTTGAGGTTACTGGGTTATGGAGATAGGGTGGCGGTGTTGACCTTGGGTAGGGTGCTCTTTCCAAGAGCCGGTGCAGACTCGATGGG
Organism: Scyliorhinus torazame; assembly: GCF_047496885.1. Taxonomy (NCBI): domain Eukaryota; kingdom Metazoa; phylum Chordata; class Chondrichthyes; order Carcharhiniformes; family Scyliorhinidae; genus Scyliorhinus; species Scyliorhinus torazame. Next base: position 41,558,198 of record NC_092730.1, read on the forward strand.
CCGAATGGCCTCCTTCTGCACTGTAAATTCAATGTATGTCTATGTGTAAAAAGAACAAGACTGAATTTTGAATTCTCGCTTTTCCAACACAGCTCGATGCAATCCGGCCTCACAACCTGGAATGGATTTGCACGTCAGTGATTGCAGATCCATCATAGAAAAATGAGTCCCACTTCCGAGAAAACAGCGTATGAAAAATCGACGAGGATGGGATTCGAACGCCGTTACAGAGCGCAATGGACTAGCAGTACATCGCCTTCACCACTCGGCCACCTCAACCGACAAGTGCATGCGTCGAAACGTCTTAATTCGTTTTGCATCCATGAACTGATGGAAAATATCCGCCCAGAGTCCAAAGATGTGCAGGTTCGGTGGATTGGCCATGATAAATTGCTCTTAATGTCCAAAATTGCCCTTAGTGTTGGGTGGGGTTAGTGGGTTATGGGGATAGGGTGACGTTGGGTAGGATGCTCTTTCCAAGAGCCGGTGCAGACTCGAAGGGCCGAATGGCCTCCTTCTGCACTGTAAATTCTATGCTCTTTGACTCCAGCCCCGTGTTCAATGTTGGATATGCAGTGTTTTTCAATAAAATGAATTCCCATCACATTCAGGGACTTTTATGAATGGACTGATGTGAAACACTTCAATATTATTTCCAAGATGTTTCCACACAGTGTGAAAGGCCCCCGCTGAAAGACTGGAATCAACCAGCATTTGACAGCAAAAACAAACGCTCCCGGCTTCACAGAGGAATCCGTCGATCATCGGAACACACATTTCACGATGGACATTTTCTGATCATTCAGTTACAGGTTTCTACTCCTGCCTGGCTTTATTCCCCAGGAAATAGGGATTATATTCTTTCAGCGAGTCGTGAAAGCATACTTGGAGCAGATTAATGATAAATTATTGTGGTACGATGAGACTATTGCTGGTTGAAAGGTAAACTTTCCAGAAAGTTCCTTCATATTGTGGTTGATAGCAAATCGGCACCACATTTAAAACAAAACACAGCTTAACTCGTAAACTTAAATTAAACTAATGAATTAATTAGCGATGGCTGGTCAGGTGATGTGCTTGAGCTGCTTGATGTGGGAGCTGGCAGATCGCATTGCGAGCTGCAGCGACCACATCTGCAGTAAGTGTTGGCTGCTCGAAGAGCTCCGGCTCAGAGTTGATGAGCTGGAGTCTGAGCTTCAAATACTGAGGCACATCCGGGAGGGGGAGACTTACCTGGACACTGTGTTTCAGGAGGCAGTCACACCTGTCAGAGTAACTAGTTTAAATCCTGCCAGTGGCCAGGGACAGCAGGGTGTGACTGCAGGTCAGGCAGTTAAAGGGAACCAGCAGTCAGGAACTCAGGAGCCTCAGCCCTTGACCCTGTCCAACAGGTATGAGGCACTTGCTCCCTGTGTGGATGGCGAACAGGGCTGCAGGAAGGATGAGTCAGCTGACCAAGGCACCATGGTTCAGCAGGCCATTCAAGGGGAGGGAGTAAATAGGCAAGTTGTAGTTGTAGGGGATTATATTATCAGGGGGATAGATAGTATCCTTTGTGAGCAGGATAAAGAGTTCCGCATGGTACGTTGCCTGGTATATCTGACCGGCTTGAAAGGATACTGGAGAGGGAGGGGGAGGATCCAGTTATTGTGGCCCATGTCGGTGCCAACAACATAGGCAAGTCTAGGGAAGAGGACCTGTTTAGAGATTATAAAGAGCTAGGATTCAAATTAAAAAACAGGTCCTCAAGGGTTATAATCTCCGGATTACTGCCCGAGCCACGTGCAAATTGGCATAGGGAGGCAAGAATAAGGGAAGTTAACACGTGGCTGAAAGAGTGGTGTGGGAAAGAGGGGTTCCTTTTCATGGAACATTGGCATCAGTTTTGGGACAGGGGGAACCTATACCGTTGGGATGGTCTCCACCTGAACCGAGCTGGGACCTGTGATCTGGCGAAAAGAGTAAATAGGGTGGTCAATAGGACTTTAAACTAAAGATTGGGGGGGATGGGAAAGTCAGGGAACCAAGAGGTGAAGTAATCAGTGGGAAGCGTAGCTGCTTAGGAATACAAAAAAGCACGAAAAGACAAAACTCAGGAGAGGTTACGATCGTCCCAATCCCACAAAATATGACACAGTGTATGGAAAGGCTCAGTAAACCAAGGTCCACCACACCAAGAAAACAAAAAGGGACGGTCAATAGAGAATTAAAGGTGCTATATTTAAATGCGCGCAGTGTACGGAACAAGGTAGATGAGCTTGTGGCCCAGATTATGACTGGCAGGTATGATGTGGTAGGCATCACAGATACATGGTTGCAGGGGGTTCAGGACTGGCATTTAAACATCCAGGGATTCACAGCCTATCGAAAAGACAGAGAGGTGGGCAGAGGGGGCGGGGTTGCCTTGTTAATTAGGAATTAAATTAAATCAATAGCACCAAACGACATAGGGTCAGATGATGTGGAGTTTGTGTGGGTAGAGTTGAGGAACCACAAAGGCAAAAAAAACGTAATGGGTGTTATGTACAGGCCTCCAAACAGTAGTCAGGACCGGGGGCACAAAATGCACCACGAAATGGAAAGTGCATGTCAGAAAGGCAAGGTCACAGTGATCATGGGGGACTTCAATATGCAGGTGGACTGGGTAAATAATGCTGCCAGTGGACCCAAGGAAAGGGAATTCATTGAATGTTTACAAGAGGGCTTTTTGGAACAGCTTGTGATGGAGCCCACGAGGGAACAGGCCATACAGGACTTAGTGTTATGTAATCAACCAGACTTGATTAAAAATCTTCAAGTAAGGGAGCACTTAGGAAGCAGTGATCATAATATGGTAGAATTCAATCTCCAATTTGAAAGAAAGAAGGTAGAATCAGATGTAAAGGTGTTACAGTTAAATAAAGGTAACTACAGGGGCATGAGGGAGGAACTGACGAAAATCGACTTGGAGCAGAGCCTAGTGGGAATGACAGTAGAACAGCAATGGCAGGAGTTTCTGGGAGTAATTGAGGACACAGTACAGAGGTTCATCCCAAAGAAAAGAAAGATTATCAGAGGGGGTATTCGGCAGCCATGACTGACAAAGGAAGTTAGGGAATGCATCAAAGCAAAAGAGAAAGCCTATAAATGTGGCAAGGAGTAGTGGGAAGTCAGAAGATTGGGAAGGCTACAAAAACAAACAGAGGATAACAAAGAGAGAAATAAGGAAAGAGAGAATCAAATATGAAGGTAGGCTAGCCAGTAACATTAGGAATGATAGTAAAAGTTTATTTAAATACATTAAAAACAAACGGGAGGCAAAAGTTGACATTGGGCCGCTCCAAAATGACACTGGTAATCTAGTGATGGGAGACAAGGAAATAGCTGAGGAACTAAATAAGTACTTTGCGTCAGTCTTCACTGTAGAAGACATGAGTAAAAGCCAAACAATTCCGGAGAGTCAGGGGGCAGAGTTGAATATGGTAGCCATCACAAAGGAGAAAGTGCTAGAGAAACGAAGAGGTCTAAAGATTAATAAATCTCCGGGCCCAGATGGGCTACATCCCAGAGTTCTAAACGAGATAGCTGAAGAAATAGTGGGGGCGTTAGTTATGATCTTTCAAAAGTCACTGGAGTCAGGGAAAGTCCCAGAGGATTGGAAAATCGCTGTTGTAACCCCCTGTTCAAGAAGGGAACAAGGATAAAGATGGAGAACTATAGGCCAATTAGCCTAACCTCGGTTGTTGGCAAGATTCTAGAATCCATTGTTAAGGATGAGATTTCTAAATTCTTGGAAGTGCAGGGTCGGATTAGGGCAAGTCAGCATGGATTTAGTAAGTGGAGGTCGTGCCTGACAAACCTGTTAGAGTTCGTTGAAGAGATAATAAATAGGTTAGACCAAGGAGAGCCAATGGATGTTATTTATCTTGACTTCCAAAAGGCCTTTGATAAGGTGCCTCACGGGAGAATGCTGAGTAAAATAAGGGCCCATGGTATTCGAGGCAAGGTACTAACATGGATAGACGATTGGCTGTCAGGCAGAAGGCAGAGAGTTGGGATTAAAGGTTCTTTTTCGGAATGGCAACCGGGGACGAGTGGTGTCCCGCAGATTCAGTGTTGGGGCCACAGCTGTTCTCTTTATATATTAACGATCGAGATGACGGGACTGGGGGCATTCTGGCTCTGTTTGCCGATTTAACGAAGATAGGTGGAGGGGCAGGTAGTATGGAGGTGGTGGGGAGGCTGCAGAAAGATTTAGACAGTTTAGGAGAGTGGTCCAAGAAATGGCTGATGAAATTCAACGTGGGCAAGTGCGAGGTCTTGCACTTTGGAAAAAAGAATAGAGGCATGGACTATTTTCTAAACGGTGACAAAATTCATAATGCTGAAGTGCAAAGGGGCTTGGGAGTCCTAGTCCAGGATTCTCTAAAGGTAAACTTGCAGGTTGAGTCCGTAATTAAGAAAGCAAATGCAATGCTGTCATTCATCTCAAGAGGCTTGGAATATAAAAGCAGGGATGTACTTCCGAAGCTTTATAAAGCATTAGTTCGGCCCCATTTAGGATACTGTGAGCAACTTTGGGCACCACGCCTCAGGAAGGACATACTGGCACTGGAGCGGGTCCAGCGGAGGTTCACGCGGATGATCCCAGGAATGGTAGGCCTAACATATGATGAACGTCTGAGGGTCCTGGGATTATATTCATTGGAGTGTAGGAGGTTGAGGGGAGATCTAATAGAAACTTACAAGATAATGAATGGCTTAGATAGGGTGGATGTAGGGAGGTTGTTTCCATTAGCAGGGGAGACTGGGACACGGGGGCACAGCCGTAGAATAAAAGGGAGTCACTTTAGAACAGAGATTAGGAGAAATTTCTTCAGCCAGAGAGTGGTGGGTCTGTGGAATTCATTGCCACAGAGGGCGGTGGAGGCCGGGACGTTGAGTGTCTTTAAGACAGAAGTTGATAAATTCTTGATTTCTCGAGGAATTAAGGGCTGTGGAGAGAGAGCGGGTAAATGGAGTTGAAGTCAGCCATGATTGAATGGTGGAGTGGACTCGATGGGCCGAATGTCCTTACTTCCGCTCCTATTTCTTATGGTCTTATGGTCTTATATTTAGCGGATTCGTCCATGACAAGACTGAAGAACGATCACTCGTCTATCCAAATCGGTGAGGTCTGCCTCAGCGTGAGACAATATTAACAGAGTGAGAACCAGGTTAATTAGATTCAGATCACACGGTTACAATAGAACTGAATCAGGAAAACCCCGCCTTCACAGCCTTGCCATTCGCCTGAGGTATCGTGATCCTCAGGTTAAATCACCATCAGTCAGATCTCACCGTCAACGGGGAAAGCAGCCTATGGTTATCAGGGACTAAAGCGACTTAATTTACTTTTGAACTGGATCAATTTATGATGTCTCCAGGATGTGACTTCCCTCAGACTGATCAAATGATTGGCAGCCGGCAAATTAGCTCCCATTCAGGAGTTACTGGTACCTGAGGCTTAGTTGGAGTATTGGTTTTAAAGGTTAATCATGAAATCTAGAGATGAAAAGCCGGGAAAGTGGGCCTGAGGATCATCATGAAATCATTAAAATGTAAAAGGTGGCCATTCAGCCCATCGACTCTGCACCGATCCTCTGAAAGAGTCCCTATGCCCCAACCACATCCCTGTAACGCACTACCCAACTTTATAAACACAAAGGGGCAATTTAGCATGGGCATTCCACCTAACCCACACACATTTGGACGTGCGAGGAAATCGCAGCACCCGGAGGAAACCCATAGACACAAAAAAAGGTGCAAACTCCATACAGTCAGTGACCAAAGGCTGGAATTGAACCCGGATCGCGGGCGCTGTGAGGTAGCCACTGTGACAACGTGCCACCGTATGAGGTCATAACACGTCATATATCAGATCAAGCATGATCTCATTGAAATACAGAGCACATTCGATAGGCTGAATGGTCTACTTCTGCTCCTCCGTCTTATACCCTGATATTGTGTAAATGTGTTCCGGTTCTTGTGTAAACCTCTTGTTAAAACAACACAGACACCGTATGTCGACTGCGTCTGATTATCTGGCGCAGAGAAGGCGATTGTGGAATACATGTCGTACCCATCAAACTCTGCTACTCACCTGACTGAGATTTGTTCTGTATCTGTAAATCACAGGTAGTGTTGGCGAGTGGAGGGAACAGTCTGCACCTCAGTCTCTGGAACAGGTTGTGAGAGCAGGATGCCTTCATTATGAGTCAATGTCTGGTACTTTTTGTGAGAGTGGAATTCAGACTCTGTCAGACATTGGTACAGAATGTGAGTGTGAAAATATTTCTGTATCTGTCAATCACAATTGCTGTTTGGGAAAAGTGAGATGAATCCGTAACATCATCACGGCTGTGACAGACAGAGAAAGACACTGAGAAATGCAGGAAGAGACTATCAGGACACACACACAATGACACAGAGAAAAGGTGCCGATATGAAGAAACTGTTTTTTTCGGAAAATGTGTTTTCTGCTGCACACAGAGAGGCTCTGTTTGAAAATGTATATCCTGCTGTGTAACCGTGCTCTCTGCTGTGTAACTGTGCTCTCTCTGTCGGAACCGTCACTCTGCTGGTGACAGATCTTCACTGTGGTTGTGTCAAATCGTTCCCTGTTGTGGAAATTGATCCGCCTGAAGCAGAACCTTTCTACGCCATTACTACGACGAAATTTCAATTCCAGATTTGTTAAATCTTGTCACCAAGGGTTCGTTCAGACCTCTGGATTCCCAGTCCAGCGACATATTCTTGCCTTCTTGTTGTGAAGACAGTTCATTCAGCATCAATCTTTTCCGATAATGGTAAGGAAGCGCCCAACATGGGGCTCGAACCCACGACTCTGGGATTAAGAGTTCCATGCTTTACCAACTGAGCTAGCCGAGCTGGTGCTGCATTGCCCATTAAACCTCTTCTTGTGGAGAGTGGCTGCGGTGCTCATTCGGAGGGTAAGTAATGACTTGTTGGGCCGAATGGCTTTCTGCGCTGGAGAATCTACGATTCTATGAAGCAAGGAGGTTGATGCGTTCAAATGCTTCTGCTATAATGTCCACTCCTGACACCATGTAGAAATGGTCGTCTTTGAATCACTGGAAATCAAGGAGTTGTAATAAAAAAATAGTTGATTTAATAATTGAGCTGCTCCTCCTGGCTTGTTCTCTGACCGCGATCCGGGAAGAATTGCAGGAATCCAGACACGTGATCATTTTAGTTGCGTCATCACGTGACCATTCGGTCTCCACTGGTCTCCCTCGGTGCTCTAATTTCTAGATTCATCATTTTAATTTTCATCCAGACTGGGAAGTTTAGTGCTGCTGCATTTGAAAAGGAACATGAATTTCTAATATTTTTACAATGTAACTGATGTTGTTACACAAACTATTTAATCAGTGGAATTGTGCGTTTAGGGAACTCAGATTTTCGAATATCTGAAGGCTTCTTTCCAAATCGAATGGTTATTTTCCACAAGATTCAACCCCTCCTCACATAAACCCCGCGGACGCTTTGATCGCTTGAATGCAATTACTTCCTGGAGTGATTCCAGGCCGGTTTTAGAATGTATTCTATCGACCAAATTACTGTTGAATGATGCAGCTGTGATGGCCGAGTGGTCAAGTCGTTGGACTTCAAATCCAATAGCGTTTCCCCCCCCCGCAGATTCAACTGTGATTCGAAATGTTTGTTCAACTCCCCGGAAAAGCTGCCGGCTCGACAATGAATCGGAATTTCGGTTGATTGTCTGTTAACGGTATTAACATTTATCGAATTCAGTTTTTTAGAAAAACGTTCTTTTTGGAAACGAAACGAAACATAAAGATAAATGAGGAGTTCACACTCAAAGCAACAATCAATAAATAATAAAGTTTCCTGCAACGTTCGGAAGGAGAAGCAGCAACGGCAGCGGATGGAAACGTGGTTCGGTTTCATTCAGGTGAATGTATTTCTGTGTAAAAAGATCGTGGCAGAAATGGAACATTTTTAAAAAATATTTTCTTGTTCTCTTTCTGTTGTCTCTCTATATGTTTCTTTCTCTCTCCCTCACTCACTGTTTTTGTGCTTCTCCGGGGGCTGATTGGATACACAGTGAAACTCAGCCCCATCTCATCCCAACTCTTTTGGACCAATACGTCCTGGTGATGGACGGTCGTGAATCAGTAGAAGAATCGACAAACTATTCCATTCTTGCTCTGTAAGAAGTTCCATTCCTGGTTGTGAGGCGGCACTGGGATAAAGGGATCGAGAGAGAACGAGTCTGACTCTCACTCTGCAAATCATTTGGTGCGCACTTGTACAAAGTGGATGTGTCTGAGAACAGGAGAAAAGCAGATCATGGGGGTGTGATTGATTTTACTGAGCCGGACCTAGAAAAGTGAAGGAAACTTCTAAACAGCCAGCTTCTATCTGAGAGCTGGTAAGGAATTACGGCTGACATTGAGGCAGTTCATAGTGAATTCTTACAGCAGATCGAATCTTGAAGCGGTGTTGGCATATTGTTTTCGTAGAGACTGACATAGTTTCTGAAAAGATCAGTTGTGCTTGTTTTTGTTTTGTCCAGTAGTTTGGGTAATCTATTTGGAGCGGGTGCAGTTGGTCAATATCTGTGCTTCTTGCTTGCCCAGCTCACCGGGCAGCAGCAGCTCCATTCCTCGCCAAATGTGTGGACACAAACGGCAAACGCACATTATTGTATCCCCGCGGAGGTTCGAACGCCGCTCGCAGCCGCTCTGCTCCGGGATATTTACTCAGCTCCATAAACAAACCACTGGCCACACAAATGACCGGGGCTCCCTTTGCATCTCATTGATGGTTTTCACCCAATTTGGCTGTTTCGGGAATGAAAGTAAAAATTTATCGCGTCTGGTAATTAGTATTTTTAAATAAACTACACTAAACATATGAAACAATACTTAATAAATGATAATTAACGAATATTAATCAATATTTAAAAAGTGTTCTGCAACGATTGGAAGGAAAAGCCCATCCCATCAGGGCAGGATATGTTGGGAATGGACCGGAGTGAAACATTCCCAGACCATGTCCAACATGTTTCTCCTCAGTATGAAAACTCCCTGCGGAAAGACTCAAATAGACACTCATTTGATCACATCATGATAAACATCACTCACACCTTAACCATGAGGCCACTGATGAAGTCATGATGACTTCGAATTTCTCCTAAAATGCCAACTGAACCCACTGACTGGCAGAATTACATTACCCACGTGATTGGCGAAGCGCATCCACAGACCGACTTGGCGAGTGGTGCAAACTGACATCACTGCTTCTGATCAGCTCCAGAACAGAGAGATAAATGTCACATTGTCCTTTCATATTTCTAATTTATAATTGTGTGGGGAAACTGATGGGCTTTGGACGCAATTAAAAGTTGCTTCAAGTGAGATCAAATCAGCGGCTGGCTCGTTGGTCTGGGGAGACCTGTGCCACACAAAGCAACAGAGTCTGCAGATAGAGAATGAATCGAATATTCACATGTCACACCAGAGAACACGTAGGAGAACAATTCAGCAGTCAAGGGCATTGAGCCTCTGATCTCCGGGTAAGCGTTCTGCAAGGCGGCCTTCAGGACGCGCGACAAGGAAAATCGCCGAACAGAAACTTCTAGCCAAGTTCCGCATACATGAGTACGGCCTCAACCGGGACCTTGGATTCATGTCGCATTACATTTATCCCCCACCATCTGGCCTGGGCTTGCGAAATCCTACCAACTGCCCTGGTGTGAGCCAATTCACACCTCTTTAACCTGGGGTTACCCCTATCTGGTTTAGCACAGGGCTAAATCGCTGGCTTTAAAAGCCGACCGAGTCAGGTAAGAAGCATGGTTCAATTCCCGGATCAGCCTCCCCGAACAGGCGACGGAATGTGGCTTTTCACGATAGCTTAATTTGAAACCTACTTGTGACAATAAGCGATTTTCTTTTTCATTTTCATTTAATCTCTGGACCTGTAAAGACTTAATTACCTGCAAATGCTGGCATTCAAAGCATTGTCTTGCATTTTTGACATTGCCTCTATATATGTATCCGAAACATACCTCTTCATTCACCTGAGGAACGAGCAGTGCTCCGAAAGCTAGTGTTTGAAACACACCTGTTGGACTTTAACCTGGTGTTGTCAGACTTGTTACTGTGCACAGCAGGGGCTGACAGATAAAGAGTCATTCACCACCCAAATGTCGAAATGCACCTCCCCAACACACGCGCATGCCCACTGCCACTGAAAGTTTTGTCATGATTCTGATATGCAGACGTTTTAACGGAAACTAGCAAACAACATAATGATTTTATTCACTCAATAACAATATCAGAGATTGATCATTACAGATTTAGTTCAACCTTAACACAGATTTTCAGAGAATGAAAGATATTGAATGAATGACAGACTCTCATACAGTCCCAGAGACTCTCGCAAAGCGATTTAACTGAATACAAAGACAGATTGTTGCAGAAGATATGTAACAATCCGAAGAATGATTGGTATATTACAAATATGGAATGAATCTGACTCTGCCATATAGTGTCAGGGACTGAAATATGCAGCAATTGTATTTCAAAATTGATCGCACTTAGCAGGGTGGTAGTGTCAAATAACCGGATGGTGCGAATCCTCAATGTGCAAATGGGACCTTGTCGCCACAAGGACTGTGTAATGGTCACTCTGAACGTCAAGACTATGGGAGACAGAGCGCCACAGACTGACTCCTACTTTCCACAGACCACCACTGACTGAATCATGGTGAATACCAAGAGCTGAATTATGTTGTCAACACTCACATAGAAATGGCACACAGAATAAAATGGCGACATCATTGTGACGTGGCTCTTTATCTCAGAGCCACGTCACAACCAGGAATGGGACTTCTCACAGAGCCAAGAATGGAATAGGTTGTCGATTCTTCCACTGATTCAGGACCGCCCATCACCAGGACGTGTTGGTCCAAAAGAGTTGGAATGAGATGGGGCTGAGTTTCGCTGTGTATTCAGTCAGTCCTCGGAGAAGCACAAAAACAATGAGCGAGGGAGAGAGAAAGAAACAAAGAAACAGATAGAGAGGCAAAGGAAAGAGAACAAGAAAATATTTTAAAAATATGTTCGATTTCGGCCACGATCTTTTTACCCAAAAATACATTCAGCTGAATGAAACCAAACCACGTTTCCATTCGCTGCCGTTGCTGCTTCTCCTTCCAAACGTTGCAGGAAATATTAAGACCATAAGACCATAAGACATTGGAGCGGAAGTAAGGCCATTCGGCCCATCGAGTCCACTCCGCCATTCAATCATGGCTGATTTCAACTCCATTTACCCGCTCTCTCTCCATAGCCCTTAATTCCTCGAGAAATCAAGAATTTATGAACTTCTGTCTTAAAGACACTCAACGTCCCGGCCTCCACCGCCCTCTGTGGCAATGAATTCCACAGACCCACCACTCTCTGGCTGAAGAAATTTCTCCTCATCTCTGTTCTAAAGTGACTCCCTTTTATTCTAAGGCTGTGCCCCCGTGTCCTAGTCTCCCCTGCTAATGGAAACTACTTCCCTACATCCACCCTATCTAAGCCATTCATTATCTTGTAAGTTTCTATTAGATCTCCCCTCAACCTCCTAAACTCCAATGAATGTAATCCCAGGGTCCTCAGACGTTCATCGTATGTTAGGCCTACCATTCCTGGGATCATCCGTTTGAATATCCGCTGGACCCGCTCCAATGCCAGTATTAGAAAATAGTCCATGCCTCTATTGTTTTTTCCAAAGTGCAAGACGTCGCACATGCCCACGTTGAATTTCATCAGCCATTTCTTGGACCACTCTCCAAAACTGTCTAAATCTTTCTGCAGCCGCCCCACCTCCTCCATACTACCTGCCCCTCCACCTATCTTTGTATGACCGGCAAACTTAGCCAGAATGCCCCCAGTCCCGTCATCTAGATCGTTAATATATAAAGAGAACAGCTGTGGCCCCAACACTGAACCCTGCGGGAGACCACTCGTCACCGGTTGCAATTCCGAAAAAGAACCTTTAATCCCAACTCTCTGCCTTCTGCCTGACAGCCAATCGTCAATCCATGTTAGTACCTTGCCTCGAATACCATGGGCCCTTATTTTACTCAGCAGTCTCCCGTGAGGCACCTTATCAAAGGCCTTTTGGAAGTCAAGATAGATAACATCCATTGGCTCTCCTTGGTCTAACCTATTTATTATCTCTTCAAAGAACTCTAACAGGTTTGTCAGGCACGACCTCCCCTTACTAAATCCATGCTGGCTTGTCCTAATCTGACCCTGCACTTCCAAGAATTTAGAAATCTCATCCTTAACAATGGATTCTAGAATCTTGCCAACAACCGAGGTTAGGCTAATTGGCCTATAAGTTTCCATCTTTTTCCTTGTTCCCTTCTTGAACAGGGGGGTTACAACAGCGATTTTCCAATCCTCTGGGACTTTCCCGGACTCCAGTGACTTTTGAAAGATCATAATTAACGCCTCCACTATTTCTTCAGCTGTCTCCTTTAGAACTCTAGGATGTAGTCCATCTGGGCCCGCATAATTATCAATTTTTAGACCTCTTAGTTTCTATTAGATCTCCCCTCAACCTCCTAAACTCCAATGAATGTAATCCCTTTCACTATCATTCCTAATGTTACTGGCTAGCCATATGCTGTGTCATATTTTGTGGGATGGGGACTATCGTAACCTCTCCTGAGTTTTGTCTTTTCATGCTTTTTTGTATTCCTAAGCAGCTGCGCTTCCCACTGATTACTTCACCTCTTGGTTCCCTGACTTTCCCTTCCCTTATTATTTCCTGATTGCTGTTTTGGGTGTGAGTTCCTTATTCATCTGAATATTTCGTTCAGTGTCCCCCCCCCCCGAAAATGTTAAATATCTGACTGAACTTGATTAACGTTGAAACCGCTTATTTACAAACAATCGGAAAACGTATTAATTTTCGAGTCAGCGGCTTGTGCGGGGAGTAGAACAAACATTTCGAATCACAGTCGCTGCGAGCAGGATTCGAACCCCATTGGATTTCAAGTCCAACGCCTTAACCACTCGGCCATCGCAGCTGCGTTCATTGTGTCATTCATTAGTTATTTGGTCGATGGAATACATTCTAAAACCAGCCTGGAATCACTCCAGGAAGTTATTCCATTCGAGCGACCAATAGTCGGCCGGTGCAGACACGGTGGGCCGAATGGCCTCCTTCTGCACTGTAAATTCAATGATAATCTATGATTAATCTAGGAAAAAGGTTCGGCACAACATCGTGGGCCGAAGGGCCTGTTCTGTGCTGTATTTTTCTATGTTCTAATAGTGCTTATGTGAGGTGGGGTTGAAACTTCGTGGAAAATGGCCATTGGATTTGGAGAGAAGCCTTGAGAGACTCGAAAATCTCAACTCCCTAAACGCACAATTCCACTGATTAAATAGTTTGTGTAACAACATCAGTTACATTGGAAATATATTAGAAATTCAAATGGAACAGGACCACACTTCCCAGTCTGGGAGAAAATTAAAATGATGGAATCTAGAAATTACGGCACAGAAGGAGACCTGTGCAGGCCGAATAGTCACGTGATGACCTGATGACGCAACTAACATGATCACGTGTCTGGATTCGAGCAGTTCTCCCCGGATCGCGGCCAGAGCACAATCCAGGAGGGGCTGCTCAATTATTAATTTAATTATTTTTTATTACAAGACCTTGGTCGCCAGTCATTGAGAGACCAGCATTTTTACATGGTGTCAGGAGTGGGCAGTATGGCAGAAGGACTCCACCGCATCAACCTCCTTGTATCATCCAATCGTAAAATCTCCAGCGCAGGAGGAGGCCATTCGACCCAACGAGTCAACACTGACCCTCCGAATGAGCACCGCCGCTACTCTGCAAGAAGAGGTTTAATCAATAGGGCAGCACCATCCCGGCTAGCTCAGTCGGTAGAGCATGGTACTTTCAATTTCAGGATCGTGGGTTCGAGCCCCACGTTGGGCGCTTCCATATTATTCATGCTGAATTAACTGTCTTCATAATATTATGTCGCTTGACTGGGAATCCAGGGGTGTGAACTAAGCCTTGGTGACAAGATTGAATAAATCTGGAATTGAAATTTCGTCTCCGTAATGGCGCAGAAAGGTTCTGCTTCAGACGGATCGATTTCCACAACCGGGAACACATTTACACAACAGGGAATGATTTAACACAATCAAAGAACAAAGAAATGTACAGCACAGGAACAGGCCCTTCGGCCCTCCAAGCCCGTGCCGACCATGCTGCCCGACTAAACTACAATCTTCTACACTTCCTGGGTCCGTATCCCTCTATTCCCATCCTATTCATGTATTTGTCAAGATGCCCCTTAAATGTCACTATCGTCCCTGCTTCCACCACCTCCTCCGGTAGCGAGTTCCAGGCACCCACTTCTCTCTGCGTAAAAAACTTGCCTCGTGCATCTACTCTAAACGTTGCCCCTCTCACCTTAAACCTAGTAATTGACCCCTCTACCCTGGGGAAAAGCCTCTGACTATCCACTCTGTCTGTGCCCCTCATAATTTTATAGACCTCTATCAGGTCTCCCCTCAACCACCTTCGTTCCAGTGAGAACAAACCGAGTTTATTCAACCGCTCCTCATAGCTAATGCCCTCCATACCAGGCAACATTCTGGTAAATCTCTTCTGCACCCTCTCTAAAGCCTCCACATCCTTCTGGTAGTGTGGCGACCAGAATTGAACACTATACTCCAAGTGTGGCCTAACTAAGGTTCTATACAGCTGCAACATGACTTGCCAATTCTTATACTCAATGCCCCGGCCAATGAAGGCAAGCATGCCGTATGCCTTCTTGACTACCTTCTCCACCTGTGTTGCCCCTTTCAATGACCTGTAGACCTGTACTCCTAGATCTCTTTGACTTTCAATACTCTTGAGGGTTCTACCATTCACTGTATATTCCCTACCTGCATTAGACCTTCCAAAATGCATTACCTGACATTTGTCCGGATTAAACTCCATCTGCAATCTCTCCGCCCAAGTCTCCAAACAATCTAAATCCTGCTGTATCCTCTGACAGTCCTCATCGCTATCCGCAATTCCACCAACCTTTGTGTCGTCTGCAAACTTACTCAACAGACCAGTTACATTTTCCTCCAAATCATTTCTATATACTACAAAGAGCAAAGGTCCCAGCACTGATCCCTGTGGAACACCACTGGTCACAGCCCTCCAATTAGTGCAGTGCAGTGCAGATTTGTCACCGGCAGAGTCATTGTTCCACGACAGAGAGAACAGTCACACAGCAGAGAGCTCAGTTACACGGCTGAGAGCTCAGTTACACATCAGAGAGCACGGTTACACAGCAGGATATACATTTACAAACAGGGCCTCTCTGTGTGCAGCAGAAAACACATTTTCCTAAATACCCAATTTCTCCATCTCAGTATCTTGCTGGTTTGCACTGAACCTTTTCTGTGTGTCACTGTGTGTATCCTGATAGTCTCTTTCTGTGTGACTTTCTCTATCTCTTACAGCCATGCGGATGTTACGTATTCATCTCACGTTTCCCAAACAAGAATTGTGATTGATAAATACAGAAAGATTTCCACACTGACATTCAGTACCAATGTCTGATAGAGACTGAATCCCACCCTCACATACAGTACCAGACATTGACTGAGAGGGAAACCGAGAATGGGAGGCAATGTCATACTGGACTCGGAACTGTAACTTTCTCTCTCCACAGATGTTGCCAGACCAGCCGAGTTATCCAACATGTTATATTTCTCTTTCAGGATTTTATGAAGAATCTCCATAGCGGCATTGCCCTTGTGCTCGACGCTTCTATTTATAAAGATTGGTCCCGGATGTCTATTGTTCTGTTCGCAGCGGAGGCCAACAAACCAGAAAGAACCAAATTGACCCAATGACCCCGATAAGAAAAGCAAGGGACAAAAAAGAGTTTCTTTCGATTTTACTTTAACAACCAAACCAAATTGAACAGGAATTAAAAAGCCCATTGAGTTGATAAAATAAATTTTGCTTGGGAGGTAATGGTAAAATGGTGTCAGCGGCACGCTGACCACCGGCTGGCTCGTTGGTCTAGTGGTATGATTCTCGGTTAGGATCTTCTGCTGCCATAAAATGAGAGAGATCCCGGGTTCAGATTGCGGACTGTGCAAATAACTTTTTAAAATCTGTACGATCGATATGGTGCCATTGACTGAACTCGGGAGTAGTTTGGAGGAAAGGGAGGGAGGGAGCGAGGGTCATGTTTAGAGCTTAACCACTTCTTCACGCCAGTTCTTCAGCTGCCAACAGTACAGTCGAGGTGACCCAGTTGACCTCTTCCAGAATCCTCCTCTGCCGCTTCCACTGGATGAATTTCCTCATGTTTGTCCACTGGAGGGGTTCTTCGGCTACTTGTCTGTGAAAGCAGCACCGGAAGCAGCTGTGGAGACAGATTCCAATCTCCAGGATGCAACTCTCCAATTGGATACTTCACTTTGATCAGATCTTACACTCTCGTTTAGAGAATCATTGAATAGTTACAGATCAGGCGAAATCCATTTTGCCCACCGTGTCCACGTTGGTCGCCGAGAGCTGGCGGTAAACCCGTGATAAAAACAGAAAATGCTGGAAAATCCCAGTAGTCCTGGCAGCATCTGTACAGAGGGAAACAGTGTATGAGAAGCAGGGTCATACTTGACTCGGAACTGTAACTCTCTTTCTCTCTCCACAGATGTTGCCAGACCAGCCGAGTAATCCAACATTTTCCAATTCTCTTTCAGGATTTTATGAAGAATCTGCATTATGAAGAATGTGCTCGACGCTTCTATTTATAAAGATTGGTCCCGTGTGTCTATTGTTCTGTTCGCAGTGGAGGCCAACAAACCAGAAAGAACCAAATTGACCTAATGATCCCGATAAGATAAGCAAGGGACAAAAAATAGTTTATTTGGATTTTACTTTAACAACCAAACCAAATTCAACAGGAATTAAGAAGCCCATTGAGTTAATAAAATAAGCTTCGGTTGGGAAGTAATGGTAAGATTGTTTCAGCGGGACGTTGATCACCAGGTGGCTCGTTTGTCTAAGGGTATGATTCTCGCTTTGGCGATTCTCACGTCGGAAATTCTGCTGCGATAAAATACCAGAGGTCCCGGGTTCCAATCCCGGACGAACCCTGCAAAGCACTTTTTAACACCTGTGCGATCGATATGGTGCCATTGACTGAACGCGGGAGCAGTTTTGAGGAAACGTAGGGAGGGACGTGTTTGGCGCTTAACCGCTCCTTGACACCTGTTCTTCGGTTGCCCACAGTACAGTCGAGGTGACTCAGTTGACCTCTTCCAGAATCCTCCACTGCTGCCTCCACTGAATGAAGTTCCTCCTGTTTGTCCACTGGAGGCGTTCTTCACTGAGTTCTGAATTTGGTGCATTTGCGTGCTATAGTGAGAGTTTCGTGACTGAGGGTGTATAAGGGTTAATTTTGATCTAAAGTCTAGTCTTTCTTTTATTTAGTTAATTAACTTAAAAGTTCCTGTTTGGTTGAGAAGGTGAATTTTCATCAAGCTTTAAACAAAGGTTCTACTTGTCGGTACTTGCAGCTGGAGCTTATTAATTAGCTAATTGGATTAGGCCAGTCTCCAGAGGCTAGATTCACAGTATAAAAGTGATCCAGCTACAGTGCACACTTTGTTTCCTCTGAGTGATGAATTTGGTGCATTTGACTGCTACAGTGAGTGTTTGGTGACTGAGGGAGTTAGGTGAGAAGTTAGTAAGGTGCTCCTTTAATTTCATTTCAGCAAAGAGCGAGAACGGAACCAGGAGTTTATAGAGTGTGCAGCTGACTGGGAGCAGAGTCAGAGGCCGGAAGTCCAGTTGATCCACAGGGCAGCTATATTCTGTAAGGTAAGAAGGGTTGGAGGCTAGGGCAGTTACATGCTCATCCTGTAGGATGTGGGTGGTGAGGGATACGGTGTCCACGCTGACTGTACCTGAGGGAAGTGCACCCAACTCTAGCTCCTCAGAGACCGTGTTAGGGAACTGGAGCTGGAGCTGGATGAACTTCGGATCATCCACGAGGCAGAGGGGGTTATAGAGAATAGTTACAGGGAGGTAAGCACACCCAAGGTACAGGACAAGAGTAGCTGGATTACAGTCAGGGGAACGAAAACAAACAGGCAGACAGTGCAGGGATCCCTCGTGGCCGTTCCTCTTCAAAACAAGTATACCGTTTTGGATGCTGTTGAGGGGGGGGGGGTGACCTACCGGGGGAAGGCCTTAGCGGCCAGCTCTCTGGCACTGAGTCTGGGTCTGGGGCTCAGAAGGGAAGGGGGAGAAGAGAAAAGTAATCGTAATAGGAGATTCAATGGTTAAGGGAATAGATAGGAGATTCTGTGGTCGCGAGCGAGACTCCCAGAAGGTATGCTGCCTTCCGGGTGCCTGTGCCAGGGATGTCTCGTATCGTGTCTTCAGGATCCTTAAGGGGGAGAGTGAGCAGCCAGAAGTCGTGGTGCACATTGCTATCAACGAGGTAGGTAGGAAAAAGGGTGTGGAGGTAATAAACGGAGTTAGGCTGGAAGTTAAAAGCCAGAACAGACAGAGTTGTCATCTCTGGTTTGTTGCCGGTGCCACGTGATAGCGAGGCTAGGAATAGGGAGAGAGTGCAGTTAAACACGTGGCTGCAGGGATGGTGTAGGAGGGAGGGCTTCAGGTATTTGGATAATTGGAGTGCATTCTGGGGGAGGTGGGACCTGTACAAGCAGGATGGGTTGCATCTGAACCAGAGGGGCACCAATATCCTGGGAGGGAGGTTTTCTAGTAATCTTCGGGAGGGTATAAACTAATTTGGCAGGGGAATGGGAACCGGATTTGTAGTCCAGCAACTGAGGTAGCCGATATTCAGAACGCCAAAGCGTGTAATGAGGCAGTGGGGAAGGTAACACTGACAAAGGAGAGTACTTGCAGGCACGGAGATGGGTTGAAGTGTGTATACCTCAACGCAAGAAGCATCAGGAATAAGGTGGGTGAACTTAAGGCATGGATCGGTACGTGGGACTACGATGTGGTGGCCATCACAGAAACTTCGATAGAAGAGGGGCAGAAATGGTTGTTGGAGGTCCCTGGTTATAGAAGTTTCAATACGATTAGGGAGGGTTGTAAAAGAGGTGGTGGGGGGGGGGGTGTCATTGCTAATTAGAGATAGTATAACAGCTGCAGACAGACATTTCGAGGAGGATCTGCCTACTGAGGTAGTATGGGTTGAAGTCAGAAATACGAAAGGAGCGGTCACCTTGTTGGGAGTTTTCTGTGGGCCCAAATATTAGCAGAGATGTGGAGGAACAGATTGGGAAACAGATTTTGGAAAGGTGCAGAAATCACAGGGTAGTAGTCATGGGTGACTTCAACTTCCCAAACATTGAGTGGAAACTCTTTACAAAGAACAAAGAGCAAAGAAAATTACAGCACAGGAACAGGCCCTTCGGCCCTCCCAGCCTGCGCCGATCCAGATCCTTCACCAAAACCTGTCGCCTATTTTCCAAGGATCTACTTCCCTCTGTTCCCCGCCCATTCATATATCTGTCTAGATGCATCTTAAATGACGCTATCGTGCCCGCCTCTACCAGCTCCGCTGGCAAAGCGTTCCAGGCACCCACCACCCTCTGCGTAAAATACTTTCCACGCACACCTCCCTTAAACTTTCCACCTCTCACCTTGAAATCGTGACCCCTTGTAATTGACACCCCCATTCTTGGAAAAAGCTTGTTGCTATCCACCCTGTATATACCTCTCATAATTTTGTAGACCTCAATCAGGTCCCCCTTCAACCTCCGTCTTTCCAATGAAAACAATCCTAATCTACTCAACCTTCCTTCATAGCTAGCACCCTCCATACCAGGCAACATCCTGGTGAACCTCCTCTGCACCATCTCTAAATCATCCACATCCTTCTGGTAATGTGGCGACCAGAACTGCACGCAGTATTCCAACTGTGGCCTGACCAAAGTTCTAGACAACTGTAACATGACCTGCCGACTCTTGTACTCAATACCCCGTCCGATGAAGGCAAGCATGCTGTATGCTTTTTTGACCACTCTATCGACCTGCGTTGCCACCTTCAGGGTACAATGGACCTGAACTCCCAGATCTCTCTGTACATCAATTTTCCCCAGGACTCTTCCATTGACCGTAAAGTCCGCTCTTGAATTAGATCTTCCAAAATGCATCACCTCGCATTTGCCTGGATTGAACTCCACCTGCCATTTCTCTGCCCAACTCTCCAATCTATTTATATTTCCCGGTATTCTCTGACAGTCCTCCACGGTATCTGCAACTCCACCAATCTTAATATCATCTGCAAACTTGCTAATCAAACCACCTATTCCTTCGTCCAGATCATTTCTGTATATCACAAACAACAGTGCTCCGAGCACGGATCCCTGTGGAACACCACTAGTCACCTTTCTCCGTTTTGAGACACTCCCTTCCACCACTACTCTCTGTCTGCTGTTGCCCAGCCAGTTCTTTTTCCATCTAGCTAGTACAGCCTGAACCCCATACGACTTCACTTTTTCCAGCAACCTGCCATGGGAAACTTTATCAAACGCCTTACTGAAGTCCATGTATATGACATCTACAGCCCTTCCCTCATCAATTAACGTTGTCACTTCCTCAAAGAATTCTATTAGGTTTCTAAGTTATGACCTTCCCTGCACAAAACCATGCTGCCTATCACTGATAAGTCTATTTTCTTCCAAATGTGAATAGATCCTATCACGCAGTATCTTCTCCACAGTTTGTGCAGTGTGTCCAGGAAGCTTTTCCAACACAGTATGTAGATTGTCCGACCAGTGGGGAGGCCATATTGGATTTGGTACTTGGTAATGAACCAAGGCAAGCGATAGATTTGTTAGTGGGGGAGCATTTTGGAGATAGTGACCACAATTCTGTGACTTTCACTTTAGTAATGGAGAGGGTTAGGTGCGTGCAACAGGGCAAGGTTTACAATTGGGGTAAGGGTAAATACGATGTTGTCAGGCAAGCATTGAAGTGCATAAGTTGGGAACATAGGCTGGCAGGGAAGGACACAAGTGAAATGTGAAACTTGTTCAAGGAATAGGTACTACGTGTCCTTGATATGTATGTCCCTGTCAGGCAGGGAAGAGATGGTCGAGTGAGGGAACCATGGTTGACAAGAGAGGTTGAATGTCTTGTTAAGAGGAAGAAGGAGACATCTGTAAGGCTGAGGAAACAAGTTTCAATCAGGGCGCTGGAGGGATACAAGATAACCAGGAGGGAACTGAAGAAAGGGATTCGGAGAGCTAAGAGAGGGCAAGGAAAATCTTTGGCGGGTAGGATCCAGGTAAATCCCAAGGCCTTTTACACATATGTGAGAAATATGAGAATGACTAGAGCGAGGGTAGGTCCGATCAAGGACAGTAGCGGGAGATTGTGTATTGTGTCTGAAGAGATAGGAGAGGTCTTGAACGAGTTCTTTTCTTCAGTATTTACAAATGAGAGGGGCCACATTGTTGGAGAGGATAGTGTGAAACAGTAAGCTCGAGGAAATACTTGTTAGGAAGGAAGATGCGTTGGGCATTTTGTAAAAGTTGGGGATAGACAAGTCCTCCGGGCCTGACGGAATATATACAAGAATTCTATGGGAAGCAAGAGATGAAATTGCAGAGCCGTCGGCAATGATCTTTTCGTCCTTACTGTCAGCAGGGGTGGTACCAGGGGATTGGGGAGTGGCGAATGTCGTTCTCCTGTTCAAAAAAGGGAATAGGGATAACCCTGGAAATTACAGTCCAGTCAGTCTTACTTCGGTGGTAGGCAAAGTAATGGAAAGGGCACTGAGCGATAGGATTTCTGAGTATCTAGAAAGACACTGCTTGATTAGGGATAGTCAGCATGGATTTGTGAGAGGTAGGTCTTGCCTAACAAGTCTTATTGAATTCTTTGAGGAGGTGATGAAGCATGTGGATGAAGGTAAAGAAGTGGATGTAGTGTACATGGATTTTACTAAGGCATTTGATAATGATCCCCATGGTAGGCTTATGCAGAAAGTAAGGAGGCATGGGATAGTGGGACATTTGGCCTGTTAGGTAACGAACTGGCTAACCGATAGAAGTCAGAGAGTGGTGATGGATAGCAAATATTCAGCCTGGATCCCAGTTACCAGTGGCGTACCGCAGGGATCAGTTCTGGGTCCTCTGCTGTTTGTGATTTTCAATAATGACTTGGATGAGGGAATTGAAGGGTGGGTCAGTAAATTTGCAGACGATACGAAGATTGGTGGAGCTGTGGATAGTGAGGAGGGCTATTGTCGGTTGCAAAGAGACATAGATAGGATGCAGAGCTGGGCTGAGAAGTGGCAGATGGAGTTTAATCCTGAAAAGTGTGAGGTTGTCCATTTTGGAAGGACAAATATGAATGCGTAATAATGGGTTAACGGTAGGGTTCTTGGCAATTTGGAGGAGCAGAGAGATATTGGGGGCTATGTTCATAGATGTTTGAAAGTTGCCACTCAAGTGGATAGAGCTGTGGAGAAGGCCAATGGTGTGCTAGCGTTCATTAACAGAGGGGTTGCATTTAAGAGCCGTGTGGTGATGATGCAGCTGTACAAAACTTTGGTAAGGCCATATTTGGAGCACTCGGATACAGGACTCTGGCTGGGGTTCAAAAGGAGGAAACGCATGTCTTGTTTGAAATGAAACGACGATGAAGATTGAATTTAAGTCAATTTGTGCACGGAGCTTAGTTTTGACGACGACGCAGCAGGATGGCCAGGCGGTCTAAGATGCTGCGTTCAGCTCGCTGTCTCTTTTGGAGACGTGGGTTAGAATCTCTCTCCTGATATTCACTTTTCCTGCACGAGATTTAATTTCTCCAGACAGATTTTCAACCTCAGGAAGATCATTGAACAAGCGTTGGCCTGAGGTCATGGGCTTCCTGCTTAAATACGCACAGCAAGACCCCACAGGCAAAAGCCCAGTTAATGACTCGATAATCTGCTTCAGTGACTCTGGTTGAGGAATTCATATTGATCCCAGGACCCCGTGTAAAATTCGTCTTCTCAACTTATAAATAGTGTGGCTGGTTGGATTGTTCACATGCGTCCGAGAGGGGAAGTTGGGAACTCGGTTTCTATTGTGATTTATTGCTCGATAAACCTTATTTCCTTATTGCCTCACTGTGAGGTATTACTGGATATCGTTATATATCTATATTGCCCCTCTGTGGAGTACTACTGGATAACGTTTCCCGTGCAGCTTTGACAAATTGTCACGTGGACTAGAAACGTTAGCTCTTTTCTCTCCCTGCAGATGCTGCCAGGCCTGCTGAGACTTTAAAGCATTTTCTCCGTGGTTCCCTATGTGTGAGCTTTACAATGTTGCACTGTGTCATGCTGTCTCCTTCATTCTTGGGACTAATGTCGGGATGAGACTGCAAGAAATTTCTGATAGGTATTTGCTGCAAAGCAAACAGGAACGTGAGTTCTGTTTACTTTTGGTGCGAGGGAGAATGTAAATAGAAGAGAACAGCCTCGATTCCTCGTCCTCAGGGTAATGGCCCAGCACGGTTTCCCTACCGCACTCTGCTCCTTAAACCAGGAGGTACGTCATTACTGCCCTGCGGCAGCCACACAACTATTCACTTCCTCATTTTTTCTTTCAACAAGAATACACGTTTGAGCACACTGATTCTGGTCAGCATGGTTCAGATAATTCAGTTTCGTGCTGAATGGTTGTTCTGTGAAGGTGACGTGATTTCTTCTGTGACGTTGTTCTGATGGGAAAGTGGGGAATGACTGCAATCACCTTCATAGAATGAAGTTCGGCGCGACAGATTCACCGCTCTGGGAACATTGATCACGTTGTTACTGATTTCTTCAAACTTTACCTCAAGTCCGACCCCGCAAAGAGTCAACCACGAGCAGAGTGGCGCAGCGGCAGCGTGCTGGGCCCATAACCCAGAGGTCAATGGATCGAAACCATTCTCTGCTATTTATTTTCTAATTCACACCAAAAGCAAACAAGTCGCTATTTGTCAGCAACACATCTGCCTTTTTCTTTATTCGTATCAAAGTTTTGCTTTCAGTCTGATCCGCTCCTTGATACCTGTTCTTCAGCGACCCACAGTGCAGCGAGGTGACTAAGCTGACTTCTCCCAGAACACTCTTCTCCCTCTACTGGATGAACGTTCACCTGTTTGGACACTGGAGGATTTCTCTCGGCGACTTGTCTGTGCAAGCAGCACCGGAAGCAGCTGTGGAGAGAAATTCCCGTCGTCAGGATTCAACTCTCCAGTTGGATACTTCACGTCGCTCCGATCATAGACTCTCAGTGCCTTCGTGTGAGGAACGGATAGAGCTGGAATTCGGTCCTTGTTGATCGGAGCAACTGATCAATGCAGCAATGAGAAGCTGCTTAACCCCTAGCGGCTTGGGGAAGGATGGCACTCAGATACAGGACTCTGGCTGGGGTTCAAAAGAAGGAAACGTATGTCTTGTTTGAAATGAAACGACGATGAAGATTGAATTTAAGTCGATTTGTGCACGGAGCTTAGTTTTGACGACGACGCATCAGGATGGCCAGGCGGTCTAGAATGCTGCGTTCAGCTCGCAGTCGCTTTTGGAGACGTGGGTTAGAATCCCACTCCTGATATTGACTTTTCCTCCACGAGATTTAATTTCTCCAGCAAGATTTTCAACCTCAGGAATTTCATTGGAAAAGCGTTGGCCTGAGGTCATGAGATTCCTGCTTAAATATGCACAGCAAGACCCCACAGGCAAAAGCCCAGTTAATGACTCGATAACCTGCTTCAGTGACTCTGGTTGAGGAATTCATATTGATCTCAGGACCCCGGGTAAAATTCGTCTTCTCAACTTATAAATAGTGTGGCTGGTTGGATTGTTCACATGCGTCCGAGAGGGGAAGTTGGGAACTCGGTTTCTATTGTGATTTATTGCTCGATAAGCTTTATTTTCTTATTGCCCCACTGTGAGGTATGACTGGATATCGATATATATCAATATTGCCCCTCTATGGGGTACTACTGGATAACGTTTCCCGTGCAGCTTTGACAAATTGTCACGTGGACTCGAAACGTTAGCTCTTTTCTCTCCCTGCAGATGCTTTCAGACCTGCTGAGACTTTAAAACATTTTCTCCGTGGTTCCCTCTGTGTGAGCTTTACAATGTTGCAATGTTTCATGCTGGACGCTTTGTTTCAGGAGGCAGTCACACCCGGTAGAATAAGTACTGTTAATTCGGACAGTGGTCAGGGACAGAGTGGTGTGACTGCAAGGGAGGCATGTAGGAGGATCCTGAGTTTAGGAGTTGAGGAGCCTCTGCCCTTGACCTTGTCCAACGGGCAGGAGGTACTTACTCCCTGTGTGGATGAGGAAGAGGGCTGTAGGGAGGATGCGTTGACTGACCACTGCACCGTGGTACAGGAAGCCATTCAAGAGTGGCGAGCAAAAAGACAAGTGGTAGTTGTAGGGGATTCTATAATTAGCGGGATTGATGTCATCCTTTGTAAACCAGATCGAGAGTCCCACATGGTATGTTGCCTGCCCGATGCCAGGGTGAGGGACATCTCTGATCGGCTTGAAATGATTTTGGAGAGGGAGGGGGAGGATCCAGTTGTTGTGGTCCACGTGGGGACTAACAACATAGGTAAGACTAGGAAAGAGCACCTGTTTGGGGATTATCAAACACTAGGGACTAAATTAAAGAACAGGTCTTCCAGGGTTATAATCTCTGGATTACTACCCGAGCCACGTGCCAATTGGCATAGGGTTGAGAAAATTAGAGAAGTTTCCCGCACTAAAGGAGTGGTGCGGTAAAGAGGGATTCCATTTCATGGGGCATTGGCATCAGTAATAGGGCAGGAGGGACCTGTACCGTTGGGACGGACTTCACCTGAACCATTCTGGGACCAGTGTTCTAGCGAATAGGATAAATAGGTTGGTCACAAGGACTTTCAACTAGCAAGTTGGGGGGAAGGGAAATGTAAAGCTATGGACAGTATGATGGTTAATGGAGATTAAGGCAGCAGGTTACGTGACAGGTTATTATGTAGAGATATGGGTTCAAAGACAAGGAAAAATGGGAGAAATGGTAAGAGGAAAAATAAATTGCGAAAAGTTACTGATCAAGGTGTTAGGATTCATAACAAAGACGTAAGAAACAGCATAAGTGTACTTTACCTGAATGCTCGGAGTATACGAAATAAGGTAAATGAGTTGATGGCGCCAATCATCGTGAATGACTATGATTTAGTGGCCATTCCTGAAACATGGTTAAAAGATGGTGACGACTGGGAGTTAAATATTCAAGGGATTCAGACTATACGAAAGGATAGAATGGACGGTAAGGGCGGTGGTGTAGCGTTGTTGTTTAAGGATGGCGTCCGGGCAATAGTAAGAGATGATATTTGTGCTATGGCGGACAAGGTTGAATCAATTTGGGTGGAAATCAGGAATAGTAAGGCGAAAAGGGCTCTGATAGGAGTAGTCTATAGGCCACCAAATAGTAACAGGATGGTAGGGAAGGCAATAAGCAAAGAAATAACAGATGCATGTAGAAATGGTACAGCGGTTATCATGGGAGATTTTAATCTGCATATCGATTGGTTTAACCAGGTTGGTAAAGGCAGCCTTGAGGAGGAGTTTATAGAATGTGCCCGGGATAATTTCCTGGAACAGTATGTAATAGAACCTACAAGGGAACAAGCGGTCCTAGATCTGGTCCTGTGTAATGAGGCAGGATTGATTAATGATCTCATAGTTCGGGATCCTCTTGGAAGGAGCGACCACAATATGGTGGAATTTAAAATACAGTTGGAGGATGACAAGGTAAAATCAAACACTAGTGTTTTGTGCTTAAACAAAGGCGATTACAATGGGATGAGAGAAGAACTAGCTAAGGTAGACTGGGAGCAAAGACTTCATGGTGAAGCAGTTGAGGAACAGTGGAGAACCTTCCGAGCGATCTTTCACAGTGTTTCGAAAAGGTTCATACCGACAAAAAAGAAAGACGGTAGAAAGGGGAAAAATCGACCGTGGATATCTAAGGAGGTGAGGGAGAGTATCAAATTGAAGGAAAAACATACAAAGTGTCAAAAATTAGTGGGAGACTAGAGGACTGGGAAGTCTTTAGGGGACAACAGAAAACTACTAAAAAAAGGCATAAAGAAGAGTAAGGTAGACTATGAAAGTAAACTGGCTGAGAACATAAAAGCAGATAGTAACAGCTTCTACAAATATATAAGACAAAAAAGAGTGGCTAAGGTAAATATTGGTCCTTTGGAAGACAAGAAGGGAGATTTAATAATAGGAGATGGGGAAATGGCTGAGGAGCTGAACAGGTTTTTTGGGTCAATCTTCACAGTGGAGGATACAAATAACATGCCAGTGACTGATGGAAATAAAGATATGATTGGTGAGGACCTTTGAGATGATTGTAATCACTAAGGAGGCAGTATTGGGCAAGCTAATGGGGCTAAAGGTAGACAAGTCTCCTGGCCCTGATGGGCTGCATCCCAGAGTGTTAAAAGAGATGGCTAGGGAAATTGTAAACGCACTAGTGCTAATTTACCAAAATTCACTAGACTCTGGGGTGGTCCCAGAGGATTGGAAAGTAGCAAACGTGACACCACTGGTTAAAAAAGGAGGTCGGCAGGAAGCGGGTAATTATAGGCCGGTAAGCTTGACTTCGGTTGTAGGGAAAATGGTGGAATCTATCATTAAGGATGAAATAGCGGGGCACCTGGAGGGAAATTGTCCCATTGGGCAGACGCAGCATGGGTTCGCAAAGGATAATTCGTGTCTGACTAATTTGGAAGAATTTTTTGAGGACGTTACCAGTGCAGTAGATAACGGGGAGCCAATGGATGTGGTATATCTGGATTTCCAGAAAGCTTTTGACAAGGTGCCGCACAAAAGGTTGCTGCATAAACTAAAGATACATGGCATTGAGGGTAAAGTGGTAGCATGGGTAGAGGATTGGTTAACTAACAGAAAGCAGAGAGTGGGGATCAAAGGGGTGTTTCTCTGGTTGGCAACCTGTAACTAGTGGGGTCCCTCAAGGATCAGCGTTGGGCCCGCAGTTATTCACAATTTACATAGACTATTTGGAGTTGGGGACCAAGTGCAATGTGTCAAAATCTGCAGACGACACTAAGATGAGTGGTAAAGCAAAAAGTGCAGAGAATACCGGAAGTCTGTAGAAGGATTTGGATACGTTAGGTGAATGGGATAGGGTCTGGCAGATGGAGTTCAATGTTGCCAAGTCTGAGGCTATCCATTTTGGGAGGAATAACAGCAGAATGGATTATTATTTAAACGGTAAGATGTTAAAACATGCTGCTGTGCAGAGGGACCTGGGTGTGCTGGTGCACGAGTCGCAAAAAGTTGGTGTGCAGGTGCAACAGGTGATTAAGAAGGCTAATCGAGTTTTGTCTTTCATTGCTAGAGAGATGGAGTTCAAGACTAGTGAGTTTATGCTGCAATTGTATAGGGTGTTGGTGAGGCCGCATCTGGAGTATTGTGTTCAGTTTTGGTCTCCTTACCTGAGAAAGGACATATTGGCACTGGAGGGACTGCAGAGGAGATTCACTAGGTTGATCCCAGAGTTGAGGCGATTAGATTATGACGCGAGGTTGAGCAGACTGGGACTGTACTCATTGGAGTTTAGAAGGATGCGGGGGGGATCTTATTGAGACATATAAAAGTATGAAGGGAATAGATAGGATAGATGCGGGCAGGTTGTTTCCACTGGTCGGGGAAAGCAGAATCAGGGGGCATAGCCTCAAAATAAGGGGAGGTAGATTTGGGACGGAGTGTAGGAGGAACTTCGTCACCCAAAGGGTTGTGAATCTCTGGAATTCCTTGCCCAGTGAAGCAGTTGAGGCTCCTTCTTTAAACGTTTTTAAGAAAAAGATTAATGCCTTTCTAAAGAATAAAGGGATTCGGGGATATGGTGAACGGGCCGGAGAGTGGAGCTGAGTCCACAAAGATCAGCCATGATCTCATTAAATGGCGGAGCCGGCTCGAGGGGCCAGATGGCCTACTCCTGTTCCTAGTTCTTATGTTCTTATGTCTTCTTCATTCATGGGACTAATGTCGGGATGAGACTGCAAGAAACATTCTGATAGGTATTTGCTTCAAAGCAAACAGGAACGTGTGTTATGTTTACTTTTGGTGTGAGGGAGAATGTAAATAGCAGAGAAGAGCCTCGAATCCTCGACCTCAGGCTAATAACCCAGCACGCTTCCGCTGCGGCACTCTGCTCCTTAAACCAGGAGACACAACATTACTGCCCTGCGGTCGCCACACAACTATTCACTTCCTCATTTATTCTTTCAACAAGAACACACTTTTTAGCACACTGATTCTGGTCAGCATATTTCAGTTAATTTACCTTCGTGCTCAGTGGTTGTTCTGTAAAGGTGATGTGATTTCTTCTGTGACGTTGTTCTGATGGGAAAGTGGGAGTGACTGGAATCACCTTCATAGAATGAAGTTCGGGAACAAAGTTTCACCTCTTTGGGAACGTTGTTCACGTTGTTATTGATTTCTTCAAACTTTGCCTCAAGACCGACGCCGAAGAGCGTTAACCACGAGCAGAGTGGCGCAGCGGAAGCGTGCTGGGCCCATAACCCAGAGGTCGATGGATCGAAACCATCCTCTGCTATTTATATTCTCACTCACACCAAACGGAAACAAGTTGCTATTGGTCAGCAGCACATCTGCGATTTTCTTTATTGGTATCAAAGTTTTGCTTTCAGTCTGATCCGGTCTTGGACACCTGTTCTTCAGCTACCCACACTGCAGTCGATGTGACTAAGTTGACTTCTCCCAGAACACTCTTCTGGCGCCTCTACTGGGTGACCGTTCACCTGTTTGGACACTGGAGGGGTTGTTCGGCTCCATGTCTCTGAAACCAGCACAGGGAGCAGCTTAGGAGAGATATTGCAGTCGCCAGAATGCAACTCTCCAATTGGATACTTCACGTCTCTCAGATCTTAGACATTCAATACCGTCGTGCGAGGAACAGGTTGAGCGGGAATTTGGTCCTTGTTGATTGGAGCAAACTGATGAATGCAGCAATGAGAAGCTCCTTAACCCCCAGCAGTTTGGACAACGATGGCACTCAGATACAGGACTGCCTGGGGTTCAAAATTAGGAAAAGCATATCTTGTTTGAAAGGAAATGACGATGAAGATAGAATTTAAGTCGATTTGTGCACGGATCTTAAATTTGACGCGAGCGCATCAGGATGGCCGAGCGGCTAAGGAGCTACGTTCAGGTCGCAGTCTCTTCTGGAGGCGTGGGTTCCACTCACACCCCTGATTTTGACTTTTCCTCCACGAGGTTAAATTTTTCCAGGAAGATCCAATAGCTCCCTTTCAGTGGAAAAACATTGGCCTCAGGGCATCAGATTCCGCTTAAATACGCACAGCAAGACTCCACAGGCAAAAGCGCAGTTAATGACTCTATAACTTGCTTCAGTAAACTGGTTGAGGAATGAATATTGATCCCAGGACTCCGGGACAAATTCGTCTTCATTTCTTGTAAGTAGTCTGGCTGGTTGGATTGTTCACATCCGTCCGAGAGGGAAAATGGGAAATCTGTTTCTATTGTGATTCATTGCTCGATAAAGCTTTATTTCCTTGTTGGCCCCCTGTGAGTTATTACTGGATATCGTTCTATATCTATATTGCCCCTCTGTGGGGTACTGCTCGATAATGTTTCCGTCCAGCTTTGAAAAAGGGTCACCTGGACTCGAAACGTTTGCTCTTTTCTCTCCCTTCAGATGCTGTCAGACCGTCTGAGACTTTAAAGAATTTTCTCTGTGGTTCCCTATGTGTGAGCTTTACAATGTTGTAATGTGCCATGCTGCCTCCTTCATTCCTGGGACTAATGTCAGGATGAGACTGCAAAAAGTTTCTGATAGGTATTTGCTGCAAAGCAAACATGAATCTGCGTTATGTTAACTTTTGGTGTGAGGGAGAATGTAAATAGCAGAGAATAGCCTCGATTCCTCTACCTCTGGCTAATGGCCCAGCACGCTTCCACTGCGCACTCTGCTCCTTAAACCAGGAGCTACAACATTACTGCCTTGCGGTAGCCACACAACTATTCACTTCCTTATTTTTTCTTTCAACAGGAACACACTTTTGAACACACTAATACTGGTCAGCATAGTTCAGATAATTTATTTTCGTGCTGAATGGTTGTTCTGTGAAGGTGATGTGATTGATTCTGTGACGTTATTCTGATGGGAAAGTGGGGAGTGACTGGAATCACCTTCATAGAATGAAGTTCGTGACGGAAGTTTCACTCTCTGGGAACATTAATCACGCTGTTACTGATTTCTTCAAATCTTGCCTCAAGTCCGACCCCGAAGAGAGTCAACCACGAGCAGAGTGGCGCAGCGGAAGCGTGCTGGGCCCATAACCCAGAAGTCGATGGATTGAAACCATCCTCTGCTATTCGTGTTCTCACTCACACCAAACGGAAACAAGTTGCTATTGGTCAGCAGCACATCTGCGATTTTCTTTATTGGTATCAAAGTTTTGCTTTCAGTCTGATCCGGTCTTGGACACCTGTTCTTCAGCTACCCACACTGCAGTCGATGTGACTAAGTTGACTTCTCCCAGAACACTGTCCTGGCGCCTCGACTGGATGACCGTTCACCTGTTTGGACACTGGAGGGGTTGTTCGGCTCCATGTCTCTGAAACCAGCACAGGGAGCAGCTGTGGAGAGAGATTGCAGTCGCCAGAATGCAACTCTCCAATTGGATACTTCACGTCTCTCAGATCTTAGACATTCAATACCTTCGTGCGAGGAACAGGTTGAGCGGGACTTTGGTCCTTGTTGATTGGAGCAAACTGATGAATGCGGCAATGAGAAGCTCCTTAACCCCCAGCAGTTTGGACAAGGATGGCACTCAGATACAGGACATTGGGTGGGGTTCAAAAGTAGCGAAAGCATATCTTGTTTGAAATGAAATGACGATGAAGATAGAATTTAAGTCGATTTGTACACGGAACGTAGTTTTGACGCCAGCGCGTCAGGACGGCCGAGTGGCTATGGCGCTGCGTTAAGGTCGCAGTCTTCTCTAGAAGCGTGGGTTCGAATCGCACTTTTGACATTAACTTTTCCTCCACGAAATGTTCAACCCCAGGAAGATCCAATACCTCACATTCAATGGGCAAGTGGTGGTACGGACTTTGTAGATTGGAGCAAACTGATCAATGCAGAAATGAGAGCTCCTTAACACACAGCGTCTTGGAGAAGGATGGCACTCAGATACAAGAGTCTGGCTGGCGTTCAAAAATAGTAAAACCTCATCTAGTTTGAAATGAAATGAAGATGAAAATTGAATTAAAATCGATTTGCCCATGGAGCATATCTTTGATCGCAGCGCGTCGGGATGGCCGAGCGGTCGAAGGCGCTGCGTTAAGGTTGCAGTCTCCTCTGGAGGCGTGTGTTCGAATCCCACTTCTGACATTAACTTTTCCTCCACGAGGTTACGTGTTTCCAGCTCAGCGTTCAACACCAGGAAGATCCAATACCTCCGATTCAATTGGGAAGCGGTGGCGTAAGGACATGAGATTCCTGCTCACATTCTCAAAGCAAGGCCCAACAGACAGAAGCCCAGCCCATGACTGGATGATCTGCTCTGTGAGCCTGGTTGAGGAAATAATATTGATCGCAGGACGCCGGGTAACATTTCTCTTCTCTTGTTGTAAATAGTCTGGCTGGTTCGAATGTCGAGGTGTCTCAGTTGACCTCTCCTAGAAACCTATTCTGCCGCCTTTACTGGATGAACTTCCTGCTGTTTGGACACTTAAGGGTTCTTCGGCTACTTGTCTGTGAAAGCAGCAGCAATGGAGAGTGATTCGAGTCGCCAGAATGCAACTCTCCAATTGGATCCTTCACTCCACTCATATCTTACACTCTCAATACTTCGTGTGAGGAACAGTAAGGCGGCAGTTCGGACTTTCTTGATTAGAGAAAACTGTTCAATGCAGCAATGAGAATTTTCTTAAACACCACCGGCTTGGAGAAGGATGGCACTCAGACACAAGACTCTGCTGTGGTTCAAAAATATTAAAATCACATCAAGCTTGGAATGTAAAGACAATGAAGATAGAATTTAAATAGATTTGTGCACGGAGCACACATTTTGTCGCAACGTGGCAGGGTGGCCGAGCGGTCGCAGGCGCTGCGCTAAGGTCTCAGTCTTTTCTGGAGGCGTGGGTTCGAATCCCACTTCAGACATTAACTTTTCCTCCACGCAATATTCAACCCCAGGAAGATCCAATACCTCACATTCAATGGGCAAGCGGTGAGCTCAGGACATGGGATTCCTGCTTGAATTCGTACAGCATGACCCGAAAGGCAGAAGCCCAGTTCATGACAGGAGTAGTTTAAATCCTGCCGGTGGCCAGGGACAGCACGGTGCGACTGCAAGTCAGGCAGGTAACGGGAAGCAGCAGTCAGGAACTCAGGAGCCTCAGCACTTGACCCTGTCCAACAGGTATGAGGCACTTGCTCCCTGTGTGAATGGCGAACAGGGCTGCAGGAAGGATGAGTCAGCTGACCAAGGCACCATGGTTCAGCAGGCTATTCAAGGGGAGGGAGTAAATAGGCAAGTTGTAGCTGTAGGGGATTCTATTATCAGGGGGATAGATAGTATCCTTTGTGAGCAGGATAAAGGGTCCCACATTATAAGTTGCCTGCCCGGTGCTAGGGTGCGGGGCATCTCTGACCGGCTTGAAAGGATACGGGTGAGGGAGGGGGCGGACCCAGTTGTTGTGGTCCTTGTCGATACCAACAACATAGGAAAGTCTAGAAAAGAGGACCTGTTTAGAGATTATAAAGAGCTAGGATTCAAATTAAAAAACAGGTTCTCAAGGGTCATAATCTCCGGATTACTGCCCGAGCCACGTGCAAATTGGCATAGGGAGGCAAGAATAAGGGAAGATAATACGTGACTGAAAGAGTGGTGTGGGAAAGAGGGGTTCCTTTTCATGGGACACTGGCATCAGTTTTAGGACAGGGGGACCTATACCGTTGGGATGGTCTCCACCTGAACCGAGCTGGGACCAGTGTTCTGGCGAAAAAAGTAAATAGGGTGGTCAGTCGGACTTTAAACTAGAGAATGGGGGGGGGGGGCGAGGGGAGTCAGGGAACCATGAGGTGAAGTAATCAGTGGGAAGCGTAGCTGCTTAGGAATACAAAAACGCACGAAAAGACCGAACTCAGGAGAGGTTACGATAGTCCCCGTCCCACAAAATATGACACAGTGTATGGAAAGCCTCAGTAAACCAAGGTCCACCACACTAAGTAAACAAAAAGGGACGGTCAATAGAGAATTAAAGGTGCTATATTTAAATGCGCGCAGTGTACGGAACAAGGTAGATGAGCTTGTGGCCCAGATTGTGACTGGCAGGTATGATGTGGTAGGCATCACAGAGACGTGGTTGCAGGGGGTTCAGGACTGGCATTTAAACCTCCAGGGATTCACAACCTATCGAAGAGACAGAGAGGTGGGCAGAGGGGGCGGGGCTGACTTGTTAATTAGGAATGAAATTAAATCGATAGCACTAAACGACATAGGGTCAGATGATGTGGAGTCTGCGTGGGTAGAGTTGAGGAACCACAAAGGCAAAAAAAACCCATAATGGGTGTTATGTACTGGCCTCCTAACAGTGGTCAGGACCAGGGTCACAAAATGCACCACGAAATAGAAAGTGCGTGTCAGAAAGGCAAGGTCACAGTGATCATGGGGGATTTTAATATGCAGGTGGACAGGGTAGATAATGCTGCCAGTGGACCCAAGGAAAGGGAATTCATTGAATGTTTACAGGAGGGGTCTTTTTGGAACAGCTTGTGATGGAGCCCACGAGGGGACAGACCATTCTGGACTTAGTTATATGTAATGAGCCAGAATTGATTAAAGATCTTAAAGTAAGGGAACACTTAGGAGGCAGTGATCATAACATGGTAGAATTCAATCTCCAATTTGAAAGAAAGAAGATAGAATCAGATGTAAAGGTGTTACAGTTAAATAAAGGTAACTACAGGGGCATGAGGGAGGAACTGACGAAAATCGACTGGGAGCAGAGCCTAGTGGGAAAGACAGTAGAACAGCAATGGCTGGAGTTTCTGGGAGTAATTGAGGGCACAGTACAGATGTCCGTCCCAAAGAAAAGAAAGGTTATCAGAGGGGAGATTAGGCAGCCATGGCTGACAAAGGAAGTTAGGGAATGCATCAAAACAACAGAGAAAGCCTATAATCTGGCAAAGAGTAGTGGGAAGTCAGAAGATTGGGAAGGCTACAAAAACAAACAGGATAACAAAGAGAGAAATAAAGAAAGAGAGGATCAATTATGAAGGTAGGCCAGAAAGTAACATTAGGATTGATAATAAAAGTTTCTTTAAATACATTAAAAACAAACGGGAGGTAAAAGTAGACATTGGGCCGCTCCAAAATGTCCCTGGTAATCTAGTGATGGGAGAGAAGGAAACAGCTGAGGAACTAAATAAGTACTTTGCGTCAGTCTTCACAGTAGAAAGAACAAAGAACAAAGAAATGTACAGCACAGGAACAGGCCCTTCGGCCCTCCAAGCCCGTGCCGACCATACTGCCCGACTAAACTACAATCTTCTACACTTCCTGGGTCCGTATCCTTCTATTCCCATCCTATTCATATATTTGTCAAGATGCCCCTTAAATGTCCCTATCGTCCCTGCTTCCACTACCTCCTCCGGTAGCGAGTTCCAGGCACCCACTACCCTCTGCGTAAAAAACTTGCCTCGTACATCTACTCTAAACCTTGCCCCTCTCACCTTAAACCTATGCCCCCTAGTAATTGACCCCTCTACCCTGGGGAAAAGCCTCTGACTATCCACTCTGTCTATGCCCCTCAATATTTTGTATACCTCTATCAGGTCGCCCCTCAACCTCCTTCGTTCCAGTGAGAACAAACCGAGTTTATTCAATCGCTCCTCATAGCTTATGCCCTCCATACCAGGCAACATTCTGGTAAATCTCTTCTGCACCCTCTCTAAAGCCTCCACATCCTTCTGGTAGTGTGGCGACCAGAATTGAACACTATACTCCAAGTGTGGCCTAAGTAGAAGACATGAGTAATATCCCAACAATTCAGGAGAGTCAGGGGGCAGAGTTGAATATGGTATCCATCACAAAGGAGAAAGTGCTAGAGAAACAAAGAGGTCTAAAAATTGATAAATCTCCGGGCCCAGATGGGATACATCCTAGAGTTCTAAAGGAGATATCTGAAGAAATAGTGGAAGCGTTAGTTATGATCTTTCAAAAGTCACTGGAGTCAGGGAAAGTCCCAGAGGATTGGAAAATCGCTGTTGTAACCCCCCTGTTCAAGAAGGGAACAAGGAAAAAGATGGAAAATTATAGGCCAATTAGTCTATCCTCGGTTGTTGGCAAGATTCTAGAATCCATTGTTAAGGATGAGATTTCTAAATTCTTGTCAGTACGGGGTCGGATCAGGACAAGTCAGCATGGATTTAGTAAGGGGAGGTCGTGCCTGACAAACCTGTTAGAGTTCTTTGAAGAGATAACACATAGGTTAGACCAAGGAGAGCCAATGGATGTTATCTATCTTGACTTCCAAAAGGCCTTTGATAAGGTGCCTCACGGGAGACTGCTGAGTAAAATAAGGGCCCATGGTATTCGAGGCAAGGTACTAACATGGATAGACGATTGGCTGTCAGGCAGAAGGCAGAGAGTTGGGATAAAATGTTCTTTTTCGGAATTGGCAACCGATGACGAGCGGTGTCCCGCAGGGTTCAGTGTTGGGGCCGCAGCTGTTCTCTTTATATATTAACGATCTAGATGACGGGACTGGGGAAATTCTGGCTAAGTTTGCCGATGATACAAAGATAGGTGGAGGGGCAGGTAGTATGGAGGAGGTGGGGAGGCTGCAGAAAGTTTTAGACAGTTTAGTAAAGTGGTCCAAGAAATGGCTGATGAAATTCAACGTGGGCAAGTGCGAGGTCTTGCACTTTGGAAAAAAGAATAGAGGCATGGACTATTTTCTAAACGGTGACAAAATTCATAATGCTGAAGAGCAAAGGGACTTGGGAGTCCTAGTCCAGGATTCTCTCAAGGTAAACTTGCAGGTTGAGTCCGTAATTAAGAAAGCAAATGCAATGTTGTCATTTATCTCAAGAGGCTTGGAATATAAAAGCAGGGATGTACTTCTGAAGCTTTATAAAGCGTTAGTTAGGCCCCATTTAGAATACTGTGAGAAATGTTGGGCCCCACACCTCAGGAAGGACATACTGGCACTGGAGCGGGTCCAGCGGAGATTCACACGGATAATCCCAGGAATGGTAGGCCTAACATACGATGAACGTCTGAGGATCCTGGGATTATATTCATTGAAGTTTAGGAGGTTGAGGGGATATCTAATAGAAACTTACAAGATAATGAATGGCTTAGATAGGGTGGACGTAGGGAAGTTGTTTCCATGAGCAGGGGAGACTAGGACCCGGGGGCACAGCCTTAGAATAAAAGGGAATCACTTTAGAACAGAGATGAGGAGAAATTTCTTCAGCCAAAGAGTAGTGGGTCTGTGGAATTCATTGCCACAGAGGGCGGTGGAGGCCGGGACGTTGAGTGTCTTTAAGACAGAAGTTGATAAATTCTTGATTTCTCGAGGAATTAAGGGCTATGGAGAGAGAGCGGGTAAATGGAGTTGAAATCAGCCATGATTGAATGGTGGAGTGGACTCGATGGGCCGAATGGCCTTACTTCCGCTCCTATGTCTTATGGTCTTATGGTCCCTCTGTAACTTGTAACATCCTTCCGCACTATCCACAACTCCACCGACTTTAGTGTCATCTGCAAATTTACTCACCCATCCTTTTTTACAGCATTTTCTCTGTGGTTCCCCATTTTTTACCTTTACCTTAGACTCTCAATACCTTCGTGTGAGGAACAGGTCGGCGGGAGTTCGGTCTTTGTTGATTGCAGCAAACTGATCAATGCAGCAATGAGAAGCTCGTTAAACACCAGCGGCTTGGAGAAGGACGGCACTCAGATAGAGGACTCTGGCTGGAGTGCAAAAATAGGAAAAGCACATGAAGTGTGAAAAGAAATTACGATGAATATAGAATTTAAATCGATTTGTGCACGGAGCATATGTTTTGTCACAAAGCGTTAGGATGGCCGAGCGGTCGAAGGCGCTGAGTTAAGTTTGCAGTCTCCTCTGGAAGCGTGCGTTCGAATTCCCTTCTGACATTAACATTTCTTCCACGAAGTTATGTTCCTCAAACAAAATGTTCAACCCCAGGAAGATCCAATACCTCCGGTTCAATTGGGAAATGGTGGCCTCAGGACATGAGATGAACTTCCTCCTGTGTGGACACAGAAGGGGTTCTTTGGCGACTTGTCTGTGAAAGCGGCACCAGAAGCAGCTGTGGAGAGAGATTCCAGTCGCCAGGATGCAACTGTCTAATTGGAGCTTTCACGCCGCTCAGATCTTAGACTCTCAATACCTTCGCGTGAGGAACAGGTAGGCGGCAGCTCGGTCTTTGTTGATTGGAGCAAACTGATCAATGCAGCAATGAAAAGCTCCTTAACCCCCCAGCGGCTTGGAGAAAGATCGCACTCAGATGCAGGTCTCTGGCTGGGGTTCAAAAATAGGAAAAGCACATCTTGTTTGAAAGGAAATTACGAAGAAGATAGAATTTAAATCGATTTGTGCACGGAGCATATCTGTTGCCACAGCGCGGCAGGGTGGCCGAACGTTCGAAGGCGCTGCTTTAAGGTCCCAGTCGCAGCATTAAGATCGCAGTCTTCTCTGAGGCCTGTGTTCGACTCCCACTTCTGACATTAACTTTTCTTCCACGAGGTTACATTTCTCCAGCAAAATGTTCAACTACCAAACATCCAATACCTCCAATTCAATGGGGAACCGTTGGCCTCAGGACGTGAGATTCCTGCTTAAATTGGCACAGCAATACCCCACTGGCAAAATCCCAGCTAGTGACCGGATAATCTGCTCAGTGACTCTGGTTGAGGAATTAATATGGATCCCAGGACTCCGGGCAAAATTCCTCTTCACTTGTTGTAAATAGTCTTGCTGGTTGGATTGTCGAGGTGACTCATTTAACCTCTCACATAATCCTCTTCTGCCGCTTTTACTGCATGAAACTCCTCCTGTTTGGACACTGAAGGTGTTTTTTGGCTACTTGTCTGTGAATGCAGAAGCA
Organism: Scyliorhinus torazame; assembly: GCF_047496885.1. NCBI lineage: Eukaryota > Metazoa > Chordata > Chondrichthyes > Carcharhiniformes > Scyliorhinidae > Scyliorhinus > Scyliorhinus torazame. Next base: position 41,597,502 of record NC_092730.1, read on the forward strand.
GCTGTGGAGAGAGATTCCAGTCGCGAGAATGCAACTCTATAATTGCATGCTTCACGCCGCTCAGATCTTAGACTCTCAATAGCTTCGTGTGAGGAACAGGTCGGCGGCAGTTCGGGTTTTTTGATTGGATCAAACTGATCAATGCATCAATGAGAAGCTTCTTAACCGCCAGAGGCTTGGAGAAGAATGGCACCCAGATACGTGACTCTGGCTGGCGTTCAAAAATAGGAAAAGCACATCTCGTTCGAAATGAAATAACGGTGAAGATCGAACTTAAATCTATTGATGCACGGAGCATACCCTTTGCCACAAAGCGTCAGGATAGCAGAGCGGTTGATGGCGCTGCGTTAAGGTCGCAGTTTCCTCTGGAGGCGTAGGTTTGAATTCAACATCTGACATTAACATTACCTCCACGAGGTTACATTTCTCAAGAAAAATATTCAACCCCAGGATGATCCAATATCTCCCATGCAATGGGAGAGGTGGCCTCGTATCGTGCGATTCGTGCTTAAATTCCCACAGGAAAAAGCCCACTTGATGAATGGATAATCTGCTCAGTGACTCTGGTTGAAGCAGTAATATTAATCCCAGGACTCCGGGTATAATTCCTCTTATCTTGTAAATAATCTGTCTGGTTGGATTGTCGCGGTTACTCAGTTGACTTCTCCCAGAGTCCTCTTCTGCCGCCTTTACTGGATGAACGTCCTCCTGTTTGGACACTGCAGGGGTTCTTTGGCTACTTGTCTGTGAAAGCAGCAAGAGAAGCAGCTGTGGAGAAAGATTCCAGTCGCAAGAATGCAACAGTCTAATTGCATCCTTCACGGCGCTCAGATCTACGACTCTCAATAATGAGGAACAGGTCGGCGGCAGTTTGGTCTTTGTTGATTGGAGCAAACAGGTCAATGCAGCGTTGAGAAGCTCCATAACCCCCAGCGGCTTGGAGAAGGATGCCAGTCGGATGCAAGACTCTGGCTGTGGTTCAAAAATAGGAAAATCACATCGAGTTTAGAATGAAATGATGATTAAGAAAGATCTCAAATCGATTTGTGCACGGAGCAGGGCTTCTGCCAGAGCGCCTCAGGATGGCCGAGCGATCGTAGACACTGCATTCAGGTAGCAGTTTCCTCTGGAGGCGTGTGTTCGAATCCCACTGCTGACATTAACTTTTCGTCCACGAGGTTACATTTCTGCAGCAAAATGTTCAACCTCAGGAAGGTCAAATAACTCAGATACAATGGGGAAGCGGTGGCCTCAGGACATGAGATTCCTGCTTCGATTCGCACAAGAAGACCGTACAGATAGAAACCCAATTCATGGCTGGATGATCTGCTCAGTGACTCTGGTTGAGGAATTAACATTGATCCCAGGACTCCGGGTAAAATTCTCTTCTCTTGTTGTGAGTAGTTTGGTTGGTTGGATTGTCAAGGTAAACTCAGTTTTTCGAAGAGGTCACAAAGATGATTGATGCAGGTAGGGCAGTGGATGTTATCTATATGGACTTCAGTAAGGCCTTTGACAAGGTCCCTCATGGTAGACCGGCACAAAAATTGAAGTCACACGGGATCAGGGGTGAGCTGGCAAGTTAGATCGAGAACTGGTTAGGTCATAGAAGACAGAGTGCAGCAATGGAAGGGTGATTTCCTAATTGGAGGGCTGTGACTAGTGGTGTTCCGCAGGGATCAGTGCTGGGACCTTTGCTGTTCGTAGAAAACATAAATGATTTGGAGGAAAATGTAACTGGTCTGCTAAGTAAGTTTGCAGACGACACACAGGTTGGTGGAATTGCGGATAGAGATGAGGACAGTCAGCGGATGCCGCAGGATTTAGATCGTTTGGAGACGTGGGTGGAGAGATGGCAGATGGCGTTTAATCCGGACAAATGTGAGGTAATGCATTTTGGAAGGTCTAATGGAGGTAGGGAATATACAGTGAATGGTAGAACACTCGAGAGTATTGAAAGTCAGAGAGATCAAGGTGAACAGGTCCACAGGTCATTGAAAGGGACAACACAGGTGGATAAGGTAGTCAGAAAGGCATACGGCATGCTTGCCTTCATTGGCCGGGGCACTAAGTACAAGAATTGGCACGTCACGTTGCAGCTGTATAGAACCTTAGTTTGGCCACACTTTGAGTAGAGTGTTCAATTCTGGTCGCCACACTACCAGAAGTGTGTGGAGGCTTTATGAAGGTGCAGAAGAGATTTAACAGGATGATGCCCGGTATGGAGGGCATTAGTTATGAGGAGCGGTTGAATAAACTCGGTTTGTTCTCACTGGAACGACGGAGGTTGACGGGCGAGCTGATAGTGGTCTACAAAATTATGAGGGGCATCGACACAGTGGATAGTCAGAGACATTTACCCAGGCTAGGGGTGTTAATTACTGGGCGGCATCGGTTTAAGGTGCGCGGGGCAATGTTTAGAGGAGATGTACGAGGCACGTTTTTTACACAGAGGGTAGTGGGTGCCTGGAACTCGCTGCCGGAGGAGGCGGTGGGACCATGGACGATAGTAACATGGAAGGGGCATTTTGACAAATACAGGAATAGGATGGGAATAGAGGGATACGGAACAAGGAAGTGTAGAAGATTTTAGTTTAGACGGGCAGCATGGTCGGCACGGGCTTGGAGGGCCGAAGGGCCTGTTCCTGTGCTGTACTTTTCGTTGTTCTTTGTTTTTGTTTGAAATGAAATGACAATGACGATAGAATTTAAATCGATTCGTGCACGGAACACACCGTATGTCACAGCGCGTACCGATGGCCGAGCGGATGAAGGTGCTGCGTTTCGGTTATAGTCTCCTCTGGAGACGTGTGTTCGAATCTCACTTCAGATATTCAACTTTCATCCGCGCGGATCCATTTCTCCAGCGAAGTGTTGAACCCGAGGATAATCCAATACCTCCGATTCAATGGGGAAGCGGTGGCCTCGGGACGCGAGATTCGTACTTAAATTCGTACAGCAAGACCCCACAGTCAGAAGCCCAGTTCATGACTGGATGATATGCTCAGTGACTCTGGTTGACGAATTAATACTGATCCCAGGACTCCGGGTAAATTTCCACTTCCATTGTTGTAAATAGTCTGGCTGGTTGGATTGTCGGACGTGAATCAGCTGGCTTCTTCCAGAAAGTTCTTCTGCCGCCTTTACAGCATGAACATCCTCGTGTTTGGCACTGGAGGCGTTATTCGGCTACTTGTCTGTGAAAGCAGCACCAGATGCAGCTGTGCAGAGAGATTCCAGTCGCCAGGATGCAACTGTCTCATTGGATCCTTCCCGCCACTCAGATCTTAGACTCTTAATACCTTCGTGGAAGGAACAGTTAGACGGCAGTACGGACTTTGTTGATTGGAGCAAACTGATCAATGCAGAAATGAGAGCTCCTTAACACACAGCGCGTTGGAGAACGATCGCATTCAGACGCAAGAGTCTGGCTGGCGTTCAAAAATAGTAAAACCACATCTAGTTTGAAATGAAGATGAAAATTAAATTTAAATCGATTTGCGCATGGAGCATATCTTTGGCCACAGTGCGTCAGGATGGCCGAGCGATCGAAGGCGCTGCGTTAATGTCGCAGTCTCCTCTGGAGGCGTGGGTTCGAATCCCACTTCTGACATTCCCTTTTCCTCCACGTGGTTACGTTTCTCCAGCAATATTTGCAACACCAGGACGATCCAATACCTCCCATTCAATGGGGAAGCGGTGGCCTCCTGGAATGAGATTCCTGCTGATATTCGCACAGCAAGACCCCACAGGCATAAGCCCAGTTCATCACTGGATAATCTGCTCATGACTCTATTTGAGGAATTAATAATGATCCCAGGATTCCTGGTAAATGTCTCGTCTCTTGTTGTAAATAGTCTGGCTGGTTGGATTGTCGAGGTGTCTCAGTCGACATCTCCCAGAAAACTCTTCTGCCGCCTTTACTGGATGAACGTCCTCCTGTTTGGACACTGAAGGGTTTTCTGGCTACTTGTTTGTGAAAGCAGCACCAGAAGCAGCTGTGGAGAGAGATTCCAGTCGCAAGGATGCAACTGTATAATTGGATCCTTCACGCCGCTCAGATCTTAGACTCTCAATATCTTCATGTGAGGAACAGGTCGGCGGGAGTTCGGTCTTTGTTGATTGCAGCAAACTGATCAATGCAACGACGCGAAGCTCCTTAACCCCCAGCGGCTTGGAGAAGGACGGCACTCAGATGCAGGACTCTGGCTGGTGTTCAAAAATAGGAAAAGCACAACTGATTAGAAATGAAATGACAATGAAGATAGAATTTAAAATTCTTCAGTGAGCGATGGTGGTATAATGGTGAGCATAGCTGCCTTCCAAGCAGTTGACCTGGGTTCGATTCCCAGCCATCGCAGAAAAAACTTAATTCGAAATTTTGGGCAGCAAGGTAGCACAGTTGTTTCACAGCTCCAGGGTTCCAGGTTCGATTCCCGGCTTGGGTCACTGTCTGTGCGGAGTCTGCACGTTCTCCCCATGTCTGCGTGAATTTCACCCCGGGTGCTCCGGTTTCCTCCCACGGCATAAAGACGAGCTGGCTCGGGGAATTGGTCATGCGTAATTGCCCTTAGTGTCCAAAAAGGTAGGAAGGATTATTGGGTTGCGGGGTGAGGGTGATAGGATGGAATTGAGGTCTTAAGTGGATCGGTGCAGACTCGATGGGCCGAATGGACTCCTTCTGCACTGTATGTTCTATGTCTATTTGTGCACCGAGCATAACAGTTTCTGCAGCTCGTCAGGGTGGCCGAGCGGTCGAAGATGCGGGTTAAGGACGCAGTCTCCTCTGGAGGCGTGCGTTAGAATCCTACTTCTGACATTGCCTTTTTTTCCACGAGGTTACATTTCTCCAAAAATTGTTGAACCCCAGGAAGATCTCATCCCTCCCATTCAATGGGGAAGCGGTGGCCTCGGGACGCGAGATTCGTACTTAAATTCGTACAGCAAGACCCCACAGTCAGAAGCCCATTTCATGACTGGATGATATGCTCAGTGACTCTGGTTGACGAATTAATACTGATACCAGGACTCCGGGTATATTTCCACTTCCATTGTTGTATATAGCCTGGCTGGTTGGATTGTCGAACGTGAATCAGCTGGCTTCTTCCAGAAAGTTCTTCTGCCGCCTTTACAGCATGAACATCCTCGTGTTTGGCACTGGAGGCGTTATTCGGCTACTTGTCTGTGAAAGCAGCACCAGATGCAGCTGTGCAGAGAGATTCCAGTCGCCAGGATGCAACTGTCTCATTGGATCCTTCCCGCCACTCAGACCTTAGACTCTTAATACCTTCGTGGAAGGAACAGTTAGACGGCAGTACGGACTTTGTTGATTGGAGCAAACTGATCAATGCAGAAATGAGAGCTCCTTAACACACAGCGCGTTGGAGAACGATCGCATTCAGACGCAAGAATCTGGCTGGCGTTCAAAAATAGTAAAACCACATCTAGTTTGAAATGAAATGAAGATGAAAATTAAATTTAAATCGATTTGCGCATGGAGCATATCTTTGGCCACAGTGCGTCAGGATGGCCGAGCGATCGAAGGCGCTGCGTTAAGGTCGCAGTCTCCTCTGGAGGCGTGGGTTCGAATCCCACTTCTGACATTCCCTTTTCCTCCACGTGGTTACGTTTCTCCAGCAATATTTGCAACACCAGGACGATCCAATACCTCCCATTCAATGGGGAAGCGGTGGCCTCCTGGAATGAGATTCCTGCTGATATTCGCACAGCAAGACCCCACAGGCATAAGCCCAGTTCATCACTGGATAATCTGCTCATGACTCTATTTGAGGAATTAATAATGATCCCAGGATTCCTGGTAAATGTCTCGTCTCTTGTTGTAAATAGTCTGGCTGGTTGGATTGTCGAGGTGTCTCAGTCAACATCTCCCAGAAAACTCTTCTGCCGCCTTTACTGGATGAACGTCCTCCTGTTTGGACACTGAAGGGTTTTCTGGCTACTTGTTTGTGAAAGCAGCACCAGAAGCAGCTGTGGAGAGAGATTCCAGTCGCAAGGATGCAACTTTATAATTGGATCCTTCACGCCGCTCAGATCTTAGACTCTCAATATCTTCATGTGAGGAACAGGTCGGCGGGAGTTCGGTCTTTGTTGATTGCAGCAAACTGATCAATGCAACGACGCGAAGCTCCTTAACCCCCAGCGGCTTGGAGAAGGACGGCACTCGGATGCAGGACTCTGGCTGGTGTTCAAAAATAGGAAAAGCACAACTGATTAGAAATGAAATGACAATGAAGATGTAATTTAAAATTCTTCAGTGAGCGATGGTGGTATAATGGTGAGCATAGCGGCCTTCCAAGCAGTTGACCTGGGTTCGATTCCCAGCCATCGCAGAAAAAACTTATTTCGAAATTTTGGGCAGCAAGGTAGCACAGTTGTTTCACAGCTCCAGGGTTCCAGGTTCGATTCCCGGCTTGGGTCACTGTCTGTGCGGAGTCTGCACGTTCTCCCCATGTCTGCGTGAATTTCACCCCGGGTGCTCCGGTTTCCTCCCACGGCATAAAGACGAGCTGGCTCGGGGAATTGGTCATGCGTAATTGCCCTTAGTGTCCAAAAAGGTAGGAAGGATTATTGGGTTGCGGGGTGAGGGTGATAGGATGGAATTGAGGTCTTAAGTGGATCGGTGCAGACTCGATGGGCGAATGGACTCCTTCTGCACTGTATGTTCGATGTCTATTTGTGCACCGAGCATAACAGTTTCTGCAGCTCGTCAGGGTGGCCGAGCGGTCGAAGATGCGGGTTAAGGACGCAGTTTCCTCTGGAGGCGTGCGTTAGAATCCTACTTCTGACATTGCCTTTTTTTCCACGAGGTTACATTTCTCCAAAAATTGTTGAACCCCAGGAAGATCTCATACCTCCCATTCAATGGGGAAGCGGTGGCCTCGGGACGCGAGATTCGTACTTAAATTCGTACAGCAAGACCCCACAGTCAGAAGCCCAGTTCATGACTGGATGATATGCTCAGTGACTCTGGTTGACGAATTAATACTGATACCAGGACTCCGGGTATATTTCCACTTCCATTGTTGTATATAGTCTGGCTGGTTGGATTGTCGGACGTGAATCAGCTGGCTTCTTCCAGAAAGTTCTTCTGCCGCCTTTACAGCATGAACATCCTCGTGTTTGGCACTGGAGGCGTTATTCGGCTACTTGTCTGTGAAAGCAGCACCAGATGCAGCTGTGCAGAGAGATTCCAGTCGCCAGGATGCAACTGTCTCATTGGATCCTTCCCGCCACTCAGATCTTAGACTCTTAATACCTTCGTGGAAGGAACAGTTAGACGGCAGTACGGACTTTGTTGATTGGAGCAAACTGATCAATGCAGAAATGAGAGCTCCTTAACACACAGCGCGTTGGAGAACGATCGCATTCAGACGCAAGAGTCTGGCTGGCGTTCAAAAATAGTAAAACCACATCTAGTTTGAAATGAAATGAAGATGAAAATTAAATTTAAATCGATTTGCGCATGGAGCATATCTTTGGCCACAGTGCGTCAGGATGGCCGAGCGATCGAAGGCGCTCCGTTAAGGTCGCAGTCTCCTCTGGAGGCGTGGGTTCGAATCCCACTTCTGACATTCCCTTTTCCTCCACGTGGTTACGTTTCTCCAGCAATATTTGCAACACCAGGACGATCCAATACCTCCCATTCAATGGGGAAGCGGTGGCCTCCTGGAATGAGATTCCTGCTGATATTCGCACAGCAAGACCCCACAGGCATAAGCCCAGTTCATCACTGGATAATCTGCTCATGACTCTATTTGAGGAATTAATAATGATCCCAGGATTCCTGGTAAATGTCTCGTCTCTTGTTGTAAATAGTCTGGCTGGTTGGATTGTCGAGGTGTCTCAGTCGACATCTCCCAGAAAACTCTTCTGCCGCCTTTACTGGATGAACGTCCTCCTGTTTGGACACTGAAGGGTTTTCTGGCTACTTGTTTGTGAAAGCAGCACCAGAAGCAGCTGTGGAGAGAGATTCCAGTCGCAAGGATGCAACTGTATAATTGGATCCTTCACGCCGCTCAGATCTTAGACTCACAATATCTTCATGTGAGGAACAGGTCGGCGGGAGTTCGGTCTTTGTTGATTGCAGCAAACTGATCAATGCAACGACGCGAAGCTCCTTAACCCCCAGCGGCTTGGAGAAGGACGGCACTCAGATGCAGGACTCTGGCTGGTGTTCAAAAATAGGAAAAGCACAACTGATTAGAAATGAAATGACAATGAAGATATAATTTCAAATTCTTCAGTGAGCGATGGTGGTATAATGGTGAGCATAGCTGCCTTCCAAGCAGTTGACCTGGGTTCGATTCCCAGCCATCGCAGAAAAAACTTATTTCGAAATTTTGGGCAGCAAGGTAGCACAGTTGTTTCACAGCTCCAGGGTTCCAGGTTCGATTCCCGGCTTGGGTCACTGTCTGTGCGGAATCTGCACGTTCTCCCCATGTCTGCGTGAATTTCACCCCGGGTGCTCCGGTTTCCTCCCACGGCATAAAGACGAGCTGGCTCGGGGAATTGGTCATGCGTAATTGCCCTTAGTGTCCAAAAAGGTAGGAAGGATTATTGGGTTGCGGGGTGAGGGTGATAGGATGGAATTGAGGTCTTAAGTGGATCGGTGCAGACTCGATGGGCCGAATGGACTCCTTCTGCACTGTATGTTCGATGTCTATTTGTGCACCGAGCATAACAGTTTCTGCAGCTCGTCAGGGTGGCCGAGCGGTCGAAGGCGCGGGTTAAGGACGCAGTCTCCTCTGGAGGCGTGCGTTAGAATCCTACTTCTGACATTGCCTTTTTTTCCACGAGGTTATATTTCTCCAAAAATTGTTGAACCCCAGGAAGATCTCATACCTCCCATTTAATGGGGAAGCGGTGGCCTCGGGACGCGAGATTCGTACTTAAATTCGTACAGCAAGACCCCACAGTCAGAAGCCCAGTTCATGACTGGATGATATGCTCAGTGACTCTGGTTGACGAATTAATACTGATACCAGGACTCCGGTTAAATTTCCACTTCCATTGTTGTAAATAGTCTGGCTGGTTGGATTGTCGGACGTGGATCAGCTGGCTTCTTCCAGAAAGTTCTTCTGCCGCCTTTACAGCATGAACATCCTCGTGTTTGGCACTGGAGGCGTTATTCGGCTACTTGTCTGTGCAAGCAGCACCAGAAGCAGCTGTGCAGAGAGATTCCAGTCGCCAGGATGCAACTGTCTCATTGGATCCTTCCCGCCACTCAGATCTTAGACTCTTAATACCTTCGTGGAAGGAACAGTTAGACGGCAGTACGGACTTTGTTGATTGGAGCAAACTGATCAATGCAGAAATGAGAGCTCCTTAACACACAGCGCGTTGGAGAACGATCGCATTCAGACGCAAGAGTCTGGCTGGCGTTCAAAAATAGTAAAACCACATCTAGTTTGAAATGAAATGAAGATGAAAATTAAATTTTAATCGATTTGCGCATGGAGCATATCTTCGGCCACAGTGCGTCAGGATGGCCGAGCGGTCGCAGGCGCTGCGTTAAGGTCGCAGTCTCCTCTGGAGGCGTGGGTTCGAATCCCACTTCTGACATTCCCTTTTCCTCCACGTGGTTACGTTTCTCCAGCAATATTTGCAACACCAGGACGATCCAATACCTCCCATTCAATGGGGAAGCGGTGGCCTCCTGGAATGAGATTCCTGCTGATATTCGCACAGCAAGACCCCACAGGCAAAAGCCCAGTTCATCACTGGATAATCTGCTCATGACTCTATTTGAGGAATTAATAATGATCCCAGGATTCCTGGTAAATGTCTCGTCTCTTGTTGTAAATAGTCTGGCTGGTTGGATTGTCGAGGTGTCTCAGTCGACATCTCCCAGAAAACTCTTCTGCCGCCTTTACTGGATGAACGTCCTCCTGTTTGGACACTGAAGGGTTTTCTGGCTACTTGTTTGTGAAAGCAGCACCAGAAGCAGCTGTGGAGAGAGATTCCAGTCGCAAGGATGCAACTGTATAATTGGATCCTTCACGCCGCTCAGATCTTAGACTCTCAATATCTTCATGTGAGGAACAGGTCGGCGGGAGTTCGGTCTTTGTTGATTGCAGAAAACTGATCAATGCAACGACGCGAAGCTCCTTAACCCCCAGCGGCTTGGAGAAGGACGGCACTCAGATGCAGGACTCTGGCTGGTGTTCAAAAATAGGGAAAGCACAACTGATTAGAAATGAAATGACAATGAAGATATAATTTAAAACTCGTCAGTGAGCGATGGTGGTATAATGGTGAGCAGAGCTGCCTTCCAAGCAGTTGACCTGGGTTCGATTCCCAGCCATCGCAGAAAAAACTTATTTCGAAATTTTGGGCAGCAAGGTAGCACAGTTGTTTCACAGCTCCAGGGTTCCAGGTTCGATTCCCGGCTTGGGTCACTGTCTGTGCGGAGTCTGCACGTTCTCCCCATGTCTGCGTGAATTTCACCCCGGGTGCTCCGGTTTCCTCCCACGGCATAAAGACGAGCTGGCTAGTGGAATTGGTCATGCGTAATTGCCCTTAGTGTCCAAAAAGCTAGGAAGGATTATTGGGTTGCGGGGTGAGGGTGATAGGATGGAATTGAGGTCTGAAGTGGATCGGTGCAGACTCGATGGGCCGAATGGACTCCTTCTGCACTGTATGTTCTATGTCTATTTGTGCACCGAGCATAACAGTTTCTGCAGCTCGTCAGGGTGGCCGAGCGGTCGAAGGCGCGGGTTAAGGACGCAGTCTCCTCTGGAGGCGTGCGTTAGAATCCTACTTCTGACATTGCCTTTTTTTCCACGAGGTTACATTTCTCCAAAAATTGTTGAACCCCAGGAAGATCTCATACCTCCCATTCAATGGGGAAGCGGTGGCCTCGGGACGCGAGATTCGTACTTAAATTCGTACAGCAAGACCCCACAGTCAGAAGCCCAGTTCATGACTGGATGATATGCTCAGTGACTCTGGTTGACGAATTAATACTGATACCAGGACTCCGGGTATATTTCCACTTCCATTGTTGTATAGAGTCTGGCTGGTTGGATTGTCGGACGTGAATCAGCTGGCTTCTTCCAGAAAGTTCTTCTGCCGCCTTTACAGCATGAACATCCTCGTGTTTGGCACTGGAGGCGTTATTCGGCTACTTGTCTGTGAAAGCAGCACCAGATGCAGCTGTGCAGAGAGATTCCAGTCGCCAGGATGCAACTGTCTCATTGGATCCTTCCCGCCACTCAGATCTTAGACTCTTAATACCTTCGTGGAAGGAACAGTTAGACGGCAGTACGGACTTTGTTGATTGGAGCAAACTGATCAATGCAGAAATGAGAGCTCCTGAACACACAGCGCGTTGGAGAACGATCGCACTCAGACGCAAGAGTCTGGCTGGCGTTCAAAAATAGTAAAACCACATCTAGTTTGAAATGAAATGAAGATGGAAATTAAATTTAAATCGATTTGCGCATGGAGCATATCTTTGGCCACAGTGCGTCAGGATGGCCGAGCGGTCGAAGGCGCTGCGTTAAGGTCGCAGCCTCCTCTGGAGGCGTGGGTTCGAATCCCACTTCTGACATTCCCTTTTCCTCCACGTGGTTACGTTTCTCCAGCAATATTTGCAACACCAGGACGATCCAATACCTCCCATTCAATGGGGAAGCGGTGGCCTCCTGGAATGAGATTCCTGCTGATATTCGCACAGCAAGACCCCACAGGCAAAAGCCCAGTTAATCACTGGATAATCTGCTCATGACTCTATTTGAGGAATTAATAATGATCCCAGGATTCCGGGTAAATGTCTCGTCTCTTGTTGTAAATAGTCTGGCTGGTTGGATTATTGAGGTGTCTCAGTCGACATCTCCCAGAAAACTCTACTGCAGCCTTTCCTGGATGAACGTCCTCCTGTTTGGACACTGAAGGGTTCTCTGGCTACTTGTTTGTGAAAGCAGCACCAGAAGCAGCTGTGGAGAGAGATTCCAGTCGCAAGGATGCAACTGGAGAATTGGATCCTTCACGCTGCTCAGATCTTAGACTCTCAATACCTTCGTGTGAGGAACAGGCCGGCGGGAGTTCGGTCTTTGTTGATTGCAGCAAACTGATCAATGCAACAATGCGAAGCTCCTTAACCCCCAGCGGCTTGGAGAAGGACGGCACTCAGATGCAGGACTCTGGCTGGTGTTCAAAAATAGGAAAAGCACAACTGATTAGAAATGAAATGACAATGAAGATAGAATTTAAAGTTCTTCAGTGAGCGATGGTGGGATAGTGGTGAGCATAGCTGCCTTCCAAGCATTTCATCTAGGTTCGATGCCCGGCCATCGCAGAAAAAACTTATTTCGAAATTTTCGGCAGCAAGCTAGCGCTGTGGTTAGCACAGTTGTTTCACAGCTCCAGGGTTCCAGGTTCGATTCCCGGCTTGGGTCACTGTCTGTGCGGAGTCTGCACGTTCTCCCCATGTCTGCGTGAATTTCACCCCGGGTGCTCCGGATTCCTCCCACAGCATGAAGACGCGCTGGCTCGGGGAACTGGTCATGCGTAATTGCCCTTAGTGTCCAAAAAAGTAGGAAGGTTTATTGGATTGTGGGGTGAGTGTGATAGGATGGAATTGACGTCTTAAGTGGGTCGGTGCAGACTCGATGGGCCGACTGGACTCCTTCTGCTCTGTATGTTCTCTGTCTATGTCTATTTGTGCACGTAGCATAACGTTGTCGCCAGCTCGTCAGGCTGGCCGAGCGGTCGAAGGCGCTGCGTTAAGATCGCAGTGTCCTCTGGAAGGCGTGGGTTCGAATCCTACTTCGGACATTGCCATTTTTTCCACGAGGTTACATTTCTCCAATAAATGTTCAACCCCAGGAAGATCTAATACCTCCCATTCAATGGGGAAGCGGTGGCCTCGGCACGTGAGATTCGCACTTAAATTCGCACAGCAAGACCCCACTGTCAGAAGCCCAGTTCATGACGGGATGATCTGCTCAGTGACTCTGGTTGACGAATTAATACTGTCCTCAGGACTCCGGGTAAATTTCCACTTCCCTTGTTGTAAATAGTCTGGCTGGTTGGATTGTCGGACGTGAATCAGTTGGCTTCTTCCAGAAAGTTCTTCTGCCGCCTTTACAGCATGAGGGACCTCCTGTTTTGACACTGAAGGGTTCTTTGGCTACTTGTTTGTGAAAGCAGCACCAGAATCAGCTGTGGAGAGAGTTTCCAGTCGCAAGGATGCAACTGTATAATTGGATCCTTCACGCCGCTCAGATCTTAGACTCTCAATACCGTCGTGTGAGGAACAGGTCGGCGGGAGTTCGGTCTTTGTTGATTGCAGCAAACTGATCAATGCATCAATGCGAAGCTCCTTAGCCCCCAGCGGCTTGGAGAAGGACGGTACTCAGATTCAGGATTATGGCTGGTGTTCAAAAAATAGGAAAAGCACAACTGATTAGAAAGAAAATGCGAATGAAGATATAATTCAAAGCGGGTCTGTGAGCGATGGTGGTACAGTGGTGAGCACAGTTTCCTTCCAAGCAGTTGACCTGTGTTCGATTCTCGGCCATCGCAGAAGAAATTTATTTCGAAATTTTGGACAGCAAGGTAGCATCGTGGTTAGCACAGTTGCTTCACAGCACCAGGGTTCCAGTTTCGATTCCCGGCTTCGGTCACTGTCTGTGCGGAGTCTGCATGTTCTCCCTGTGTCTGCGTGAATTTCACCCCGGGTGCTCCGGTTTCCTCCTCCAGCCCATAGACGTGCAGGCTAGGTGAATTGGCCATGCAAAATTGCCCTTCGTGTCCACAAAGGTAGGAAAGATTATCCGGTTGCGGGATGAGGGTGATAGGGTGGAATTGAGGGCTTAGGTGGGTCGGTGCAGACTCGATGGGCCGAATGGCCTCCTACAGCACTGTATGTTCTATGTCTATGTCGATTTGTGCACGGAGCATAACATTTCACCCAGCTCGTCAGGATGGCCGAACTGTCTTGCTGGAGGCGAGGGTTCGAATGCCACCTCTGACATTAACTTTTCTTCCACGTGCTTACATTTCTCCAGCAAAATGTTCAGGCCCAGGAAGATCCAATACCTCCCATTCAAAGGGGAAGCGGTGGCCTCGGGACGTGAGATTCGTGCTTAAATTCGCACAGCAAGTTCCCACAGGCAGAAGCCAAGTTCATGACGGCATGATCTGCTCAGTAACTCTGGATCAGGAATTAATAATGATCCCAGGACTCCGCGTAAATTTCCACTTCCCTTGTTGTAAATAGTCTGGCATGTTGTATTGGCGGATGTGAATAAGTTGGCTTCTCCCAGAATGTTCTTCTGCCGCCTTTACAGCATGAACATCCTCGTGTTTGGACACTGGAGGGGCTATTAGGCTACTAGCCTGTGAAAGCAGCACCAGAAGCAGCTGTGCAGAGAGATTCCAGTCGCCAAGATGCAACTGTATAATTGGATCCATCACGCCGCTCAGATCTTAGACTCGTAATACCTTCGTGTGAGGAACAGGTAGGCGGCAGTACGGACTTTGTTGAAAAGAGCAAACTGATCAATGCAGAAATGAGAGCTCCTTAACACACAGCGTGTTGGAGAACGATCGCACTCAGATACAAGAGTCTGGCTGGCGTTCAAAAATAGTAAAACCACATCTAGTTTGAAATGAAATGAAGATGAAAATTGAATTTAAATCGATTCGCCGATGGAGCATATCTTTGGTTACAGCGCGTCAGGATGGCCTAGCGGTCGAAGGCGCTGCGTTAAGGTTGCAGTCTCCTCTGGAGGGGTGGGTTCGAATCCTACTTCTGACATTAACGTTTCCTCCACGTGGTTACGTTTCTCCAGCAAAATGTGCAACCCCAGGAAGATTCAATGGGTCAGGGAATGAAATTCCTGCTTACATTCGCACAGCAAGACCTCACAGGGAGAAGCCCAGTTCATAACTGGATAATATAAGAACTAGGAGCAGGAGTAGGCCATCTGGCCCCTCGAGCCTGCTCCACCATTCAATGAGATCATGGCTGATCTTTTGTGGACTCAGCTCCACTTTCCGGCCCGAACACCATAACCCTTAATCCCTTTATTCTTCAAAAAACTATCTATCCTTATCTTAAAAACATTTAATGAAGGAGCCTCTACTGCTTCACTGGGCAAGGAATTCCATAGATTCACAACGCTTTGGGTGAAGACGTTCCTTCTAAACTCAGTCCTAAATCTACTTCCCCTTATTTTGAGGCTATGCCCCCTAGTTCTGTTTTCACCCGCCAGTGGAAACAACCTGCCCGCATCTATCCTTTCTATTCCCTTCATAATCTCATATGTTTCTATAAGATCCCCCCCCCCTCATCCTTCTAAATTCCAATGAGTACAGTCCCAGTCTACTCAACCTCTCCTCGTAATCCAACCCCTTCAGCTCTGGGATTAACCTAGTGAATCTCCTCTGCACACCCTCCAGTGCCAGTACGTCCTTTCTCAAGCAAGGAGACCAAAACTGAACACAATACTCTAGGTGTGGCCTCACTAACACCTTATACAATTGCAGCAGAACCTCCCCAGTCTTAAACTCCATCCCTCTAGCAATGAAGGACAAAATTCCATTTGCCTTCTTAATCACCTGTTGCACCTGAAAACCAACTTTTTGAGACTCATGCACTAGAACACCCAGGTCTCTCTGCACAGCAGCATGTTTTAATATTTTATCATATAAATAATAATCTCTTTTGCTGTTATTCCTACCAAAATGGATAACCTCACATTTGTCAACATTGTATTCCATCTGCCAGACCCTAGCCCATTCACTTAGCCTATCCAAATCCCTCTGCAGACTTCCAATATCCTCTGCACTTTTTGCTTTACCACTTATCTTAGTGTCGTATGCAAACTTGGACACATTGCCCTTGGTCCCCAACTCCAAATCATCGATGTAAATTGTGAACAGTTGTGGGCCCAACACTGATCACTGAGGGACACCACTAGCTACTGATTGCCAACCAGAGAAACACCCATTAATCCCCACTCTTTGCTTTCTATTAATTAACCAATCCTCTATCCATGCTACTACTTTCCCCTTAATGCCATGCATCTTTATCTGATGCAACAACCTTTTGTGTGGCACCTTGTCAAAGGCTTTCTGGAAATCCAGATATACCAGATATACCACATCCATTGGCTCCCCGTTATCTACCGCACTGTTAATGTCCTCAAAATATTCCACTAAATTAGTTAGGCGCGACCTGCCCTTTATGAACCCATGCTGCGTCTGTCCAGTGGGACAATTTCCATCCAGATGCCTCGCTATGTCTTCCTTGATGATAGATACCAGCATCTTCCCTACTACCGAAGTTAAGCTCACTGGCCTATAATTACCCGCTTTCTGCCTACCTCCTTTTTTAAACAGTGGTGTCACGTTTGCTAATTTCCAATCCGCCGGGACGGCCCCAGATAATTTTGGTAAATTATCACTAGTGCATTTGCAATTTCCCTAGCCATCCGTTTTAGCACTCTGGGATGCATTCCATCAGGTCCAGGAGACTTGTCTACCTTTAGCCCCATGAGCTTGCCCATCACTACCTCCTTGGTGATAACAATCCTCTCAAGGTCCTCACCTGTCATAGCCTCATTTCCATCAGTCACTGGCATGTTATTTGTGTCTTCCACTGTGAAGACCGACCCAAAAAACCTGTTCAGTTCCTCAGCCATTTCCTCATCTCCCATTACTAAATCTCCCTTCTCATCCTCTAAAGGACAAATATTTACCTTAGCCACTCTTTTTTGTTTTATGTATTTGTCGAAACCTTTACTATCTGTTTTTATATTCTGAGCAAGTTTACTCTCATAATCTATCTTACTCTTCTTTATAGCTTTTTTTAGTAGCTTTCAGTTGCCCCCTAAAGATTTCCCAGTCCTCTAGTCTCCCACTGATCTTTGCTACTTTGTATGTTTTATCCTTCAATTTGATACTCTCCCTTATTCCCTTAGATATCGACGGTCGATTTTCCCTCTTTTTACCGCCCTTCCTTTTTGTTGGTATCTACCTTTGCTGAGCACTGTGAAAAATCACTTGGAAGGTTCTCCACTGTTTCTCAACTGTTTCACAATAAAATATTTGCTCCCAGTCTATCTTAGCTAGTTCTTCTCTCATCCCATTGTAATCTCCTTTGTTTAAGCGCAAAACACTAGTGCTTGATTGTACCTTCTCACCCTCCATCTGTGTTTTAAATTCCATCATATTGTGATCGCTCCTTCCGAAAGGTTCCCTAACTATGAGATCCTGAATCAATCCTGTCTCATTACACAGGACCAGATCTGGGACCGCTTGTTCCCTCGTAGGTTCCACCTAGGAAACTATCGCGGATACATTCTATAAACTCCTCCTCAAGGCTGCCTTGACTGACCTGGTTAAACCAATCAACATGTAGATTAAAATCCCCCATGATAACTGCTGTACCATTTCTACATGCATCTGCTATTTCATTGTTTATTGCCTGCCCCACCATAATGTTACTATTTGGTGGCCTATAGATTACTCCTATCAGTGACTTTTTCGCCTTACTATTCCTGATTTCCACCCAAATGGATTCAACCTTATCCTCCATAGCACCGGTGTCACCCCTTACTGTTGCCCGGATGTCATCCTTAAATAACAGAGCTACACCACCTCCCTTACCATCCACTCTGTCCTTCCGAAAGGTTTGATACCCTCGGATATTTAACTCCCAGTCGTGACCATCCTTTAACCATGTTTCAGTAATGGCCACTAAATCATAGTCATTCACGACGATTTGCGCCATCAACTCATTTACCTTATTCTGAATAATACGAGCATTCAGGTAAAGTACACTTATGTTGGCTTTTTTACCTCTGTTCTGAATCTTAACACCTCGATCAGTAACCTCTCCTAAGTTATATTTCCTCTTAACCTTTCTCCTAATTTTCCTTGTCATCGAACCCATATCTTCCTGTAACAACCTGCCGCGTCGCTTAACATTAATGTTTTCACTTCCCGTTTTATTTCTTTTATTATTCGTGGTCCTATTCACTGAGCTCCCCCTCAGTCACTGTACCTTGTACTGTCGCCCTTTTTGATTTTTGACTATGGCTTCTCTGCCTTACACTTTCCCCATTACTGCCTTTTATTTCTGTCCCTGTTTTACAACCTTCCAACTTCCTGCATCGGTTCCCATCCCCCTGCCACATAAGTTTAAACTCTCCCCAACAGCTCTAGCAAACACCCCCCCCCCCCTAGGGCATCAGTTCCAGTCCTGCCCAGGTGCAGACCGTCCGGTTTGTACTGGTCCCACCTCCCCCAGAACCGGTTCCAATGTCCCAGGAATTTGAATCCCTCCCTCTTGCACCATCTCTCGAGCCACGTATTCATCCTCTCTATCCTGACACTCCTACTCTGACTAGCTCGTGGCACTGGTAGCAATCCTGAGATTACTACCTTTGAGGTCCTACTTTTTAGTTTTCCTCCTAGCTCCCTAAATTCAGCTTGTAGGACCTCGTCCCGTTTTTTACCTATATCGTTGGTGCATATGTGCACCACGACAGCTGGCTGTTCACCCTCACCCCCCCCCCCTCCAGAATGTCCTGCAGCCGCTCCGAGACATCCTTGACCCTTGCACCAGGGAAGCAACATACCATCCTGGAGTCTGGATTGCGTCCGCAGAACCGCCTGTCTATTCCCCTTACAATTGAGTCCCCTATCACTATAGCCCTGCCATTCTTCTTCCTGCCCAGCTGCGCAGCAGAGCCAGCCACGGTGCCATGAACCTGGCTGCTGCTGCCTTCCCCTGGTGAGCCATCTCCCTCAACAGTATCCAATGCGGTATATCTGTTTTGCAGGGAGATGACCGCAGAGGACACCTGCACTGCCTTCCTACTCTTGCTCTGTCTTTTGGTCACCCATTTACTATCTCCCTCAGTACCTTCCACCTGCTACTTGTTTCTAACTTGAAATTAAATGACGACGAAGATAGAATTGTAATCGATTTTTGCACGCAGCATATCTTTTGCGACAGCGCGTCAGGATGGTCGAGCGTTCGAAGTCACTGCGTTAAGGTCACAGTCTCCTCTGGAGGCATGGGTCCGAATCCCACTGCTGATATTAACTTTTCCTCCACGAGGTTACATTTCTCCAGCAAAATGTTCACCCCAGGAAGATCCAATGCATCCCATTCACCGGGGAAGAGGCGGCCTCAGGACGTGAGAATCCTGCTTAAATTGGCACAGCAAAACCCAACAGGAAAAGATCAGTTACTGACTGGATAATCAGATCTGTGACTCTGGCACTCAGATACAGGGTTCAAAAATAGTAAAAGCACATCAAGTTTGAAATGAAATGACGATGAATATAGAATTTAAATCGCTTTGTGCATTCCACTGAAACAATTTACCATTTCCTCCGAAGCAAAGCTTATTTTATCAAGTCAATGTGCTTCTTAATTCCTGTTAAATTTTGTTTCCTTGCTGATGTAAAATCAAAAGAAAGACTTTTTGTCCCTTGGTTTTATATCGGGATCACTGGGTCAATTTGGTTCTTTCTGGTTTGGTGGCGTCCACTGCGAACAGAACAATAGACATAAGTGAGCAGTCTTTACAAATAGAAGAGTCGAGCACAAGGGCAATGCCGCTATGCAGATTCTTCATAAAATCCTGAAAGAGAAATAGAAAATGTTGGATATCTTGACTGGTATGGCAACATCTGTGGAGAGAGAAAGACAGTTACAGTTCCGAATCCAGTACGACACTCCCTCCCATTCTCTGTTTCCATCTCCATAGCTGCTGCCAGGCCTGTTAAGGATTTTCAGCATTTTCTGTTTTTATCACGGGATTACACGCCAGCTCTAGGCGGCTGTCATGGGCACGGTGGGCGGAATGGACTCATCCTGATCTGTAACCATTTTTTGATTCTCTAAACAAGAGTTAGCAACGGGAAGTATCCAATTGGAGAGTTACACCCTGGCGTATGTAATCTCCCTCCACAGCTGCTACCGGTGCTACTTTCACAGACATGTAGCCGAAGAACACCTCCAGTGGACAAAACAGAAGGGAATTCATCCAGTGGAGGCGACAGAGAAGGATTGTGGAAGAGGTCAACTGAGTCACCTCGACTGTACTGTGGACAGCCGAAGAACTGATGTCAAGGAGCGGTTAAGCTCCAAACATGACCTTCGCCCCTCCCTCCTTTTCCTCCAAACTGCTCCCGAGTTCAGTCAATGGGACCATATCGATCGAACAGATGTTATAAAGTCCTTGCAGGGCTCGGCGGGGGTTTGAACCCGGGACCAATCGCATTTTGCCGATCAGAAGACGCTAAGCGAGAATCATACTCCTAGATCAACGAACAAGCCGGAGATCAGTATTCCGCTGAAACCATCTTACCATTACCTCCCAAGCAAAGCTTATTTTATCAACTCAACGGACTTAATTCTGTTGAATTTGGTTTGGTTGTTAAAGTAAAATCAAAAGGAACTCCCTTTTGCCCCTTGCTTTCCTTATTTAGATTATTGGGTAAATTTGTTTTTTTCTGGTTTGTTGGCCTCCACGGGGAACAGAACAATAGACAGAAGGGACAAGTCTTTGTAAATATAAGCGCCGGGCACAAGGGCAATGCCGCTATGGAGATTCTCCATAAAATCCTGAAAGACAAATAGAAATTGCTGGACAAATCGTCTGGTATGGTAACATCTGTGGAGAGAGGAAGAGAGTTACCATTCTGAATTCAGAATGACCCTGCTTCCCATTCTCTGTTTCGCTCAACACAGCTGCTGCCAGGCATGTTGGGATTTTCCAGCATTTTTTGTTTGTATCACGGTACTATACGCCAGCTCTAGGCGATTGTCATGGACACGTTGGGCGGAATGGACTCACCCTGATCTGTTACCATTTAATGATTCTCTAAACGAGTGTGAGCAACGTGAAGTATCCAATTGGAGAGTTGCATCCTGGCGATTGGAATCTCTCTCCCCCGCTGTTTACGGTGCAGCCTTCACAGATACTTCGCAGAAGAATCCCTCCAGTGGACAAACAGGAGGAAATAAATCCAGTGGAGGCGGTAGAGGAGGGTTCTGGGAGTGGTCAACTGTGTCAGCTCGACTGCACTGTGGGCAGCCAAAGAACTGGTGTCAAAGAGCGGTTAAACCCCAAACATGACCCTCGCTCCCACCCTCCTTTTTCTCCAAACTGCTCCCTCGTTCAGTCAATGGCACCATATCGATCGCACAGATATTAAAAAGTGCTTTGCAAGGATCGTCCAGGATTTGAACACGTGACCTCTAGCATTTTATTGCAGCAGAAGGCCCCAAGCGAGAATCATACCCCTAGACCAACGAACCAGGTGCGCTCAACGTACCGCTGAAACCACCTTACCATTACGTCCCAAGCAAAGTTTATTTGAGCAACTCAATGGACTTCTTAATTCCCGCTGAATTTGGTTTGGTTGTGAAAGTAAAATCAAAAGAAAGTCTTCTTTGTCCCTTGCTTTTCTTATCGGGATCATTGCGTCAATTTGGTTCTTTCTGGTTCGTTGTCCTCCACTGCGAACAGAACAATAGACATACGGGACCAGTTTTTATAATTAGAAGCGCCGAGCACAAGGGCAATGCCGCTATGGCGATTCTTCATAAAATCCTGAAACAGCAATGGAAAATGGTGGATAACTCGGATGGCCGGGCAACACCTGTGGAGGGAGACAGAGAGTTACAGTTCCGAATCCAGTCTGACCCTCCTTCCCATTCTCTGTTTCCCTCCCCACATCTGCTGCCAGGCCTGTTGAGATTTTACAGCATTTTCTGTCTTCATCACAGGACTACACGCCAGCTCCAGGCGACTGACATGGACACGGTGGGCGGAATGGACTCACGCTGATCTTTAACCATTCTATGATTCTCTAAACGAGCGTGTAAGTTCTGAGCAACGTGAAGTATCCAATTGGAGAATTGCATCCTGGCGACTGGAATCTCTCTCCCCCGCTGCTTCCGGGGCTGCTTTCGCAGGCACGTAGCCGAGAAACACCTCCAGTGGACAAACAGGAGGAATTTCACCCAGTGGAGGCGGCAGAGGAGGGTTCTGGGCGAGTGTATCAGTGCCTGTCACTGTCTGTAAGTGTGCGATTGTATCAGTCAGTGTCTGTGACTGTGAGTGTATGAAAATGAAATGAAATGAAAATCGCGTATTGTCACAAGTAAGCTTCAAATGAAGTTGCTGTGAAAAGCCCCTAGTCGCCACATTCCGGCGCCTGTCCGGGGAGGCTGTCACGTGAATTGAACTGTGCTGCTGGCCTGCCTTGGTGTGCTTTCAAAGCCAGCGATTTAGCCCTGTGCTAAACAGACACACGCTGATTAGATGTATCAGCGTGTGTAAATGTCTGTGAGTTGTGATTGTAACTGTCAGTATCTGTTAATGCCTGTTTGTGTGTGATTGTAGCTATCAGTGTATTTCAGTGTATGTGAGTTGTGATTGTATCTTTCAGTGTTTGATACTGTGTGTGAATGTACAATTGTATCTGTCAGTGTGGGTTACTGTCTGTAAGTGTCTGATTGTATCTGTCAGTCTCAGTTCTTATCTGTGAGTGTGATTTACCTGTCAGATTGTTACTTTCTGTCAGTCTCTGTTGCTGTCAGTATCTGTCAGTGTCTGAAAATACTGCAAATTGTTATTCGTCCTCTCCATAATGCTCATAATTGAAAACAGAAACTTCTCTAATTGTTACAGTGCTCCAGGAGATCCTACACCCAGACTATAGAATTGGTGGATTCTATGGACTACTTCATGCAACATTATTTGTTTGTCTCTGAAATCCATTCTCACTCCTGTACTCGTCCAGATTTCACTTAAAAACATTTCTGCTATTCGTCTTAATTGATCCTCAAGATAAACACTTCCAAATTCTACCACCTCCATTGGGAAATACATGAATATAGATTGTTTAACTTTTACTTACTTCTAACACCTCTCAGTCCTGCCGATCACATTCTATCACCGGTTCTTCATGTTGACCTGTTTCTGCAACACCGACAGTTCATGTGAATCTCCCCCGCTCTGTTGCGGTTCTGTGTCGTGGCCAATAGATGTCAGCACACTCTGGTGGAACGAAGTTCGCAGGTCAGAGTGACACACAACTGATAACAATTGTTTATATTATATTGAACTTGGGACGGCGGGATTTATGAGAACATAATATTTGGTGATGATCTTTTCTTATATTTTGGTTGTGTTGAATCCGTCAACATGTTGTATGTGGGAGTGAGGTGCATTCGCTCTGCCCTTCTCTGGTCCCGTTTGTAAATGGGGGATTCCTGTCACTCTCAGGTAATAGTGAGAGTGAAAGAGACAATCTGAAACTGACAGTCTTCGTCACTATATGTGCCTGTGGATACGTTGTCAGTGGAACCGCTCCTTGACACCAGTTCTTCGGCTACCCACAGTACAGTTGAGGTTACCGGGATGACTTCTCCACTAATTCTCTTCAGCCAGCTCTCCAGGATGAACCTCCTCCTGTTTGTAGACGGGAGGGGTTCTTTAGCTACTTGCCTGTAAGAAGATCGCGTATTAAAATTCAATAAAGTAAAGGAGTTGTATCATGTGGTTAATGAGATGCACAATAATCCATTGTACTCTACACACGTGGAATGAAATCCCATCCTCGTCTGTAATGTGTCTGTTGTGTCTCTGTTTGGTCCACTTCATGAGCAAAAAGTAAAAATGCTGTGATTTTTAGCATTTGTTCAAGGGCTTGGAGGGTGGTGAATTCGTCCAACACTGTCCATGTTGATACCACGTTATAAAAAGGTGAGAAAGTTACTTATTTCACTCCCTGCCCTCAATTTGAAACTCACAAAGTCGCTCAAAAGATAAGTTCATAAGGTATAGGAGCAGAATTAAGCCATTAGACCGATCGAGTCTGCACGCCATTCTATCATGGCTGAGTTGTTCCTCATCTGCTACCTACAAAGTTACAGTGGTCGATTGCAATATCAGCCAGAGCACCTCCTCCCGAGAACACACGTCTTCGGAGCGGGAGTAGGCAATTTAGCCTACTGAGCCTAACACCTTCCATGTGATCCTGGCTTATGCCATCCTGGCCTCAACTCCACCATCCTGCCCGTTCTCCATAACCCATCAACTCATTACCAATAAACATCTCTCTAACCCCTCCTTAACTTTACTCTCTCTCCCTGTATGCAACGCACCCTGGGGTAGCGAATTCCACAGAATCACAACCCTTTGGGAGAAGTAGTTTTTCCTCAAATCTTTTTTAAGTTTGCAATCTCTTATTCTAAAACTATGACCTCTCGTTTTAGAATGCCCCATAAGAGGAAGCATCAGCCCCCCGTCTACTTTATCCATACCTTTTGGCATCTTATACACCTCAATTAGATAATTGCGCATAGATTCTGAGTGAGACTATGGCCAGTCTTCCTCAGTTTGAAACTCATGGTGTCGCGCAAAATCATCCGATACAACTATTACTGCGATGGCCGGAATCCGAACCCGGTACAACTGCTTGGAAGAAAGCTGTGCTGACCACTGCACCACCATCGCTGCATTTCCAAATTTGAACACCAGGTGGAATAGATGGAGGCCGATACTTTCCATCTGTTCATGGATGCAAAACGAGTGAAGACACATTAACTTGCGCGCTTGTGGGCCGCGGTAAAGGTGATCGACTGATAATCTATTGTGCTCTGCACACGTGGGTTCGAATCCCATACTCCTCGAAATTGTATCCACTGTTTCCGCGAAATGTGACTCATTTTTCCAAGGTGGATCCACAATCACTGATGTGACAGTCTATTACAGGTTGTCAGGCCAGAATGCATCCAGTTGGGTTAGAGGAGGGAGGAACGGAGGCAGACGTGTTTGGGGCTGAACAGCTCATTGACACCAGTTCTTCTTCGGCTACCCACAGTCTCGTCGAGGTGACCGGGTTGACTTCTCCCACAATTACATTCTGCTACCTCTCCTGGATTAATTTCATTCTATTTGTCCACTGGAGGAGTGCGTCGGCTGCTTGTCTGTGAGAAGATCGGACATTAATGTTTCATGAAGTAAAGTAGTTGTACCACGTGGTTAAGGGGCTGCACAATAATCCTTTACGCTCTGCGCACGTGGGTTCGAATCCCATCCTCGGCTGAAACGTGTCTGCTGTGTCTCTGTTTGGTCCATGTCACGAGCATAAAGTAAAAATGCTGTGATGTTTAGCTTTTGTTTAAGGGCTTGGGGGTGGTTAATAGTCGAACACTATTCATGTTGAAATCACATTACAAATAGGTGAGAAAGTTACTTATTTAACTCACTGCTCTAATTGCGCATAAATTCTGATTTGGAAACTGTTTCTTCCCCTCAGTTTGAAACTCACGAAGTCGCGCAAAAGTTACGTTCATAAAATATCAGGAGCAGAATTAAGCCATTAGACACATCGAGTCTGCCCCGCCATTCTATCGTGCTGATATGTTCCTCATCTGCTACCGACAATGTTTCAGATGAAGAGGTCGATTGCGCTTTCGCCAGAACACATCCTCTCTGGAAAACAAGACTTCGGAGCTGGAGTCGGCAATTTAGCTTCGTGAGCCTAATACATTTCATGTGATCTTGGCTGATCCCATCCTGGCCTCAACTCCACCGTCTGGCCCGTTCTCCACAACCCTTCAACTCCTCACCAATAAAAATCTCTCTAACACCTCATGAAATTTACTCAGTCTCCCTGCATCCAACACACTCTGGGGTACCGAATTCCACAGACTCACACCCTTTGCGAGAAGTAGTTTTACCTCCACTCTTTTTTAATTTGCGATCTTTTATTCTAAGGTCATGACCTCTCGTTTTAGAATGCGCCACAAGAGGAGGCATCAGCTCCATGTCTACCTTTCCGGACCTTTTGGCATCTGATACACCTCAGTTAGATAATTACACATACATTCAAGTGAGAAACTGTTGACCAGTTTTTCTCAGTTTGAAACTCACGATGTCAAGACATCCGCGCTAGCAATTACTGCGATGGCCGGGAAACGACCCCGAATCAACTGCTTGGAAGGCAACTGTGCTCACCACTATACCACCATCGCTTCATTTCCATCGTTGAACACCAGTTTGAAACGAACGAGGCAGATAATTTCCATCAGTTCATGGATGCAAAACAAATTGAGACGTATTGGCGTCTGAACCTGTGGGACGAAGTGGCTGAGTGATTAAAGCGATGGACTGTTTATCTTTTGTGCTGTGTACACGTGGGTTCGAATCCCGTTCTCTTCGATTTTTCATCCACACATTTTTCGGAAGTGGAATTCAGTTTTCCACGATCGTTCTGCAATCACTGATGTGACAATCCTTTCCAGTTTGTCAGGCCAGATTGCATCGAGTTGGATTCAAGGGAGGAATGGAGGCAGACGTGTTTGGGGCTTAACCGCTCATTGCCACCAGTTCTTCGGCTACCCACAGTGCAGTCGAGGTGATCGGATTGACTTCTCCCATAATTCTCTTCTGACGATTCTACTGGATGAACTCCCTCCTGTTTGGACACTGGAGGGGTTCTTCGGCTACTAGTATGTGAAAGTAGCACCGGAAGCAGCTGTGGAGAGAGATTTCAGTCGCCAGGTTGCAACGCTCCATTTGGATGCGTCACGTCGCTCAGATCTTAGACTCTCAATACCTTGGTGTGAGGAACAGGTAGAGTGTGAATTCGCTCCTTGCTGATTGGTGAAAACTGACCAATGCAGCTTTGAGCAGCTCCTTTATGCCTTGCGGCTTGGAGAAGGGTGGCACTCAGATACAGGACTCTGGCGGGGGTTGAGAAATAGGAAAAGCGTCACTGCGCCGAGGTCCCAAGTTCGATCCTGTTCTGGGTAGTTGTCCGCGTAGAGTTTACACATTCGCCCCGTGTTGGTGTGTTGGCATTTGGAGTATTGCGTACAGTTCTGGTCACCGCATTATAGGAAGGACGTGGAGGCTTTGGAGCGGGTGCAGAGGAGATTTACCAGGATGTTGCCTGGTATGGAGGGAAAATCTTATGAGGAAAGGCTGATGGACTTGAGGTTGTTTTCGTTGGAGAGAAGAAGGTTAAGAGGAGACTTAATAGAGGCATACAAAATGATCAGGGGGTTGGATAGGGTGGACAGTGAGAGCCTTCTCCCGCGGATGGAAATGGCTGGCACGAGGGGACATAACTTTAAACTGAGGGGTAATAGATATAGGACAGAGGTAGGTTCTTTACGCAAAGAGTAGTGAGGCCGTGGAATGCCCTACCAGCTACAGTGGTGAACTCGCCAACATTGAGGGCATTAAAAAATTTATTGGATAAACATATGGATGATAATGGTATAGTGTAGGTTAGATGGCTTTTGTTTCGGTGCAACATCGTGGGCCGAAGGGCCTGTACTGCGCTGTATTGTTCTATGTTCTATTTTCTATGTTCTATCACCCAAAGATGTGCCAAGTAGGTGGATTGAACACGCTAAATTGCCGCTTAGTTGGAAAAAATGAATTAGGTGCTCTAAATTTATTTTAAAAATAAATAAATGGGAAAAGCAGATCTAACTTGAAATGAAATGGCGTTGAAGATATAATTTAAATCGATTTGTATCTTCTATCGCAACGTGTTCTGATGGTTGGGCGGCCAAAGGCGCTGTGTTAAAGTCGAAGCCTACTCTGGTGCTCTGGGTTCGAATTCCACTCCTGATATGGACTTGTGTTCCACGAGGTTACATTTCTCGAGCAAGATTTTCAAACCTGGGAAGATCTAATACCTCCCATTCAAGGGAAATCCTAGGTCTCAGGATATGCCTAACCTGTTGAGATTTTACAGCATTTTCTCCGTGTTTCCCTATGTTGTAATGCTGTCTCCTTCATTCCTGGGACAAATGTCGGGATGATAGGTATTTGCTGCAAAGCCAACAGGAACGTGCGTTATGTTTACTTTTGGTGTGAGTGAGAATGTATACAGCAGAGAACAACCGCGAACTAGGGCTAATGGCCCAGCACGGTTCCGCTGCGGTCCTCTGCTCCTTAAACCAGGAGCTACAACATTACTGCCCTGCGGTAGCCACACAACTATTCACTTTCTCATTTTTTCTTTCACCAAGAACACGCGTTTGAGCACACTGACTCTGGTCAGCATCGTTCAGATATTTTACTTTCGTGCTGAATGGTTGTTCTGTAAAGGGGGATGTGATTTCTTCTGTGACGTAGTTCTGATGCGGAAGTGGGGAGTTACTGGAAACACCTTCATGGAAGGAAGTTCGTGGCGGCAGTTTCACCTCTCTGGGAATATTGATCAACCTGTTACTAATTTCTTTAAACTTTGCCTCAAGTCCAAGCCCAGAGGCATTCAACGAGGTGCAGAGTGGCGCAGCGGAAGCGTGCTGGGCCCATATCCCAGAGGTCGATGGATTGAAACCATTCTCTGCTATTTATACGTTCACTCATACGAAAAGCCAACAGTTTGGTGTCACCCAGCTGTACTTCTGACTATACCTTTATTAGTATCAAAGTTTTGCTTTCAGTCTGATCCACTCCTTGACACCTGTTTTTCAGCTACCCACAGTACAGTCGTGGTGACTCAGTTGACTTCTCCCAGAATCGTCTGCTGCCGCATCGACTGAATGGAATTTCTCCTGTTTGGACACTGGAGGGCGCCTTCGGCTACTTGTCTGTGAAATCAGCTGTGGAGAGAGATTCCAGTCGCCAGGATGCAACTTTCCTATTGGATCCTTCACGTCGCTTAGATCTTAGACTCTCAATACCTTCGTGTGAGGTACAGGTAGAGCGGAAATTTCATAGAATATAATTTACAGTGCAGAAGGAGGCCATTCGGCCCATCGAGTCTGCACCGGCTCTTGGAAAGAGCACCCTACCCAAGGTCAACACCGCCACCCTATCCCCATAACCCAGCAACCCCACCCAACACTAAGGGAAATTTTGGACACTAAGGGCAATTTATCATGGCCAATCCACCTAACAATTCGGACCTTGTTGATTGGGGCAAACTGATGAATGCAGCAATGAGAAGCTCCTTAACCACCAGCGGCTCGGAATAGGATGGCACTCAGATACAGGCCTCTGGCTGGGGTTCAAAAATTGTAAAGGTACATCCAGTTTGAAATGAAATGACGATGAAGGTGGAATTTAAATCGATTTCTGCACGGAGCATATCTTTTGGCACAACGCGTCAGGATGGCCGAGCGGTCGAAGGTCACAGTCTTCTCTGGTGGCGTGGATCCGAATCCGCCTCCTGATATTGACTTTTCTTCCACGAGGTTACATTTCTCCAGCAAAATGTTCAACCCACGAAGATCAAATGCCTCCCATTCAATGGGGAAGGGGCGATCTCAGCACAAGACATTCCTTCTTAAATTCGCACAGAATTATCCCACAGGTAAAAGCCCAGTGAATGACTGGATAGCCTTTTCAGTGACTCTGGTTGAGGAATTAATAATCCTTCTTCCCTTGTTGTATATAGTCTGGCTGGTTGGATTGTCCGCATCCGTCCGAGAGGGGAAGCTGGGCACTCAGTTTCTATTGTGACTTATTCCTCGATAATGTTTTATTTCTTTATTGCTCCCTTGTGACGTATTACTGGTTATCGTTATATATCTATATTGCCCCTCTGTGTGGTACTACTGGATAATGTTTCGTGTCCAGCTTTGACAAAGTGTCACCTGGACTCCAAACGTTAGCTCTTTTCTCTCCCCATAGATGCTGCCAAAGCAGCTGAGATTTAGAACATAGAACATTATAGCGCAGTACAGCCCTTCAGCCCTCGATGTTGCGCCGACCTGTGAAACCACTCTAAAGCCCATTTACACTATTCCCGTTTCGTCCATATGTCTGTCCAATGACCATTTGAATACCCTTAGTGTTGGCGAGTCCAATGCTGTTGCAGGCAGGGCATTCCACACGCTTACTACTCTCTGAGTAAAGAACTTACCTCTGACGTCTGTCTTATATCAATCTCCCCTGAATTTAAAGCTATGTCCCCTCGTGCTAGATATCACCATCCGAGGAAAAAGGCTCTCACTGTCCACCCTATCCAATCCTCTGATCATCTTGTATGCCTCAATTAAGTCACCTCTTAACCTTCTTCTCTCGAACGAAAACAGCCTCAAGTCCCTCAGCCTTTCCTCATAAGATCCTCCCTCCATACCAGTCAACATTCTGGTAAATCTCCTCTGTACCCTTTCCAATGCTTCCACATCCTTCCTATAAAGCGGTGACCAGAATTGCACGCAGTACTCTAAATGCAGCCGCACCAGAGTTTTGTTCAGCTGCAACATGACCTCATGGCTGCGAAACTCAATCCCTCTACCAATAAAAACTAACACACCGTACGCCTTCTTAACAACCCTCTCAACCTGAGTGGCAACTTTCAGTGATCTATGTACATGGACACCGAGATCTCTCTGCTCATCCACACTGCCAAGAATCTTACCATTAGCCCAGTACTCTGTCTTCCTGTTATTCCTTCAAAAATGAATCACCTTACACTTTTCTGCATTAAACTCCATTTGCAACCTCCCCGCCCAGAGCTGCAGTTATCTATGTACATGTAAAGGTGTTACAGTTAAAAAAAGCTAACTACAGTGGCATGAGGGAGGAACTGACGAAAATCGACTGGGAGCAGAGCCTCGTGGGAAAGACAGTAGAACAGCAATGACAGGAGTTTCTGGGAGTAATTGAGGACACAGTACAGAGGTTCATCCTAAAGAAAAGAAAGGTTATCGGGGGGGGGGGGGGGGGGGCGGGATTAGGCAGCCATGGCTGACAAAGGAAGTTAGGGAATGCATCAAAGCAAAAGAGAAAGCCTATAATGTGGCAAAGTGTAGTGGGAAGTCAAAAGATTGGGAAGGCTACAAAAACAAACAAAGGATAACAAAGAGAAAAATAAAGAAAGAGAGGATCAAATATGAAGGTAGGCTAGCCAGTAACATTAGGAATGATAGTAAACGTTTCTTTAAATACATTAAAACAAACGGGTGGCAAAAGTAGACATTGGGCCGCTCCAAAATGACGCTGGTAATCTGGTGATGGGAGACAAGGAAATAGCTGAGGAACTAAATAAGTACTTTGCGTCAGTCTTCACAGTAGAAGACATGAGCAATATCCCAACAATTCAGGAGAGTCAGGGGGCAGAGTTGAATATGGTAACCATCACAAAGGAGAAATTGCGAGAGAAACTAAGAGGTCTAGAAATTGATAAATCTCCGGGCCCAGATGGGCTACATCCTAGAGTTCTAAAGGAGATAGCTGAAGAAATAGTGGAGGCATTAGTTATGATCTTTCAAAAGTCACTGGAGTCAGGGAAAGTCCCAGAGGATTGGAAAATCGCTGTTGTAACCCCCCTGTTCAAGAAGGGAACAAGAAAAAAGATGGAAAATTATAGGCCAATTAGCCGAACCTCGGTTGTTGGCAAAATTCTAGAATCCATTGTTAAGGATGAGATTTCTAAATTCTTGGAAGTGCAGGGTCGGATTAGGACAAGTCAGCATGGATTTAGTAAGGGGAGGTCGTGCCTGACAAACGTGTTAGAGTTCTTTGAAGAGATAACAAATAGGTTAGACCAAGGAGAACCAATGGATGTTCTCTATCTTGACTTCCAAAAGGCCTTTGATAAGGTGCCTCACGGGAGACTGCTGAGTAAAATAAGGGCCCATGGTATTCGAGGCAAGGTACTAACATGGATTGACGATTGGCTGTCAGGCACAAGGCAGAGAGTTGGGATAAAAGGTTCTTTTTCGGAATGGCAACCGGTGACGAGTGGTGTCCCACAGGGTTCAGTGTTGGGGCCACAGCTGTTCTCTTTATATATTAACGATCTAGAGGATGGGACTGGGGGCATTCTGGCTAAGTTTGCCGATGATACAAAGATAGGTGGAGGGGCAGGTAGTATGGAGGAGGTGGGGAGGCTACAGAAAGATTTAGACAGTTTAGGAGAGTGGTCCAAGAAATGGCTGATCAAATTCAACGTGGGCAAGTGCGAGGTCTTGCACTTTGGAAAACAGAATAGAGGCATGGACTATGTTCTAAACGGTGACAAAATTCATAATGCTGAATTGCAAAGGCACTTGGGAGTCCTAGACCACGATACTCTAAAGGTAAACTTGCAGGTTGAGTCCGTAATTAAGAAAGTAAATGCAATGTTGTCATTTATCTCAAGAGGCTTGGAATATAAAAGCAGGGATGTACTTCTGAAGCTTTATAAAGCATTAGTTAGGCCCCATTTAGAATACTGTGAGCAATTTTGGGCCCCACACCTCAGGAAGAACATACTGGCACTGGAGCGGGTCCAGCGGAGATTCACACGGATGATCCCAAGAATGGTAGGCCTAACATACGATGAACGTCTGAGGATCCTGGGATTATATTAATTGGAGTTTAGGAGGTTGAGGGGAGATCTAATAGAAACTTACAAGATAATGAATGGCTTAGATAGGGTGGACGTAGGGAAGTAGTTTCCATTAGCAGGGGAGACTAGGACCCGGGGGCACAGCCTTAGAATAAAAGGGAGTCACTTTAGAACAGAGATGAGGAGAAATTTCTTCAGCCAGAGAGTGGTGGGTCTGTGGAATTCATTGCCACAGAGGGCGGTGGAGGCCGGGACGTTGAGTGTCTTTAAGACAGAAGTTGATAAATTCTTGATTTCTCGAGGAATTAAGGGCTATGGAGAGAGAGCGGGTAAATGGAGTTGAAATCAGCCATGATTGAATGGTGGAGTGGACTCGATGGGCCGAATGGCCTTACTTCCGCTCCTATGTCTTATGGTCTTATGGTCCCTCTGTAACTTGTAACATCCTTCCGCACTATCCACAACTCCACCGACTTTAGTGTCATCTGCAAATTTACTCACCCATCCTTTTTTGCAGCATTTTCTCTGTGGTTCCCCATTTTTTACCTTTACAATATTGTAATACTGTCTGCTTCATTCCTGGGACAACTGTCGGGATGCGACTGCAAGCAGGATTCTGATAGGTATTTGCTGTAAAGCAAACAGGAACGTTGTTTCTGTTTGCTTTCTTGTGAGGGCGATTGTAAATAGCAGGGAATACCCTCGATTCTTCGTACTCGGGGTAATGGCCCATCATTCCGCTGCAGCACTCTGCTCCTTAAACCAGGAGCTACGACATTACTGCCCTGCGGTTGCCAGTCAACTATTCACTTCCTCAATTTTTCTTTCAACAAGAACTCACGTTTGAGCAGACTGATTCGGGTCAGCATAGTTCACATATTTTACTTTCCTGCTGAATGGTCGTTCTGTGAAGGTGGTGTGTTTTCTTCTGTGACGTTGTTCTGATGAGAAAGTGGGGGAGTGACTGGAGGAACCTTTCTGGAAGGAAGTTCCGGGCGGCAGTCCTCTGGGAACATTGATCAACCCGTGACTGATTTCGTAAAACATTATTTAAAACGTGACTCTCATGGGAGTCGAACCCACAACCATTGAACGTCTCACCACGACAGCAACCAGAAGTCCAACGCGCTATCCGTTGCGCCATAGAGCCACACTTGCAGTAATCGCCCATCCCCACATGGGAATTTCCGATGTTGTCCAACCGCGCACCAGAATTGTGAAAATCGATGATAACAAAGCTTCAAATTTATTTTTGCCTGTCATTTGTTAGATCTTTTTGTTCTCTTATTTTGAAATTGACCAGCTCGCATAAATTTCTAAATAAATCGGGCAACTATAGCCGGTAATCGAACGCTGGTTAACCACCCGGAACACCGCGGTGCTCCCCACTATGCCGGTTCAGGCGATGGACTAGAAATCCATTGGGCTTTCCCCGCGGAGGTTCGAATCCTGATGACAACGTGTCTTCCTTTCCTCATGCAATTTACAAATTCACGCAAGTTTCGTTGTCATAAGTTATGCCTTACATGGAAAGCTGTGAGGTGGTGTAAAACACAAAAATGTCAAAGGAACTTTCGTGAAAATGTGTCGAACGGCAAGACTTCTCTGCCGTTCTTAATGGCCGCTGGTCTCACCGACAATTGAGCAAAATGTCTGGGTATCATTTTATTGTTCAAATCAAAGGCTAATGGATGAATAGAACGAGGTGCGAGCAGGCAGTGGGACCTTGGTACTGCACCGGCTACCTTCCACACTTCAACCATCTGCAGCTTAGTTGGAATGGGCCATGTTTACTAGGCCTTTACTTTCCAGACATTAGGTGGAGTTATGGGCAGGGCATGGACAGGGTATGAAATGAAATATGAAATATGAAAATCGCTGATTGTCACAAGTAGGCTTCAAATTGAGTTACTGTGAAAAACCCCTAGTCGCCACATTCCGGCGCATGTTCGGGGATGCTGGTACGGGAACGGTATGATGCGCGTTCGGAGGGTCGGTGCAGACTTAATGGACCGAATAGCCCCACTCTGCCCGCTAGGGAATCGATGTTTCAATTAATTACAGCAGCTCATTGGAGAGATTTGCCCAGACAATGGACTGGAGGAATTAATGTCGCCTCTGATATGACAGCCTGGAAGTTGAGAACGAGAAACTAGTAATCGGATATTTCCACTGACGGTGAATGACTCCGAAACAAGGGTCTCCAATCCCTTTGCTCCTCCAAGGTCTATCGTTTCTCACCATCTGCAAAGTACACCAATTTCCCACTGGTCCTGCAATGTAAGGCTGTTGTGTAACCCCGCACATCTTTACTGACTGCCTCTGTGTCTACTATTCATTGCATTTCCAGCCTGTATTCTACTGGCACATATCAGTTTATTTCGTTCTAGCCGAGGAATTCACATATTCCTTTTTCATATCTCCGCAAATCTAAACTGCAGAATGGATGCGACAAATGACAGAAGAATATTAAATCTTCGAGTTCCTCCCGCTGAAGAACGCACTCCGATGGCATCTTCAACGTAGCTGTTGCAGGTATTGGATAATATCAAGCTCTAAATAAAACAATATTTATGATTACTATTGCGACGTTTGCATTTGAATTTTATGTGTAGGAGCATGATAGTGCGTTGAATAATAGAATAATTGTGTATTTATTTCTGTTATCTCTCAATCTGTTTGTGTTGAGCTGCTTTGTGTATCAATGTGTTTTGACCTGATTGAAAACTGAAGGAAAGATGTTGCCTTTTCTTTTCCTGTCTTTTCTGTGACTCTGTTCCAATTATGGCAATCAATAAGTTTGCCCACCTTTCTTTTGATATCTATGTTCTAATGCTCAGAGTCGCCAGGTATCAAATGATACCACCACAAGGTTCAACCGGCTATTGATCAAAGAGCCAAACACCAGTTAGTTAGTTCAAGGTCAAGGGTACTTTATTTACACACAATTAGTCATGCAACATAAACACTGCTAGTTAACTACACCTATCGACTAAGACAACCTGTACTGAACTTCAGGCACCCGGCTTAGGTCAGAGGGACAGTGGCTGCTGTCCGATTCTGGAACACTCGAGTCTGGAGATATAAGTGCTGCTCAGCTCGGCTCATCCGTCTGGTAGCGAGCGTTGAACTTGCACTTACTTCTGGTGTTGCTGCACTTGGAAATGGTCGTGGCCGGGGCGCCAGGTCCAAGAGAGGACGAATATCTGACAAACTCTTATACTTATACTTGGGGGGCTTCGTGTTCTTTTGGCGGTCCTTTAGTTTGGACCCCACTAATTGGGTGATCCCTGATCACTCTGTTCGATTACTAACCAATAAATTGGCGGGGACCTGGATGGCTGGCCGTGTTCCAAACGGTCACTGACACGGTTGCTTACGCTTCCCCTGAACAGGGAGTGGCGCTGAAATGTCTGGGACTGTACCGGTTGCTCGAGTACCAGTCCTTTGTTTTGGAGAAGATGGGCCATCAAATGCTAATCGGCCGCATCAAAATGCTAATTGGTCGGAGTTTCGAAAACGTCTGGATTTCTTGCTTGCAAATATACATCTCAGGCTCTGAGCCTGCCTGAGCCTTGCCTTGTCCGTTTTACCCGCTAGGCTTTGCGAGTTTCTCTGTCCCTAGTTGTAAGTGGCCATCCCAGATGGCTACACTCCGTCCTCTTGATCCTCATAGCGAAGCGTGAAGGATCACAATACTGGGTCATCTCCTGTTCTCTGAAATGCCGGGTACCCTCAATCAAGGACAGATTCTACCCTACTCTGTGCCACGGGTCGAAAGCATTTACCTAAATCTCCCTGATACAACACGTACCTAAATATTCCTAAGGGGCCTTTTAACATTCAATCCTATATTCCATTCTCCTTATAAATAATATAAAAGGAGAACCTCTAACTGTGTCTCAGTAAACTACCCTCATGCTGCTACTTAACAATCAAAGAACTTATCTTGCAGCACAAATATCCAATAGCAGTATCACATTTCTTCATATCACTAACATTCATATACAGAAAATTAACTTTATTAAAGGAGCAACAACTGCGGAATTTATGAAATAAAAAAGTTCAGAAAGAGTGTGGGGTTTGCTGGAGTCCGAGGATAGGGACTCTAAAGGTGTATACTGGAGGGCGGGAGGCTCTCCTTCTCCATTTCCGCAATCTGATTGTCTGGGTGACTCTGCAGAATATGGCTATCACTACATAGAACATAGAACATAGAAAATACAGCACAGAACAGGCCCTTCGGCCCACGATGTTGTGCCGAACCTTTGTCCTAGATTAATCATAGATTGTCATTGAATTTACAGTGCAGAAGGAGGCCATTCGGCCCTTTGAGTCTGCACCAGCTCTTGGAAAGAGCACCCTACCCAAACTTAACACCTCCACCCAACACCAAGGGCAATTTGGACATTAAGGGCAATTTATCATTGGCCAATTCACCTAACCCGCACATCTTTGGACTGTGGGAGGAAACCGGAGCACCCGGAGGAAACCCACGCAGACACGGGGAGGACGTGCAGACTCCGCACAGACAATGACCCAAGCCGGAATCGAACCTGGGACCATGGATCTGTGAAGCAATTGTGCTATCCACAATGCTACCGTGCTGCCCTTAAGAACAAATAAATCTACACTATATCATTTTCCCGTAATCCATGTACCTATCCAACAGCTGCTTGAAGGTCCCTAATGTTTCCGACTCAACTACTTCCACAGGCAGTGCATTCCATGCCCCCACTACTCTCTGGGTAAAGAACCTGCCTCTGATATCCCTCCTATATCTTCCACCTTTCACCTTAAATTTATGTCCCCTTGTAATGGTGTGTTCCACCTGGGGAAAAAGTCTCTGACTGTCTACTCTATCTATTCCCCTGATCATCTTATAAACCTCTATCAAGTCGCCCCTCATCCTTCTCCGCTCTAATGAGAATAGGCCTAGCACCCTCAACCTTTCCTCGTAAGACCTACTCTCCATTCCAGGCAACATCCTGGTAAATCTTCTTTGCACCTTTTCCAGAGCTTCCACATCCTTCCTAAAATGAGGCGACCAGAACTGTACACAGTACTCCAAATGTGGCCTTACCAAAGTTTTGTACAGCTGCATCATCACCTCACGGCTCTTAAATTCAATCCCTCTGTTAATGAACGCGAGCACACCATAGGCCTTCTTCACAGCTCTATCCACTTGAGTGGCAACTTTCAAAGATGTATGAACATAGACCCCAAGGTCTCTCTGCTCCTCCACAATGCCAAGAACTCTACCGTTAACCCTGTATTCCGCATTCATATTTGTCCTTCCAAAATGGACAACCTCACACTTTTCAGGGTTAAACTCCATCTGCCACTTCTCAGCCCAGCTCTGCATCCTATCTATGTCTCTTTGCAGCCGGCAACAGCCCTCCTTACTATCCACGACTCCACCAATCTTCGTATCGTCTGCAAATTTACTGACCCACCCTTCAACTCCCTCTTCCAAGTCATTAATGAAAATCACAAACAGCAGAGGACCCAGAACTGATCCCTGCGGTACACCACTGGTAACGGGGATCCAGGCTGAATATTTGCCACCCACCACCACTCTCTGACTTCTATCGGTTAGCCAGTTCGTTATCCAACTGGCCAAATTTTCCACTATCCCATGCCTCCTTACTTTGTGCAGAAGCCTACCATGGGGAACTTTATCAAATGCCTTACTAAAATCCATGTACACTACATCCACTGCTTTACCTTCATCCACATGCTTGGTCACCTCCTCAAAGAATTCAATAAGATTTGTAAGGCAAGACCTACCCCTCACAAATCCGTGCTGACTATCCCGAATCAAGCAGTGTCTTTCCAGATGCTCAGAAATCCTATCCTTCAGTACCCTTTCCATTACTTTGCCTACCACCGAAGTAAGACTAACTGGCCTGTAATTCCCAGGGTTATCCCTAGTTCCTTTTTTGAACAGGGGCACGACATTCGCCACTCTCCAATCCCCTGGTACCACCCCTGTTGACAGTGAGGACGAAAAGATAAATGCCAACGGCTCTGCAATTTCATCACTTGCTTCCCATAGAATCCTTGGATATATCCCGTCAGGCCCGGGGGACTTGTCTATCCTCAAGTTTTTCAAAATGCCCAACACATCTTCCTTCCTAACAAGTATTTCCTCGAGCTTACCAATCTGTTTCACACTGTCCTCTCCAACAATATCGCCCCTCTCATTTGTAAATACAAAAGAAAAGTACTCATTCAAGACCTCTCCTATCTCTTCAGACTCAATACACAATCTCCCGCTACTATCCTTGATCGGACCTACCCTCGCTCTAGTCATTCTCATATTTCTCACATATGTGTAAAAGGCCTTGGGGTTTTCCTTGATCCTACCCGCCAAAGATTGTTCATGCCCTCTCTTAGCTCTCCTAATCCCTTTCTTCAGTTCCCTCCTGGCTATCTTGTATCCCTCCAATGCCCTGTCTGAACCTTGTTTCTTCAGCCTTACATAAGTCACCTTTTTTCTCTTAACAAGACATTCAACCTCTCTTGTCAACCATGGTTCCCTCACTCGACCATCTCTTCCCTGCCTGACAGGGACATGCATATCAAGGACACGTAGCACCTGTTCCTTGAACAAGTTCCACATTTCACTTGTGTCCTTCCCTGCCAGCCTATGTTCCCAACTTATGCACTTCAATTCTTGTCTGACAACATCGTATTTACCCTTCCCCCAATTGTAAACCTTGCCCTGTTGCACGTAC
Organism: Scyliorhinus torazame; assembly: GCF_047496885.1. Taxonomy (NCBI): domain Eukaryota; kingdom Metazoa; phylum Chordata; class Chondrichthyes; order Carcharhiniformes; family Scyliorhinidae; genus Scyliorhinus; species Scyliorhinus torazame. Next base: position 41,636,555 of record NC_092730.1, read on the forward strand.
CTATCCCTCTCCATTACTAAAGTGAAAGTCACAGAATTGTGGTCACTATCTCCAAAATGCTCCCCCACTAACAAAACTATCACTTGCCCTGGCTCATTACCCAGTACTAAATCCAATATTGCCCCTCCTCTGGTCGGACAATCTACATACTGTGTTAGAAAAGCTTCCTGGACACACTGCACAAACACCACCCCATCCAAACTATTTGATCTAAAGAGTTTCCACTCAATATTTGGGAAGTTAAAGTCGCCCATGACTACTACCCTATGACTTCTGCACCTTTCCAAAATCTGTTTCCCAATCTGTTCCTCCACATCTCTGCTACTATTGGGGGGCCTATAGAAAACTCATAACAAGGTGACTGCTCCTTTCCTATTTCTGACTTCAACCCATACTACCTCAATAGGGTGATACTCCTCGAACTGCCTTTCTGCAGCTGTTATACTATCTCTAATTAATAATGCCACCCCCTACCTCTTTTACCACCCTCCCTAATCTTATTGAAACATCTATAACCAGGGACCTCCAACAACCATTTCTGCCCCTCTTCTATCCAAGTTTCCGTGATGGCCACCACATCGTAGTCCCAAGTACCGATCCATGCCTTAAGTTCACCCACCTTATTCCTGATGCTTCTTGCGTTGAAGTATACACACTTCAACCCATCTCCGTGCCTGCAAATACTCTCCTTGTCAGTGTTCCCTTCCCCACTGCCTCACTAGTAAGGCTTCTACTGTTTTTGACAGGGAGTACCATTTAATCAGATTCTCACACCATGTGGGGGTATCGGTGGCTGGGTCTATGTGTGATGTCGTGTCCAGGCTGGGGTTGTTGTGTTGGGTAGTCGTGTTCGGGGCCTCTGTGGTGAGGGAGGTAGAGGTAGGTAACTCGCGCAACTGTATTGTTCCAGCTACGGTCATGATGCAGATCATCAGGGTCGTCTTCATCTTGTTCAGGCTTTTCTCCGACTGTAGGTATCTTCGTATCTTCTTCGGGGAGCAAGCAAAATGTCTGTTATTATCTTGTTGCTTAACATCTCGTTTGTCTGTCTGTTTCTCCTTAACGTCAATTTCCCGTTAGAATCGTCACCATATGTGACTCCCTCATTTTATTTGTATACCAACCATTTGCGGAGACAAGACATCCGAAAAACAAATTCTGTCACAGTGCGAGCAGTCTCGCAGCTGATGTTTGATGGGCTGAGTGGACGGACAATTTCTCCGTCCTCTGCAAACTCGTTTTTCCAACGAAGTGATTCTGACATGTAAATAGTAGGTGGGGGATAACAACCGAAGGATTGCCTGAAAGGGGCAAAGTTGTGGCAAAATGCATTCTTTAAACCACAGGAATGAAAAAGAACAGCGAAGAGATTCGAAAATAATTCTCCGAATGGAGTGCGTATGATCCGCGGCAGGGCAAGAATGGGTGGAATCCCCGGGTAGGGTGGTGACCAGTGCCTTTACACCACTCCCCGAGCTTGGCTGACCAAATGTATAAGGGGTCCTCAGGCAGGGCGGCGATAAATGCCGTTACTCTACTGCCTGAGTGACCTTCCAAGAGCGGTACGAATTTGGAAATTTGTTTTCTTAACTGCCATGTGGCGTCAGAAGAGTAGTTATTACTGTATCAGGAAAGTATTCGTGAGGCTGACACAAAATCGTACAAGAGAGAATATACAACATTTAAAAACAAAGTAAAGAACAAAAGCGGGCGGGTTCCATCAGAGTATAGGACACCGTAAATCTCAATCGGTTCCTGTCTCTCATCATCTGGACACCTCAAGGTTCCATTCTGAAAAGGGTTTCAAAGGGGTTACCATGGTGGGAGTCAGACATGGAGTCATCAGCATCTCCCAGGTGCCAAACTTGCGTGTAGAGTTTCCGTGCTAACACCGCGTTTGCCGATGTGGGGTCCATTTCATCATTCCGTGTCAGACGACAGGAATGATCGCTTTGCCAGTGTTTCATGTTCCATATGGCGGTCTGGGTAAGGGGGTTGTCCCTATCGGCGGGTGGTGGGTCAGTTTCCGGTGTGGGCAAATAAATCGTCACGAAGGGGCTCAATGTATCCTGATCGGTGTCTCTGGGGCTGCAAAGACTGGGGTCTGGCATGTGTGTCCATTGTTCGGTTTTCTCATGGGCTTCAGTTGTGCTGTCGCTGTCAGCAGAATCAAGCGTCAGGGTGAAATTTGATTCTAGGCGCCGGGTCAAGGTTGTGTGTGTGGACGTGCTGCTGCTGCTGGGGGAAGGGGGGATTGGGTTGTCAGTGGGCGGGTCTTCATTGTCTGCCATCGCCGACGAGAGGTGGTGCGAGTGGCTGCACTGGGTTCCATAAACCTTAAGCTGATTTGCATGGAACCATCCTGATTTTCCGTTCGGATACGTGATTTCATAAACTGTGGGGCTTACTTTCTCCGAGGTTGAATAGGGACTTGCAAATTTAGGGGAGAGGAATGAGCTGTGGTTGTATAAGGTGACCATTACTTGCTGTCCGACTGTATACTCTGTCGGGTGTACCGTCTTATCAAAGCAGGCTTTACTCTGCTTTCATTTTGCTCCTAGTTGAACAGCTGCAGCGACTTGTGCTGCTTTATTATTTTCTACCATGTGCTGGACTGCTTTCTCATGGGTCAGGGTGGGGACTGCGGGGCTGGCCAAATCAAGTCCAAATAAATACTCGGTACACTTCATGGGTCGTCCGGTTATGAGAGTATATGTGGACGTGCGATTTTCTCAGGGTATATCCTGTTGAACTTGTCACTGTGTTCCTAACAAACATCAGTGCGAATGGGAGAACTGTGTGCCATGTCGTGTTGTGCTGCTGCACCGTTTTCTTAAGTGTTGCCTTTAGTGTTCGATTCGTGTGTTCCACAATGCCGCTGGACTGCGGGTGATGGGCAATGTGGAACTTATGCATTATACCAAAAATGGGCATAGCGTTTTTCATAACCCTGCCTGTAAAGTACGAACCTTGGTCCGACACAGTACTACAGGGGAGTCCCCATCTGGTGACAATTTGCTCGGTTAGGATCTTTGCCGTGGGCTTGGCTGTCTTTGTTCTTGAGGGGAAAGTTTCGACACATTTCGTAAATGTATCGCTTACAACCAACACATATTTGTATCCATTTCTGCAGGGTGGGGGGGGTGGGGGGGGTGGGGGTGGGGGTGGGGGGTGGAGGGAACCAATATAATCTAGCTGCAGGTTTGTCCACGGGCAATTCACAGGGCGGGTGTGTCGTAGCTGGGCTTTTTTCGCATATCTATCCGGGCTGTTCTGTGCACAAATCAAGCAATTTTCAACCTAATGGGATACGTCGGTTTTCAAATCAGGCCACCAGCAGAGAGGTCAGAGGTGGGCAAGGGTGGATTCAATTCCTTGGTGTCCATATCCGTCATGGAAATAACAAAATATTTGGTTCCTGTCCTGGGTGGGGACTACATAAATGCCATCTTTTAAAACGATTCCATCATGGATCGTTAAAGAATTCCTAACATTTTCGCAGGGAGCTGAGAAGTTTCCTTTTAAAATTCCCTTCAATGTCTCGTCTTCCTTCTGGGCCTGGGTTAAGTCTTGGATGTTGGTCTGTGAGACCTGAACTGCGTGTACTGGGGCACTCTCGGGGGGTTGCCAAAAGTGGCCATGTCGTGAGCCTGCCTTCGCTTGGGCATCAGCTTTCATGTTGCCGGGTGGGGAGGAACGATGGTGACTTCTTACTTTTACCGCACCATATTTTCTGCCTCTCGCATTCTGAAGGATATATTTGATCAATGGGGCTGAGGGTAGAGGTTTTCCGTCGTCGGAAATTAATCCTTTAGACTCCCACAGGGATAGGAATTCTGTTAGGCTGTTGCAGACATGCAAACTGCCTGAATATATGTCTGCTGGGGTCGGGAACGAATCGGGGTGCTGGACAATGTAAGCGATGGCTGCTAACTCGGCTGCCTGCGAACCTAAGTGTCCAGGCAACTTTAAAGCAATTTCTTCTGAAGCGCGCCCCTGCGCATCCTCGACATAAATACCACATCCTGTGATCCTTTTTCCACCAAGGACTGTGGAGGAGCCATCTACATAGATTCTCAATGCTTTGTCTGTGTTCGTCTATCGTCGGATGCCTGTCTTTTTTGGTACCGACTTGGGAACAAAGGGGCCTGTACTGTGCTTGGGGGCTATGATCTCGCACTCATGTGGGGTTCCTGCATCGTGCAAATGGTCGGCCAGAAACATGTGCGTTTTTGTCCGTTTTACCGTAATGTCGCTTCCTTGTACGAGTAGGGTCCATCGTGCTGTTTGAATGTCGCTTACTGTGCCGTCTTTTAGTCTGCGTCCAGTAAAAGCTGTGTCGGGGTATGCTCGGTCAAAATGGTTACTGGGTTGAGTCCGGTTATGTACGAGAAGCACTGTACTGCCCAGAAAACGGCTAACAGCTTTCGCAGGCTGAAAATCCCTGCTCGACTGCATCTAAAACACGCGAGGCATAGGATATGGGTCCGAAACGATCGTGCCTTTCCTGCAGGAGTACGACCGAAAGGGTTCGGTCGGTGGTCGCTACCTCTATTGCATATGGGGAGTGTGGATCTGGGGCTTGCAAGGCGGGGATTGTGCTCAGGGCGCGATTTAAAACATTCATGGCATCCGTGTGCTGTGGAAGCCATTTCCATGGGGCCTGTTTCTTTCTGAGCTCGGAAAGTGGGGCTGCTTTTGCGGCGAATCCGTCTATGGGGTTTCTACAAGATCCAACCACTCCTAAAAATGAACGGAGTGCTGTAACGTTCTGGGGCAAAGGCAAATTTCGAATGGAGTCTATGCGTTTGTATTCTATTTTACTCTTCCCATGCGTGATGACCGTACCTACATTTGTGAAATTTCCATGGAGGATTTGGGCTTTCATGGGGTTAATTTTGCTTTCAATTGTTGTGAGTAGTCCTAATAATTCTGAAAGAAGCAAGATGTGCGTTTCCTTGGTGTCCGTCTGTCGGAGCAAGTCATCCACATACTGAACAAGGCATTCAGGGCGGGAAAATTTAGATAAGCCATTCGCCAATTGTCTGTGAAAAATGGAGGAGAAGATGTGGAAGGCACGTCCACGTGTACTGCTGTCCCTGGAACGTGAACGCAAATTTATACTGGCAACCTTTGTCCAGTGGTATGGACCAAAAACCATTGCTAATGTCCAATACCGTGAAAACTTTCGACTGGAGTCCCTGTTTTAACATGGTCTCGGAGCTCGTGGCAACAGTGGGGGCTGCTAGGGGAGTCACTTTGTTCAATTCCCTGTAGTCGATGGTCAGTCGCCATGAACCGTCTGGTTTTCTTACTGGCCAAATCGGGGCATTGTTCGTCGATGCTGCTGGTCGAATCACTCCTTGATTTAATAAGCTTTAATAAGCAATTACCTTGACTAACTCTCCCTCGGCTTGCTGGGGGAAGCCATACTGTTTCTGGGACTTAGGATTGGGACCTGTAATGTTAACCACTCTTGGGAATTTGCCGCAGTCGTGCTTGTGCTGGGCAAACGCTGCTTTATGTCTCTTCAAGACCTCTCTAACCGCTTTGCCTGTGGTAATGGTTTGTGCATCAAACCAGTACTCTCCTAATGAGCTGAGTCAATGGGCATAATCTACTACTGTGAGCCTGGCGGGCGCTGCTCTAGCCATTTCCCATATACATCTGTTGACTGGGTCCAATGAAAGGTTGGTGCACTCATGAAATCTATGCCTAGGATGTGTTCTGCTGCCTGGGGTAAATCTACAAAAATGACCAAGTGTTTTGTTTTAATATTGCCAATCTGTACATCCACAGGGGCTGTGATGTGTCCGTGCTGGAGTTGACCTGTAAAGCGATGAAGGGTAATGGTGTCCGTAGTGGGCCATATCTCTCTTTGGTACATGGTGGAGGAGTTTACTGTGGTTCAGGACCCTCCTGTATCCCAAAGGAACTCTACGGGGCGTCCCCAGACGGTGCATGCAACTACCGGTCTTCCGGAGTTATCCTAAAGTGTATCACGGACCCAGGTTGCGGAGCGCGAAGACCGTCAATCGGTGCCATTCATGGCCAAATTATCTGGTCGGGTGCTAACACTGTGGATGGGTCTGGCATTGTTTCTGGGCGGGGGGGGGGGGGGGTGCTTATTCCTTTGCTGCTTCGGGCGGTATTGCATTCTCGGGCATAATGTCCTTCGTGTCCACAATTATAACATTCCTATGCTTTAGCATGCTGCGCACTTCTTCTACCTTAATTTACCCATGCGGGGTCTTGGTGTGCCCTTACTGGGTTCATTGTGGCGCCCACTCTCTCCTGCTCTGTCGTTCTCTGTACAGATTGTTCCCAAGCTCTTGATAAGCGTTTCCGACCCCACACTTCATTGTGTGCCGGGTCTGAGGAGTCGTAACTGGCACATCTTCTGCCCTGCTTCTGTGGCATGGGATACTAGTGTATGGGTACATTTGACCGTATCGTCTGCTGATAAACGGGCGCGGGCTAACTCACCAAATACAGCAGTAAAGTGAATCCAAAGGTGTTCAGCAAAAGCTGTTGTATGCTCTCCCTTTTTCTGTCTGCGCCGGTTGAGTCCTTCTACGCATCTCCTCTATTATAGTCAATGGCGTCTAAAATGTCTGTTTTCATGCCTTGGAGGCTACCACCTCCTACCGTTTGTGAGTTGGGAAGGGCTGAACTAACTGACGGGTCGAGGCACATAACTATGAGCGTTACCTCCTCCTTCTCATCTAAACTGTACATGAGTGTCTGTTGCTTCACCAGCTCGAAAAGGTGGTGTATGTCTGATGTGCGGTGGAAAGTCTCAATCTTATCGTCGGCATCTTTTAACTGGGTGATGGTTAATGGGGTTGTATAAAGAAAATCGGGTTGGTCTTCCGTGGTGACCCTGCGCTGCATGGTGATGGGGTTCATTGTGTTGGGTGCTGCCTGTGCAGTCGGTGGTGCGGGTGCTTTTCTTTCCGGAGCCTGGGGGGCGGGAGGGGGGGAGCTCTATTTTGATTTTCGATCTCACTCATGTACCGTTGGGCCGTTTCACTGAGTTCCTGCCAATCAGGGCCGTCTTCCTCATCTAGCTGTGGGCCAAAGGTGTCTCTGAACCCATTTTGAACAGATAGCAGGGATTGCAATTTTGCAATTTGCTGCCTGCACTTGGCATGACCCACCAAACTCTGCCTCTGTCCCGTGGTGGAACTGTGGAGTGCTCGGAGGGCTGCCTACAAATCACAGCACTGTTTCCTCAATTGTTCTAACTGGTTCGCTGTTTCTTCTCTTACTATCACATCACGTTGCGTGTCCTGGTAGGACTTATCATAGTGAATTTGGAAGCTGCTACGGTGGGCGAGACAGGATTGGTGTGTCTTCTTGACATCATCCATCTCCTTGTGCTTCGCCGCTAGCTGGTACCGCAGCTGCACATTTAATCTCTCGGTTGCACTAATATCTCCCTCTCTACATCTCTCCTTCTTCTCAAGCTGCTTACGGAGTGCCCTCATGACCTCCTCCATGACACGCAATTGCCAGACAGGACACGATTGCCATCGGCTTACGAACCTTACTTAAACTTTTCTTGTGGATCTCTGTCAGGCTGTCCCACCAAGTCTGTCCCATGCTGTCAGGAACACTTTCCTCATTTGCGCAAAATTCCGACAATAGGGGCCATCCTTTCCCCTTTAGGTATCTCCTAAGCTCTTCTTTCCATACGGGACACTGTTCTGATCTGTTGCTCGCTGCACCCTCGGGTGCCTGTGGATGCATAGCGCATTCCATTGCTTTCATGGCAATCCCAACAATTACTTCTGTCTCTACCGGAAATTTGGAACAAGGGGGAATAAAGCGGTGGTGCCAATACGGGTAAGGCTCAAGCTATTTTCCGGTTTACGCAACTCCCGAGAGTTTCACGCAACAAACCCTATCGAGTTTACCTTATATCACTTAGTTAATACGCATGCAGATTACACACTCCTGAATTTTGGAGGTTTGATCGATATTGGTTTCGCTTGTGGTTTCTTTTACTTTGAAAATTTGGATTTCAAATTCAAACACTTTTGTGGGTTCTCTCGGAGTGACACGGTCACGTTTGGGTCAATTCCCGTCACGTGTCGCCAATGACTGTTGCCTTTTATTCCCCTGTCTTTTTCTGTGGCTCTGTTCCAATCATGGCAATCAGTGAGTTTGCCCTCCTTTCTTTTGGTATCTATGTTCTAATGCTCAGAGTCGCCAGGTATCAAATTATACCACCACAAGGTTCAACCGGCTATTGATCAAAGAGCCAAACACCAGTCAGTTAGATCAAGGTCAAGGATACTTTATTTACACACAATTAGTCATGCAATGTAAACACTACTAGTTAACTACACCTATCGACTAAGACAACATGTACTTAACTTCAGGCACCCGGCTTTGGCCAGAGGAACAGTGGCCGCTGTCCGATTCTGGATCCATCGAGTCTGGAGAAGTAAGTGCTGCTCAGCTAGGCTCATCCGTCTGGTAGCGAGCGTTGAACTTGGACTTGCTTCTGGTGTTGCTGCGATTGGAGATGGTCGTTGCCAGGGCGCCAGGTCCAAAAGAGGTCGAACACATGGCGAACTCTTCTTCTTATACTTGGGGGTTTTCGCGCTCTTTTGGGCGGTCCTTCAGTTTGGACCCCACTAATTAGGTGATCCCTGATCACTCTGTTCGATTCCTAACCAATAGGTGGGCGGGGACCTGGATGGCTGTACGTGTGCCAAGCGGAATTGCTTTAGGTTCCCCTGAACAGGGAGTGGCGCCCAAATGTCTGGGACTGTACGGTATCTGGAGTATCAGTCCTTTGTTTACGTGAAAATGGGCCATCAAATGCTAATCGGCCCCATCAAAACGCTAATTGGTCGGAGTTTCGATACCGTCTGGACTTCTTGCTTGCAAATATACATCTCAGGCTCTGAGCCTGGCTGAGTCTTGCCTTGTCCGTTTTAGGCTTTGCGAGTTTCTCTGTCCCTCGTGGTAAGTGGCCATCCCAGATGGCTACAAAGGCTGATTAAAACCCACCCCGATTAAATACGATTCACTCTAAATGCAGAGTACAGATCGACATAACCATCAGAATGCCGAAATACATTAAGATGCAGCACCGGAATTCAAAATGCGGCAGTACATTTTTGACATGTGGTTTCACCAGCAGTGTGTGTGGTTTGCATACGTCAGGGGACGCAACCCTGGCCTAGTGGTTAAGGCGATGGATTCATAATCCATCGGGATTTCTCTCCGCAGTTTCGAATCCTGATGACTTCAGGACTTTGAATGCCATCTGTAAGAGCAAATTTCACAAAATTAGATAATGGTAAATTATAGATAAGGACATGCTTCGTTCAATGTTAATCTCCTTAATCGCGTCAAATATCAATTGTTCTGAGATCTCTGACAATAAATATTCGTCAAATTCTGCAATCTGTCCATGAACAACCCACCCTTCAATCCATTTATTGTGACTTTAATTTCACTAAACCTACTTCTTTATCACAAATAAATAATAGGATTCGTGTACAGAATGTGATTCACACACAGTTTTCTGCTCTGAATTCAAATGTGATCCTTCTATATCACGTGGTGATGGTTCTTCCGACATCCGAGGAACATCACTCCAGAACAATGGAGTGAAGCAGAAAATGAGAGTTGAGACGCTGAAAGATGCCTTCGTACGAACGGAATATGGCGTTCGACTCATCGATCAACAGTTCCAACGCACCACAGCAAAAGACCGCACGGACCTCCTCAGATGACAAAAACTGGACACAACCGACAGAGTACCGTTCGTCGTCCAGTACTTCCCTGGAGCGGATAAACTACGAAATCTTCTTTCCAGCCTACAACACGTCATCGATGAAGACGAACATCTTGCCAAGGACATCCCCACACCTTCACAACTTGCCTTCAAACAACCGCGCAACCACAAACAAACCATTGTTTGCAGCAAACTACCCAGTCTTCAGAACAACGACCACGCCACCACACTACTCTGACATGCCAATCTCCTCAAGATGTGCCAGATCATCGACATGGGTACCACCATTAAACATGAGAACACCACCCACCAGGTACGCGGTACATACTCGTTCGAGTTGACCAATGTTGTCTACCTCATACGCTGCAGGAAAGTTTGTCCCGAAGCGTGGTATATTGGCGAGACCATGTAGATGCTTGGACAACGGATGATCGGACATGGCGCGACAATCGTCAGGCAGGAATGTTCCCTTCCAGTCGGGGAACACTTCAGCTGTCAAGGGCATTCAGGCTCTGATCTTTGGGTAAGCGTTCTCCAAGGCAGCATTCAGGTTGCGCGACAACGCAGAATGGCCGAGCAGAAACTTGTAGCCAAGTTCCACACTCATTGCTACGGCCTCAACCGGGACCTTTGATCCTTGTCGCATTACATTCACACCCACCCACCATCTGGGCAGCACGGTAGCACAAGTGATTAGCACTGTGGCTTCAATGCGCCAGGGTCCCAGGTTCGATTCCCCGCTGGGTCACTGTCTGTGCGGAGTTTGCACGTTCTCCCCGTGTCCGCGTGGGTTTCCTCCGGGTGCTCCGGTTTCCTCCCACAGTCCAAAGACGTGCAGGTTAGGTGGATTGGCCATGCTAAATTACCCGTAGTGTCCATAAGGGTTGGGAGGGGTTATTGGGTTGCGGGGATAAAGGTGGAAGTGAGGGATTAATATGGGTCGGTGCAGACTCGATGGGCCGAATGGCCTCCTTCTGCACTGTATGTTCTATGTAATCTAATCTGGCCTGGGCTTGCAAAATCCTACCAACTATCCTGGTTTGGGCAATTCACACCCCTCTTAAATCTGGGGTCACCCCTGCAAGTGCATGCATTCTAAGTATCGTTTTGCATCTTTGACTTTGTCGATATATATGTTACTGGAACCCAACTCTTCATTCACCTGAGGAAGGAGCAATGCTCCGAAAGCTAGTGATTTGAAACAAACCTGTTGGACTTTAACCTGGTCTTGTAAGACATTTTGCTGTGCTCACCGCAGTGCAACGCAGGCATCTCCACATCTTATATAATTGCAACAAGACATCCTTGCTCCTGCACTGAAATGCTCTCGCGATGAAAGCCAACGTACCACTTGCCTTCTTTGCCGCCTGCTGCACCTGCACGTTTATCTTCAGCGACTGGTGCACAGGGACACCCAGGTCTCGTGGCACATTCACATTTCCTAATTTATTGCCATCCACATAATAATCTACCTTCTTCTTTTTCCTACCAAAGTTGCGAACCTAACATTCATCCAAATTGTACTGCATCTGCCATTCATTTGCCCACTCACTCAAGTTGTCCAAATCATGTGGAGTTACAGCAATTCTGCCTGCCAGTTGGCGTTTCGTAATAGTTGGATTCCGGCCTTGCGTGGCTATCCGTGTGGAGTTTCCACATTCTCCCCGTCTCTGCGGAAGGAGGATCTTCCGGGTGCTGCGGATTCGTACCTCATTTTAAAGCTATGCAGGCTAGGTGGATAGGCCATGGGCAATGCGTGGTGTTAGGGGAATAGGGCGGGCGGGGGATTGGGGGGTTCTGGACAGAGGCTGTTTCGGAGGGTCGGTGCAGACTTAATGGGCCGAATGACCCTCTTCGGAATTTGAGGGATTCTATGGATAACAAATTAGATTTGTCATGAGTTCCACATGACCTGATCCTTAAGGCGCCTGAGCGATGTTCATCATGATGTGATCAAATGTTTGTACCACGTGGTTAAAGCGATACTCAATAATCCATTCTGCTCTGTACAAGTGGTTTCAGCTCCCATCGTCGTCTGTAAAGTATATGTTGTGTCTCTGTTTGGTCCAGTTCATGAGGGTGAACTGAAAATGCTGTGATTTTTAGTTTTTAATTCATGGAGTTTAAAATGTTCAAAGAAACATGGTGGCAGATGATGTTTGAGGGCCTGGAATAATCGAACTCCTTCCATATTGAATCCAAAGTTTACGCTCTTCAAACAAAATGCTGAGTAAGTTAAGTATTTCACTACCTGACTTAATTTCTCATACCTCCTGAATTAGAAACTGTGTCTGTTCCTCTCATTCTCTGAGCCTCGATTTCCTCGGGGACTTCGTTGCCAGGGTGGGCCTCACACGCTGCTTCCTACCGGCTCTGCTGAATGGAGTCTTCGCTGTTCGGGGGGCCGGGATTTGATTGTTATACCCCTCCCCCTGCCTTTCCAGAACTTTATCCGGCCCCCAGCCAATGAGGTCACAGTGTGTGAGTGGACCACTGAGTGGTACCAATTTACTTAATACTACCCCAATGCGACTAACTTGGGTATTTGGTTCAGGAAGGGCCACCTTCTCAAACACACCCCTCTCCCGAGGTGCAGCGGTTCTCAGGTTAAATCAACACCAGTCAGCTCTCCCCCTTAGAGGAGGAAACAGGTGCCGCAGTGCAGCGACTAGTGATTTTTCATTGTAACTTCATGGCTGTGTTAATGGAAACCTATGTGGTACTAAAAAAGTGGATTATTATTCGATTATTCTATCTGTCCGTCTCTATTGCTGTCTGTGTGTGATTATATATGTCAGTCTCTGTTGCTGCCAATCTGTTTCTCTCTGTGCGTGTGTGATTGTATCTGTCAGTGTCTGTTACTGTGTGTGATTGTGTGATTGTGCATGCCAGCCTCTGTTACTGTCTGTGAGTGCCTGATTCTATCCGTGAGCCTGTCATTTACCGTGTGAACGGCCTGCAATTCTTTGTTTCGGTATATGAGTATGTGGATGAATCTGTCAGCGTCGTTCTATCTGTGAGTGTGAGACAGTATCAATAAGTGTCTGATACTGTCTGTGCCGGCGCGATTGCAGCTATCGGTGTCTGTTACTGTCTGTGAGTTTGTGTTGTATCTATAAGTGTCTATTACAGTTTGTGAGTGTCTGATTGTGTCTGTCAGTGTATGTTACTGTCTGAGTGTGTGATTGCATCTATCAGTGTGCACTGTTGCCGACGAATATGTACTTTCATCTGTCGGTTTACGTTGCTGTCTGTGAGTGTGTGAGTGCATCGATCACTGTATCTTACTGTCTGCGAGTTGTGATTATATCTGCCAGTGTGTGTTACTGACTGTGTGTGCGCGACTGTATCTGTCAGTGTCTCTTACTGTCTGTGATTTTATCTATCAGTGCCTGTTACAATCAGTCAGTGTACTATTGGATCTGCTAGTGTCTGTTACTGTCTGTGAGTGTGTAATTGCCTCTATTAGCGTCTGGTTATGTCTGTGGGTGATCTATTGCATCTATCAGTGTCTTTTACAGTATGTAAGTGTGCCATTCCATCTATAAGTGTCTGTGGCTGTCTGTAAGTGTGCAATTGCATCTTTCCGTGTCTGTGACTGTCCGTAAGAGTGCGATTGCATCTTTCAGTGTCTGTGAGTGTGTGATTGTATCTTTCAGTGCCTGTCGCTGTCTCTAAGTGTGTGGTTGTATCTGTCAGTGTCTGTGACTGTGAGTGTGTGATTGGATCGATCAGCGTGTGTCACTGTCTGTGCGTTGTCATTGTATCTATCAATGTTTGATACTATTTGTGAGTGTGTGATTGTATCTGTCAGCGTTGCTTACAGTCTATGAGTGTGTGCTTGTATCTGTCAGTATCTGTTACTGTCTGAGTGTGTGATTGCATCTATCTGTTTCTGAGACTGTCTCTGAGTGTGTGATTATGCGTATCACTATATTTCACTAACTGTGAGTGTGTCATAGTACCTGTCAGTGTATGTCACTTTTTGTGACTGTGTGATTGTATCTGCCAGTGTTTGGGGTTTAACCGCTCAATGCCACCAGTTCTTCTTCGGTTACCCACTGCGCAGTCCAGGTTTCCGTATTCACTTCTCCCATGATTCTCTTCAGCCACCTCTCCTGGATGAACCTTCTACTGTTAGTACACTGGAGGGGTCCTTCGGCTACTTATCTGTGAGAAGATCGCATATTAAATTTCCATGAAGTAAAGGAGTTGGAACACGTGGTTAAGATGATGCACAATAATCCATTGCACGTGGATTCCAATCGCACCCTCGTCTGTAACGTGGTCAACTTTATGAGGATAAAATAAAAATGCTGTGATATGTAGCAATTGTTGAAGGGCTTGGCGGGTGGTGAATAGTAGAACACCTTGCATATTGAAACCACATTCAAAAACGATGAGGAAGTTACTTAATTCACTCTCTGCCCTAATTGCGCATACATGCTGAGTCGGAACCCGTTTCTTTCCCTCAGTTCGAAACTCACGAATTCGCGCAAAAGGTAAGTTCATTAAATATAGGAGCTGAATTAAGCCATTAGACCTTTCGAGTCTGCCCTGCCATTCTATCATCGCTGATATGTTCCTTATCTGCTATCTACAATGTTACAGATGAAGAGGTCGATTGCGATATCAGCCAGAGCACCTCCTCCCGAGAACACATGACCTCGGAGCGTGAGTAGGCAATTTAGACTCCTGAGCCTAACATCTTCCATGTGATCTTGGCTGAACCCGTCCTGGCCTCAACTCCACCGTCCTACCCGATCTCAATAACCCTTAAGCTCCTTACCACTAAAAATCTCTCTCACTCCTCCTTACATTTACTCACTCTCCCTGCATCCAACCAGCTCTGGGGTCGCGAGTTCCACAGAATCACAAGCCTTTGGGAGAAGTCGTTTTTCCTCAAGTCTTTATTAAATTTGCAATCTCTTATTCTAAGGTTATGACCGCGCGTTTTAGAATGCCCCACTAGAGGAAGCATCAACTCCACGTCTACCTTATCCATACCTTTTGGCAGCTTATACCCCTCAATTAGATAATTGCGCATAGATTCTGAGTGAAAAACTGTTGGCCAGTCTTCCTCAGTTTGAAACTCACGGTGTCGCACAAAAACATCCGATACAACTATTACTGCGATGGCGGTAAATCGATCACTGTTCAACTGCTGAGAAGGAAGCGATGCTCACCACTATACCATTATCGCTGCATTTTCAATATTGAACACCAGGATGAATAGAACGAGGCAGATATAATCCATCAGTTCATGGGTGTAAAATGAACTAAGACGTATAGACAAGCGAGCTTGTGGGACGGGGTGGCCGAGTGGTTAAGACGATGGACTGCTAATCTATTGTGCTCTGCCCGCGTGGGTTCGAATCCCATCCTCGTCGATTTTTCATCCACCGTTTCTCGAAAGTGGGACTCATTTTTCAAAGATGGATCTGCAATCACTGATGTGACAGTCTATTCAAAGTTGTCATCCCGGATTGCATCGAGTTGGGCGAGAGGAGGGACGAATGGAGGCAAGCGTGTTTGTGGTTTAACCGCTCAATGCCACCAGTTCTTCGTCGGTTACCGACAGTACAGTCGAGGTTACCGGGTTCACTTCTCCCAGAATTCTCTTCAGCCACCTCTCCTGGATGAACCTTCTCCTGTTTGTACACTGGAGGGGTTCTTCGGCTACTTGTCTGTGAAAAGATCGCATATTAAATTTCCATGAAGTAAAGGAGTTGGACCACGTGGTTAAGGTGATGCACAATAATCCATTGCACGTGGATTCCAATCCCATCCTCGTCTGTAACGTGGTCAACTTCATGAGGATAAAATAAAAATGCTGTGATATTTAGCTTTTGTTTAAGGGCTTGGCGGGTGGTGAATAGTAGAACACCTTGCATATTGAAACCACATTCAAAAACGACGAGGAAGTTACTTAAATCACTCTCTACCATAATTGCCCATAAATTCTGAGTTGGAAACCGTTTCTTTCCCTCAGTGTGAAACTCACGAATTCGCGCAAAAGATAAGTTCATACAATATAGGAGCAGAATTAAGCCATTAGACCTTTCGAGTCTGCCCCGCCATTCTATCATCGCTGATATGTTCCTCATCTGCTATCTGCAATGTTACAGGTGAAGAGGTCGATTGCGATATCAGCCAGAGCACCTCCTCCCGAGAACACATGACCTCGGAGCGGAAGTAGGCAATTTAGCCTCCTGAGCCTAACACCTTCCATGTGATCTTGGCTGATCCCATCGTGGCCGCAACTCCACCGTCCTGCCCGCTCTCCTTATTGGTAAGGAGTTGAAACTTCTCCTTAAATTTACTCACTCTCACTTCATCCAACGCTCTGTGGGGTTGCGAATTCCACAAGTATCACAAGCCTTTGGGAGAAGTAGTTTTTCCTCAAATCTTTCTAAATTTGCGATCTCTTATTCTAAGATTATGACCTCGCGTTTTAGAATGCCCCACTAGAGGAAGCATCAACTCCACGTCTACCTTATCCTGACCTTTTGGCATCTTATACCCCTCAATTAGATAATTGCGCATAGATTCTTAGTGAAAAACTGTTGGCCAGTCTTCCTCGGTTTGAAACTCACGGTGTCACGCAAAAACATCCGATACAACTATTACTGCGATGGCGGTAAATCGATCACTGTTCAACTGCTGAGAAGGAAGCTATGCTCACCACTATGCCACTATCGCTGCATTTTCAATATTGAACACCGGGATGAATAGAACGAGGCATATATAATCCATCAGTTCATGGGTGTAAAATGAACGAAGACGGATAGACGTGCGAGCTTGCGGGACGGGGTGGCCGAGTGGTTAAGGCGGTGAACTGCTAATCCATTGTGCTCCGCACTTTATCCATACCTTCTGACATCTTTTCCTTCTCAATTAGATAATGGCGCATAAATTCTGAGTGAAAAACTGTTGGCCAGTGTTCCTCAGTTGGAAACTCACGATAAATTGCCCTTCGTGTCCAAAATTGCCCTTAGTGTTGGGTGGAGGTGTTCTTTCCAAGAGCCGGTGCAGACTCAATGGGCCGAATGGCCTCCTTCTGCACTGTAAATGCTATGATAATCTATAATGAATCTAGGACAAAGGTTCGGCACAACATCGTCGTCCGAAGGGCCTGTTCTGTGCTGTATTTTTCTATGTTCTATGTGGCGCAAAAACATCCAATACAACTATTACTGCGATGGCCGGGAACAGATCCCCGGTCAACTGTTTGGTAAGCAGCTATGCTCAACACTGTACCGCCATCGCTCCATTTTAAGTTTTGGACACCAGGTTGAATAGAATGAGGCAGATAATTTCCATCAGTTCATGGATGCGAACCGCATTTAGACGTATTTGCGGCTGAGTGCGTGGGACGTGGTGGCCCAGTGGTTACGGCGATGGACTGCTGATCCATTGTGCTTTGCGCGCGTGGGTTCGAATCTCATCCTCGTGGAATTTTCATCCACTCGTTCTCTGAAGTGTCGCTCATTTATCCAAGATGGATCTGCAATCGCTGATGTGACAATCTATTCCAGGTTTTCAGGCCAGATTGCATCGAGTTGGGTTAGTGGAGGGAGGAACGGAGGCAGACGTGTTGGGGCTTCAACGCCGGTTGACACCAGTTCTTCTTCGGCCGAACACAGTATAGTCGATGTTTCCGTGTTGACCTCTCCTATAATTAAGTTCTGCCACCTCTCCCAGATGAAATTCCTTCTATTTGTACTTTGAAGGGGTTCCATGTCTGTGCGAAGATCAAATATTAAAGATCCATGAAGTGAAGGAGTTGTACCACGTGGTTAAGGGGATGCACCGTAACCCTTGGTGCTCTGCGCTCGTGGGTCCGCATCCCATCATCGTCTGTAACGTGTCTGTAGCGTCTCTGTCTGGTCCACTTCATGAGGGTGAAGTAAAAATGCTGTGATTTTTAGCTTTTGTTTAAGGGCTGGAGGTGGTGAATACTCGAACACTTTCCATATTCAAACCACATTACAAAATGACGAGGAATTGACTTTATTCACTCCCCGCCCTAATAGCGCATAAATTCTGTGTTGGAAACGATTTCTTTCCCTCAGTTTGAAAGGCATGAAGTCGCGCCAAAAAGATAAGTTCATCAGGTATAGAATCAAAATTAAGCCAGTCGACCCAACGAATCTGCCCGTCATTCCATCATGGCTGAAAGGTTCCTCAGCTGCTACTTAGAATGTTACAGACCAAGAGATCGTTTATGATATCAGCCAGAACACCTTCTCCCAAGAATACATGACCTAGGAGCGGGAGTAGGCAATTTAGCCTCCTGAGTCTAACACCTTCCATGTGATCTTAGCAAATCCCATCGAGGCCTCAACTCCACCGTCCTGCACGCTCTCCCTAAACCTTCAACTCCTTACCAATAAAAATCTCTCTAACTCCTCCTTACAATTACTCACTCTCCCTGCATCCAACGCACTGTGGGGTTGCGAATTCCACAGAATCACAAGCATTTGGGACACGCAGTTTTTCCTCAAATCGGTTTTAAATTTGCGATCTCTTATACTCAGATCATGACCTCTGGTTTTAGGATGACCCACAAGAGGAAGCATCAACGCCACGTCTCCTTTATCCATACCTTCCGACATCTTATACATCTCAATTAAATAATGGCGCATAAATTCTGAGTGAAAAGCTGTTGGCCAGTCTTCCTCAGTTTGAAACTAACGATGTGGCGCAAGAACATCCAATACAACTATTATTGTGAAGGCCAGGAATCGAACCCGACTCAACTGCTTTTGGTCAGCACAGTTCAGATATTTTACTTTCGTGATGAATGGTTGTTCTGTGAAGGTGATGTGATTTCTTCTGTGATGTTGTTCTGATGGGAAAGTGGGGAGTGACTGGAATCACCTTCATAGAAGGAAGTTCGGGGCGGCAGTTTCACCTCTCTGGGAACATTGATCAACCTGTTACTGATTTCATCAAACTTTGCCTCAAGTCCGACGCCGAAGCGAGTCAGTCACGAGCAGAGTGGCGCCGTGGGAGCGTGCTAGGCCCATAGCCCGGAGGTCGATGGATCAATACCATCTTCTGCTATTTATATTCTCACTCACACCAAACGGAAACAAGTGGCAATTCGTCAGCAGCACATCTGCCTTTTTTCTTTATTAGTATTAACGTTTTGCTTTCAGTCAGATCCGCTCTTTGACACCTGTTCTTCAGCTACCTTCAGTACAGTCGAGGTGACTCTGTTGACTTCTCCCGGAACACTCTTCTGCCGCCTCTACTTGCTGAAAGTTCTCCTGTTTGGACACTGGAGGGGTTCTTCGGCTCCTTGTCTGTGAAAGCAGCACCGGAAGTAGCTGCGGGGAGAGATTCCAGTCGCCAGAATGCAACTCTCCAATTGGATACTTCACGTCGCTCAGATCTCAGACTCTCAATAACTTCGTGTGAGGAACAGGTAGAGCGGGAATTTAGTCCTTGTGATTAGAGCAAACTGATGAATGCAGCAATTAGAACCTGCTTAACCCCAGCGGCTTGGACAAGGATGGCACTCAGATACAGGACTCAGGCTGGGGTTCAAAAGTAGGAAAAGCGTATCTTGTTTGAAATGAAATGACGATGAAGACAGAATTTAAGTCTATTCATGCACGGATCTTCATTTCGACGGCAACGCGCCAGGAAGTTTTTGATAAGGTTCCCCACGGTAGGCTATGGCAGAAAATACGGAGGCTGGGGATTGAGGGTGATTTAGAGATGTGGATCAGAAATTAGCTAGCTGAAAGAAGCCAGATGGTGGTGGTTGATGGGAAATGTTCAGAATGGAGTTCAGTTAGAAGTGGCGTACCACAAGGATCTGTTCTGGGGCCGTTGCTGTTTGTCATTTTTATAAATGACCTAGAGGAGGGCGCAGAAGGGTCGGTGAGTAAATTTGCAGACGACACTAAAGTCGGTGGTGTTGTTGACAGTGCGGAAGGATGTTGCAGGTTACAGAGTGACATAGATAAGCTGCAGAGCTGGGCTGAGAGGTGGCAAATGGAGTTTAATGTAGAGAAGTGTGTGGTGATTCACTTTGGAAGGAATAACAGGAATGCGGAATATTTGGCTAATGGTAAAATTCTTGGAAGTGTGGATGAGCAGAGGGATCTCGGTGTCCATGTACATCGATCCCTGAAAGTGGCCACCCAGGTTGAGAGGGTTGTGAAGAAGGCCTATGGAGTGTTGGCCTTTATTGGTAGAGGGATTGAGTTCCGGAGTCATGAGGTCATGTTGCAGCTGTACAAAACTCTGGTACGGCCGCATTTGGAGTATTGCGTACAGTTCTGGTCACCGCATTATAGGAAGGACGTGGAAGCTTTGGAACGGGTGCAGAGGAGATTTACCAGGATGTTGCCTGGTATGGAGGGAAAATTTTATGAGGACAGGCTGATGGACTTGAGGTTGTTTTCGTTAGAGAGAAGAAGGTTAAGAGGAGACTTAATAGAGGCATACAAAATGATCAGGGGGTTAGATAGGGTGGACAGTGAGAGCCTTCTCCCGCGGATGGGAATGGCTAGCACGAGGGGACATAGCCTTAAACTGAGGGGTAATAGATATAGGAGAGAGGTTAGAGGTAGGTTCTTTACGCAAAGAGTAGTGAGGCCGTGGAATGCCCTACCTGCAACAATAGTGAACTCACCAACATTGAGGGCATTTAAAAGTTTATTGGATAAGCATATGGATAATAATGGCATAGTGTAGGTTAGATGGCTTTTGTTTTTTGACTTCCCATGTCGGTGCAATATCGTGGGCCGAACGGCCTGTACTGCACTGTATCGTTCTATGTTCTATGAAGGCCGAGCGTTCTAAAGCTCTGCGTTCAGGTCGCAGTCTCTTCTGGAGGCTTGGGTCCGAATCCTACTCCTGATATTGACTTTTCTCCCCGCATGTAAAATTTCTCCAGCTAGATTTTCAACCTGAGGAAGATCCAATATCTCCCATTCAATGGATAAGCGTCGGTCGCAGGACAGGAGATTCCTGCTTAAATACGCACAGCAAGACGCCACTGGCAAAAGCCCAGTTAATTACTCGATAATCTGCTTCAGTGACTATAGTTGAGGAAATAACATTGATTCCAGGGCTCCGAGTAAAATTGGTTTTCAAAAGTCGTGCTGGTTGGATTGTTCACATCCGTCCGAGAGAGGAAGATGGGAACTCGGTTTATTTCCTTATTGCCCCCTGTGAGGGATTACTGGATATCGTTATATATCTATGTTGCTCCTCTGTGGCGTTCTCCTGGATAACGTTTCCAGTCCAGCTTTGACAAAGCGTCACCTGGACTCGAAGCGTTAGCTCATTTGTCACCCTCCAGATGCTGTCAGACCGGCAGAGATTTTAAAACGTTTTCTCCGTGGTTCCATATTTGTGAGCATTACAATGTTGTAATGTGTCATTTTGTCTCATTCATTCCTGGGACAAATGACGGGATGAGACTGCAAGAAACATTCTGACAGGTATTTGGTGCACAGCAAACAGGAGCGTGCGTTATGTTTACTTTTGGTGTTAGGGAGAATGTAAATTGCAGAAAATTGCCTCGATTCCTCGACCTCGGGGTAATGACCCAGCACGCTTCCGCTGCGGCACTCTGCTCCTTAAACCAGGAGCTACAACATTACTGCCCTGCGGTAGCCACTCAACTATTCACTTCCTCATTTAGTCTTTCAACAGGAACACACGTTTGAGCAAACTGATTCTGGTCAGCATAGGTCAGATAATTAACTTTCGTGCGCAATGGTTGTTCTGTGAAGGTGATGTGATTTCTTCTGTGACGTTGTTCTGATGGGAAAGTGGGGAGTGTCTGGAATCACCGTCATAGAATGAATTTCGGGCGGCAGTTTCACCTCTCCGGGAACATGGATCACGCTGTCACTGATTTCTTCAAACTTTGCCTCAAGTCCGACCCCGAAAGAACACAACCACGAGCAGAGTGGCGCAGCGGAAGCGTGCTGTGCCCATAACCCCATGGATTGAAACCATCATCTGCCATTTATATTCTCTCTCACATCAAACGGAAACAAGTCATTGTTTGCCAGCAGCATATCTGCCTTTTTCTTTATTAGCATCAAAGTTTTGCTTTCAGTCTGATCCGTTCTTTGACACCTGTTCTTCAGCTACCCACAGTACCAGTCGAGGTGACGAAGTTGATTTCTCCCAGAACACTCTTCTGGCGCCTCGACTGGATGAGCGTCCTCCTGTTTGGACACTGGAGGGGTTCTTCGGCAACTTCTCTGTGACAGCAGCACCGGAAGCAGCTGTGGAGAGAGATTCCAGTCGCCGGGTTGCAACTCTCCAACCGAAGTGGATACTTCACGTCGCTCAGATCTTAGTCTCTCAATATCTTCGTGTGAGGAACAGGTCGAGCGGGAGTTCGGTCCTTGTTGATTCGAGCAAACTGATCAATGCAGCAATGAGAATCTGCTTAACCCCCAGCGGCTTGGAGAAGGATGGCATTGAGATACAGGACTCTGGCTGGGGTTCAAAATTAGGAAAATCACATCAAATTTGAAAAGAAATGACGATGAAAATAGAATTTAAATCGATTTGTGCACGGAGCATATCTTTGCCGCAACGCGTCAGGATGTTGGAGCCGTCGAAGTCGCTGCGTTAAAATCGCAGTCTCGTCTGTTGGCGTGGGTTCGAATCCAACTTCTGGCATTAACATTTCCTCCACGTCGTTACGTTTCTCCAGCAAAATGTTCAGCCCAAAGAAGATCCAATACCTCCCATTCAATGGGGAAGCGGTGGCCTCAGGACATGAGATTTCTACTTAAATTCGCACAGCAAGACCCCACAGGCAGAAGCCGAGTTCATGACTGGATGACCTGCTCAGTGAGTCTGCTTGAGGAATTAATATTGATACCACGACTCCGTGTAAAATTCCTCTTCTCATTATTTAAATAGCCTGTCTGGTTGGATTGCCGAGGTGACTCAGTTGACGTCTCCCAGAATCCTCTTCTGCCGCCTTTCCTGGATGTACCTCATCCTGTGTGGACACTGAAGGGCTTCTTCGGCTACTTGTCTGTGAAAGCAGCACCAGAGGAAGCTGTGGAGAGAGATCCCAGTCGCCAGGATGCAACTGTCTAATTGGATCCTTCACGCCGCTCAGATTTTAGACTCTCAATACCTTCATGTGAGGAACAGGCAGGGGGCAGTTCGGACTTTGTTGTTTGCAGCAAACGGATCAATGTATCAATGAGAAGCTCCTTAACCTCCAGCGGCTTGGAGAAGGATGGCTCTCAGATACCGGACTCTGGCTGGAGTTGATAAATAGGAAAAGCACATCTGATTTTGCCCAGTTCAAGGAGACACATCCTGAGTGAGTGAGACACATCCAGAATGTGAATTGAAACTTGGTAATTTGGTGCAGTGAGGAAATCAGGAAAGGTAAATGGGAAGTCAAATTCTGCTGCTTCTCAGTTAAAGGTGCAGTGTTTAGCGTAGTGTATGAATTGCTGAAGCTGCCCCCACCCTACTTGCTGAGAGGCAGTCATCTGTCAGTTCTGTGAAAGCTGCACCTTAAGCAGCTGTGGAGAGAGATTATAGTCGCCAGGATGCAACTATCTCATTGGACCCTTCATGCCGCTCAGATATTAGACTCTCAATACCTTCGTGTGGGAACAGGTAGAGCGGCAGTTCGGTCATTGTTGATTGGAGCAAACGGATCAATGCAGCAATTGGAAGCTCCTTAACCCCCAGCGGCTTGGAGAAGTATGGCACTCAGATACAGGACTCTGGCTGGGTTTCAAAAAGAGGAAAAGCACATCGAGTTTGCAGAGAAATGACGATGAAGATATAATTTAAATCGTTTTGTGCAAGAAGCGTGTCGTTTGCCACTACGCGGCTGGATGGCTGATCAGTCGAAGGCGCTGCGTTAAGGTCGCAGTTTTCTCTGGAGGCGTGGGTTTGAATCCCACTTCTGACATTAAGTTTCCCTCCACGAGGTTACAGTTCTCCAGCAAAATGTTCAACTCCAGGAAGTTCCAATTACGCCAATTCAATGGGGAAGCGGTCGTCTCCGGACAAGAGATTTCTACTTAAATTCGCACATCAAGACCCCACAGGCCGAAGCCCAGTTCATGACTGGATGACCTGCTCAGTGACACTGGCTGAGGAATTAATATTGAACCCAGGACCCCGGATAAAATTCCCCCTCTCTTGTTGCAAAAAGCATGTCTGGTTGGATTGTCGAGGTGACTCAATTGACCTCTCGCAGAATCCTTCTCTGACGCTTTTCCTGGATGTACCTCCTCCTGTGTGGACACTGAAGGGTTCTTCGGCTACTTGTCTGTGAAAGCAGCACCAGAAGCAGCTGTGGAGAGAGATCCCAGTCATCAGGATACAACTGACTAATTGGATCCTTCACGCCGCTCAGATCTTACACTCTCAATATCCTCGTGTGATGAACAGGTCGGCGGCAGTTCGGTCCTTGTTGATTGGAGCAAACTGATCTATGCAGCAATGAGAAACTCCTTAACCCCCGGCGGCCTGGAGAAGGATGGCACTCAGATACACGACTCTGGCTGGGCTTCAAAAATAGGAAAAGCAAATCTAGTTTGAAATGAAAGGACATAGAACATAGAACTGTACAGCACAGAACAGGCCCTTCGGCCCTCGATGTTTTGCCGAGCATTTTCCGAAACCAAGATCAGGCTATCCCACTCCCTGTCATCCTGGTGTGCTCCATGTGCCTATCCAATAACCGCTTGAAAGTTCCTAAATTGTCCGACTCCACTATCACAGCACGCAGTCCATTCGACACACTAACCACTCTCTGAGTAAAGAACCTACCTCGGACATCCCTCCTATATCTCCCACCCTGAATCTTATATTTATGCCCCCTTGTAACAGCTACATTTACCCGAGGAAATAGTCTCTGAACGTCCACTCTATCCCCCTCATTATCTTATAAATGTCTATGAAGTCACCTCTCATGATTTGAAGTTGGGGACCAAGGGCAATGTGTCCAAGTTTGCAGACTACACTAAGATAAGTGGTAAAGCAAAAAGTGCAGAGGATACTGGAAGTCTGCAGAGGGATTTGGATAGGCTAAGTGAATGGGCTAGTGTCTGGCAGATGGAATACAATGTTGACAAATGTCAGGTTATCCATTTTGGTAGGAATAACAGAAAAAGGCATTATTATTTAAATGATAAAATATTAAAACATGCTGCTGTGCAGAGAGACCTGGTGTGCTAGTGCACGAGTCGCAAAAAGTTGGTTTACAGGTGCAACAGGTGATTAAGAAGGCAAATGAAATGTTGTCCTTCATTGCTAGAGGGATGGAGTTTAAGACTAGGGAGGTTCTGCTGCAATTGTATAAGGTGTTAGTGAGGCCACACCTGGAGTATTGTGTTCAGTTTTGGTCTCCTTACTTGAGAACGGACGTACTGGCACTGGAGGGTGTGCAGAGGAGATTCACTAGGTTAATCCCAGAGCTGAAGGGGTTGGATTACGAGGAGAGGTTGAGTAGACTGGGACTGTACTTGTTGGAATTTAGAAGGATGAGGGGGGGATCTTATAGAAACATATAAGATTATGAAGTGAATAGATAGGACAGATGCGGGCAGGTTGTTTCCACTGGCGGGTGAAAGCAGAACTAGGGTGCATAGCCTCAAAATAAGGGTGAGTAGAATTAGGACTGAGTTTAGGAGGAACTTCTTCACCCAAAGGGTTGTGAATCTATGGAATTCCTTGCCCAGTGAAGCAGTAGAGGCTCATTCATTAAATGATTTTAAGATAAAGATTGATAATTTTTTGAAGAATAAAGGGATTAAGGGTTATGGTGTTAGGGCCGGAAAGTGGAGCTGAGTCCACAAAAGATCAGCCATGATCTCATTGAATGGTGGAGCAGGCTCGAGGAGCCAGATGGCCTACTCCTGCTCCTAGTTTGTATGTTCTTATGTTCTTATGTTCATCCTCCTGCGCTCCAAAGAGAAAAGCCCTAACTCCCTCAACCTTTCCTCATAAGACCTATCCTGCAAACCAGGCAGCATCCTGGTAAATCTCCTTTACCCCCTTTCCAATGCTTCCACATCCTTCCTATAATGAGGTGACCAGAACTGCACACAATACTCCAAATGTGGTCTCACCAGGGTCATGTATAGTTGCAGCATAATCCCACGGCTCTTAAACTCAAGTCCCCTGATCATAAATGCTAACACACTATCAGCCTTCTTCACGGCCCTGTCCACTTGAGTGGCAACCTTCAGAGATCTGTGGACATGAACCCCAAGATCTCTCTGTTCCTCCAGATTCCTCAGAACCCTGCCGTTGACCCTGTAATCCGCATTCAATTTTTTTCTACCAAAATGAATCACCTAGCACTTATCAAGGTTAAACTCCACCTGCCATTTTCTGGCCCAGCTCTGCATCCTATCAATGTCTCTTTGCAGCGTACAATAGCCCTCCTCCTCATCCACTACTCCACCAATCTTGGTGTCATCAGCAAATTTACTGACCCACCCTTCAGCTCCCTCCTCCAAATCATTGATAAAAATCGCAAATAGCAGACGATTAAGGTAGAATTTAAATCGAGTAGTGCACGGAGCATATGGTTTGCCGTAGCGCGTCAGGATGGCCGAGCGGTCGAACGCGTTGCCTTAAAGTTGTCGGCTCCTCTGGAGGCGTGGGTCCGAATCACACTTCTGACATTAGCTTTTCCTCACGAGGTTACATTTCTCCAGCAAAATGTTCAACCCCAGGAATATCCATTATCTCCCATTCCATGGTGAAGTGGTGGCCTCAGGACGTCAGATTCTTGCTTCAGTTGGCACAGCAAAACACCACAGGCAAAAACCCAGTTAATGGCTGGATAATCTGCTCTGTGAGTCTGGTTGAGGAATTAATATTGATCCCGGGACGCCAGGTAAAATTCCTCTTCTCGTGTTGTAAATAGTCTGGCTGGATTGTCGAGGTGACTCAGTTGACCTCTCCCAGAATCCTCATCTGCCGCCTTTACTGGATGAATGTCCTCCTGCTTGGACGCTGAAGGGGTTATTTGGCTACTTGTCTGTGAAAGCAGCACCAGAAGCATCTGTGGAGAGAGATTCCAGTCGCCAGGATGCAACTGTCGAATTGGATACTTCACCCCGCTCAGATCTTTTAGACTCTCAATACCTTCGCGTGAGGAACAGATAGGCGGCAGTTCGGTCAATGTTGATTGGAGCAAACTGATCAATGCAGCAATGAGAAGCTCGTTAAACCCCAGCGGCTTGGAGAACAATGGCACTCAGATACAGGACTCTGGTTGGGGCACAAAAATAGGAAAAGCACATCAAGTTTGAAAATAAATTACGATGAAGATAGAATTTAAATCGATTTGTGCACGGAGCATGTGTTTTGCCACAAAGCGTTAGAATGACCGAGCGGTCGAAGGCGCTGCCATACGGTCGCAGCCTTCTCTGGAGGCGTGGGTTCGAATCTCACTTCTGGCATTCACTCTTCTTCCACCAGGTTACGTTTCTTCAAATAAACGTTCAACCCCAGGAAGATCCAATACTTCCGGGTCAATGGGGAAGTGGTGGCCTGTTGAGATTTTCCAGCATTTTCTGTTTTTAACACGGGACTACACGCCAGTTCGAGGCGACCGACGTGGACACGGTGGGTGGAATGGACGCACCCTGACCTGTAAGCATTCTACGAATCTCGAAACGAGTGTGTAGGATCAGAGCAACGTGAAGTGCTCAATTGGAGAGTTGCATCCCGGCGACTGGAATCTCTCTCTCCTGCTGCGTCCGGTGCTGCTTTCACAGCCAAGTAGCCCAACCTGTATCCTAGATTGATCATGGATTATCATAGAATTTTGCAGAACAGTGCAGAAGGAGGCCAGCCGGCCCACCGGCTCCCGGAAAGAGCACCCTGCCCAAGGTCAACACCTCCACCCTATCCCCATAACCCATTAACCGCTAAAGGCAATTTTGGACACTAAGGGCAATTTATCATGGCCAATCCACCTAACTTCAGCCAGAGAGTGGTGGGTCTGTGGAATTCATTGCCACAGAGGGCGGTGGAGGCCGGGACGTTGAGTGTCTTTAAGACAGAAGTTGATAAATTCTTGATTTCTCGAGGAATTAAGGGCTATGGAGAGAGAGCGGGTAAATGGAGTTGAAATCAGACGTGATTGAATGGTGGAGTGGACTCGATGGGCCGAATGGCCTTACTTCCGCTCCTATGTCTTATGGTCTTAACCTGCACATCTTTGGACTGTGGGAGGAAACCGGAGCACCCAGAGAAAACCCACGCACACACGGGGAGGATGTGCAGACTCCTCACAGACAGTGACCCAAGCCGGAATCGAACCTGAGACCCTGGAGCTGTGAAGCAATTGTGCTGCCCACAATACTACCATGCTGCCCTTAGAATCAAATTAATCTACACTATATAATTATACCGAAATCCATGTACCTATCCAATAGCCACTTGAAGGTCCCTCATGTTTCCGACTCAACTACTTCCACAGGTAATGCTTTCCATGCCCCCATTACTCTCTGGGTAACGAACCTACCTCTGACATCCCCCCTTTATCTTCCACCGTTCACCTTAAATTTATGTCCACTTGTAATGGTTTGTTCCATTCGGGGGAAAAGTCTCTGACTGTCTATTCTATCTATTCCCCTGATCATCTTATAAACCTCAATCACGTCGCGCCTCATCCTTCTCCGTTCTGATGAGAAAAGGCCGAGCCCCCTCAACTTTTCCTCGAAAGACCTACTCTCCATTCCAGGCAACATCCTGTTAAATCTCCTTTGCACCTTTTCCAAAGCACCCACATCCTTCCTAAAATCAGGCGGCCAGAACTGTACACAGTACTCCAAATGTGGCCTTACCAAAGTTTTGTACAGCTGCATCATCACCACACGGCTCTTAAATTCAATCCCTCTGTTAATGAACGCTAGCACACCATTGGCTTTCTCCACAGCTCTACCACTTGAGTGGCAACTTTCAAAGATCTATGACAATAGTCCCCAAGATCTCTCTGCTCCTCCACATAGCCAAGAACCATAACGTTAACCCTATATCCCACATTCATATTTGTCCTTCCAAAATGGACATCCTCACACTTTGCAAGGTTAAACTCCATCTGCCACTTCCCAGCCCAGCTCTGCATTCTATCTATGTCTCTTTGCAGCCGACAATAGCCCTCCTCACTATCCACAACTCTGCCAATCTTCGTATCGTCTGCAAATGTACTGACCCACCCTTCAATTTCCTCATCCAAGTCATTAATGAAAATCACAAACAGCAGAGGACCCAGAACTGATCCCTGCGGTACGCCACTGGTAACTGGGGTCCAGGCTGAATATTTGCCATCCACCACCACTCTCTGACTTATATCGGTTATCCAGTGCGTTATCCAACTGGCCAAATTTCCCACTATCCCATGTCTCCTTACTTTCTGCAGAAGCCTACCATGGGGAACCTCATCAAATGCCTTAGTCAAAGCCATGTACACTACGTCCACTGCTTCACCTTCATCCACATGCTTGGTCACCTCCTCAAATAATTCAATGAGACTTGTAAGGCAAGAGCTACCGCTCACAAATCCGTGCTGACTATCCCTAATCAAGCAGTGTCTTTCCAGATACTCAGAAATCCTATCCGTCAGTACCCTTTCCATTCGTTTGCCGACCACCGAAGTAAGACTAACTGGCCTGTAATTTCCAGGGTTATCCCTATTCCCTTTTTTGAACAGGGGCACGGCATTCGCCACTCCCCAATCCCCTGGTACTACCCCTGTTGACAGTGAGGACGAAAAGATCATTGCAGACGGCTCTGCAATTTCATCTCTTGCTTCCCATAGAATTCTTGGATATATTCTGTCAGGCCCGGGGGACTTGTCTATCCTCAACGTTTTCAAAATGCCTAACACATCTTCCTTCCTAACAAGTATTTCCTCGAGCTTACTGTTTCACACTGTCCTCTCCAACAATATGGCCCCTCTCATTTGTAAATACTGAAGAAAAGTACTCGTTCAAGACCTCTGCTATCTCTTCAGACGCAATACACAATCTCCCGCTCTTGTCCTTGATCGGACCTACCCTCGCTCTAGTCATTCTCATATTTCTTATATCTGTGTAAAAGGCCTTGGGGCTTTCCTTGATCTTACCCGCCAAAGATTTTCCATGCCCTCTCTTAGCTCTCCTAATCCCTTTCTTCAGTTCCCTCCTGGTTATCTTGTATCCCTCCAGCGCCCTGTCTGAAACCTGTTTCCTCAGCCTTACATAAGTCTCGTTCTTCCTCTTAACAAGACATTCAACCTCTCTTGTCAACCATGGTATCCTCACTCGACCATCTCTTGCCTGCCTGACAGGGACATACATATCAAGGACACGTAGTACCTGTTCCTTGAACAAGTTCCACATTTCACTGTCCTTTCCTGACAGCCTATGTTCCCACCTTACGCACTTCAACGCTTGCCTGACAACATCGTATTTACCCTTCCCCCAATTGTAAACCTTGCCCTGTTGCACGCACCTGTTCCTCTATATTACTGAAGTGAAAGTCACAGAATTGTGGTCACTATCTCCAAAATGCTCCCCCACTGACAAATCTATCACTTGCCCTGGTTCATTACCAAGTACCAAATCCAATATGGCCTCCCCACTGGTCGGACGATCTACATACTGTGTTAGAAAAGCTTCCTGGACACACTGCACAAACACCCACCCCATCCAAACTATTTGTTTACTCATGGACAAAGACGAGAGTGGTCCTAAAGAAAGAGTGCTAAATTGGGGAAAGGCCAAGTATAACAAAATTCGGAAGGAGCTAGGGAATGTGGATTGGGAGCAGCTCTTTAAGTGTAAATCCACATTTGAAATGTGGGAGTCTTTTAAGGAAAGGTTGATTCGAGTGCAGGACAGACATGTCCCTGTGAAATTGAGGGATAGAAATGGCAAGATTAGGGAACCATGGATGACGGGTGGAATTGTGAGACTTGCTAAGATGAAAAAGGAAGCATACCTTTTTCATCTAGGCGACTTAAATATGATGAAGCTTTGGAGGAATATCGGGAAAGTAGGACACATCTCAAACGCGCAATAAAGAGTTCTAAAAGTGGTCATGACATATCTTTGGCTAACAGGGTTAAGGAAAATCCCAAAGCCTTTTATTCGTAGAAAGGAGCAACAGGGTAACTAGAGAAAGGATTGGCCCACTCAAAAACAAAATAAGGAATTTATGCGTGGAGTCAGAGGAAATGGGTGAGATTCCTAATGAGTACTTTGCATCGGTATTCACCAAGGAGAGGGACATGACGGATGTTGAGGCTAAGGATGGATGTTTAAATACTCTAGGTCAAGTCGGCATAAGGAAGGGGGAAGTTTGGGTATTCTAAAAGGCATTAAGGTGGACAAGTCCCCAGGTCCGGATGGGATCTATCCCAGGTTACTGAGGGAAGCGAGGGACGAAATAGCTGGGGCCTTAACATATATCTTTGCAGCATCCTTGAGCACTGGTGAGGTCCCGGAGGACTGGAGAATTGCTAATGTTGTCCTTTTGGTTAAGCAGGGTAGCAGAGATAATCGAGGGAATTATAGACTTGTGAGCTTGACGTCAGTGGTAGGCAAACTGTTGGAGAAGATACTGCGTGATAGGATCTATTCACATTTGGAAGAAAATAGTCTGATCTGTGATAGGCAGCATGGTTTTGTGCAGGGAAGGTCATAACTTACAAACCTAATAGAATTCTTTGAGGAAGTGACAACGTTAATTGATGAGGGAAGGGCTGTAGATGTCATATACATGGACTTCAGTAAGGCGTTTGATAAAGTTTCCCATGGCAGGTTGATGGAAAAAGTCGTATGGGGTTCAGGGTGTACTAGCTAGATGGATTAAGAACTGGCTGGGCAACAGGAGACAGAGAGTAGTGGTGGAAGGGAGTGTCTCAAAACGGAGAAAGGTGACTAGTGGTGTTCCACAGGGATCCGTGCTCGGAACACTGTTGTTTGTGATATACATAAATGATCTGGACGAAGTAATAGGTGGTTTGATTAGCAAGTTTGCAGATGATATTAAGATTGGTGGAGTTGCAGATAGCGTGGAGGACTGTCAGAGAATACAGGAAAATATAAAGAGATTGGAGAGTTGGGCAGAGAAATGGCAGATGGAGTTCAATCCAAGCAAATGCGAGGTGATGCATTTTGGAAGATCTAATTCAAGAGCGGACTATACGGTTAATGGAAGAGTCCTGGGGAAAATTGATGTACAGACAGATCTGGGAGTTCAGGTCCACTGTACCCTGAAGGTGGCAACGCAGGTCGATAGAGTGGTCAAAAAAGCATACAGCATGCTTGCCTTCATCGGACGGGGCATTGAGTACAAGAGTCGGCAGGTCATGTTACAGTTGTCTAGAACATTGGTTAGGCCACAGTTGGAATACTGCGTGCAGTTCTGGTCGCCACATTACCAGAAGGATGTGGATGATTTAGAGAGGGTGCAGAGGAGGTTCACCAGGATGTTGCCTGGTATGGAGGGTGCTAGCTATGAAGAAAGGTTGAGTAGATTAGGATTGTTTTCGTTGGAAAGACGGAGGTTGAAGGGGGACTTGATTGAGGTCTACAAAATTATGAGAGGTATATACAGGGTGGATAGCAACAAGCTTTTTCCAAGAGTGGGGGTGTCAATTACAAGGGGACACGATTTCAAGGTGAGAGGAGGAAAGTTTAAGGGAGGTGTGCGTGGAAAGTATTTTACGCAGAGGGTGGTGGGTGCCTGGAACTCTTTGCCAGCGGAGCTGGTAGAGGCGGGCACGATAGCGTCATTTAAGATGCATCTAGACAGATATATGAACGGGCGGGGAACAGAGGGAAGTAGATCCTTGGAAAATAGGCGCCAGGTTTTGATGAAGGATCTGGATCGGCGCAGGCTGGTAGGGCCGAATGCTTGTTCCTGTGCTGTAATTTTCTTTGTTCTTTGTTCTTTGTGAAGAGTTTCCACTCAATGTTTGGGAAGTTGAAGTCACCCATGACTACTACCCTGTGATTTCTGCACCTTTCCAAAATCTGTTTCCCAATCTGTTCCTCCACATCTCTGCTACTATTTGGGCCTACAGAAAACTCCCAACAAGGTGACACCTCCTTTCCTGTTTCTGACTTCAACCCATACTACCTCAGTAGGCAGAACCTCCTCGAACTGCCTTTCTGCAGCTGTTGTACTATCTCTAATTAGCAATGCCACCCCCCCCCCACCTCTTTTACCACCCTCCTTAATCGTATGGAAACATCTATAACCAGGGACCTCCAACAACCATTTCTGCCCCTCTTCTATCAAAGTTTCTGTGATGGCCACCACATCGTAGTCCCAAGTACCGATCCATGCCTTAAGTTCACCCACCTTATTCCTGATGCTTCTTGCGTTGAGGTATACACACTTCAACCCATCTCCGTGCCTGCAAGTACTCTCCTTTGTCAGTGTTCCCTTCCCCACTGCCACACTACACGCTTTGGCGTCCTGAATATCGGCTACCGTAGTTGCTGGACTACAAATCCGGTTCCCATTCCCCTGCCAAATTAGTTTATACCCTCCCGAAGATTACTAGAAAACCTCCCTCCCAGGATATTGGTGCCCCTTTGGTTCAGATGCAACCCATCCTGCTTGTACAGGTCCCACCTCCCCCAGAATGCACTCGAATTATCCAAATACCTGAAGCCCTCCCTCCTACACTATTCCTGCAGCCAAGTGTTTAACTGCACTCTCTCCCTATTCCGAGCTTCGCGATCACGTGGCACCGGCAACAAACCAGAGATGACAACTCTGTCTGTTCTGGCTTTTAACTTCCAGCCTTACTCCGTTTATTACCTCCACACCCTTTTTCCTACCTACGTCGTTGATAGCAATGTGCACCACGACTTCTGGCTGTTCACTCTCCCCCTTAAGGATCCTGAAGACACGATACGAGACATCCCTGGCACAGGCACCCGGAAGGCAACATACCTTCTGGGAGTCTCGCTCGCGACCACAGAATCTCCTATCTATTCCCTTAACCATTGAATCTCGTATTACAATTGCTTTTCTCTTCTCCCCCTTCCCTTCTGAGCCCCAGACCCAGACTCAGTGCCAGAGAGCTGGCCGATAAGGCATTCTCCCGGTAGGTCATTCCCCCCCCCTCCCCCCCCCCCCCCCCCCCGCAACAGCATCCAAAACGGTATACTTGTTTTGAAGAGGAACACCACGAGGGATCCCTGCACTGTCTGCCTCTTTGTTTTCTTTCTTCTGACTGTAATCCAGCTACTCTTTTCCTGTACCTTGGGTGTGCTTACCTCCCTGTAAATATTCTCTCTTGTCCCCTCTGCCTCGCGGATGATCCGAAGTTCATCCAGCTCCAGCTCCAGTTCCCTGACACGGTCTCTGAGTAGCTGGAGTTGGGTGCACTTCCCTCAAGTACAGTCAACGTGGACACCGGTGGTATCCCTCACCACCCACATCCTACAGGATGAGCATGTAACTGCCCTAGCCCCCAACCCTTCTTACCTTACAGAATATAGCTGCCCTGTGGATCAACTGGACTTCCGGCCTCTGACTCTGCTCCCAGCCAGCTGCAGACTCTATAAACTCCTGGTTCCGTTCTCGCTCTTTGCTGAAATGAAATTAAAGGAGCACCTTACTCCCTCCTCACCTAACTCTCTCAGTCACCAAACACTCACTGTAGCAGTCAAATGCACCAAATTCATCACTCAGAGCAAACAAAGTGTGCACTGTAGCTGGATCACTTTTATACTGTGAATCGAGCCTCTGGAGACTGGCCTAATCCAATTAGCTAATTAATAAGCTCCAGCTGCAAGTACCTACAAGTCGAACCTTTGTTTAAAGCTTGTTGAAAATTCACCTTCTCAACCAAACAGGAACTTTTAAGTTAATTAACTAAATTAAAGAAAGACTAGACTTTAGATCAAAATTAACCCTTATACACCCTCAGTCACGAAACTGTCACTATAGCACGCAAATGCACCAAATTCAGAACTCAATGAAGAACGCCTCCAGTGGACAAACAGGAGGAACTTCATTCAGTGGAGGCGGCAGAGTAGCATTCTGGAAGAGGTCAACTGAGTCACCTCGACTGTACTGTGGGCAGCCGAAGAACAGGTGTCAAGGAGCGGTTAAGCGCCAGACACGCCCCTCCCTACTTTTCCTCCAAACTGCTCCAGCGTTCAGGCAATGGCACCATATCGATCGCACAGGTGTTAAAAAGTGCTTTGCAGGGCTCGTCCGGGATTGGAACCCGGGACCTCCGGCATATTATCGCAGCAGAATTGCCTACGTGAGAATCGCCAAAGCGAGAATCATGCCCTTAGACAAACACCTGGTGATCAACGTCCCGCTGAAACAATCTTACCATTACTTCCCAACCGAAGCTTAGTTTATTAACTCATGGGCTTCTTAATTCCTGTTGAATTTGGTTTGGTTGTTAAAGTAAAATCCAAATAAACTATTTTTTGTCCCTTGCATATCGGGATCATTGGGTCAATTTGGTTCTTTCTGGTTTGTTGGCCTCCACTGCGAACAGAATAATAGACACACGGGACCAGTCTTTATAAATAGGAGCGTCGAGCACATTCTTCATAATGCAGATTCTTCATAAAATCCTGAAAGAGAATTGGACAATGTTGGATTACTCGGCTGGTCTGGCAACATCTGTGGAGAGAGAAAGAGAGTTACAGTTCCGAGTCAAGTATGACCCTGCTTCTCATACTCTGTTTCCCTCTCTACAGATGCTGCCAGGCCTGCTGGAATTTTCCAGCATTTTCTGTTTTTATCACGGGACTACCGCCAGCTCTCGGCGACCAACGTGGATACGGTGGGCGGAATGGATTTCGCCTGATCTGTAACTATTCAATGATTCTCTAAACAAGAGTGTAAGATCTGATCAAAGTGAAGTATCCAATTGGAGAGTTGCATCCTGGAGATTGGAATCTGTCTCCACAGCTGCTTCCGGTGCTGCTTTCACAGACAAGTAGCCGAAGAACGCCTCCAGTGGACAAACATGAGAAAATTCATCCAGTGGAAGCGGCAGAGGAGGATTCTGGAAGAGGTCAACTGGGTCACCTCGACTGTACTGTTGGCAGCCGAAGAACTGGCGTGAAGAAGTGGTTAAGCTCTAAACATGACCCTAGCTCCCTCCCTCCCTTTCCTCCAAACTACTCCCGCGTTCAATCCATGGCACCATATCGATCGTACAGATTTTAAAAAGCTATTTGCACAGTCCGCAATCTGAACCCGGGATCTCTCTCATTTTATGGCAGCAGAAGATCCTAAGCGAGAATCATACCACTAGACCAACGAGCCAGCCGGTGGTCAGCGTGCCGCTGACACCATTTTACCATTACCTCCCAAGCAAAATGTATTTTATCAACTCAATGGGCTTCCTAATTCCTGTTCAATTTGGTTTGGTTGTTAAAGTAAAACGAAATAAACTCTTTTTTGTCCCTTGCTTTTCTTATCGGGGTCATTGGGTCAATTTGGTTCTTTCTGGTTTGTTGGCCTCCGCTGCGAACAGAACAATAGACATCCGGGACCAATCTTTATAAATAGAAGCGTCGAGCACAAGGGCAATGCCGCTATGGCGATTCTTCATAAAATCCTGAAAGAGAAATATAACATGTTGGATAACTCGGCTGGTCTGGCAACATCTGTGGAGAGAGGAAGTTACAGTTCCGAGTCCAGTATGCCACTGCCTCCCATTCTCGGTTTCCCTCTCAGTCAATGTCTGGTACTGTATGTGAGGGTGGGATTCAGTCTCTATCAGACATTGGTACTGAATGTCAGTGTGGAAATCTTTCTGTATTTATCAATGACAATTCTTGTTTGGGAAACGTGAGGTTAATACGTAACATCAGCACTGCTGTAACAGATAGATAAAGACACACAGAAAGAGACTATCAGGATACACACAGTGACACACAGAAAAGGTGCAGTGCAAACCAGCAAGATACTGAGATGGAGAAATTGGGTATTTAGGAAAATGTGTTTTCTGCTGCACACAGAGAGGCCCTGTTTGTAAATGTATATCCTGCTGTGTAACCGTGCTCTCTGATGTGTAACTGAGCTCTCAGCTGTGTAACTGAGCTCTCTGCTGTGTGACTGTTCTGTCTGTCGTGGAACAGTGACTCTGCCGGTGACAGATCTGCACTGTGGTTGTGTCAAATCATTCCCTGTTGTGTAAATGCGTTCCCGGTTGTGGAAATCGATCCTTTCTGCGCCATGACGGAGACGAAATCTCAAATCCAGATTTATTCAATCTTGTCGCCAAGGGTTAGTTCACACCCCTGGATTCCCAGTCAAGCGACATAACCTTGTGTTTTTGTTATGAAGACAGTTAATTCAGTATGAATATTTTAAGATACTAATATGGAAGCGCCCAACGTGGGGCTCGAACGCACGACCCTGAGATTAAGAGTCCCATGCTCTACCGACTGAGCTATCCGGGACGGTGCTGCACTATCTATTAAACCTATTCTTGCAGAGTAGCGTCGGTGCTCATTCGGAGGGTCAGTGTTGACTCGTTGGGTCGAATGGCCTCCTTCTGCGCTGGAGATTTTACGATTCGATGATACAAGGAGGTTGATGCGGTGGAGTCCTTCTGCCATACCGCCCACTCCTGACACCATGTAGAAATGCTGGTTTCTCAATGACTGGCGACCAAGGTCTTGTAATAAAAAATAACTGATTTAATAATTGAGCAGCCCCTCCTGGCTTGTGCTCTGGCCGCGATCCGGGGAGAACTGCTCGAATCCAGACACCTGATCATGTTAGTTCCGTCATCAGGTCATCACGTGACCTTTCGGCCTGCACAGGTCTCCTTCTGTGCCGTAATTTCTAGATTCCATCATTTTAATTTTCTTCCAGACTGGGAAGTGTGGTCTTGTTCCATTTGAATTTCTAATATATTTCCAATGTAACTGATGTTGTTACACAAACAATTCAATCAGTGGAATTGTGCGTTTAGGGAGTTGAGATTTTCGAGTCTCTCAAGGCTTCTCTCCAAATCCAATGGCCATTTTCCACGAAGAATCAACCCCTCCTCACATAAACACTATTACAACATAGAAAAATACGGCACAGAACAGGCCCTTCGGCCCACAATGTTGTGCCGAACCTTTGTCCTAGATTAATCATAGATTATCATTGAATTTACAGTGCAGAAGGAGGCCATTCGGCCCACCGTGTCTGCACCGGCCGACTATTGGTCGCTTGAATGGAATAACTTCCTGGAGTGATTCCAGGCTGGTTTTAGAATGTATTCCATCGACCAAATTACTAATGAATGACACATTGAACGCAGCTGCGATGGCCGAGTGGTTAAGGCGTTGGACTTGAAATCCAATGGGGTTTCCACGCGCAGGTTCGAATCCTGCTCGCAGCGACTGTGATTCGAATTGTCTCTTCAACTCCCCGCACAAGCTGCTGACTCGAAAATTAATGCTTTTTCCGATTGTTTGTAAATAAGCGGTTTGAACGTTAATCAAGTTCAGTCAGATACTTAACATTTTTGGGGGGGACTGAACGAAATATTCAGATGAATAAGGAACTCACACCCAAAACAGCAATCAGGAAATAATAACATTTCCTGCAACGTTC